>NC_060139.1:787985442-789411692 GCF_021461385.2 Schistocerca piceifrons | reverse complement strand
GCAGTGCCAGTTGTGTTGACAGTTCGAGCGGCGCGGTCTATTGGTGGAGTATACCCACCTAGTTTACAGTGAAGCGTTCAGGTCCTTTTGGGTGCACCCCTTTTTGTGACGAGTTGATCATCATTTACTGATATATGTGATGGAAAGTGTTGTACGTCTACACTTAGATATTTCTAAACCAGATCTATGCATGCCATTTGCGTCTCATCTTTCAAACGAGAGTCCGAATGGGTTACAAGAATTTCTCGAACAAAGATACAGCATTAGTTCGAGCTCTTGGGTGTTTTTTCCGGTCTCTACCCCTGAAATGAGCAGGCTCCTCGAGTCATTTATAGCTATTTTCCACAAGCATTTTAGGACGAGGTCTGATTGGAAAGTTTTAAGAATGTGCTTGTAATTGTACAATGGTGGTACTTACATGCTACTGTGATGCATCTCCTTCAAAATAGTCCCCTTATGACCGAACATACCGACTCCAACGGTGTTTCCATTTTTGGAAACGTTCCTGGAATTTTCTTCCTGAAGTGTGTTAAGGACGCTCTCCATATTTGCCTAAATGTCTTCAGTCGAGTCAAATCGCTTCCATTTCAGTGAAAATTTCGGATTAGGAAACAGGAAGAAGTCCGCAGGGGCCAAATCAAGGGAATATGGCGGTTGTGGAAGCATAGGAATTTTGAATTTAGTCAAAAATTCAACGATGGAGAAGGCATGATGAGCCAGAGCATTGTCATGGTGTAGCACCCAACTCCTGTCTTTCCACAATGCATGCGTTTTCTCCCACGCCCTTTCATGCAAACGCTCAAAGACATGGTTGTAGTATTCTTGATTAACTGTCTGTCCTCCAGGGGTAAATTAATGATGCAAAATACCGGCAGAACCGAAAAAAATCACCAACATTGTCTTCATCTTCGACCGACTTTGCCATACTTTTTTCGCTCGTGGTGAACCTGGAGTCTTCCACTGCGAAGACTGCACTTTAGTTTCATCTTATCCATATACCCACGATTCGTCACCTGTAATTACCCTATTTAACAAATCTGTGTCTTTTTTTCCTATTAATCAGTTCTTGGCACACTTCAAGTCGGTATTGTCTCTGGTCACTAGACAACACTTTTGGAATGAATTTTGCGGACACTCGACGTATTTTCAGATCTTCAGTTAAAATTGACTGAACTGCATAGAAAAATTAAGTTCATCAGCCATCTCCCTAATTGTAAGTCTACAATCAGAGCGCACTAAGTCGCGAACTTTCAACTGTTTCATTCGTTTTTGAGGTGGAAGGACGGCTGGAGCGCGGTTCATCTTCAAATGATTGGCGGCCATTTTTAAATCTGTTGAACCAGACAAAAACATTTGACTGGCTCATTCAATTATCTCCAAAAGCTGTTTTTAATAGTTTGTAAGTCTCAGAAGCTGATTTCCTTGTTTTAAAACAAAATTTCACACAACCTCGTTGTTCCGTTTATACGTCCATCTTCACGCAGCCCCAACAGACCTGCACTCAACCAACTGCCGCAACGGACTGAATAAAGGAAACACAGTTTTCTGTCAGAGGGCCCCCTCAACCAGTAAGCAGTAGCAGATCCATTCTTAAAACTTTCCTACCACACCTCATATGTGGTGGAGGATCCCATCCAGTCGCAGGAACAACAATTGTTGTGTGAGCTCTAATCTCTCTAGTTTTACCTTCACGGTCTTTCCGGAAAGACCGTGAAGGTAAAACTAGAGAGATTAGAGCTCACACAACAATTGTTGTTCCTGCGACTGGATGGGATCCTCCACCACATATGAGGTGTGGTAGGAAAGTTTTAAGAATGGATCTGCTACTGCTTACTGGTTGAGGGGGCCCTCTGACAGAAAACTGTGTTTCCTTTATTCAGTCCGTTGCGGCAGTTGGTTGAGTGCAGGTCTGTTGGGGCTGCGTGAAGATGGACGTAAAAACGGAACAACGAGGTTGTGCGAAATTTTGTTTTAAAACAAGGAAATCAGCTTCTGAGACTTACAAACTATTAAAAACAGCTTTTGGAGATAATTGAATGAGCCAGTCAAATGTTTTTGTCTGGTTCAACAGATTTAAAAATGGCCGCAAATCATTTGAAGGTGAACCGCGCTCCAGCCGTCCTTCCACCTCAAAAACGAATGAAACTGTTGAAAGTTCGCGACTTAGTGCGCTCTGATTGTAGACTTACAATTAGGGAGATGGCTGATGAACTTAATTTTTCTATGCAGTTCAGTCAATTTTAACTGAAGATCTGAAAATACGTCGAGTGTCCGCAAAATTCATTCCAAAAGTGTTGTCTAGTGACCAGAGACAATACCGACTTGAAGTGTGCCAAGAACTGATTAATAGGAAAAAAAGACACAGATTTGTTAAATAGGGTAATTACAGGTGACGAATCGTGGGTATATGGATAAGATGAAACTAAAGTGCAGTCTTCGCAGTGGAAGACTCCAGGTTCACCACGAGCGAAAAAAGTATGGCAAAGTCGGTCGAAGATGAAGACAATGTTGGTGATTTTTTTCGGTTCTGCCGGTATTTTGCATCATTAATTTACCCCTGGAGGACAGACAGTTAATCAAGAATACTACAACCATGTCTTTGAGCGTTTGCATGAAAGGGCGTGGGAGAAAACGCATGCATTGTGGAAAGACAGGAGTTGGGTGCTACACCATGACAATGCTCTGGCTCATCATGCCTTCTCCATCGTTGAATTTTTGACTAAATTCAAAATTCCTATGCTTCCACAACCGCCATATTCCCTTGATTTGGCCCCTGCGGACTTCTTCCTGTTTCCTAATCCGAAATTTTCACTGAAATGGAAGCGATTTGACTCGACTGAAGACATTTAGGCAAATATGGAGAGCGTCCTTAACACACTTCAGGAAGAAAATTCCAGGAACGTTTCCAAAAATGGAAACACCGTTGGAGTCGGTATGTTCGGTCATAAGGGGACTATTTTGAAGGAGATGCATCACAGTAGCATGTAAGTACCACCATTGTACAATTACAAGCACATTCTTAAAACTTTCCAATCAGACCTCGTCCTAAAATGCTTGTGGAAAATAGCTATAAATGACTCGAGGAACCTGCTCATTTCAGGGGTAGAGACCGGAAAAAACACCCAAGAGCTCGAACTAATGCTGTATCTTTGTTCGAGAAATTCTTGTAACCCATTCGGACTCTCGTTTGAAAGATGAGACGCAAATGGCATGCATAGATCTGGTTTGTTTAGAAATATCTAAGTGTAAACGTACAACACTTTCCATCACATATATCAGTAAATGATGATCAACTCGTCACAAAAAGAGGTGCACCCAAAAGGACCTGAACGCTTCACTGTAAACTAGGTGGGTATATTCCACCAATAGACCGCGCCGTTCGAACTGTCAACACAACTGGCACTGCTAAGAGTATCCTAAGATGGTTCAAATGGCTCTGAGCACTATGGGACTTAACATCTATGGTCATCAGTCCCCTATAACTTAGAACTTGGAGGAGCAATGTACTGGTTGACTCTTCTAAGAACGCACGCTCTCGGAACTTTAACAGCGAAGCAAATCATGATGCAGAACTCCTCTCTTGCAGCGTCACCCATTGGAGCTGACTGAACATCCTCGTGTCGCTTTCGTGTTTACTAAATGAACCTGTAACGAAGCGTGCTTCTTTGAATCTAGTTCCACTTTCTCTATGATCGTGAGCAATATTCAAATAACTGGCGAACGAAGATTCTGCTAGCCATAACCCTTTGTTGGTTAACTACACTTCTTTATGATTCTTCCAATGAATCTCAATCTGGCATCTGCCTCGCCAGCGACTCTATGGTCATTCTACTGTAAATAGCTCCGTACGCATACTCCTAAATATTTTTGGATGTGTCTGCTTCTGGTGAATCTTCTAAAATCGTGAAATCATACGACAATGGATCTTTCTGCCTACTTATATGCAATATGCTACATTTGTTTATGTTGAAGGTTAATTGTCACTGCCTACGCCAAATATCGACCCTGTACACGTATTTCTAAGTTTCAGTACAACTTTTTAGCTTTTCGACTTCCTGTATGTAACGGCATCACCTGCGAAAATCCTCGTGGAACATCCGACGTTACCGATTGGGTCGTTTACATAACATTCATTTGGGGTACGTCAGAAGTTACTTCTGTTTTACGGTTGAAGGTCTCTCACCTTTGAGAATGAGATTCTGTGTTTTGTTTGCTAGAGACACTTCAGTCTAGTCACACAACTCGATCTAGTCACACAACTCGACTCATATAGCGTACGCTCGTATTTTGGCAGAATGAAACAGTACCGGAAGTCATGGAAGAAGGTTCAAATGGATCTGAGCACTATGGGACTTAACAACTGTGGTCATCAGTCTCCTAGAACTTAGAACTACTTAAACCTAACTAACCTAAAGACACCACACACATCCATGCCCGAGGCAGGATTCGAACCTGCGACCGTAGCGGTCACGCGGTTCCAGACTGAAGCGCCTAGAACCGCACGGCCACACCGGCCGGCACGGAAGAAGGCATTTACCTGGGTGCCGGTATCTGCTTCCTTCTGGGTCTCGAGGACAATATGAGGGAACTGGGTTTCCCACGATCGTTGTTTTCGAAATCCGATTCCTATAGATATTCCGTCTCCAGAAATGTCATAACACACGAACATGTACCAACATTTGATAACAGAAGGGCTGTAGTTTCGTACGTCTCTTCGACGACCTGTGCTTTACTCCAGTCATTAGGAACGTAGTCATTAGGAACGTAGTCATTAGGATCGTTTCGCTCCTGCGGTAGAGGAGGCATACTCACTGTGGTATCGTACTGCTATCCCGTCGGATCCAGAGGCCTTTCCTCTATTCGGCGCATTCAGTTGCTTTTCCATCCCACCATTTCTCATTTCTATAGCTGTCATTTTGATATTCGTGGGACATTGTGAATGAAAAATTGTAATGTGATCTTCCACTGTGAAACAGTTTTGGAAACGACGTTAGTATTTCGGCCTTATCTCTGTCATCTGCCATTTCGATGCCATTACTGACACAGGTGGCTTCGATCCGTTTACTCATTTAACAGGAGACATGAACTACTTAGACTTTTTGCCGAGTCAGTAGATAGAATTTTACTTTCCTATTCATAGAACACTTCAGACACAGCCCACCTTACGCTAATGTGCCTTCGTTTAGCTTTCATTTGTGATTTTTTGGCTACGTTTGAATTTGCAGTGAAGCTGTCTGGTTTTGTAGCACCTTTCTAACACAGCTGATGATCGCGGTAGGTCTTCCCCATCCCTCACAATTTTATCGGCACTTACTTGTCTAAAGTGTACGTACAACACTGTTTAACTTCATCGATTAGTACTCAACATTCAGGGCTGGAAATGAAATTTTCGTGTTGACCCCTCAGGTAAACTGAAATCTATGTCTTGTCGCTCTTCTTAAGCAGACTGACCCACTGAAGGTTCTCCAGACAATACCATGTGTGTGTTAAGTCGACGATGGGTATAGCGAAAGTGCAGTCTAGAAAGAGATACTGGTAGACCTTCCGGTAGGGTATGCTTCTTGTTCAGCAGCGATATCGAAACATTACGTCCAAAGACGATTAAACCTTTCACTATGAGCGCCGTATTTAGCCGACATCCACGCGCTCACCTTTGTTTACGAGTGCCGCAGTTTGCCGGCATGCACGAGCTGATTGTGTACGAGCAACGTATATAGACGGCGTCAGCATGAATCTTTCTCCAAGCACTACAGGGCACTGGAAAGCAGTTAATTTTTTCAAGGTTCGTAACATTCATTTGAAAATTGTATTTCTAGCTATGTTTAGGTTGTTTTATAGACTATTTTACCTCTCTTTCAGAATGCTATGGAGGAGTTCAAAAAGAATTCTGTTCGCTAATGGACTCACTGATTCAGAAAATGATTCAGATAATGAAAATCAACGTATTGTTACATCACCTACAAAAACTAAGTAAGGCAGAGCTGAATGTAGTACTTGAGAATCAGAAGCGGAGAATATTGAACCCATTAACAGTGACCGTGAAGTATGGACGTGCCTAATATACATAAGTTTACGTCAGAAAGTTCAGGGATTAAAGTGAGCATAACTAGATCAGAGGAAATCTTAGATTAGTTTCAGCTTTCCGTCTCTGAAGATCTCGTAGAGTTAATTGCAAATGAAACAAATCATATTGGTCTAGGAAAGATAATAGTAACATAAACAATTCAGAAAGAACTGGAGTAGCCGAACTATACTGTTTTGTTTTTTTTGTTGCCGTATCATACTTAATGACGCACAACAAGAAATTATCTTTAGTAGAGTATTGGAGTAAAGACAAACTTCTGCGTAGCGATATTTTTGGAGAAGTAATGGCTAGATGCCGCTATTTCAAATCATTACGAATATTATATTTCAACCATGATGTCGATTCTACCAATGATTGTTTTTACAAAATACGCAACGTCATTGATTTATTACGAAAAAAAAAATTGTCGGTCATTTCAGTCATTCCAAAAGCTGTGTATATACGAAAGTTTACTGTTATATAAATGGCAGCTGCCTTTCAAACAATACATCCCGTCAAAAAGAAACAGATTTGGAATAAAATCTTTTGTTCTCTGTGACTGTGAGACAGAATTTGTACAAGATTTAATTGTTTATGCCGGAACATTTACCGTGGTGCACACCAAAAATAAGGATATTGGAAAGTCGGGACCAATAGTTGAAGCACTTATGAAATCCTATTTAGGAAAGAGCCATACCGTTTACGTAGATAATTGGTATTCCATTCCAGCTTTATTTAGAATGCTACACAATAATTGCACAAATGCGTGCGGGACCGTAAGAAAGAGAAGAAAAGGAGTGCCTAAAATTGATGAACTATTAAAAAGAGGACAGGCAACCTCTCCATCACGCAAAAATGTAATACTCATAAAGTGGATGGATAAAAAAGACTATATGCTTTATACCATGCACTCGGATGAATTTGATACAGTAATCAAGCACAGTAGGAAAAAGTTATCGAAAAACCTGTATGCGTATGGGATTATAATAATTCAATGGGTGCAGTTGATACAGATGACATGGTTATAAGCACTGTGGAATCAACACGCAAATCTCTGAAATGGTTTCGCAAATATTTCTTTCACTTATTGCACATTTTTGTGCGGAATGCCTCTTGCCTTTATAAGCACAAGAGGAAAGAACCGGTATCCATGGAAAAATTTCAATTTCAGTTAATTAGGGAAATACTGGAAAAGTATCATCGAAGTATAAAACGTCAACATCCAACAGGCGATAATCATCCACTGAGATTAACAGAAAGTTTACAAATCGGTAGGAAGAAACCGAAATTGAAGGTTGGTTGTTTGCAGTGCAAACTATAGGAGACTCGAAATATGAGTGTAAAAACTGTAATGTGGGTTTGTGTATTGATCCTTGTTTTCCAATTTATCATACTGAATTATATTATTAAGAATCTTTTGAACGATCCTAAATTGCATTTTTATTTATAATACTTGTAAAAACTTCAAATATATTGTTATGTAACACTTAAATAAGGTAACCAGCACGTCAGCTTACTGACATGCAACGTGCACAGTTCGCGGCATGCAAGCCACCGATCAGTGGCGACAGGGGAGCGTTCAGTGGCGCCACTGCGGCGGAGCAGACTGCCGTAACGAAAGCGTTAACGACTCCCTCAGTTCCTGTGTTACTAACTAATTGTCACACAGTATGGTAAAATCATCAGAGTCCCCTACTTAAAGCAGCTACGTGAAACCATTGAACATAAAACAGAAAAAAAAGTAGCGCGTACTAATCGCCTCCAGAAACTTAAGCAGAAACTCAAGAGGTCATACAGAAGAACTAACCACATCTACAACAAAAAATGTCTCTCCACACATACAGTAATCAGACACTACAAAATAGTTATCAAACCAGAACTCTTGTACTCCAGCGACACTCCCACACTTCACATGGAAGTTACATGGAGAACGTCTTGAAAGAGGAGCACAAAATTGTGAGAAAAATGCTCGGTTCAGACAGGATGGGAAATGGCTGCAGATTAAAATCCTGAAACACAACGCATAAATCATCCAACCCCACGGCGGAAATCTGAAAAAGAATACTTAAGTTTTACCAACAAATCCACAGATTCCCAGCAACAAGAATTAACATACAAGGTGCGGCTGAAAACAACACCCTGGATTCAACAGGTCAAAAACACCTAGAAAGAGCCCACAATTTTTTAATTTGCTACGTCCATCGATTGACGACATTATAAAAAAAGTGAATCGGCAGGGAAACTCGGAACTGCTCGGAAGTATCCAGAACGAAATAAGAAATTCTAGGAAATTCCCTCCCCATCTCTTGCTGGTTCAGTAAGGAGACTCTGAACTATCTGGCAGTATTTGGAACGGGACAAGAAAATCCGGGGAATTCCCACTACCCCACCGATGATGCCATAAGTATTTCAATGGCCTCATCTCAACTTTACTGACAGATCACGTAATATCACAAATGAAAACAAAGTGCGCTGAAATCGACGTAGCTATGCAACCTTGATTTCTTCGTATTTCGTGTTAGGTAAACAAAGTGAGAGTTTCTCTTTTGAAACCGAATGCTAAAATAATAAACAAGTCATTAGATTGTACTTTTTCACTCCTAGGCAAGCATAAATCTGAACGTCTGATGGGTGTTACGAATGGAAAGAAATGCGATTATAATGCCGGTATCCACATCATTTCTGCAGTTAATTTTATTATGCGATTTCGCAATGTTGTAAATCACCCCTACAGTACTTGCTACTTTAATGAGTGATAACTGCACATAGCATGCATGAATTTAACAGAGATCAAATCCAATAATGCAGAGAGAAATAATTTTGGCGATAATTTGGTAGAGGCTGCATTTTTTTACTCGAAAAACAATCGTCATTTCGTGCAGAAGATACATATATAGACCGTGCATGTCGTATTTGTGGAATAGCTATGTGCTACATCCGTAACAGAAAATTGCAGCGTTATTGTATTATCGATGAAAACTAAAATCCACACACGCGTGTTGAGTTCACATTTTGTAGTCCAGTGCAGGAGCCTTAGCAGGTAATCCACTTCTCTATGGGACTTGTCTTACAGATTAACATGACTGGGGTATCATTACACTCCGTACGCACCTACGTTCCACGGTAAGACAAAAATAGTACTGATGACAGCGTAACATTCACCCCTGTTTAAACTATGCAACTTGGTCTTCTGACGTTGATTAGCCTGAAAGAAACACAGCACTTCTCTTTGCATCGATAAGGTCGATAAGGGAACATACTACTACTACTACTACTACTACTACTACTACTTCGTTTACTGTTTCATGCTACTATCATTTCCGCCATCATAGTGATTCAGTACATCTGCTCCTTGATGTTCTGCTATCTCTTCTTCCTCCGAGCACATACCACAGAGGAGCCCTATGCCCTGCATCTTCTCGATCTCTACCTGCGTAGATACTTTTCCATTCTGATATCGGTCACCTACTGTTGTAATTCCTAACATTATCTCCAATCGTATACGCTGTAGTTCTCTTTACGAATTTAATGTCACAGCTTTGCACTTTATTGATTGACATCTGTGAGATACCCGTCTCTGACACTCATCAAAGCACACGGGTACTACCATCTATTCTAAAAGTTAATTCTTATTTTTGGTGCAGTTTCATTCTTTAAAGAATGTAACGTAATTTATAGCTTCACACATAAGCTTTCTGTCAGTATCCGTTTTCACCATTACTAATTTCTCACCCTTAGAATTGAAGGAGAATATTTGCTCTATATTTTCGTTCCCAACATTTCCGATCTTATTACCTAGAACAGCTGCCAACATAACTAACATAGAAATAAATATTCTCGGATTGGGGAAGCAACTTAAATCACTTAATTAAAGCAAGTTTTCTGGTCCAGAATGTATACCAATTACATTCCTTTCGGAGTATGCTGATCCATTAGCTGCATACATAACAATCATATACAACCGTTCGCTCGACGAAAGATCCCTACCCAAAGACTGGAAAGCTGCACAGATCACCCCAATATTCAAGAAAGGTAGTAGGAGTAATCCACTAAATTACAGGCTCATATCGTTAACGTCGATATGCAGCAGGATTTTGGAACATATTGTGTTCGAACATTATGAACTGCCTCGAAGAAAACGGTCTATTGACACACAGTCTACATGGGCTTAGAAAACATCGTCCCTGTGAAACACAAATAGCTCTTTATTCACATGAAGAGTTGAGTGCTATTGACAAGGGATTTCAGATCGATTCCGTATTTCTGGATTTCCGGAAGGCTTTTGACACTGTGCCACACAAGCGGCTCATAGTGAAATTGCGTGCTTATGGAATATCCTGTCAGTTATGTGACTGGATTTGTGATTTCCTGTCAGAGAAATCACAGTTCGTAGTAATTGACGGAAAGACATTGAGTAAAACAGAAGTGATTTCAGGCGTTCCCAAAGGTAGTGTTATAGGCCCTTTGCTGTTCCTTATCTATATAAACGATTTGGGAGACAATCTGAGCAGCTGTCTTAGGTTGTTTTCAGATGGCGCTGTCGTTTACCGACTAATAAAGTCATCAGAAGATCAAAACAAACTGCAAAACGATTTAGAAAAGATATCTGAATTGTGCGAAAAGTGGCAGTTGACCCTAAATAACGAAAAGTGTGAGGTCATCCACATGAGTGCTAAAAGAAACTCAAACTTCGGTTACACGATAAATGAGCCAAATCTTAAAGCCGTAAATTCAAGTAAATACCTAGGTATTACAATTACGAACAACTTAAATTGGAAAGAACACACAGAAAATGTTGTGGGGAAAGCTAACCAAGGACTGCGCTTTATTGGCAGGACACTTAGAAAATGTAACAAACCTACTAAGGAGACTGCTTACACCACGCTTGTCCGTCCTCTTTTAGAATACTGCTGCGCGGTGTGGGATCCTTACCAGATAGGACTGGCGGAGAACATCGAAAAAGTTCAAAGAAAGGCAGCACGTTTTGTATTATCGCGAAATAGGGGAGAGATTGTCACAGAAATGATATAGGATTTGGGTTGGACATCATTAAAAGAAAGGCGTTTTTAGTTGCGACGGAATCTTCTCGTGAAATCCCAATCACCAAATTTCTCCTCCGAATGCGAAAATATTTTGTTGACACCGACCTACCTAGGGAGGAACGACCACCGAGATAAAATAAGGTAAATACGAGCTCCTACAGAAAAATATAGGTGTTCATTCTTTCCGCGCGCTATTCGTGATTGAAATAACAGAGAAATTTGAAGGTGGTTCCGTGAACCCTCTGCCAGGCACTTAAATGTGATTTTCAGAGTATGCATGCAGATGTAGATGTACCAAATCTCACTCATTCTCTTGCTGCACATCTCGCGTACCTAAAGGTGCTTATTCAGTCTGTTGACAGGTGGGTACATTAATGAGCCTTGACACTGTATGTTGTAAAATAAGTTTTTTTTTCCACTTTCTTGAATTAAAATGACTGGAGTAACAACCGTTCTCTACTTTTAGAATTAATCTCCTATACGAAAGCTTTCAATCGTTCAGTACACTTTCTCACCAATGTTTAATAATCCATCGCCTGATACCTGACATTCCACATCGCATTTCTATTACTTGTCTTTCAGGACAGCATGCACATATTCTTGTTGCTGTTGTTGTTGTGGTCTGCAGTCCAGAGACTGGTTTGATGCAGCTCTCCATGCTACCCTATTCTGTGCAAGCTGCTTCATCTCCCAGTACATATTGCAGGCCACATCCTTCTGAATCTGCTTAGTGTATTCATCTCTTTGTCTCCCTCTACGAGTTTTACCCTCCACGCAGCCCTCCAATACTAAATTGGAGATCCTTTGATGCCTCATAACATGTCCTATCAACCGATCCTGTCTTCTAGTCAAATTGTGACACAAACTCCACTTCTCCCCAATTCTGTTCAATACTTTCTCTTTAGTTATGTGATCTACCCATCTAATCTTCAACATTCTTCTGTAGCACCACATTTCGAAAGCTTCTATTGTCTTCTTGTCTAAACTATTTATCGTCCACGTTTCACGTTTTCGTAGCAAACGCTAATCTTCAAAATAAATACAGAAAACACATTTTTAGATGGAAAGAAAACATGTTTGGTTGGTTGGTTGGTTTGTTTGTTTGTTTGAGGAAGGAGACCAGACAGCGAGGTCATCGGTCTCATCGGATTAGGGAAGGACAGGGAAGGAAGTCGGCCGTGCCCTTTAAAAGGAACCATCCCGGCATTTGCCTGGAGCGATTTAGGGAAATCACGGAAAACCTAAATCAGGATGGCCGGACGCGGGATGGAACCGTCGTCGTCCCGAATGCGAGTCCAGTGTCTAACCACTGCGCCACCTCGCTCGGTCAAACATGTTTGTTTGCGAGTTACGCAGCTGACATTAATGTCTTGTGTATTACGCAAGCTTTCTAAGCCAGATTAGAATAGAAACACCAAACAAACGCGTGTGAAAAACGTTACGCAAAACACTTTAAGCATACGCCAACCGAAGGCCGCCCGCCGTCGTACGGTAGATGCAAACAAAACATCGATTCACTATTACGTTCCCAAGGACCAACAAAAGTGCTTTTAAGACAGTGTAACTGTTCTTTTAATTCATGGAGTACTGTCATATTGTTGACTGTAGAACTAGAGTGAAACAGTCACCGTCTCACATGAAGCCAATTTATTGTGCTGTCTGCATAGACAATTTAGTCAGAAGCAATGAAGTAAGCAAGGTGGACCAATTTAATTCTGAAGTTTGGGCCCATCACTATTTTTCTTGTTCAATTTTTCTTTAAATGAGAAAAAGTTACGTGCAACCTTCTAGTAGAATAGTAGAACACGTCGAAAGCGCTTTAACGTTAGCAATACCAACACGCATTACTAAGGGTGGGAGGGAGTATGCTTTTATTTTAAAATGAAAAATTTCGGTAGTTGTTAACTTTTACTAACTGCATGCTGAGTATAAGAAGGGTCCAGAACCTGAAACCATCTTTTAGCACATTCTTAGCATACCAACGCACTTTCCGCAATGTCTACAGAGGTGGGGTATTTTACGACCATCTCAAAATTTTGGAATTTGTGTGAAACCACACTCTTCAGGGATGAAAGAATTAAGTCAATAAATTAATGATTAGGATAATTGAAGCATAAGAATCCCTTGATGCTGTAGTTAACACAGAAATCTGCATTTATCAATTACCGATTATTCTGTATTATTAATTTGATGTGTGGTCCGACTAAATAGACACAAAATAGCTACTGATGATACATTGCTACAATTTTCCACATTTTTTCGAAAGCTTTCGTATAATAATTTATTACGTCTCGATCGCTTCAATACACATAAAATAATCATTTTCGGCAAATAGCTGCCCTCTTCAGATGTGTAAGAATCCACTACAAAGATAGTAAAAATATATCAAGGACAGTTAGGCAGTTCCAACAGATGAAGTTAACTAAAGTACTTTGGTGAATATCGCCACATGGTAAAAAGACTGGCATTAAAATATCGCCCTCTGCGTTATACGGATATTATGACAGAGGATTACGGGGAAATCGGAGAGGAGATAAAAGGGGGAGGGAGAGGGGGGGGGGCGGGGGACAGGCGAAACGGGACGGATAATAGCATGCTCGAAATCTTTTAAAATTGATATTTTAAAAGCCGGATAAGAGTTTAAAAAATACTTTTTAAAAGTGACATGAATAATTAAAAACACAACAAGCTTTTGGGATCGATATTCCATTTCATTAAGAAATTAAGTTTTCGCGAAGATAGCGTTTTCGGTTAAAAGTAAGCCCTTTCAGGGAGGACGCGAACTGTCCCACGCTAGTGGAAACACCGAAGAGGCTGTTTCAGCCGTTAGGAGACATCAGTACTTTGCAACTGAACGGGTCTGACCAGCCTTCCCAAAGCTGTAAAAATTACAGTTAAGTGGCCTGGAAAAAGTAGCACCTTTCTGGATAGTCGATTGTTTTCTTTGAGAGCCAACTTTTTAAGTAGCACACAAGGTTAGCAGTCGGTCTCATTTTTCTGACAAAATATATTTTCCACGGATAATGCAGTCATCCTGGACACGTGAATCGGCAACTTCGTCGCCATGTTGTACTTTACCTGAGTGCCTCCAAGGCCTGGGAAATTCAGGAAGGGCTGCCGATTTTGTTGAGTAAAGCCGGACACAAACTACTGTGGCACCATAATTAACGTTTTATTTGCAGTATATTTACTTTATTTACCATCTCATTAAATCAATGACAATTATGAGACCGTTCACTAAGAACTTAATGTGGACGTCACATCAGTCTAGACGTGAGCACAATAGTCAGTTTAACGTAAATGACATTCACATGTATACACGTTCTCTCAAAAATTATAGTCGCAGGCACTTGACAATGGTGGCAAATGCCGAAACAGTCTGTCGTGAAAAAAAGATTAGTTAATTGTACGCAGTTATATGGTGCATTTTTCTAATAATCATCTCATTATCAGTTCACAGTCTCATTGCTTGCTGAACCCGCCAGGTTAGCCGAGAGTGCAAACGCGGTGCTTCCCGGACTCGGGTAAACGCGGCGGCCCCGGATCGAATCTGCCCGGCGGATTAACGACGAGGGCCGGTGTGCCGGCCAGCCTGGATGTGGTTTTTAGGCGGTTTTCCACATCCCCCTAGGTGAACTCCAGGCTGGTCCCCACGTTCCGCCTCAGTTACACGGCTCGCAGACATCTGAACACTTTCGCGCTATTTCATGGATTACACTAGATGCAGACAGTTGGGCAGTTGGGGTACACTAATTCCTTCCCGGGGGGAGGGGGGGGGGGGCGGCAGGAAGTGCATCCGGACACCCCTTAATCTAACATTGCCACGTCCAGTCAACCATGCCGACCCTGCATATTCGCACAAGCAAAAGAAGAAGAAGAAGAAAGTCTCATTGCTCGCTATTCGTCACAACAAGATACGTCGGAATTACAGTGGTAACTACTGATTACAACCTATCTGGACCACAGTAAATGTCATGGTGGTCTTCAGTGCCCCACTGGCATGTACCGTTACTAGACACAATCTGTCTCTTGCTTGCCCTCATTTTCATGTTTCATTTCCATATCCGTTTATGTTCAATGATTTCTTGTATGTGATTTTTCCTGAGTGACTTATTGATGTCTGTAGGTCCCAAAACTAATAATTTTACCATGATAACAGATCATTTGCCGCTTTTTCGAATTATTTCTAAAGTACGAAATTATGTTAGCCTTCTTATAAATGTATTTACGGGTCCATATGAAATAGCGTAACAATTTCATTAGGTCTGGAGTCGATATATATCCGTAGATTAAGCTCATCCATTACGGATATTTTAGAATCTGTGACTTAATTGAATGTAAATACAAAAAACTGCAACCAGTCACTTGATTGAGTAGTTATTACACGAACCGGTTTTCTAACCTTCTCAGGTTCATTTTCTAGCAAAATGCTGGATGCTGCCTTTGTGACAGGAAGATGGCACATGCTTTAATGTATCGCCATGTATGTTGTTCATCTGTCAATATGGATGTAAAATTTTTAATTATATACTTACTGGGACATTATGGGCAGCTTCTTTCTGTCAGTGTCCATCTGTCTGCTTCCATTTTGATGGCTAGGTCGTACACCACTTCAGATACTTCAACGCACACTAGAAGTGTGAAGTGACGTACCACTAGTGATGTGCACACACATCACTAGTGATGTACACACTAGTGTCCACTTGTTAGCTGCCAGTTTGATGGCCGGTTGGTACAGAGCTTCACCACTTTCACACACATTAAAAGTGTTCCTTAATAACACTATTTCAATACTTGGAAGTGCGGCCAGAACCTCCGTGTTATATTCCGTAGGATGGCTTGGTGCCACGACAGTGTTCTGCAGAGGGGGATTTGCTCGAGTGTTGTAATTGTGTGTGCCTCTTATGCTCAGTATAGCGGTCCCCCACAGTGCTGATAGTATGATTAATATATGACATGCCACAGTTGCAAGGAATACGGCAACACTCACCTTATGCGGAGATTCTGGCATGCACTTCCAAATACTCGGATAATGTTACTAATGAAGCGTTGAAATTAAATTAGCAAGTAACTTGATAAAAATACGAGGCCGTTTTTTTTAAATACTGTATGGAATCTTGCTCTCCTTTGCCAGAAGCCGGCCGTTGAGGCCGAGCGGTTCTAGGCGCTTCAGTCCGGAACCGCGCTGCTGCTACGGTCGCAGGTTCGAATCCTGCCTCGGGCATGGATGTGTGTGATGTCCTTAGGTTAGTTGGGTTTAAGTAGTTCTAAGTTCTAGGGGACTGATGACATCAGATGTTAAGTCCCATAGTGCTCAGAGCCATTTGAACCATTTTTTAAGCTAATGGAGCCGCTTCCCAGTCTGCGTAACTGTCGGCATAAGCCGCTTTCTCGTCCAGTGCCACAGTTTTTGCGAGTGATTCTTCTGCAAGCGAGGTTCTTCAAGCAAAGGATGCAGTGGATTGTAGGGCTGAACGCGGTGCGTGGCGTCTTAAAAACACGCACTGAGTCGAAGCGAGGACGGTGTCCTCTGGTGGAGTCCGTTGAACCATCCACCGGAAGGTGGCGAATTCTGGAGCGAGTGTGACTCGCGGCGGCTCGTTGAGTCTCTCGCAGGTTAAAAGTCGTTTTCTGCAGCGGTGTATTCGACACCGTGCGCGTTCGACAAGACAACGTCGATGCCGCAGCCACCATCACTAGGATCAGTCGTGAGTCCAAGACGGATTACGCCTGCAGTAAGAAAATAACATGATCCTTGAAGCAACGGTCAAAACAGCTAACTGGACTGAAGGGGTACCCATACATGTTTTGAGCGACGCCATTCGATTTCAGACCAATTCGCACATTTGACTATGGACTCTGCGTCATCATTTACAATGATTCCGGCTTTGCACATTGGTACTGACTTAAGCACACATTACGAGTAACTTCCTTTCTCTGCAATGATTTGATCTATTTTGCCTTCTGTACACTACGTGGATCACGGCCATGACCTGCCTGTTTTGTCACAGACTGCAACACAAAATTAACAACATTAACTGGATATTAGAAAAGATGAGTACTCGCAAACAAACAGGTGCTAGTTTTTTTGGTGCATTTATTCCAAATGACATGTTTTGGAAGCCGGCCGGTGTGGCCGAGCGTTTCTAGGCGCTTCAGTCTGGAACCGCGTGACTGCTGCGGTCGCACGTTCGAATCCTGCCTTGGGCATGGATGTGTGTGATGTCCTTAGGTTAGTTAGGTTTAAGTAGTTCTAAGTTCTAGGGTCTGATGACCTCAGATGTTATGTCCCGTAGTGCTCAGAGCCATTTGAACCATTTTTGAACATGTTTTGGAGTAAATGCACCAAGAAACATCTAGTGCCTGTTTATCTGCGAATACTCAGATTTGCTGAAATCCAGTCTATCTTAATAATAATGGTCGCGTATCTCTACCGGCAGTTTCAGGCAGACATACGTAAAACAATATAAGCAGTGATGTCTGTCCTTGTGTAATACCTGTAATTATCGATTACTCGGAGCATAATGGAAATTCTGTATCATTTACGTGTTATACTCGTAGAATATTATCTGCAAGTTGTTCGTACACGTCCTACCCAGTAAGACCGTACTGTGACTGATCCAAACTCGTTACTGCCGTGTTCTTTCATAAGCAGTATTTCTCTCAGAGATATTGCAGGGAAACGCTACCACACTTCCGTTTTGATCATGGTGACCACACGATTCTACTAAGTCCCTCTTTGCTGAGCGAAGTGCTTTAATGAAAATAATTTGCTATCAGTAAGTAACAAACTCGCCACAAAAGTATATCAAGCTATACTCAGCATTTGTATATCAACACTGAACATAATCTGTTACACTGGGTCGCAAATCTTATGTCGTTAACACTAGACGAACAAATGAGGGAAAAGAGTAACAAAAACGTCCACCGCATCCCTGCTCGTTTTCGCTTTTCACTCCATTAACGACGAGCGCAAGCGCTGTTTGTAGTGAAGCCCAAGTCATTATAATGTAACCTCGCGCGAAATGCACACGCGGAGGATTCAAATGTGCTCGACCGCATTCATTAATGGGTTGATAACAGCCTACAAAACCGCACCCAATTATCCATACACAATGTCCAATCGCCCCCTCCCTCCAATTCCTTTCCAGCTAGCCCTAATGTACAGGCATGTAGTGTTACAATAGTTAAGTGTGGGAAACTATAAGTGCAAAATCGTGTCTGGAATGTTTCACTCCCGAATAACACTAGAAGTGCCGGCTGCTGGGGAGTTTTCACAGGAGTTTACGACAAATGTTAAGTTCTATATCTGTAGTACCATATAAAGACTAGTCGATATTGTAAGTTGATGCCAAAGATCTCAAAAAATTCTTCATCGGTCTACTCCAGATTTTTGCAAGACAGCATAATAAAAGTTCGGATGGACGCACCAGGCTACACATATTTTAAATAATACGTACACTGAAGCACCAAAGACACTGGTATAGGTATTCGTATTCAAATACAGTGATACGTAAACAGGCAGAATACGGGGCTGGGGGTCGGCAATGCCTATATGGGGTAAGTGTCTGGCACAGCTGTTAGATCGGTTACTGCTGCTGCTACAATGGCAGGTTGTCAAGATTTAAGTGAGTTTGAACGTCGTGTTATAGTCGGTGCACGAGCGATGGGACACATCATCTCCGAGGTAGCGATGAAGTGGGGATTTTCCCGTACGACCATTTCACTAGTGCACAGTGAATATCAGGAATCCGGCAAATCATCAAACCTCCGACCTCGCTGTGACCGGAAAATGATCCTGCAAGAAAGGGACCAACGACGACTGAAGAGAATCTTTCAGCGTGGCAGAAGTGCAACCATTCCGCAAATTGCTGCAGATTTCAATGCCGGGCCATCAACAAGTGTCAGCGTGCGAACCATTCAATGATACTTCATCGACAATGGCTTTCGGAGCCGAAGGCCCACTCGTGCACGACACGAAGCTTTACGCCTCGCCTGGGCCCATCAACACCGACATAGAAGTGTTGATGACTCGAAACATGTTGCCTGGTCTGACGAGTCTCTTCAAATTGCATCCAGCGGTTGGACGTCTACGGGTATGGAGACAACCTCATGAATCCATGGACCCTTCACGTCAGCAGGGGACTGTTCAAGCTTGTGGAGGCCGTGTATTTGTGTGGGGCATGTGCAGTTGGAGTGATGTGGGACCCCTCATATGTCTAGATACGACTGACAGGTGACACGTGCGTGAGCATGCTGTTTAATCACCTGCATGTCCATGTCCATTGTGCGTTCCATCGGACGTGGACAATTCAAACAGGACAATACGACAGCACACGTCCAGAATTACTACAGAGTGGCTCCAGGAAAACTGCGTTTAAACACTTCGGTTGACAACGAAACTTCCTTGACAATATTGTCAGCATATTGCGGATGCCTTGTAACGTGCTGTTCAGAAGAGATCTCCAGCCCGTCGTAGTCTTACGGATTTATGTACAGCCCTGCGGGATTCATGTCAGTACACTCCAGGACTACTTCTGACAGTCGAGTTCATGCCACGTGGTGCTGCTGCACTTCTTCGTGCTCGCGGGGGCCTTACACGATACTAGTTAGGTGAACCAGTTTCTTTGGCTCTTCAGTGTATAAAGGAGCAACGTTGTTAGTAAAATCTCGGAAATTTCTTGATAGATTTACTTCAGATTTTTACACGATACTCTAATAACCTTTACGACGGGCATAAACTGCATATGTTTAAAATATATGTGATGTATTAATACACATTTAAAATCTACACTACTACATAAAGGCAAATGGAAGTCTAACGTTGTTACCAAAAATCTCGAAAAGTTCTTGACCGATTTACCTAAAATTTTTGTATGACACTAATAAACATCTGACGGCCACAGGTTATGTATTTTTTAATATTTATCATAAAATATTACAAAAAGGCGAAACGTTCTTACCAAAAGTCTCGAAAAGTTATTGAATATTTTTCTTCAAGTTTTTACACGATTCTCTAACGGACATTCGGAAGGACAAAGGCTTTATAATCTTTAATATATGTAATGCATGAACATAAATCTGATGTATGAAGGGAAAATATTGTACCAAAAATCTCTAAAAGTTCGTGACTAATTTACTTTTAATTATTACACGATACTCTGATAAACATTTGGACGGAGAAAGCCTATATATTTTTCATATACAGAGTGTTACAAAAAAGTACGGCCAAACTCTCAGGAAACATTCCTCATACACAAATAAAGAAAATATGTTATGTGGACATGTGGACATGTGTCCGGAAGCGCTTAATTTCCATGTTATAGCTCATTTTAGTTTCGTCAGTATGTACTGTACTCCCTCGATTCGCCGCCAGTTGGCCCAATTGAAGGAAGATTTATGTTGACTTCGGTGCTTGTGTTGACATGCGACTCATTGCTCTACAGTACTAGCATCAAGCGCATCAGTACGTAGCATCAACAGGTTCGTGTTCATCACGAACGTGGTTTTGCAGTCAGTGCAATGTTTACAAATGCGGAGTTGGCAGATGCCCATTTGATGTATGGATTAGCATGGGGCAATAGCCGTTGCGCGGTACGTTTGTATCGAGACAAATTTCCAGAACGAAGGTGTCCCGACAGGAAGACGTTCGAAGCAATTGATCGGCGTCTTAGGGAGCACGGAACATTCCAGCCTATGACTCGCGACTGGGGAAGATCTAGAACGACGAGTATGCCTGCAATGGACGAGGCAATTCTTCGTGCAGTTGACGATAACCCTAATGTCAGCGTCAGAGAAGTTGCTGCTGTACAAGGTAACGTTGACCACGTCACTGTATGGAGAGTGCTACGGGAGAACCAGTTGTTTCCGCACCATGTATAGCGCGTGCAGGCACTATCATCAGCTGATTGGCCTCAACGGGTACACTTCTGCGAATGGTTCATCCAACACTGTGTCAATCCTCATTTCAGTGCAAATGTTCTCTTTACGGATGAGGCTTCATTCCAACGTGACCAAATTGTAAATTTTCACAATCGGCATGTGTGGGCTGACGACAATCCGCACGCAATTGTGCAATCACGTCATCAACACAGATTTTCTGTGAACGTTTGGGCAGGCATTGTTGGTGATGTCTTGACTGGGCCCCATGTTCTTCCACCTACGCTCAATGCAGCACGTTTTCATGATTTCATACGGGATACTCTACCTCTGCTGCTAGAACATGTGCCTCTGCAAGTAAGACACAACATGTGGTTCATGCACGATGGAGCTCCTGCACATTTCAGTCGAAGTGTTCGTGCGCTTCTTAACAACAGATTCGTGGCCGATGGATTGGTAGAGGCGGACCAATTCCATGGCCTCCACGCTCTCCTGACCTCAATCCTCTTGACTTTCATTTATGGGGGCATTGAAAGCTCTTGTCTACGCAAGCCCGGTACCAAATGTAGAGACTCTTCGTGCTCGTATTGTGGACGGCTGTGATACAATACGCCATTCTCCAGGGCTGCATCAGCGCATCAGGGATTCCATGCGACGCAGGGTGGATGCATGTATCCTCGCTAACGGAGGACATTTTGAACATTTCCTGTAACAAAGTGTTTGAAGTCACGCTGGTACGTTCTGTTGCTGTGTGTTTCCATTCCATGATTAATGTGATTTGAAGAGAAGTAATAAAATGAGCTCTAACATGGAAAGTAAGCGTTTCTGGACACATGTCCACATAACATACTTTCTTTCTTGGTGTGTGAGGAATGTTTCCTGCAAGTTTGGGCGTACCTTTTTGTAACACTCTGTATATAACATATAGATATATATGTAAAATAAAAAGGGTTACGTTTTTATCAAAAATCTTGATAAGTTCTTGACTGATTTACTTCATATCATATACATATTTTTTATATGACAACGTGCAAGTTCTCTGTTAAAACCGACAACAAGGAAGAAAATGCTGTGCTGTGTGGTGAAAATGATGGTTTCGATTTCTTCCTCTCCTTCAGTTCTACAATGACACGAAGGCATGTAAACTAATAGATGAACTGCTTCTTCCAAATCATTCTGTCTCATATACACTCCTGGAAATGGAAAAAAGAACACATTGACACCGGTGTGTCAGACCCACCACACTTGCTCCGGACACTGCGAGAGGGCTGTACAAGTAATGATCACACGCACGGCACAGCGGACACACCAGGAACCGCGGTGTTGGCCGTCGAATGGCGCTAGCTGCGCAGCATTTGTGCACCGCCGCCGTCAGTGTCAGCCAGTTTGCCGTGGCATACGGAGCTCCATCGCAGTCTTTAACACTGGTAGCATGCCGCGACAGCGTGGACGTGAACCGTATGTGCAGTTGACGGACTTTGAGCGAGGGCGTATAGTGGGCATGCGGGAGGGCGGGTGGACGTGCCGCCGAATTGCTCAACACGTGGGGCGTGAGGTCTCCACAGTACATCGATGTTGTCGCCAGTGGTCGGCGGAAGGTGCACGTGCCCGTCGACCTGGGACCGGACCGCAGCGACGCACGGATGCACGCCAAGACCGTAGGATCCTACGCAGTGCCGTAGGGGACCGCACCGCCACTTCCCAGCAAATTAGCGACACTGTTGCTCCTGGGGTATCGGCGAGGACCATTCGCAACCGTCTCCATGAAGCTGGGCTACGGTCCCGCACACCGTTAGGCCGTCTTCCGCTCACGCCCCAACATCGTGCAGCCCGCCTCCAGTGGCGTCACGACAGGCGTGAATGGAGGGACGAATGGAGACGTGTCGTCTTCAGCGATGAGAGTCGCTTCTGCCTTGGTGCCAATGATGGTCGTATGCGTGTTTGGCGCCGTGCAGGTGAGCGCCACAATCAGGACTGCATACGACCGAGGCACACAGGGCCAACACCCGGCATCATGGTGTGGGGAGCGATCTCCTACACTGGCCGTAACCACTGGTGATCGTCGAGGGGACACTGAATAGTGCACGGTACATCCAAACCGTCATCGAACCCATCGTTCTACCATTCCTAGACCGGCAAGGGAACTTCCTGTTCCAACAGGACAATGCACGTCCGCATGTATCCCGTGCCACCCAACGTGCTCTAGAAGGTGTAAGTCAACTACCCTGGCCAGCAAGATCTCCGGATCTGTCCCCCATTGAGCATGTTTGGGACTGGATGAAGCGTCGTCTCACGCGGTCTGCACGTCCAGCACGAACGCTGGTCCAACTGAGGCGCCAGGTGGAAATGGCATGGCAAGCCGTTCCACAGGACTACATCCAGCATCTCTACGATCGTCTCCATGGGAGACTAGCAGCCTGCATTGCTGCGAAAGGTGGATATACACTGTACTGGTGCCGACATTGTGCATGCTCTGTTGCCTGTGTCTATGTGCCTGTGGTTCTGTCAGTGTGATCATGTGATGTATCTGACCCCAGGAATGTGTCAATAAAGTTTCCCCTTCCTGGGACAATGAATTCACGGTGTTCTTATTTCAATTTCCAGGAGTGTATATTTTTTCAAACAAAAATTGTATAAATAAAAATGTGCTGATTTGTTTTCTTGCCAACGGCCTTGCCGCAGTGGTAACAACGACTGCCGTCAGACCAGCGAAGTTAAGTGCTGTCGGGCTTAATTACGGTCTTCTGTTGCTACACATCGCTTGGTCTCCAAATAATACATTTCATAGAATTGGAAAATGCATTAAAAAGCGAATATCCTTTTGAACGAAAATGAATGTTCTTCACAAATTATTCACAACTAAGAAAGAATACGCCTTACTTCAACGACACAGAGGTAAGAAACAAAGCTGCTACAGAAAAATGGAAATTATCCAATTCAACTATTTTCACAGGTAATGCCTCCTTTGCATTTAGAGGTGTACATGGGAATTATTTGAATAAAAAGGACAAATATGTTCCTTGACATTTAGTATACGAACAAGAACTGTAAATCATTACTCCTCTAGTGTACAAGATACGGCAGAGAGTGTATGGCCAGAGCAACATACGTGCCATTTGTATTTCTTTCGAGCTGACTGCTGCTCAGCTGTGAGCACGTTTCTATTGTGTTATGTACGGCGTACATCTTACTATTTTCTAGTTTGTCCTGAACGGGGAAACCCAGTATTCAGAGGATCGTAAGTGTACCTGTGTCCTAAGCGTTCAAGTTCCCTCAGTTGCCTGTGGTTGTCAGCTGTTATTCAGCATGTAACGTTCATACATGGTGCTTAGATGCGACAGCATTCATAGTTGTTTCAGCGTGATTCGTGAAATTTTAACGGCCACTGCTTTCCACCCTACAAATGAACGTACGAAATTCCTATAATGAAGAGAGAGAGTTTACGAACTTCAAGAACGTAAGGAGGTTGAAATGCTGTTTTTTCATCTGTTAATCACAGATTGTTATATTTTTAATTGTTGATAAAATTTTGTCTTTAATTGCTGTCATTCGTACAGTTACTCTTATCATTAAATTTACGTGACCTTCTTGAGTGGTCGAAATGAGAACGACAAATTTCGATTAGGAGAATATCTTTCTCGGAAAAAGCTATTAATACGTTGTGCACTGCTGCAGTAATTATGTACATATTACATGTGCTGTTAACAGTTTTGGTCAGTTGAGCCCAGACATTATCAAGAAAAGAATTTTTCATTCGTTACCTTAGAATAGTGGACAGACATCACGCTCATCCGAGTGTTATCCAATACTTTTATGTACGTAATTAATCCTCAAGTGTCTCGAAACGGTACGTTATTAAGTCATAAATAATATTACAGCAGAGTTCGCGACTTATACCCTCGTTTCGTCTGCCATCTAGTGTGAATTACTCCAAGGGTTATATTTCTTTGAGATCGTTATGGATTTTTCTTTTAATATACGAGGGTCATTCTGAAAGTAAAGAACGTTTTGATATGACGAGCCGTGCAGTTCTCCCCTCACCCCCCTTGCAATATCATAGACCTTCCTAATCGTTGGGGTTAGTATGGGGTGAACATCGAGCAGAAACGGTCGTTTGATGTTCATTGGTGCGATTTCAAAATGTATGGCAAAATTAACGAGCCAACCGAGTGTGGGGCTCAGTGTAATACGGTTTCTCAGAGCAAATACGTCCACTCCATCGCCATTTACAGACAGATAACCGAAGTTAGTGGAAATGTGATGGATGAAGCGTCATCTAAAAGTTGTGCTTATGTTTAATGGCGGACAAACGAGTGTTCATGATGAACGTTAGACTGGGCTTCAGTTGTGACTTACGAACACAAATCATGGAATAAGGTAAAAATTTATCAGGAAAATCGTTTCACTGTTGACGTACTTATCTTTTCCTTTCTTGAAATTTCTCCGTTAGCTATTTATCAAACTTCTAGTGGTCATTTAGAGTACATAAATGGGTGTGCCTGATACAATCGCCGGTTTTTGACAGATTGACACAAAAAACGACGAAAAAGGGGACCGCACCGACTTTGTTACACGGTACGACAATGATGGCAATGAATATATGAACCACAATGTTACTGTTGGCGAGACCCGCATTTCGCATAGAAGTCAAGGGAATGGTATTATTCACGATCCATAACAAAATAAAAAAATGCCAAATAAGTTCTGAGCGCCAAAATGATCTGGGCCACAGTTTTTTTGGAGTCGAAAGGGCATCCTATTAATCGACTTTATTACAACAGAATAGACCTTACCTTTTTCTTTCTTTGTAAGCGTGTAGCCCCTCCACGCCCGTACTATCATGGTGATCATCACAAAAGGTCTACTGTTATCTCTGGAGTTGTCACTTTTTTGAATCTAGGTAACAGGATGCAATATTGTGATGATGTCCCTAGAACTGGGTACGGTTATCCACTAATATGTGCCCATTGGAGACTATAAAGCGGATGAAAGATGCAGCGTGCAACTGTCAGACCTTTCAAAACTGCGCTTTTCGAAAACGTGGTGTGGATTCCTGTCCAGTGATGTTGAGCGTTAAAGATTTCAAGTCCTTCAGATTCGCCTTTCTTCCATTTTATTTACTTAGTTAAGCACGTACAGTTAGGACGTTTTCATTAGGTTAGGAAAGCTCTGATCAGTGATGTTTGTTGCTGAGAGTTGACAGTGGTTGCCGCACTGAATTCAATGGTAGCTAGTTGCATGATGGAGATGGAGGTGGTGGAACAGAGCGCGTGTTTCGTCGGACAGTCACTGCTGCTGCTGCTGCTGCTGCTGGGCTGATTTATTGGTAGTAGTTCAGAGGGCATAGGAGCAGGTATGCCTACCGAGCCAGGGGAAGCAGCAGAAGGCAAGGTGGGGGACAGGACCTGAGCAGCATGGGGTTCCATAGCCACAGGCGAAGGAGATCTCGCAGCGGGCTATGGTGCCCTGTCCCAGGGGCCAGTGGCAGTACTTTTTATGATTGGTTTCAGCGACTAAAGACAGACCAGCGCCCAGTTCACTGAAAAGAAAGATTGAATAACAAAGGCAATAATATAATTCTTGGATGAGGAGAGTGAATTCCTCTGATTCCAGAGGTGTCCACATAATGTTTCCTGTGGACTTTCCTGCAAGAACAGTATCTGTTAGACTTGTGAAAACGTATCACCTCAGCAGTCAAAATGGGCTGGCACTGCAAGACACAATGCCGCCGGGAGAGCTGTTTTTTTAGGGGTCGCATAGACATCCAAGCCACTCTGCTCCCTGTACGTGCCAGATAAATGTGTCATGAGTAGGACCCTGGCTATGTCAGATAGCATACCAGTGGACGAATGTTCGAAGCAATGAGACGCGCTAGGATTGGAGGAATGAATTTCGTCCATCGTCTGGAGGGAGGCTGTATAGAGTGCAGAGATACATGTGACTGACGTACGAGAACGCTACCGTTTTCGGTTGGTGATTTTTAGCCGTATGGCGCATACTCCACTTGGAGTGTTTTGTGGTCTTGAGTGGAGTGTGAGGAAGCAGGGGATTTGGGCAGTGGCCGTGAAGCAGAGAGCAGTGTCGGAGAGTAGATTTGGGGCCGGCCGGAGTGGCCGTGCGGTTCTAGGCGCTACAGTCTGGAACCGGGCGATCGCTACGGTCGCAGGTTCGAATCCTGCTTCGTGCATGGATGTGTGTGATGTCCTTAGGTTAGTTAGGTTTAATTATTTCTAAGTTCTAGGAGACTGATGACCGTAGAAGTTAAGTCGCATAGTGCTCAGAGCCATTTGAACCATTTGAGCCAGTAGATTTGGGCGGCATCAGCGAATGAGGAGACATCGATTCCGACCCAAGGTGCGAAGGTGGGTCCACACAAGAGAAGGAAATGGAGGTCCACCGTTTGAGCTGACGCAGGGGATCGCTGGTCACCACTTTCCAGAAATCTAAATTTTTTTTGGGGGGGGGGGGGTTTAGGGCGCACAAATTCAACGGTCATTAGCGCCCAGACTACGTTAGGAATGCACCGCGAGTCAAGTTTAAAACAGCAACGAAAAGGGAAAACACGATAAAAGACAGACTGACACGGTATAGGATTAAAAACAGCATAATCAAATGTCCTTAGAGAGGTTTGTCAAGTTAATAAAACGAAGAACGCGAGCAGCTGCTCCTGGGTCATCCGCTAAAATGGCATCTAGAGTACATGGCAGGCCAAGATCAAGACGCAGTGTGTTAAAATCCGGACAGGACGTTAACATGTGGCGGACCGTCAGCAATTGCCCACATGGGCAGAACGGCGCCGGCGCAGCCGTCAGCAGATGGCGATGGCTGAACCGGCAGCGTCCAATTCGTAACCGGGCCAAAACGACCTCCTCCCGTCGAGAAGGGCGGGAGGAGGACGTCCAAGCCGCGGGAAGAGGTTTCAAGGCCCGAAGCTTGTTGTCCGTAAGTGCAGCCCAATCGGCATGCCACAGCGATAAAATGCGCCGACAAATGACCCTGCTACAATCTGACGAAGGGACACAACAAGAAGCTGTCCGAGGCTGGAGGACCGCAGCCTTGGCCGCGGCATCTGCAGCTTCGTTCCCAGGGATACCGACATGGCCAGGAACCCACATAAAGCTAACCGGAGAACCGACGTCCACCAGCTGCTGAAGAGAGCGTTGGATCCGGTGCACGAAAGGGTGAACCGGATACGGATCACTGAGGCTCTGGATGGCGCTCAGGGAATCTGAGCAGATGACATAAGCAGAATGTCGGTGGCGGCAGATGTAAAGAACAGCCTGGTAGAGGGCAAAGAGCTCAACTGGAAGACCAAACAATGGCCATGGAGCCGGTAGTTGAAACTTTGTGCCCTGGCAATAAAAGAACAACCGACCCCGCCATTGGTCTTAGAGCCATCTGTATAAATGAAGGTCATATTAATGAACTTCGAACGAAGTTCGGCAAAACGGGAGCGGTATACCGAACCGGGGGTAACCTTCTTTGGGAGCGAGCTGAGGTCAAGGTGAACGCGAACCTCAGCCTGGAGCCAAGGTGGCGTGTGGCTCTCGTCCACTCTAAAGGTTGCAGGGAGTGAAAAATCAAGGTGTTGAAGGAGGCGACGAAAGCTAACTCCAGGGGGTAGCAGGGAAGAGACATACAACCCGTATTGACGATCGAGAGAGTCTTCAAAAAAGGAACGATAAGACGGGTGGTCGGGCATTGACAGTAGCCGACAGGCATACCGACAAAGCAGTATATCGCGCCGCTAGGTGAGTGGCAATTCACCAGCGTCAGCAAGAAGACTCTCGACGGGACTGGTATAAAACGCTCCGATCGCAAGTCGTAAACCCCGATGCTGTATGGAGTTTTTTTTTTTTTTTTGTGGTTTTAGGGCGCAAAACTTCTATGGTCATTAGCGCCCAGCCCGTGACGTAGGAAACAGGAAAAAAACGAAATTTAAAATCAGCAGCAAGGGGAACAAAGTCATAAAATTTGAGAAACTGAAGGCAGAAGGAATGCTTAAAAATCCACTATAGAAAGGGGGCGGTTGTCCCCAAAAAAAAGATCAAATGACTGACGTCATTTCACTGTCACTAATAAACTGTAGAACGCGGTCAGCTGAGCGCGTGTCATCTGCTAAAATCAACGATAGATCAGGCGATAGCTGTAGACGGGAGCGTAACGGATTAAAATAGGGGCATTCAATTAAAAGGTGTCTGACCGTCCACAGCTGAGAGCAGTGGGGACAGAGTGGGGGAGGATCACTGCTTAAAAGATGTCGATGGCTAAAAAGACAGTGCCCTATCCGGAGTCTAGCTAAAATTACCTCCTCCCGACGACGCGTTCGGGAGGAAGAGGTCCAAGCGCAAGGAAGGGCTTTCACTTCCCGCAATTTATTATGGGGAAGTGTTGACCAATGCGCATGCCATAAATGAGCAACTTGGCGACATAAACCGCTCCGTAGATCGGTAAACGGAAGAGACTGAATAGCTGGCCGAGGAAGAGAGACTGCAGCCTTGGCCGCTATATCGGCCGCCTCATTCCCACAGATACCAGCATGTCCCGGGAGCCAGAGGAACGCCACTGAGACGCCCCCCAGGTGGAGCAAGCGCAGACAGTCCTGAGTCCGGTCGACCAGAGGGTGCACAGGGTAAAGAGCTTGGAGACTTAGGAGAGAGCTGAGAGAATCTGAGCAGATTACGTACTGTATCCGCTGATGGCGGCGGATGTAGTGGACAGCCTGTAGAACAGCGTAAAGCTCCGCAGTATAAACCGAACACTGGTCGGGAAGCCGAAAGTGATTTGGGGTGTCGCCAACAATATAGGCACTCCCTACACCTAACGATGTTTTTGAGCCGTCGGTGTAAATAAATGTGGCTTCCGTCATTTGTGCACATAGAGCAGCAAATGCCCGACGGTAGACAAGTGTAGGGGTACCATCCTTGGGAAATTGACATAGGTCTCTGAGCAAGTCGATCCGGGGACGGAGCCAAGGCGGTGCTGTACCCCAAGTTGTCAAGAAGGTTTTAGGAAAGCGGAAGGAAAGAGAATGGAGCAGTTGACGGAAGCGGACTCCCAGTGGTAGTAGGGAGGAGGGGCGGCCTGCGTACCCTACATCAAAGGAGGCGTCGAAAAAAATGTCATGGGCTGGATTAGCAGGCATGGAAGACAGATGGCTAGCATAACGACTCAGAAGGACTGCCCGCCGATTGGACAGCGGAGGTTCAGCAGTCTCAGCATAAAGGCTTTCCACAGGGCTGGTGTAAAAAGCTCCAGACACTAAACGTAATCCACGATGGTGGATAGAGTCGAGACGCCGAAGAATAGACGGCCGAGCAGAGGAGTAGACTATGCTTCCATAATCCAATTTCGAGCGCACTAAGGCGCGATAGAGGCGGAGAAGGACCACTCGGTCCGCTCCCCAGGAGGTACCATTCAGGACACTGAGGGTGTTAAGGGAACGCAGACAGCGAGCCGAAAGATAGGAAACGTGGGAGGACCAGCACAGTTTTCTGTCAAACATAAGACCCAAGAATTTAGCGACGTCGGAAAACGGAAGGTTGACAGGACCCAGATGTAAGGAGGGCGAAAGAAACTCCTTACGTCGCCAAAAATTAACACAAACGGTCTTACTGGGTGAGAAACGGAAGCCGGTTTCGATGCTCCACGAGTGGAGGCGATCGAGACATCCTTGAAGACGTCTTTCAAGCAGGCTGGTCCGTTGAGAGCTGTAGTAGATCGCAAAATCGTCCACAAAGAGGGAGCCCGAGACATCAGGAAGGAGACAATCCATAATTGGATTAATGGCGATGGCAAACAGTACAACACTCAGCACGGAGCCCTGGGGTACCCCGTTTTCTTGGGAGAAAGTACGGGAGAGAGTAGTGTTCACCCGCACCCTAAATGTGCGCTCTGCCATAAATTCGCGAAGAAAAAGGGGCAGCCGGCCTCGAAAGCCCCAAGAGAACAGTGTGCGGAGGATGCCTGTCCTCCAACAGGTATCGTATGCTCTCTCCAGATCAAAAAATATTGCTACCGTTTGGCGTTTCCGGAGAAAATTGTTCATGATATAAGTGGAGAGAGCAACAAGATGGTCAACGGCAGAACGATGCTTTCGGAATCCGCATTGGGCTGGTGTTAAAAGACTGCGGGATTCCAGCCACCAAGCTAAACGGTAATTCACCATACGCTCCAAAACCTTACAGACACTACTCGTGAGAGAAATGGGGCGATAGCTAGAGGGGAGATGTTTGTCCTTTCCAGGTTTCGGAACGGGAACGACAATAGCTTCCCGCCATCGCCTGGGAAAGGTACTGTCGGTCCAAATTCGATTGTAAAGGCGAAGGAGGTAACGCAGGCTATGGGTTGATAAATGCAGCAGCATTTGGACATGGATACCATCCGGTCCTGGGGCGGAGGAGCGAGAAGAAGAGAGGGCATGTTGGAGTTCCCGCATGGAGAAAACAGTATTGTAGCTTTCGCGATTTTGAGAGGAGAAAGCAAGATGTCGCACTTCCGCTGCACGTTTCTTCGGGAGAAACGCTGGCAGGTAATTTGACGAGCTCGAAATCTCAGCAAAGTGCTGACCCAATGAGTTAGAAATTGCGACGGGGTCCACTAAGGTATCTTGCGCGACAGTGAGCCCAGAGACCGGGGAGAAACTAGGCGCGCCGAAGAACCGTCGAAGCCGACTCCAAACTTCCGAGGAGGGAGTGAAGGTGTTAAATGAGCTAATAAAGAATTTCCAGCTTGCCTTCTTGCTATCGCGGATGACGCGACGGCATCGCGCAGGCAGTTGCTTATATCGGATACAGTTTGCCAAAGTTGGATGGTGACGGAAAATGCGAAGAGCACGTCGCCGCTCACGTATTGCGTCACGGCATGCCTCGTTCCACCAAGGAACTGGGGGGCGCCGGGGCAATTCGGAGGTGCGTGGTATTGAACGTTCAGCAGCTGTGAGAATAACGTCGGTAATATGTGTGACCTCATCGTCGACGCTGGGAAAGCGACGGTCATCGAATGTCGCTAGAGACGAAAAAAGTGTCCAATCGGCTTGGGCAAACTTCCAGCGTCGCGAGCGCATATATGGCAGTTGAGGCTGCAGTCTAAGAACACGTGGAAAGTGGTCACTCGAGTGTGTATCATCAAGGGCGAACCATTCGAAGCGCCGAGCTAGCGGAACAGTACCGACCGCAAGGTCCAAATGAGATAAATTTGTCGTGGAGGCAGACAAAAATGTGGGGACCCCAGTGTTGAGGCAGACTAGATCCGCTTGGTGGAAGACGTCTAACAATAGTGAGCCACGTGGACAAGGATGTGGAGATCCCCAAAGCGGGTGGTGGGCATTGAAGTCCCCAACCAGCAAAAGGGGGATGGAAGCTGACCAAGAAGATGAAGGAGATCAGCTCGTGCCATTGGTGTGGACGATGGAATGTATACCGTACAAAGAGAGAACGTGTATCCAGAAAGGGAAAGACGGACGGCGACAGCTTGGAAGGAACTATTTAAGGGGAGTTGGTGATAATGGAGAGTATCGTGGAGCAGAATCATGAGTCCTCCATGGGCTGGAGTGCCTTCAACAGAGGGGAGGTCATATCGGACGGACTGGAAATGAGGGAGAACAAAGCGGTCATGGGGATGCAGCTTTGTTTCCTGAAGACAGAAGATGACCGGCGAGTAGGATCGTAAGAGGATCGACAATTCATCCCGATTGGCTCGAATGCCGCGGATATTCCAGTGGATAATGGACATAGGGTGAACAGAAAATGGAGGAACGTGATCAAGGGTGCTGTCAACTCAACGACTGCTCAGAGCTTGCGACCGACAGCATGGAATGGCATTCAGTCGAAGGCAGAAGATCCTGATCCATAGGTTGGTCAGGAGCAGCTCCAGCCACCAACGATCGGCCAGTTGACCGGCCACCAGCAGTGCGCCCCGGCGACACAGAAGACGGCCGAGGGCGATTTCCGCCAGGTGGTGCTGTAGATGGGACACGCCTTGGCGGAGAAGGAGAGGAACTGGGTTTCTTCGTAGCCTTCTTAGAAGTATGATGTTTAGATGAAGGAGGAACCGATGGTTGTGAAGTTGCGGTACGTAAAAACTCTTCACGAGAATGCTCTTTTTTCGAAGACTTGGCGTCTGACTTTTGGGCTCGAGATTTAGCAGAACCCGACGAAGGGTGAGCCATAGAGTGGGCAGGCGAAAGTGGTGAGGTTGAACGGGCGATCTTTGCGCTGGCCGATCTGACGACAGTGGTACTAAAGGTGAGGTCGCAAGTCTGCGTGGCCGTCTCCTTTGTTGGCCGAGGAGAAGCAAGGACAGAGCTGTATTTTCCTTTCTGAGGCACAGTGGGCTGTCGACTGGCGAGTAACTTTCGAGCAGCAAAGGTCGACACCTTTTCCTTCACTCATTTCCTGGATGAGTTTTTCGTCCTTAAAAACGGGGCAATCTCGAGAGGAAGCAGCGTGGTCACCCATACAGTTGATGCAGCGAGGGGATGGAGGTGGACAAGCACCCTCATGGGCATCCTTGCCACACGTAACACATTTGGCCGGATTGGAACAGGACTGGCTGGTGTGATTGAACCGCTGACATCGATAGCAACGCGTAGGGTTTGGGACATAAGGGCGAACGGAAATTATCTCATAGCCTGCTTTGATTTTTGATGGGAGTTGAACTTTGTCAAATGTCAAGAAGACAGTGCGGGTTGGAATGATGTTCGAGTCAACCCTTTTCATAACCCGATGAACAGCTGTGACGCCCTGGTCAGAAAGGTAGTGCTGAATTTCTTCGTCAGACAATCCATCGAGGGAGCGTGTATAGACGACTCCACGCGAGGAATTTAAGGTACGGTGCGGTTCCACCCGGACAGGGAAGGTGTGGAGCAGAGAAGTACGCAGCAATTTTTGAGCCTGGAGGGCACTGTGTGTTTCCAACAACAGGGTGCCATTCCGTAATCTGGAACAAGACTTTACAGGACCCGCAATTGCGTCGACACCTTTCTGAATAATGAAAGGGTTGACTGTGGAAAAGTCGTGACCTTCGTCAGAGCGAGAAACAACAAGGAACTGTGGCAACGATGGAAGAACCGTCTGTGGCTGAGACTCAGTGAACTTACGTTTGTGAGCAGACATAGTGGAAGGTGAGGAAACCATTGCGGAAGAATCCCCCATGATTACCGGCGTCTCCGATGGCGCGCTCCTTCCTTGTGGGGGCCCTCACAGAGGGCACACCCGCCTTAGGTGATTGTTCACACCTCAAGTCACACCTCCCGACAAACGGACGGAGGGACCAATCGGCACTTTCGGAAGGTATCAGCTCGGGTAATCACCCCTCCCTGGGCCTGGCCGTTACCAGGGGGTACGTACGTGTCCTACCTGTCTACCCGGGGCGGGGAATTACGCGTTACCCCGTCACCGGCTACGCATGGAAGTGCGTGGGTCGGCCTTCAGGCACGCACAGGGAGGAAGAAAGAGACAGGGAAAGGAAAGAAGAGAGGTCTCAAACGCCGCAGCGGAGAAAAGGGTAAAGAGAAGAGGTAAAGAGAAGAGGTAAGGAAAAGAGAAGGACGAAGAAAGATGAAGACATACAAGCAAGGAAGGAAGGCGAAGAGTGCGGTACATTTACAAGCGTCCGTCTCCGGACGTAGGCACAAACCATACTCCCCAGAGGGGGAGAAAGGGAAGGAAAGAGCCAGAGGTGAGGGGGGGGGGGGGGGGCGAAGATGGGGGATGGGGAAGGATACAGAAAGGGAAGGTATGCAGCCCGGAAAGGAAGGAAGGCCACATTAGCTCGGGGTCCCGTGCTCGCTACACACGTATCCACAAAAGAGTTGTGGATCCCCTGGGGGGGCTGTATGGAGTTGAGACGGCGTAAGATGGATGGCCGTGCAGAGGAGTATACGAAGCTCCCATAATCCAGCTTGGAGCGGACGATCGACCGATACAGACGAAGTAGGACGGTTCGATCCGCTCCCCACGACATACCACTGAGAACACGGAGGACATTTAGAGAACGGGTACAACGGGCAGCCAAATATGACATGTGGAGACCAGCTAAGTTTCCTGTCAAATGTAAGACCTAAAAATTTTGTTGTCTCCACGAATGGGAGAGCAATGGGACCGAGTCGTAAGGACGGTAGGAGAACTCTTTGTAGCGCCAGAAGTTAATACAGACCGTCTTCTCGGCAGAAGAACGGAAGCCATTGGCGACACTCCAGGAGTAAAGACGGCCAAGAGAACGCTGAAGACAGCGCTCCAGGACACGTGTACGCTGCGCGCTGCAATAGATGGTAAAATCGTCCACGAAAACGGAGCCTGATGCATCAGCTGGGAGGCAATTCATTATTGGATTGATCGCTATGGCGAAGAGAGCGACGCTCAAAACTGAGCCCTGTGGCACCCCATTCTCCTGGTGAAAGGTGTCTGACAGGACAGAACCCACACGTACCCTGAACTGTCGATCCATTAAAATGGAACGAATAAAAAGAGAGAGGCGACCGCGAAGGCCCCATGTATGCATGGTGCGGAGAATGCCCGCCCTCCAACAGGTGTCGTAAGCTTTCTCCAAATCAAAGAACACAGCCGCGGTCGGAGCGCTTCCGCAAGAAGTTATTCATAATGAAGGTCGACAAGGTAACCAGATGGTCAACAGCAGAGCGGCGCCTACGAAATCCACATTGTACATTGGTAAGTAGGCGTCGAGACTAGCAGCCAAACCAAACGAGAGTTAACCATTCTCTCCATCAATTTACAGACACAGCTGGTAAGCGAGATGGGTCGATAACTGGAAGGCAAGTGCTTGTCCTTCCCCAGCTTAGGAATCGGGGCAACAATAGACTCGCGCCAGCATGCGGGAACATGTCCCTCAATCCAGATGCGATTGTATGTACGAAGAAGGAAACCTTTACCCGCAGGAGAAAGGTTCTTCAGCATCTGAATATGAATAGAATCAGGCCCTAGAGCGGAGGACCGTGACCGGGCAAGTGCGTTTTCGAGTTCCTGCATGGTGAATGGGGCATTATAACTTTCACGATTCGAGGAGCGGAAGTTAGGTGGCCTAGCCTTCTCTGCCTGTTTGCGGGGGAGGAAGGCAGGGTGATAATGAGCGGAGCTCGAAACCTCTGCGAAAAAGCGGCCGAAGGCGTTGGAGACATCCTCAGGGGCCACAAGGACGTCATTCGCGACCGTCAAGCCAGAAACTGGTGAGTGGACCTAAGTGCCAGATAGCCGGCGCAGGGTACCCCGGACAACAGAAGGAGTAAAACTGTTGAAGGTGCTTGTGAAAGCAGCCCAGCTGGCTTTCTTGCTTTCTTTAATAATACGACGACACTGTGCACGTAATCTTTTATAATTGATACAATTCGCCACTGTAGGGTGGCGTTTAAAGGTGCGTAAAGCACGTCGACGAGCACGTAAAGTGTCTCCATGCTGCGGTCCACCAGGGGACCGGTACGCGACGTGGCGAAGAAGTAGGGTGAGGAATGGAATATTCAGCAGCAGTGAGAATGACTTCCGTGAGGTGTGCGACCTGACGATCGCAGCTTGTAGAGGTTTGATCCTGAAAGGTCGCCCTGGAAGAGAAGAGCCCCGAGTCTGCTTTGGAGATGGTCCAACTAGATGAGCACAGAGAGGGGGTATGCTGCAGGAGATGGATAACACACGGGAAGTGGTCGCTCGAATATATATCAGAAAGTGCATACCACTCAAACCGGCGTGCAAGTTGGGTAGTACATATAGAGAGGTCTAAATGGAAATAGGTGTGAGATGCGTCCGAAAGAAAAGTAGGGGCGCCAGTATTGAGGCAGACAAGATTGAGCTGGTTGAAAAGGTCTGCTAGCAGGGAGCCCCTCGGGCAGGATGCTGGAGAGCCCCAAAGGGGATGGTGGGCATTGAAGTCTCCAGTTAACAAAAATGGTGCAGGTAGCTGAGCAATAATTTGCATCATGTCTGCCCTGGTAACGGCAGACGACGATGGAGTGTAAACGGTACAAATGGAAAATGTAAAAGTGGGGAGAGTAATTCGGAAGGCAACTGCCTGCAGGCCGGTGCGCAACGTGATGGGATCGTAGTAAATATCATCCCGGACCAGCAACATAACCCCTCCATGAGCCGGAATACCTACCACAGGGGGGGTAGGTCAAAACACACAGAGGTGTAGTGTGCCAAGGCAATTTGATCGCACGGGCATAGCTTCGTTTCCTGGAGGGCTACGACGAGCAGACGGTGCAAGCGGAGCAGCAACTTCAAGTCCTCTCGGTTGGAGCGAATGCTGCGAATATTCCAGTGAATAAGTGCCATCGTAAGAAGAAAAGGAAGATGAAAGAAGGGGTCACCTCGAAGGCCGCTGAGGGCCTGGCTTCGAGCGAGCACTGCCGCCGCTATCAGTAGGCGGACAGTCATCGTCCATTGGTTCTATAGGTTCATCGGCCATCTTGGTAAGATGGCCGGGAGGGGGAGCTTCCTCTGCCGGTGAACGGCCATATGCTCGGCTACCAGCGGTGCGGCCAGACGAAACGGATGACGACCTGGGGTGGCAACCGCTGGGTGGCGCAGGAGAAGAAATGCGCCGTGGCGGAGAAGGAGAACTGTGCTTCCTATGAGCCTTCATGGAAGGTCGTTTGGTGGAAGTACTGGTCGATGGCTGGGAGGTCGAGGTACGTAGGAAGTCTGCACCGGACGGTTCCTTCTTGAAGGCCCGTGCATCTGACTTCTGGTTCTTCGTCTTAGCAAAAGCTGATGAAGGGGCTTGTGTGTTGGGTGATGGGAGGAAGAGGAGACGTCGACCGCGCGATCTTAGCACTAGCCGAACGGACGACCGTGGTGCTGAAGGTCAGATCGCATGTCTGGGTTGCCACCTCCCTGGTAGTCCGAGAAGAGGCGACGACAGTACTGTATTTCCCCGCTGGGAGCAGCGTGGGCTTCCTACTAGCTAATAGCTTGCGAGCAGCCGAGGTGGACACTGTTTGACCCGAATTTCTTGGATACAGCGTTCTTCCTTATAGATGGGACAGTCGCAGGAGGACGCTGCATAGTCACCCTGACAGTTCACACAACGAGGAGACCGAGGTGGACAGTCACCCTCATGGGCATCCCTGCCGCAAGTGACACATTTAGCCGCATTGGAACAAGACTGGCGAGTGTGATTAAAACGCTGACACTGGTAGCAGCGCGTAGCTGTCGGGACATAGGGCGAACAGAAATAACCTCGTAGCCCGCTTTGATGCGCGATGGCAGCTTAGCACTATCAAAGGTCAAGAAAAGTGTCCGGGTCGGTACAAGGTCATTGTTGACCTTTTTCATGATCCTATGGACAGCCGTCACGCCATGCTCAGCGAGGAAAGACAATCTCCTCGTCAGTCAATCCGTCGAGGGATCTAGTATAGACCACACCACGAGACGAATTCAAAGTTCGGTGAGCCTCCACCCGGACAGGGAAAGTGTACAGGAGTGTGGCTCGAAGCAGTTGCTGTGCCTGAAAGGCGCTCTCAGTTTCTAGTAACAAGGTACCATTACGCAACCTTGTACAAGACTTAACAGTACCGGCCATGGCATCTACACCCTTCTGGATAACGAAACGGTTGACAGAGGAAAAATCCTTTCCTTCCTCAGATCGAGAAACGACGAGGAACTGTGGGGCAGGCGGTAGTACTTTTGTCACTGGTGGCTGGTCATGTTTCCGTTTGTGGGCAGAAGTCTCGAGAGAAGAGACATCCATTGCGGAGGAATCCTCCATGATTGCCAGCGTCTCCGATGGCGCGCTCCTTCCTTATGGGGACCCTCTCAGAGGGCACTCACGCCTTAGGTGAATGTTTACACCTCAGGTCGCACCTCCCGAGAAACAGAGGGACCAGTCGGCATGGTCAGAAGGTATCAGCTCAGGCAATCACCCCTCCCTGGGCCTGGCCTTTACCAGTGGGTACGTGGGTGCCTTACTTGTCTACCAAGGGCGGGGAATTACGCGTTACCCCGTCACCGGCTATGCTAGCGAACGCGTGGGTCGGCCTTCAGGCGCGCACAGGGAGGAAGGAAGAAGAGGACGGACTGTCTCAAACGACGAGGTGGAGACCAAAGGAGGCAAGGGAAAGGAGGCAAGGGAAAGGAGGCAAGGGAAAGGAGGCAAGGGAAAGGAGGCAAGGGAAAGGAGGCAAGGGAAAGGAGGCAAGGGAAAGGAGGCAAGGGAAAGGAGGCAAGGGAAAGGAGGCAAGGGAAAGGAGGCAAGGGAAAGGAGGCAAGGGAAAGGAGGCAAGGGAAAGGAGGCAAGGGAAAGGAGGCAAGGGAAAGGAGGCAAGGGAAAGGAGGCAAGGGAAAGGAGGCAAGGGAAAGGAGGCAAGGGAAAGGAGGCAAGGGAAAGGAGGCAAGGGAAAGGAGGCAAGGGAAAGGAGGCAAGGGAAAGGAGGCAAGGGAAAGGAGGCAAGGGAAAGGAGGCAAGGGAAAGGAGGCAAGGGAAAGGAGGCAAGGGAAAGGAGGCAAGGGAAAGGAGGCAAGGGAAAGGAGGCAAGGGAAAGGAGGCAAGGGAAAGGAGGCAAGGGAAAGGAGGCAAGGGAAAGGAGGCAAGGGAAAGGAGGCAAGGGAAAGGAGGCAAAGTACTGAACAGTACTTTAAGAGATTGTCTAAAACAGAACGTGACTAATTATGAGGATTATTGCGTTATAGCAGAAACATTGTGGGCTGAGAATATTAAAATTTTGAAAAAGTTGCTACAAATTTTTAAGGCACATAGGACAACAAACGTAAATTAACCATGTTTTTTAATTTCATGGGTCAAATTACTTGGACACATTATCATGGCAGAAGGGGTATCTGTAAACCCGAGAAAGAGAGGTCATTGAGAAATTTGAGAGAACAATTATGAAAAAAATAACTCAGAGGTTCCCTTGGGATAATAAGCTTTTAGAACAGATTTATAAATGTGAGTACATTAGCACCACCATGTTTGTGCCAAATTATGGACAAGAAGAAACTAAGGTCTTGGGATGCGGTAGCTGAACAAGAATTTCGGTCCTTAAAATAACCTTTGATAGGATCATTGATATCGTATCAACCCAATTTGTCAGAGGAATTGTATATGGCTACAGAGTGCTTATATGGAATTGGGTGTCATGTTACTCTAACACAAGAAGAGAAAGAAAATGTAGCCCATGAGACAATTGTCACTGAGATGGAGGCTATGGATATCACTCGCAGGTTTCAGAAATTCAGATTATTGGTCAGCAGAAAGAGGAGAATCTTCATGGACTAATAGGCCCTTTAATACTTATTAACCGTAAGGCTCATGCACAAGAGGTTAGCACGTTTGGTACTCTACCTTCAGGAGTTTGATTTCACCATTATGCACGCACAAGGCAAGGCTACTGTTATTAAGATTGCATTGTCTTGCTTGACGGTTGGTTTACTGGGATGTGTGAATGAGGAGCTTAAAGGAAACCAGTGTAGGGTAGTATTTGAAAATTATGTCATGGCCAGCATGAAATATAGAGCTGACTTCGAAATTCGTGACACTCGTGCCACTGAAGAAAGCAAGGATGCAGGAACATAATAAGCTAGTGGAGCAGGCACTCGCCAAGATTCAGGGAAAAGCAAGGAAAGAGAAGAGGCACAAGGAGGACAAGAAGGTGCAAATGCACGCATTCCAAGTGGACCAGAAAGTCCTTGTAACGTCTTTCAGACCAAATAAACAGCAGATTTACCATAAAGTCTTCTCGCTTTATTTCGGAGCAGTGTGGATACGTGTGAGGGCGCACCCATCGTGAAAACTGAGGAGGCTGCAGATTATTTCGCGGTTGCCTCATAGGTAAACTCCATAGTAACAGAGATGCAAAATAGACGACACCACCTACAGAAACGAAGTGAAGAAGCAACGCTTAAGGATCCACTCAGTAGGTACAATAGTACTCTAGATATTGACGGTGTAAGATGTGAATGCACCCCTTTAAGGGGGGGTAGGACGTCAAACGGGACTACTTGGAGCAGGAGAGAGACCAAAGGAATTTTTAATTTCCACTGTCTATAATTTTAAAAATAAATTCAAAAACTGTCAGAATGACCAGAAACGATTCAGGATTTACACTTACAGTGGTGGAATTTCAAAAATATAAGAAAATTTATTTTTTACATTTGTATTTCACCTTTTGTTCAATTACCATTGGCTGCATTTGTTGCTATAGGTACACTTCATAAGTACGAGAGATTCGATACGTTTTGCACAGCATACATATGAAACACTAGAATTTTCCAAATCTATTAAAAACTGTGGTAAAAATTGAGATAATTACCTATAAAATTTGAGTTTTTTCTAAACATGAAGTTTAAAATGTAACAGCACATTCATTTTTTCATAAATTAAATAATTTTTAGAGTTTCATACACCTGTAAGCATGGTTTGTATGCTGCGCAAAATTCATCGAAGAATCTCTCTTATGAAGAAACGTGTACCTACGGCAACAAACGCAGCCAATAGTAAGTGAAAAATGATGAACTTTCACATGTAAAACAAAATTAATTTTCTTATGTTTTTGAACTTCCACTGCTACGAGTGTGAATCGTGAATCCTTCCTGGTCATGCTGACAAAGTTTTATGAATTTATTCGTAAAAGTATAGACAGTGGAAATTAAAATGTCCTGTGGTGTCTCTCCTACCCCCAAGACGGCCCGTTTGACGTCCTACCCCCCTTAAAAATTAGTAACTTTTAAGCAACTTAAGCGACCTTAAAGGACGCAGTGTGAACTGATAGCGCTTGAACGGCACTGCCGAAAACAAAAAGCTTCCGAACTTCTGTTAAAGCATACAGTTTGAAAAACGAGCCTATATGTTAATTCTGACGGTTAAAAAAACATTTTAGTGCCAAATAAATTGCTAGACAGTAAGTATAGGAGAAGTATTAGATAACAGATCACAATGACTATCTACAGACGTTAGGTTTAAAATACAAGTCTGTGATAGTAAATAATGCTAATGTTGAGCATTTCACTGCATAAAATGTAAGAAACAATCAAAAGAAAACCAGATACGTGGAAAGAAATTGGCGAGTTGCGAATATTACTCGCGCTTGGAGGACACCGTACCAACTTAATTATCTATGTAGAGGGTCCATTCATGGCAACAAAATCTCCAAGATTTTTGCCTGTTACTAGTACTGACGCTGGCAAGATGTCGGTAGTCTGTATTCCAAGACTTTCGAGAATGTTTTAATGTTGGGTTTGAAGTCGGATACATATGAGAAAATAAATATTTATTTCTGTCATGTAATCAAAACTAACATTTTTCTGATTTTGCCATTATTTGTACTGCGAAACCTTGCTTCTTGCCAAATTTCTTGATTGTAGATCAATCCATAGGCTTTAATGAGTGAGTATGTGATATAGTACGTGTCAAACTGCCGTATCTTTAGATTGCATTGACTTAGAAGCTCAAATTTCTTACGTCACAAATCGACCACACACGCATTAGCACGCCACTTAAATTTCAACTAGATACGTCTACTCTTTCCTGAGAAAGAGGGGTCTTAACAGACGGATAAACAACCAGAAGCCTAACAGACAATTTTTTTTCGTGTGGTTTAGTAAGAAATCAACAATTTCGAATTTTTTTCCCTTTACTTGTACTGTGAAACCCTAGCTCTCGCAAAATTTCATGGTTATGGGTCAATGGGAAGTAGCCTATAGGTTTTGATGAATGAGTTCTTGAGTGTCAAAATATGTGACAAACGGGCTTATCTTTTGATTGCATTGACTTACAAGCCTAGAAGTTTTAGGCCGCCAAGTGAACAGAGACTTCAGTATGCGACAAAAATTGAACACGACACATTACCCTGTTCCAAGAAAATGGGGTCTTAACGGAGAGGCAGACAGACAAAAGGAAGAAAAATGATAAAAAATATTTTCTTCTTTTATGTAATTACAAATTAACAACTTTCGGTTTTTTTTCTTTAATTGTTCAGTGAAATCTTCCTCCTCGTCAAATTTCATGATTCTAGGTCAACGGGATGCGCTATAGATCTTGAGTGAGTTTTCGATTATCACAATGTGTGACATAAATGGCCTTATCTTTTGATTGCGTTTACTTAGCTTAAAATTTTTGCGCTGCCAAAGGACCACAGGCCCTAATCACATAAAGGCAATGCCCCGACTGTTTGGCTCCTAATTGCCCAGCCCAAACCACTACCGATAGAAACTTGAAATTTGGAGAAGATGTGGAACTTATACTGCAATCGTCGTTTAAGTAGGGATTTTTCGAAATTACTACCCTAAGGGGATGAAATTTTTTTTTGTAAAAAGAAGTCGCTATTAAGGCAATTTTGAAACTAGATCCACGAATGATGGTATTCGGTTTCTCTGTCAGAAATAAAGAAATACGTATTTCATCATTTTTGTAAATTTAACCCAATGGGGTGAAATAGTGAGTGACTAACCTACAGCTATGAACATTGCTATTTGACTTTCCGGATTAAAAAACTTGTTTCAGTGTTTTTTTAAATTCCACCCATATGAGATCAAATAGGGATGACAATATTTTATTATAAAAGCGTTTTTAAAAATAAATCTATGAAAATAGTGGGTGAAAATTTTTTAAAAATAAATAATTACTGAAGAGCTACTACAGGATTTTTAAGGTTAGTTGGTTGGTTGATTTGCGGGAGGGGACTAAACAGAAGTCATCGGTCGTGTCGGATTAGGGAAGAATGGGTAAGGAAGTCGACAGTGCCTTTCCAAAGGAACCATCCCGGCATTTGCCTGATGTGATTTACGGAAATCAAGGAAAACCTAAAGCAGGATGGCCGAACGCGGGTTTGAACCGTCGTCCTCCTGTAACACCACAATAGGTCCAGCGGCACGCACCACTGCGCGCTGCCCACTTGTCGTGGGCATCTCGACGCCGAAAAGAACGCTAACATTGGCGGCGTGCACTCGACACGGGTAGCGCGGCCAACAACTAAAGCTACGTGTCAACAGGTCCAACTGCGCCGCCTGCACATTCTGCGCGACCCAGTACAACTGTTTCAACTAGTACAGTCATGCCAGGCATTGGCACGCTAGAGAACACGGACTAACAGACTGCCAGTACGCCGTATGCGGGTCACAGCAGCAGCAGCCAAGGTCACGCAGCAAATAAGGTGGACTGCATCCCATTAGATGCCACTAGTTTGACAGTTCGGTAACGTGAGACTGTACGTTGGCAACTGTAGTATGACGAATGTTATCCAGAGACAGAGATCGTACGGGTACTGCAGAACGTCACACAAGCAGCCTGAGTTACTGCAAAAGCTCTTAAACGGCATAACGAAACACTACTGTACTTCAATTCGCTTGTCAGTGGCAGACAAGACAGACTTCACAAACTGTGCAAAGCATGCTCACACAAACTGTGGGGAAACTCTGGACGAGAGGACAACCACAGGGGATCGCCGTAACAAACACTTTCAAACCCGCTGAAGTGGTTGCTTGTATTCTACCCTCCAAGTAGCACACAAGATTTATCCACCCCAGCACCCCTAGGACACCCTGTGTTATTTGCGTGTGACTTCTCTTCAAAAACGAAATGTTTGCAGTATTGACTTCCGAGCGTCATGTTTTGTATCAATCCTCGTTCTACGTGACCATACCTTGTGCATGTTTATTTGCTGTATTGTATTCTGTTCTTTCTTGTGACTCAAATGTTTTGTCATTCTTATCATTTCACTTTGTGTATATTTATGTATTGTACACTGTATTTTGTTTTTTCCTTGTGTCTCAAATGTTGTCATTCTAGTCATGTTTAATTTGTGCATATCTATTGTGTATATTGTATTTTGTTTTTACGTCAAGTGTTTTGTCATCCTTTTCATTTTTTTCATGTAGTTAGCGCCAGACAATTCTAGCTACAAGTAGTAATTTTTAGTGCCATTTATGTTTTCTTTCTGCTTCTGTTACATGGACTATATAGCTGTCAGAAGGTTAAACGTCTGACTAACATTTATATTCCTGTCCTCTTGTTTGTGTGAATACTGCTCAATCATATTCGAGTTCCTTAAAGTAATATCAACAATTTTGTAGTCAGGTGGATAAAGTGTAGTTCATGTTAACATGTCACAGCAATCAGCAAAACTTTCTGGTATTTTTGTCTCATCAAGACCTGTGTGACATTAAGTAGGATGTCTACAATATGTATTGTAGGGTATTCAAAGTCAATAGTATGACATTTTAGGTTCTATGACCTTAAAGCAGTTGTGTGTTAAGACAAGTTTTTTTCTTTTATGATGTTTTAACCTCAGGAGGTATATATATGTATCTTTATATTGTTGAAAAGGCTACATCTATAACAGATGGTATTTGACTTCTCGGTTAGAAACAAAAAAATACGTGTTTCAGTTTTTCTGAAAATTCAACCCGTTAAATTTGTGCAATAGGGGATGAAGATTTTTAAGAAAATATCTTGCTATATTCAAAATATTATAAAGCTAAATTTATGAGAACTGGTATTTCAGTTTTCTGTTAGATATAAAGAAATATTTGTTAGGGGATGAAAGTTGCTACGGAAATATCTCTACAAGAACACGAAAGGCATGATTAACAAAAACTGGACTCCGTCTGCCAGAATCGCTTTTTGGTGAGATGTACTTTCGGGAAAGACCTTGCTAATATGGTCTTAGTGTGGAAAACTTAGGGGTTCAAATTAGTGAACAATATCAAATTCGATTAAATAAAAACAAACTGTCTCTGCGGGCCATACAGTCTACGCGAGCAAAGCAGCAGGCGCTAAACTAATATGTGACATAAATCTGAACTTTATACGTCTGCCAGTGCCTGAGAAAAAGGGGTCTTAACAATCGGCGGGACAGACGGACAAAGAGACAGGCGGAGAAGAAAGCGACCCCGTAAGGTTCTGTGTTTATGGACTGAGGCACGGAATCCTAAACAGTAAATAGACTTATTTTAACAATAATCGCCGTGACTTAATACGTTTACCCAACTGTGAGTCAAGACGGTCAAAGCTTTCATAGAAAACTGTTTGCGGGTACATACGAAACTACGATAGTTCCCAAGCGTGCAAATCTTCGAAGCAAATAGAGTTTCACAAATGTGTTTCTTCAGGGTGGGCCTACATGTTGTGAAGGTTGTTTCGACTACCCTTAAGAAGTTTCTCTGTGAATCACTTACCCATCTTCCATTAAATCCAGATACATCTCCAAACGATTTCCATGTTTTTGGATCCCTGAAGAAAGATATTAGCAGCCGTCTACTTGCTGTGTACGAAGAGGTGCACGCCTTGGTACGATCATGGTTCCGTACGCAGCCACGAACATTTTTCCATATCGGCACCGGCCGTCTTATCTGCCAGTGTCAAATGTATCCACGGTTATGGAGATTACTTTTGAAATAACGAACAGTTTACTTACGTTCCTTCTATCTTGACTTCCCCTTATACACATAATACGAAAACCAAGGATGCTCGCAAAAAACTGGTGAAATTCGAGTCCTAATTCATGTATAATCCTAATGGTAGTACTAAGTTGAATATTGTTCTTATTCGCTGTAAAATTGATACGCAGCCAAGGAAAGCCATTAAGTTACATTTTTTCAGAAAAAGAATGATATTGGTATTTTAAAAAGCTCAAAGTAATCAGCCTACAAGCGCGAATTACCTAGTTAGAATGGTAGGTTTTATCGTAATATACACAGTGTAATTTCGTGGGTTTTGCAGCGACAGATCGAGTCTTTATAAGGGCAGCGGCTATTTTCTCCTGGATCAGCCCTCTTTGAGACATCTATGAGTGAAGATGTGATTTCGGCCTGTGTCACTATTAACGTGTTCCAGATTTTTCCGACGACGAGTCCAAGGAATTGTAGAATTGCTGCAGGTGTTCGGGAACTTAGCTAAGTTTTCGACAATTGGACCTGCAGACAGACTGGCAGAGCGGTGTTAGAAAAATTTTGTACAGGTTTGGGAATTTGAAATGCAGCTTCTTGTTTAAAGACTTCTGAAATTCGTGAATGGGTTCGTGGCCTATGAGAAGTCATCCACAACAGCCGTTTTGAACTGGACAGAAACGTGGTGAGCCAGAAGTAGATACTCTAGCTAGTTACGAATGTACAATCTATCGCTATACTCACAGCGTTAACTAACGATACAACAAACATTTTAATTACCGGGCAATACCTAGCTATTGTTAAGGACATTTATTCATTTCGCCACTCATAACCTTGCTTGCAATTCAATCAAGCTATAGGAGGATGACAGAAGAATAAAGGGGTAACGCAGCAAGTGTGTGTCTACGTCTAGACGCATGTGAAAGCAACAAACTTTAGAAGCGGGTCACACATATAGCTAAGCCAGTTCATACAAATGGACAGTTGGAACTTCAGTGCTTCCCAAAGTGAGGCAAGTTTGCAGAGACTATTAGAAAGCAGCATACAAAATCAATAGACAGGGAAGAGCTAATATTCATTATAAATGTAGAAATACCTTTTCTTAGTGGAAAGTGAATAGCCGGTTACCTGTGACCCACACTACTGGCCATTAGGACTGCTACACCAAGAAGATGACGTGCTGCAGACGCGAAATTTAACCGGCAGGAAGATGCTGTGATATGCAAATGATTAGCTTTTCAGAGCATTCACACGAGGTTGGCGCCGGTGACGACACGTACAACGTGCTGACATGAGGAAAATTTCCAACCTACTTCTCATACACAAACAGTAGTTGACCGGCGTAGTCGGTTGAAACGTTGTGAGGCCTCGTGTAAGGAGGAGAAATGCGTACCATCACGTTTCCGACTTTGATAAAGGTCGGATTGTAGCCTATCGCGATTGCGGTTTATCGTATCGCGACAATGCTGCTCGCGTTGGTCGAGATCCAATGACTTAGCAGACTATGTAATCGCGTGGGTTCAGAAGGGTAATACGGAATGCCGTGCTGGATCCCAACGGCCTCGTATCACTAGCAATCGAGATGACAGGCATCTTATCCGCATGGCTGTAACGGATCGTGCAGCCACGTCTCTATCCTTGAGTCAACAGATGGGGACTTTTGCAAGACAACAACCATCTGCACGAACAGTTCGACGACGTTTGCAGCAGCATGGACTATCAGCTCAGAGACCATGCCTGCTGTTACCCTTGACGCTGCATCACAGACAGGAGTGCCTGCGATGGTGTACTCAACGACGAACCTGGGTGCACGAATGGGAAAACGTAATTTTTTCGGATGAATCCAGGTTCTGTTTACAGCATCATGATGGTCGCATCCGTGTTTGGCGACATCGCGGTGAACGCACATTGGAAGCGTGTATTCGTCATCGCCATACTGGCGTACCATCAGCCGTGATGGTATGGGGTGCCATTGGTTACACGTCTCCGCCACCTTTTTCGCATTGACGGCACATTGAACAGTAGACTTTACATGTCAGATGAGTTACGACCCGTGGCTCTACCCTTCATTTGATCCCTGCGAAACCCTGAATTTCAGCAGGATAATGCACGACCGTATGTTGCAGGTCCTGTACGGGCCTTTCTGGATACAAAAAATGTTCGACTGCTGCCCTGGCCAGCACATTCTCCAGATCTCTCACCAATTGAAAACGTCTGGTCAATGGTGGCCGAGCAACTGGCTCGTCACAATACGCCAGTCACTACTCTTGACGAACTGTGGTATCGTGTTGAAGCTGCATGGGCAGCTGTACCTGTACACGCCACCCAAGCTCGGGCTCAATTCCCAGGGGTATCAAGGCAGTTATTACGGCCAGAGGTGGTTATTCTGGGTACTGATTTCTCAGTATCTATGCAACCAAATTGAGTGAAATTTAATCATATGTCAGTTCTAATACAATATATTTGTCCAATGAATACCCGTTTATCATCTGCATATCTTCTTGGTGTGGCAATTTTGATGGCCAGTAGTTTACTATAAAACATTTTGGACGTTTGATACACGGATTGTTCTGGCTGAAGCAGATAAGAAAGTAGAATAAATAATGTAGGAACAGCTATAGGATGCACTATCGTCTACCAAACCAGGAAGGTCACAGGCTGTGATAAGAACAATACAGGACTGAGAAAATAATCACCAAATATTGCAAAGATAAGAATACTCGATTTTATGAACATGTGCTGGCTAAGTTGTTACATACCTGAAGTATGGAATACAGCAAAGCTTATAGCAAAGGAAATAGACATGCATATCGAAGTACAGAGGCAAAAGCTAAATACACGTTATGAACTGAGTGTTAGAATTTTAAAAAGACGATTGTCGCCAATAGTTTAAACCGAATTCTCAGAGGCCCAACAAGGTTTTCGCAAAAGAAGATCGTCAGCCTGTATCTTCATTCAATTTACCATCTCTACATTGACTACGAAAGGCGTCTGAAAGTAAATCGAAACAAACTGTACAAAATTTTAATATAAGGAGGGATCCCTTTTCATTTTACAGGAGCTGTAAAGGGTTTATATCTGAATAAATCCCCCCCCCCCCCCCCCCCCCCCCCACACTCGTAATATATGAGGGCGTTCTGTGAAGCATGGCCTCCGAATTTTTGTTTCAAATCTTTTAAAGCATTTTAAATAAAAGAAACATTAACATTCTACATCTTTATTCTACATGTCTACAAATTTTCAGTCCTCTGCCGTTAGAGGGCTCCAAATTGTAGCGTGTAGCACGTCGGTGTGTGAGAAATAGCGTGCTCTAATAGAGTTCCGAATTCGAAGAGTTGGTCCACACATAGCACCCCCTCCTTCAGCATGACATTTGCCAAACCACATACGTATTACGTAGAGGTCTCATAAAATAATTTTTCTGTGCTCTGATTAGAAGCGATTTAAGAACCACAGAAAAACTAAATTGTCCATACGAGGATTTGAACAGATGTTCTTTCGAGGCCGAGTTCTGTGGCTTACCGTAACACCGCTTTGCACGGCTGCTCTGAACACGAAGTGAAATACAGGGTGTCCATAATTAAAGTTCCAGTTTCAAAACGCTGTAGAAAGCGAACCACAGCTCAGAATGACGTAAAAATTTAACAGAATGTTATTAACGCAGGGGTAATCGTCATCGAACAGAAAAAGACAATTTGATCAGTATGTGGAGCGTCATAATAGGTACACCAACAGTCACGCGGCACACTGCTGTTAGTTTGCGTTCGAGACGCCGAACATGACTGTCTTCATGAAGGATCTTGCACTTCTGGTAAAGTGCTTTTGCAAGAACCGCGACTGTGTGCCACACTGAAGGCATCGGTTCGAAGTCGGCTAAGGGCCTGGAACAAATGATCACAAAATACGAAAAGAATGACACAGTGGTTACTGTTACTACAAGCCACACCACAGGTTGATAAACGGGGACAAATTTCTAGTAGTTTACTGTCGAGATGAGATTTTCATAAATCTTTTATTCGTATCTTACAGAAACTAGCAGTACGGCAATAAACAGCCTTTTAAACACGCCACTAACGGCAATCAAGTAATTTATAGCAATACAACAGTTCCTTCTCTAAATCCTCGCACAAACGAAAAAATGGCTGACATCGAAATAAGTGTTCAAGGAATAGAAAAGCAACTGGAATCACTCAACAGAGGAAAGTCCACTGGACCTGACGGGATACCAATTCGATTCTACACATAGTACGCGAAAGAACTTGCCCCCCTTCTAACAGCCGTGTACCGCAAGTCCCTGGAGGAACGGAAGGTTCCAAATGATTGGAAAAGAGCACAGGTAGTCCCAGTCTTCAAGAACGGTCGTCGAGCAGATGCGCAAAACTATAGACCTATATCTCTGACGTCGATCTGTTTTAGAATTTTAGAACATGTTTTTTGCTCGAGTATCATGTTTTTGGAAACCCAGAATCTACTCTCTAGGAATCAACACGGATTCCGGAAACAGCGACCGTGTGAGACCCAACTCGCTTTATTTGTTCATGAGACCCAGAAAATATTAGATACAGGCTCCCAGGTAGATGCTATTTTCCTTGACTACCGGAAGGTGTTCGATACCGTTCCGCACTGTCGCCTGATAAAGTAAGAGCCTATGGAATATCAGACTAGCTGTGTGGCTGGATTGAAGAGTTTTTAGCAAACAGAACACAGCATGTTATCAAAGGAGAGACGTCTACAGACAAAGTAACCTCTGGCGTGCCACAGGTGAGTGTTATGGGACCATTGCTTTTCACAATATATATAAATGACCTAGTAGATAGTGTCGGAAGTTCCATGCGGCTTTTCGCGGATGATGCTATAGTATACGGAGAAGTTGCTGCATTATAAAATTGCAGCGAAATGCAGGAAGATCTGCAGCGGATAGGCACTTGGTGCAGGGAGTGGTAAATGACTAACGTAGAAAAATGTAATGTATTGCGAATACATAGAAAGAAGGATCCTTTATTGTATGATTATATGATTGCGGAACGAACACTAGTAGCAGTTACTTCTGTAAAATATCTGGGAGTATGCGTGCGGAACGATTTGAAGTGGAATGATCATATAAAATTGTTGGTAAGGCGGGTACCAGGTTGAGATTCATTGGGAGAGTCCTTAGAAAATGTAGTCCATGAACAAAGGAGGTGGCTTACAAAACACTCGTGTGACCTATACTTGAGTATTGCTCATCAGTGTGAGATCCGTACCAGGTCGGGTTGACAGAGGAGACAGAAGATCCAAAGAAGAGCGGCGCGTTTCGACAGAGGGTTATTTGGTAACCGTGATAGCGTTACGGAGATGTTTAGCGAACTCGAGTGGCAGACTCTGCAAGAGGCGCTCTGCATCGCGGTGTAACTTGCTCGCCAGGTTTCGAGAGGGTGCGTTTCTGGATGAGGTATCTAATATATTGCTTCCCCCTACTAATACCTCCCGAGGACATCACGAATGTAAAATCAGATTCGAGCGCGCACGGAGGCTTTCAGACAGTCGTTCTTCCCGCGAACCATACGCGACTGGAACAGAAAAGGGAGGTAATGACAGTGGCACGCTAAGTGCCCTCCGCCACACACCGTTGGGTGGCTTGCGGAGTATAAATGTAAATAAAGATGAAAATTTTTTAAAAAACACAGAAGCTAGCATTATGGCAAACTACCTTTTAAAACACGCCGCTAACGCCAATCAAAGTAATTTATAGCAATACAACAATTTCAAAAAAAATTTAAAGAACATTAGTAAACAGACTACTAAAGTAAATACAGAACTTTAAGAAAGTGCGTTGAGGTAGTGAAGCTTCCAACACCGCCATTAAAATTAAACAGGTCTCAGCAAACACACGATTAATGGAAATGGAAGGGTTTACAAACTTCGAGGAATCTAAAAAAATATTAAACAAAAGTGTCCTGGAATATCATTAGAACATATGACGGACCCGTGTAAGGCGGCCACAAACCACCCACTCAGGGATGCTCAGGCTAGACAGAATACTGACCAATTTAAATACACCCGTAACCTCAATTTCCACTCTCAGGCTGGTCACTGCACCGACTTTTAGCCAGCGAAAAGTTGTTATAAAATGGCTTAACTTGCTGACAGAATTAGAGCTAACCTCGTGCAAGGAAACATTACACCACACAGTCCTGAATGAGCGACCACATGATCAACCAACGAAAGCATGAATTTACTCACAACCCACGACAAAATAGCGAAACAATAAAAACTGCCAAAACTACACTTCCTATCGGACAGTACCAAGAGGAGGAGGAATCACTGTCTTCAACTACACCGGTGCCAGGGACAGGAAACCCGGTCGCCGGAGGTCACAAGGCAGAAGAGACGCTGGTTACACAAAATTATTACTTAATGATTAAACCTTCCACGAACTTAACTTGCAATTATGCTCGAATAGGCAGTACACGACCTCCGATGGCAAGGATCCACACATCCGACCGCGCACGCGACGCCAGCTTACCCAACACGAAACGGTCGCGCAACAACAAGCTCTGTTACCGGAGTTCACGTCTTCTCTGCAACGTTGACGGGTAGTGACCGCTCCATGTTACGTGCCTCCTTTTGAATTCCAGTGTTGAAACGGAGGATTTAAAGAAGCTTGTTAACGTCCCACCAAGGCGAAATCAACAGAAAATACTCGTGGGGCGATTCTGTACACAACCAACACGCGGGGAGCTCTTCCGCCAACTCGACCCGCTCGTTACACACAACCGACATACATCACGTGGCGACTCGGTACAACCGACCACGCCTGCTTCGCGCTGGAGAGCCACACTGCCCTCCCGTGTCCACCACACTCTCTCTCTGCACGCACCGCCGCTACTTCCGCACCACCACACGAGGTTACAACCAGTCTACGATCTCACTTCCTCCATAGCAGTTTCCCGGAAGCAAAAACGCAGATATCGATAGCAGAGGGGAAAGACAACATCTCAAACAAACATGTCAGGGGAAGAAAAGGAAAACCAATGCAATCCAAACTCAAGGTGTAGCAAGAGTCGATACACGGCTCAGACAAGTTATTTTGAAGTGTAATTTAGCAGAGGGAGAAAATCAGTTGAGCCGACGTCTGTCGAAGATATGGCTACAGCATTGCAGTAGGGAGTCGAGCAGTGAACGTGGAATTTCCCGAAAGTTGGACATGCTTGCGGTGTATAAAATTCCTGCGAAACATCTAGCAATGCTATTCATACAAAATCACCCATGTTCAGAAGTGGCTTCCTGCTCACCTGCCAGCAAGACAGACGTTCGCTCTGGAATTTCTTCCTCGCATGGAAGTGGCCAACGACTGGCCATGGAACATCAGTGGGCAGACTAAACCCACTTCCATCTCCAAGGACATGTCAATACGAAGAACTGCAGAATTTGGCCAACGGAAAATCCACATGCATAACAACCGTTGCCACTTCATTCTGCAAAGGTGGCAGTGTGTTGCGGTTTGACGGCATCGTCTATGGTAGAGCGGTATTTTTTTGAGAAGATGAGTCCAGCGGGTCTGTTGTCTTTTTGCTTTTTGCACGGTTTTTAGCCTCAGGAGAATTACAAACCGATTTTTCCCATCCAATGCGGTATGACTTTGCTGCGGTGAATGGGCTTACCTACGAACAGTGTCAGAACTGTCGACTGCCGAACTTGTGCAGTCATGCACATTGAGCATTGTGGTTGGTGTAATGTGCATATCTAACCATAGCCGTCGTATTGGGATTCTCCTACTATTTGTAAGCGAAACCACTTACATTAAGAATCTTACAGTGCCATCTGCTGCCTTCTATCGGAAAAATTTCGTATTTTTTCCCCATGACGTTTCCCTCTGCGTCAATAATGTGCTGCTCATATTTTACTTCATTCTACATCATTTTGAAACTGGAACATTGATTATGGACACACTGTATAACAAAAATTGTAAATTAACATTGTGTGTATGTGTGTGTGTGTGTGTGTGTGTGTGTGTGTGTGTGTGCACGTACGCACATATGCCCATTTGTGTCGCAGTCATTGATCCTAGCATTAATATGGCTCATATTGTTCCGTTCTTCTATGAAATGAGTCGTCAGTCAACACCGTATCATTTAATCACATGAAATTCGATTATGTAACGTATACACAACAGGTAAGAGCAAGGAGGACCTCCACTGTCGTCACGCTGTTGGTAAAATCCCTTTGGCCTGAATATCAGGTCGTATTCGGGGAAACTTCTCGTCTGCGACATTTCATCTTGTTTGCTGAAGCTGTCCTCTGGGGAGGAACTTTTACGGAAGGGAAAGAGTGCACCTCTCTCTCTCTCTCTCTCTCTCTCTCTCTCTCCCTCTCGCCCTCTGTCTCTCTAGCTTCCTCTGCGCTGACGGTCGTTTGCGAACATCGGAGCGAAGCGACGAGAACGATCTTCGGAGAAATATTTTGTGACTTGTATTCGGAATTTAGTATTTAAAGTACAATACCAGCCCTATTTTCTTCTACCTAACTAGCAAGCATCTATGAGATTTCATTTTCATCTCTGGGGCAGCAAAGTCACTGCGCTGATTGGTAGTGTGAACTCAAAGCAGTGAGCCAACTCAGCAGTACTCGTTTCTTTTTTGATCAGTGATTGACATTGTGGCTACTACAATATCAAAGTTTGCGATTAATGAAATTTGTTGAAGTCACTTTCGATGATACTGCTATACGTTTTACTACCTCATTGCTACCATACAAATGGGACTTCAAAGGACTGCGAGTTTCCGACTTGCTTTTGTAGGAAAATATGTGTTTGCTAGTGCGCGTAGTACAAAATTATAACTGCTGGATTTAATCCTAGTCTTAGTCATCTGTATGACACAGCTTCTATAGCAGCAGGTAATATAAGAATAAATATAAAAATATGAGAGTTAAAAAAATTGTAACCCTTGAAAATACCATACTCACTTATATTGTATAATAAATGTTTGACTTATGTTTGACTTATTCTGTAATCCAGTTGTAATTTTGCCACTAATATAACGCCCTTGTGTCCCGTAACTTGATAAGAAACATCCGTGTACTTTCTACAAATATAGAAATAATATAAAATTAATGAAAACAATCAGTTTTGGAACAGGGGGCGCAAATCCGAGAAGTCGCAAAGCTAACCGCAGGGCCACAACTTGGGCTGACGTTACGAGGCGCTTGAAGACCCATAAAGTACCTCGGAAGCTTTGACCGTTGTTTTCTCAGAAAGGGTCGAGTTATCTACGGATAAGCTGAGACACATGTTCGCTTGCTTTGACTCCAGTTCCACTGAGTGAAGTTTCTGGACAATTGGATTATGGCGCTTGCCGTGCTCTTTTTGAAAGCAAAAGAGAAAAAGATGAGATCGAATGGAAGTGTCCAAAAATGTTGCTATTCTGTAGTATTGTCTCTACAAGTAGCGAAAATGTGATGTTTTGCAATTTTTTGGGTTGTTGTCATTTCCTCTACACGGGAATTAGGGGCAGAATGGGATAGCGAGGCACAAACAAGACTGCGCGGCATTCTAGACTGCAGAATGCTGCAAACTACTGTAGTGATATGTAACTATGTTTCTGAACGGAAGGAAAGACGCGACAGCCATTTTGAGTTGCTTTGACGTGCGACTTGTAAGTGAATGGTTGAGATTCACTTTTGCAGTTTAGTTTTTATAACTTCCAGTGAAATTAACCAAAAGATAAGCCATTAATTCTTAATCGCACGCCCTTAAATGACGCGAAATCTTAAAGTGCATATCATTTGCTACACATCAGTTACATAATACGTTCCAATCCGTCAGTGACTATGCTCCACAGCAGTTGTAAACCTGAAATGTGCTCGTGGGGCAGAACGGAACAGGCAGGTTTCTGATGAAGGTGGATTTCAAACTAAACATTTATTCTTTTCCTTATTTTTCCACATGGCATGAAGCTACATTAGAAACACCGACAGACAGCATCTGGATATTACATCAGTTAAAATGGCAGGTCTAGCAGTTTAATCTCCTGAAACAGGAGTTTTAAAAGCATTTAAGAAGTTTAACTAACCAAAATTAACGTTGGGACGTTTGTGCAGCTAAGAACAGCCCCAGCTATAGACCTGACAAATCAGACAGGATACAACAGCCTAGATTGCACAAATATTTTATTTAAACTGGTGAGTACATCTCTCTAGAGCAGCCTGCTCAGTCATCGCAGCTCTTCTCACCATCATGGAGGACAAGGTCTGAAGATGATGAAAATACAATTGATCGAAATGTTCACCAGTTCAAATAAAATATTTATTCAATCAAGACTGTTTTACGCAAATTTTATTGATATACTTGACATCATTGTTTTCCTAGACAAATTTTCCAGAAAATATTTAAAGGAAATTTAAAAATGTGTTCACTGCAGACCAAAAATGCCGAGATCGTACCACACACAGAGTTGATGGAGAGCTAACATTTTACTCTAACTATGGAACATCGTATTGTCAGATAATTAGCCTGTCACTGAGCAGAAGAAAATGGCTTACCATACAGATCTGACAAAGAAATTTGTCTCGCTGGGCACCCTTGGTTGTAGAATTTATTTATTAATAGGTATCGTGTGTCGCATATTCGCAAACCAGATACATTTGAGAGATGCGATTCCATAAAGTAACGGTGACAGTAACTTGGCAATAAGCACTAAAAATAACTGTACATTTTCTTATTGATAATAATTTTTAAGATTCCACATTCCTTAGTCTACACTGTTCATTTTACGACTAATACTGAGATGATATTCCCAATAATTTCAACATTTATACAACAATTTCACACAAAACTGCCTTTTCCCATTTTGCCCCGTGAGGCAGAACAGAAGGCATCCATTCATTTCTTCTAAAAATATATAACATACAGTTTTACGTGTTTTTATAGCAATGTACGTTAGGTTATACTACAAGGAGATTTTTCATACCTTCAAAAAATGTTTTATTGTGTTCCATTATTTTACAAAAATTGTTAAACATTTAGCATCCAGTTCCGCCACGACTTCCCCTAACCGATATTTAGGCAGCTTCGCTAGTTGGATTCGTCAGGTGTTGAGCTCAGCTTTTGTCGCTACTTGTTGGACTCCGACTAAACTGTCTCCAGTACGCACTGCGGACCACCCTAGCGATAACTTCCCGGCCCTGTTAAAAAATAAAACAGTCAACTGAAATTTACGTCCAACAAAAAACGCAAAAATTTAAATACATCTTTAAAATACAACTTAATAGACACTTAATTGTAGATTAAAACTGAAGACACTGCAAAAAGGTGGGAATTTAAGGAGATGGGACCTGGATAAACTGACTAAACCAGAGGTTGCACAGAGTTTCAGGGAGAGCATAAGGGAACAATGGACAAGAATGGGGGAAAGAAATACAGTGGAAGAAGAATGGGTAGCTATGAGGGATGAAGTAGTGAAGGCAGCAGAGGATCAAGTAGGTAAAAAGACGAGGGCTAGTAGAAATTCTTGGGTAACAGAAGAAATAGTGAATTTAATTGATGAAAGGAGAAAATATAAAAATGCAGTAAATGAAGCAGGCAAAAAGGAATACAAACGTCTCAAAAATGAGATCGTCATGAAGTGCAAAATGGCTAAGCAGGGATGGCTAGAGGACAAATGTAAGGATGTAGAGGCTTATCTCACTAGGGGTAAGATAGATACTGCCTACAGGAAAATTAAAGAGACATTTGGAGAGAAGAGAACCACTTGTATGAATAACAAGAGCTCAGATGGAAACCCAGTTCTAAGCAATGAAGGGAAAGCAGAAAGGTGGAAGGAGTACATAGAGGGTCTATGCAAGGGCGATGTTCTTGAGGGCAATATTATGGAAATGGAAGAGGATGTAGATGAAGATGAAATGGGAGATATAATACTGCGTGAAGAGTTTGACAGAGAACTGAAAGACCTAAGTCGAAACAAGGCCCCGGGAGTAGACAACATTCCATTAGAACTACTGACAGCCTTGGGAGATCCAGTCCAGACAAAACTCTACCATCTGGTGAGCAAAATGTATGGGACAGGCGAAATACCCTCAGACTTCAGGAAGAATATAATAATTACAATCACAAAGAAAGCAGGTGTTGACAGATGTGAAAATTACCAAACTATCAGTTTAATAAGTCACGGCTGCAAAATACTAACACGAATTCTTTACAGACGAATGGAAAAACTGGTAGGAGCCAACCTCAGGGAAGATCAGTTTGGATTCTGTAGAAATATTGGAACACGTGAGGCAATACTGACCCTACGACTTATCTTAGAAGCTAGATTAAGAAAAGGCAAACCTACGTTTCTATCATCTGTAGACTTAGAGAAAGCTTTTGACAATGTTGACTGGAATACTCTGAAGGTGGCAGGAAGGGAGCGAAAGGCTATTTACAATTTATTCAGAAACCAGATGGCAGTTATAAGAGTCGAGGGAGATGAAAGGGAAGCAGTGGTTGGGAAGGGAGTGAGACAGGGTTGTAGCCTCTCCCCGATGTTATTCAATCTGTATATTGAGCAAGCAGTAAAGGAAACAAAAGAAAAATTCGGTGTAGGTATTAAAATCCATGGAGAAGAAATAAAAACTTTAAGGTTCGCAGATGACATTGTAATTCTGTGAGAGACAGCAAAGGACTTGGAAGAGCAGTTGAACGGAATGGACAGTGTCTTAAAAGGAGGATATAAGATGAACATCAACAAAAGCAAAACGAGGATAATGGAATGTAGTCGAATTAAGTCGAGTGATGCTGAGGGAATTAGATTAGGAAATGAGACACTTAAAGCAGTAAAGGAGATTTGCTATTTGGGGAGAAAAATAACTGATGATGGTCGAAGTAGAGAGGATATAAAATGTAGACTGGCAATGGCAAGGAAAGCGATTCTGAAGAAGAGAAATTTGTTAACATCAGGTATAGATTTAAGTGTCAGGAAGTCGTTTCTGAAAGTATATGTATGGTGTGTAGCCATGTATGGAAGTGAAACATGGACGATAACTACACTCCTGGAAATTGAAATAAGAACACCATGAATTCATTGTCCCAGGAAGGGGAAACTTTATTGACACATTCCTGGGGTCAGATACATCACATGATCACACTGACAGAACCACAGGCACATAGACACAGGCAACAGAGCATGCACAATGTCGGCACTAGTACAGTGTATATCCACCTTTCGCAGCAATGCAGGCTGCTATTCTCCCATGGAGACGATCGTAGAGATGCTGGATGTAGTCCTGTGGAACGGCTTGCCATGCCATTTCCACCTGGCGCCTCAGTTGGACCAGCGTTTGTGCTGGACGTGCAGACCGTGTGAGACGACGCTTCATCCAGTCCCAAACATGCTCAATGGGGGACAGATCCGGAGATCATGCTGGCTAGGGTAGTTGACTTACACCTTCTAGAGCACGTTGGGTGGCACGGGATACATGCGGACGTGCATTGTCCTGTTGGAACAGCAAGTTCCCTTGCCGGTCTAGGAATGGTAGAACGATGTGTTCGATGACGGTTTGGATGTACCGTGCACTATTCAGTGTCCCCTCGACGATCACCAGTGGTGTACGGCCAGTGTAGGAGATCGCTCCCCAGACCATGATGCCGGGTGTTGGCCCTGTGTGCCTCGGTCTTATGCAGTCCTGATTGTGGCGCTCACCTGCACGGCGCCAAACACGCATACGACCATCACTGGCACCAAGGCAGAAGCGACTCTCATCGCTGAAGACGACACGTCTCCATTCGTCCCTCCATTCACGCCTGTCGCGACACCACTGGAGGCGGGCTGCACGATGTTGGGGCGTGAGCGGAAGACGGCCTAACGGTGTGCGGGACCGTAGCCCAGCTTCATGGAGACGGTTGTGAATGGTCCTCGCCGATACCCCAGGAGCAACAGTGTCCCTAATTTGCTGGGAAGTGGCACTGCGTAGGATCCTACGGTCTTGGCGTACATCCGTGCGTCGCTGCGGTCCGGTCCCAGGTCGACGGGAATGTGCACCTTCCGCCGACCACTGGCGACAACATCGATGTACTGTGGAGACCTCACGCCCCACGTGTTGAGCAATTCGGCGGTACGTCCACCCGGCCTCCCGCATGCCCACTATATGCCCTCGCTCAAAGTCCGTCAACTGCACATACGGTTCACGTCCATGCTGTCGCGGCATGCTACCAGTGTTAAAGACTGCGATGGAGCTCCGTATGCCACGGCAAACTGGCTGACACTGACGGCGGTGGTGCACAAATGCTGCGCAGCTAGCGCCATTCGACGGCCAACACCGCAGTTCCTGGTGTGTCCGCTGTGCCGTGTGTGTGATCATTGCTTGTACAGCCCTCTCGCAGTGTCCGGAGGAAGTATGGTGGGTCTGACACACCGGTGTCAATGTGTTCTTTTTTCCATTTCCAGGAGTGTAGTTCGGACAAGAAGAGAATAGAAGCTTTCGAAATGTGGTGCTACAGAAGAATCCTGAAGATTAGATGGGTAGATCACATAACTAATGAGGACGTACTGAATAGGATTGGGGAGAAGAGGAGTTTGTGGCACAACTTGACTAGAAGAAGGGATCGGTTGGTAGGACATGTTATGAGGCATCAAGGGATCACCAATTTAGTATTGGAGGGCAGCGTGGAGGATAAAAGTCGTAGAGGGAGACCAAGAGATGAATATACTAAGCAGAGTCAGAAGGATGTAGGTTGCAGTAAGTACTGGGAGATGAAGAAGCTTCCACAGGGTAGGGTAGCATGGAGAGCTGCATCAAACCAGTCTCAGGACTGAAGACCACAACAACAACAACAGACACTTAATTACGAGTAGAGAGAAAGCACGGCGGTGTTTTCCGACTGATATAAGTAAACTTAATTCCAGATTCCACGTTTTGTTCAAGCTAAAGAGTCTGTCCCTGTTGATTATATTATCCACCAATCTAGTACCGATTTCTTCCCTTAATACTGTGGCCCAGCGTGAGGCCGGAATCTTCATATTTCATTCAATACTCACAACCGAACTCACCAGAAACACAGATGTGCAAAGAGACACAACAATCAAAATTCCTTTAATATAAGGCTTAATTACAAAAGAAAGGTATGTTGCCAGTTTACAGCTACAGAGATTACTCTATAACATACCCATTTAAATGATCACCAATGCAATCATAATAAACTCTAATAACATTTTATTTGATTACCGGAAAGCAGAAAAGAACATGAAAGAAAAACAAAAACTCACAACCAGTGAGATCAAGTGATTGCATTTCACGCCATTCTCTGGTCGTTAAAAGGGAATAATATTAAAAACATCAATTTTCATACTACTCACGGACTCAGGAGCGAGAGATAACACTCCGTAACTGCTACACCAGCGGCTAATGTCTACTTATGTGACCATGCTTGCTGTAATACCGAAATGTCATTTTTATTGGACGGCGACTTCTCTTCCGAAATCGTAGTTAACTGCGCTAAAATAATAGGGCTATACAAACATAATTCTATCAGAAGAAATTAAGCTTCTTTCGGTAACGTGTCGGATACCATGAATCGCATTGGCAGCTATCTGTAGTTTTTACTTACAATTAGGTGTGAAATGACCGTACCACGATACTAGTAGCGGTAGACGATGATACAAAATGAGAGGAAGGAGAGTGCAAAGATCCTGCCTATCCCTTTGGATTGTAGGAAAAAAGCGGAAATCGGAAAATGAAATTACTTACATGAGTCGAGTGTCCTCTAAGAGCATCATTGTTGCTCTTTAGTTTACATCTTTTAATCCAAACTGAATGCTACACTTTGCTGTATTTCCTTCTATCTTCAGTGTTTAAACAAGCTGTATCCATGTGAAGTGGAACCACATCAGGATTTCAATGGCTAATAGCTGCCTCAATTATGTAAGTAGGCTGTTTAGGTTTTTTTATTGGTAACGCCACCTCTGTATAAAGATCACTGGCTGTGCTGTGTGCAGTCTGTGGCTAGTTTGCATTGTTGTCTGCCATTGTAGTGTTGGGCAGCGGCAGCTGGTTATGAAACTTCCCCTTAGAAAAATTGTACAAGACTGCGCTTATCCTGATACACAATACTTTTAGCGCAACGCAATCTGACTTTCAGAAATCCCTACAAAAGAATGGCCCTGACTAACATTAACCTATGCATTTCACAAATCGCTTACCTCACAAAAATCTTGGTTACTCGAACTACTACAATACAGCGAGCGCCACTACTGCCAGCTAAATAAAAGATTCAAACTACAGAAGGCACTAACTACTGATAGGCATAGTTAACAAATGAAAGATTTTAATAGAGAACAATGTATTTACCTTAATAGTCATAATGTATATAGCAGGTCATGAGAAATTACAAAACTCCGCCATCTCTCTCCCCACATCCACCACTGCTGGCGGCTCACCTCCAACTGCGCAAGAGTCGCCATATGAAACGTCCCCTTTGAACAATTATACATGACTGTGCTTAAACTGACATACAATATTTTTAGCACAACGCAATCTGACTTTCAAAAATCCCTGCAAAAGAATGGCCCTGAGTAACATTAAACTATACCTTTCAGAAATCACTTACCTCAAATAAATCTTCATTACTCGAACTACTGCAGTACAGCGAGTGCCACTACTGCCAGCTAAATAAAAGATTCAAACTACAGAAGGCACTAACTACTGATAGGCATAGTTAGCAAATGAAAGATTTTAATAGAGAACAATGTATTTACCTTAATAGTCATAATGTATATAGCAGGTCATGACAAATTACAAAACTCCGCCATCTCTCTCTCCCCACATCCACCACTGCTGGCGGCTCACCTCCAACTGCGCAAGGGTCGCCATATGAAACGTCCCCTTTGAACAATTATACATGACTGTGCTTAAACTGACATACAATATTTTTAGCGCAACGCAATCTGACTTTCAAAAATCCCTGCAAAAGAATGGCCCTGAGTAACATTAAACTATACCTTTCAGAAATCACTTACCTCAAATAAATCTTCATTACTCGAACTACTGCAGTACAGCGAGCGCCACTACTGCCAGCTAAATAAAAGATTCAAACTACGGAAGGCACTAACTACTGATAAGGATAGTTAGCAAATGAAAGATATTAATAGAGAACAAACAATGTATTTACCTTGATAGTCATAATATATATAGCAGTTCATGACAAATTACAAAACTCCGCCATCTCTCTCCCCACATCCACCACTGCTGGCGGCTCACCTCCAACTGCGCAACGCTACGCGCTGTTCACATCCAGCTGCCGCTGCCCAACACTACAATGGCAGACAACAATGCAAACCAGCCACAGACTGCACACAGCACAGCCAGTGATTCTCACACAGAGCGCTATGTAACGTTGCCAATAAGAAAACATAAACAGCCTACTTACATAGCCCCCATGCTCCCCACAAAAAATTTCACATATTGTTTTGGGCAGTGGCCAATAAAGAAAGTTTTCCATGATACATTTCATTCCATTGTTGTAATCTGTAACACCTGAGGGTATAATTACATTAATCCTCAGGGGGGTACACACCTACTTTGTGTACCATGTGTTTGGCAAGCACAAGGAGCCCTAGCTAATATGTTATTTGGTTATACAACTTTACACATCGGTACCATATTTCTCTAACACAGAATTACACAGCTATCTGATTATTTGACAGAGAAACAAACATTTTTTTTACTACATCAGTGACACATGTTTACACAATTACACAGTTGGATAACTTCACACTTATGAAACTGTATTTTGTCTGTACTTTGTAAACTGTTCATATTTTTTCGGAATCATTGTGATACTATGAGAGCTTTGAATGATGTATTTGCTATGGGATCATGATTTTTAAAGTACGTTTGAGGTAGATGACACTATTGAAATGAGCAGAGAATTTTTTTAGGTTTTGAAATTATTGGAGGAAGCTACGGCGATTTTGAGAGTTGACTGACGTGTTATGATGTTGTTATTACGATGACTATGTGTATTATGCTGTTGCGGTATGTTTATGATAAATTAGCTGATGCTATATGAGGAATTTGATTATGCTATGTATTTCTTATGATGAAATATTGAAGAAGTGTCGACGAATATGTATATGTATAATGAGGTAAGGAATAATGAGTAGTGGTTAGGGATTCTGATTTGTGGAATAGGATGTTGGAAACCAAGAATCGTACTTTAAGAGTTATGAAATGTGTGTAAATGCTTGAATGTACCACAATGCCGACGAAAATTTTTTGGACACTGTTCTATTTACAGGATTTTGTTTCTACACATTTGTAACGTAAATTTTCGACCTGTGAAATTTTCATATGAGACTGTCACTGTAGCGGAAACTGGTGTCGTAAATATTTCGGTAAGAAAGTTAAGTGACCACCTGCACGTAATGCATCGTGGGCACCCAGCTGGGCGACAGTCGCCTGGAAAAAAGGTATTAGCGTGTGCCTTCCAGAGGCACAGGTGGAAAAAAAAGGAGGCCATTATCCTCGCTATTGGCGTTCCTTTGTAGAAAGCATCGCAAATATGAGACGCTCATTACTTGAAAACATACGATTACTCGTACTTTGTGCTACTTACTGAAATTCTTATGAACTGATGGGAAATATTCGTACATTTGCACACCTGATTATGACAAGTGTCTTTCTACGAGAATTGAGAGAATTTCCACTAACTTATGAAGTGCCATATGGCTAATGACTGATGTTTCATGCCTTCCATTGTACATATTTGCTCATTTTGTTTAATATCTAGTTTCTAACTGCACTGTAGCATTGGTTAAAATAAAATTTTATAGATGTACTAATATAAATATTTTATGCCTACAGACCCAGTAAAGAATAACTTCATGATGTACTCAAAGAAAACGAAGGAGCACAAAAAGACATTTCCCTTCACAGGAATTGCATACAGAATTTTCTTTTCAAGTACTTGGTAATTTCTTTTGTAGAATAAATTGTGATGCATCACTCTAGTGTTAAGATGTGACATAGGTATTAGACATGGCCATTTTTAGTGTAATATTTTTTCTGCTTGAGTTTTGTTATGTTTAGATGCTGCTGTTTGCCAGGCATAGTGCTACTGAATTTTAATTTGTGTTACTCTGCTAAGCCAGTTTACTACTGATTTATTTTTCTTGTTTGCTGCTCATTGCCTTATATTAGTTGTAATTTATGCTGCTTGCTTTGCCTTTTGTATTTTTTATCATTGCTGTTTGTGTTAATTGTTTTGTGCTGCTGCATTGCCTCATCCCTTAGTTTAGCATCTGAGCTCAGTAGATTTAAGTTAGCTTAACAGGGGGTGGACTATATAAAAAACTAACTATGATGAATTGGAAGAAATGCATTGAGAAGATATAAGAAAATGGTTTGGCCAAAAAAAAAAAAGGTGGTGTACAGTGGAGAAAAACTATTTTGAAAGAGGATGTGAACAGAATACAGAAAGCAGGCTTAGATTGTACTTTTGGGAATACTGATGAACAAAGGGAGATCTCCATGCAAAATACTGCAGTAAAACAAACCCTGTCCTTTCCTTTTGTGTCATCCCTCTATATGTTTGTGTACTCTTGTATATTTATGTTCTTCCTGTCTTTATATGTTTACCTCATAAGACTTACGTTGTAGAATTTTTCTCATACTCAGCTACATGAACTATGATGGGGAATACTGTTATCGTCAAATATAATTTGCATTAATAATATGTTATTTACTTTGTAAAGATGTTAGACATTATTAATTCTGTTCTGTTTTAATGTTCATATGTGAAGTTGTTGTTTCCAAAGCTATTCTGATCTTTTATGTATTTACTTATGTCATAATTCCTGTAACACTGATGTATATGTTATTTCGATTCTTTTGTAAAGCCTGTGTTACTACAAATGTTATCTGTATTGTTATGTTCTTTAATGATGTGTTTTCTACCTTTGTTATTGTGTTCTTATGTTTTAAATTGTACTTGACACCAGTTCATCAAATTAAGTAACTTGTAAGTTCCATTTCACTGCACATGTTTCTGTTGGTCATAGTATATGGACAATATGTGAGAAGTAGGGACTGATAGTGTTTGCACGTGTGTTAATAATTCAGCAAGGGACTGGATAACAGCATTGCTGGTTCTAAGGACAATTAAAGAAAAACTTTGTGAGTGCAGAAGTGGTGGTTTATGGACTTGTTATATTCTCCGCAAGACTCTTCGATGGTGAATGTGCAACTGCACAGTCGCAACAGATGGCTGCTGGCCATCTCTACATGGACTACAGTGAGTCTGCACCTCTGGTGGCCCACCAATACCGTAATCTCTACCAGGACTACAGTGGGTCTGCTCTGTGACGACCTACCTACCAATATTCTTCAAAACGTCGAATGACTCTGCTGTGGGTTTGCTCCGTTGTGGCCCATTACCTGTCAGCATGTCAAGAGTCAGCACTGTCTTTCCGTTGGAAGGACAACACTAATTCTTCAAGACTGCATGGAAATCCACTACTTCCGTGTGCATTGTCTTTTACTGCTCAGACTTTGAAAAAAGAAACGGCAGTATCACTGTGATGAATGATCAGGACTGTCTTTATGGACTGTGAGAAAATTTTAGCTTTTGACCAACATTGTATCAATAAGTGTGTGCATTTGATATCTTTGTTATTGTAATTATGAAAAATTTTATCAAATCATTATTGGCCACTGCCCAAAACAATTTGTAAAATTTTTTGTGGGGAGCATGGGGGCTATGTAAGTAGGCTGTTTAGGTTTTTTTATTGGTAACGCCACCTCTGTATAAAAATCACTGGCTGTGCTGTGTGCAGTCTGTGGCTAGTTTGCATTGTTGTCTGCCATTGTAGTGTTGGGCAGCGGCAGCTGGATGTGAACAGCGCGTAGCGTTGCTATGTTCCTTGGGCAGTTGGAGGTGAGCCGCCAGCAGTGGTGGATGTGGGGAGAGAGATGGCGGAGTTTTGTAATTTCTGATGAACTGCTATATATATTATGACTATTAAGGTAAATACATTGTTTGTTCTCTATTAATATCTTTCATTTGCTAACTATCCCTATCAGTAGTTAGTGCCTTCCGTAGTTTGAATCTTTTATTTAGCTGGCAGTAGTGGTGCTCGTTGTATTGCAGTAGTTCGAGTAACCAAGATTTTTGTGAGGTAAGTGATTTGTGAAACGTATAGGTTAATGTTAGTCAGGGTCATTCTTTTGTAGGGATTTTTGAAAGTCAGATTGCGTTGCGCTAAAAATATTGTATGTCAGTTTAGGCACAGTCACGTATATAATTGTTCTAAGGGGACGTTTCAATTAAAATGATGAAATCAGAAACCAAAATTAATAATGCAAAACTAAGTATGTGGACCGATTGCACAGTAAACGGGATAATTCGGTATTCCTCTGCGCACAACTAACCAAATGATGAAAAGCTCCCACATTTCCAGCTGGGTGACAGTGCTGAGATATCGCCAAGTTTCGACAAGCGTGACGATAAGAGTAAAACATTCACTAAAACGTCGTGGTATATGAACACTACCACCCACCTGAAAAACCAACACCTCTTCATCATCTCTACATTCACACTTACTGTAACCTCTACATACTCAATTGTTGCGAAAACCGGTGATTAATCATTTGTCAATCTGTGTCTCTATCTGGGATATAGTGCTACAGCCGGAATCGTGTGATAGTTTCTTAAAAGAGTTTTCCCACATCGTAACTTTCTTACGGGAATTTTTTCACGTGCTATGTTACGCCACAAAAGTAACACGTTACGTTAAATCTTGAGCGCAAGGAAGAATTATAGTAGTGGACTCACCATTCGATTATTAAAAGAAGAGTAAGATCTGATCACATAACTAGAAAAACGAAAAATAATTGCAACTCTGCCTAACTCATTTCCGTTTGATAACCTTCCGAAAAGAGGTGATGAAAATTTTTCGATGTTATCTAACGAAGTAAAATATTCTCTTTCACCAGGGCAGTAGGACCACCCTCGCTCACGGTCCGACATCCAGTCAAACTGCGATACGAACTGCTATCTCAACTGACACGTTCTCCAGATTCTACCCATTATAGTAACTTACTTCTGAAAGTTGGTGCGGTACGACATAAAACCGCGATTTTACAGCGTTGCAGGACTCGTAAATCATGGAAGATGAAGTGATTTTCTTTATTTCAGTTACTATTTGTACAAACAATCTGTTTGTGTCCTCAGTCCTGATTTTTCCATAATTTAATTAAGTCATGTCATATGAAAGGCATTTTGAATTCTTAAGCCGTTTGTGGTTAATTTCTTTGCTCATCCTTCAGCACTTTAGTGACCTTGACGTGAACAGGCCACGAATGCCTTTGTGATTCTCATATTCGTATATTTCTGGAGAAGGCAAGAGACCTTTGCCCCCATAAACTACCGAAATGGCAGATATTAACATAAATGCTGGGTACAAAATAAACTAAAATCGTGCAGCAGAGGAGAAGTATCATCACCGGAAGAGAACCCTGTGGAATTTTACAGAGATCATTCAAAAGATCCTGCTGCCTTCTAGCAACAACTTACCGCAGGTCGTTGGAGCAGCGAAGATTACCACGAGATGGGAAGAAATTGCAGGTTGGAGCAAAGAAGAACGCCAAGCGAATGAATAAAATGCAAGTCATTCATCCGACAGATGTACATAATTATAGGCCTATACCGTGAACGTAGCAAATTTATGGATGATGATCTGTGCTCAAATGTTACGACGTTTTTGAAAACCAAAACTGTCCTTTTTAAAAATCACCATGGATTCCTTAAGCAGAGATCTACATAACACAGTTCGCTCTGTCAGTCCATGAAATTCAGAGCTCTGCAGATAGTAGCTCCTGCCGCACCTTGACTGCTGGAAGGCATTCGCTACAGTTTCGATCTGCCATTTAGCGAGTAAAACACAAGACTATCATATATCGGACCATATTTGTGACTGTATCCAGAGCTTCCTAGCAGAGACAACTCGATACGTTCTTAATGATACGAAATCTAGAGATGTAAACGTAATTTCAAGAGCTCCTTATACGGCTGGTACTGTTAAAATATACAGGATGTGAAGGTCTAAGAGCAGATAGCTTTAGTAGTGACTGAGGACAGTGTACTGAACAACATTACATCAGTATTTACTTCACTACTGGGCACTGTTTTTGGAGCGCTTGTTGAAGTGCGGACACGTGGATGCAAAAGGTTGGTCTATACTGATGGGGCTAGTCCACTTATGAGGGAATATTCTCAAGTGTCAATAAACGATGTTGATGAAAATCAGTACGTGTGTAGAGGCGGCAAAATAGTGCAATACATATTATTTTTTTGTTGTTGTCCATTTTCACTTTTAAGGGGTAAAGCACACCTCAAAAGGTGATTTGGCATTTTACGTTTTGAGGGAATGTCTTCGAAATGATAATATGTAAAAACTGTTTTTTATATTAAAACTTGATATATAATTAATGTTCTTGAAAACTGTTGAATCAACTTTTGTAATAACTTGAAGTTTCACAAAATGCCCCGCCACCATTAATTAATTCTCAAAAATGAAAACTTTTGTTGCAACATAAATTAAAGAAACTTTCAAGCCACATACATCGCTGCGTAATAAAGCTGGTTTCTGAAATACCATCTTTGCAAAATAAGCTGTACGTAATGTGCTTCGGTGTATTTTAAACATACCTAATTAAAATATCTAAACGTTCATTACCATTCTAAGTATTTTGCTTATATTTGTTTCATGTTTTAAATTCTCATCTTACGTTTCACCTTTTTTTAGTTTACCATTTGATATATGTATATTTTGTGTTGTTGTGTTAAGTGAAAATTATAGGGCCGGCCGAAGTGGCCGAGCGCTTCTAGGCGCTTCAGTCTTGAACCGCGCGACCGCTACGGTTGCAGGTTCGAATCCTGCCTCGGGCATGGATACGTGTGACGTCCTTAGGTTAGTTACGTTTACGTACTTCTAACTTCTAGGGGACTGATGACCTCAGATGTTGAGTGCTATAGTGTTCAGAGCCATTTTGGAAATTATAGGTAACTTATTATTATATGTTTTTTTAATTTACCACTTGATATATGTATATTTTATGTTATTGTGTTAGCTGCAAAAAATAGGCAACTCATTAATGTGTCTTTTTTTAGTTTACCATTAGATATATTTATATTTTGTGTTATTATGTTAACTGCAAATAATAGGTACTCATTATTATGATAGAAAATAGTTACACTAGTGATAATCTGTAAGGAAATGTTTAAAACATAAGCCGTGCGGGATTAGCCGAGCGGTCTTGGGCGCTGCAGTCATAGACTGTGCGGCTAGTTCCGGCGGAGGTTCGAGTCCTCCCTCGGGCGTGTGTGTGTTTGTCCTTAGGATAACATAGGTTAAATAGTGTGTAAGCTTAGGGACTGATGACCTTAGCAGTTAAGTCCCATAGGATTTCACACACATTTGAACATTTTTTTAAACATAACGTTTTTTACACCATGTGCATAAAATGAACGACATTTCTTCACAAAATTTACGCGACGCAGAAGCCAATATAAAGCAAGATTTCAAACCGTGACGAATGGTCCTCTAAACATCCTGATTTGTATCAGGCATATTTCAGTACGTTAGTAAGTCTCGGCGAAGAGAATTTGCTTATGTATTACTGAACGCAGCTTAACTGTATTCTTTCTCAAGTGGAGATTGTCGTCACATTCATTCAACAGAGCTAGACCTGAAAATCTTCTCACGAAGTTCTCCAACATCGAAAGCCGTTTACGTTCCAAAGATGTACCTGTGCATCACCAGATGCCTCTTGCCCTCAGATACGACGCTTGAGTTTGGACCGTCAATTAGAGAATCTCTTTATGAAGCCCCAAATGTCCTTGCTGCAGCATCTAAATCAGAAAACAGACATCTTACCAGATCAGAAGATAGTTGAAAGATGTTTTCTTTCTCAGTGAGAGAGAAATATCTGTATTATTGTTAGATTCATACGGTGGTCAATATGAAAGAATCGTTCAGCGTTTAGTACCTGAGGAGAAGGAAATTTTTGATCTGGTGACCCCAAAGGGCTCGACGGCACAGGTATAGCCGTGCAGTATATACAGCTTTCGATGTTGGAAGAACTTTGTGAGAAGGCTTTCAGATCTAGTTGTGTTGAATGATTATGATATCAACATCCACTTGAGAAACAATACAGTCAAGCTGCGTTCACTAGTAGATAATGAGTTCTCTCCGCCAAGGCTTACCAATGTACCGAAATATGCCTGATACAGATCAGGATGTTTAGAGTATTACCCATGATAGTTTGAAATCCTATTGAATTTTGTTTTTCTTATACATTATCTTCTGCGTCGTGTATAATATGTGAAGAAATTTCGTTCATTTTATGTACATGCATTACGTTTTACACATTTCCTTGCAGATTATCGTTATTATAATTATTTTAAGATTAATAATGAGTTATTTCTTATTTTTCGTTAAGAAAATACACGTATGTGAAACAGTAAACTAAAAAAGATCACAAAAACATAAATGTAAAACGTAAAATAACAATTCGAGACAAAAACAAATGTAAGTAAAATAAATAAACATAATTGTACTGAATGTTCAGATATTTTGATTAGGAATGCTGAAAATAGTCCGACAGCACATTGAGTACAGGTTTTTCCAAAAATACATTTCAGAAACCAGCTTCAAAGCTTCTTTAATTTATGTTGTAACAGAAGCTTTTATTTTTCAAAATTAATTAATGGTGGTGGGGTATTTCGCAGAATTAGAAATTATTACAAAAACCGATTTTACAGTTTTCGTGAACATTAATTAAATATCAGATTTTATGTGAAACACACTTCTATGTATCTTCGTTTCGAAGACATTCTCACTAAATGTAAAATACCAAATTACCTTTCGGCGTGAGTTTATCCCTTAAAAGTGAAATAGGGCACAAACAAAAAATATGTGTCACACCATTTTGCCCCCTTTACCCACCCGTAAAGTTTCATTAAGATCGTTTATTCGCACTTGGCACTTTTTCCTTGTTAATGGTGCAGTTACAAGGCACAGAAGACATCAGGAGTAAATTATGTGACGTCCTTACGGGAAGGCTGTTGGAAACAGAGAAAAAACAACTAACAAACTGAAGTGGGTACATGTTAAGATACCAAAGATCACAGTGCGCTTATACCCCTAATACCCTGCATATAAATAATTTAGGAAACTCCATGAGGCATTCGTAAATGATGTTATTGTCTTCAGGAGTGTTGCAACGCCCGTAGACTTGAGGAGAATCGCTGATTGGTCCAAAGACTGGTAATTGATCCTGAACATAAATGTAATGTTTTGTGCATAAAGAGGAGAAGAGACACATTCTTGTACATTTAGGCTGTTGGCCTCACGCCCTTGGAAGTATACCTAGAGGCAAACGTCTGGAGCGAACTAAAGTGGAATGATAACAAAAACATCATAGGAAAAGCACATGTCAGGCTGAGATTATTTGTAAAAATATTACGAAAATGTAATACTTTCTCGAAATAATTTACTTATGACACACTTGTAGGATCGATTCTAGTGTATTGCCCAAGACTCTGGGACCCTTACCGCATCAGATAACTCAAAGAGATAGAAAAGAGCTATAAATTTCGTTACGGTATCGTTCAGTCGGCGCGCGAGCGTTACGGAGTGCTCAAAAAACTCTAGTCGTATTCACTGCAAGATATGCGTTGTCTTCCTCGGAGAAGTTAAAGTGTTGAAATTTTGAAAGGTTATGTTCCAAGAAGAGATGGGGAGCGTTTACATCCACCTGCAAATGGCTCGCGAAATGACTCCGACGGAAAAAATTGAGCAATTAGACACAATACGTAGGATTGTCGACATTTGCTCTTCTCACTGATCATTTGCGGACGTCACAGCGAAAGGCAAAATGAAAGTTGTCACAGAAGTATTCTCTGTCACAGACTGTAACGTGGCTTGTGTAGTCTGGACAATGTGGATTATGATGTACTTCGTTGAAATTCATTTCGTGGTGTCTATCATTTCATTTCGCTTCTCCGCTGAATTTTACATCGGTCTACATACGTTGTTGCAATTTTCAGACTTTCCCGTACAGTAAGTTTGTTATTAGACTTTACGATCAACTATTTGAAATGGAACAGACTTGTAGCTGATGTCGGTATACACTGAAGTGACGAAAGTCATGTTATAGCGATATGCACATATACAGAGGTTGTGGCATCGCGCTCACAAGGTATAAAAGGCGAGCACTTTGGCGGAGCTGTCACTTGTACTCAGGTGATCCACGTGAAAAGAATTCCAACGTGGTTATGGTCGCACGGCGGCAATTTACAGACTATAAACGCAGAATTGTAGTTGGAGCTATATGCAAGGAACATTCCATTTGGGAAAACGTTAGGGAGCTGAATATTTCGAGATCGCAGTGTCAGTAGTGTGCCGAGAATACCAAATTTCACGCATTACCTATCGCCACGGACAACGCAGTGGTCGACGACCTTTACATAACGATCGATAGCAGCGGCGTTTGCGTAGAGTTGTCAGTGCTAACAGATAAGTAACACTGCGTGAATATCTATGTGGGATGTACGAAGAATGTATCCGTTAGGACAGTGCGGCGAAATGTGGCGTTAATGGGCTATGGCAGGAGGCGACCAACGCGAGTGCCTTTGCTAACAGTACGACGTCACTGCAGCGGCTTTCCTGGGCTCACGACGGTATAGATTGGATCCTAGACGACCGGAAAACCATAGCCTGGTTAGATGATCCCCGGTTTCAGTTGGTAAGGCCTGATTTGCGGGGGGTGGAGTATGTTGTAGACCTCACGAAGCCACGGATCCAAATTGTCAACAAAGCACAGTGGAAGCTGGCAGTGTCTCTATAAAGTTGCTGATGGTGTTTACCTGTATTGGACTGGGTCCTCTGGACCAAGTGAACCGATCATCGACTGGAAATTGTTATGTTCGTCTACTTAGGTACCATTTGCAGCCATTCATGGACTTCATGTCCTCAAACAACGATGGAAATTTTATGGATGACAATGCTCCATGTCTGTCCGCAGCTCGTGGTCGTGCGGTAGCGTTCTCGCTTCCCACGCCCGGGTTCCCGGGTTCAATTCCCGGCGGGGTCAGGGAATTTCTCTGCCTCGTGATGACTGGGTGTAGTGTGATGTCCTTAGGTTAGTTAGGTTTAAGTAGTTCTAAGTTCTAGGGGACTGATGACCATAGATGTTAAGTCCCATACTGCTCAGAGCTATTTGAATACTCCATGTCATTTGTTCGTGACTGGTTTGAAGAATATTCTGGAAAATTCGATCGAATGATTTGGCCATCCAGACGTACATCCTATCGAAAATTTATGGGACACATTCTGTGGTCAGTACGTGTACAAAATCCTACTCCGGCAACACTTCGGCAATTATGGATGGCCGTAGAGCCAGCATGGCTCAATATTTCTGCAGACGACTTCCAACGACTTGTTGACTCCGTGCCACGTCCAGTTGCCGCACCACACCAGGCAAAAGGAGGCTCTACACGACATTAAGAGGTATGGCTCAAATGGCTCTGCGCACTATGGGACTTAACTTCTGAGGTCATCAGTCCCCTAGAACTTAGAACTAATTAAACCTACCTAACCTAAGGACATCACACACATCCATGCCCGAGGCAGGATTCGAACCTGCGACCGTAGCAGTCGCGCGGTTCCAGACTGTAGTGCCTAGAACCGCTCGGCCAGCTCCGTCCGGCTAAGAGGTATCCCATGACTTCTTTCACCTCAGTCTACATATATAACGGGAACTACAGGATTTTGGAGTTGTGTAATAAATTTCGTGTTAGATTCCTTCTGACTAGGTACTGTACTTACTATAACATAATCGTGTGCACAGCATCAAATATTTCGCTCCTGAGTGAACACCAGAAGCTATGGTAGGTGCTGTCGCAGCTGCACATTTATTTAGCTGTGTGTTTTCGAGAGTACATATGGCCAGCGGCCGATCTCGCGCTGGTGCAGAAATGGCTTCGTGGTCTGTAGCAACGGCGCTGTCCTAACGAAATTAGCAAAGGCCCACAAATAAAACGCGCCGTTCGCCTCGTCGACGAGACAGGCGCCCGTCGTAATGACATTACATCGTGACAACGGCGCTGCTTCAAAACAAACAAATAAAAAGTCGACCGTCGTGGCAAACAAACAAATTTCGACACTGTTCGGCTGCAGGAGTGATCACACCGATGTCGCTCGTCGGATGAGCCCGGCAAATATTCGCTGTCAGTCGTAACGAAGTGATCCGAATTACATCGGCAGAATGACACTAAGTTACTGTATGCAAATATGAAACAAGCATAAGAGATACCTAACGTCACGCAATATCGGAGAGTGACGAAAATGAGCTACAACTAGAATAATAGGAGTTCATTAGAAACATATACTATAGTTCCTCACGACATAATGATTACTCTGAAGGATAATTATCCTCTGAAGTTGGAAGTTATTGTTTGCAAATTAAATTTAGTTTCTAAACTTCCACAATACAGACATATCAAGAACGACAGCGACACCCAGGTCAAGTAAATAAAACTGGCATCTGTCAGTTAAGTTGTAGTTCATGCCAATCTGCTTACATTGTCGAAACAAGATGGAATTTTAAAACTAGGTATTCTAAACACCTCAGCGCATTACAAAAGCTGTTTTGCATATCATTTCATAACGGAGAACCACTACCCAAATAACAACGAAACTGAAGATCCTCGGAAAAAGCAACAGTCCCTACAAAAAATTCATAATGTAGTGGAACTGGCACATACACAAAGCAATAATACAAGGGAAGAAAGTTTTGAACGAATATGGAACACCACGCAACAAAACACTATTTGCCCCAATCCCCTCCACCCTTCCTCAAAACACACCCACCCACACCCACCCACACACCCAGCCCCACACACACACACACATATGCATGTGCGTGCGCTAACTCAACATTCAAAATTAACGGCATGCGGGACAAAAACAAACCGATGAACATGTAAGAACCAAGAGCAACGTAACGTCTCTCGAAAACCACAAAGAAACGCGCCAACCATGTGCAGTATACCAGAAATAGTAAGTAAAGAATATCCACTGCATTCTTCTCAGGTTAAAACATAATTACTAAAAACATTACTTTTTAAGCAAGAACAATATTTTCTATTTTGCCGGTGTAGACCAACCTGTACAATCTCATCTTAAAAATTAATGAACTGTCAGGTAAGCAGTCACAACAAAATAAGGCCATACGTTATGGTTTTTAAGGCCTAAGCCAACCAACCAAAAAGTTCGTTTAATAGTTTATAGGAATATATTTAGACCTACTGAGAATGATTAACAGGAGTCGAAAATTTTTGGTTAAAGAACAAGTAACGGAAAAAACAATATCTTTTTAGAAGTGAACATTTGAAAATCGAATTTTATTTACCAGTATGTGCTTTGGTGTGTATTAATAGGCAGAATTTCATACACCTTTTACACATGACCATCTTACATGTATGCAAAACACTTGGAGGCACAAAAATGGTTCAAATGGCTCTGAGCACTATGGGACTTAACATCTGAGGTCATCAGTCCCCTAGAACTTAGAACTACTTGAACCTAACTAACCTAAGGACATCACACACATCCATGCCCGAGGCAGGATTCGAACCTGCGACCGTAGCGGTCGCGCGGTTCCAGACTGAAGCGGCTAGAACCGCTCGGCCACACCGGCCGGCTTGGAGGCACACTGTGTGCTTCTAATAGTCAAAAGCGTGTACATGCCAACAGTATTTGCTTATATCACAAGAGTCATTTTGAGAAGCTGTACAAGCACTGTAGATGCCTGAAAAAGAGGGCTGTGTATAATATCCACAAACACCGGCGAAATTTACATGTCTATGCAGCACAAGTTCTGAATAACCTTAGGTCCTTTTGGGATGTGGCATCAGATTATTAACCTCTTAATAAATAGTGAGCTTATCATGAGCAACCTTATGTACACTATTTAATGCATGCTTACATTTTGGTCAGTTTGGTACCTTTACAGTATGCCTTAATCTTACTAAATGACATTAAATTGAGTAATCATCAGTCAAAATTATTGTCCAGATCATTTTGAATAAAAACATGGTAAATCTTATTGTTATTGTTAGTAATGCTTATCGAATTGCTAGTAACGTTTATCGAATTCGGATGGTATTGCACCAAATTTAATGATCAATATTGGCTTTTGTCTGTAATTAATGAGTTGATTACACAGAAATTAGCCTAATCTTAGGCTGTGAGCACATTCTACAAACTATACATCAAATGACTTATAATCTTAATCTCTATCATAGCTGCTATAATTAATGTTTTTGCTGTAATTACTTCATTAGGGAGTATACAGTCTTTCTAAAACATTTCTCGAATTAGTGCGAGAAGAAATCCTGACTAGGTCATCTGACAGTGTGCCTTCTTCGCTGTCAGCTGACATGTTGTTTGTAAAATCACATCATTGCCGAATTATTTTACTTTTAATTCTCAGCTTATTCTGGAACTTCATAATTACTAAAATATGACTCATGAATTCCTTACATCAACTCATTGTCCTCGTTCAGATCTTTACAAATATATCATTCCTCCGCGCCCTTAATAGCTTCTACATTTCTTTTCTAAAAATGGTAAGTACTATCACAGATCTCCGAGCTTCAGTATGACTTCGTACATTCACTGTCTTGTGGTGGCAGCGGCACATTCCAAACAGCTGTACAGAAACTTCATCTGGTCAGGTCTTAAATTAAATGTGCATATTTTTACCCACTCTTACATTTCTCCTCGCCAGTAAGTGGGATCCACCAGGACATGCCGTCTGCTAGCGTGTGCCGCATAAACTGAGGTGACAAAAGTCTTACCTCCTAATATCGTGTCGTACCTCCTTTTGCCCGGAATTGTACTGCAACTCAACGTGGCGTGGACTCCGTTGGTCGTTTGACGTCCCCTGCGGGAATATGGAGCCATACTGCCTCTATAGCCGTCCATAACTGCAAAGGTGTTACCGGTGCAGGATTTTGTTCACGAAATAACCTCTCGATTATGTTCCGTAAATGTTCGCCGAGATTCATGACTGAATATCTCGGTGACCAAATCATTCGCTCGAAATGTCCAGAATGTTCTTCAAATGGTTCAAATGGCTCTGAGCACTATGGGACTTAACATCTGTGGTCATCAGTCCCCTAGAACTTAGAACTACCTAAACCTTACTAACCTAAGGACATCACACACATCCATGCCCGAGGCAGGATTCGAACCTGCGACCGTAGCAGTCGCGCGGTTTCGGACTGAGCGCCTAGAACCACGAGACCACCGCGGCCGGCCCAGAATGTTCTTGAAATTAATTGCGAACAGTTGTGACCTAGTGACAATCATATTGTTGTTTGGGAACATAAAGTCCATGAATGGCTGAAAATGGTCTCCGAGTAGACGAGTACAACCATTTCCAGTCAATGATCGGTTCAGTTTGACCAGAGGAACGAGTCTATTCCACGTAAACCAAGTCTACACCACTATGGGGCCAAACCAGCTTGCACAGTGCCTTTTTGATAGCTTGGGTCCATGGCTTCGTGGGGTCTGTGCCATACTCGAACCTTACTATCAGCTCTTACTAACTGAAATCGGGACTCATCTGACCAGTACACGATTTTCTAATCGCCTAGGGTCCAACCGATACTGTCCCGAGCCCACGGGAAGTGCTGTAGGTGGTGGTGGTGGTTAATGTTTAACGTCCCGCGACAACGAGGTCATTAGAGACGGAGCGCAAGCTCGGGTTAGGGAAGGATTGGGAAGGAAATCGGCCGTGCCCTTTCAAAGGAACCATCCCGGCATTTGCCTGAAACGATTTAGGGAAATCACAGTGCTGTAGGTGATGTGCTATTAGCAAAGGCACTCGCGTCGGTCGTCTGCTACCAAGCCCATTGCTGTCAAATTTCGCCGCATTGTCCTAACGCATAAGTCCATCGTACGTCCCACATTGATTTCTGCGTTTAATTATCGCAATGTTGTCTCTTTGTTGGCACTGACAACACAACGCGAACTCCATGGCGCTCGGTCGTTAAGTGAAGGCCGTCGGTCTCTGCATTGCCCGTGGTGAGAGATAATGCCCGAAATTTGGTACTCCCGGTACACTGTGGATTTCTGAATAGTGATGGAAACCTAAGTACAAATGACAGCTCCTCCGATGTACTGCCCTTCCATATCTTGTGTACGCGATACTACCACCATCTGTAGATGTGCATAGCGCTATAACATGACTTTTGTCACCTCAGTGTATAGGATGGGTCGTTACAGTGTACGGTCGTGTGCATGGAGAAACGAGTAAAGTTAGTAATATTGATTACTGTTACTGACGCGCGAGGGGCACTAACGAAACGGCTCTTCTGATGTGGAAGTTTGTTCTTAGAGCGGTAGCTAGGCAGATTGCAATTAGGGAACAGTCGACTGTTGTTGAATTAGAATGAATGAAACAAAATTATAATCTAATGTACGTTTTCTTATGGCAGAATCCGTCTCAAGCGATATTAGATGACAGGTCTTGCAAAGCAGCAAGCGCACAGTAGATAACTCATTAATATTCACGTAGCCTTCACCGTCGCCATATCTACGTCCAGATACACAGCCCGCAAGCCACCACACGGTGCATGGTGGAGGACACTTTGGACCACTATTAGTCATTGCCTTTTCTGTCCCACTAGCAAATTGAGTGAGGAAGAAACGACTGTCTATATGCTTCCATATGAACTCTAATTTCTCCTGTATTCACGGTCCTCACGCGAAATGTGCGCTGGCGGCAGTATGTTCGTTCTGCAGTAAGCTCCCAATGTCGCCTCTGTATACTTTCTCAATAGCCTTTTGCGAAAAGAACGCCGTCTTTCCTCCAGGGATTCCAGTTTGAATTCATCAAGAATTTTGATAATACTCACGTGTTTCCGCAAAGATGCTCGGCGATTTGGATGTCGTCACAGCTTGTGGGTCGTGAAACTGCGGGTTCCGCGTGCATTCTCTGACAGCACTCACATTATAATCTGCCACAACACCAATTGTTCTCGGTAGCACATCCTCATTCACATTAAAGCTGGTATGACTACCGTGTGTAGGATGGGGGGACGTTTATCAAGTGTTCTATCTAGGCACAGTTGTGTACAAGTGCAGAGTGGTGAGTGGAATGATTATCAGGAAAATGGACATCCAGACTGAATTGTACATAATACAGAAGGCTTCAGAATCGATGCTCAACATCTATTTCAGTGTACAGCGTTCAATCGAGTGTACCCTACGGTTGTAGAACAGATCACAAGTCATATGGATAGTCATAGCTGGAGTCACTCCGCAGTACAACAGTCTGAAAAGCACTCCGTCGTCAGGCCACAAGTGGCCCATCGAGACTATCCTACCGCCATGTCATCCTCAGCTGAGGATGCGGATAGGAGGGGCGTGTGGTCAGCACACCGCTCTCCCGGTCGTTATGATGGTTTTCTTTGACCGAAGCCGCTATTATTCGGTCGAGTAACTCCTCAATGGGCATCACAAGGCTGAGTGCACCCCGAAAAATGGCAACAGCGCATGGCGGCCCGGATGGTCACCCATCCAAGGGCCGGCCACACCGGACAGTACTTAACTTCAGTGATCTGACGGGAATCGATGTATCCACTGCGGTATAGCCGTTGCTTCAACAGTCTGAAATAAATTGTTTTATTTACCCATTCTAAGCTCGCTTGCTCACAGGTTTTACCGTAATTTTATTTTATCGTTTCCATCCAATATGCACTAATGGTTTTAATGTAATACACACTAATAAGCCAAACATTACGACCACTGCCCAACGCTATACTTGATACCGCCAGGTAGAGTTGTGGGCATGAGATGCAGAAACAAATTACGTTAACATAGGAGACACTGGTGGGGGATCACACTAGCGAAGACATGGGCTGTAAATGGGGAAATCCATTGAGATAAGCGACTTTGACAAAGGGCAGGATATTATGAGACACGACGAGTCACACGCTCACTTATTTTCATGTTGCAGGCTACTGTTTAATGTTGTTATTACACCCAAGACATCTTTTTTGTGAGATGGCAGGAAGTAATTAACTTCAGCATGCTTTTATGGGAGCATGTACTTTGTTAATGCAAACGGGATTTTTATGGTGGCTCTCTTTCGATTAGCATTTTCTAGTGGTTTTGGATCAGTGGAATACACCCTACACGGCGTCTGACTCGGAGCTGTCCTTGGAGTAACCGATTTGTACAGTTCGTTGTGTGCCGCTCAAATTCATGTTGCAGATGCGGTATGATACGTCAGAGCCATACGCCGAACACGGAAGTCTTCCCTCTCAGTAGTGCCACGTGTCTGCCTGGAGCCCAGTCATCTTGCGATAGCACATTCTCCTGAACACCGCTGCTAGCAATCATGTACAGTAGACACATTCCTGCCGAGCCTTTCTGCAATATCGCTGGCGGAACATCCAGCTACTCGTGGCCTTATTACACAGCCTCTTTCAAACTCTGTCAGATGTTGATAATGGCGTCCTTGTCGCCTTAAAGGCCTTCTTCATTAACAGTAACTCACCGCGACTAGTCTTATATGTAATTAACCCTCACGACCGTTACAGCTTGTATTCAAGAAAACCTGATTTACATACTCTTTGTGGCGCTACTAGCACCACTTTTACGCGGATGAAATGAAATTTGAAAAGACATCATTTTTCAGATGTAGAAACACGCCAACCAGCTTTATGTTGCACAACTCTTTCTTACTCTTTCTTGCTGTTGCGATTTTCTTCCATTTGTGTAATTCTGACCCGGGCTACGTTGTGATAGGCTGAGAGCATCATGACGTCGACGCAACGTGACGTTGGCGTGACGTTGGAAGCAGTGGAATGGAACTCAGATACATGGACAAAATGTTGGAAAAATGCGAATAAATTTGGAAAAGAACGTAAATTGTGGAAAATATGTAGAAAATATCAAAATTGGTAAAAAATACATGAAATTGGGGAGAAATGTGAATACTTATATATTTGCCTGGATGTGGTTTCTGGTGATGTCTCGGATCACTCAGTATCAAATTATTCTGAACAAACAGACCTCAAGCGGTTTAACATAATTTGCTATTAACAAATAAACACAGCCTGATCCTCTCCCTATATTGTGCAGCTCCACAGTGAACCCCACCCACTCAAGTGCCCCTGTTATGAAAGAGAAAAACTGCAGAAAAAAGTAAATTGTGGGAAATACAGGAAAGCTTGAACATCGCTGCAAAATAATTAAAACTTGGAAAAACACGAGAAATGTGGGCAATATGGATAAATTCGGAAAAGTCGTGGAAGAATGAGGTTACTTCCATATCACCAGAGCGTGGTCTTTGCTGGTGCGTTGAAAGATTTAATTTTAATTTTATTAACACATAAACCTTAAGCAACATGACCTAACGTCATTTTTATTAAAAAATAGACTGAACCTGATTCGTTCCCTATGTTGTTTAGATCCATAGTGAATCCCACCCGCTTATTGTCCCACTTATAGAAAATGATAAGGGTGAAGAGGAGGAGGAGGAGCTCAAATGCTATTGGTCCGTAGGGTTTCCCCCGATTTTATGTGTTCCCATTGGTCCAGAGGTTTCCCACCAGTTTTATATCGCGTGACCAGTATCCAGTTACATGTCTATTTGACTAAGGTCAGTGGGTAAGGCGGGACTCCGTTGGATGACGCTGAATCACCTAAGGTGTGTGAGGATTTCCCCTGGGTGATCTAGATCAATTCCCGGCGGGTGGGAGGAGGGCGGGGGGCCATAAATAACTCATCCAAATGTATAATCTGGCTCTCGAAGTCTTTATCTTGTCTGTAAAGATCAAGGACATCAAGAACCCACTCTAATAATCTCCTTATGAATATGGGACAAGTTTCTAATACTGTGTGCCCAACCGTATACAATATCTGATTAACAGTATCCGGACACGTATTAGTGGGCATTAACATGGAATGTGTCCACCCTTCGCCATTATAACGGCTTGAACTCTGCTGGCGACACCAATTAGGTGCCCTAAATGTCTGTGGAGGAAAGACATCCCATTCTTCCTCAAGAGCCGAAACCAGAGAAGGTAGTGGTGTCGGGCACTGGGGCCTGGAGCGAAGTCGACGTTTTAACTGAGCCCAGAGTTTCAGGTTGGGACTCTGCGTAGATGAATCCATTTCAGGAATGTTATTGTCCACAAGCCATTGACTCACAAATGCTGCAGGGTGCACTGTTATGCTGATATAGCCGTCTGCTCCGAACTGTTCCTCTAGTGCAAGGAGTAAACAACTCTATAAAATTAACGACATTCAATTGAAACCCTCAGCTGCCGACAGGTGTTGTCGATATACCTCGATGGCGACAGCTGAAAACGTGTGCCCCGACCGGCACTCGAACCCGGGATCTCCTGCTTAAATGGCAGATGCTCTATCAATCTGAGCCACCGAGGACACAGGTGAACAGGGCGACTGCAGGGACTTATCCCTTCCACGCTTCCCGTGAGACCCACATTCCCAACTGTCCACAATTACATACGTAATGTGCCTAATAGATATTTGTTGACAGCTAGGAATGTGGGTCTCACGGGAGGCGTGGAAGGGATAAGTCCCTGCTGTCGCGCTGTTCATCTGTGTCCTCGGTGGCTCAGATGGATAGAGCGTCTGCCATGAAAGCAGAAGATCCCAGTTTCGAGTCCCGGTCAGAGCACACATTTTCAGCTGTCCCCACCGAGGTATATCAACAACACCTGTCGGCAGCTGAGGGTTTCAGTTAAATATCATTTATTCTAGAGAAGCTGCACGGTCATCAATGGTATCTGTTCTTTCGAGAACAGTTACTATCTTCATGCTTTGTAAAATGGTTCATATCCTCCCGCATTTAGTGTTTTAACGCAATAGGGTATCACAATATATATATACACTCCTGGAAATTGAAATAAGAACACCGTGAATTCATTGTCCCAGGAAGGAGAAACTTTTTTGACACATTCCTGGGGTCAGATACATCATATGATCACACTGACAGAACCACAGGCACATAGACACAGGCAACAGAGCATGCACAATGTCGGCACTAGTACAGTGTATATCCACCTTTCGCAGCAATGCAGGCTGCTATTCTCCCATGGAGACGATCGTAGAGATGCTGGATGTAGTCCTGTGGAACGGCTTGCCATGCCATTTATACCTGACACCTCAGTTGGACCAGCGTTCGTGCTGGACGTGCAGACCGCGTGAGACGACGCTTCATCCAGTCCCAAACATGCTCAATGGAGGACAGATCCGGAGATCTTACTGGCCAGGGTAGTTGACTTACACCTTCTAGAGCACGATGGGTGGCACGGGATACATGCGGACGTGCATTGTCCTGTTGGAACAGCAAGTTCCCTTGCCGGTCTAGGAATGGTAGAACGATGGGTTCGATGACGGTTTGGATGTACCGTGCACTATTCAGTGTCCCCTCGACGATCACCAGTGGTGTACGGCCAGTGTAGGAGATCGCTCCCCACACCATGATGCCGGGTGTTGGCCCTGTGTGCCTCGGTCGTATGCAGTCCTGATTGTGGCGCTCACCTGCACGGCGCCAAACACGCATACGACCATCATTGGCACCAAGACAGAAGCGACTCTCATCGCTGAAGACGACACGTCTCCATTCGTCCCTCCATTCACGCCTGTCGCGACACCACTGGAGGCGGGCTGCACGATGTTGGGGCGTGAGCGGAAGACGGCCTAACGGTGTGCGGGACCGTAGCCCAGCTTCATGGAGACGGTTGCGAATGGTCCTCGCCGATACCCCAGGAGCAACAGTGTCCCTAATTTGCTGGGAAGTGGCGGTGCGGTCCCCTACGGCACTGCGTAGGATCCTACGGTCTTGGCGTGCATCCGTGCGTCGCTGCGGTCCGGTCCCAGGTCGACGGGCACGTGCACCTTCCGCCGACCACTGGCGACAACATCGATGTACTGTGGAGACCTCACGCCCCACGTGTTGAGCAATTCGGCGGTACGTCCACCCGGCCTCCCGCATGCCCACTATACGCCCTCGCTCGAAGTCCGTCAACTGCACATACGGTTCACGTCCACGCTGTCGCGGCATGCTACCAGTGTTAAAGACTGCGATGAAGCTCCGTATGCCACGGCAAACTGGCTGACACTGACGGCGGCGGTGCACAAATGCTGCGCAGCTAGCGCCATTCGACGGCCAACACCGCGGTTCCTGGTGTGTCCGCTGTGCCGTGCGTGTGATCATTGCTTGTACAGCCCTCTCGCAGTGTCCGGAGCAAGTATGGTGGGTCTGACACACCGGTGTCAATGTGTTCTTTTTTCCATTTCCAGGAGTGTAGAAGGAAACGTTCTCAAAATGGTTCAAATGGTTCAAGTGTCTCTAAGCACTATGGGACCTAACATCTGAGGTCATCAGTCCCCTAGAACTTAGAACTACTTAAACGTAACCAACCTAAGGACATCACACACATCCATGCCCGAGGCAGGATTCGAACCTGCGACCGCAGCAGCAGCTCGGTTCCGGACTGAAGCGCCTAGAACCGCTCGGCCACAGCGACCGGCGAAACGTTCTCCAACCATTCGCCAATGCCAAAAACTTCGATCGGATTGCCACAGGCTACAGCTTCGTTATTCATTCCAAATCACTCGTTTCCAGGCATCCACCGTCTGGGGCCGTCGCTCTTTGCATCACCTCAAGCGTCTCTTAGCACCGACTGCATAAATGTGTGGGCTACGAGCAGCTGCTCGACCACTGTATTCCATTCTTTTTAACTCTCTACTTACTGTAATTGTGTTGCATGGATTGCTAGTAGCACTTTGGGACTCACGAGTGATTCCTTCTGTTGATTTCGTACGATTTCTTACAATTACTCTCTACAATCCTCGACGGTATCTGTCCGTCAGTACATGAGGTCCGCCTGGCCTTTGTTTGTTGTGCTCGTTACTTCAGGTTTCCCCTTCACAATGGCATCAACAGTCGGCTTGGGCAGGTTTTGAAGGATGGACATGAGGTGACATCAAGCTATTAGTCCACGGTAGAATTACAGAACCCTCCTGGCCGACGCACTGCTGTTACTGTTTCTCTCCACAGTCGTTTAATGAACAAAGTAAGAGCATATGGACTATCAGACCAATTGTGTGATTGGATTTAAGAGTTCCTAGATATCAGAACGCAGCGTGTCATTCTCAATGGAGAGAAGTCTTCCGAAGTAAGAGTGATTTCAGGTATGCCGCAGGGGAGTGTCGTAGGACCGTTACTATTCACAATATACATAAACGACCTTGTGGATAACATCGGAAGTTCACTGAGGCTTTTTGCGGATGATGCTGTGGTATATCGAGAGGTTGTAACAATGGAACATTGTACTGAAATGCACGAGGATCTGCAACGAATCGACGCATGGTGCAGGGAATGGAAATTGAATCTCAATGTAGACAAGTCTAATGTGCTGCGATTACATAGAAAGAAAGATCCCTTATCATTTAGCTACAATATATCATGTCAGAAACTGGAAACAGTTAATTCCATAAATTATCTGGGAGTAGGCATTAGGAGTGATTTAAAATGTAATGGTCATATAAAGATGATCGTCGGTAAAGCAGATGCCAGATAGATTCATTGGAAGAATCCTAAGGAAATGCAATCCGAAAACAAAGGAAGTAGTTTACAGTACACTTGTTCGCCCACTGCTTGAATAGTGTGGGATCCGTACCAAATAGGGTTGATAGAAGAGAGAGAGAAGATCCAACGGAGAGCAGCGCGCTTCGTTACAGGACATTTAGTAATCGCGAAAGCGTTACGGAGATGATAGATAAACTTCAGTGGAAGACTCTGCGTGAGAGACGCTCAGTAGCTCGGTACGGGCTTTTGTTGAAGTTTCGAGAACATATCTTCACCGAGGAGTCAAGCTGTATATTGCTCCCTCCTACGTATATCTCGCGAAGAGACCATGAGGATAAAATTAGAGAGATTAGAGCCCACGTGGAGGCATACCGACAATCTTTCTTTCCACGAACAATACGAGACTGGAATAGAAGGGAGAACCGATAGAGGTACTCAAAGTACCCTCCGCCACACACCGTCAGGTGGCTTGCGGAGTATGGATGTGGATGTAGATGTAGATGACACAATTTTCCCCAGTGTGTTTTATACTGCCGAGTCCACTTTTCGTGACATCTGTTGGTCGATTCTGCATTATATAGAGGTGTCAGGATAATGTTGACTATTATGTGCAGGCACGTTGTCCTCCGCAAGCTGCTAGCGTCTCCGTGCTTCGTTCCGCTCCCTGCAGCTCACCAGAGGCATCGGTGTGCTGCGGTTGGCCTACCGCGGCACGGGGAGGCAACCGAGAAACGCGGCTCTCGTGATGAATGCCTTATCGAGCGGCGGTCGGCGGTCCGACTGCAATGTCCGCGACATGCGGCAGAGATTTATAGACCGGCGGCACGGAAACCGCTCGGGCAACACGTTTTAAGCACGCTCGAATACCCGCCAAGTATGTATATTCACACGCCCCACGGTACAGGCACAGTGACAAATCTCCCGTAGATGGACAAAGAGTACAGACATGGGAAAGCTTTCAGCTGCCAAAGTTACGTATGTGTAAAATTACTGTTAACGGATTAGAGTGCGCTTTATATAGCAAGCGAGGTCGTCTGCGCGCCAGTGTGTTTTCATTTACTTGCGGCAGATACGCAGCTAAAGTTATTCTAGTCATACACTCTGCAGTTCATTGAAACGGCGTAGCAGAGAATATTTTTAATATGTGTTAATGTTTCTAGGCGTTTCTTCACAACTGAAACGTGAGTAGAATGCCTGCTTGCAAGCTTTCAGCGATCTTTTATTAATTTGATTTTGATAAAGCGATCTCTATGGGAACAGAAAGCATACCGGACAAAAAATTTTCACCCCAAGGAAACATGACTGCAATATCAAGTCTTGCCTTTACAACGGCTTCAGCTCGTTGAGAAAGAGCACAGGTTTCTTCAGGTATGTCGTATCCAGCTCAATCATTTTTGTGGTTCGGTGCATCAGTCGGTTAAAGAGGAACCATAATAGGATCAGTTTGCTGTCCATCTACATATATGTCTGTATGCAGACTCTTCAAAGCCCTTTCACTCAGGAACGAGTCGGCGTATCAAATTGAAATTTATGTCACTTATTAAGGGGTACGGTCTTTTAGGTCCTTTTGATACTCACAAACCCCTTATCAAAACCTACATCATGAAATTTGGCAAGAAGCAAAGTTTCGTGCTACAAACAAAGAAAAAATTCGAAAATTGTTAATTTGTTCTTATGTCACACGGAAAAACTTTTTTTATTTGTTATCAGACTGACTGTCCGCCTGTTTGTTAGGACCTCTATTTCTCACTAACAAATAGACATAACAAGTTGAAATTTATGTCGCATACCAAGTTCCATGGCAGCCTGGCGATATAGTAAACGTTAGCTTCTAAGTCAGTGAAATCGGAAGATACTGCCATTTATGTCGCACAATTTGATACTTGCAAACTCAGCCATTAAAACCTAGAGGGTACCCAACCTTCACGTAGAATCATGAAATTTCACAAGAAGGAAGGTTTCACAACATAAATAAAGGGAAAAAACATAAAGTAGTTGCTTTGTAATTGTATCACACGGAAAAAAGTATTTCATTTTTTTCATTTGTATCCGACTTCAGACTTGAAATTAAAACACTCTTGAAAGTCTTGGAATTCCTGTGATCGATGTCTTGCTAGTATCAATGTCGATCACAAGGAAATATCGTCGAGATCCTCGATTTCCAGAATGCTTGAAATGTCTATATACGTAATTGAGTTTGTACGGATGTACAGTGTGCGAGTGCTACTCGCAACTGGCCAATATTTTGATGATCTCGACTCATAGAGCCACCAAAATTCGGTTATGTTGTTTGCTACGTTTCACCCGCCGTTCCAAATATTCCCAGACATTTTTTCATGGAGTTGTCCGTCAAGCCAGCAACACATGCGAAGCTTTGTGAGCAAATCAGTCGTCGTTTCTGGAGTTTGTGCAGACTACTCGTCATGGAGATCCAGAAGAAAGGGAAACAGTTTGACACAATGAAAGTCGAAATATTGAAATAAACATCCTGGTTCATGTTCAAGTTAACTTGAATGAAAGGGCTCAAGTCATGCTATCATGCTATCAAAAACACCATAACCTCGCCTTAAACCACATTTTGCACACGCTGCGGGTTAAACAGCTGACTGCGACGTACTTGAACGCAACACATCGAGACAGCCAGTGTTTCTGTGTTACTTGACCGATTGAAAACCTGCAGCTTTATTTGATGCTGTGATCAATGGCCTTTTTGGCAAAAAAGATCCAAGTGTAAATGTAAAGCCAAGTTTCCGTCAACCCTAACCTCCGCTAACGATGAAGGAAAAAGCAATGGTCTGCAGAACATATGAACAAGAGGCAAAAACACCAATGACCAAAGTAGACGCTTTGTAGATAAAAGCGAACCGCGTTTGGCGTAAAATTTTCTTTAATTAGCTACACCAAACTTAAGACGAAGAAACCAATAATAACCGAAACTATAATTAATTTTAATAATGCTAGTAATTGACCCACTTGTATTTGAATAAGTAATACAGAAAATTTATATGTAGAAGTTTTTAAATAGAGGGTCCATTGTGCTCGCAAAGTGTGGTACGTAGGTGCGGAAAATAACATTCTGACACTCGACGTAAACACTGAAATTTTTGTGTCACTGATTTATTTTATGAAACATTTCAGACGTGCAAAGAACAATGTGGCATTTGAGAAGCATCATATAACAATTTAGGTGTGGAAAATAATTAATTTCAGGGTCCCTTGTGCCTGGTTCATAGATCAACCTATGAACATTTATATACTTATATGGATATGGTGTCTGTTCTTTCGGACATGTCCGAAACAACAGACACCATATCCATATAAGTATACAGTTCTGGCAACACCGGCCACGACCTTCTTCTTCTGTGCAGATGCACACATATTCCCCGAACTCTTACGGGACTTGGTAAGAATGTCTTCCACGAGTAATGAGTGTGTTGTGGGACACTACGAATGTAGTGTGTGGACATACAAGGTGATAATGTGGGTCTCGCGGGAGGCGTGTGCGAGATAGTCTCTGCAGCGGCGTCATCGTCTTTGCCCTCGGTGGCTCAGATGGACAGAGCGTCTGCCATGTGAGTAGGAAAGCCCGGGTTCGAGTGCCGATCTGGGCACACATTTTTACCTGTCCCCGATGATATATATCAACGCCCGTTAGCAGCTGAAGGTATTCATATAATTCTAATTTCGTTACGAACATTTACGTTCTTCTTGCTCTGAGAAAAAAAATTTGTCACTTACTGGCGTCGGCAGTGCGACGTTAATCAAAACGCGAGGCAGGTGCACATTGCACAAAGTACTTCAGTCAGGTAGCTTTTCTGTCCGGAAAATAGACGCCTTGCAATAATAACTGTGGATGCTGGAAACCTGAACGCAATTGTGCGATAGGAATTGAGTTCCTCACTTGCGACCGGCTACTTCCTAGTGCAGTGGCCACTTGCGTGCCTAGTACAAGCAAACGAGGTGTTTATTAGTTTAGTGTGAATGTCTCGGTAAGGAACTCAACCCAGTAAGGTCACTGCGGACGTGGACCGATGTCCGTACCTCGTGACACTTCTCTGTTCTACCGCGGAACCTGTCAGCGCTTGGTTATTAATCGACTCTACTCCGGAGTAGCTTCGTACCTGGCACATCAGAAATGAATTTCAGGGGGTGAGGAGTGGCGAACCAGTCAGCAACGTCATGGCCACGTCATAACTATTTCATCATTTGTCTACATTCACGAACACACAACTTGAAGGGAAGAAATTACGCTGACAAGGATAACACAGCCAGTGCCATAACCCAATTTCGCAGGCACTGGAACTGAGCGAACACGCCTCTCGGCTTATCTGTAAATACTTGAGCGTTTCTGAAAAAAGACACTCAAAGCTTTCGAGGTACTTTATGTGCCTTTTAGCGAGTAAAAAGATGAACTGAAGAGGTGGTACAATACCTAGCAGCGCTTCTTCACAGTTTTGCGCACCGTGTTCGAAACCCGACTATTACTTGTATTTTTGTTGTTCGTTTATCTACCCATGTTGGTAGAAGAAAACTTCACGAATGTTTTCCAATGTAAGTAAAATGAAGTTGTCCTTATTCGTCTACGAACTGTATGTCAAGTGAATAAATTTAAAAAAAAATGAATGAGAAAATTATTTGAAATTGTTTGCGTTGACGTTCCTGTAGCATGTCTTGACTCACAATCATTCGGAAAAGCGATCCGTTAGGCTTGATTTGCCCCGTAATTATTGCCAACTTCTGAAATCTTCTGCAACGTTAACGAAGTTTCTTTCTCGGGAGAGATTCATAGCAATAAGTGTCACTGCGGCAAACATGTCTTCGTGCAATGCTTGTGGTCTTCGGAATTTCTATGTTTCGAATATTTCTACAATCTGTAAGGTAATCCACCAAATCTAACAATAAAATGTAAGAATAAATGTAAGAATTGATGTATGAAACATAAGATGAGAGTGTAATCCCTGCAAATATTATATAATAAATATACAGGATTATGAAACTCAGTTATAATTTTACAATATATATAACACCCTTGTATCCTCTAACTTGACAAGAAACATCCGTGTAGTAGCTTTCTATGGACATGGTTAGATAAACGAAAAACATAAAATAAAATCAAAACAGTATTGGGGTTTCGAATACGGAGCACTAAGGTGAGCGGCTGCGACGCTTATCACCATGCCACCATATCGGCTAAGATCACGCCGGCCCCTAAATGGCATCTAAAGTACGTCGAAAACTTTGACCCTCCTTTTTTTGAGAAAATGTAATCTCAGCATAAGCTAAAACACGTGTTCGCCTATTTTGACTCCTCTTAGACTGAGCGAAGTTTCTGGGAAATTGGGTTATGGCACTTACCGTGTTCTCCTCGTGAGTGACCAAAGTCATTGGAAGCCACTAGACTTAATATTAACAGACTCACAATGTTTTTATGGACCCCCTGCCTCAGCAACAGTAATGTAGGAACAGTTGAGTGGAATCTGAAGAATATTTTTTTTTTTTTGTGAATTTCCTGGTCATATTACAGCTTTAGATGGAGATTTTAACTTAGTAGCTACAGACTGGGAGACTCAAGTGATTAGGACGGGTACTAGAGATAGGGAATAATGTGCCTTATATGAAAATTACCTTGAGCAGTTAATCAGAAAACCGACTTGTGAAGAAAACATCTTAACCTGCTGGTGATGAACAGACACAAACTTTTCGACTCCGTGTAGAATGGGGAATTAGGGAATCAGTATCACTGAATAGGGCTGTAAACAGTAATACAAAGAAAGGGAGATGTTCTTTCTGTTTAGTAAGAGCGATAACAGACGCATTTCAGATTACCTGACAAAAAATTTCATCTCCAGCAATGATAATGTTGAGTATCAATGGATAAAGTTCAAGAACATCATACAATACGCGTTAGACAAGTATGTCCCGAGCAAAGTTTTGAGGGATGGAAAAGACCCACCGTGGTTTGAAAACTAACTTAGGAGCCTGCTACGAAAACAAACAGAGCTTCACTGGAAATTTAGACTTAACCAAAGCCTCAAAGACAAAAATTAAAGTAAGCCAAAATTAGCGTTAGGAGGGCTAAGCATGAAGCGTTGAGGGAATACGAACGTAAAACTCTAGCTACCAAGTTGACAGAAAATCCTGAGACGTTTTGTACTTTTGTTATATCAGTAAACGGGTAGTAAACGGGTCATACCCATTTGTCCATAGACTCTGGGCCCATAGGGGCATTGAGAAAGGGAATGACACACAAAGGGCCGAAATACTAAAACACTTTTTCCGAAACTGCTTCACAGAAGAAGACCACACGGTACTTGCTCATTTACATCGTAATGCGAACGACAAAATCACACTTATCTAACTAAGTGACAAAGGGACAGGAAGGCAAATTGAATTCTCCCAATAGAGGAAAGGCCGCTGAACTGACGGGATACCAGTTCGATTCTACACAGAGTATGCGAAAGATTTTACCACTTTACTAGCAGGAGTGTACTGTCTCTTGAGGAGCGAAGCGTTCCTAATTGTTGCAAAAAAGAAATTTTCAAGAAGGGTCGTCGAATAGGCATAAAACTGTAGGTCTCTTGAACCATGGTAAAAAATTACTGTTTTGAAGAGCGCGCCGCAGCGCTTTGTGTGAAGCAGTCGCCCTCCGTTTCTGGCGGTGGCGCCGCTGTGGTAATTGCAGCTTTGGTGTCTCCCTCTGGTGAGAAAGCGGAAAGGGTGCCTGTTAACGTGCGTTTAAGGGGCGCTATGAGCTCGGCAGGGGGCATTCGAGGGTTGGATTCCCTCACTTCCTCATCGAGGACTCGCACTGCCTGGGCTACTCTGAGGGTGTATCTTCGGCGTGGAAGAGCCCCAACCGTGCCTGTCGTGTTGTTGCCCGTCTGCACGCCGTCACTGCTGTCCGCCGCCGCCGCCGCCGCCGCCGCCTGGTCGCCGTCTCTCGGTGCTCGCCGCTTCTTCTGCCGCCGCCGCTGCCGCCGTCTCTCGGTGCTCGCTACTTCTTCTGTCGCCGCCGCTGCCGCCGTCTCTCGGTGTTCGCTGCTGCCTGCAATCATGGACGCCCCAACTACCACCATCATCTACACCTCCCCTTCACCTGCCCCCACTGTAACATCATGGAGTGCTTCCTCTGGGATTAACCCGTCTCATCCACCTCCCCTACTCACAGTCTCCTCCCCATCACTGTATCCCCACTTGTATGTCACTCCCGCTCCTACCCCTGCTCCTGCACCTGCTGTTGCTCCTGCCCCTACCCCTGCTCCCACCCCCCTCCCGCTCCTGTCGCCCGCCGAGACGACTTTCCCCCTCCCCCCCCCTGCAACTGTCACTGCTTCCCCTGCCCGAGTCACCGCCCGCCGCGCCACAATCGCCGCCACAGAGCGCCCTACCCTCTCATCCGGTGTTACTGCCTCACAGGAGGGCCCTGCCTCCCACCACCTCCCCATCCATCCAGTCTCTCATCCCTCCTCCCAGGCAACACCTGCCAAAAAATCTTCCAAACGGCCCAGTGGCGAACTCTCCTCTACTCCCTCATCCAAAAAGCCACTGCCTGCCCCACCTCCCACTGACCCTGCTATGGACACCACCCCACCTCCCTCCTCTCCAGCCCCCTCCCTGTATACTTTCGTCCTAGCCATCCCTGATCCGAAATTCCTGGATGCCCGCACCCTCACTCTTGAAATCCGGAAGTACATCCCCAGTGCAACCATCACCCAACTTATCCCTCGCAGAGACTCTGTTCTCATCAAGTCTCCCTCTCCATCCTTCCATACTGATCTCCTCCGGTGCCTTCCCCACATCACCTTTGGGTCCCGTGCATCCCTCACCCCATTCCTTACATCCTCCTCTCCTCGTCAGCCCCAAGCGCCTCGTCATCCACCGACCGCCACCGCCGTCATCACAAAACTCACCCCTGTGGTCACAGAGGCTGAGGTGTTGGCGGAACTGAATGCCCATCCTGTTCTGGAAGTCCGCTCTGCCCATGTATTTATAGCTCCTCTGGCCCTACTTTCCTCATGCGTATATTTACAGATTCCGCCTCCTCCATTGACCACCTCCTCACGCAGGGAGCCCTGATTTTCAACCGCTGCCACCCTGTTGACCCATTCCGTTCCCCTCCTCAATCCTACCGCTGCCAGCGCTGTCTTCTGTGCAACTACCACCTCACCCAGAACTGTAAGAACCCACCCACCTGCCCCCATTGTAAAGCCTCCCACTTCCTTAAACAGTGTCCCAAACTCGCCTCCCCCCCTTCCTGCAACACCTGCAATGAACCTCACCCCACCTATTCCTCCAAATGCAAAGCCAAGCCCCTCCCACCAACCCTGAACTCACTGCCCCGTTCGCCCCATTTATCCACCCTAACAATTCCCTCCACCCTCCCCCTACAGCAGAAGACATCATCCGGTTCCTCACCATTGTCCTGCAGGACATCCACCCCTTCCAGCGCCCCCACACACTCCAGCAGATTTTCCTTGCCGCCCGCTCTGTTTTCCACTTAAACACCTACGCCACCTACTCCCACAACCAGGCCCACTTTACCTTCACCCGCCTCGACACACTCGTTTAAGCCCCTCTCTCCCCTTCCCATACCCTTCCCACCTCAAACCTCCTCGCACGTCAACAGTATCGTCTCCTCTACCTCAACATTCGCTCTGTCCCTGCAAACAAATACCTCTTCATGCATACTCTCTCCCAGCACCAGGTTGACTCTTTCATCCTTAATGAAACCTTCCTCCAACCCCACCATGTTGTCTGCACCCCCAACCCCACCATGTTGTCCGCACCTCCCCCATCTCCTTCACCGCACTGACAATCCCCTTCCCCTAGCCCGAGGCGGGGTCGCTATAGGCCACCTCAGGCATCTCCCTGTCCGGCCACAACCCCTCCTCAATGACCCAACCAAACACCTTCTCCTCAGCCTATTTTTTCCCTCCCTCACCATCACCTGTGCCACTATCTATATCTGCCTCGCAGCTCCTCTCCCCTTTGACTTCATTTCCAATGTTGACTGTACCTTCTCCACCTATGTGATCGCCGCTGACCTCAACATCCGCAGCCGTGATCCTGCCACCCTTCGGCAGTGGTATCAGTTCCTTGCCACCCTCCATGGTGACCTTGTTCCTCTCGTACAGCATGCCTGTCCTGAAAGTAACTCCACCCCCGATGTTATCCTTCCCCCAACCTCCTTGCTCACATTGCCATTGATGTCCTTGATCCCTTCGGTAGTGACCATCTTCCTGTCCTTCTCACCATCTCCTCTACTCGTCCCGCCACTGCAGCCACCCGCCCAGCTGCCCCTCCATAGTCTGTCCATGACTACCACCATGCCAGTTGGGATGCCTACCGGGAATCCGTTGCCTTACAGGTCGAAAGCCACTCCCTCACCTTTCACCACCCTGATGACATCACCCATGCCTTCCTTCAGAAGACCATCACTGGCGCTGTGGAGGCTCCCTTGATCTCCAGAACGCCTATGACCATGTCTGGCATCCCAGGCTCCTCTTCAAACTCCAGACCTATGCTCTTGCCATCAACTTCATCCGTCTCATTGCTTCCTTCCTCTCCCATCGTCCCTCCTATGTGACTCTCCACAATTCCAATTCCCATACTTTTTATCCCTCTGCCGGCATGCCCCAAGGTTCTGTCCTTTCCCCTCACCTCTATCTCCTGTACACTGCTGATATGCCCAAACCTCCCCCTCCTGTTCATCTTCTCCAGTTCACTAATGACACCACCTTCCTAGCCCTTTATCCTACCCTTCAACAGTCCAAACGTACCCTACAAACCCACCTTGACCAATTCACCACTTGGTGCAACCAGTGGTTCCTCCATGTTAATCCCTCCAAGACCAAAGCGATCATCATAGTCCGCACCACCTGCTCCTTCCGCCTCCATGATTTCTACCTCACCATTTATGGCCGTCCTATCCATCTCACTCCTACCCTCAAATACCTTGGCCTCACACTCGACCGCCACCTCACCTGGACTCCCCATCTCCTTACCATCCAAAACTAACCTCACAACCACCTCTGCCTCCTGAAACTCCTGTCCGGCCAGACGTGGGGTCTGCATCCTTCCACCATCCTTCACACCTACAAATCCTTGATCCGCCCTATCCTCTGTTATGCCAGCGTAGCTTGGATTTCCGCCCCTCCCCAGTTCTATAATGCCCTCCAAATCCTTGAACACCATGTGCTCCACCTCGCCTTCCGCATCCACCTTCCGTCCCCCACACGCATCCTCTACGACCTCATCTGCTTCCCCCACCTTCTCCTTTTCCTTGAACACATCTGCACACTATATATTGTCCACCGTCTTGATCCCCCTCACCCCCTGGTGTCTCCCTTCCCCTCCACCCCCAACCAGTTGCCGCGCTGTTACTGTTGTGTCCCCCCACCGTAACTTCCACCATCTACCCCTCCCGGATGATGAGCTTCGCCTGACATCTACCCTTCTTACCAACTCTAACCCCATCTTCCTGCCTCCTCCTCAGGGCTCCCTCTCCTCCCCCTCCCTCCTCCTGAGCGGCTTCCCCCTCTTACTCCCCCTCCATCTCTTGTGCCTCTTTTCAGTGTCTCTGCACTCCCTCCCGCCCTGTCTTCCCTCTTCGTGTCCCACCCCACGTGTCTCCTACCTCTTCGTGTACCCACTGAGGCCCTTCCTGTCTTCGTCCCGCTGCTTCCGCTGCTGCCCCTTGCTCTCCCCTCCTTTTCCATCCTCTCTGCCCTTTCCCTCGGCAGGTCCTGCCTGGCAGTTTTCTTCTTCATCGTGTGTGCTCCAAGTGGGTTTTAAGTGTGTTGTTCTGGAGTGTTTTTACTACTTTGACCGACTTTTAACGTGTGCATGTCCATTCAGTGTCTTCTCTGAGCTTTGAAGAATCGTCAACTGTGTTTTTTAACTTTCTGGTGACTTTTTTTAACTGTCCTCCATGAACATCTCCATGTTAGTCTATATTTTTTACCTCCATTTTCTCCCATTATTCTGTTTTAAGTTCCCCTTTATCGCCTTACGTATGTACCATTTTATTCTTATTTTAAGTTCATGTCACTCAGCTGAAGAGCGGCGGATTGTGCCGCTGACAGCCCTCCCCTGCCCATATGGGGCAGGGGAATGAAATCGCAATAAAGAGAAAAAAAAAACTCGGAAGGGGGTCAGTCGGAGTGAGGCTATGTCAGTCTCGTGTCACCAGTTACTGGTCTGTCTCTCGTTTGCATTTGTGCGGCATTTAGTATCTGTCTGTCATCGGAGTGCTAGTATGTCTGTCCTTTGGATCAACTTTAAAGCCAGAAAATGAGAGTCTTGCCACTCCGCCAGTAACAGAACTCAGCTAGTGGTCGCCCGGTAGGGGCTGAGTTCCTGCATCTGAGTCTGCGCGTTAGGCCGCCAGTCTGTTCGAGTTGCTCGGGCAACGGTCATTGGCGGTTGGATCGGTCGGTTGGTCGGTCGCGCACTGAGACACGAGATGACTTGTCCGCCTTGAGCTTCAGCGCATGTGAGGTCCCCTCGTGAGTCCAGTGGGCAACGCCGTATAGAAAGGGGTAGTGGCTTCGCGGTTCACACGAGAGCAACAGGAGCGAAACAACGACATCGGGCTGGCCGGGGCGAGCTGCGACGCCGTGAGACGGTGATCGGCGCGCCTTCCTGCGTCCCTGGAAGCGGCTGGCAGCGGACGGTTCGGGAGAGCGATGGGGGTGCTGCGCCAGGTCTTCGCCAGAAATCGCAGTTTATTGGCAGTTAAGTGATTGGTGATACGTTGTTTCATTTACTTGTTAAATTCTACTTGTTTTCTTGGTGAGGTCACCAGCCGCTTTGGTTTGGGGTCGTCCCAACATTCTTCTCCGTTCGCCCACCCGCGGGGAGGTGGTTATTTGTGAATTGGGTGGTCCGTTTTTCCCTTGTGGAATTGGGAAGGTTTAGAGCAATCTGCGGTTCAGGTTGTTTAGTAACCCCCCCCCCCCCCCTGCTGTCAATCTACCATACGTTAATCGCTGCCTCTTTTTTTTTTTTTTTTTGTCATGTTTGTCGGATTCGGTGTTCGCGAATTTATTGCTTAAAGGCCGAATTCTTGAAATATGTTTTTATCTTTCCTATCATCTTGCGAGGTGGTATATGTGTAATTTAGAGCTTATTGTACATTTTATGTAAGTCTGCATGTTAAGGGCTTTATTGAAATAGTCATTTTAGGTTATAAGGTTGCCACACTTCCACCGTAAGAGTCCTTTAAAAAAAACCAATTGCACTTTCGGTGGCAAAAATTTGAGTGTTGTACCATTTCCATCCCTCTTACGGGGCGCATATTTTACGTGTTTGTGTGAATTGTTAAATTTTTTTTTTGTTTAAAGTAATCTGGTGTGTTGCAGATTTGCACCAGTGTACTCTTTCAGAGGTTGTTGTGAGCGGTCATGACTACGGCCGTGTTGAAAGGCAGCAGGCAAGCTTCTCAGCCCGAAGGCTCATACTGTTAATATTGTTCTTTCTACCTCTAAATAAAATTGTAACTTGATATTTCGAGGGTGCATTTCTGCTTATAATTTTAAATTTGTTTTTGAAAAACGCTTTTAGGAATAAAATTAACATTTGTTAAAAGTAATTTCATTTTACATCAGTTACTTCCTGGCAACTACTTCCACTATCACCTAGTGTGATTAAATGTGTTAATGTTCTTGATGAATCGCTAGTAAATAAAGTAAATTCTTTAAGAAAAGGTTTTGACAGTAAATTTATGGTTCATCTATATCTCTGATGTCGTTAATTGAATTTTGTAACGTGTTTTATGTTTGCTCAATACGAAATCTCAGGAGACCAAAAAATCTCCTTTGTAAGACTCAAAACGGAAAACCTAAATCAGGATGCCCGGACGCGGGATTGAACCGTCGTCCTCCAGAATGCGAGTCCAGTGTGCTAACCACTGTGCCACCTTTTTTTTTTTTTTAATTTCATTTTGTTCATTTTCGTTCGTTGTATCTGCTAGAGGCGGACGTCGCTAGACGCCCATTTCAGTTCGTCGTTGATCCATTGCCTCAGTTTTCTTTATTACACAGGGCAGCTAATCCCCCTGACCGAACACGCTGAGTTACCGTGCCGGCAACCTCGCTCGGTAACAATGCAAGACAACGTGCGACTGGGTATTAGACGTACCAGTGTGTACAGCTACCTCGACCATCGACTCTGACGGTCTCGCTGTATGGTTGTACAACAGACGATGTGTGGTTTACATGAGCAATAAAAAGGGTGGAAATAATGTTTATGTTGATCTTTATTCCAATTTTATGTACAGGTTCCGGAACTCTCGGAACCTAGGTGATGCAAAACGTTTTGGGTGTGTAGAAATACCAGTGATCTTTTTATGCGGGAGTGCTGTGGACGCGTACCCCTAAAATTTTTATGCGCAAAGTAACTTCTTTCCGATGTTGGAGAAGTTAAAAGTTTGTGAATGATTTGTAACATGCACGTAAATCGGATTCATACAATTTTTTGTTGATAAACGCAATATGAACAATGCCATGCAGACAGTGGTGAGGAAAATGATGCACTTAACTGTTGTCGAACATTTCGAAGCAGCAGGCAAACTTTCTAGACAATTGAATCGCTGGTAGCCAGTCTGTAGCTTTACATTCTTGTTCTGTAAATGAGCCGACACAAAGGGCACAGCAGACTTGGTCATTCACTTACTGTTCCGTCTTGATTGGTTCTATGCGGAGTTCTAGCTTGTGACCTGCCTTTCTTTGCAAGTTAGCTTATAGGTTAAGGTAAGATCACTAGCAAAATAACAAACTATTTTACTTGTTCTACTGCATCTAACAAGCTAAAATTGCCCATTAGTTACCGTGCGAGGGAAAAATCAGGATTTCGACGTTGTCGGTGGATCATGTAGATTCGAATACTAAAGCCACGTCTGAAATTAACAGTCAGCAATCCGAGGTTCGTTAAATTGGTAGGTCCTCCAGCTGTTTCAGTCTATGGGTTATGTATGCGCTTCGTTTTGAAAAGCAGACATGTTGGTACTGATAGCGATGGTGAAGAATAAGGGGCGGTCAAATAAAAACGAAAGTGATGGAAAAAGTAAGCAAAATGCATACCACTTCAAAGATAATCGCCGTAACTGTTGATACATTTGTCACACTGTGAGAGAAGACGATAAATGCCTTCATGGAGAAATGTTTGCGATTGCCTGCGGAACAATGATTGTACCCAGGCATGCGCCTCTTCGCCCGATCCAAATTGACGGCCACGAATGCATTTCTTAGGGTCCCCAGAAATGCGGAAATCGCATGAGGAGATATCGGGATTGTGTGGAGCGTATGTAAAGGTTTCTGCAGCGTACTCGAAACAACCTTTGCAACATATGGGTGTGCCCTCATGTTTCGACTACACATCCTCTTTACAGTCCCGATTGGAGACTATGTAGAAAACTGACAGAGAATGTGTAGCTTAAAATGATGTGCTTGGTTCGTCTAAAAATAAAAATTTAAAAAAATATTGTTCATTACTTTCTGTGTGGCCTTCGTATTAGGAATGTACCGGTTGGCTATAATTAAAGTGCAGTTACTCACAGAGGTCCAGTGTGGGCTCTAATTATCGAATGGCAGCGTAACTTGGTAGATATCCTAATGCGTTAATCCGGAACATTAGTTCTAATTTTGACCACCAGGTACAAATGTGGCGCTGCGACAGGAAAAAAAACGTATAGAAAAATTTCCATATGTAATGGTTTGGCAGCGGGACGTGGACAGAGAAGCTCAAACAATTGAGAAAGGAATGATATCGATTTTATTATTGACCGCCACTTACACAGTTTGTGCAATAAGAACACCGGAGACATCGACGAGATGGTGTACAGCGCCAGAGTTCAACCTGGTGACCAAAATTGGAACTATTTTTTCCAGCATAAATCGGTTCCGAATTAACGCATTAGCATATCTTTCAAGTTTCGCTACCGTACTATAATTCCAGAGCACGCTGGACCTCTGTAACTGTTTGATTAGCTGCACTTTAATTATAATCACCCGATACTACCGACCTATTCATTGCTCCTGCAGGGACCACGATCACGAAACAATAGACTGGTTGCAGAGAGCACAGAGGCATTTAACCGGTCATCCATTAGTGACCCAAACTCGAATGGAACGGGAAATTGCCCTGATACATGGTGTAATGTATGTAACGGTTTACAGAGTATGGATATAGACGTTGGCGTGCAAACGTGTCCGTTATTCAGGAAATAACTTTTCAGTCATTTGCTATAAGATATAAACAGTTTGTCTATTAATAAATTACAGTTTCAGAAGAACCTGAATGCTTTATAGGGCAACCCCTTCTGTCCCACAGACGAAACGTTTAGAAGAACATACGTTTGATACATACATCGTCAATAAGGTATGAGTACCATGCACTATCGGATTTCTATACAGACATTTCCATGCTTTCATACATTTTGTTACACACTACGCACACATTTCAGGGCCACTTGGCCTAGGATCTGTCGACAAAACATTTGCATACCACATTGTTTCATAAATGTCTCTCACATTATTAGTCCACAGAACGAACAGCGTATCTTAAACTAGGAAGAAAAAAGCTTTTATGAGTCACGGCTTTACATATCAGCAATTATGACTGTTTGTGGGTAACGTTACCCTCTTCAGATGCATTTAATAAGGGGCAGGAGCATCTCAGATATGATGTGCACTCTATGTAAAATGATGCCTTTTCGAAATATCATTTCTCATTCGTAGCATTTGTTCTTACATGGGGACGCTGAAACGTAAAATGGGCTCCGTTTACAGAAGTGTGAGTGACCTGTTTCACTGAAATTTGTATGTACCAATCACAAGTTGCATTAAAACACAATTTCTCGGTTGACAGTCCGAGAAAATTATATCATCGAATTTTGCAGAGAGACAGTACATTTCATACACGGTGTATCACAATTAATGGCATTAACACATAAAGTTCAAAATGTTCAAATGTGTGTGAAATCTTATGGGACTTAACTGCTAAGGTCACCACTCCCTAAGTTTACACACTACTTAACCTAAATTATCCTAAGGACAAACACACACACCCATGCCCAAGGGAGGACTCGAACCTCCGCCGGGACCAGCCGCACAGTCCAAGACTGCAGCGCCTTAGACCGCTCGTAACACATAAAGGTGAAAGTACACGATACTAGAAGCAAACACGTTTCAGTAAACGTAGGTCCGCAAACGAACGCTTTGCAAGATAATTTTGATTACCTGCCACGACTGACGTCATTCTGCGTAAACGTCGCATGCTGGTCCGTGCTGTGGCATCTGTTTATATTTTCGAGACTTGGAGTTGTAAACAGAATGGATACGACAATGCAGCACACGAGCAGAGTGACACTCATGTCAAGTGTTTGCGGAGCGTCAGCTGTGTTGAACGAGTGTTGGTAGGAACATGGAACGTACAGTAACGAGGAGTCTGCAGATATGCATTTCATTGATGGAAGGGCTAACTTCAATGCACGGGAGGGTACGTTGTGCATGCCGCGGGAGCGGGTAGGCCTGTCCGAAATACACCTCTATGCATGAAGATGTGATGCTGGAAATAGTCGGAATTGCCACACAAATTTCTGAAATGAGCCGCTTAGTGTTTGGACAATAATGCATCGCACTGCGGTGTACCCACTACCTCCACTGAATTCAGTGTCTTTGTAAGGTTAACTTTGGTCCCAGACTGACATTCTGTCAGTGGCAGCAACAACAAACTGCAGGCAACCCTACATTTAAAGATTATATTTTATTTACAGATGAAGCAGGGTTCATTCGTGATGGTGAATTTAATTATTACAATTATCACGCTTCCAGTCAACTAGGCTTCAACCCGCATGATATGCATTAGTCTCCACATTACCGACGTTTCTCATTGAACGTGTGGTTACGGGTACTAGGATGTCCTTATTGGGCCGTGCATATTACCCAACAAACTCACTGAATGGAATCATCTTCGCTTTCTGCGGCATGATTGCTTGAGGATGCTCCCTCGGAGCAACGTCAGATGATGTGGTACATGCACGATGGAGCACTGACACACTTTGTTGTTGTGACGAGGAGAAATCCAAAGAGCCGATATGGCCAAAAATGGAGTGGTTGATGTGGACCGTGGCCTCCAGCATCAACTGACCTGAAAACCATCGATTTCTGTTTGGTGCCACCTTAAATGTGTAGTGTACACCTCTCTGGTGAACACGGTTCAAGAACTGGAGCAGAGACTTTTCATTGCTTTTCAAGAATTTCGAAATGCTCCAGGCATGTTTGATAGGATTTTAAACTAATTGCGGTAACAGGTACAGTCCTGCATCCGGGTACAAGGACGACGCTTTAAACACTTTTTTTTTAACTAAGAGTGCAGTTATATAACTTGTGGTGTACAATTAAAATACCTGCATTTCTTTCAAAGTATCCCTAATCACTTCTCTTAATGTTGTACAGTATTGTTACCTTTTCCTAACTGGGATGACGTTTACACAGAATCAAATCACTGGTGGCTGGTCGCAATTATCTCTCAAACGGTTCGTTTGCGTAACTATGTTTATTCAGACTCTTTTGTTTCTAGTATCGCGTACTTTCTACTGCATGCGTTTACGCCATTAATTATGATACACCCTGTATAAAGGGTGTTAAAATGTGTCGAACATTCTGACAGGTGGTAGTACTCACCAAAGCAAAAAGACCAAGTCCAATAAACATGCGTCCGCAAACGCATACTTTTCGAGATCTGAACAGTTGTTCGTAGGAGGAGACGAAAGACTTTCGTTTGCGAATGTTAGCACAGTCTTTACAGTGACGGTCGGTCGTCAGGGTTAGCAGAGTATTTTGTTTCCTTTATGTACCACAACACTCTAGGTACATGTTTCTTTGAGCATTAGACAACCTGCAGTCAGTTTTGTGTCTTATAGCAATTATCTGAGTGTGTGTTCGTATAAATTACTGAAACTTTTTATTTGTCATTAAGTCTTGCTTGCTTATCAAAGTGACTTCATTTTTTTCTTTATTACTATTGTGCAGTTTGTGCATTCGAATGGCTCTGCACACTTTGTTTTCTCATTTTCGCTACTACCCATAAGTGATATGATGAATATATTCTGCTGTGATTTATTGATTGAAAGTACCTTGCAAACCTGTGCTCTCTACTCGGACAAATGTACATGTTGTAGAGTACCATATGGTAAGCTATTCACCCGACTTTTCCAGTGTCTGAGGTTCTCTAGCAAACCAAAAGGTTAACAGTGGAAGTCCAACCCGCACGCTTGAGCTATATATTGTAAGTAGGCTGTATAGGTTTTTTTATTGGCAACGTCACGTAGCGCTCTGTATGAAAATCACTGGCTGTGTTGTGTGCAGTCTGTGCCTGGTTTGCATTTGCAGTTGGAGGTGGGCCGCCAGCAGTGGTGGATGTGGGGAGAGAGATGGGGGAATTTTGGGAGCGGACGATCTGGACGTGTCTCATTAAGAAAGAGTAAATTTGTAACAGTGGATGTCATGAACTGATATATATAATATGACTTTTGAACACTATTAAGGTAAATACATTGTTTGTTCTCTATCAAAATCTTTCATTTGCTAACTATGCCTATCAGTAGTTAGTGCCTTCAGTAGTTTGAATCTTTTATTTAGCTGGCAGTAATGGCGCCCGCTGTATTGCAGTAGTTCAAGTAACGAAGATTTTTGTGAGGTAAGTGATTTCTGAAACGTATAGGTTAATGTTAGTCAGGGCCATTCTTTTGTAGGGATTTTTGAAAGTCAGATTGCGTTGCGCTAAAAATATTGTGTGTCAGTTTAAGCACAGTCATGTATAATTGTTCAAAGGGGACGTTTCAATATGAATGTGTCGCATCTAGTGGACGATAATCCTGGGGCCAGTGTGTGACGATTAGCAGTAGCAGAATGGATGAGTCATCCCCTTGTTTCGACGGGGTGGCTTCACGAACAAGTGTAGTACTTCGAAGGGTGCTTGGGTCCTTAAGGGCAAAGGCAGAGGTGTGCGTTTTTATGGTAGTACTGAAAGAGTGTCATAAACTGACATCACATTATGCTTTTCCTATGAACAAATGTTCAGAGCTCAAACAGTATACGTTTCGAAACTGATTTTTATTGGACCCGGTTTGATGAGTACGGCCATGTTTCAATATTTTCTGTATACGAATATTCAGCATATGCAGTATATTATACTCATTGTCTATTCTATCGACATATGGACATTTCGGTATGGTTTAAAACTAGGAATGGGAAAACCGACAGGTTGAGATTGATACCGGTATTTTAGTTCTGAGGAACCGGTATTTTTCGGTATTTATTTGGTCTCGGTTATAGCAGGTGCTTTTTAGTTTTGCTAATAACTGAGTAAAGCAATCTAAATATCAATTACCTGTAGCAACAGTGCTAAAATTTTTCGTGTTTAAATAAAGCGTTTTTGAAAATGAAGTACCGTATTTTTGTTCGTAAACTCTGCATTGATTTGCCATATTGCGTTGTCATAGGCCATAAAAACTGGCACAGCATTGCTCAGATAATAACGTCTCTGTCGGCGTGTTTCGTGGCGTAAATTACACGTGCACAAGCAGTGTGCCAGACTTGCCCACCTGATCTATAAGGTCTTCGCCGAACGTCTGCAGAATGGCTCCAACACTAGTCTGGGAACATTTTTACGAAGTGACGTAGCAATGAAGTACAGTGCTTCATTTGCTTTAAAAGGTTAAAGATTAGCCTACCGTTTCTACAACATAATAAAAGAGGAAGGAATTTATGGTGACAGGAATAAATCTAGAGCTTAACAACAATTCATTCATAGTGTAAAATAAAAAAGAGTGCCTGTGTCTACAAAATAAGCCTTTATCTGCTTGTAGTCCTTGAAAACGGGCAAATATACACGAAAAAGAGAGTTGGCCAATATCAGTGTTCCCGTTTCAGCACTGACTATTTGTAATGCCCAAACCGGCCGCTGGTGGCCGAGCAGGTCTAGGCGCTTCAGTCTGGAACCGCGTCACCGCTACGGTCACAGGTTCGAATCCTGCCTCGGGCATGGATGTGTGTGATGTCCTTAGGTTAGTTAGGTGTAAGTAGTTCTAAGTTCTAGGGGACTGATGACCTTAGATGTTAAGTCCCATAGCGCTCGGAGCCATTTTTTTTTTTTTTTTTTTTTTTTTTTTTTTTTTTTTTTTTTGTAATGCCAAAACTGTAGTATTATCCACGATTACAACATGATTTTTGAGCGGTTTCAAAAAACTAGATTCAGTTGCAGAATACTGATGACATTTTGTAATATTCAACCACTTATCACTTTTCGAGAAACGCAGCAAATGGTGGACGGACTAATTTTTCTTTCTTCGCCTATTTGATTTAGTATTTTAATTTTATGTATCTTGAAACAGAGAGTCAAAATTTTTCAATCTTTGTTCGATTTCTACGTTTACTACAATAAATGTAGGAATATAAAGCACAAAATCGGTTATTTCACAAACTGGTTGTTTTGAGCGGTTTTAACACTCAAGTTAAATGGCATGGGAAAAAAATGACATAACTGGAAACTGGTTGTTTCGTCGATAACCGCCATACCTACATAAAACATGGTAACTGTACGTACAAGCTATAACCAAGAAAACATACTCATAGACAAGTGTAAATGCAATGACGTTGCAATTTCACAATGAGTTGCTGAATAAATGACCATCTCTTTCTTATTTCCCGTATAGTGCTATACTCCAAACAAACCTTTCGTGCAGTTACAAGCTGTGCTTCTCTGGCTCGATGTCTGCTTTCGACAGTGCTCCCTAACAAGACTGCGCAGTGATTAAGTCGCTGGGTTCCCATTCGAGGAGAGAGGGTGTCGCCCAGTCTGGCCATCGAGATTCAAGTTTTCCATGTCTTTTCAAAAACAACTGAGGCACATAGTGGAATGCTTCCTTTTGAAAGTACACCGCCAGCTTCCTTCACCTTCCTTGTCCTATCCGATATGGTATTCCGTTTACAGTGACCTCGCCCTTCTCGTGCGGCCAGACAGTGTTTGAGGGCCAATGCAAACATAGTACCAAGCTGTTCCTTATTTACATGCAATTTACTGTTTATGTTGAAATTCTTACAATAAGCGCGTGTATCGAATTGGATTTTTGCTCAGTAACTTTCGTCATTTGTGTGGGCATCGAATTATCGTTATGGGAAATTATTTCGTTTTTCCCTCCGCTGGCAACAGAATAATAGTAGATATCTCTCATCGACGATGAAATAAAACGCGCGCATGAAAGCATCGGTGAATCGCCGATATGAAAGTAATAAATTCCGCCCGGCAAAAATACCAGCGCGTATTAAATGCTCACCGCCCCCTCGCTCCCCCTCCCCCACCCCCCCCCACCACCACCCCTGTCCCCAACCCCTCTTCTGGTCCCCTTTCCGCTTGATGAAACGAACAGCATAGCCGCTCTATTGGCAATAGGGCTGTAGCGGGTCTGCGTACCACACGGCATCGTCACAATCTGCAAGGCTACCTAACCGGGTGTTCATTTCTACGTCACGCTTGTTACTGTGACAATTTTGTGACAGAAGTTCGTTTATATCATTTCGTTGAAGGACTACCAATGTCATACAAGAGCCAATTTATGTATTTTCGTCCCAGCTGCACAAACAGCTGTACTTGTATAAGGAATAAAACATGCCGCAAGAGTCATTTGGAACAGCCAATGATAAACTGCACCTGCCAGCACTATGAGCCTCCTACTATACACTAGCTGATCAAAAGTGTCCGGAAACCCCTATAAAACGGGGAATTAATTACTTCATGTCACAAGAGGCGGGGAGTATTGTCATTAGTTTGATTGGTTGATTTGAGGTAATGGAACAAACAGCAAGGTCATCGGTCCCATAGGAAAGGATGGGGAAGGAAGTCGGACGTGCCCTTTCAAAGGAACCATCCCGGCAATTGCCTGAAATGATTTAGGGAAATCACGGAAAACCTGAATCAGGATGCCAGGCGCGGGTTTGAACCTTTGTACTCTCGAACGCTTGTTACTATAAAAATTTTATGACAGAAGTTCGTTTATACCATTTCGTTGAAGGACTGCCAATTGATGTATTTTCGTCCCAGCTGCACAAACAGCTGTACTTGTATAAGGAATAAAACATGCCGCAAGAGTCACGTGGAACAGCCAATGATAAACTGCACCTGCCAGCATTATGAGCCTCCTACTATACCCTAGCTGATCAAAAGTGTCCGGGAACCCCTATGAAATGGGGAATTAACCAATTCATGTCACGAGAGGCGGGACTATTGTCATTAGTTTGGTTGGTTGCTTTGAGGGACGGGAACAAATAGTATGGTCTTCGGTCCCATCGGATTAGGAAAGAATGAGGAAGGAAGTCGGACGTACCCTTTCACAGGAACTATCCCGGCATTTGCCTGAAGAGATTTAGGGAAACCACGGAAGACCTAAATCAGGATGTCGGACGTGGGTTTGAACCGTTGTCCTCCCGAATGAGAGTCCACTATGCTAACCACTGCACCACCTCGCTCGGTCATTGTCGTTAGAGAGCAGTACAGTGATAGTACTAGATCGGTCAGGAGAGCTGAGCGATTTCGAACGTGGGATACTCATTGGATGTCACCTAAGTAAAAAACCAATCAAGGACATTTCACACTTTCTAAAGCTACCGAAGTCGACGGCGATATGACCGAAGTGTAATCGTGAAGGAACAACCATAGCTAGAACAAGAGCAGGTGGAATTCATATACTGACGGACAGAGATCGTCGAGGACTGTGAAGAGCGACTGTGTAAAATTACTTGAAAGCACTGGAAGAAATAATGCGCGTGATCCAAATACTGGCAGCAGCACAGTAAGCACAATGACTGCGTAGGTAGTGAAAAGGAATGGGGTTCAATGATCGAGAGCCACACATTTTCGTAGCCGACGCTAAGCGACGCCACTCGGTAATGGATGACTGAAAAAGAGTGATTTGGAGTGATATTTCGCTTTATACCCTGTGGCCACCTGATGGGAGTGTTCGGTTTTGTCGAATGCCTGGAGACGGTTACAGGCCAGCATACGTAGTGTCAAGAGTGAAGTACGGAGGCGGTGCTTTAACGCTGTAGGGATGTTTTCGGTGCTTATGATGTGATTCTCTTATTATGCTTAGCAAAACGTTAAATGCGGAAGTAATATTTTACTGCGCTCTGTGCTGCGTACAGGAGGGGAACGGTTCAGAACCGATGGTTGTATCAGCATGATAATACAACGTGTCGTGAAACTGCATCTGTGTGGCAACGGTTCGAAGACAGTAACATTACCGTAGTGGCATGGCCTGGCCGAAATTAAAACATCGACTGGCTACAACTTCGACTTCGCTCCAGGTCCAAGCGTCCAACATCGGCATTTCCTCTAGTTTCAGTTCTTGCAAACAGCAAGCTGAGCAAGAGGTAAGTCACTTTTGGTTCAGGGCAGATCTCACCTCCCATTCTTGTGCAAAAAGTGTATAGACAGGACTGTCAGGTGTCGTGTTAGCTATTACATTAATTTTCATCCGAGTAGAGAAGTAATTTATTTTTGTTAATATGCCAAGTTAAAAATTGCACTTCACATAACTTAACGTTCATCATGCACTTCGGTACTGAGTTTCATTTATATGGTTTTCACTGAGCACACAGTTTCTTTTGGAATTTAACTGGATTCATTTCTTTCATTTCAAATTTTGCATTTCATTAAGTGTAAAGTTACATTTCACACCACTGTTCACATGCGCAGCACAGGGCCAACCAACAGTCAATTTTGCTAACAAACTGAGTGCGATAGCTAGATTATACGTTACACCCAGGAGAAAGTTTTTGAAATCAATATATTCAGTTTTCTCACATACAGAAAATATTTTTTATAGGAAGCTTACGGAATGAGCTACCATTGCTCCACAGACATTCAGGCAATTCACTGAAAGTGTTCCCAGCAAAGTTCTAGTTGTCATAAAGACGAACGATGGACGTATCGCATGTTAAATTCCACTACAAGGTGTCCGGATACTTTTGACCAGATACTTTAACTCTGCACGTATGTACGAAATCTTTCAATTTAAATGTCACTGCCGTATCACAAGAACTGCACTCCACTTTGTTTCGTTACGCCATCTATCCTTCAAAGAATAATTGTACGATAGTGAAAAATTAAAAACTCTAGATAATTTACTGAATTAATTTTGAATGTGTGGATCAACTATACAGCGGATGATATTGGATCCAAGGCGACGCCGGAAAACAAGATAAAACAAACACAAAATGAAACAAAATCGTTCATTGAAACTCTGTTCTTCAAATTATAATCTTCAAACAAACGTCTCTGAATAGGATACAATTGACTGCAAGAAAAATAAAAAGTATTACAGAACTTTATATTTATCACAGTTGGTTAGTGTGGCTTCTAATTAATTTTCCGACACCAGAATTCAAAAATTTCAACCACTGATTTATCTAATTAAATGCTGTAACAGAATTAGATCAGTATGAAATTTTGCGCCCTTTGCCTTCAAGACAAGAGGGAGGTCACTGTCTACAAAAGATTTCGTAATCTGACTTAAAACATATATGTGTGCAAAATATAAAGGGAAAAGGTAATTACCAAAAATCTGAAAAAGTTCTGCAACGATTTATTTCAGATTTCTACACGTCGCCTAATGAACGTATGGTCGGACATAGGCTATTTTGTTAATATACACAATATATAAAGGCATATATAAAATACATAAAGGACAAAGTTGTTACCAAACACCTTGAAAAGTACTTGACCGATTTGCTTCAAAGTTCTTGGCAGATTTCCTTCAAATTTATACATTTAGATGAAAGAATGAAGAAAATTAATGAAAAATTTAATGCCTAATAAATGAAATATATCGTGATAAACTGGCTGTAATTCCCATCACGAGAATACAGTGGCAATACCTGTCTTGGAGATAGTACCATCAAGCCTCACTAAATGGTAAAAAGAGTAAAAGCTCGAGAATTTGACAAAAACATGATTGCAAACTTATTTGTTGATTAGTTGCCGTTGTTACATATTATGATGAAGATATTTTAGTCCTTGTTTCACAGTTATTTTTATTATTAAAATTCACAGTGCCGTACAAACGCCAAGGCAGGTCGTTGATATAGTACCAACATGAGTCACTAGATCGCAGGCAGATCAAAAGATTGTACAGAACCCGAGACTTTCCGAACTATGAGGTAAACTGTTCGAACAGGTCAAGTCGTTCTCTAACACAACTCCACTTGAAACAGTAAAAACTGGGCTGAAGCAATAGAAGACGAATTCTCCAAAAACACAAGAGATTTTTTCGCAAAATGTATCAACAGATGGCTCAACTAATCATCTTCTCATACAGATGAAGAAGTATACATTCGTTGCATTCCGCTGACACTCAGTGATTCAATATGCCCTTCGATTTAAGGCGATTGCCGTGTGCGAACGGCGTTGGCCGAGAGAACATCATCCAGGCACGAAATCTGGGCATACGTTACATCTGTTGTGTCGTCAGGGACCTTAGAAACCGTCTGTTTGCAGTAGGATTAAGACCAAGTGCGTCTCTTAACCAGGTTACCACTGAAACCGCAACGTCGCCAAACATAAGATGGCTGGAAGGTGGAATGGCGCTCTGTTGTCCTCAGTGATAAAGTTCCTGAGTGGATTGGCCCGCAATACACACATCCCATCCCAAGCTTCATGTGTGAGGGCCATCGCTTACAACTCTCAGTCAGATTAAGTGCTTCTGCACGGTAAAGTAACCAGTGAACACTACATTGCACAGGCTGTCATCCCCGTACTGCTGCCATTACTTTGATCGGAAATGCACATCCAGACCCGGCTGCTGTGACGGAATGTGTTCTTCTTGGTATATAACAATCATCATCCCCGTACTGCTGACATTACTTTGATCGGAAATGCACATCCAAACCCAGCAGCTGTGACGCAGTGTGTTCTTCTTGGTATATAACAATCACCCCGGCCATCAAACGTATGGATCATGATAAGGCGGTGTGCCGGTGAGTGACATTATTGTAGCCTATCATGGCCTGTGTTTGTGTATACACAAGACAGTAACAGCCACATTCGACAAGCAGTGCTGCGCTAGTGCAGCGGCGAGTGGGTCCTCTCGTGTGATCTACATCTACATCTACATGGTTACTCTGCAATTCACACTTAAGTGCCTGGCAGAGGGTTCATAGAACCATTTTCATACTACTTCTCTACCATTCCACTCTCGAATGGCGCGTGGGAAAAAGGAACACCTAAATATTTCCGTTCGATCTCTGATTTCTCTTATTTTATTGTGATGATCATTTCTCCCTACGTAGGTGAGTGTCAACAAAATATTTTTGCATTCGGAAGAGAAAGATGGTGGCTGAAATTTCGCAAATAGATCTCGCCGCAAAGAAAACCGCCTTTGTCTCAGCGACTGCCAACCCAACTCGCGTATCATAGCAGTGACACTCTCACCCCTATTGCACGATAACACTAAACGAGCTGCCCTACTTTGCACTTTTTGTATATCCTCCATCAATCCTACCTGGTAAGGATTCCACACCGCGCAGCAGTATTCCAGCAGAGGACGGACAAGTGTAATGTAGGCTGTCTCTTTAGTCGGTTTGTCGTATCTTCTAAGTGTTCTGCCAACAAAGCGCAGTCTTTGTTTCGCCTTCCCCACAATATTATCTATGTGGTCTTTCCAATTTAAGTTGCTCGTAAATGTAATTCCTAGGTATTTAGTCGAATTGACAGCCCTTAGATTTCTGCGATTTATCGTATACCCATAATTTATCGGATTTCTTTTAGTACCCATGTGGATGACCTCGCACTTTTCTTTCTTTAGTGCCAATTGCCACTTTTCGTACCATACAGAAATTCTCTCTAGATCATTTTGTAATTGGAATGATAGTCTGATGATTTTACTAGACGGTAAATTACAGCGTCATCTGCAAATTATCTAAGGGGGCTGCTCAGATTATCACCTAGATCATTGATGTAAATCAGGAACAGCAGAGGGCCTATGACACTACCTTGCGGAACGCCAGATATCACTTCTGTTCTACTCGATAATCTGCCTCTCTGAGAGGAAATCACGAATACAGTCACACAACTGAGACGATACTCCATATGCACGCAATTTGATTCATAGTCGCTTGTGAGGAACGGTATCAAAAGCATTCTGGAAATCTAGGAATATGGATATCCCTTGTCGACAGCATTCATTACTTCATGGTAATAAAGAGCTAGCTGTGTTGCATAATAACAATATTTTCTGATTCCGTGTTGGTTATGTATCAATAAGTCAGGTCATCTTTGAATTGGATGATGTGGCCCTGGGTTGAAGTCTACTTTCTGGTGCGTTGTGGTGGCATATTAGTGACATTTACTGTGTATGCTTATAGCTGTTCAACTTAGTCTGGAGAATTAGTGTAATCTGGGTAGTAATCATTTGTGATTGCTTCAAGATATGATGGGAACGGTGCTTCGTACGAGCTGATTTAATAATAATTTGGTATTTGTCTTGTTCAATATTACGATTTTTTTAATCTATCTGAAGCACCCATTAAAGGAAACGTAATACATCCACGAAGGAAGTGGCTACTAGAACGAATGTTCGACTGATCGTTGAATACTGTTCATCAGCCTGGGACCTCTACCAGATTGAACTGGTAGAAAAAATAGAAATCATATGAAGGCAACGAGAGAGCGTTACGGAGATGAGCAACAAGTTCCGATGGCAGAAGCTAAATGAGAAGCTTTGTGTATCATGTCGAGGTTCTACTGTTGAAATTCCGAGAGCAAATGTTCCATGAGCGGAGGCGCAAAATATTGTTTAATCCCACATGCTTTCCACCAAATGAGAAATTAGACGTCATTCGGAGGTTTGTCGACAGCCATTTTCATAAACACCGTCGGCGAATGGAACAGTGAAGGAGAGCGTACGACAGTGCTGCTAGTAGTACCAACCGCCACACACCTAAGGTGGGGTATATATATATGATGTGATGTGATGCACCCAGTAAACTTGTGGTTTATGATTTACACTGTCGCGGCATATGTGAAGCTTGTCAAGTGCAAGTCAGGCTCTGTTAAGACTGATGTTTCACTACATTTTCTGAAGCGAGATTAGAAGCGTTTTACATGTCCCGAGGGATTTTGCGAATATTTATTGGAACTATTGCACCCTTCTTTATAGGTTTGATATTTTCATTCATCTGCAACAAGTTTAGTTGTACACTATGAAACTGGTTCGGGTTGTATTAAAAATGGACGTCAGTGGTCCCACTGGTCGTTAAGAGGTGGGCAACTTATGTGGAATATATGATATAAAACTGCTGTGATTTCAACAAATCCGATTGCCGTCCAACCAGCCTATCGTTATTGTAAGCTTTATCACTTATTTTACTGAATTGTCTTGTATTCTATTAACAGAGCTGAATAGACCTTACCTAATGGTTTCGCAGCTCTACGTAATGCGTTTTTATGTTTGTTGCTTTGGCATTCTACTTGTAATTAACATTTGGGGAAACTGTTTTAATGGTTCAAATGGCTCTGAGCACTATGACACTTGACATCTAAGGTCATCAGTCCCTTAGAACTTAGAACTACTTAAACCCAATTAACCTAAGGACATCACACACATCCATGCCCGAGGCAGGATTCGAACCTGCGACCGTATCGGTCGCGCGGTTCCAGACTGAAGGGCCTAGAACCGCTCGGCCACACTGGCCGGCGAAACTGTTTTAAAGTCGTTGAGACATTGTAGGAGTTTTTCTGAGTTTTGGTAATAAATTTATTGTTAGAGATATTGGCAACTATCTGCGAATTGTGCTGTTATACACTGCCGGAAAGAAACATTAGTTCACGTGGAAAGACGACGTCGATTTTGATCAGATGACAGCATATGCCATCTGGGGGCAGCAGATGTACTGATGATGGTTTCAGTGTCGTCCGCCAACAGATACTGTAATAGCATAGCTAACAGAGCGCCAGCTGTGTCTACCCTTCAACAGGGAAAGTTCTCAGCCAAAGGGTTCAGTGTGGTGCAAAGGTTTGAAGCAAGCAGACAACCATGCTACGGAGACGCCCACTGTTTCCTACAGCCAATTGAGCGACTATGAAAGGCGTCAAATTATGGCCTTACGAGTGGCAGGATTGAGCCGGCCGGAGTGGCCGTGCGGTTCTAGGCGCTACAGTCTGGAACCGAGCGACCGCTACGGTCGCAGGTTCGAATCCTGCCCCGGGCATGGATGTGTTTGATGTCCTTAGGTTAGTTAGGTTAAATTAGTTCTAAGTTCTGGGCGACTGATGACCTCAGAAGTTAAGTCGCATAGTGCTCAGAGCCATTTGAATTTGGCAGGATTGTCCTTTCGGAGAATTGCCACCCAAGTTGGATGTGCTGCGTCAGTTGTGCAATGACGCTATCATCAGTAGTCACGTGAACGTTCTCACAGCCGTAGATAAAGCTTTGGACGTCCACACGGCACAGACACGCGTCAGGTTCGTCGTATTGTTAGGGCAGCAGTGGCAGATCTTACAGTTACCAAAGCAGAGATAAGAGGGTTTGTGTACACCTTGTCAACACTAACTGTTGTGAAGCGGTAGTTAGCAGTGTACTACGAGCACTCACTCCTCCAGATTGTCTTCTACTTACGCCACAGCATCGACGGGTTATGGCTCGACTGCTGACGTCAGAGTACCACTCGGAAAAAGGAAATGGCGCGCCATGGTCTTCAGCGATTAAAGCAGATTCTGCCTGCAAGACAATGATGTTTGTCTGCGTGTTCGACTTAGACCTGGTGAGCGCTGTCTCGTGGAGTGCATTCTTCCAAGACACACCGGCACCACCTCAGACTTTATGGTCTGGAGGTCGATAAGATACAACTCTCGTATATACCTTTGCTGCTTCCGGAGGAGACACTAACCAGCACTCAGTACGTGATGTATTGTTCCGACAGGATAATGCTCGCCCACAAACTGCTCGTGAAACTCAACGTGCTCTGGAAGACGTGCAGCAACTTCCTTGGCTAGCACGATCTCCGGAATTGTCTCCAATCGAGCAAGTATTGGACATGATGGCAAGGGAAGCGACTCGTCAGCCAACAGCTCTTACGGAACCACATGAAGAGGTCGAGGAGGTGTGGCATAACGTATCCCAGGACTGTATTCACCTTCTGTACGTTCAGCTTGGTGCCAGAGTCAGGCCATGCACTGGCGCATGTGGCGGCTACACCACGTACTAATATGAGTATTTCAACGTATATCGATATCTGGTAACTCAGATCCGCTTGTGCTATTGATCCGTAAACGTAATCATTTGAAAAATAAATCTTTTTTCGCAGTTTGATTACGCGATACATGTTACTTCAACAATATGGAAAAGCGACTTCCTACCTTCTTGTCAAAATGCAAACGTTGCCTAGAAGCAAAACCATCTACCATTACGCACAGAACCCCACTATTTACGATAATTCCTATGAAAGTAAGAGAATTAGCTGCTGTTGGCAAAATGAAAAACTTCGCTCAAAGGCCAAACCATATACCACTACGCACAGAACACCACTATTTCCGATCATTCCTGTGAAATTAAGAGAATTAATTGCTGTTGATATTTTCGGTCCTGTTACGAGATCTAAACATGGTCATTTATTTGTTTCTGTAGCTGTTGAGGTTCTCTTTAAATTTGTGTCATTTACACCTTTATGGAAAGCTACTGCAGAAGCTGTTTCTGTAGCATTCGTAAAGAATTTTCGGAAAGAAGTAGGGCGTGTTGACAAAGTAATTTCTGATAAAGACCCACAATTTCTTTCTACCATATGGCTAAAAACTTTGAAGCGTAGAAGAGTTAGCCCAGTATTTAAATCACGTTTTATGCCATTTTGTACAAAATCCACTATGAAGGAATTAGGTAAACTTTGCAGATTGCATTGCTATCGTCAACACAGAAATTGGGATTCGCATCTGTCTGATTTTCAAAATGCCATTAAAGAACTACCCAAGGATTCTACAATTTTACCTCCACTCCTTATACGAAAAAAATAAACTACCAGCAGATGGTATAAAACAGTTTGTAGCCTTCCCGACACAGCGACATTTAAGACACCGTGCAATAATTAATTTAGCATTGGAAAACAGCAAGAAACCTGCATAGGAAAGGAAGAAGCTACGGAATTCACGAGTGGACATCAAAAGTCTAGAGGTATGTCAGAAAGTGTTGCACAAATCACATCGTTTATCTCATAAAGGAAAGTTTGTCTTGGCGTGTGAAGGTCCTTTTCGCATACGGCGAATCGCACATGCAAATACTGTGGAACTTGAAACCATAAGCACACATAAATTAAGAGGTCTTCGTCATGTATCGAACATCAAAGTGTACAAATAATAGTACCCTAGGGGTTTTACTCCACTTTGGTAAACATATGCAGTGGCGAGCATAGGTGCTGCAACTGTTACAGTGCATTTTCTTACTTTAGCTTTCAGCACTGTTTCATACTCTTCAACTAATTTGTATGTATGTTAATGTCTTTCTTGCTGTCAATCTACTTAATATGGAATGTTAAAGAATAGTGATGATCTATGATTTGTGTTGTGTGAAGAAAAGTACTTTTAATTTGCTAAGCATAGTCTGACAAGCTGATAAGACAATGGAAACATACAATTTGTTTGGATCTATATTTGCACTATGACAGTATGGAATGGTAAGCCATCCGTGAACAATCTGAATTCAGCTGGTATTATTCTGAGTTTATTGGTGAAATTGCTGATTGAAATGTAATACTGTATATTATTTCTTGAGCTTGGAATTTTTCTTTTGAGATCTTGATATAGCAGAGCAGACTGAGTTTTGAGGTTCTTAGATACTCATTTTTTTCTTTAGGAATATAGTTTGCACATATAATGAAGTGTTTTGTGTCTTGTGGTAACTTGTCATGTACATTTTGCTTTACCTTTGTCAGACAGAATACTGTGTTATTTTTGAGGAAAATGCATGAGATGACTTTTTCTGTAGGTACATATTTTGTGAAGTAGGTCGTGAATTGTAGAGATGTAACTGCTGAGTTTATTTTGAATAAGAGACTGTGTATGAGGTTTTGAATTGAGGAAGGTGTTTTGTTTCTGATGGGCAATAGTTCAACTAGGAACATTTCAGACTGATGCTTGTCCTGCTATTTATGAAGTATTTTTGAAGAGCGATAATTTCAGAGTTTTATGCATACACATGATGGCTCTAGGGAATACTGTGCGATATAGATATGGAATATGACGAGAAAATTTGCTTTAGGATTGTCATGTGAGGCTTATGATGTTAATATGTGTTATTGTGGTGCAACTACTGCATATCTTTGGTGTAGTTATGGTATATTATGTGAAGTGAACTGTTAACTGTAGGATATTATACTGAAGGTTAACGAAATATGTTGTTCTGAGAAAGACGAAGCATTATATACGATTTAGTGCGGATGCATTTTTTGCAGCTATTTGTGGAACAAGACAGGGTAAGGAAAGTACACTCTTCACACGAAGCAACCCACAGCTGTACTAGATACATGGAGGTTCTGTTTGTGCAGAGTTTATTCGAAGGTAGAGTCACAGTGATATCTTTATAAGAGATTGATTTTGCCTTAAAAGATTTCTGAATGGAATAGTACCATTGAAGATTTGTTGTTACTGACGAGATGTAATATGACGTTAAGAGTTATCGATTATGAAAAGAACACGAATTACAGTTTGAGAAACCAATCATACCTGTTACAAACATTGTAAATTCTAGAAAACATGAGACTTTTACCTGTATAAAACACCAGCGCTTGCAGATGACACTTTCTTTTCACCTCGTTTGGAGATAAGAGTGCATATATATCCGTCGAGTAATGAGCACGGATAGTTTTACAAAGATTTCTTTTCTTTGCTGCTGATTTATGTGAAGTGTAAGTGAAATGAATTTTTCTAGCTTTTCGAAGTTGTGGAATGAAATTGTCTCAGTAAAAAAAAATGTTTTTCTACTTATTACTGCTTACACACATTGTATTTTCTTTTGTGTGTGACATGACCATAATTGAATTTTTCGTTATTGCAGAAATAATAAAAGGAACACGGAACTCTATGCATTTGCAGCAACTAAACAATGATTTTCAGATCGGAGTATAACGTATGTGGCTAGCGATTTACATTCTAACAATACGAATGTTGCAGTGGTCTGTTATGGAGAACTAGCTACTCCAGAAGTACCCAGTCGTGCTAGAAACATTGATCCATGACGTTTATATAGAAATATTATGCATTTTGACAACCTTTTGTTTTCAGCGTGTAGCATTTTTACGCCTTCGTGCAATTTGATCCGCTGCATTTTTATACATGTTGTAGATAATAGCGTAATATAAGTTACTTCAATACATTTGCGTCTTTCTATTTACATAATTTTATTCCAGACTTTCTCTTATGGTTCTGCTACAGCAGTGATGCAGTGCCGAGTCTATCATGTTAAGTTAATGATTGTAAGATGATGATTTTTTTCTCTTGTCATTAAGCAATACTGAAGCTCAAGAAAAATTATTTGCTTCATTTTCGGTTAACAAGCCATTTCTTTAGCTACTACTGAATAGTTCCAGGATAAATCTTTTTTGATTGCATCTTGGAGTAAATGACGTCAGTATTAATTGCTTTATAAGATATATCTTTTGAATGTATTGCTTTGCTGTTGTAAGTAACTACATATGGCTATACAATTCTTACTCCACACGCAGGAAAGTTGACATTTGACATCTAACGATATTGACTTTGTGTTGCTATCTGCTATTTTCTGTTCGATGATCATTAGTATGATTTTTGAGAAATGAAATAATTATATTGTAATAACAAGGAAGTACTTGTCATAATCACAGGTTCATTACTCAATGATTGAATGTGTAATAACTTATGAGACACTAAAGAACTTCATTTCTTATGAAGTATTTTTGAAGTGTGATAAATTCAGAGTTGCATGCATACACATGGTGAATGTAGCGAATACTGTGCAATATAAGATACGGAACATGATGAGGAATTTTGCTTTAGAATTGCCATGTGAGGCTTATGATGTTAATACATGTTATTATGGTGCAACTATTATATATCTTTTGTGTAGTTATGGTATATTATGTGAAGTGGACTAAGAATTGTAGGATATTATACTGAAAGTTAACCAAATATGTTGTTCTGAGAAAGACAGACGAGGCATTATATACGATTTAGTGAAGATGTATTTATCGCAGCTATTTATGGAACAAGACAAGGTAAGGAAAGTACATTCTTTAAAAGTAACAGCCCTCAGCTGTACTAGATACATGGAGGTTCTGTTTGTGCACAGTTTATTCGTAGGTAGAGTCACAGTGATATCTTCATAAGAGATCTATTTTGTCATAAAGGATTTCTGAGAGGATAGTACTACGTTGACTGGAGCTCAAATCACTTATACTATATAAGAAGGTATTTGCATGTATATTCACAGTAGTCGCATACAGTTTTTTTCTTAAATATCTCCCACGTAAAATGGAGTATATGAACTTCATATGTTGATTGTTTACCTGTAATTTTACTTTGTATGTAAATGTACCTTCAAGCAAATCTAATTTTCTATCAATACCAACTCTGGGATCTGCGTTTAATTATAACATTTTTTTAGATATCTCACTATTAATGTCTTTGGACACATCTGTATTTCATTCATGATTTTATGAGTCATATATTTTGGATCAAGACATGTACTTTGTGGTATGCTGTGTACTGTACCATTAGAAAATGAATTTTTATAGTTCCAGTTTACCACCATATGATTGGCCCAAACTTTATATTTTCTACTGTATTTCAAGGAACCCGTCACACTCATTTAATTATCTGTGGTCATGCACATCTAAGTCATTTACTGAGAACTGAGTTTGTGCCTACTCATGTAATGTTGACTTTTATCTTCAAGCGCATGTAACTTATTATTATCCATGTATTCAATACGATTTGTTTCTGTTACTGTATCATATATGAGACTTCTGATCTCCTACGTCAGTTATGAGAACCTGTTTTCAAAGGGATACGACTTTAATGTCTTTATGACCATCATGAATTCTTTGGTACTTGAAAAGGTATATTTGTGTCTTATACTAATAATACTGATTCTGTACTGCATCTTTATCTGAATATGAAAAGGAAGTGACACACTAAAACATTTTGGTGTGGTTGTCAGTGGACATAATATGTGTAATGAGTCCCTGAGTCTGCTTAAACCTCAAACTTGTGTGTCGTCAAACGAAATATTAACATTTTTGGTGTGATTGTCAGTGAACACAATGTATAATGAGCCCCTGAGTCTGCTTACACCTGAGATTTGTGTGTCATCGAATGAAAATATTAGTATTTTGGTGTCATTGTCAGTGGACATAGTGGGTGTTGTCCCCCAGTCTGCTACATCTAAAACATGTGTTTCTTTACCTGGTTTTCTGTTTCCAGATGATTTTTATTCTGTTGAAGAACTGTATATAACTTTTGTTGTCTTCTCAAATGAATTACAGCCAATGCCAGGTAGACCTGAGTGCTCACCAGCACAATGATACTTGTATATTTATTTTCTCTCTCTCTGCACTGTTTGCAGCTCTATATAATATTTGTACCTACTCAACAAACGATTTTTTACGTTCTCGGGGAACTATAAATAACGTTTTGTTATCCTGTCAAATGAAATGCTGTCGATTTCAGGCAGTTATGAGTGCTTAATCCGCAAGATAGTACTTGTATATTATTTTTTCTTGATTTTAAAGCTTGTCAGTTTCCTATTATGTACATAACTTATATAATCTTTTGCTTGTGTTTATGTGTTCTACGACTTTTGTAAGACATCTGATGCTATCCCCTCAATTTTATTACGTAAGAGTTTTTTTTGTGCTCATTACCAACATGTTAGGCAAGTACAATGAAGGCTTTCACGACCGGATGTTCCAGCTGCCGAGAATTCTTCCGGGTTGTATGGCCGTGGTCAATGGAACTCTTCTATCCCTGACGTTTTGTCCAAAGCTATGTTGGACATCTTCGGAGGTGCTCCTGGTTGTGCTGAGTTTTGCCGACTGTCGAATGCACTCAAGGAACACATAGGCAGACTGTAAGCAACATGACAACATCGCACCTATCAATTACGCAGGCTGAATGGCGCAAACCGGAACAAGTGTCAGTGTGGGAACTTTCCAGAATACGATATCCCGTAAACGAGTCACACTAGAATCCTGCAACAAACAGCATTGGCATTCCTTTTATCCTACTTTCAGTCTGTTAATGACAGTAGACATTGCTCCACTTAAAAGTAACTGTTTGCACAAAAAATACGTTTTCTGGCTATTATTACAATCCATTTATTGGCTAACAATACGATCCCGTGATTACAAATCCATTCTATGAAAACCGCACATCAGTAGAAATTTTCATTGCTGCAATATTAGCGATGTAAGTTTTAGATTATTCAGTCTGTATAAAAGGAAATGTCCCGGCTGAGTGTTCATGAACGCCCAGCCAAAACCGCTAGCTATACGAACTTAAAATTTCGCGATGGTGCTGATCTTACAACTTAGGCTTCGTTTAAGAAGGGGATTTTTCAAAATTCCTCCCCTAAGAGGATGAAGTAGGGGATGAAAGGTTTTCTGGAAAATATGTCGCTATGAAGGCAATTTTGAAGCTAGAGCAATAAAAACTGGTATTAATTTCTCGGCTAGAAAAATAAAAAATATGTGTTTCAGCGTTCTTGGAAATTCAACGCCTAAGGTTGTGAAATAGGGGATGAAAAGTTTTATGAGAACATTTCATTATGAGAACAATTTTAAAGCTAAAGTTATGAAAATTTTATTTGCTTTCTCAGCTGCAAATAATAATAATATGTGTTAGGGAATGAAAGTTTCCGTGGAAATATGACCACAAGAACTCAAAGGGCATTATTAACGACGACAGCAGATTCCAGCTACCAGAATCGCTTTTCTGTCAGAAATACTTTCGGAAAAGACCTTGCTTCTGTGGGCTTAATTAGAGTGAAAAAGTTTAGCTGTTTCAGTTTGTGAACTAAATCAAAGAAAGCTATTTAAAAGTCACTTCGACAAATTGCATAGAAAAAGATACAGCCTTTAATCTACATTGATTTTTCAATGGGCCACGCAAATGCGAGCGAAGCAGCACGCGTTAAGGTAGTTAGCTTACATTCGTCTCAAAATACACTCTAAGACAAAATAAAAGATGCACCACGAAGGAAATACCCGAATGGAACGGAAATCGATGGATGTGATGTGCATGTACAGACAAACAACTGATTACAATGTCAGAAAAACTGGGTGACTTATTCAAGAGAGAGAGCACAAATTGAGAAAGTCAAAAAGTCAATAACAAGCTGGTTTACCTATGGCCCTTACGCAAGCGGTCATTCTGTTTGTCATTGGTTGATGCAATTCTGTACAAGTGACTTATTAGATCGTGATAATCACAGGCTGGTTGGCGGGCTCTGCCCATAATGCTCCAGACGTTCTGAGTTGGTCAGAGGTCCTGTTACCCTCCTGACCAACATATGATTGTCAAGCGCGAAGATAGGCAGTAGAATCTCTCGCCGTGTGCGGGTGGGCATTGTCTTGCTGAAATGTAAACCCAGGATGGCTTGCGACGAACGGCAACAAAATGGGGCGTATAATATCAGCGACGTACCGCTGTGCTGTAAGAGTGCCGCGAATGACAACCAAAGTGCTCCTGCTATGAAAATAAGTTGCCCCCCTAGGCCGTCACTGCTGGATGTGGGGCCATATGGGGGTCGCCAGTCAGCTTGGTACCCCACTGCTGACGGGGCGACACCAGATTCGTCTTCTCTGGCCATTGGGGCTCAGTTCGAAGCAGGACTCAACATGAAGACAGTTCTCCTCCAGTCAATAAGATTCCAGGCCAAATATACCCGACATCATTGCAAACGGGCTTGTCGGTGTACAAGGGTCATTGGTAGTCGGCGCAAGTGGAACCGTGAGCTCTCCCCCCTTTCTGTGAGCCGCGTATTAATGGCCCTTTTGATCGCTAAAGCACCAATTGCACGTCTGATCGATGATGATGGCGAATCCGGGGCTCTGAGTACCTCTCTGGCGATTGCTCAGTCCCCTTCTGTCGTCTCTCTAGGTCGACCACTTCTTTCTTGATGCTGTGTTCGCCGAATAGTGCCATCGCTCCTATTCAAATGTTGAGCGATTGGATGATTACTCCAACCGGCTTCTTTGAGCCCCGCTATTCGTCCTCTCTTAAATGCTGACATCTGCGTGTGTTGTTCACGCGCTTGTCTGCGAGCCATTCTTACTGTCCAACTGAATTACTTACTGTCCCAATATAAATTCTAAAGGCGAGGTTACTCCAAGAAACCTCAAGATACACTACACACGCACGAAACACGGAATGAAACTCGCAGCGACCGAACGTCCTGGTATCGACATGGTCTCTGTTTACCATCTTTATCAGCCGCGAAGTGAAATCGCACTGCAGCGTCACACATCCAACCATCGCCAGCCAAAATTTACAATTTTGTATAGTCCATCGATATCTGTATCAATATCAGTGTATCACCAATTTGTATAGCTCCTTCGTGGTGAATCGTTTTTCTGTATTATAGCGCACATCTTCTCCGTTCTATTTCGTGTCACTAATCCCTGCTACATCTAGTGTCAGTATTTGAAATTTCCTCTCGCATTACCTCGTTCAGCGCTTCGTCTCGCGGAGTCACCTTTTAGTTTCTTTGTAACTGTCTATCTTGGTGAGCTCCCACTTAGCAGTTTCCTCGAGGAAAGGAGGACTTATCAGACATCTTTGGCCAATGCAGAGATCAGTGTGTCACTTTTTCAATTACAAATCAAATTTCCTTTGGATACATATTATTATTGCGTAATTCAGTGGCTTCCTTTGCCAACTGCTTCGCTGTGTCACTGAGTATATGGACAGTTTCCTACCTCAGGAGCAAGAGAGTATCGTGAACCTCTGCATTCTCGATCTCCTTTCTCGAAACCAGACAATATTTTGCATATGCACGCAACTCAGAATCAAATAAAACTTTTCAATTGGTCAAATGTTTTTTTATTCCATTCTTTGAGCACAATATCAATTCTTTTGACGACGACCGGTTTCAGTCCGTAATGACCATCCCCAGATCTTTTCTGCACCATGTCCTAAAGTGATAAGGCCATAATGGCATCGTTTTCAATTGGTATTCAAGTGAATTATTTCTAAACGTGAACAGTTACAAAAATGTCGGATGCCGTGACAAAGAGTAAAGCAAATCAAACAAATAACCCGTACGCACGAATTAACGATATCTAACTTTCCACTTCAACAGTAACTTTTTTTGTTTTGTAAATTGAATTACTCGTTCCATAAGCATTGCCATTTCACAGTTCAGTTTTAATTTACTTCTAGAATGAGTTACACAGGCGTTGGACAAAATATGGAAACATTGCGAGAAATGCAGACGCTAGCTAAGTCTTCAGGTTGCGCTGTTGTACTTGACCGTGAATGGCACCAGTGGAATGTCTTATACGTTGCAAGTGTCAATCGTGGTCCGAATAGTTTTCTGTGTAATTGTGAGTGCATTATGTCGGAGCTAAGTGAATTCTAAAGTTGGCGAATTGTTGGTGCTCATGTGGTGGGTGCTTTCGTAACCAAGGCAGCCGACGTTTTTGGTGCTTCAAGTAGCACCACACAGAAGATTTATACCGTATACAGGAAAAGTGGATAGGCATCATCGGCGAATTCACATCGCGGACGAAAGAGTATGTTGAGTGATAGTGACAGACGGCCATTGAAGAAGACTGTGACAAAAAAAAAAAGAGAACGACGGCTGCAAGAGTCACTGCAGAACTGAATGTCGCACTTGTGAACCTTGTCAACACCAAAACAATACGAGTTTAAATTCATAAGCAGGGCACTGTAGGGCTGTCTGGAATTCCAAAACAAATCGTCAGTGGTGCAAATGCCCGTAACTGGAAAACGTGGTGTCGAAACCATACAAGCTGCACTATGGAGCAGTGAAAGAAAGTCATTAGGTAGGACGACTCCTGTATCACACTGTCTCCAACGTCTAGCCGAGTTTACTTCCCAAGAGTGAAACATGGCAGGGTTTCGGTGATGATCGGTGATGATTTGAGCGGCCATATCGCGGTATTCCGTGGGCGCTATGGTTACTCTGCAAGGTCACATTTTAAGTTAGAAATGACCTTAACCGCTAAGAACATCAATTTACACAATAAATTGCTGTAACCAATTACACTTACATCATACTTTGTATTATGGGTTTCGGAAGGTTTTTACCTCCATCATCAGGTGGATGGACGTCAGTCAATGATACGTGAATGACTATTAGCATTCACGACTATTGGGGAACCCGTGAGACCGTCTTTCACTGATCATAAGTTGGGTGGCCTGTACAGACACTTCTGTGTCTGTGCAGATCACATTTAGCCATATTTTGTGTAAGTGCATGTGAGGTGAAGTAGTGAGCAGAAATTTGTGATAAACTGAGTGAAAGAAATGCACTAAACAGCAGCTGATTCAGATACCAACCAGGGACACGAAACAGGGCGGAAAATTTTGCAGATGATATGCTGTCAAAAATTAACGAAAACGAGTACTAAAATCGATGTACAATAATACAGTTCAGTTAGCGATGTAAATTTTAAGAAAAAAATTTGACCCACAGAAGATGATACATTGGTGTCGAAACATGTCTGGGTAAATATAAAAATAAACTAATTGTGTTTGCATAAGGCAAACCACCCAATTTTTAAATCGCCAACACGAAAGAAAGAAAAGAGGAGCTTCAAAGCTCAGTAAAAAAGAGATCAAAAGTTGCCAATCCAACCGTATTTACATTATACACTCTGTCTACAGAGCGAACTAAGCAAAGGTGACCTACTACAATCTAATTGGTGAACAGAATATATAAAATAATAATCTTGCCAACAGTACTTCATTTCACAAAATTTTTAATCACGGTTATTAGATTAATTTGTTTGTATGTGTGTGTATGTGTGTGGGTGCGTGTGTGTGAAACAGAGAGAGATAGATAGACAGAACGCTGGTGACTTGTTAAGCATATCATTCCAAATTATTTTTAATGTGACTAGACTTTTTAAAATATTTTTAAAGTCTCTCTCTCCCTCATACACGTATATATGAGTAGTATCTCTTTTGTGGGTAGCCAGGGACATTTTCTTTGGTGTTGTGTGTTACTTGTATTTGATACGTATAGATGTTTCTAATACGGTTAGTGTGGTGTCACTGTGATGTACTTCTTGCGTTTTGGTTGCTTTGGAAGCAAGGGCGGGGCCATAAGAGACCGAACATCATTGGTAGCGTATAGATATCAACATAATTTATTACACTCACAACTACTACAATTAAAGCAAATAATGTTAATTAAAAAGGCAAGATTGAAATGTTGAATTCTGAGACATTCAGAATGATTTAAAACCAAATCTACTTAATAAAATTCACCGGTTACAGGTTGTATACATGGAAGAAGCCTGTAGATACTGACAGGTTTCAGATAGATTATATAATGGTAAGACAGAGATTTAGGAACCAGGTTTTAAATTGTAAGACATTTCCAGGGGCAGATGTGGACTCTAACCACAATCTATTGGTTATGAACTGTAGATTAAAACTGAAGAAACTGCAAAAAGGTGGGAATTTAAGGAGATGGGACCTGGATAAACTGACTAAACCAGAGGTTGTAGAGAGTTTCAGGGATAGCATAAGGGAACAATTGACAGGAATGGGGGAAAGAAATACAGTAGAAGAAGAATGGATAGCTTTGAGAGATGAAGTAGTGAAGGCAGCAGAGGATGTAGTAGGTAAAAAGGCAAGGGCTAGTAGAAATCCTTGGGTAACAGAAGAAATATTGAATTTAATTGATGAAAGAAGAAAATATAAAAATGCAGTAAATGAAGCAGGCAAAAAGGAATACAAACGTCTCAAAAATGAGATCGTGATGAAGTGCAAAATGGCTAAGCAGGGATGGCTAGAGGACAAATGTAAGGATGTACAGGCTTATCTCACGAGGGGTAAGATAGATACTGCCTACAGGAAAATTAGAGACCTTTGGAGAAAAGAGAACCACTTGTATGAATAGTAAGAGCTCAGATGGAAACCCAGTTCTAAGCAAAGAAGGGAAAGCAGAAAGTTGGAAGGAGTATATAGAGGGTCTATACAAGGGCAATGTACTTGAGGACAATATTATGGAAATGGAAGAGGATGTAGATGAAGATGAAATGTGAGATACGATACTGCGTGAAGAGTTTGACAGAGCACTGAAAGATCTGAGTCGAAACAAGGCCCCCGGAGTAGACAACATTCCATTAGAACTACTGATGGCCTTGGGAGAGCCAGTCCTGACAAATCTCTACCATCTGGTGAGCAAAATGTATGAGACAGGCGAAATATCCTCAGACTTCAAGAAGAAAATAATAATTCCAATCCCAAAGAAAGCAGGTGCTGACATATGTGAAAATTACCGAACAATCAGTTTAATAAGTCATGGATGCAAAATACTAACGCGAATTCTTTACAGACGAATGGAAAAACTGGTAGAAGCTGACCTCGGGGAAGATCAGTTTGGATTCCGTAGAAATATTGGAACACGTGTGGCAATACTGACCCTACGACTTATCTGCCTTCTGTAACACATACTAAATAATTTTAAAAACAGTTTAATTAAGATTTCAATAGCAAACGGAGCGGACAGTACCGAGGCTACGAAACCCAACTTAAGCAAACACCACCAATGCGGAATACAGTAAGCAATACACCCAAAACAGTAGCTTAAACTCCAGTGGGAGAACACACAGGGATTACGGTGTCGCCTCTACCCTTCTTCATTATCCATGAAAGTTTGTAACATCATCACGACGGAATTGCGCTGTACTCCCTCCTTACGGCGTCACGAGCCCGCAACACCATAAGAAGGCGTTCACGTTTACAGCGAGTATCGGTCTTTTTTCTTTGAGTCATCTCTCTTTAGTTTGATGATCCCGGCACGAATTCCTCTCTTGTGCAAACATTTTCAATCCAGAGCAGCACTTGTAACACACATCCACAGTTATATGTTGGATATATTCAAATCTCTGTCTTCCTCTTTACTTTTTACTCTCTACAATTCCTTCTAGTAAACTCTAATCACTCCTTTGAACAGATCCTGTTATTAAATATCACCGAGCACAGAAATGTCATCAGCGAATCTAATCATTAGTATCTTTCCACTTTGAATTTTCATTCCACTCTAGAACCTTTCTTTCTTTTATTTTATAAATGATAGAGCGCAGCAATCAGTCGTCCTCTTTTTGCAGGTTTTACTACCCAAATCCAGATTTCTGCAAGTGCCCAGCCATTATTAATGCACTATTTTTTAAACTCGATGCATGTTAGTTCCCTGTTGTTCGGGCGTCAGTCACAGTTCTTAGAATACTACTTTCATTTATTTCTGCCATTGCTTCTTCGATGTGAATAACGAACAGTAGGGGCGAAAGACTACATCCCTCTCATACCCTTTTTGATCCGAGCCCTCCGTTCTTTAAGTCTAATTGTTTCCTCTTAGTTCTTGTACATATTTCATATTATCCGTCCTTCTCTATAGCTTAACTCTATTTTTCTCAGATTTTCGATCATTTTACATCATTTAAGATTGTCGAATGCTTTTTCCAAATCGACAACTCGTATGAACGTGTCTTGATTTTTCTTCACTCTTGCTTCCATTATCAACCGCGATGTCATAACTGCCTCGCTGGTGCCTTTACCTTTCCTAAAGCCAAACTGGTCGTCATCAAACAGATTGTAGGTTTTTCTTTTCCATTCATCTGTGTATTTTTCTTGTTAGAAACTTGGAAGCATGGGCTGTCAAGCTGATTGTACGACAATTGTCGCCCTTGCTATCTTCGGAAACCTTAGCGTATATAAACGACCTAGTAAATAACGCCTGATGCTCGATGAGGCCATTCGGGGATGATGCTGCCGTACAGAGATATCACAGCGCTAGAAAATTAAAGAGAAAGTAGAACGACCTTTTGACAATCGACGCTTCATGCAGGAATATTGGTAGTTGACCTTCAAAATAAATAAATGTTCTGTACTACCTAAAAATGTATACAAAGACAAGTTATTTTATTATTTTCTGACTGTCAAACAATCACTATGAATAGGGAGTGATGGCTATATGGATCGATGGGGTCAAAGGGTCCAAACTGCGAAGCTAACGGTCTCTATCCCTTTGTGTATCCAGCCAGGACTAGTGCTCAGAGAGGAAGGACACGAAAGACAAATTCCTATGAAACCGATTATACATGAGAATCAAGAAAATTAAGATGTATACATAAGTAGAAGAGAGGGGCAAAAGGCTGATAGTGAGAGAGTTGTACCGCCCAGAAAGCAGCTTGAGGCCCCTGGAGGACGTTATGCGACAGGAGGAGCACATTCTGCATCCGACCGGTGCTTCCACACCCTCCATTACCACAAAAAAAGACAACGTAAAAATATCAGGAAAGAGAACAGCAATGGCAAGACAGTAACCCAACAAGAGATATAGAAGAATAAGAAGAATTAAAAACGTCGGGCAGGGCCAGAGCCAGATCGAACCACAGAGCAAGGGTACCTATGGGCCTCCTAGGGCGGAGCAGGCGATGTGAAACATCCCCTTAGAAAAATTTAGCAATTACTGTGCTGGTAAACCCCTTACGTTATTTGATTTTCAAACAGCTGAGCAAAACTGAACTTACTCAGATATATTTCTCTTTACTTATTCTGATCATCACTAAACTGACACACAATATTTCTGGCGCCGAGCGCCAATACTGCCAGCTAAATAAAGGATTCTAACTACTGAAGGCACTAACTACTGATAGGCATAGTTAATAATTTATTTACCTTAATAGTGTTCAAAAGTCACAATATATATATCAGTTCATGACATCCAGTCTTACAAAATGGCTCTGTGCCCTATGAGACTTAACTTCTAAGGTCATCAGTCCCCTAGAACTTAGAACTACTTAAACCTAACTAACCTAAGGACATCACACACATCCATGCCCGAGGCAGGATTCAAACCTGCGACCGTAGCGGTGGCGCCGTTGCAGACTGTAGCGCCTAGAACCGCTCGGCCACTTCGGCCGGCTCCAGTCTTACAAATTTCGTTTTTCTGACGGACACACGTCCAGATCGTCCGCTCTCAAAACTCCGCCATCTCTCTTCCCACATCCACCACTGCTGGCGGCTCAACTCCAACTGCGCAACGCTACGAACTGTTCACATCCAACTGCCCAACACTACAATAGCGAACATTCCAACAATGCCAACCAGCCACAGACTGCACACAGCAAAGCCAGTGATTTTCATACAGAGCGCTACGTGACGTTACCAACATAAAAACCTAAACAGCCTACTTACAGATGGAGCATCCATCCAATTCCTGAGGTGGCCGACGAGGCTAATGTGCCCTATCTCACAAAGAGGGGTAGAAATCACTTTCTCGGTTAAAACATAAAACCAGTTCAGCTTTTTTAACGTCCTCCCTAGCACCAGAAGTAGCACCTCAGTAAATTTACGGTTTCGCCGTAAGGTGTCGAAATTAGGGCAGTCCAGTAGGATGTGGGCCACCGTTAGACGACATCACAGCGCCAGGGGGTTAGATCCTTCGCCAGAGGATGTGGCAACTGCGAAACTGGCAGAGAACAACAGGTTCCCTGCGAGAAGCACCAGGGTAAATCTGCCACCTGGTCATGGTCCCCTTTATGGTTCGTAGTGTATTCGCAGAAACCAGGGCCCACCAATCCATACGCCAAGCCTCCAACAACTGATGGCTTACAGTCATCCGAAGGTCCAATTCAGGTACCCCCGTCCCCAAAGTCGGCATGTTTGTTCCCTGGGATCCCAACGTGATCTGGAGTCCAGACAAAGACAATCGATCGTCCAGCTTGGTGGGTTCGAGGGTAGGATTGGTCGATAGGCTGGAGACTATTCAGGTAGTAACTGCCGATTAAGAACGTCTCGCCCGTGCAAGAACGAACGTCGTTGAGAGATTGAGTAATTCTGCGTTCGGTACGGAGCGTAGTTCGCTGCACCCTAAATGTGTGTGGACAAAACCAGTTCGTCCCTCGACCGTAGAGCCGTCAGTATATATTACTTCTAAACGGGGAAATGCGTCAAGGACGATGAAAGATCATGGAATTAACAGAGACTGGGTAGGGAGTGATTTTAAGTGGAAAGACCAGAGAAAGTACGCTACGGTCGCAGGTTCGAATCCTGCCTCGGGCATGGATGTGTGTGATGTCCTTAGATTATTTAGGTTTAAGAAGTTCTAAGGGACTGATGACCACAGAAGTCCCATAGTGATCAGAGCCATTTGAACCAGAGAAAGTAGTATACGGAAAACTAGCTGCCGAAAATAATATTGCAATCTTTTTAATTAATAAAAGTGTACGTATGTATTTTTAACATCATTTGGCTGCACAGCAGCAATCTGGCCTTTTCATGTGAGGGACTGAAATGATCAACAAAGGAGAAAAATCTGCAGACTATACGTCAGTATGTTAGATTCACCGGATGCTGCTGTTAGCAGCGAATGTGATTATCTGTTCTGTTAATTCCAAGGAAATCGTACCTGCACAGTGTCGCTGTGTTTTATAGCGTTGCAGGCGATGTAAAGCTGCTGATGGCGACTATTTTCACCATTTATACCGGTAATGGCGTAATACAATGTTCTCACTGACCTGTTTTCTAGTTGTTAATCATCAAGAATAGTGGATGCTAATCTGAGTTACATTCTTGCTTCTTTTCCACATTTTACATACCGCCATTTACCGCACATTTTCGCTCTGCTATCTTTCCTGACAGCTACGTCGGTGTAAAGAGCTCAGGTGCTGGTGCCGCAGTATAAAAGCCGTGACACTTTGATGGATTGCTAGGCCAGACAAGCGCCAGCGTACGCCATAAAGGAGGTTTACGCCGTTTGTCATGTGGCTCGTATGACGTCACAACAGAAGCGTTTCATCCTGCTACCCGTCTCTTCCACTGTATAAAAAGTTGATACAGGAGTTTTCCTCTATGTGTATTGCATTAAGTAACGAGGTTTCTTCGTGGCAACTTCAGACTAAATGTGCTCTTTCAGCAGTATTTTAACACAGCGATTAGATATTACTGGACGATTACGTGAGGATTTATTGCTATTAACACACAATTTATCGTGATTTTATCTTCGTCGCAAATACGGAAATTTTAGTTTTCAGCGCTGAATATTCTACATCCATACTACTACTCTGCAAGTTTGTGGTGGTGGGTATCTTATGTAGAGAGATCGGAACAAATGATCACTTGTTCGCTCTGCGCTAGCTGTTAGAATGTTAAGTGTCCACTCTCCTCAATCAGCCTACAAAACAAGCGATTTTATTGCTTTGTTTTAAAGTAATGAAGGAATCAACGTAAATATTTTTGCACATTGGCTGTTGATTCTTGGAAAATATTTCCTTATTTTTTAAAGACATTGAGTCATCATTAAGCCCGACTTCCGAGGAGTTAAAATCGTTTTGTCCAAAATGAGGTGAGTCAGTGACGGAAGTTCTGCAGTCTGCATATCTTATCTGAATCAAAACCATTTTCTTAATCTATAGGATACTGCGTACGGAATAATAGCACCATTTTTTGAAATTTGAAAAAAAAAAAATGGCGGACGTTTGAAATAAATATATAGCTTTGTCTTGTTTTTGTGGTCACGTTTTTCGCAATAACTATTGAACAAATTAAAATAAAAGTAAATTAATGTACTATCCCTTGCGGTCATGCCCGAGGAGTAATTCAGACAAATTTATCTTTATTGATATACCCGCAATCCATTCCGTCAGCTTGGGAAACAGTGAATCTCAAGGAGACAGAATGGCTTGAAAGCACACTAATAAATATATCTTCCAGAAATTTGGCTGAATTACTCCTCTGCCATGACGGCAAGGTATACTACGCTAATTTCTTAATTTTAATTTATTCATTAGTTATTGAAAAAAACGTGATCAAAAACCACGACAAATTTTTTGCTTCAAACGTCCGTCATTTTATTATTTTCTTGTTTCGACCAACTGTGCTGTTGCTTCGCGAGAAACATCCTATAGATTTAAAAAATTGCTTTTTTTTATTTCATGCAAGATTTGCAGACTGCAGGGCATCCGTCCTGGACACACCTCATTTTGGACAGAGCAACTTGAAATCCTCGGTTGGGGGGCTTCATGATGAATGAACTTTTCAAAAAAATAAAAAAAAGCAAATATTGTTCTAGACTCAATATATAACGTGCAAAGTATTTACTTTGATTGCTTCATTAGTATTTCAGGAAAAAGTCGTGAATATCACTTATTTCATAGGCTGAATGAAGAGAATGAGATCTAAAGTAGGAGACTGAAGAACGTTCAAATTTCGTTGTTAAAAGTCGGTTCTTGGAATTTTCCCGCGAGGTATGGCATCTCCTTCGATGGTGGGCCGTTGAGATTTTTCAGCATCTGTGTTACGCTCTCTTGACAGTTAAATGAGATCATGATTATACGTGCCACCTTGTCTTGTACACGATCGTTATCGCTTCTTACTCTGATCAGATATGTACACCACCAGATAACAGGTATACGGACATCCCTGTATAATGCGGAATCGACCACTAGAAATCATGAGAACCGGGCCATCCAGTAAAAAAGGTGGCGGTGGTATCTAAATTAGATGCACACGCAATACGTTTCCGAGAGAAAGTTAGATACCTCGGAGTCTGGCTGGACCGGAAACTTACACGGGCAGACAACATAGAATACGTTGCCAAATGAGCGTACACGAAGTTCAAACAAGTCTATCCTATGCTCAACAGGGAACTTACACTAAATAGTAGGGTATCGAGGTCCATGTACAAGACACTGATCAGACTTCTGATGACGTACCGAGGCCTGTTCAGAAAGTAAGCTCCGATTGATTGCCAAATTGAAACCACAGTGAACATCAGAAATGTTTTACTTGTAACAATTAGCTACACCTTTCAGCTACTTCTCTACGTAGTCGCCGTTCTGACTTAGACTTTTGTCATAGCGTTGTACCAACTTTTCAATAGCCTCATCACAGAAGGCAGCCGCCAGTGCTTTCCGCCAATTCTCCACGCTGGCCTACACCTCGTTGTCTGTGTCAAAATGTTGTCTTCAAAGACAGCGGTTCATGTGACCAGAGATGAAACTCAGGGGGAGACAATTGCGGACTGTATTGTGGGTAATCTAACATTTCCATTTGAAAACGATGCAGGAGCATCTTCATTGCCCCTGCAGAATGCGGCTGAGAATTGTCGTGAAGACGAAACAGCACGACAGTTATGTAATGTTGGCTGCATAGCTTCAGGCGAAATTTCTCACCAGGCCCTCGTACTTGGCGGCAGACACTATTTTCTAGACATCTTTACGCACTCACTGCGAGCTCAGAAATGAGAAGAGCGACGTGATGCTAACTGGGGTTATACTAGAGACACTACCCAACACATCTGTGCAAAGCTTTATCGGATTTTCGTAGTCGTTTCCCTTTCGCGACCGATCGGAGCTTACTTTCTGAACGCCCCTCGTACGCAGCTCCTGTCTTGGGATACGCAGCTCTTACACGCCTGCGACGCCCGCACGTCCTACAGAAAACAAAGTGCTACGTATCATGAGCAACGCTCCAAGCTACATTCGCACTCTGGATCTTCACAATGAATACATCCTGAGGGTGGGGGGGGGGGGGGGGGGGAAACCGTCAAAGAAGCATTCAAATAACTTGCCATACGACTATAAAGGAATTCGAGACACTCGAACAAACCTTTCATCCTTACTCTGGGGAACTGTGATCACAGCCACAGGTGTAAGCATAAGCGACAAAAATACTGTTAGCTTAGGTTAGCTAGGCCTAATCCCCTATGGCGAGCTAACACACACTCACAAGAGACAACACTGGCGAGCCCCCTTCACATCAGCAATACTGACCGCACATGCCAGCTACTATCTCGGCCGACCAACAGGCAACAGCAGGGAAGCCAATAAACTCGCACACTAACGCACAAACAAATCACCTGTACTGTGCATCCGGTATATGACCTATCGGACACTAACCGATGACAAACTCAAGTGTTACAGGTATGCTGATGCTGACCGAGAAGACAACGCCGGTAGCCAGCTGCAGCAGCATCGCAACGCCAAAGGTATCCGCCTGCATGATACCCATTACTAACTTACCTAAACCTCGCATAATCTGTTGGTTAACTGGGTGTTGATTAGAGGGAGCTGACCAAACAGAGAAGTCACCGGTCCCATCGGATTAGGGAAGGATGGGAAAGGAAGTAGCCGTGCCCTTTCAAAACACCATTCCGGCATTTGTGTGAAGCGATTTAAGGAAATTACGAAAAATATAAATCGTGATGGCCAGAGGTGGGTTTGAACCGTTGTCCTCCCGAATGCGAGTGCAATGTGCTAACCACTGCGCCACCTCACTTGGTGCCTGATCTATTTCAAACAGCAAGGAATCCACTACTACTCTTATTAGAAGTCCAGACTATCGTAAAGGTTTTTTTTTTTTCATTGGCTCTTGCCTCGGCACTTTTTTTCTTCTGCCCATTCAAACCACTACCCTTTGTTCAATTTTCGGTCCAATCTGTCTCCAAATGATGGCGTATTAATGGTTAATCATAACCAGACGTACCCAAACAGCGCAGTACCCACATCCTGCGGAGACCTCACTTAGTGAACACCAACCCCTATGCAGAGATGGCAGTAGATCTTTTGTGTTGGCCATCGTGCCGGTGAGTGCATGAAGAGGCTGCTCTGTCAGTGGAAAAGCTGTAACAGCAGAATGGGTCGGCGAAGAGAGTTACGTCGCTTCGAACATGGACTAGTGGTTGGATGTCGCCTGAGTAACAAATCCATCAGGGACGTTTCAACTTTCTAATCTGCCCAAGTCGACTCTCAGTCATGTGATTGTGAAGTGGAAACAGGTAGCAACAACCACTGCTAAACCGAGACCAAGCAGACATCACATACTGACGGGCAGAGACCATGGAGCTTTGTGGAGTGTGGTTATAAAAAATCGCATGGAAGTAGCGAAAGGAATCAATCCTGAGTTCGAAAATGCTACCAGCAGTCCATCTAGCACAGTGACTGTGCGTAGAGAGTTAAGAAAATAGGGTACAGTGGTTGAGCAGCTCCTCAAAAGCCACCCATTTCTAAGGTCACTGCTATGCGGAGCTTAAGGTGGCGTAAAGATCTCGACAAAGGTAGGACTGGAAACAAGTGATTTGGAGTGATGAATCATGCAATCCTTTGGAAGGCTTTCTGCTTAGGAAATGCCAGGAGAATATTGTATGTCACCCTTTATAGGGCCAGGGACTTGGGATTACGATAGGGTGGTGATATTTCGTGTTTTGGTTGTGATCCTGCCATTGACCCTAAGAAGACGGTAAGTGCGGAAGGACATCAACACATTTTGCAGAGTTGTGTACTGCATACAGTAGAGGAACAGTTCGGAGGTGATGATTACATCAGCATGATAATGCACCCTGTCATGAAGCAGCGTCCGTGGCGCAATGGTTTGCGGCCAGTAACATTCCTGAAACGGACTAGCCTGTCAAAAGTCCCGATCTGAACCCAGCTGTATAGTCGGGATGAGTTAGAAAGTCGTCTTCTCTCAAGACCCCAGCGTCCAACATCGGTACTTTCTCTGGTTTCGGCTCTTGAGGAAGAATGGACGTCCATTACTCCACAGGCGCCTTAGTGAAAGTGTTCCCAGCGGAACTCACAACATCATAAAGATGAAGAGTAGATACATTACATATTAATTCCACTAGTACGTGTCTGGATATATCAAATTGCATATTTTACACGTCGGCAATGTATCAGTGTGTTTCATAACCGGTCTCTTTCGTAAGTAAATTGCATTTTCACTATACCCTACGATTTTGTCCAATCCAGCCTTATGTCTTCGGCTGAGCATGCGTTATCGTCGCTCATTTCTTATTTCTGCACACTGAACTCTCAAGCATTTGTATGACATGACAGACTATATTTGTTACTCACTAATCGCATAGGTAAAGTCTACTACAGTTTACATTTCGTGCGCAACTTCACATCTCTCTGTATTAAGAGGTAGTCGTCAGTCGCTTCATCTGGCCAATATTTCGTAAAGAGTCATCTGCATATTACTATAATTTTTGTCTGATACAGTTTCCTGAAAGAAACCTGCTTCGTCTACGAAATGGCTGAGACTGAAATTAAAATATGCTAAGTGAATAAATGAGGATTTACACGCGTGTGCCCTCTGAGTAAGCTACCATTCGTCAGGCAGACACGTCCAACAGTGTGCACCTGTCCACATCCGGCCACTCTCCCCTAAGGTTTGTCCGTAGAAAGTAAACAAGAATGGAAGATAATCTAGCTAAATGCTTTTGACAGAATAAGACCCTGCCCCCTCTTCTTCCACCACACACACACACACACACACACACACACACACACATGGGCGTCTGCAGAAATGTACCCAGGTAGGGGCAAGATTCCAAAAGATCAATTTTTGATTAAACTGATCACATGCCGTGCACCTTAAACGTTTCATAGTTATCCAATTAAATCTTTTTGTAGGCTGATTATTGCAATACCTTAAAAGTCATCGTATTATAGTAGTATATCCAAAGTACATCTTTTTGTATTATTAATGTGAATATAGATCTTGGAAAACTTCGAAAAACTATTAACAGTATGGGTCTCACTTAAAACAGTCTTCCACTTTCTGTTTTGGCACATTAGTGTGCAGACATGGCAGTTCGACTACAGAACTCATAATGGTATGGCTGAACATCGCGCAGGGTTGTGGCCCAAATAGTTTAAGAACCATATACTTAAAGAAGGTTAATACGAGGGGTGTCCAGAAAGTAAGTTCCGATCGGTCGCGAAATGGAAACGACTATGAAAATCCGATAAAGCTTTTGCGCAGATATGTTGGGCAGTGTCTCTAGTATGACCCCAGATAGCAACACGTCGCTCTTCTCATTTCTGAGCTCACAGTGTGCGCGTAAAGATGTCTAGAAAATAGTGTCTCTCGCCAAGTACGAGAGCCTGGTGAGAAATTTCGCCTGAAGGTATGCAGCCAACATTACATAACTGTCGTGCGGTTCGTTTTTCAAGACAATTCTCAGTCGCATTCTGCAGGGCAATGCAGATGCTCCTGCATCGTCTTCAATTGGAAATGTTTGATTAACCACGATACGGGCCGTAATTGTCTCCCTCTGAATTTCATCTCTGCTCACATGAACCGCTGGCTATGGAGACAACATTTTGGCCCAGACAACGAGCTGTAGGCCAGCGCAGAGAATTGGCAGACAGCACTGGCGGCTGTCTTCAATGATGAGGGTATTGGAAAGTTGGTACAACGCTACGACAAATTTATAATATTACTTGAAAATACAGCTATTCGGTTGCGCAGGTAAAAAATTTTCAACTTTACCTAGGTTTCAACTGCTCTAAGGCAGCCTTCATCAGAAGTAAAATAATTTTACATTACGTAGAGTAAATAGTTATGAAATGGTTTAGAGCAACAGTGCTCATATTTCATAACTATTTACTCCATGTAATGTAAAAATTTTTTACTTCTGATGAAGGCTGCCTTAGGGCAGTTGAAACCTAGGTAAAGTTGAAAATTTTTTACCTGCGCAACCGAAGAGCTGTATTTTCAAGTAATATTATAAATTTCGTCTACGGTTGCTGCATTATCGGCCATGTTCAAATTTGCTACGACAAATGTCTAAGTCAGAACGGTGACTACGTAGAGAAGTAGCTGGAAGGCGTAGCTGTTACGAATAAAACATTTCTGATTTTCACTGCGGTTTCCATTTCGCAATCAATCAGAACTTACCTTCTGGGCAGCTCTCGTATTTCACCATTTTTCTTGTCATCAAGGGCAGAAATTAGTTTTTTCTTCTGCATTTGGGCATACAGATAAAGTACTGAGTGACCGCATCCATACTCTATTGCAGTCGCTCCACCAGGTAAAACTGAGTGAAGACGGGCAGACATAATGTAGCCATGTTTACTGTTTATCAGGTGTTGGAACTGTTCCGTTCTGTAGTTCATCAAGGGCTGTAGAAAGAATCGACAGAGAAAACACTGGGTTCTTTATTTTGGCAATGTTCTATAAAGATACATACCCCCAAAAGATTGCGAAACAACACCGAAACCATTGGTACAACTAGATACTGGTGTAATTTCCCGTGAAAGCCTGACAACCAATTAATGTATTATTGACTAAAGCCACTGCGTTACCCCTCGCATGTAGATGAGTAGAATCAGGACAAACATTTCTAGAAATACGTGAGAATTTGGAAATAAATAAAAATCCAGATTCTAGGATCAAGCAAGTGCCCCTATTGCCTTGCGCCTCTTCCTCGCCTCCCTCCCCCCCTCTCCCCCCCCCCCACTACCACAGCCTTCAGGACGTCTTTGCGCCCAACCACCCACCCACCAACCCCCCCCCCCCCCCCCCCCACACGCACACACACAAAGAGAGTGAGAAAGAGATCCTACCAGCGCCTGGCTAACATCTGGGATGATAGTCATCTCGAGGCTGAAGCTCACTCCTGTGCCCATGTTTGCTTGTTAAAAAATTTGTTTTTGGAGAGGTGCTACGTTGAGCACAAACATTTTTTCTTTTTTTGTCCATACTTGACTCCCTGAAGTTGCAGTGTGTACAGTGGGTTTTTATTTGCTTTTTATCAAATAACTGAAAAAATGGGTTCTTACTGTCTGTACATGTAGAATTTCAGTTTTTAAGTATCTTTTTATACCTTGATGACATATCATGTGGTTTCCGTTGTTTGCAGTATAGCAGCTATTTTTTAGTTTGTCATCTACAACAACAGATAATATGCTACAGCAAACTTAATAACCTCGAATATTACGCTTGGAATGTTAAACTGTTGTGGTTTGCATTATTTATTACACTGAACAATATCGTCAAAACAAACGTGAATTTTCGTCAATTACTACTCAGAATTAAAAGCTTGTTGACGTACCTTATTACGATACAACTGGTCGTGACAATCATACAGACACCTTCACTCGCTATTCGCCTGGATTAGGTAGGTTTTTGCTTGTTTCGTCAATTCCATTTCTAGAATACGAAGCAGTCCGTAAAAAGAATGCTCCTGCAAAAGAGTTTGTATAAAAGAAAGGCTTTTTATGAAGCCCCATACTGCTTAACAGAGCGTCGGGGAACGATGCGGGAGACCCGCACCGCCGTACTAGGCAAGGTCATAGTGGAAGTGGTTTGTCATTGCCTTCCTTCGCCCATAATGGGGATGAATGATGATGATGAAGACGACACGATACCATCCACTCATTTCGGGGCAGTTGAAAATACCTGACCCCGCCGGGAATCGAACTCGGGACCCCGTGCTCGGGAATTGAGAACGCTACTGCGAGACCACCAGCTGCGGAAGAAAGAGGAAGACTGCTAGCAAAAAACATTGTGGTACTTTAATTTCTGAATTTGTGAAAATTTTATAACAGAAAAATGCGCAGCGCAGAAACCTCCTATATGAAAACCTGAAGTTAGGCCGCTTGCCACAGGTATCAGTTATAACATTATACTATACTCAATAACAAGCAGTAGGCATACTCAGAATACCCTATTCTGCGCATGTCCAAGTTATCGGCATCTCGTGCGCATGCGCATGTTCACGGGAGTTTAGAGCTGGTGTCTATTTCCGCATGCGCGTCATGCGTTTTCTAATTTTCTTAGTTCCTCTCGTTCTACCGCCGCATGACTGTCTCTCTGGACCTGTGCCGTTCATAGAAGACCATTTCAATGCGCACTTCACTTGCAACATACCGTATGGCCAGTAACACAGTCATTACCGGTGTTAGATCGGTCGCCGTGGAGTCATTTTTTGGTCGCCGTGGAGTCATTTTTTGGTCTCCGAAGTCACCTAATTTTACTCATTACTGTTTGGTAAATATTAGCTGTGGAATTTGTTCAAGAGCTTAGTCTGTAAGCGAAGAGAGGACACAAAGGAGCAACTCCTCGCTCGTATTTTACATTCGTATACTCAATTGAAGGACCTTACGAAAGGTCGGGAACAGAGAAAAATGGATTGCAGTTGATGGTGACATTTCAAACATCTTTTATGACGAAATGTACACAATTAAAAAGCCATTAGGTCACAATGTTTCCTCTGCTATCACCTGCATTTGTCCTGCTCCCCTTTGGTTCCATTAGTTTCCTCGGAAACTGTTGCGAACAGGACATATGTTTATGTGACGCTTTTTGTTTAGAATCATTGTCACCCCTCGACGCTTGTGTCTTTCCTCCTGAATCACTCTGCACAAGCACTCTTGTCATCAGCAACGTGTGGACAATCTACATCATCCTCAGTACCATAGTGCAATATCAAAACCAACAGTGGTGCATTATCCACATCTTTGCCTTTCAACTGTATTATTTAGCTGTGTTTCAGTCATTTCATTGTAACTCCACATCTGCACGTCTCTGACGAATAAAAGAAGAATGCAAACCTGTTATTTTAGGGAACATTACTATAAGTACGGCACATGTTAACATATAATACACTCCTGGAAATGGAAAAAAGAACACATTGACACCGGTGTGTCAGAGCCACCATACTTGCTCCGGACACTGTGAGAGGGCTGTACAAGCAATGATCACACGCACGGCACAGCGGACACACCAGGAACCGCGGTGTTGGCCGTCGAATGGCGCTAGCTGCGCAGCATTTATGCACCGCCGCCGTCAGTGTCAGCCAGTTTGCCGTGGCATACGGAGCTCCATCGCAGTCTTTAATACTGGTAGCATGCCGCGACAGCGTGGACGTGAACCGTATGTGCAATTCACGGACTTTGAGCGAGGGCGTATAGTGGGCATGCGGGAGGCCGGGTGGACGTACCGCCGAATTGCTCAACACGTGGGGCGTGAGGTCTCCACAGTACATCGATGTTGTCGCCAGTGGTCGGCGGAAGGTGCACGTGCCCGTCGACCTGGGACCGGACCGCAGCGACGCACGGATGCACGCCAAGACCGTAGGATCCTACGCAGTGCCGTAGGGGACCGCACCGCCACTTCCCAGCAAATCAGGGACACTGTTGCTCGTGGGGTATCGGCGAGGGACCATTCGCAACCGTCTCCATGAAGCTGGGCTACGGTCCCGCACACCGTTAGGCCGTCTTCCGCTTACGCCCCAACATCGTGCAGCCCGCCTCCAGTGGTGTCGCGACAGGCGTGAATGGAGGGGACGAATGGAGACGTGTCGTCTTCAGCGATGAGAGTCGCTTCTGCCTTGGTACCAATGATGGTCGTATGCGTGTTTGGCGCCGTGCAGGTGAGCGCCACGATCAGGACTGCATACGACCGAGGCACACAGGGCCAACACCCGGCATCATGGTGTGGGGAGCGATCTCCTACACTGGCCGTACACCACTGGTGATCGTCGAGGGGACACTGAATAGTGCACGGTACATCCAAACCGTCATCGAACCCATCGTTCTACCATTCCTAGACCGGCAAGGGAACTTGCTGTTCCAACAGGACAATGCACGTCCGCATGTATCCCGTGCCACCCAACGTGCTCTAGAAGGTGTAAGTCAACTACCCTGGCCAGCAAGATCTCCGGATCTGTCCCCCATTGAGCATGTTTGGGACTGGATGAAGCGTCGTCTCACGCGGTCTGCACGTCCAGCACGAACGCTGGTCCAACTGAGGCGCCAGGTGGAAATGGCATGGCAAGCCGTTCCACAGGACTACATCCAGCATCTCTACGATCGTCTCCATGGGAGAATAGCAGCCTGCATTGCTGCGAAAGGTGGATATACACTGTACTAGTGCCGACATTGTGCATGCTCTGTTGCCTGTGTCTATGTGCCTGTGGTTCTGTCAGTGTGATCATGTGATGTATCTGACCCCAGGAATGTGTCAATAAAGTTTCCCCATCCTGGGACAATGAATTCACGGTGTTCTTATTTCAATTTCCAGGAGTGTATTTCAAGCAAATATTTAGCTGTTTGATAAATATTTGCCGTGTACGTGTTAGACTCGATTTCTGTCGCTAACGTAACGTCCCCGCTCACTGTATCCAAGCGAATGGTTGGTCGGCGTCTCGCGAGAGGGCACGAAGTCGCTAACAGAGTTCACCAAATCTCATGCGCGCTCCTTCAGCGTCCAACGTTTGCCTGCTGTTGGGTAAAGCAACGGGGGTCCCTCACCGAGGATGGAAGTCCGAATCGTCGGTTAATTGGTGGCTGTGGACACGGTGTGCATACGATAGAATTGCTTTCCTATTGCTTCATGAGCACGGGTTAGCATCTTCCGAGTCGGCACGTTTCTCATTTTAGCTGTCTTGGTTGTGAATGCCGTCATGCAAGTATTTACGCGAAGTCAAGGATTGGCGCAGAAGGGTTACAGCGCACATACAATACTCGAAGATTGGCGTCTTGGAAGTCACCACGCTCTTCACTTCTACTACCTTGGTTGCAGATACTGTGCTTTCGATATTTACTTACACCCAAACAAAGGTGTACCGAGAAAACGATGTACACCTTAGTTACGTGTAACTGAAGGGCCAAAAGAGTTATTGCTGTTCTTGAAATACCTTGTTTGTTGAGCGAAATTCAGTTTGGATTCTCGCGTATAATGCTGCTTAGCTTTTGACAGTGACAGTTGGCTTTGACCTCTCTCTCGATCAACATTCCGTGTTAATAACACAAACCCGAAATGTTTTAAGCCTTCGTGTGAAAGGCAAACAGAAATTATATTTTTATGTTGATTCTTTCATGAAACTCTCATTTCTGTATCTATTCATTTACAACAATTTATTTGTTTAATTTATATGCTTTTGTTAAATGGCCAGTGTGTAAAAACTAGTAATCGTTTCACACTGGTCGTTTTCTTTCAATGTGCTGCAGTAATTTTTTTTCTCAGTATAACTGTGCTGAGCTATGCGAACTTGTATTGTTTAGTTAAAGTTGTAAGAGCCTTATAAGGTCTTATGCGCTTTATGGTTTTGAAACTTACTAACTTGTTAACGTTTATTCTGTGTTTATCGTATTTGAAAACAGTACGAACAAATTTTAAACTTTTGGTAAATATTGTGTCATTTTCATCGGTAGAGTAATAAAAGATTTCATAGCAGCTGTTGTAACGAATGCTCTGTCTTGTTTATTTTATCAGTAAATATTATTAAAAGGCTTTTTTTTTTTTTGCTCAGGATCTTGCTACATCCATATCCAATTTTTTTTTTTGTCAGGATCTTGCTACATCCATATCCAATCTCTCTATCATATTAAAATAATACCTCGTTCTGCGCTTACGAGTTTGCTAGTCGTAATTGTCTGTTACTTGGTAACGCTAGTGTTTAAAGGCAATGACTGAGACCGATATATATATATATATATATATATATATATATATATATATATATATATATATATATATATAATGTCGCATTGGCACACTGTAACCACTGTTTTATTTCGATGGAAAATACAGAGCTAAGACTCTTAACGATTAGCAAAGGTCAGGAAATAATATTTTAAAAATGTATATTTAAATACTGCTGAGATCGAAATGGTCAAAAGAGCTAAGAATAACGTAGTATAAGGAATATGAAGCTATCTTCTGTGTATTGGTTTTCAGAACTGTGTTAGAATTCATGGTGTTCAATGGGAAAATTTTAGGAAAGAGTGATTCACCTGTAAAGGAGACCGCATATAGGACGCTAGTTCGACCTTCTATTGAGTACTGCTCGAGTGTTTGGGATCCGTACCAGGTCGGATTGAAGGAATACATTGAATCAATTCATAGGCGGGCTGCTAGATTTGTTACTGTTAGGTCCGAATAACACATATTTGTTACGGAGACGCTTCGGGAAATCAAATAGGAATCCATGGAGGGAAGACGACTTTCTTCTCGAGAAACACTATTGAGAAAATTTGAAAACACGCATTTGGGGCTGACTGCCGAACGATTCTATTGTCGCCAACATACGTTGCGCGTAAGGACCACGAAGATAATATAAGAGAAATTAGGGTTCATTCGGAGGCATATACATAGCCGTTTTTCCATCGTTCTGTTTGCGAGTGGAACAAGAAAGGAAATGATTAGTAGTGGTACAGGGTACCCTACGCCACGCACCGTACGGTATATATATATATATATATATATATATATATATATATATATATATATATATATATATATATATATAATTGCGAAAACAGTTACAGAAAAAGTTGGGTGTATGAGCGAAGTTGTTTGCCTCTGCGAGCAACGATTAATATCTCTGGTTGCGTTTATGAGCTAGTCGGCAATTTACTCTATAAATACTGGATTTTACAGAATTCTCGTTTAACTTGTGGGAAACTAACATGGTCACAACTACGGAAGTGCATTTAATTTGAAAGATTAACAAAATATATTGAAAACTAATTTTGATTTCGGTACAGCTACTTTCGTAGAACTCTTCACTTGTGTTTCAGGGCAAATACAAGCAGGCTAAGGAACTTTACCTTACAGTCACAGATTCATTTATTGAGCTAAGTAATAGAAGACTGTTGTGCTGCTCTCCTTATCGGATACCAGACATACGCTCACCTAAGAAACAACCCCGTGATTACTTCGCACGCAAGTACAACAACTAAGAAGAAGACACAACATGCGCAGGGGATGGGAGAACGAAGGTTGCCTTTAACAATAAGGACAGGCAGTATGAGTACAGAAGTGCAGGCGTACCATGCAGGTTACGATGTGGCTCACGGAATCGGCAGCAGATGGAAGCCTTATATACTATAGAAGATTTTGATGATGATTGTGACGGTAAATACTAATGATACAAATATTTAATCAATAATTTAGCACAAGTTCTGAGCGCTCCGTGAAATGGCTATACCGTTATGTCGCAATGTTCGCAGTACCCTAAAGCAGAGTCTACACGCGCTAAAACAATTGATTCTCTGGTCTTACCCGGGAACACTGCCGTTGTTCAGTCCTCAGTTCTTTCCTTGCACGCTAAAAAAAACCCGAAGTATGCTCACAGGCAAGTAATACTTGATTTCCCCAGGTAGCTCTATGACCACACGCCGAGTTCTTTACTCTGATACCTTTGCTCCACCAGCGTCTCCACCTTAGCAAAAGGCCCTCTACCCTCTAGCGCTTCGTTGATCGGTGTATTCCTTCAAGAAACTTTGTTAAATCACTCATAAATGTTAAAACTTCGTTGGCCCCAGTTTACATAACCTAGAGGCAAGCAACGAATTCAGTGAAACCTGAATTAACTAAATTGACATATTGTAAATGTTGATATTAATCTTCTTAAAATAAAACCGAAATTCACTTGAAACACTGGTTTCATTTGACTGATTTTGATTCCATTTTAACACCGTTCATAGTGACGTATTTTCTTGACTGCTTCAGAATCAAGCAACGGATTAAACATGGCTGTTCAGAAACCTACTACACCTTTCTTTAAAAAACAGCGCAAGAAACTGTCAGCCTCCTCCTAAAGCCTTCCAAAGGACTCGGAAGGGAGAGATGTCCCAATCTGCCTCTTGCACCGCAGCTAAGCGACAACAGATCGATATATAGCCCGATTGGGAGCAAGCCACCCAATCATACCACAAGGGACGCTTCGTTCAAAACGTCCGGGATAAAAATATCTTTATGTGAAATGTAATAACTTGCGAAATAAATAAGATATTTACTAGCGGTTTGCTTCTACAAGTATGGTAACTCGAAGTGTTTTCTGTGTTTGCTTGTAGCAGTTGGTAGTGTGCTCACGCGCGTCGGTAGTCATGTGGACTTCACGCAGACATGTTGGAGTTCTGTGCTGTGCCACAACTTCCTCGTGACGTGGTCTTTTAACAACAAAGAGCACCGTGCCATTTTGTGAACGTTCTGAGGAATTTCTAGGATCATGATTCCATCGATTGCTTGGCCCCTTATAAATACAAACACTATGCCATTAGAGTTTTTTCTGTGATGCTTTATCAAGAATCGAGTGTACCAGACACCAGTTCGCGATCTACCAGGTACGCGCCATCGCATTCGTGCAGTTATTGCAAATGTCATGCCTGAAATTCTACAAAACATAAAGAGAGAAGTGGAATACAGATTAGATGTCTGTCCGCCACTAACGGTGCCCATATCGAGGTGTAGTAGGCATCGAGGTGTATTAGCTGTTTAAGAATCATTTTGAGTTGCCATGCTTGTAAAAAATACCGTCAATAAATATCTCAATTACTTCTCAAGTTATTACATTTTATAGTGCTATACGTTTAACCTGGACACCGTGTATATTTATGCAATATTTTTGCAAAGCGATGCTCCACAGCTGACAAATACTGTGTGAAACGCATAATACTTATGCAGACCGACAGCTGCAAGGTGAACTGCGCTTTCGGACCGCAGCTCATAGTAAATACATGTTCACGTTATGATTTTCAGACATTTTTATCAATCCAGCCTGCTGCAAAAGCTCCTTTAAAGTGCAGTTTGATCAAAGACCTCACACTAGATATACTGATGAGCAGAACTATTATGACCACCTGCTTAATAGCATATTTGTCCGTATTTGTAACGAAATACATCACTGGTTTTGTATATCAGCGATCCGACAATTTGTTGTTAGGTTTGTGGAGGTGGTTACACGTCTCGGTCACCTCTTGTTCGCATTGATGGCACTTTGAACAGTGGACGTTACATTCCAGATGTGTTCAGATGTGTCAACGCACAGGTCATGTGATACGCGTAAATAACGGACTCCTGATTTGCGTACGTGGTGGTAGCGCCGCGACAGCTACCCAGATGGGTTCTGTAGGATTAACATCTGACGAACTTGGTTGCCGAGTCATCAACGTGAGTTCATTATAAGGCTCGTCAAACCACTATAGCACGGTTCTGGCTTAGAGACGCGAACACTTCTACTGCTGAACGATGACATCGCCATCGGGTAAGTCATCAAGCATGAAGGGATGCAGGTGGTTCACTGTTGTCAGCGTCTCTTCGATTACTACCACAGGTCCCATGCAGGGGCGGGAGAATGTCTCCCATAGAACAATACTGCTCCCACCAGCCTGCGTCCGCGTCGAGATGCACGTTTCGAGCTGCCATTCACCTCGACAACGGCGTTTATGGAGATGACCATCGATCTAATGCAAGAAAAATGTGATTCACCCGGAGAGCCGACATGTTTCCACTGATCGACGGTAAAATCCCAGTGATCCCGTGCCCACTCATTCGTGATTGACGCTGTCTTTCGGTCAACATGTGATCACATAGGGGTGGTCTGCTGCAGAGATCTATGTACGATGAGCGATGTGCTCTTTCGGCAGAGATGCCACAGGTCACCATCTGTCCTAATTTACAGTCTGAGCACTATGGGTTCAAAATGGCTCTGAGCACTATGGGACTTAACATCTGAGGTCATCAGTCCCCTCGAACTTAGAATCACTTAAACGTAACTAACCTAAGGACATCACACATATCCATACCCGAGGCAGGATTTGAATCTGCGACCGTAGCGGTCGCGTGGTTCCAGACTGTAGCGCCTAGAACCGCTCGGCCACTCACTGTGAAGAGTCGTGTACGTCCAAGAATTTACCTGTCCTACCTTTTTCCGTAGATGCTCACGACAATAGCACATGAACATTCGACTCGCAGTTTTCGAGATACTCGTACACAGACTCTTCGTAATAACAATCTGCCATTTGTGAAAATCACTTATCTCAAGGGATTTCCCCATTTGCAGCCCATATCTTCGCTAGGATGATCCCCTGAGCATCTTTGCTCCACTTACGCACTTTCCTTACCGTCTCAACTGTCCTCAACACCACCAGGCGGCATCCAACGCCACAGTAGGCAGTGGTCATAATTTTTTGGCTTATCAGCCTATCATAAACTGGCGACACACATTTACCAATACCTATGTAGTTGTTCCACAGAACACATGTTGTCAAAAATCATGTTGTTATCAATCCTATTGCTATGAGCAAGGTATGTCCTATCACTCCTCATGAAGACTCTATTTTAGGCTCAGTAATACGTAAAAGTCTACGGTAATGTAGATCTCGGACGCTCATAACGAGTGGCATAATTCACCCACAGCAACAGGTTAAATGATATGGCTTTTTGGTGACATGAATTCTCTGACAGATGCATAGCTACTGCCAAATTTAGGTGAGTACATTTCAAGTGAGCCATACTTGTTGAGAACTGAGAATGCATTTTCTCTTCGCCACTTTCGTTGTTTTGTGCTCCGGCAACAATTGTATATCGTTGAGCCTATAGAACTGCATCTACAGTAGAAATATGAATTTTATATCCAGCGAAAAACCATGGTGTAAGAAAATCACTGGACCAAAAAGCTGTCGCCGTCACGTTAGTGTCATGTAGTTCGTCTACGAGTCATTAAACTACAACGGTTCGCAGTAGAATGTACTGGAAAAGTTTCTAGATGTGCTGGACCTCAATGTGCAGCCCTCCTGCCAAGTCGGAAAAATTAACTAAACGCTAGCTTCAACTTGTGGCTCATTGGCAGGTTGTCACAAACCGTTTCATATCGTATTACTTTGCGTGCTAGTCGAATGATTAAGCTACTCCTGAATACACCTAGTAGCATACAGTCAACGTTTTAGCGGGGTGCGATGTGTGTAGCACATACCCAATGGTGCATTCTGGGCAACGAAATGCTATGACAGCGGCGAAGAATTTACACGAGTACTGCCTCTTTACAGAGACGAACGAAAATAGGCGAGGTTGCCCCGACGGGAACAGATGGGATATGAAGAGGTTACGCATATTCCATCTCAATACAGATCACAGGAAGACGAAAGGATACATCCTGAAAAAATATTCATGAAGAGTGAAGGGAGTCTTTTTCCTTCTTTTTCTTTTATTATTATTATTATTATTATTTTGCAAGAAACCCATGTGACGATTTCTACTATTTCTAGACCTAAATTCCTGGTTTTACTTTAGCTGAACATAAGGGACATAGCCTGTCAACCCTGGTCCAACAAAAACTTACAGGAAGTGTGAATATAAGCCTAGAACAACCAGAATACGCCACAGGAATCAATCTGAGAGGATTGACTCTGCATAATAAGTATAAAACCGTTCCGATTTTTAGCCAATAGATACGTATTACTCACGCGGTACCAAAAAGGAAGTGCTAGTCGAGAGAATGTGGGTCATTATTGGAAGAATACGAGAAGACGGAGGACTGTGAGACTGTGGAACAGTTGATTTAAACAAAGGATGAAGACGCAGTAGCAGATGGATGGGCCTTTACTCATTCTAGCCGCAAGAGCTGGTGTCTGCTGCCAAGACGGGAGGAGCTTGCACCCAACACGGACCTACTATGTGAATCAGCCTTAGGCAGCTTTACATATAAAACAGACCTCAAAGATCCAATTAAGCATATCTGAAAAGAAGAAATTTCAGATATAACAAAAATGTAAGACAGAATAAACAGATGATCACAGACGTAATAAATGATGTTGAGGTCCAAGAGATCAATAACGCAATGACACAAGTGAAAACCAGCAAATCAGCAGAATAGATGGAATCCTACACGAGTTCCTAAAAAATCTAGGACCAATGGGGAGAAACTGGCTAGGAAGGCACTTCTCTGAGTGCAACAAGCGAAACAGAATACCTGTTATAAGGAAAGAAGCTAAGGTAGTCGCCGTCCTGAAATCAGGGTAAACTGGGAGCGTCGCCAAAAACACTTATACCTGTGCTGCATTGTGCTGCGACAGGTATACTCAAGGTATATTATGTAAAATACCACCTGAGCTGCTGTTAAGAAATACTTGAATGCCCTGTACCGGTTATATTCATTGACCGTCCTAAGGTCTGCCAAATCTTACGATAGAACATTAAACATTATAAATGTCAGTGCAGCAAATGAGGTTCTTCCATGAGAGATGCCCTCGGTAATGCATCGACTCAATTGAGCTCTGGGTCCAAGTCATTTGCCTCTACTGTCTCCATGCTTTGCATACGTTACTGCCATAAGCGCTTGTTCATCAGTACTCTTCACAGTGTATTCTTCAACATGTGCGTTCCATTGGTACATTGACTGCTGCCTAGTGACGAATCTTCATCAACGGAAACCTCAGTCACCTTCCTGTGGCCTGAACAACCCAGTTTCTGGTAATTTTCTGTGCACGGCAATAAATTTCTTCCACTTAGAATGATGACTACATCCTGGTGCACGATACCGACTGACTCAGCTAGCTGTTCACCTCAGATATTTCATGTACCTTTTAAGACACCGTAATCCAGTTTCCACCCATATGAGCTGCGAGGCAGGTCTCACTAAACGTCGTGTGGTCTCTTTTCATAGATATGTTCAGTACGGAGTTGTCGGTATTAGCTTCAGTTTTCAAATGGAACTATAATAATTTCTGGTACTAATATTGTAGTCATAAACGAGACAAATTCAACGGTGTTTCGTAATTATAACTCGGATCACTAGTTTCTAAGCAACTGCTGTTTTTCGAACCGAGGATTTTTCTGTCGTGTAGTTGATTCTAGTCACAATACATGCATGGGGGCTTAATTATTAAGTTTGAAAATAATTTTTATTTTTGGTAGCTGTATGTCCGATTACGCTGTTTCGTAAACGGTTGGCCCTGACTAGTATTATTACGCAATCTGACTGCATAGAACAACAACAAAGAATGAAATGAAAATTTTCGTTAACACAATTAATTAATTAAGTCCCCAGCAACTATAAAACCTACAAAACCAAAGCACAACTGTTCTGTGTGTGGAAGTATGACTCAACGTACACATCTGGCACGGTTCTTCTTCAATAAGACGAGAAATTTCAAATACCATTTATACTAACGTGATAAAAAAAATTAGAAATACTATAATTGCACAAGAAAACCAGAATTACACTCTAATACAAGAACACAAGCCAGATGCTTTGTTTACTGAACCTGTAATGACGCATTATTCAGGACATTGAAATAATGAGAAAAAAGAAAAGGAGTTTGTTACCTTCATTTATATTGATGAAAAGCACTCTAATCATTACAATATCTCCACACCGACTCGCTACTACCACATCTCAACAAGAACTCCCTACTGCCACATCTCGACAAGCACTCTTCACTACGACATTTCAGGAAGCACAGACTACTACGAGTTCTCAACAAGCACTGCCCTCCACTACTTCTCAATAATCACTGCCAGTGGAGGCGGCGAAACAAAACTCTCTGGCGCTGTGGCTCAGTGTAGCCACCTTTCATATGTCCTTCCTCCACGGGCTAGAATTTGATGGTATTTTTGCCAGCATTGGTGATGAAAATACCACCAAATTCGTCAAAAAAAATACAGACAAAAATAAAAGATAATATTAATACGTAAATATCACATAATTAGATAAAATTTTGACTTTGCACTGACCTTTCAATAACCTAATATACACTCCTGGAAATTGAAATAAGAACACCGTGAATTCATTGTCCCAGGAAGGGGAAACTTTATTGACACATTCCTGGGGTCAGATACATCACATGATCACACTGACAGAACCACAGGCACATAGACACAGGCAACAGAGCATGCACAATGTCGGCACTAGTACAGTGTATATCCACCTTTCGCAGCAATGCAGCCTGCTATTCTCCCATGGAGACGATCGTAGAGATGCTGGATGTAGTCCTGTGGAACGGCTTGCCATGCCATTTCCACCTGGCGCCTCAGTTGGACCAGCGTTCGTGCTGGACGTGCAGACCGCGTGAGACGACGCTTCATCCAGTCCCAAACATGCTCAATGGGGGACAGATCCGGAGATCTTGCTGGCCAGGGTAGTTGACTTACACCTTCTAGAGCACGTTGGGTGGCACGGGATACATGCGGACGTGCATTGTCCTGTTGGAACAGCAAGTTCCCTTGCCGGTCTAGGAATGGTAGAACGATGGGTTCGATGACGGTTTGGATGTACCGTGCACTATTCAGTGTCCCCTCGACGATCACTGTAGGAGATCGCTCCCCACACCATGATGCCGGGTGTTGGCCCTGTGTGCCTCGGTCGTATGCAATCCTGATTGTGGCGCTCACCTGCACGGCGCCAAACACGCATACGACCATCATTGGCACCAAGGCAGAAGCGACTCTCATCGCTGAAGACGACACGTCTCCATTCGTCCCTCCATTCACGCCTGTCGCGACACCACTGGAGGCGGGCTGCACGATGTTGGGGCGTGAGCGGAAGACGGCCTAACGGTGTGCGGGACCGTAGCCCAGCTTCATGGAGACGGTTGCGAATGGTCCTCGCCGATAACCCACGAGCAACAGTGTCCCTAATTTGCTGGGAAGTGGCGGTGCGGTCCCCTACGGCACTGCGTAGGATCCTACGGTCTTGGCGTGCATCCGTGCGTCGCTGCGGTCCGGTCCCAGGTCGACGGGCACGTGCACCTTCCGCCGACCACTGGCGACAACATCGATGTACTGCGGTGACCTCACGCCCCACGTGTTGAGCAATTCGGCGGTACGTCCACCCGGCCTCCCGCATGCCCACAATACGCCCTCGCTCAAAGTCCGTCAACTGCACATACGGTTCACGTCCACGCTGTCGCGGCATGCTACCAGTGTTAAAGACTGCGATGGAGCTCCGTATGCCACGGCAAACTGGCTGACACTGACGGCGGCGGTGCACAAATGCTGCGCAGCTAGCGCCATTCGACGGCCAACACCGCGGTTCCTGGTGTGTCCGCTGTGCCGTGCGTGTGATCATTGCTTGTACAGCCCTCTCGCAGTGTCCGGAGCAAGTATGGTGGGTCTGACACACCGGTGTCAATGTGTTCTTTTTTCCATTTCCAGGAGTGTATAAAATACAGTAGGCAATACAAATTCTTTCATACATGTGGCTTTACATAATAGTTTACACAATACACAAAAAATCAGTTTATACAAATGTTCACATAAAATACTTTTAATTATTCAAAAAAAAAAAAAAAAACAAATAGTTGATAGTTCCAGCAGCAGCACCCAGCAATGGTCAACAGGTGCAAACACCAACAAGTGACATCATTTTAGTAAAAGCAGTTCCATATGTGGCACCCAGTAATGTTAAACAGGTGCAGACAGCAAGAAGCAACATCATTTCAGTAGAAGCAGTCCATCAGTGGCACCCAGCAATGTTGAGCAGGTGCAGACAGCAACAAGTGACATCACTCAGCAGAAACAGTTCCATTAGTGGCACCCAGCATTATTGAACAGGTGCAGACAGCAACAAGTGACATTATTTCAGAAGAAGCAGTCCATCAGTTGCACCTAGCAATGATGAGCAGGTCCAGAGAGCAGTCCATAATATTCACTATCACTGATCACACTGTTCATCAGAGTTTATAAGCAGAAATTAAACATGTCCTAGTGGCACCAATCATGTAGAAAAAGTACAAGTAACAGTCCATAATATTCACTATCCTAATCACACAGTTCATCAGCAGAAATTAATCATTTCTAAGTGGCACCCATTATGTTGAAAAAGTGCTGGTAACAGTCCATAATATTCACTATCACTAATCACGCAGTGTATCAGCAGAAATTAAACATTTCTAAGTGTCACACATCAATGTTGAACAAGTGCAGGTAACAGTTCATAATATTCACCATCACTAATCAGACAGTTCAGGCATGAACAATAGTTTGAATGCACATACAAATGCTTTTACAAAATTATTCTCAATGCTCTTACACTAAACATACAAATTCTAATAAACACACAAATGATATCAGATAATTGTCATATTAACTATTACAAATACTCAAATATCAGTAAACCTATAATATTTATGGGTGTCAGTGCAAGCCACTACAAACAAATTAAACAATATTTAAGAGATAGATGGGTAGGATTAGGAAAGGAAAACAAACAAAACACACTCGCTCATCTTTCATCCACATTAAGTACTACTGTGTAATTGAATAGTGTTAACTGTGTAAATGCAATTCTGTCAAAATTTGATGTTCATCATGTGTATCAAGTAGTAGTGGCAGCAATGTATAACAGTCAATAATAGTTAAGTCAACGTCATAGTCATCATGTCAAGACCAATGTTTGCCAAGCCAGAGCAAAATGTACGGTTGCTGAACAACTGTCAGTGAGCCAAGATATGCAATTACTTCCTCTCTCCAAAAAAAATATGTACTGCTTATTGATTTAACAAAGTGTGTGTAGACAATCTTCCTTCTACTTGAGTGTTCTAGTCTGCTATCTTCATCCTCCTTGTTCCATATAGACCAACAAAAAAAAAAAAATATGCACCTCACTTACTTTACCTCTTATCCACCAAAACTCCAATAATCATCAGCATCACATAATCTCAATACTTCAATAATACCTCTTACGTCGATACATATAAATCTTATCATCAATATCATTTACCTTACCTCTTGTCCACAAAAACTCCAATAATCATCAACTTCATATAATCTCAATACCTCAATAATACCTCTTCAATACGTCGACACATATAAACCTTATCGCCAATATCATTTCACTTCCATAACAACTATTTCCTCTAGTCAGTCTCCTCGAACAAGTACAGATAAAATCCTAATGCAAACCTCATCATCCCATACAATCCGAAGACACACTGTCAACACACAACCTCTGTGTAATCCATCTGACCCAAATCTTCTACTCATTATAAATTATAAGATGGATTTTGGTTACCTCGTCCATCATTAAATAAAAGAAATGCATACATGACCTCTAACAGACTTAGTTCGAATAACTCTCAGTAATTAAGTACGATTACGGAGTGTGAATGATCATAATATTTCACAGTGTGTACACCACTTCAAGAATTATGGCAAACAGAAACAAACATGTGGAGTATTTCTTGTGTCAAGTGTGACTTCCTATTTCAATTGCTCACGAAAAATGCAGTGTAATAACTGTCAATGGTATAAACCTAGTTTTGGTATGTCATGTCGTTAGCTTCCTTCCTATTAGCATAAATTTATACAGCTTCCATAAAACCTCCAGCTCATGAGACTTCTATGAAGTTCCTTGTACTACTGTCGTTTATGTCGAATTATAGCAGTTCATTTTCCTATCTTAAAAATATATGGCACTGAGCGTAAGCAAACCATGCAATAGCGAGTAAATATACCAGTAGAGAACAGAATGTCAACAAGTGGATGCAGCACAATTCCTACAACGAGGCTCTGCCAAGCGAATAATCTATAATTAATACATTAGTGTGACCTAAACTCTATGTTTGTACACAGTATATCAGCATTTCTATATACCAAATTAGAGTGTAGTTATGACAACAAACAGAAATGTATAAATATGCAATCCATATGCATAGCAGCAAACATATATCTTACGTAATAAACATGTCATTAGCATCATATCAGCATAAGGAAATAAATGCTCATATGTCATCTTAATAAGTAAACATGAAGGCGCAAGCAGATAAATCGCAAAGTATAACTTACATACATATCAGCACAACTAATCAGGTGACAATTATAATTTAAATAAATAAGCACAGCAGACACACAATAAAAAATATGACATCAGTGAAAAAGCAGTGCAGCCAAGCGATGCATAATATATACAAATAACAACCCTGTTCATTAATAAAACATTGACAAAAATCAGCAAATGTACGCAAGCACGTCGCTTCACAAGTAAATTCATAGAACATGAAATTAGCACAAAGTATGAATCACGTAATTGCGAGCAGCAAATTACGTCTAAAGTACATACCTAAGTGGAAATATGTTACCTGAAAAACTAAACTCAATTAATAGTTACCTTTATAGTTTATTAGTTTCTTCTTGGAAATTACATTCTTTCTGAAATTTTCTCGATAGCAAGTCCTCTTAACGTCGGAGACACACAGAATTTACCTGAAAATCTTAAATATTTTATACAACTGTATCCTGAAAAATACTGAACGTTAATAACATAATTCATCAAGTCAGTATAGCTTTATACTGAATTTAGTCGGAGAAATTAGACTGTGTATTTGTTTACGGCTGTCAGTGCATTCGCACTGAGCGCTCGATCAGCTGTAGGCGCGTGACGTAGGAAGCAATTGTTTGCGGTCAACGACTGCCTTGTGCAGCGCGCAGACTTGACTGTTGCTTTGAGTATGTGCCGCCGCCAAAACACAGCGCGGTATCCTTGTATTCTCTGCATGTTTACATGTAGCTGTTAGTTTCTCTAAAGTATGTCATTCCACAAAAATTTTAACGTTTGATATATGATGTATTCCCTTAGAGCATCGTGATTTAAGAGTTTCTACTTCAACAGAGTTATCATGAATAATTTTGAGAACTCTATATGGACCGTTCTAAAGCAGAAAAAATTTGCGACACAAGCCTTTTCCTTTGTGAGACAGACGATGAGACTTAATTACCAACTGACAAGATTTTTACACGACCATGACACTTAGCTGATTTCTCTCTTCTAGCAGCCGCAGATGCAATATTTTGTAGAGCCAGGTTGACAGCTTCAGAATGCCGCAGTTTCCGTGAAGGCGGAAAAGGAACGATTTCAGATATGCGATTTGTCGGTGCTTTGTTTTTTAATATCAGTATACGCGGTAAAGAAGTTGAGTCATTAGGAAGTTCATTCAGAATGTTTTGAAAAATATGAAGACACTGATCCCACGTTCTGTGATTCTGATGACAATAAAGACGACACAATTTATTGATTTCCTTCATCCATCTCTCTGAAGCGTTAGATTGAGGGTGAAAAAGTGAAATGAAAATTGGTTTAATTTTACGACGCCGTAGAGTACGAAGCCAAATTTTAGAACGAAACTGTGATCCATTATCTGATATAACCTTATCAACATGACCAACTTCTTTAAGAAAATGTTTGATGAAAGCGTTAGATACTGAACGAGCTGTTGCTTTGCATAAAGGTGTAAAACACACATATTTTGATGTCAACTCCACTGCTACTAAAATGTACGCAAAACCATTAGTAGAACGAACCACTGGACCGAACAAATCGACTGCAGCCATGTCCTTTAATTTCGCTGGAATGATAGGAAACAACGGTGCTCTGTGAGAAATTGTTGGCGGCTTAGCCTTTTGACATAATTTGCATTTGGCCAGAACAGATCGAATACGTTTTTCCATATTACTGAAGTAGCAATTTTCCCGTAATTTATGAAAGCATTTTCTGGGACCAAAGTGTGCATAACTGAAATGCGTATACCAAATCAGCTTATTAACCCACTCATCAGGAATACAAACTAACCAAACAGAGTTGTCGACCGATTTTCATTTAAAAAGAACTTTCCAGATAGTTCGCAAAAACGAGGTGTGGCCAAATTGTCCAATCTAACGAAGCGTCTAAGAAAATTACAGACACCAAGGAAACTACGAACATCACGTTTTGTAGTAGGAACAGCATAATTACGAATAGCATCTAGTTTCTCTGGATCAGGAAGAATACCTTCCGTAGAAATAATATGACCAAGAAATTTCACCTGAGAACGACCAAATTCAGATTTTTCCAAGTTCACTGAAATGCCAACTCTTGCAAAAATACGTAATAATGAATCCAAAATTTTGTTGTGCTCACTCCAAGAACGTTTAGCAATAAGAATATCGTCAACATATGAAGTAATATTGTCACGACGATAAACAGGCAAAATTTCGTTTAAGCTACGAATGAATGCTGCTGAAGGTACAGTAAGTCCAAACGGTAATTTCCGAAATCACTTTTGCGTAAATTAGTCATATTCGGTTATTCTTTAACGATTCTCTAGATAGATTGATAGTTGAAGAGTTATTTTGACAGATGCAAAGAATAGTAAAAGAGTAGGCAGCGGTGCAGAAAACTAAAAGGGAAATAGCACCACTACAGCTCGGGGCCCTATGCACGCTATGGCACATATTCACTTAGAGTAGTGAATCCCCTGAGGACCTTAACAGCCGCACATAATTTCCAGTTTGTGACTTAGTGGCCAATTTGGTGGAAGTGCGTACGTAAATTTATCTAACCATGCACATGGATGTATGTCATTCTTAGAATTGCGAAAGATCTTAAATTTCTGAACAGCGAAAAAGTGTTTATAGTCAAAGTTTTCGCCTCGTGGCGACAAAGACCTACCGCGTCTGTCCCAGTCCCAATGTCGATTATTGTCAAGTTCACGCGCTTGGCGCTCTCTTGTTGCATCCCGTAAATGAAACAAATTATTTTCTTCAAACCCCTCTGCTATCTGTGATTCCAAATTTCTTTTGCTGTCTTTTCCTACAATTTCGCCTTCGATTTGTTTGACTTGCTTTCGTAATGCCTCAACTTCCCTTTTAACGCGTTCATTAAATTTTCCCTGATTTTCAACATGCTTATTTACGTTCTGGTACTCTTCGGTTTCTGCAAATGGCAATGGTGCTGTATCATCTGAATCTCTGTCCCCATTTAAACTAAGATTTGTCAATTTGTCTGAAATCTCCTCAACTCTTTCTGATAAATCACCTATTTGTTCTTTCTGTTTATTTACGTCTTCCGTAAGTGTCGCGACTCGGGTTTCAGTATTAACACATTCAGTAGTTAACTGTTCATACAGTTGTGTTAGGTTATTTAATCTGTCATTTGGTACGGATTCCTCGATTCTCTCAAATATTTCTTCCTTATCTTTTGCACGTTGTAAATTTAACTCTGAAAATTTCTGTACTATCACGTGATCTCTTTCTTCCTGTTCTCTATCCTGTTCCCTTTGTCTAATCTCTACTGCAACTAATCTATTATTGTGAGCATTCAAAATTGGTTGTACTACTTCTCTGATTTCTTTCTTTAATTCATCTTTCATATTTTTGAAACATGTCCCTATTCATGAATCTAACCGTGTTTCCAAAGTTCCCATCTCTGTTTTAATTGTTCCTATCTCTGTTTTTAATTCAGATCCTAACTGTGATCCAAGTGAGTCTAACCGTGTTTCCATTGTTCCCATCTCAGTTCTAATTGTTCCTCTTTGTGTTTTTAATTCAGATCCTATCTCAGTTTTAATTGTTCCCATCTCCGTTTTAAATTCAGATCGAAAATTTAATATTGCACTCATCAACTGCTCCATATTAACTTGTTCGAAATTCTTTTCGCCCCTAACATTTCCCACAAAACCAGCTTCCTTCGTCATAGCTGTAAGGCCATCAGTGTTCGATACTATTACAGAATCTTCTGTCGTTAATCTCGTATTCTGTGAATTTTCTGATTGGAAAAAATTTTGAAATGGTTCCGGACTATTTTCCCGACTTATTAAATTGTTTTCCACTTCATTATTCATCACACTGTTCTCCTGTGTTGGCGAGTTCGCCATGTTAACAATTTCGTCATCCTCACTATTCATCATTTTTGCCTTTATCGTTGATCGCGTAATCATTTACAAAATATACAAAACTCGTCACTATATGAAAATTACACACAATGGCACTTTATCATCAACAATATCATTCACACGAAATGTTTCTCTCAAACACGATTAACGAACAATTGAAATAATTGCACTAAATTGTCAAACGCGTATACAAGACAACAAAATTAAATTCTGAAAAAAATACCATTTGAAGAATGACAATTACCAAATCTACACATGCAAAATAGAGTACAATTACTAAACTACAAACTACTACAACAATACTATTGTCTACTATTTTTACAATCAGAAGAATTCCAAAGGACGATCCGAAGCAGCGGTCGCCACGTGCATGGGGGCTTAATTATTAAGTTTGAAAATAATTTTTATTTTTGGTAGCTGTATGTCCGATTACGCTGTTTCGTAAACGGTTGGCCCTGACTAGTATTATTACGCAATCTGACTGCATAGAACAACAACAAAGAATGAAATGAAAATTTTCGTTAACACAATTAATTAATTAAGTCCCCAGCAACTATAAAACCTACAAAACCAAAGCACAACTGTTCTGTGTGTGGAAGTATGACTCAACGTACACATCTGGCACGGTTCTTCTTCAATAAGACGAGAAATTTCAAATACCATTTATACTAACGTGATAAAAAAAATTAGAAATACTATAATTGCACAAGAAAACCAGAATTACACTCTAATACAAGAACACAAGCCAGATGCTTTGTTGACTGAACCTGTAATGACGCATTATTCAGGACATTGAAATAATGAGAAAAAAGAAAAGGAGTTTGTTACCTTCATTTATATTGATGAAAAGCACTCTAATCATTACAATATCTCCACACCGACTCGCTACTACCACATCTCAACAAGAACTCCCTACTGCCACATCTCGACAAGCACTCTTCACTACGACATCTCAGCAAGCACAGACTACTACGAGTTCTCAACAAGCACTGCCCTCCGCTACTTCTCAATAATCACTGCCAGTGGAGGCGGCGAAACAAAACTCTCTGGCGCTGTGGCTCAGTGTAGCCACCTTTCAGACATTTTTGTCTTTTTTTATGCATACTATCACCCCTCAAATATTGGATAGTTTTTTAATACCCTGTGTAATCTGATTTATGAATAACTTAAGTGCATAAAAATTCCTTCACTGGTAAGCAAAAATTAGGCCTACTGATCAAATGACAGTTTGTTTGTAGTTTAACACAAGATCAGTTCCTACCACAAATAATGAAAGTTGTGGATCTGAAATTCATAAGCGCATCTGAAGTACAGTCAGTATTTAAATTCTGGTAACTGCTGCAATTTACAACACAAATACAGTTAAAGTACTGACCAGTGAACCTGTGAAATATTAAAAGCAATGTTTCTAGTGGCTGAACGTAAAACGATTTCACTTATACGTAAACATATGAAAGTCAAAATACCGATTTTATTTCAGTAGACTTGCTGACTTAACGACTGCACAAAGCGTGATTACAAAGTTCGGTAAAAATCCATTTGTTTCAGTTTTGAGAACAGCAAGACCAACAATATGTTATCACTGATCTTCAAATGAGACTTGCGGGCATGATAAGCAGCATCCAACACCTTATATAAGATCACTGAAATACTATTTTTGGGACACGATAGGCGTACCGGAGAAGTAACGTAGAATCACTACTTGCAAAATATCGGAATGTTATTTTCAGTATCACACGAGCTGGGACAGCATCCATCATTTGGGTATCACATCTTCAAATAGAGCTCGATACACGATTGAACAGCCGTCTGCTGCGGACGAGAGGTTCTAGGCGCTTCAGTCCGGAACCGCGCTGCTGCTACGGTCGCAGGTTCGAATCCTACCTCGGGCATGGAAGTGTGTGATGTCCTTAGGTTTAAGTAGTTCTCAGTCTAGGGGACTGATAACCTCAGATATTAAGTCCCGCAGTGCTCAGAGCCATTTGAACACGACTGAACAAGTGCGCTGCGCGGGATTAGCCGAGAGGTCTAGGCGCTGCAGTCATAGACTGTGCGGCTGGTCCCCGCGGAGGTTCGAGTCCTCCCTCGGGCATGGGTGTGTATGTTTGTCCTTAGGATAATTTAGGTTAAGTAGTGTGTAAGCTTAGGGACTGATGACCTTAGCAGTTAAGTCCCATAAGATTTCACACACATTTGAATATTTTTTGAACAAGTGCTCCAAATTTGTTATCACCATTCTAAAACGGTCTGAGCCTGAAATATCGTCTTCGAATGTTAATTCCTTTATGAGAGTATCTGTAGCCCTATTTCATTCCTGCGTGATATCCACTTTCGTACCAATTTGCGCTTTCTTTTCTCTGCAGTTAACTATTCGCTAAATTTTAATGCTACAATTTGCGCTAATACCGAATCATTTCAACTAAGACTGACAACGCCATGTTGTCCTACGCAAGTACAGAGCATTTGTGGTGTCCTGCGTGCACGGTAGCTCACGGTGTCACTGCAGAATGCCACGAGCTGTGGCGCTACTTCTGTCGCGTGAGCGAACCCAGTTTTACTATCTGGAAAATTCACATTAGTCCAGGAAAGCGTTGTGTCTTTATTTCTGTTGTGAACAACGAACTTATACAACAGGTAATTAGTTTCGGTCTATGATAAAGAAGCATCTTTATTCAGGCCTTGAAGATGGTCATCACAGACCGAAATTAACTACCGGTTTTGTTACAGTGTGATCTATAAGTGAAATAAAGACATAGAAAAAATTACTATAGCTCCAGTTGAAAACGCGAAGTTGATACCAATATTTCTGTGGTTAACATAGCTATGAAAACATTACGTCGTTTAGTGAGGACTTTCTCTTAATTAATTTGGGAGGAAACAGATCTAGGGTTTATTGAACGGTTTGACAGTATGAGAGATGAACAACGTAGCTGAATTACTCTGTATGTTAAAGTGCGTGTCTGCAAGTTCGTATAAAGCTAAAACTTCATCTTCGACAACCAGTCTAGAACTGTAAAAGTGGCAAATCCCACGGTGGACGCACCACAGAGGACTACGTATGGTTTTTCTTGATAACGAAAAAATGATTCAAATGGCTCTGAGCACTATGGGACTTAACTTCCGAGGTCAACAGTCCCCTAGAACTTAGAACTACTTAAACCTAACTAACCGAAGGACATCACACACATCCTTGCCCGAGGCAGGATTCGAACCTGCGACCGTAGCGTTCGCGCAGCTCCAGACTGTAGCGCCTAGAACAGCTCGGCCACACCGGCCGCCTCTTGATAACGCCATCAAGTCGGGAGGCTATTGTGAAATAGAAGTAGGTTACAAATACTTTCATCACACGCTTTCCTTATTTAAGACCTTGTATCGCCAAAATATGCATTTACGGCTACCGTTTCCTTATCTTAAAATATACTGCATGAGTAATTTAGACCCTAAAGGTTTGGAACGTACATTACGTACTAGCAAAGTCTAGTGCAGTGCGCCGCTGGTGTATAATGCAGAGAACTGCTATTTGAGTAAAACTTAAGTAACCTCCTCGGATTTCCTCCATACAATAATATGATTAATATGTTTCGAGGGAGATACCGACATCAGCCGCAATTGAGCACTGAAATAATTTAATATTGAAAGTTGAAAAATTGTGCCGGACAGGGATTCGAACCCGGATTTCCTGCTTCAAGTGAGTGATCGCCTTAAACGCTTTTTTATTGTTATTATTACAGATGGCATCTAACCTTCCGACCGAACACGCTTTTTTTTTCTTTTTCCAGAAAGTACAGTGATCAGCTTTGAGGCTGTAGGCACAGGGTGGGCAGTGGTAGAACTCCGAGGTCTGGCCACGATGCCTCCCCCTTCCCGTCTCTGAACCGCTTCCTTCTAGGTTAAATAAGCAAAACATCTTTATTTGTACAACAGAAAGGCCATCCTTCCAGCGTAACCAACATGAGACATTACACTCGAACAAGGCCTGCAAAAGTTTTTATTAACAAGGTGTGGAGAAAGAAATAATAACAATAACACTGAAAGGAAGCCAAGAGGTGTGAGACCGTAGACAAAGAATGAAGAACGTGCCGGGGTAAGATAAGACTTGCAGGAATCCCCCTGCTCGGCAGATGACGTGTGGAAGCAGAGTGGGCAGGGGTCTCCGGCAACACTACCGAGCAGAAGCACCCGAAAGAAGGGCAGAAGCCAAAGGAGAAGGGTAGGAGAGTTGGGGAAACGATCAGCGTGCTACAGTGTAATGCATAAAAGAAAGGGGTGCGTGTCCATGCGCCTACTATTTACGATGTAGCGCGGGGAGTCTCAGATGTTATCGCGGGGCGGGGGAGAAAGGGGGGTGGGCAGGGGGGAGAGTTGTCCGCGTGTAGCACCACCCAGCTGAGTGGGGGGGACGTAAAGATCGCGCGAAGGTAACTGGCGAAGAAGGCACGATAGCGCGGAGGGTTGCTCGACTTCATTGTGGGCGGTTCGTAAGTACTGCCAGAAGTTAAGGCGTGATTTATCGCCACTATTATTTTGGCGGCGGGGAAATAAGTGTGCTCAGGATGGATAAAAGTCATTGAGTCAATCGATTCCGGCGGAACGTGGAGGCAGCAGGCACTGTCGATCCAGTTTCCAGGCGTCACTGATGACAGCAGAAGCCAGGTGGTCGGCATCTGCGGGTAAGAGAGGTGCCCCCGTTCCACTGCTTGTGCATGGTGGACATTTCCAAAGACACCGCTCGGAGTCGCACATTGACAAGGCCGAGATCTCCCGCTCACGGGGGAGGGTGAGCGCATCGTAATCATACCGGCCGTAAGAAATTGTCCGAACGCCGTCAATAGTTGATGGCAGTGGGAGTACCTGTGCGTCGTTGACCATTCTGGACGCCACATTATCATTGAGGTATTCGACACTTTGTAAAGAATCGAGACGGCGGGGGAGGTTTTGTGCACTGCCTTGCTAATAATTTGGAGTGTAGGCCAAAGACTGATGATAGCGGAGTGGCGCACAGTGGCGGTGAAAATGATACCAAGGTATCTGTACGCAGTCGCTAAGTCGTCGTGTGAGAGGCCGCGTCCAATGAGCATTGACGAGGATTTAGCCACATTCATGTTACTGCCCGCTACAGTCCCGAACGTTGATATCGAATCAACAACTTTTTGTGTTTCATTCCGTGAGCGGACTAAGAGGATGAGGTCCTCCGCATACGCCCGACACCAAAAAGTGTGCTGTCGCAAAGTGAGACAAGAAAGGTGGGTCGCCAGGCTCACGATGAATGGCTCCAGCGTTATGGCATAGAGCAGTGTCGAAAGTGGGCAACCCTGCCTTCTGGACCGCCGGATGGTCACTGGTCCCACCAAACGGCCTTTGATCTGAATTAGCGATTCGACGCTGCCGTACAGGTGTCGGATGATATCGATAAGGACGGGTGGAAGAACCAGTTGGCTAATTACTGAGAACAGAAAACGATGCCGCACCTTGTCGAATGCGGTGTCAAAATCTATGGCAACGACTGCGGCGCGGTATCTGCATGCCGATGAGAGCGCAGTTAAACCACGACATTTTACTATGGCCGTTTGTGTATTAACTGATCCATCCGGAGTTGTCTGTTCTGGAGATAGAATGCTAGGCAGTATCTTACGGCAACGCGTCGCCAGGGGCTGCGGAAATATATTATAGTCTACGTTAAGCAGAATTAGGGGACGGTAATGTGCTGTCGCCACTCCCAGTGTCGGTTTGTGGATGGGTATAATAATTCCCGTGACAAAGGATGGCGGTACGGCGTTCCCCATCGTCAACAGTTCATGAGGCATTGTCGTCCACCGTCAAGCCATTAGCGGAAGGAAGGCGCGATAAAATTCTACCAGCAATCCGGCGACGCCAGGTGACTTATTCAAAGCATCTTCGTTGATTGCATCTTGTACTTCGTCCCACGTAACTGGTTCCCTCAGCTCGTCCGTCTCGTCGACGGCGAGGGTGACAGTGACGTGTGGTAACACAAACTCCTCATCGCGATTGTTGGTAGTCTCCTCCTGGTGCGTTGTGCTGTAGTGGTCTACAAAGTCATTGACGATTTCGGCCCAGCAAGTGACGTGCTGGGCACGACAGGTGTAGGTCTCGATGATGAATCGTTGTCGTCGGTCTTTCCTATCGGAGGCGATATTATGCATGGTGGAGTGTTGATGTTCCGCACCATCATCCCCCCTCCCTCCGAAATCTACGGCTTGTCAGCGTTACAATGTGTACCTTAATCCTGCTGTGTTCCCTCTGAGTTTCGGGAGCGCGTGACGGCGTCCAGGTCGCGGAGAAAAGCGTAGAAATAGTCGGTAGCGTGCCGGAGCTACTTTCTTGCCATACTGGTCAAGGTACGTCGAATGGCAGGTTTGGCACATTCCAGCCACCAAGTAAAACTTGTGCCGTACTTAGGTTAGCGACGTTCACAGGTGTCCCATGTCTCTGTAACGCGTTGAAGACATTCAGGATCGTGGAAGTGTGAGGTGTTTAGCTTCCACGGCGCACGACTGCGCCAGACCACTTGTCGCGGAAGAAGAATATTGCAGTTAGAGGCACAGTGGTCCGAAAGGCCAAGGGCCAAAGTTCTGCACCAGACGTAAATCGAGTCAAGGCAGCATGCAGAATGAACCGTCTGGTAAGTACGCCCAGGTGCCTCGCCCTGCCGAGCTTCCCAAGTGTCGCGGAGCAGCAGATAACGGACGACAAGGCGCATTTTTGACAGTTGTTGTAGTGGGGTATTTGATCCTTAGGGTGCAGGACACAATTAAAATGATTCCCAAGCAAGTAATGGTCACAGTGCCCAAGAAAAAGAGGGGTGATTTCTTCTGAAGAGAAGAGTGCTCTGTCGCTTCTGCGGGTGGAGCAGGACCTAGCAAGGAGTTACCGGAAAAAAGCTACGCTGAATCGTTGCTATATGGTATTGCAAAGGTGGACCAATGAAAGAGAGGTAGCTTCGCAACAAAGACGCTGAAATAAAACTAGCGATTCACGCTAACATAATACTGAATTTTACGAAATTAATAGAATTATCATAATTAATGAAAACCTTAACAATTTGCCCTTTGTCAAAGTTGCTTATGTCAGTGTATTTGCCCATTTGAGGCCCCATAGTCACTGGAATGATTACCCACTTTTTTGCTTCATTTTTATTTCAGTACCCCAAAAAGTGGGTGGGCTGGCGGCGGGTGATAACCACTCTTCAGCCAAACGTTACATTTATTTAAAATATGGCTAAATAAATAAAAATATAACATTAACAGACGATTTTTGTAAAAATCACACTGGTGGAAGATATTTACGATCTTTACATGGAAACGGATGACAATAAATGAAGTTCCTTTTGCAAATAAACTTGTAGGTGGAAAACATTGATGATTGTATGTTAACCAGCAAAATACTGTGAAACGGAATATGTTACCAAGATCGCCTTCTCATTCCGATCAAGTTAATTTAATTTTAACTGACTTTCAATCTTTGTATAAAGGCATTAAACAATATCAAGATAAACATGGTCACTTAGGTCATTAAGGATCGACTAAATACAGGCGAGCTGGTGCCCCCATGCCCTCTTAAGGAACAACGAGTGTTGTGCTGTACAGCGGAAGTTGATGGAAAGCCGAAGGTGGTGGTGCCAACAGAGCTAATTATGTATAAATTTAATATTTACAGGAATGCCCATGTGTGGACATCTTGGTTATTTAAGAGCCCGGGAAAAATTCGCAGGAAGCTTATTTGGAAAGTTACGGATAAGTACATTAAAGACAGAGTGAAGAGCTGTCAAATTAGTGCTGTGAGTAAGCCAGCGCAGAACAGTAAGGCCGGTTTCGTGGCATCCATCCACTACAGGTCCCATTTGAAAAATTATATGTTATCTTTGTAGGACCATTGCCTAGAACTCATAATGGTCACAAATATATTTTTGTGTGTGTCGGCGCTTTTTCCAGGTTCTCTTGGTTGTATCCTACTTCATGTGCTACCGCCCAAGCGCTGCAGGGTATACAACAAATATTTAATGTGGGAGTCTAGCAGGGCTATCGTTAGCGATAACGCAACTTCCTTTTGCTTCCAATTTTTCAGGAATTTTTATTTTGGTTTGAGCATTAACCACATTACAGCCACTCCCTACTATTCAAACCCATCATATGCCGCAAAAGTTAACCAGAATGTTTGTGCAACGTTGATCTCTTATCAACAGGATAGTTAGAGTAAGTGGGATCAATCGTTGCACTTGCCCATGGTTGCCTTTAACACAGATAGGCATATAGCCGATAAGGCAACTCTTGCTCAGTTGCTTTATACCTTAACAATTAACTCATTCCTCAGTAATCTTTGGGGCACAGTGGATTTGTTGACCAGTCTGATTAGTATTGAAAAGGTTGCACAGCAGTGGATGACAGCTAAGGCCAACATCCACACAGCACATCGGCAACAAGCTAAGAAGAACAGTGCTGGGTGTCAGGTAAATCGATATCGTGGTGGAGACGTGATATTCGTTAAGAATTATCAGGCAACGACTGGATCTGTCGGCAAGAAAACGAAGAAGCTGCTACGGAGGTTCAAGGAACCGTTTCGCATAACCAGGTTCTTGACATCTGATACTGTTCAGTTGGTTGGAGTATAGCAAGGTGAGACCATATATCACAGCTGAAAATGGATGTGGTAGGTCAGGATTCTAAAACCAGTCAAGTTGAGAGTCCGCAACCGTTGTGTGAGCGGTGGGCACACAATGCCGAGAGGGAGTTTGTGTCGTGTTGTACTTCCAGCGAGTTCTGTTTTCGCCGTGGGCCGTGGTAGGCTATAGTGTTAATTTAAAAGACCCGCTGCTTCAAACTGTTGCGTACTGGGTAAGCAAACAATGGCTTCTAGCGTTAGCCACATGAGCGCTGTTGGTGAACGGGTATAGAGTCGGACGAAGCCTTCGTGGTGGTGGTGTGTGTGGTGGGCCATCGGCACGTTATCTGTGAGAGTTGCTTCGAGTGGTTGTTTTTGAGGTTTTTTACTTTGATTAGTTCCCGGCCGTCGATGTTTGCAAGTTCAGTGATGTGTTTCTCTGCTGGTGTCAGCTATCGTTAAGGGAATACGAGCGGGAACTACAAATTCATCACTGTTGCTGATGTGCCCCTGTGTTTGTGAACTTTCCTTCAGAGGAATTCGTTTAACGTTTGCGTTCAGAACTGGGTGGGCTTAGTTGATCAAATTTTCTTAACACGTCGACAGGCGGTGGTGCACGTATTTACTGTTTTGCCACTACGTCTGAGAATTTTTTGTGCTTCAGTGGGTTTCCAGATTACTTTATGATATGTAGGGTATTCACTGGGGACTGCAGCTGGAGATGAAGTCTGTTGCAGTATTAATGTTTTGTGGTTGTTTTTCTCTATTAAACCTGTCAGTGGTTGTTACATGTAGTTCACGTTTAGTGGCCTTAAGACAATTTTGAATTGTAGTGGTGCTAATGCCTAATATATATAAGTATACATAAAGCTACTCACTTGTTGTATTTAGTTGACGGTCTCCACGTGGGGTTGTACTTCAGCGTATATGAATTTGACTGGGGTCACATTTCCAAGTACGTTGTGAAACACGCATAAACGTAAGCATTACAGACCGGTAACTGATGTATGTGGCTAAATAGCCCTTGTTGGTTGTTGGTTCTGTTCTGTGCCATGAGTGTTGTAATTAGAGGTCGTTTAAGTATCGGAAAAGTGATAAAACCTAGCCCTCCACGCAAGTATTGCTCATGGGATGCTGAAGGTGTTTCAAGTGGAACGACGCAGAACGAGGTTTGATTTGATTTGATTTTAGTCAGCGAGATAAAAACAACGGCGGTACTAGCTCACTATTGTCCACATGGAAACTTGGTTTATTTTACGGTTTCACGTTCTGTGGTTCTTGTAAAGCCAACCACTACCCATAAAATCTTAGTAGGAGGCCGTTTATTAGTTCTTTATCAGGCAAAATTTCTTCATGATTTGATGATCAGAATATTCTGTGTCATTTGAGCGCCAACGCATCACAGAGGAAGACTAGATGTGGTGCAGTTTCATCACCCTCACCACACAGCCTACTTGTAGGGGCTTCTGTCTTTATATCCATCCTGTGTATGTGCCTCTTAAAGCTCCCATTCCATTTATCATAAATTTAATCTGCTATCTGTTCAAGCACAGGATTAAAGAATCTCTCTTAAAACTTGGCTTTAGCATCATTAGCTCTCCATGTTTTTGTTTTTGGATCATACTCCAGTATTCTACATGCTGCTTTCTGATCCAATTTAGTAGTTTTGATTTAACCTTTCCTTAGTGGTCGTTAGGGAAGGTTCCAGTCCAGTAAGTGGAGTCGTCTCACCTGTCATGACCGGCCTGTCAGATTGCTCATTGCCACTGACTTTTCCATTGTTCCAATTGGGATAGAAATAGGAAAGAGCATGACTAGCAATGGCAGAATCTTTTCTCCGTCATGATCTGTATAATGGCTAGCGGGATATGTATGAGGATGCAAATGTAGAATGTTGAGCCAATATACGAAAAGTAGGGCGTAAAGCGAAGTATTTAATAGTAAGTTACGAGCACATATAAAGTGGGTGCCGGTGGGTGTGTCTGAGTTGCATGGCTTCCATACACGTACCATACTCTGCAAATCCACTGAGAAGTGCACGGCAGAGGGTTCGAAAATGGTTCAAATGGCTCTGAGCACTATGGGACTTAACTGCTGAGGTCATCAGTCACCTATAACTTAGAACTACTGAAACCTAACTAACCTAAGGACATCACACACATCCATGCCCGAGGCAGGATTCGAACCTGCGACCGTAGCGGTCGCGCGGTTCCAGACTGTAGCGCCTACAACGGCTCGGCCTCCCCGGCCGGCGGCAGAGGGTTCTTAGCATTGTGTCGGCTGTTATGATTTCTTCCTCTTGCAATCGCGTATGGAGCACAGGAAAAATTATAGTCTGAATACCTCTGTACGCATTGTGATGAGTCTGATCTTGACTGTACTATCTCTGCTGGAGCGATATGTAGGGGTTTGGTCTGTGTTTTTACGATGTTCAGCTAATACCTGCTCTTGAAGCTCTGTAAGTAAGCTATCGCGTCAATCCAATAAACCTGTCACCATTCCTGCTGCCCTTCTTTGAAAATTTCCTCATCCTCTGTTGGTCCTTTTAGGTATCTGTCACACACACTGAGTAATATTCTAAGACGGTGTGCACAAGTTTTTTGTTAACAATCTGCTTTGCAGAATGACTTCATTTTCCCCAAATCCCGTTCATGAACCGAAGTCTGTCGCCTGTTTTACCTATGACCTCGGCTTTGTGTTCATTCCCTCTCACATCCGTATAAATGGTTACACACACGTATTTTTATTAGGCAGCTACTTCCCCTTGTGAGTCATTGAGACTGATTTTGTATTTCTGTACATTAAAACAAGTTTTCAGTCTTTGCACCACACTGACATGTTACAAAGATCTGATTAGATGGGGTGTCCCAAAAAGAATGGACAGAAACAGTTATTCGAAGCACAAAATTCTTGTACGCAATAGCTCTAAAATGCATACCTTATAAATTATGATCACTTCTTCATCTCGATACCGTGAAACAATTCTGTTTGAAGCTCTTTCCTTTCCATATTTCTGTGAACCCCACGTTTTGTTGGCTTAGAGTGGTGGGCTGGGATTTTAGCAACTGACGAAGTTGAGGTGAAAATCATTTATTGAGGAATCCATTTGCTATGGTAATGTCTGAGGCTACAGTGGAGATTCCGTCGTGGCTGCGGGACCACAAGCTTGGGAGGCAACGGGCCACAGACGCTTTTCTGTAACTGATATCAGTATAAGAACAAGGTCCCACTAACAACTTTACCATGCTTCAATTTCGGAATTAAAAACAACAAAACAAGAGGCTTTGTATGAAAGGTATTTTGAAAAGGTATTTACTTTTGAAATTCCATAAATGTTTAGTCTTTTAAAAATACCTTTCTAAAATAGACAGATTCTCATTTAGTAAAAACTTTAACCTAACTCCAAATTCTACCATTACTTGGAAAGTTTACATTAATCATGTAACAATAAAAACTCATTGTAAATGACATATCAACACCTGACTTTTACTTAATGGGTTTCCACTTTAAAATACTCAAGAACAAGTATATTCCAACTGCATTCAATTTATTCGACGAGTACGACACACACCATAGCAGATAACAGCATATTTAACAGACCAAAACATTTTACACCACGTATAACAGCTAATGAACCTCTGATCACCAATCACCGCCGGACAACACAAAACTACGAGTGCCGAATGCACCTCCTTAGCTGTACAGCGTTACGAACTATGCTTTCTACATGCAAAATCATCAGCCCAACTAGTTAATTCCCACGCAGCAGAACTTAAAAAGCTTAGCGTGCTTCAAGGTAAATACGAGGGTTGGAACTTTGATAGTGCCAACTATTTATTTACGTCTCGTACAAAATAGATACATGTCTCAAAGTTTTGCTGACTTTCAAAGTAGTAACCAGCATTGCGTATAACCCGTTGCCAGTGATGTGGAAGTCGTAGGATACTCTTAGCAGTGCCAGTTGTCTTGAAAGTTCGAGCGGCGCGTTCTATTGCCGGATGAATTTGTAGCAGTTCTGGAGCGAATGCCGTGAAGTGTTTACTTCAGTTTAGAAACCGCGCCGCTCGAACTTTCAAGACAACTGGCACTGCTAAGAGTATCCTACGACTTCAACATCATTGGCAACGGGTTATACGCAATGCTGGTTACTACTTTGAAGGTCAGCAAAACTTTGAAACATGTATCTATTTTGTACGAGACGTAAATAAATAGTTGGCACTATCAAAGTTCCAACCCTCGTATTTACCTTGAAGCACGCTAAGCTTTTTAAGTTCTGCTGCGTGGGAATTAACTAGTTGGGCTGATGATTTTGCATGTAGAAAGCATAGTTCGTAACGCTGTACAGCTAAGGAGGTGCATTCGGCACTCGTAGTTTTGTGTTGTCCGGCGGTGATTGGTGATCAGAGGTTCATTAGCTGTTAAACGTGGTGTAAAATGTTTTGGTCTGTTAAATATGCTGTTATCTGCTATGGTGTGTGTCGTACTCGTCGAATAAATTGAATGCAGTTGGAATACACTTGTTCTTGAGTATTTTAAAGTGGAAACCCATTAAGTAAAAGTCAGGTGAAGTGAAGAAATACTGCATCGAATTTGATACATGGTTTTCAGGATTGATGTGAGAAAAGCCGGAGTTCGCCTTGACCAAAATTTTTGAGACCCATGCTAAGTGAAATTAAAATAATTTTCTTCGTGATACCTCATTATGTTTGAGATCAGGATATATGGTAAGCTTCAACAAGAGAGAGATGTGAGGGATATTGGACGGTAGTTTTGTGGATAACTTCTGAGATCACTCTTCTATGGTTTCTTCCAACTAGTGCATACTCCTTTTTTCCCTTGGAGAGATGTACGATATATTCTGGTTGAAATGAGAGCTATCTTAGCTGTTGATTCTGTATGGAAGTGACGGATTCCATTGGACCCTGGCACCTCCATTAATTTTCGATTACAAGTATGTCTGAGTTACAACGGGGATAAAAACTACCTCTGAGGTGTGTGATTACGATCATTCGTATATGAAAAATATGTGCAAAGTGCCTAGTAACTTACACGAATATCGTCAGTGGTAAACAATAAGTCTACAGTTTAGCTGCTGAGTTACAAACATCCGTGTCTGAAAAATCCGTGCGAAACGTATGTGAATTGTGTAGACGAATAACATGAATGACAGCCAACAGGATAAGGAAGGAGTCGGCACGCATCCATACGGAAAAAACGTACATTTTAGATGCAGAACTGTGATAATTCGTGGCTGAGAAACGTATGCAAAACGTGTAGCGGTAGATTACACGTATGTTATGGAGGAAGGACAATGAGGTAAACAATGACGTGCACGAGTCATTTCTGTGGAAACGGCTCTTGACATTGTTAGGAAGCTATAAAAGTAAACGTGCCGCTGCACCGGGCAACAGCTTTCTGAGCGAGCAACCGAGACCAGGGAGGTCACAGCAGCTGCCGAGCCATCGACAGACCGGACATCCATCTCACCGCTGAGCCATGGCTCCTACATTCCAGGGCGGCAAACCGACCGGCGGCCGGAAGCGCCTACTGACGGTCATCTCTGAGGCGCTCAAGCAGCTGGGGGACGGCCGCGGTTCGTCTCCCAAGCAGATACTCGCCTGGGCGGAGAAGAACCCCACCGTCGCCAAACGGGTAAGCAACTCACCTTGTCCTTACGTCGCGGTTAGCGGAACGGTAGGCGTAGGTGTGAGACTGAGCTGGACGCCTCTGCGCAGGTGGACGAGCCGCGCCTGCTGCACACGCTGAAGAGGGCCGTGGAGGCGGGGGTGCTGACGGCCCGCGGCGGCCGCTACAAGCTGGCGGCGCGCGACGACGACCGCGAGCTGTGCTGCCGCAGGCGCCGCCGCCGCAGCTGCAGGAGACGTCGCCGCCGCAGCTGCCGCAGGCGCCGCCGCAGCTGCAGGCGCCGCCGACGCAGCTGTCGCAGGCGCCGTCGACGCAGCTGCCGCAGGCGCCGCCGCCGCTCGTGCAGACGTAGGAGGAGGAGGAGCTGCCGGAGGCGGCGTCGCCGTTCCTGCCGGCGCAGGAGGCGAAGGTACTTGCTTAACCCCGCCTCGGATGGTTACGAGCTGCTACGCTTCAAGGTCAACGTGTACTGAACCTCTGCTTCTGTTTGCAGCTGCCGCCGACGCCGCCGACGTTCCTGTAGGAGGCGCCGCCGCCGCCGCTGCAGCAGCGATCCGGAGGCGGCGTCCCTGGCCAGCGTAGACGGCGCTGCGGGCCAGACGTCTGGCGGCTCAGCACAGCCTCAGCAGCATGTGATGCAGCAGAACTAATTGTGTCATTGTCCCCTCCCACTAGTGCTCGCTGTGCCATGAAAATCTTGAGTCAATAAAATTTTAAATACTAAAGCCTTGTTTTTATTGACCTCTCTAAAGCACACTACTGTCAGCAGTACCTAGAGAAAAAAATAATCCAAGACATAGTGCCAACATTTTCTCTCACATACAGGTACTGTCTAGAAAAATACTGTAAGGGCAATTTTGAGAAATATTCGGATGGGCTTTGGTCTCCGATGGAGCTAAAACGCTGAGCCAAGGGAGCTGATCATATTGCTCAATATAAATGACAAAAACCACAGTGATATCAGATCTGGAGCAACCAGAATTTCCAGTAGAAACCGTAAAAGACCCGTCGAAACTCCGGCTGATTACAAGGGGTATTCCCAGTGTCGTTAACCAGCAAAAAGAGCTCTGGAACCATCAGACCGAAGTACACAGTGGAGATGAAGTTGGGCTAATAAGAAAAAGGAGTCCTGTGATCCTGAGTAGGCCCAAAGGAGGAGAAGAACACAGAAGTCTCTGAACTATCTGATTTATCGAGAGATGGTCCATAGTCCATGCACAATGCCAATACACATATTAGCGAGAGTACAAGTAATTGCATCTGCTCTCTGTCCTGACATGCTTTAGTCCAAGCTAAGCGAGATTCTCGTAAACATCTCTAGAAAAAATATGACAGTTTAAGACAGCCTGTACAGAGACAAGCCATTAGTGCCGATTCTGAGCGGCAGTGTCTCTGAAATGTCTTCCTCAGCCACCCATAAGAAACCTCGCTGGGTATCGCGGTTCTGACCTCCATCGAAAAGGTGTCTAAGGAAGGCATGAAATGTGTGTGTGAGAGAGCGTGTGGCGACGTTTCCAACGTGCGGCATGTGGGCGTGTTTGTCGACCTTCCCAACGTGTGGCATGTCTGCAATGGCGTTGAGGCCAATGCGATACCATTAACCCGCCGTACCCGTCACATGAGCTTCTAATCTCTGGTTGCGTAAGCGCCAGACGGTGGCTGTGTTCTTCGATTTGAAGAAGGCTTATGACACCTATTGGAGGGCGGACATTCTCCGCACCATGCACACTTGGGGCCTTCGCAGCCGCCTCCCTCTTTTTATTAATGCATTTTTAACCGATCGAATGTTCAGGGTACGTGTGGGTTCTGTTTTGTCAGATGCCTTTCGCCAGGTGAATGGGGCGCCCCAGGGCTCCGTTTTGAGCGTGGTCCTTTTTGCCATAGCTATCAATCAAATAACGGATTGCCTTCCACCTGATGTTTCAGGCTCCCTTTTCGTGGACGACTTTACGATCTATTGCAGCGCTCAGAGAACTGGAGCGCTGTCTTCAGCGTTGTCTAATTCCTGGAGTGTCGCTAACGGTTTCCGTTTTTCTGGTGAGAAAACGGTCTGTATGTACTTCTGACGCTACAAACAGTTTCTTCCACCATCCTTACATCTCGGTCCCGTTGCTCTCCCATTCGTGGAGACAACAAAATTTTTAGGTCTTACATTTGACGGGAAACTTTGCTGGTCTCCACATGTGTCTTACTTGGCTGCTCGTTGTACCCGTTCTCTAAATGTCCTCCGTGTTCTCAGCGGTACGTCATGGGGAGTAGATCGAATGGTCCTGCTTCGCTTATATCGGTCCGTCCTGCTTCGCTTATAACGGTCCATTGTCCGATCAAAGCTGGATTATGGGAGCTTTGTCTACTCTTCTGCCCGGCCGTCCATCTTACGCCGTCTAAACTCTATCCACCATCAGGGGTTACGTCTGGAGACTGGAGCATTCTACACCAGCCCTGTTGAGAGTCTGTATGCCGAAGCTGGCGAATTACCGCTGAACTACCGGCGCGATATTTTGCTTTGTCGGTACGCCTGCCGACTGATGTCAATGACCGACCACCCGTCATATTTCTCTTTGATGACTCTCTCGACAGCCAATACGGGCTGTATGTCTCTGCCCTGTTACCTCCTAGAGTTCGTTTTCGTCGCCTGCTTCAGTAACTTGATTTCACCCTCCCTACGGTGAGAGCCCGACGCCACCTTGGCTCCAGGCTCAGGTTCGCGTTCACCTTGAACTCAGCTCGCTTCCAAAGGAGAGGACCGCGTATTCGATATACCGCTCGGGGTTTGTCGAACTTCGTTCGAGGCTTGCTAATAACGTCTTTATTTACAGGTGGCTCCGAGACTACTGCAGGCGTCGGATGTGCCTTTGTCGTTGGAGATGATACTTTTCAATACCGGCTCCTTGACCAGTGTTCAAGCTTTACAGCTGAGCTTTTTGCTCTCTATCAGGCTGTTCAGTATATCCGCCGCCATAGTCATTCTCCCTCTGCCATCTGCTCTGATTCTTTGAGCGCCATCAGAGTCTCCGCGACCCGTATTCGGACCACCCTCTCGTGCAACGAATTCAACGGTCCCTTCAGTCGCTAGCTGATACCGGCGCTCGTGTCCCTTTTTTTCTTTTCTTTTTTGTGTGTGGGTTCCTGGCCACGTTGGTGTGCCTGGGAACGAAGCTGTTGATGCTGCGGCCAAGGCTGCTGTCCTCCTGCCTCGGACAGCTTCCTTTTGTGTCCCATCAACTGATGTTAGTGGAGTTCTTTGTCCGCGCGTTGCATCATTGTGGCATGAGGCTTGGTTCTCTCTCCATGAAAACAAGCTTTGGGCCATCAAACCGATCCCAACGGTTTGGACGACCTCCTCATGCCTTTCCCGGCGAGAGGAGGTCGTTTTGGCCAGGTTGCGGATTGGGCATTGCCGATTTAGCCACCGTTACCTGTTGTCCGATGACCCCGCCCCGCAGTGCCCCTGTGGTCATCCATTGACGGTGCGCCATGTTTTATTGTCCTGTCCCCGTTTTATTCACTCTCGTGTTGTCCTATGTCTGCCGTTTGCCTTACAGGAACATTTAGCTGATGACGCTCGAGCAGCTGCTCGTGTCCTTCGTTTTATTACACTGACAGACTTGTCCAAAAAGATCTCTTTTATTTTGTTTCTCTGTGTCTTTGTAAGTACTTTCTGATGCTGCCCCCTTGCGTTTTTCTACGCTACTAGTGCACTAACGTTTGTGACTGGGCGCTAATGACCTTAGTAGTTGAGCGCCCTACACAAAAAAAACTAATCTCTGGTTTTGACACCTTGCTGTTCGAAGCATCCCAGGGTGATGTCGCAGGGCGACATGCTTTTGTACCATTACAGAGGAAGGTTGTAAGCCCCTTTGAGTCAAATGTCAAACGTACGCGTCGTAATGGGAAACTGTGACAGTGCAAACAAATTGGTGACATATAAATGTACACTTTATTGAACTGCGATAATTAACTAAAGTTCTACAGCAACTCGTTGGATGCACTTGCGGATAGACGCAACTAAGCAGTATCCTGTCAATGCATGCTTTGCTGAATACAGTATCTACAAGACTACGTCCATCTGCGTTTGGATGAACCTCTTCATCAGTTCCGTAAGCTGGTTCATTGACTGCATCTATAACTGAAGAAACTGATTTCGATCGAGCGGTGGTGCATGAAAGAGGTGTTTAATATAGAAAATACATATGTATAAAGTAAAGATACATGTGAGGCATTAGAACACGCAGAGAGTGTCTTACCGCTGTAGCCCGGAAGACGCTCTGTTGTTGACCAGGTGTGATGCCTGTTACTCACCTCTGAAGTCCGATCACGCAGCTGGCGCAGTATTCTGATTTTAATCCTGTGCACATGAGACTAGATGTAACCCAATTGAAGATATCTAAGACAAGATGACTCAGGAAACGCACCCACACGGCGCACCTCTACCTATTCACCGTCCAAGAAACATGCGATTGATGTAATTTCGAACAATGGGAGCAAAATGGGAAGGATCCCCGTTCTGCTGGCAACTTTGTTTGAGCAGACGAGGTTATTTAAAATTTTCTTATTTTCCACGGACTGTAAATGTCAGCACACGTTTCCACATGGGCGCCATAATCTTCCTCCTCCAGCTGGATTCGATATGCCGCCTTCAGCGTAAAATGAGGAGTTCGCCGGACAGTGGATCGTGGAATATTCAACTCAGTGCTCGGCCGACGAACTGAAGCGCGAGCCGTCTGTCAGTGGCATTCAAAATGCTTCATGGAAATGAATTGTTACTTTTGGGACATTCTGTATGAAAATTCGTTGTCTGATGTGTTCAAACAATTACTTTATACGATTCTTCTTTTCCTACTGGGGTTCTCGGATTTTCAGGGTTCTCGGATTTTCGCCTATCTTAAACGAGAAAATAAAAGCGTGCACAAACCATACTTTCTTTGCAACTCGAGACGCCTTTCGCTGTAAAGTGCAGACGTGACCTACACTGGAAGGCTGTACAAGTCTGTATGGTGTAGCGTAGCCCAAGAAATCTACAGCCGAGCCTGTCACAGAAGTGACGAAGTCACAGGCTCAGATTCTTCACTCAGTTCCAGATCAGTTCTCGGAACGATACTGCAAATCTATGGCTGTACAGGGACCTCACAAGTGAGGAAAGCCCTACTGCACCACCCCGTCAGTCTCCAGCTTAAACTGCGCACGCTCTCAGAATCCAGGTGACACTTGTCATTGGTGCCGACGTGACTGACATCCTGCAACTGAATACAGTTATTAAGGGGTCCGATGACGACCCTAACATTCCAACTACCTGCCACTAACAGCCCTCCCTTCCCCTCTGTCGGTGCCCTCACTGCGACAGAGGAGAGACTGGTGCAGCCTCAGGAAAGTCCAATCACGACGGCTTTGTCTCGTTACCAAAGGAGAAAAAACTCGAAAAAAACTTGCTCTTCAGGTAGCTCTCTCTCTCTCTATACCCTGAAGAAGCATATTTTGTAAGATTTTTAGTATGACCTCGCTACCGTGTAAGTGAGACTATTCGGTGATTTGAACAGTCTTTAGAAATTACCTTCTTCAGAATCGCGATGAATACTGAACTTTGCCTGTCTTTCGATTACTGATGGGTTCTGACGTATTAAATGCAACAGTTTCAATGCATTCTTTCCAATGATTTTGAAAAATTCTGTTGCAGTTCCATCATGTCCTCTAGCATCGGTTTTAGCAATATTTTCCAGAGCCCATTTCAATTCCACTCCAGAATATCTGACTCTCATTCTAAAATCACATTCATTTCATCCTCATCAGTATCCAGTTCGTCAGTAGTAGATCGTCTCTATATTCTGCCATCTCTCTTTAATTTCCTCTGCTGGTCATATCTTTGCCATTTCTATCTTTTATCATTTGAATTTTCGCCTGGAACTTTCCTTTGAAGTCTCTAACTTTCTTGCAAATATCCCTCGTCTTTACCATTCGGTTATTGTCTTCAACTCCTTTGCGCTGTTCATTCGAGAAGACAGTCTTGTTTCTTCCAGCTAATTTCCAAAACTTTGCTTTTAATTTAAACATTGCTGATCTATCCCCTCTGATTTTTGCTCTCCTTCGCTCTTCTGCAGTTTGTTATATCTCAATCGCTAACCGTCTGGCCTTCCTGTTATTCTCCTTTTTGGGAGAGTGTTTTTCTGCTGCCTCCTTGACAGTATAGGCTACTTCTTCCCACAGCTCTTGTGTGTCTTTGTCTTGCAACTCTAATGCATTAAATCTGCTCCTTCTGCATAATCAGAAGGATTGCCGTTAAGGTCGTATCTGTAATATGGAATAGCTTCACCTACTTTCCTCAGTTTCTGATCCACAATCAGCTCCAAATCGTGTTGTAGTTGACTGGATATTACTCTTCAACCTCTGATTACAAAGTATGTAATGAATTTGATTCTAGTAGCTGTAACAGTTCGTTAGTAATAACCAGCGAACTATGCTGGTGGAATACTAGAAGCCTCTGTCTTACTTCATTTGTTGTACACATTTCCATGACCGTATTTTCCGTTGCACCTACACTCTCTGGTAACAGTAAACAATAAAACTGCTCAATTTACTGTGTATTTCTAAGTCCACCGTGAGTTGTGGGATGGTAAATATTCATACCAGTAAATCAGGAGCATAAAATATATGGTGAAGATGTCTGAAAAATCTGCAGGAAATTAGGAATTTCGACTTCTTTGAGTAAACGTATACCGTTATGGTGAAGACATTTTCCAAAGAGCTAGGGTTCAGAAACAACCTTACATCATGCATATAAAACCACGTACGATGCCAGAGTCGGTTTCATGACTTCCATGAAATGCTTCTTAAGCACAGGCAAAAAGCCTACCCTACCTGCTGCATCTGTGCTAAATTTTTCACCTAGTGCTCCGCTTGACACTGTTACTCAGATTACCATCAGTTTATTCAGTAGCGACTAAGACTGTAGCAACAGCAGCTACACCATCTGCATCAGAGTCTCCTCAAAATTCTGTGCCGCTGCTCGGTGTAGCCACGCGGTCTTGGGCGTCTTGCCGGCCGCGGTGGTCTAGTGGTTCTAGGCGCTCAGTCCGGAACCGCGCGACTGCTACGGTTGCAGGTTCTAATCCTGCCTCGGGCATGGATGTGTGTGGTGTCCTTAGGTTATTTAGGTTTAAGTAGTTCTAAGTTCTAGGGGACTGATGATCTCAGCTGTTAAGTCCCATAGTGCTCAGAGCTATTTGAACCATTGCAGCAGTTGAAGCCATAGTGAAGGAAAACCGCCGAGTGACAGTGAATGACATTGCAGCATGTTTACAGATTAGTCATGGGTCAGCACACCACATTGTGCATGATGTGCTCCTCTTTCACAAGTGTCTGCAAGATCGGTGCCACGGCAACTGACTCCTGAAATGAAGGAACGACGTGTTGATTCTTGTGAAGAACTTCTTCAGCGCTTTGAACGAGAAGGTGATGGCTTCTTTGCAAGATGGGTGCCACGGCAACTGACTCCTGAAATGAAGGAACGGCGTGTTGATGCTTGTGAAGAACTTCTTCAGCGCTTTGAACGAGAAGGTGATGGCTTCCTTGCAAGAATCGTTACTGGGGACGAAACCTGGGTTCACTTCCACCAGAGCGAGCAAGGAATGGCGCCATTCCTCATCACCAAAACCAAAGAAGTCTCGAAAAGAACCATCAGCAGGAAAGGTTATGCTGACTCTCTTTTTGGACGAAAAAGGCGTCATTTTGGAGGGACCACTGTCACCAGTGCATCATACACAGATCTCCTTAAAAATCATCTGCGCCTGCAATCAAATCGAAGGGACGTGGATTGCTGTCAGCAGGTGTCCTTTTGCAACGTGACAATTCAAGGCTCCCCCCCCCTGCCCGCACAACAGTTGCAACAATCACACACCTGCATTTTGAATGTCTTCCTTATCCACCATACTCACCAGACCTTTCCCCAAGTGATTTCCATATGTCTGGACCACTCAAAGACGCAATGGGAGGAAAGAAGTTCCGTTCTGATGACGAGGTACGCCACGCAGTACATGAGTGGTTGCGCGGACTACCAAAAGAATTTTTTCTAATGGAATTTATGCACTTTGTAAGCGCTGGAGGACTTGCATTTAGCATGGGGGAGATTATGTTGAAAAGTGATACAGCTTTGTACCACTTCTGCACAATAAATAACATTTAAAAAAATATTTAATGTTTCCATTTGACTCACCCTCGTAATAATATCCAGAATATTTACTCTTCATGAAAAGAAGCATTTTACAGAAAAATTGGATGTAATTAGGAACTGTATTTACAACAATCTATTTGCTGACATGTACACTGCGGAACAAAACTGACTGTAAGTATGCTTACAAGCGACTCAAAGGCCATCGGTAAATATTCATACCATTACTCACCTGTTCGCAGATTTGTCAAGCGTACCGACCTAGAAGCATAAAAAGATGTTCATTCCTATCAGAGACACAATTTTGAATATATTACTACCAATATAATCCATTATTTGTAGTACATAATGTAAGAAAAAATATGTAAGATCAGTGGTATATACACTCTAAGACAAAAATACGGCGTACCACGAAGGAATTATCCGAATGGGCACGGAAATCGGTAGATGTGCTGTAAATGTGCCGAAAAACAAGTTATTACAATTTCAGAAAAATTGGATGATTTGTCCTAGAGAAATTGTCAGTAACGCATTGGTCGTCCTCTGGCACTTATGCAAGCAGTTATTCGGCTTAGCATTGACTGATGAAGTTGCTGAATGTTCTTCTGAGGAATATCGTGCCAATTTCTGCCTAGTTGGTACGTTAGATCGTCAAAAACCCGAGATGGGTATTGGGGCCAAACGCTCCAAACGTTTTTAATTGGGTCGCCGGATCTCTCACCAAGTGAGAATTTTGGGGCTTTATGGACAGCGCCTTCTAACCACCTCGGGATTTTGACATCTAACACGTCAGCTGGACGGAAATTGGCACGGCATCCCTCGGCAGGACATCCAATAAATCTATCAGTCAATGCCAAGCCGAATAATGCTTATACACTGAAGAGCCAAAGAAACTGGCACACCTGCCTGATATCGTGTAGGGCCCCCGCGAGCACGCAGAAGTACCGCAACACGACGTGACATGGACTCAACTAATGTCTCAAGTAGTACCGGAGGGAACTGACACCATGAATCCTGCAGGGATGTCCATAAATACGTAAGAGTAAGACCTCTTCTGAACAGCACGTTGAAAGGCATCCCAGATATGCTCAATAATGTTCATGTCTGGGGAGTCTGGCGGCCAGCGGAAGTGTTTAAACTCAGAAGAGTGTTCGTATAGCCACACTACAGCAATTCTGGACCTGTGGGGTATTGCACTGTGCTGCTGGGATTGCCCAAGTCCATGGTACGCACAATGGACATGAATGGATGCAGGTGATCAGACAGGATGCTTATGTGCATGTCACCTGTCAGAGTCGTATCTAGACGTATCAGGGGTCCCATATCGCTCCAACTGCACACGCCCCACACCATTACAGAGCCTCCACCAGCGTGAACAGTCCCCTGCTGACATGCAGGGTACATGGATTCATAAGGTTGCCTCCATACCCGTACACGTCCAACCAATCGATACAATCTAAAACGAGACTCGTCCGACCAGGCAACATGTTTCCAGTCATTAACAATCCAATGTCAGTGTTGACGGGCTCAGGCAAGGCGTAAAGCTTTGTGCCGTGCCGCTGCTCGGTGTAGCCACGCGGTCTTGGGCGTCTTGCCGGCCGCGGTGGTCTAGTGGTTCTAGGCGTTCAGTCCGGAACCGCGCGACTGCTACGTTCGCGGGTTCGAATCCTGCCTCGGGCATGGATGTGTGTGATGTCCTTAGGTTAGTTAGGTTTAAGTAGTTCTAAGTTCTAGGGGACTGATGACCTTAGAAGTTAAGTCCCATAGTGCTCAGAGTCATTTGAACCATTTGGGCGTCTTGTCACGGTCCGCGCGGCTCCTCCCGTCGGAGGTTCGAGTCCTCCCTCGGGCACGGATGTGTGTGTTGTCCTTAGCGTAAGTTAGTTTAAATAGTGTGTAAGCCTAGGGAGCGATGATCTCTGCAGTTTGGTCCAGTAGAACCTTACCACAAATTTCCAAAAATTTCCTTTGTGCCGAGCAGTCGTCAAGGGTAAACGAGTGGGCCTTCGGCTCCGAAAGCCCATATCGATTATGTGTCGTTGAATGGTTCGCACGCTGACACTTTTGATGGTCCAGCAATTTGCGAAGGTTTGCACTTCTGTCACGTTAAACGATTCTCTTCGGCTGTGGTTGGTCCCGTTCTTGCAGGCCACACCGATATGTCAGTCAAGATTAACTTCTGTTCAGTTCAGTAATCGTGACGCTGACGACAACTTTTGGCTAATCGGACTACTTGTCTTTCTTCGTGTCTTCGTTTTATTGTGTCCTACTCAAGACTACGAATTGTTTATCTGTCGTTGATCCATTGCTCTCAAGGTTTATAACTGTTCATCAGTACGAAGGCTAAGTCCGATAAACCAATATCATTCAATCGAAGACTAACACTAGCCTTACTATATCGTCACGTTGAGAACGGTAAAGATTAACTTTCTTCAGTCGAATGGCTGAGCAATACTTCAGTCTCTACCTCACGAATAATCAAACTTCCAAAACCGAAACAGTCTAATAGCGTTTGCGTCCAGACGAATATCGCAAAAGTGCTCTAGAGCGACTCAAGAGCAACTAACTAACTGAACATTTCCGTATTCGAGCTGCATTGTAGTCGCATTGAATTTCCTTTTCGATGCGGCTACAACTCTCTTCCATGGAAAATCTTATGTTTGACTGAATTACTTTCATGGATTTAACCTTCGTTCATATGATTTTGAATTTATTCTATAGATGTATGATAAAGAATCTATGATAATCCTTTCCTTTTATCTCCCCTTTTTGAATGCTATTCTCAGTATTTGAATAATACAGGTGATAATCAGAATATTACCAGTGTATATTACCAGTCAATACTTGCCGCCACTATCAAGATGACTCACTTCCTACTTTAAGTTTTCACAAAGTTTGTTAATTGGGGTTTTCTGTCCTTGTGTCGTTACTACACCCACACTACATCCCAACACATCTTGATATCAGTATCACAAAAACGACCATGTTCGACAGTGTGTCCGGGTGCATTACATGTTCTCGACTCCTGCCTCGGGCATGGATGTGTGTGATGTCCTTAGGTTAGTTAGGTTTAAGTAGTTCTAAGTTCTAGGGGACTGATAACCTCAGAAGTTAAGTCCCATAGTGCTCAGAGCCATTTGAACCATTTCGTGTTCTCACATCTCGTCATATGAGAGTACGTCTAGTAATGTCGAAAATGATCGATTTTGTGGTCCTCGTGTCATATGGTGAGGAGACCTAATGTTGCATGGACGCACTGATTTCGAAAACTTTGAACACGGTGAATTCACCCTCAACGTTATTGTGGTGCTGTACTCCTTCCTCATTTATGCCTTTTCAGGGGTGCATTCGGACTTGACTTCACTTTTTTGGATGACAGTGCTCGATGACATCCAACAGCTGGGATGGAGGAGCTCTTGGAAAGAGAGAACACTCAGCGAATGGGCTGGCCTAACCGTTCCACCGACTTCAGTCCCAACGATCACATGTGTTGCGGAGACGTACTGGAGCACTTCCACATGCACTAACAGCCGTCCAGTAGTACACTGAGAAGCCAAAACGTAATGACCAATGCTCACGACGAGGCTGTATGTTGCTTGGTGGTGTTGCAGGCAGGAGACGCGTAGAAGAAAGTAAATAAGCGGAGCAGAGACGAAATGGGAATCGTTTTAGCGAGGATACGGGCCGGAGATGGGAACTGACATAAGCTCTTGAGACAAAGGCCAGGCTGTTAATCCCCGGAGCCTGGTAACGAGCGTCTCGGAAACGGCGAAGCCGGTTGGATGTTGGGTGACTACTGTCGTGAGCATCTATGGAAAGTAGCTGAAGGTGTAGGCGACAAGATGTAGGACGTCCACACCACATAACAGAACATGGAGTCGGATGCTTACTAGCGGAGAGCTTACGCAGGTGTGACGACAGAGTACCTTTACGGTGCAGATACAAGGGTTTCGGAGAACGCCGTTCAGCGCATTTTGTTAACCACACGTATTCCCATGTTCACCCAACGATGTCGTGATTTACCGCTGCAGTGCGCGCACGGGATCATCGATTGGATCTTGGTTATATGGAAACCTGTTGGCTGACCGGATGAACAATATTTCTTATTACACCAGGTCGATGTTCGTGTCGGGATACGGCGTTATTCGGGGAAACGGCTGACTGAAAAACATGCAACACACCTCGCAAACAGCACTGTGGGGACAGATTTTGCAATGGGGGACATTCATTTCGTTTTCCATGTGACTTGGGACATTCATTTCGTATCCCATGGGACTTGGCCGCAATGAGACCTGTAGTAATAATCGATGGTGTCATGACAAAATGGTTCAAATGGCTCTGAACACTATGGGACTTAACTTCTGAGGTCATCAGTCCCCTAGAACTTAGAACTACTTAAACCTAACTAACCGAAGGACATTACATACATCCATGCCCGAGGCAGGATTCGAACTTGCGACCGTAGCGGTCGCGCGGTTCCAGACTGTAGCGCCTAGAACCGCTCGGCCACTCTGGCCGGCGTGTTATGACAGCTGTGGACAAAGTGAACATTACTGCAAGCTATATTCCTTCATTCTTTGTGGCATTTTCCAGCACGATATCTGTCCGTGTCGCAGTGTCAGAATCGTGCCACCATATTTTGAAGAGCATGACAGTAAACTTGATGTCTTGCTAACCTAAATAATTTACGGGAATTTCGTGACCAGTGCTTAGACATTTGCTGCTACATAGCTCCGGAATCCTATCAAAGACTTGTCGAACACATGCCATGCAGAATCGCTGCTGTATCGCGTTCTAGTGGTAGCTCAACTGCGCTATTATGAGTGTGTTAAATAGAATTATCATTGGGAATGAGATTTTCACTCTGCAGCGGAGTGTGCGCTGATATGAAACTTCCTGGCAGATTAAAACTGTGTGCCCGACCGAGACTCGAACTCGGGACCTTTGCCTTTCGCGGGCAAGGGCTCAAACATCTGAGCTACCGAAGCACGACTCACGCCCGGTACTCACAGCTTTACTTCTGCCAGTATCTCGCCTCCTACCTTCCAAACTTTACAGAAGTTCTCCTGCGAACCTTGCAGAACTAGCACTCCTGAAAGAAAGCATATAGCGAAGACATGGCTTAGCCCATTCTGCAAACATCCCCCAGGCTGTGGCTAAGCCATGTCTCCGCTATATCCTTTCTTTCAGGAGTGCTAGTTCTGCAAGGTTCGCAGGAGAACTTCTGTAAAGTTTGGAAGGTAGGAGGCGAGATACTGGCAGAAGTGAAGCTGTGAGTACCGGGCGTGAGTCGTGCTTCGGTAGCTCAGATGGTAGAGCACTTGCCCGCGAAAGGCAAAGGTCCCGAGTTCGAGTCTCGGTCGGGCACACAGTTTTAATCTGCCAGGAAGTTTCAGAATTATCATTGATCTTGTCATATGATTTTATCATCATGGAGAAAGTTCAAATGAGATCGAGCAATAAAAACTTTAACCACGAGATCAGCTCAACTCTCAGTGGTACATGGAAGCATGTTCAAAAATGGTTTAAATGGCTCTGGGACTTAACATCTGAGGTTATCCGTCCCCTAGAACTTAGAACTACTTAAACCTAACTAACCTAAGGACATCACACACATCCATGCCCAAGGCAGGATTCGAACCTGCAACCGTAGCGATCGCGTGGTTCCAGACAGGAGCGCTTAGAATCGCTCAGCCACTCCGGCCGGCCATGGAAGCAGGTCTCCAACACTCAGTGTCTACAGGTCAATACACCGAGTTATTTACGCTTAAGGACACCGATGACACTAATAACATCACTTCATCGCACACATTGTGATAGTCTCTGGTAGCATATATAAATTCCTTACAATTTTTCATGACTTCATTCACTTTATCAATGGAAGTGCAATAAAAACTAATTGAAAATAGAACTCATATTCGGCAAAGCCAAATAAGGTTGTACGAAAAAGAATATATATTTCAAGTTTGTTGTCCTGAAGAAACGCATGGAGGAACATTGTTTTGGTCGAATACTCAGTTCAACCTAGAATTACCTAGAATTACACTGACGTGACCCAAGTCATGGCATAGTGATATGAACATATACAGATGGTGGTAGTATCGCGTACACTAGGTATAAAAGGGCAGTGCATTGGTGGAGCTGTCATTTATTCTCAGGTGATTCACGTGAAAAGGTTTCCGACGTGATTGTGGCAGCACGATGGGAATTAACAGACGGAATAGTAGTTCGAGCTAGACGTATGGGACACTCTGTTTCGGATACCGTTAGGGAATTTCGAGATCGGCTGTGTAAAGCGTGGCACGTACGACAGTGCCGCAAAATTTTGTGTTAATGGGCTATGCAGCAGACTACCGTCGCGAGTTCCTTTGCTAACAGCACGACATCGCCTGCAGCGCCTGTCCTGGGCTCGTGACCATATCGGTTGGATCCTAGATGACTGGAAAACCGTGGCCTGGTCAGATGAGTCTCGATTTCAGTTGGTAAGAGATGATTGTAGGATACGAATATGGCGCAGACCCCACGAAACCATGGCACTGTGCAAGCTGGTGATGGCTCTGTAATGGGTCGGACTGTGTTTACATGTAATGGGCCGGGTCCTCTGGTACAGCTGGTCTTATCATTGATTGGAAATACTCACGTTCGGCTTCTAGAAGACCATTTGTACCTATTTATGGGCTTCATCTTCCCAAACTAAAATGGAATTTTGTGGATGACAATGTGTCATGTTACTAGGCCACAATTGTTAGCGAGTGGTTTGAAGAACATTCTCGACAGTTCGAGCGAATAATTTGGCCATCCAGATCGCTCGACATGGCTCAATGTTTCTGCAGGTGGATTCCAACGAACGACTTGTTGAGTCCATGCAACACCGAGTTGCTGCACTACGTTTGGCAACGAAGGTCCGGCACGATATTAGTAGGTATCCCATGACGTTCGTCGCCTCAGTGTATATGCATCTGTTTACATTTTTTGTGTGATACGTATTACTTACATTTTAGGATCTTCCATCAGTCAGTATAGACTATTACCTTTAGCACAATTTTGTCTACATTTACAGCACTCATTACGTTCACAAAGTCGGAAACTCTATAGTTCCAGATAACTGCACTTCTTGATGTAGACGACTACAATAGGATTATGTTGATCCTATTATCCACAATGCTATCGGTAGTAACAAAGCTCCGTTCTAAATAGCACGAAGGGGGGGGGAAATATGGTTTAGCAGCAAGTTGCTGAAGTGAGTACAGGTTGCGTGAGACTCGTGGAGCCTGTCTCAGAATATCGACTGGTTGTAGAATAAATTGTTCCTCAATTGGCGCTCGCCACACACGTCTGTGCGATACTTTCCATTTCGCGACCAACAGCACGTGTGCATGTAGTGGGATGCAAAATGTAGCAACACCTCACGTTGAACTTGGATGTGTGTGTAGGTCTCATGTTTCCAGGTACTTCTCTTCTTTGTTACATTGAACTAATCTCTCACAACCACTGATTTTACAGATAAATAATGTCGCCTTGATGGGTGATTTCTTTTGATAAACGGCTATCTATGAAGCCTGTCACCGGCGACGACGCTGTCTTGGATTTCCTCATACATAAGATGAATGACCGCAAGCCCTGCAAAACTGTCCCAATACTGACATTTTGATGTACCGTAGCTGAGTAACCTGTCGATTGCTATCGAAGTTCTGCTATCAGATCAACAGAATGATGGAAATGTTGCAGAAAAACACATCATATTGTAGGGATTGATAACGTTTAGACAGTAAATTAACTGATCAGTGGTGGAGTATCTTTAATTGTAGCAATGCATATTACAAGTGAAGAGAAAAAGATGCTTAGGCGGGCAGGCGAAACCAAATATTCGGCTGAAACTAAGCTCCGTGTGTTGCTTAAGGTCAGCGATGCCGAGGGACATGCTCAAGTTCGTATCTTCTCTATTTGACTCCCAGACCTCACGATCACCTCTTGAATTACGCTACATAAAAAGCTACGTTTGTCAGTTGTATCTCCTTTAACAACACAATTTTCTACTGTTTTCAACATCTTTTGTGCACTGTAACACATTATGAGGTTCATATTTGTCTGTATACGGCAGAGTGTACTATATACGCTAGAAAAATATTCAATGTTTAAGACACGTCTTGTATTTACGTGCAGGGTCCGACCGTTCATAGAAGGAGCAATAGAACAGTACAACCATTTTATGCAGACAACAACGTTCTCATCTTGATAGCCACACACACTTACATAATTCTGTAGCTGACAGTTTGAAAACAAAGAGAAAAACAGCTCATTCCGAGACTTTCCACGATTACGGAGATCATGATCGGACATAGCACATAAATGCACACATACGTTTTTCATGATAGGTGCATTGTGCTGCCACCCACTGCCAGGTAATCCGTATCGGCGACCTCAGTGGTCATTAGACATCGTGAGAGAGCAGAATGGGGCGCTTCGCGGAACTCACGGACTTCGAACGTGGTCACGTGATTGGGTGTCACTTGTGTCATACGTCTGCACGCGAGATTTCCACACTCCTAAACATCTCTAGGTACACTGTTTCCGATGTGATAGTGATGTGGAAACGTGAAGGGATACGTATAGCACAAAATAGTACAGACCGACCTAGTCTGTTTACTGACGGAGACCGCCAACAGTTGAAGAGAGTCGTAATGTGTAATGTAGGTAGACATCTATCCAGACCATCACACAGGAACTCCTAACTGCATCAGAATCCACTGCAAGTACTATGACAGTTAGGCGGGGGTGAGAAAACTTGGATTTCATGGTCGAGCGGCTGCTCATAAGCCACACATCACTCCGGTAAATGCCAAACAACGCCTCGCTTGGTGTAAGGAGCGTAAACACTGGACGATTGAACAGTGGAAAAACGTTGTATTGAGTGACGAATCACGGTACACAATGCAGCCATCCGATGACAGATGGTGGGTATGGCGAATGCCCGGTGAACGTCATCTGCCAGCATGTGTAGTGCCAATAGTAAAATTCGTAGACGGTTATGTTATGGTGTAGTCGTGTTTTTCATGGAGGGGTCTTGCACCCCTAGTTATTTTGCGCAGCACTATCACAGCACAGGCCTACATTGATGTTTTAAACACCTTCTTGCTTCGCATTGTTGAAGAGCAATTTGGGGATGGGGAATGCATCTTTCAACACGATCGAGCACCTCTTGATAATGGACGGCCTGTGGCGGAGTGATTACGCTAGAATAACATCCCTGTAATGGAGTGGCCTGCACAGAGTCCTGAACTGAAGCCTAAAGAACACCTGTTTGATGTTTTGGAACGCGGACTTCGTGCCAGGCTTCACCGATCGACATCGATACCTCTCCTCAGTGCAGCACTCCGTGAAGAATGGGCTGCCATTCCCCAAGAACTTTATTCAACGTATGCCTGCGAGAGTGGAAGCTGTTGTCAGTGCCAAGGGTGGGCCAACACAACACTGGGGAGGGCGCCACGAACTTGTACGTCATTTTCAGTCAGGTGTCCGGATACTTTTGATCACATTGTGTAGCTAGCGTATATTTTTTATTTTTATAGAGCATATTTTGTAGTGTAATACAGATGGAAAAAAATCGCAACACCAAAAAATAATTAATGTAGAGTAATGAAATTTCGGCAATTTCTCTAGGTCACATATGTTAAGTGATTAACATCGAAAGATCGCAGGTTAATGTGAGCGCAGGATAAGCCATTGCAAATGTGAACTTCTGGTACATCGATAACCGTTGAAACCGCCAGAATGTTGAATGCAAGCACGCAGACGTGTATTCATTGTGTTGTACACGTGCCGGATGTCAGCTTATGGGATGGAGTTCCATACCTGTTGCACTTGGTCTGTCAGTACTGGGACGATTAATGCTGGACGTGGATGACTCTGGAGTTGCCATCTGATGTCCTATATGTGCTCGACTTGAGACTGATCTGGTGATCTAGCAGACACTCTGTGGAGAATGTTGGGTTACAACAGCGGTATGTGGGTGACCGTTATCCTGTTGGAAAACACCTTCTGGAATGCGTTTCATGAATGGCAGCTCAACACGTCGAATCACCAGACTGAAGTACAAATTTGCAGTCAGGGTGCGTGGGATATCCACGAGAAAGCTCCTGCTGCCATACGGAATCGCAACCCCGGACTGTAACACCAAATGTAGGTCTAGTGTGTATAGCACACAGACAGGTTGGTTGTAGGCCCTTAACTGGCCTCCTTTTAACCACCACACGGCCATCACTGGCATAGAGGTGGAACTTCCTTTCTTCAGGAAACACAACAGACGTCCACCCTGTCTGCCAATGAGCTCTCGCTTGACGCCATTGAAGTCGCAATCAGCGGTGGTTTGGGGTCAGTGAAATGCACGCTGCAGGTGACTGGTTAAGTTCTGTTCTTGAACTAACCGATTTATAAATGTTCGTTGTGTCACTGTGGGTCCAACTGCTCCTCAAATCTCTGCTTCATTCGCAATACAATGCGACACCGCCATACGCCAAAGACGATGGTTTTACCTCTCGAAAGAGCCACGTGGCCGTCTGGAGCCCGGCCTTCTTTCGACTGCACCTTCTCGTGACCACCGCAACCAGGAATCATATACAGTTGGTACATTCCTATCAAGTCTTCCTGCAGTATCGCAGAAGGTAAATCCAGCTTCCCGTAGTCCTATTACCCGACATTGTTCTGACTCAGTAAGGTGTTGATAACGGCGTCTTTGCCGCCCTAAAGCTATCGTTGACGGACATCACCTCATCCGGTCCAATCTCAGAGGTAACTAACGCTCACGAACTTTACAGCGTGTATTTACAGCGAACCTAATAGCGCCACTCTCATGGAACTGGCGCAGAATTATAAAAGAAATCATCTTTCATATGTGGAAACACAGGTACCAACTTTCGTTTCTGTCGTACAACTCTTTATTGGTGTTGCGAATTTCTTTCTTCAGTATAATGGATATCTCTCGTATTGGTCCTCACGTGAGGTTTCTCTGGTGTTTCCGCAGATATTTTCGTTCTTGCAATGTGTAGCTGGGATCAACCGAAACAAATGCCGCTCACTGAGTCTCTCCTGCGACGCACAGTTTCAAGAGGAGGTGTCGGTTTGTTTTCAGTTACAAACAAAATGATTTTTGAATCGGAATTTTACATGCACATTCTACGGAGTGGTCTCAAATTAGTGTAGTGCAACACTACTTTTATCGATATGTATTATCGAGAGCAGTTATACACGAAGAGTAACCTGGAATTCCAGCAACGACGAAACAGCGCAGCTGCACAGCGGTAGCTATCGCTACTGGAGTGCTGATTATCCTACGTATTTTAGTGTTCCTGTTAATACTTGTCGATAAAAACAATATCACACTAGACTAATTTCGGACCGATCTGTCGAATGGACACGTAAAATTCCCATTTAAGAATCATTTTCTTCGTTATGGAAAACAAACTTTCTGTCGACACATAAGGGCGTCGCGTGAAAGACGTGACGAGTAGTATTCCTTTAGTCTGACTCCAATTACACTTCGCATAAACGATACTGCAGATACTGCCGAAACACCAGAGATAATGCACCTGACGAATGTTTGACCTCCGTGCGGAGGATGTGGGGACAAGTAGCATTTCCAAGGTCTGTGAAACTGACTGTAGGTGGTAGGGAGGTGTGCTGACTCAGTGCTCCTCCATACCGTATCTGAAAGGCGTTACTAGCAGAGTGTGACACACCGGCCAGTCCCTACTGAATGGTTCGTCACTGTAATTTATTTTCTGTATTTTATGGGGAACAACACTGCAACAATCCATTCTGAGTTGCTGGAAGTGAACAGCAAACAATGTACTATCTTATGCCACAGTGGATATGTAGCGTAGAGGTTTCCAGTGTGGTCCAAAAAAAGCCTGAATGACGAAGATCGAAACTGCAGACCATATCTCTACGAAGATACGGGAATCGGTAGAGAAGTGGACGCCGTGGCGTTCAAAGAGCCCGTATCACAGTCGAGATGATAGTGCAAAAAGGGAAAATGAACCCGTTCAGTACTCAGCATTTTGCACATTTTGAACTATGACCCACAGATAAAGGATCAAACAAAACGCTGGAAACGTGTGAATTCACCACTACCATAAAAGGCAAAGACCAAACCACGTCGGGCAAGAGTACGCTCAGTGTGGCTTGGGATTTCTCTGAGGTGGTGCTAGCAGATTGTGCACGCATTGGGCAAACCGTCACAGGAGCGCACACCGAAATCTCCTGACTAGATAACAGGAGGATGTCAGGACAATATGTTGCGGGAAACTGTACAAGAGAGTGCTTTTGCGGCCGCGCGGAGTGGCCGCGCGGAGTGGCCGCGCGGTTAAGGCGCCATGTCACTAAATGCGCGGCCCCTCCCGCCGGAGGTTCGAGTTCTCCCTCGGGCATGGGTGTGTGTGTTGTCCCTAGCGTAAGTTAGTCTAAGTTAGTTTAAGTGGTGTGTAAGTATAGGGACCGCTGACCTTAGCAGTCTGGTTCCTTAGGAATTCACACACATTTGAAGTGAGAATATGTTGAGAAGGACTAGCACCGTCACCAAGTTTCATGATCGCCACCTGAGTTTTTAATCAGGTGACAATTAAAACGCCTCGTATGTGGGTATGGAACATCACATTGTGTTAGTGTGGAATATTCGATTCTTGTTTATACAATACTGGCTTAGGTTAAGAGCGGTGGTTATATTTCCTCCATATCTAGTGTGAAACTCTTCTGTGGCTCTGTAGTGTGGTGAGTACCATCGACTCTTCTATGATTTTCCGCCAGATATCACGTTTTTCTGTTAACGCTTTCCTGTTCCTACATACGATGACTGTGGTGGGGTCCCTGTCATCTTGGAACACAGCTTCACCACTGGAGAACAAGCGTTGTACCTTGGGATGGAACTGATCAGCAAAATCTTCACATAACCTTTGTCAATGATGTTACCCAGCAGAGTAACCATGGAATACTACGATTTTGCTTCCCAAATGATGACCAAATACTCGTCATATTTTTCTCTTGGATCGTAAACCCGACCAGAAGTCGGAAACAGACTCATCCGACCAAATGCTCTTCTTCCGTTGTCCCACAGTCAAGGTTTTATGACTTCGGTGACACGTTTCCCTGTCGCGGACATTTACGTAACTGACGAATGGTTTTAGAATTTCATTTCGCTGTGTAATTCTCTGCTTATAGAGCTTTCTTTGTGTCATTTTGTTGCTAACACTGTGAAGCAAGACTCCTCCGACCAAATTACTTTCTCCCATTTCTCCATAGCCTAGGTTTTACGGCTTCCACAACACATTTTCCTGTTACTAGCATGTGCGTACCTCGTGAGTGGTCTTGGAATTCCAGTTCGCTCTGTAATTCTCCGCCACGATCATTCAGCACACACTTTCGTCCGCGTTGTGACTTATTGTATGATGTTTTTCCGCCTTCCCTCCATGCGGTATAAATGTTTGATACGGTGCTCCTTGAAAAACCAAACACTTCGGCTGCCACAGCGACGGGAGCATCCACCAAACAAGCATCAACAACTTGCTCACTGTCGGATTCACGTATCTCGGAGATAATGCACTCACAACCAGACGCTTGCTACGTATTTGGAACTTTCCACAGGAGCAGTGCGTGGTCTGTTACAACAGTGAAATCTAGAGTATTTCTCGCTATGTTTCCATATTTTGTCCTACACCTGTATATTCCATTATCTCTAAAGCCACTTCTTTCGCCTCCGTTAATTAATATGAGAACAGACAGATCACACCACTGTTCAGGGTCTACTCTGAAGTCTAGTTCCCCTTACAACTTGTAAAGCTGGCATACCACTTTCGATAGAATCATGCCTAGCAAAGCATCGAGTTATCCAAACAAACCGTTGATGTTGAGGACAACTTTGCTTGTGCTTATAAATTCCTTTGCTCCATTCTCTCTAGATCTCCTTCATCCATTCAGCTTATTTTTCGTCTTATACGCAGTCATTGTCTTCTGGGATTTCCATTTAAGGTCTCGTTTGGTGCCTCTGTATAACCCATTCATGTCATATAGTGGGTCTATCTCAGTCTTACTTTTATTTTTTTATCATTACGTCTTTGTGGTTGGTATTGTTGGTCTTAAGGTCATGGTTACACCATCATTTCCATCTCTCTCCTTCATAGCAGGGGCCCTTTTATCTGTGTGGTATCTTCATCTTATTCCTTACAATTTGTGACAAGTCATGTCTTATAGACCAACGCTTCGGCTACTGTCGCAAGTGGCCATCCTCACAGTGATGAGCGAATACACTGACCTGCTGAAGGCTAATTGCAACTATGGTCGAAATGCGGGTTTATGAAGCAGTATGACAACGCTGTTACATACTTGGAATGGATCAATGAAGTTTGCAACGGCCGAGGAAGCTTGCGTTGATAAAGAAGTCTTAGTAACTTACCTCTGTCTCCTCTTCCCCCTGTCCAAGCCGATAGATTGCTAATCAGAGGGACCACAAAAACATACATTATTTCTACGTGCAAGAAATTCTGTTGTCTTTTACCTTCTGTTCGCTAGAACAGCATTTAAATTTTCAAGAAAGATTCTAGAATTATAATTTGTCCTAACCGAATTCCACTAATTATATTTTATAAATGGTTTCCAGTCAACTAATGGGCAATATGCACTGACGCTATACAATGACTCACTGATTAAAAAACCGTGCACACATGTGTTTTACGGTCCACCACAGACTAAATGCGTCCTCCTGCCATTCATACGTTCTCGTACCACTATAAGTTTTGTTATGCCTGTGCTGTCACTGGATGTCACTGTCCACGGCAAGTAGAAAGGCATTGCGACTAGAGCCGTGGTACTGGAATGTAACACAGTGCCGCTTTAAGTTTTGGGCCCTATCACTACCTATTACGTCACAATTACTTTAATTCTCGTCCCCTAATTCCGTCTCTCTGAATGTTTCGTTACAGTTTATCTCTTTGCTTCTCTTCGATTGTCTCCCTGTCTCTCTCTCTCTCTTCCGTTCCTTTATTCTATATGTGGTCCTCTCCCCCTTTCCTCTAGATGCTTCTTATGTATCACCTTAGTTTAATATCGCTCCTTATATTTTTCCTCCCTAAGTCTCTCTTGTTTTGTCCCTGGCTTCCCCCTTTTTCTTCTTTTTCGTTTTCTTCTCCATCGGCATTCCCCCTAGTAGTTCCCCGTTTTCCACCTTCGTAGTCCTCTTTCCTACCAGTCGTCCAGACCTAGATTTCTGTCTTCCATTGGTTCCTATATTTACTGTATCCCATCTTAGGGCTGGCCTTCCTCTCCTTCTTCTTCCAGACAGCTCCCAGTTTAACACTTTGAGTCCCAGAAATACAAAAAAAATTAAATTTTTCATAAAATTGACTTTTATCGTCTTTTTAAGCAATGATTACAAGAATAAAATGGGAAAAACTAATCAGTCGATTGTTTTAAGGAGGTGGATTCACTATGGAAGCACTTGAACATACAGTTTTCAACCGCCTGTTGTTTCATGAGACGTATCAGTAGCAATTTCGCATTTTTCCTGACACATTCCCAATCTCGAAATGTCCATGAACACATGATGCTAGAACAAATTATAGTCCTAAATAACAGGCTACAATTGGCCTAAAATTTAACACATATATCAAAAGTTTAAAAACACAACATAAGAGCAGAAGTATTAACTCTAAATTTACTTTACAGTATCTCCTGATATACTTACTTTCACTGTTAGTGACCTCCTCAGCACGATCTCCATAAAAGAAACAAAGAATCACGATCTCTTGCAATCACGGGCCGCAGTCTCCGCATCGACTTTCGCGCTGAACGTCGTAAATGACTGCTACAAAGCACTACACTTGTACGGATTCCTCACTCTACCACTAAATGCCTCTGCCCTGCAATAACAAATCAAAAATCGATAAAATGGTGGTTTCAGGCAGAAACCACCGATACTCAAAGGGTTATAATCTTCCTTGGCCACCTATAATTAGGCATTGTCTGTGCATGCCCCTAGCGCTGAACCGCTCTATTCTCCAAATTTTTGTTATGGAGCACGTGATCTCCACTCGCCTCCGTACTTCTTCAATTTGTATCCTTTTTTGCGCCGATAACTGTAGATATCTTTCCATATAGTGTGTTTCCATTGTTCTGAATTTCTCCCTAACTTTCCTTGTGTCAAACAACATTTAAGCTCCAAGTATGGGTAGAACTACACTCCTGGAAATTGAAATAAGAACACCGTGAATTCATTGTCCCAGGAAGGGGAAACTTTATTAACACATTCCTGGGGTCAGATAAATCACATGATCACACTGACAGAACCACAGACACATAGACACAGGCAACAGAGCATGCACAATGTCGGCACTAGTACAGTGTATATCCACCTTTCGCAGCAATGCAGGCTGCTATACTCCCATGGAGACGATCGTAGAGATGCTGGATGTAGTCCTGTGGAACGGCTTGCCATGCCATTTCCACCTGGCGCCTCAGTTGGACCAGCGTTCGTGCTGGACGTGCAGACCGCGTGAGACGACGCTTCATCCAGTCCCAAACATGCTCAATGGGGGACAGATCCGGAGATCTTGCTGGCCAGGGTAGTTGACTTACACCTTCTAGAGCACGTTGGGTGGCACGGGATACATGCGGACGTGCATTGTCCTGTTGGAACAGCAAGTTCCCTTGCCGGTTTAGGAATGGTAGAACGATGGGTTCGATGACGGTTTGGATGTACCGTGCACTATTCAGTGTCCCCTCGACGATCACCAGTGGTGTACGGCCAGTGTAGGAGATCGCTCCCCACACCATGATGCCGGGTGTTGGCCCTGTGTGCCTCGGTCGTATGCAGTCCTGATTGTGGCGCTCACCTGCACGGCGCCAAACACGCATACGACCATCATTGGCACCAAGGCAGAAGCGACTCTCATCGCTGAAGACGACACGTCTCCATTCGTCCCTCCATTCACGGCTGTCGCGACACCACTGGAGGCGGGCTGCACGATGTTGGGGCGTGAGCGGAAGACGGCGTAACGGTGTGCGGGACCGTAGCCCAGCTTCATGGAGACGGTTGCGAATGGTCCTCGCCGATACCCCAGGAACAACAGTGTCCCTAGTTTGCTGGGAAGTGGCGGTGCGGTCCCCTACGGCACTGCGTAGGATCCTACGGTCTTGGCGTGCATCCGTGCGTCGCTGCGGTCCGGTCCCAGGTCGACAGACACGTGCACCTTCCGCCGACCACTGGCGACAACATCGATGTACTGTGGAGACCTCACGCCCCACGTGTTGAGCAATTCGGCGGTACGTCCACCCGGCCTCCCGCATGCCCACTATACGCCCTCGCTCAAAGTCCGTCAACTGCACATACGGTTCACGTCCACGCTGTCGCGGCATGCTACCAGTGTTAAAGACTGCGATGGAGCTCCGTATGCCACGGAAAACTGGCTGACACTGACGGCGACGGTGCACAAATGCTGCGCAGCTAGCGCCATTCGACGGCCAACACCGCGGTTCCTGGTGTGTCCGCTGTGCCGTGCGTGTGATCATTGCTTGTACAGCCCTCTCGCAGTGTCCGGAGCAAGTATGGTGGGTGTGACACACCGGTGTCAATGTGTTCTTTTTTCCATTTCCAGGAGTGTATGTTCTCTATCGCACTGTGAAAATATCCTTCTCTCAGTGTACTGCTGAATATTATTATTCCATATTATCCCATGCAAAGCTTTAATAGTTCTTTCCTCATTGTGATTCTGGAACTATTATCCGTGTCACTTATGGCCGGAATTACTTATCATTATCCCCAAATATCTCTAGGTTCTCCAGGGTTTTATTGCTCCATCCTCTGTGTCAATTTTTACCAAATCCGATCCCAAACAGACAATCTCCTTCTTGTCCAGATTTATTCCCAAACTGCATTTTCTATACTACTTTTTAGGCTTTCTCAGCATGTATTCCATATCCTCTCCATCTTGTCATCCGCAAATGAAAGAGAGTGAGAGTATCGTCACCCTTCTTTATTTCCGTTCGTAACCATTTCCTTTACCAGCCATTCTGTGTGTGTTCCAAATAAATGTTAAACAGAACAGGTGACATGCCACGACATTGTTTTAGGCCCTTGTCCACGAAAATATGTCGCCTAACATTGTTTGACATTAAGACCATTAATTTTGTGTTTTTGTTTAACTTTATAACCAGGTTAATCCACTTTGTCCTCACATTAAATCTTCATATTGTTTCCCATAATTTTATTCTAGGGACACTGTTACAAATTTTTCCAAGCCCACACAGGTCATGTACACGCCTTAAACAGTATAGGTGACGTTCCACAATCTTGTTTCAAGCCAGTGTTAACGAAAATACTTTGGTGAACTCAGTTTGCCATTTTAAATATTACATTTGTGTTGTTCTATAACTTTTTAACCAGGTTAATTCACTTTTCTCTCAGATTAACTCTTCATATTGCTTCCCATAATTTTATTCTAGGTACAATGTCATACGCATTTTGCAAGTCCCGAAGGTCATATATACTCTTATATTTCCATTTCTGCTTTTTTACAATACCTGTCTGATGTTGATTGTTGTGTTCTTCAGTCCGAAGACTGGTTTGATACAGCTCTCCGTGCTACTCTGCCTATGCAAGCCTCTTCATCTCCGAATAACTACTACAACATACATCCTTCTGATTCTAGTTACTGTACTCATCTCTTTGCCTCCCTTTACAATTTTTATCCCCCACACTTCTTCCAATACTAAGTCGGTGATCCGTTGATGTCTCAGAATGTGTCCTATCAACTGACACAAATTTCTCGTATCCCCAATTCTACTCCGCATCTCTTCGTTAGTTACGTGATCTACCCATCTAATCTTCAGCGTTCTTCTGTAGCACGACGTTTCACAACCTTCTATGATCGTGTTGTCTGAACTGTTTATCGTCCATGTTTCACTTCCATACAGTGTTGCACTGCAAACAAATACATTCAGAAAAGACTTCCTTACACTCAAATCAATATTCGATGTTGACAATTTTTTTTCTTCAAAAACGTTTTTCTTGCCATTGTCAGTCTACATACCTCCATACTATGTGTCATATGCTTGTAAGAATACTTTATTCATTTGTTCGTCCCACCACTGCTTATGGAACTGCTGAATAAATCGTGACCTATTATTCTACGTGTTATTCCAAAGATTTCGCTATTATGGATGTCACTAATATATTTACTGCAGGTGGTCTCTCTGTATTCATGTGACCTCACCGCCCAAAATATAGGGAGTAAAAATATGATCATACCACAGTAGAGCACAGTTACCGCTTTTAGAAGTATGCTAGCACAACGCATGAGGTCTTGAGAAGATCGACACAGCCACAGCAGAGGACATGCTCCCACGCGTTGAGTCAGTGGCATACAATGGTCTTCACACTGCAACACTTTTCAGCCCACAGGTGTAACGCAGGCAAATCACTATGAGGCAGAGTCTTAGACGACACAGTCAAATGTATGCCTACCTCCCGCACTCCCACATCGTTTCTTTCCAGCGCCTTTGTACCCAATGAGACAACTCATATGTTAGCACTCCTTTCTACTTCGGCAATCATTAGTTGCCCAAATAGAAAGTCTCATCTACTACTTTAAGTTTCTCGATTCCTAATCTAATTCCCTCAGCATCACCTGATTCAGTTCGACTACATTTCATTATCCTTCTTTTGATTCTGCCGCTTTTCATCGTATATCCTCCTTTCAAGACAGTGTCTATTCCATTCAAATGCTGCTGCAAGTCCTTTGCTGTCTCTGACACAAATACAAAGTCATCGGCATGTCCGCTCTGCTCAACCACTGCTTCCCTTCCATCATGCCCCTCGACTCTTATAAGTACCATTTGCTTTCTGCACAAGTTGTAAATAGCCTTTCGCTCCCTGTATTTTACCTCTCCTACCTTCAGAATTTCAAAGACAGTATTCCAGTCAACATTGTCAAACGCTTTCTCTAAGTCTACAAATGCTATAAATTTAGGTTTGTCTTTCCTTAACCTATCTTCTAAGATAAGTCATAGTGTCAGCACTGCCTCATGTGTTCCCAGATTTTTCCAGAATCCTAACTAATCTTCCCCAAGGACGACTTCTACCAGTGTTTCCATTCTTAGGCAAAGAATTCGTATTAGTATTTTCTGCCATGACTTATTAAACTGATAGTTCGGCAATATTCCCACATGTTAGCAGGTGCTTTCTTTGGAATTGGAATTATTATATTCTTCTTGGAGTCTGAGGATATTTCACCTGTTTCATACATCTTGCTCGCCAGATTGAAGGGTTTTGTCATGGCTGGCTCTCTCTCAAGTCTTTCAGCGGTTCTGACGGAATGTCGTTTACTCCCGGGGACTTGTTCTTTCAGTGCTCTGTCAGATTCTTCTCGCAGTATCGTATCTTCTCCCATCTCATATTCATCTACGTCCTCTTCCATTTCTATAATACTGCCTTCAAGTGGATCTCCCTTGTATAGACCCTTTATACACTCCTTCAACCTTTCAGCTTTCCCTTTTTTTGCATCTGAGCTCTTGATATTTATACAGCTGTTTCTCTTCTCTCCAGTGGCCTCTTTAATTTCCTGTCGGCAGTATCTATCTTTTCCCTGTCAATGTACGCTTCTAAATCCTTACACTTGCCCTCTATCCATGCCTGCTTAGCCCTTTTGCTCTTTCTGTCAATCTCGTTTTAAGACGTTTGTATTCCCTTTCGCCTGCTTCGTTTGGTGCAGTTCTATGTTTTCTCCTTTCATCAGCTAAATGTAATATATCCTGTTATATTCAAGGATTTCTTTCAGGCCTTGTCTTTCTCGCTAAGTGATCCTCTGTTGCCTTTGCGGTTTGATTTTCGTCTTTCACTGTATTCGTTTCCCCTGTTTCAGTCATTGCCAAATACTCCCTCTGAAACTCTTGACAACCTCCGGTTATTTCACCTCATCCTGGCCTCATCTCCTTAATTCTCTATCTTTTTGCAGTTTCTTCAATTTTAATCTACATTTCATAACCAATAAATCGTGGTCAGCGTCCACATCTTCCCCTGAAAATGACTTATAATTTAAAATTTGGTTCCGAAATTTCTGTCTTACAATTATATAATGAATCTGAAACCTTCCGGTGACTCCAGGTCTCTTCCACGTATACAACCTTCTTTCATGATTCTTAAACCAAGTGTTAGCGATGATTAAATTATTTCTAATTCTGCCGGGCGGCTTCCTCTTTCATTCCTTTCCTCCAGTCCTTATTCACCTGATATTTCCCCTTCTCTTCCTTTTCCTGCTATCTAATTCCAATCCCCAATCACAATTAAACTTCCGTTTCCCTTAACTATTTGATTAATTACCTTTACCTCATCGTCCGTTTCTTCAATATCTTCATCATCTGCGGAGCTATTTGGCATATAAACTTGTACTACAGTGGTCAGTGTGGGATTCGTGTCTATCTTGTCTTTGATTACGCGCTCACTATGCTTTTTATAGTAGCTTACCCACATTCCTATTTTCTCGTTCATTATTAAACCTACTCGTGCATTGCCGCTAATCGATTTTGTACTTTTAGCCCTTTGTTCAGCTGACCAGAAGTCCCGTTCCTCCTTCCACCGAACTTCACTAATTTCCGCTAAATCTAATATCAACCTATCCATTTCACTTTTTAAATTTTCTATCCTACCTACCCGATTAAGGGATCTAATATTCCACGCTCAGATCAGTAGAATACCAGTTTTGTTTCTCCTACGCGACATCCTCCTAAGTAGCCCCGCCCAGGGATCCGAGTGGGGGACTATTTTACCTCTGGATATTTTATCCAAGAGGACGCCGTCATCATTTAACCGTACAGTAGAGCTGGATGCTCTCGGGAAAAATTACGGCTAGCGTTTCCCCTTGATTTCAGCCGTTCGCACAGCCAGCACAGCAAAGTCGTTTTGGTTAATGTTACAAGGCCAGATCAGTCAATCATCTAGACTGTTGCCGGTGCAACTACTGAAAAGGCTGCTGCCCCTCTTCAGGAACCACACGTTTGTCTGTCCTCTCAACAGATACCCCTGCGTTGTTACGGCTACCTGTGTCACCGAGGCACGCAAGCCACCTCTCCGACGGCAAGTTCCATGGTTCATGGGGAAGGCACTGTCTGACACAGCGAATGTTATCAAGACACGTTCTGTCCTTCCCTAAAAAAGACTTTGCTCTTCGCTTAAAACCTGCACAACACTTTCTATTCTCTTACTCAAAGTACTGGAGGAAAGCCTAATTGTAGCTGTGATAACACTTATTGCTCTATAGTTTGTTCATGCTCTCTTGTCACTTTATTTATGCCTTTCCGTATGTGGATCTTCTTCCGTCTCTTTTTTCCAAAAACATTTTTTAGATACTTTAAGTCTACACTTCCTCCATAATTCAGAAGTTCCATTCGTTTATTTCCTGGTCCTCATTTATTTACGTTTGCTTTAGACAGATCACATGATGATGATGATGTCCCATACTCCTTGACAGAGCAAGGGGACGATGCGGGAGACCCGCACCGCCGTGCTAGGCAAGGTCCTAACGGAGGTGCTTTGCCATTGCCTTCCTTGCTTTCACATAGCCCTCCGTTATTTCTATATTCTTTTCTTCTAAGATCTTAACTTCTCCTTAACTTCTCCTTCTCCTTTGTAGTCCAACCTATTTTCTGCAATAACATTAAAAAATGTCCTACAATTCCGTGCAGTAATGTTTTCTATGATGTTCTTACACGCATTGTTACTTCTCATTTCGTAATCACCTCCCATGGTTCAATAGAGTTATAATATCCTACTGTCCCATCTATGGTAATGCCCAGTCTGCCCCACTGTTCATTCTTCTCCATCCTGACATTAATTTTAACCTATTGTTTGATCTTGACATATGTTGTTGTTGTTGTTGTGGTCTTCAGTCCTGAGACTGGTTTGATGAAGCTCTCCATGCTACTCTATCCTGTGCAAGCTTCTTCATCTCCCAGTACCTACTGCAACCTACATCCTTCTGAATCTGCTTGGTGTATTCATCTCTTGGTCTTCCTCTACGATTTTTACCCTCAACGCTGCCCTCCAATGCTAAATTGGTGATCCCTTCATGCCTCAGAACATGTCCTACCAATCGATCCCTTCTTCTAGTCAAGTTGTGCCACAAACTTCTCCTCTCCCCAATCCTATTCAATACCTCCTCATTAGTTACGTGATCTACCCATCTAATTTTCAGAATTCTTCTGTAGCACCACATTTCGAAAGCTTCTATTCTCTTCCTTTCCACACTATTTATCGTCCATCTTTCACTTCCATACATGGCTACACTCCATACAAATACTTTCAGAAAAGACTTCCTGACACTTAAATCTATACATGATGTTAACAAATTTCTCTTCTTCAGAAACGCTTTCCTTGCCATTGTCAGTCTAAATCTTATATCCTCTCTACTTCGACCGTCATCAGTTATTTTGCTCCCTAAATAGCAAAACTCCTTTACTACTTTAAGTGTCTCATTTCCTAAACTAATACCCTCAGTATCACTCGATTTAATTCGGCTACATTCCATTATCCTCGTTTTGCTTTTGTTGATGTTCATCTTGTATCCTCCTTTCAAGACGCTATCCATTCCGTTCAACTGCTCTTCCAAGTCCTTTGCTGTCTCTGACAGAATTACAATGTCATCGGCGAACCTCAAGGTTTTTATTTCTTCTCCATGGATTTTAATACCTACTCCGAATTTATCTTTTGTTTCCTTCACTGCTTTGTCAATATACAGATTGAATAACATCGGGGAGAGGCTACAACCCTGTCTCACTCCCTTCCCAACCACTGCTTCCCTTTCATGTCCCTCAACTCTTATAACTTCCATTTGGTTGCTGTACAAATTGTAAATAGCCTTACGTTCCCTGTATTTTACCCCTGCCACCTTCAGAATCTGAAAGAGAGTATTCCGGTCAACATTGTCAAAAGCTTTCTCTAAGTCTACAAATGCTAGAAACGTAGGTTTGCCTTTCCTTAATCTAGCTTCCAAGATAAGTCGTAGGGTCAGTATTGCCTCACGTGTTCCAATATTTCTACGGAATCCAAACTGATCTTCCCCGAGGTCGGCTTCTACTAGTTTTTCCATTCGTCTCTAAAGAATTCGTGATAGTATTTTGCAGCCGTGACTTATTAAACTGATAGTTCGGTAATTTTCACATCTGTCAACACCTGCTTTCTTTGGGATTGGAATTATTATATTCTTCTTGAAGTCTGAGAGTATTTCGGCTGTCTCATACATCTTGCTCACCAGATGGTAGAGTTTTGTCAGGACTGGCTCTCCCAAGGCTGTCAGTAGTTCTAATGGAATGGTATCTACTCCCGGGGCCTTGTTTCGACTCAGGTCTTTCATTGCTCTGTCAAACTCTTCACGCAGTATCATTTCTCCCATTTCATCTTCATCTACATCCTTTTCCATTTCCATAATATTGTCCTCAAGTACATCGCCCTTGTATAGACCCTCTATATACTCCTTCCACTTTTCTGCTTTCCCTTCTTTGCTTAGAACTGGGTTTCCATCTGGGCTCTTGATATTCATACAAGTGGTTCTCTTTTCTCCAAAGGTCTCTTTAATTTTCCTGTAGGCAGTATCTATCTTACCCCTAGTGAGATAAGCCTCTACATCCTTACATTTGTCCTCTAGCCATCCCTGCTTAGCCATTTTGCACTTCCTGTCGATCTCATTTTTGAGACGTTTGTATTCCTTTTTGCCTGCTTCATTTACTGCATTTTTATATTTTCTCCTTTCATCAATTAAATTCAATATTTCTTCTGTTACCCAAGGATTTCTACTAGCCCTCGTCTTTTTACCTACCTGATCCTCTGCTGCCTTCATTACTTCATCCCTCAAAGCTACCCATTCTTCTTCTACTGTATTTCTTTCCCCCATTCCTGTCAATTGTTCCCTTATGCTCGCCATGAAACTCTGTACAACCTCTGGTTTAGTCAGTTTATCCAGGTCCCATCTCCTTAAATTCCCACCTTTTTGCAGTTTCATCAGTTTCAATCTGCAGTTCATAACCAATAGATTGTGGTCAGAGTCCACATCTGCCCCAGGAAATGTCTTACAATTTAAAACCTGGTTCCTAAATCTCTGTCTTACCATTATATAATCTATCTGATACCTTTTAGTATCTCCAGGATTCTTCCAGGTATACAACCTTCTTTTATGATTCTTGAACCAAGTGTTAGCTATGATTAAGTTGTGCTCTGTGCAAAATTCTACCAGGCGGCTTCCTCTTTCATTTCTTACCCCCAATCCATATTCACCTACTATGTTTCCTTCTCTCCCTTTTCCTACTACCGAATTCCAGTCATCCATGACTATTAAATTTTCGTCTCCCTTCACTGTCTGAATAATTTCTTTTATTTCATCATACATTTCTTCAATTTCTTCGTCATCTGCAGTGCTAGTTGGCATATAAACTTGTACTACTGTAGTAGGCGTGGGCTTTGTGTCTATCTTGGCCACAATAATGCGTTCACTATGCTGTTTGTAGTAGCTTACCCGCATTCCTATTTTTTTTATTCGTTATTAAACCTACTCCTGCATTACCCCTATTTGACTTTGTATTTATAACCCTGTATTCGCCTGACCAAAAGTCTTGTTCCTCCTGCCACCGAACTTCACTAATTCCCACTATATCTAACTTTAACCTATCCATTTCCCTTTTTAAATTTTCTAACCTACCTGCCCGCTATATGCTTGACATATAAATCTCTTAATTGTGACGTGGTCACTTACACAGCTAACATGTTTTTCTATTTTCCTGAATCATGTCTTCTAACTCACTGGAAAACTCTTCGACGTATTTCTACGTCTTTTCATCCTTTCCAACTGCTTCTGTTGTTGCTTCCAAAGCATAATCTTTCAGGTGTTCGTACATGGATGTAAGATTTATCTTTTACACTTCATTCTGAAGCATATTTTGGTATAATATTTTATGCTATTGTCTGAAAATCTCACTTGCTTATATTCTTAAGTTAGTCCTCCATTCCCGTGTTAGCGGTCTTCCTGACTGTAGAATATTTTCACTACTAGCATATGATGATTGCTGTCGCACTCTGGTTATTTAAATACCCTTACTACTGCCAGTAGTGTTAAAAAAAATGGTTCAAATGGCTCTGAGCACTATGGGACTTAACATCTATGGTCATGAGCCCCTAGAACTTAGAACTACTTAAACCTACCTAACTTAAGGACATCACACACATCCATGCCCGAAGCAGGATTCGAATCTAAGACCGTAGCGGTCGCGCGGTTCCACACTGAAGCGCCTAGAACCGCACGGCCACACCGGCCGGCTGCGCCAGTAGTGTCTTCCTGCTTTTTTCACCAATATTAAATCTATAACAGATTTAAGATCCCTCGTAGGCTTTTCCTGCTTGTATTTATGTATATCTTTACGCTGAAAAAAGGCGTTTGCTGCAATACGTTCCTGTTCCACACATAGATTGATTAATTCTCTTCCGTGTCGTTCACTATGATTTCCTCAAAATGACCTAAAATTATTTCTTCAGATATTCCACCCTGCTTTTTAAGTTACGAAAAACTCTCATTCCCTCTCGCTCATTTACTGTTTCCATTTACCTTACAAATTGTCAAAGAAGGATTCCTTCTGTTCATTAAGAGCATTTTGTATTGCATATACTTCTTCTGACTGTGCATAATTAATTCCACTGTTATTATCCTCTGACTTATTTGGTCTGTGTTGATTGTATATCTCATTCGCATATCGTGTGTTAGTTAATCCTTCCTGTCTAATGCCTGTGTTCGAAACTGAATGCAAGCATGTCTTTTCCCAATATAGGGTGCTGGCCTATTGCTCCAACCCACTTTCAGGAGGACCAGTTATATTTTTTCAGAGGTTTCTTTCCTTAGATTATCTTCCTAGACTCTGGAGTTCAGTCTACCCTTCTATTCCTAGTTTTTCCCCTGCTCGAATATTTGATTTCCTCAGTACCACCCAAATCTAGAAGTCATTCACCGACCCGCCACTCAGGGAGGCGCCCGAATGGGGATTAGAAACCAAGCACGGGCCGCCTTCTCTTTCTTTTTCTTTTTTCCTGATTATCTGTCTCCCGCATCATGTTCCCTTCCTCGATCACTCTGTCTTTCCGCCCTTCTCATGTCTTTCTCTCTCTGTCTCCCGTTACTTTTTTTTATGTTTGTACTTATTATCCAGCGACGCCTGACCGATTCACCTCGCGCCTACACAACGTGTTGTGACCTCACAACGTGTCTGCCTCTCCTACCGGTGATCTCAGCGTGTGACGTAAGCTCTCGTATTATTCAGCTTACGCGCCGGCGCTACGACCTGCGCATTCGGCAAGTTTGGCCGTACAGAGAACTTTATCAGCAGCTAAAGTTGCGTTCGCATAGTACTTTCACGAGAGCGGAAATAAGAGTCCCAATGACGCAATCACTTACATACGCGGTGTCCAAATTTAAAGCAACAAACGGAAATTTTTCAAGGTTGCGTTCATTTTGCTACAAAACAGTATAAACAGGTGATAATAAAGTAGAAGCGATGTAAAGAAAACGAAACGTAAACAACTGCAACATGCAGAACAGTAGTCGCAAATGTTCTTCGTATTTTCCAAATTAACAGATTTGCACACACATTGCGACAACTGGTTAATGTGCGAGCACCTCTGGTAGCAATAGAGGCCTGATAACGACGGAGCATGTTTTGAATAACGTCGTCAATGTCATGTTGATGCAATAACGCCAATTCTTCCTGCGGAGCAGCTCACAGGTCTTGGAGAGTGGCTGGTGGATGTTGACGTGATGCAGCCTGTCTCCCTAGTGCATCCCCGACATGCTCTACGGGATTCAAATCGAGACTTCGAGCAGGCCACGCCAAGCGTGCAGTATCTTCCGTTTCCAAGAAAACATCAACCACTCGAACTGTGTGCGGTTGAGAATTATCGCCCATCAATACGACGTCTGGGTGCACAGCACCTCGCAACAATCGTACATTAAATCCCAATGCCACTTCACGGTGCTTGACAGCAGTTAAACCTTGCCAATGCACCTGTTCAATTTCACGAAGAGGTATTCGAGTGGTCAACATAATGCCTGCCCACGCTATTAGCGATCCTAATCTATATAGGTCTCTTTCCACAATGTTCGGGTTTCGAAATCGTGTTCCGCATTCACTCCAGAGAATCACTCTCCACATCTAATCTGTGGAAAGAACATTGGCCCACTGTTCGACTGTCCAGGTGGTACGTTGACGACTCCAGTCTAGACGTTCGCTTCTGTGAAGACGCGTCAGAAGCAAACACACAGCAGGTCTCCGGCAACAAAGGCCACTCTGCCGAAGCCTCCTCTACACCGTTTGCCTCGATACGACACGTCCAGTGGATGGTGCGTGGTCAGAAGGCAGTTGCTGCGCAGTACTAACGTTGTGCCCTTACAGCCAAATTTCGATGCTCTCTTTTTGATGTCACTCTTGGTCGGCCCTGGCCTGGTCTTCGGGGTACAGTTTCGGTCTCTATAAACTGCCACCACAACCGAGAAACAACAGAACGATTCACGTTAACCCATAGAACCACAATAGTTTGCGACTGTTCTGCTTCCACTCTTCCTGTGGCCCTCCACCACAGAGACACTGGTAGACGTCTTTTCTTTGTCATACTGCGCCGTCTGTGATTGTGTACACAGCGACTGTGGATGTGGGATTACCCGGCAAACACTACTCCGTTTGGTAGGTGCCATGACGTCATCGTTAGCGTGGTTTCTCGTTGACCGAAATGCCATCTTCCGTACAGAACACGATCGAACGGACATCTTTTGACAGTTTGTATGATTATATCGTGAATTAGACACACGACGTGGAAATAGCGATTTGTTGCTTTAATTTTGGACACTACTGTAATTAATGAGTACATAGTATTGGTGAAAGAATCGTTCCTGAATAGCAAAGTTGCAATTTTTTACCTCACTTACACTTATTTCGACATGGTTGTACCCTAATGCAGATGCTACCATCTAATGTCTCACTAGACAGGAACGCTACATTGAAATGCAACGGGACGCCATAAATCATTGCTTGACAGAATGCTATCATGGGCGCAAACTTTTCGTTAAAAGTGCGCCTACCGTAAGAGTTGTGACTCACAGTGAGCCATCTGTGTCATAAGCGAGAACTAGTTTCGAATTAACCGTACCACAAACTGACCCAAAATTGTTAATTTCAAGGAGAATGTGGTGGTATAGTTGAGATTAACGAAGGTATTATACGGCACTGAACCACTGAACAGGGCCGGTTCGACAACATTCTTCCACACTAGCAGTTATCATTTGGCACCCCTCCCCCCTTCTCCCATTTCCACCAGACATTTCCATCCATATGATAAACATTTTATATAGATCTTGTACTCAGGCGTCTCTCTCTTTCTGCCGCTACTGATTGTGATACGTCCTGTATAGAAATCTTACAGATCTGGCGCCTGCGGTGCCCCTCTCAGCTTTCATTTCCAAGTGGTGGTTTGTGTCCTTTGAACCTTAAACTTACCCTGCTACTGACTGATGTACACATGAACCAAAACACTACGTCCATTGCTCTTACTAAGAGTGAATACTGCCCTGCGGTCACATGATGCAGTAAGAAAAGTACATTGCCCAGTCACATTAATGTGACAACCTGTCAAAAGCCAGAGCAGCTACATTATGTAGTGCTGACCAATTTGAGGCGTGCAGGAAGAGAGTCAGCGAGGCCTCGGTTCTGAGCACTATGGGACTTAACTTCTGAGATCATCAGTCCCCTAGAACTTAGAACTACTTAAACCTAACTAACCTAAGGACACCACACACATCCATGCCCGAGGCAGGATTCGAACCTGCAACCGTAGCGGTCGCGCGGTTCCAGACTGTAGCGCCTAGAACCGCTCGGCCACTCCGGCCGGCAAGTCAGTGAGGTTCTGGGAGGAACGAACAAGTATGTGGAGACATGCCGACTCCAGTGCCGTGGCCAAGTGCGCTAGGTTTCTCGGATGACAATACATGGCGGGAACAACCGGATCCAAGTGGTCCCGCAGAGCCGGTGGCCGAGCGGTTCTAGGCGCTTCAGTCTAGAACCACGCGACCGCTACGGTCGCAGGTTCTAATCCTGCCTCGGGCATGGATGTGTGTGATGTCCTCAGGTTAGTTAGGTTTAAGTAGTTCTAATTCTAGAGGACTGATGACCTCAGATGTTAACTCCCATAGTGCTCAGTGCCATTTGAACCATTTTTTTGGTCCCGCAGATCCTCGATTGGGTTTAAATCCCTGGAGTTTGCTGCCCAAGACAGTACGGTAAACTCATCCTGATGCCCTTCTAATCACCCAAGTTCACTGCGAGTTGTGACACATTGCAATAACCTGCTGGCAGGTGGTATCGAGCTGAGGAGAAACGGAGTGGACATGGTCCCCGAGGATAGTGATCACTTGTCCTAATCCAGTCTGCGTTCCAGAATGACGAGATCACTTAGGGAATGCGACGAAAACATTTCCCTGGCCATAAAGCTTCCTCCTCTGGCCTGGATCCTTGCGACGATTGTTGCAAGGTGTTTGCTTCCTGACGTTTCAAATTATACACGGAAACGGCCGTGTCCGATGGAGCATAAAATGTGATTCATCTGAAAATTTCACCTGTCGCCATTCAGTGGACGTTCATTAGCGGTATTGGCGTGCAAATTCCAGTCTTCGCCGCCTATGAACAGCAATCAGCATGGTTGTATAAACCAGGCGCCTGCTGTGGAGGCCCGTACCCAGCAGCGTTGGCTGAACGACAGTTGAGGAGACACTGTTGGTAGCCCGCTGTTTCATGTGGGTGGTCAGTTTCTCAACAGTTGCACATCAGTTAACCCATACACATCTCCGCAACCGTCGTTCACCCTGTCATCTGCGGCCCGTGGTGCACCACAATTGTCTTGGCACCGGATTTGGATGCACGGTATACTTCAGCCATGGTGGCACACTAACAGATGCTCCCGCCTTTGGCCCAAAAGCCAATGATCATGCCCTTTTGGACATCATACAAATTGCTCCTTTTCCGCATTACTACACGACAACGACTGAACTGTTTCCGCTTCGCCTGCCCCCCTCTCCGCCGATACGTTTTGTATACTCTCCCCTGCTACTGCTGCCGCCTGGAGTGTGTGAGTGGTTATTGCACGTTGATGTCGAACACAGGCTGTGGTCACCTTAATGTTACTGGATCATGTATTTAAGCGGATCAGAGACGAATGGGTAATCTCAGCGAGATTTTAACTCCCTTACTTCTCAGTTACCGAGGTGTCAGAAGCTATTCTTCTAGATATGTATTCTGACAGTTACAACGGATCTCTCGTCGCATAGTATTATGATCGCCGCCACTATATTCATCGCCAACTCTCGACAGCATATCGACATCGAGACGTCAGCTTCTCCTGTCGCGAACGAACGCTACCTCCACTGTCGAACCGCCGTACAATGAGAAAGGCGTCAGAATGTGGACATCTCCCGGAACTGCTGCTACAACAACAACAGCAGCAGCAGCCATCATCTATACGACACCACCTGCTACGTGGACAACAACATGGGCAAGGACTACATGTCGAACGTCCGCAAGGACCTATCCACAACACTCCAGCACCACCAACGGCGGCACCGGCCACCCTGACAACAGCGTCATCACCCGTAGAAACCGCAACACCAGCCGCAGCAGTGCCACCACTTGCAGCATTTCCAGCAACAACAGCAGCCACACCGTTGCTAGACGCAGCCACAACGCAATCAGTAACACCACCAACCACTACGATCCTTGCAAATAAACACTCCCTACCCCCCCGTCATTTCGTCACTCGACGACCTCCCTTCCACACCCAAAGAAACCTATCACAAAACCTAACAAAAGGCCTTGTACGAGTGAGCGTCAGCGTGAAACCAAAAGCCACTGACGACGTGCGGGTCGATATCGTTCCAGAACCTTAAAACTTAATATCTTCGTCTTCCTTTTTGATTAGCAGACGTGGCCCCCAAGATACTCCTCACTCAAATTCAGCGATATCTACCAGCATTGCAAATCCAGCAACTCTTCCCCAGAAGTGAATCCGTCATAACCAAAAGCAACGACCCATATTCCCACTCATCCCTACCCCGAATTATCCCCTCTTTTGGAGATAATACAACCGTAACAACCCTTACAAACCCTCCACAAAAACAGCCACAGCCTCAACGCCGACCACCAACAATCACAGCACTGATTGTTGACTTAGAATACATTGACGAAGAAAACGAAAATAAACTGAAGCAACCAGGAACCAATGTACCCAAGGCATTCCGTATTGAAAGTGAAAATGTATCTCGCTTCTCAGTAAGAGTGTCCTCCGAAATACCCGACACCGCAGGAAGTGCTGCCACATTCATTCTGTGAGCAATTATTGCACGTTCATGTCGAACACAGGCTGTGGTCACAGGACCCACTACACAAGATTATCGATGTGAGCGATGCCTCCAATGTAACTACCACATAACTGAAAATCGCACGAACCCATCTGCCCTCACTACAAACAAAACCACCTTCACAAACAATTCCCGAACCTAAAATCCCGACTTACTGCAAAACCTGCTACCAATCTCACCCTATCTACTCCCACAGTTGCAAATCCAAGCCTCCTCCCGAAAAACCTGAAATCACCGTCCACATACGCACAGTTGATACACCACTCCATACAAACAACTCCCTATGTCCTCCATTTACCGTTGGAGATATAATCCGCTTCGTTACTGTAATCCTGCGAAATTCACAACCTTTCGAAAGACCCACTACCTACAGCAAATAACCTCCCCCCCCCCCCCCCCCCCCACAATCCACACCATCTTCCATCTCAATACATACGTTGCATATTCCCAAAATCGAGCCCATTTCATTTTTTAACGTCTCGATACTACTCTAAACCTACCCCTCAAACACTTCCTTGTTTTACAGAAAATGGCGCAGCAGACATACAACGTTGTATATCAGAATATCCATTCCCTTTGCTCCAACAAACATCTTTTTATCCATACCCGCCAACAACATTAAATTCATGCCCTCCTCTTCAATGAAATCATTGTCCAACCCTACCACTCTATACGCATGTCTCCTTACACCCCATGTCGCACTGATAATTCCAATCCTATCGCCTGTGGTGGAGTAGTCATTACTCACCTCCGAAATATTCCTTCTATGACGCAACTGCATCTAAATGAACCACATGAGCACCTCATCCTCACCACCTTTCTCCCAAAACTCACATTAACCCTTGTCACAATCTATATCCGCTCTAATTACCCCATTTCTTAGGATTTCATAACCCATGTACACCGAACCTTCACCACACACGTTATGGCAGCCGACCTTAGCCCTCAGACCCGCATACCTGCCGAAACAGGTGACGCCGACAGTTTATCAACATCCTCTATGGCAACGAACTCCACATATCTGCCGAAATCAGTCTTGACACATAGATTACAGCCGATACCGTTATTGTCTCACATAATCTCTTGAGGCGCACCACAGTAGAAGTCCTAGATCCAACTGGGAGTAATCTCCTAGGATGCTGAACGTTTTAAAAGAAGGACAGCAGGACTGGTACAGGTTAATTGGAGTCACGCGAGAGCCTCCTTATACAGCTTCAAGAACAGTATTAGCTGAAGAATTTAAAAACATAGATCAGCCCCCAGCAGTACCACTCACGTATAGACCGCGAGGACAAGTTTAGACTAGTCACAGTACGCATACAGACATTTAAACAATAATTTTTCCCGCGCTCCACTCGCAGTTGAACGGGAAGAAACTGTAACCTCTGCTATGTACCTGCCGAAATCAGTCTTGACTCAAAGATTACAGCCGATACCGTTATTGTCTCACATAATCTCTTGAGGCGCACCACAGTAGAAGTCGCAGGGCATGGTATGCAGGTGGGAGCCTTGCAACTCAGACAAACCCGCTAATATCCTCTTCATATACGCTCACAACTTATTGCTAGGTACTTCTCTCCGAGCCGTACATCTCGTTTAGGTGATCAACATTCTTCATCTGCATCCACATAAATATTCCTTAAGGCATTGTACAGTCCAAGGCGGAGTGAACTTTGTGCCACTGTCAGTCAAGCTCTTTCCTGTTCTTCTCCAGAGTGGAACAATGGAAAAATGATCGCCTATATGCCTTTGTACGAGCCATCATAGATAATATTTAGTCCTTCCTGTCAATAAGCGAGATTGTCGTTCAGGTTGATTTGATGTAGGGCCCCATCGCTGTCTTCAGTGGGACGTAACTTTAATCAGCTTAATATCGAGCCTACATCCAACGTCATCAATGATGTGCCTTATATAAGCACATCCAGGTCTGCCCTTCGATTCTTTCCTTACGTAAGCGCAAATGTTTCACGACGAGGCGTTGTGCATAATAGTGTAATTTACTGTTCAGATTCCGAGTACGTACGTTTCTCGTAGAGTCAGACAACTAAAGTAAAAGTACAGAGATTAGAGCGCACGCGACAGCCTACCAACGATCCACATCCACGTCTACATTTACATATTGTTGTTGTTGTTGTTGTGGTTTTCAGTCCTGAGACTGGTTTGATGCAGCTCTCCATGCTACCCTATCCTGTGCAAGCTTCTTCATCTCCCAGTACTTAATGCAACCTACATCACATTTACATGAATACTCTATAATTCATATGTGCTTGGCGGAGGGTTCATCGAATACTATTTCTTTAACGTTCCACTATCGAATAGCGTGCAGGAAAAATGAATACTTAAATTTTCCGTAGCATCTGACTTCTCTTATTTTATGGTTATGCTCATTTCTTTCTATGTAGCTAGGAGTCCACAAAATATTTTCACAATCGGAGGAGAGAACTGATGATTCAGATTTCGTGAAACTATCTCGCTGCCAGTAAAAGCGCCATTTTTTTAAAATGACTACCATATTAACTTGCGTATCATATCTGTAACACTCTCTCCCCTATTTCGCGATAATACAAAGCGAGCTGCCCTTCTTTGAACTTTTTCGATGACCTCCGTCAATCATATCTGGTAACGATACAATACCGAACAGAAATACTCTATCAGTGGACAGACAAGCGTAGTGTAGGCTGTTTCTCTAGTAGACCTGCTGCATCTTCTAAGTGTTCTGCAATAAAACGCAGTCTATGGTCCCCTTTTCCCACGACGTTTTCTATATGACCGTTCCAAGTTATTCTAAACGTACTTCCTGGGTATTTAGTTGAAATGAAAGTCTTTAGATTTGTGTGATTTATCGTGTAACCGAAATTTGAAGGATTCCTTTTGCTACTCATATCGATAACCCCACAATTTTTATTGTGTGGAGTCAATTGATACTTTTATGGATATCTTTTCCAAATGAGTTTCCAATTGGTACTGATCTTCTGGTGATTTTACTACATGGTAAATGAAACCACCATCTGCAGACAGTCAAAGAGGGCTGCTCAGATTGACTCCTAAATCCTTTAAATAGATTAGGAACAATAGAATTGTTATGACACTTCTTTCGGGAACGCGGGATATGACTTCTGTTTTACTCGATGCCCTTCCCTCACTTACCATGAACTCTTACTTTTCTGGCAGGAAACTGCGAATCCAGTCCCACAGTAGAGACAATACCTCATGGGCATGCAATTTGATTAGAAGTCGTTTGTGAGGGATAGTGTCAAAAGTCTTCTGCAAATATGGAGCCAATATAAGATCTCCTGTCGTAGCAGTCATCACTTCGCGTGTAGTAAGAGATAATTCTGTTTCGTACTATCGACATTTTCTGAATCCGTCCTGACTATGTGTCAATAAATCGCTCTCTTCAACGTAATTCATAATGTTCGAACACCTTGCATGTAACAGAATCCTACAGTAAATCGACGTCAGTGATATTGGTGTGTAATTCAGCGGGTCACTTCTATTTCCTTTCTTGTGTATTGGTGTGACGTGTGCATCTTTGGTGTCTTTAGGAACGGATCTTTTGTCGAGTGAGTGCTGGTACTCGTATATGATTACCAAGCATGGAGCCATTATATCAGCATACCCAGAAAGGAATCTAAGTAGTATACAAAAAAAGCTTGCCTTTATTAAGTGATTTATGTTGCTTTGCTGTACCGAGGATATCGACTTCTGCATATATCAAAAAAAGTTTTGCATCACCTCGGTTGCGAGAGGTCAGAAACCTGTACAGAAAATTGGAATAGAGATCAACATGAACATAATTTCCGCCCTTTTTATTGCTCATGAGAACCACACATTGTATGTTGTTGGTTGGTTGGTTTGGGGAAGGAGACCAGACAGCGTGGTCATCGGTCTCATCGGATTAGGGAAGGACGGGGAAGGAAGTCGGCCGTGCCCTTTCAGAGGAACCATCCCGGCATTTGCCTGGAGTGATTTAGGGAAATCACGGAAAACCTAAATCAGGATGGCCGGACCCGGGATTGAACCGTCGTCCTTCCGAATGCGAGTCCAGTGTCTAACCACTGCGCCACCTCGCTCGGTTGTATGTTGTATCACCATTCAGCGAGACCTTCAGATGTGGTGGTCCAGATTGCTGTACACACCGGTACCTCTAATACCCAGTAGCACGTCCTCTTGCATTGATGCATGCCTGTTTTCGTCGTGGCATACTATCCCCAAGTTCATCAAGGCACTTTTGATCCAGATTGTCCCACTCCTCAACGGCGATTTGGCGTAGATCCCTCAGAGTGGTTGGTGGGTCACGTCGTCCATAAACAGCCTTTTCAATCTATCCTAGGCATGTTCAACAGAGGACATGCTCGCCACTCTAGTCGAACGATGTCTTTATCCTGAAGGAAGTCATTCATAAGATGTGAACGATGGGGGCGGGAATTGCCGTCCACGAAGACAAATGCCTCGCCAATATACTGCCGATATGGTTGCATTGTCGGTCGGAGAATGGCATTCACGTATCGTACAGCCGTTACGGCGCCTTCCGTAACCACCAGTACATAATGCCACCCCAAAACAGCAGCTAACTTCCACCTTGCTGTACTCGCTGGACAGTGTCTAAGACGTTCAGCCTGACCGGGTTGCCTCCAAACACGTCTCCGACGACTGTCTGGTTGAAGGCATATGCGACACCCATCGGTGAAGAGAACCTGATGCCAATCCTGAGCGGACCATTCGCCATGTTGTTGGGTCCATCTGTACCGCGCTGCATGATGTCGTGGAAGCAGAGATGGATCTCGCCATGGAAGTCGGGAGAGAAGTTGAGTATCAAGCAGCCTAATGCGCACAGTTTGAGTCATAACACGACGTCCTGTGGCTACACGAAAAGCATTATTCAACATGGTGGCATTGCTGTGAGGCTTCCCTCGAGCCATAATCCGTAGGTAGCGGTCATCCACTGCAGTAGTAGCCCTTGGGCGGCCTGAGCGAAGCATGTCATCTACAATTCCTGTCTCTCTCTCTATCTCCTCCATGTCCGAACAACATCGCTTTGGTTCACTCCGAAACGCCTGAACACTTCCCTCGTTGAGAGCCCTCCCTGGCAGAAAGTAACAATGCAGACGCGATCGAACCACGTTACTGACCGTCTAGGCACGGTTGAACCACTGACAACACGAGCCGTCTATCTCCTTCTTAGTGGAATGACTGGAACTGATCGGCTGTCGGACCCCCTCCGTCTGATAGGCGCTGATCATGCACGGTTGTTTACATCTTTCGGCGGGTTTAGTGACATCTCTGAACAGTCAAAAGAATTGTATCTGTGATACCAATCCACAGTCAACGTCTATCTTCAGGAGTTCTGGGAACCGGAGTGATGCAAAACTTTTTTTGATGTGTGTAAGTTTTTCATGTTTGCAGCTGTCTTGTTTGAATTCCAGAATGCCTACTTCGGATTCTTTAGTGAAGGACTTTCAGAGAACCGTTCTTAGTAACTGTGCTTTAGTGGCATTGTTGCAGGTAACATTACGATTCCTACCGCGCAGAGTGTTGATTGTGTCTTGCCGCTGGTGTTCCTTACATACGACCAGAACCTGTATGGGAATATGCATAATGGATGCACGAGTACAAGTTGCACGCGCATGGTTGACGACAAATGGAAGCTTAGGTTTGGCCGTGAGTCGTTCACGGATAGCCAAATGGCAAGGCGACCGCTTGCGATAAGCGGGAAACACGAGTTCGAGTCTCGGTCCGGCACAAATTTTGATTGTCATCATTGCATTCTATAACTGATTGTTGTTCATTTTCAAAATTACGAATACGTTTAATACATCGTCGGATGGTTCTTCTTTAATATCTGGATATTTGCTCCCTCCGTTCGGTGGAATTGATTTTGAATTCCGACTTGAGGACTGAATTTTCCTTATCATCTACTTGTACAGTGTCTTCGTTTTCATCGGCCATAATTTGTTCTGGGAAAGAATAAAGTTCTGCAAGTATTATTTGCACCTACTCGCCTTATTGTCTACTTACGAGCACTACAGTACCCTGCAGCTGGAAATTTATGTACTTAATGTATTGAGTTCACTGAGAGTATACACTTGCCGTGATACTCCAAAAACTTCATTCTAGAACACTTAAGGGAGTATAAGACATTACTTTGGAACTTAATATCCCACTGACCTTTCTGCCGTTAACAGCTTTGTTAAGAAGATAAATACGGGACGTGCATAACCTAATTCCAACTTGTAGTGCGCCTTAATTAATGCGTTACTGACCAACCAAATGTTTTTAATTTAAATAAATTTCCTTTCACTAATATCAAGCAGCACTTCAGTTCAGTCGTTACATTTCGCAACAACTCAAATAGCGACGTAAAATTCGCAGACGAATATCACGTTTCTGACTTACGTAATAACCAGCAAATGTATATGGTCAAATATAAATTTGTTAGGGATGGCGCTGCTTTATTTACTGGATCTATTGCTCCAGTACTAGTTTTACATGCATATCATCAATTAAAAAATTTTCGAGTGGAAAATTAATTTCTCTAAAATTTCTTTGAATATTCACTCCTGACGAGCAGGAACGAAGGAAGGTATATTAGAGCTTAGCGTGTCGTCGGCATCGGAGTCACTGGAGTCTAACCATTAGTTCAGCTGCCGAGGATTTAAAATTAAGCTTTTATATAAGGGAACTATTCCATTATTCTCCTGCAGTTGTTTAAGGAAACTGTGAACAACCTAGATTTCAAAGTCCGAAAGGTATTTTCGAGTACAGTCCCAGTGTCTCGCCCGGAGCGCCACTTCGCAGAGATGTGTAGTCCATCACAGACAGTAATGACTAGTGAGACAAATGATCCTTCTGGCCAGCCATTCTAAATATACCAAGGAGTATTTGCTTTTCACCGCGTAAAGTTCTAACTGTGGATCACTCTTGGTAATGCAGTAGGTTGTATTCCACAGAAACTAGATGGAGTTTAAGCTGACGAAGTGGGTAAATAGACTGACCCGGATAGCGGCAACGGTTCGTATGCCGCTTTCCGAGATTTGGGGAGGCGCTCAGACCCCGGATAGAATCCGCTCGACAGATTAACAACGGAGGCCGGTGTACCGGCCAGCCTGGATGTGGATTTTTGGAGGTGTCCCACATCTAACTAGTTGGGTACCGGGCTGACATCCACGTCCTGCCTCAGTTACAAGATTCGCTCATTTTGCTGACATCCACACATTTTCGCTCGAGAGTACTAGACGCAGGCAATACGGAGAACACACATTCCGTCCGGGGAATGGGGGCAGGGGCGGGAGGTGGGTGACAACAGGAAGGGCATGCGGCCACCATCTGCCACTAGTACTGCATAATTACGATTAAAATGGCGACCCTTTGAAGACGCGGGATTATGCCAAGAAAAACAAGGTGGGCGAACGGCTGCTCGCTTCCTACTGGCAGACGAGGTTGATTCAAATTCCATTCAGAGAAACTGTGTGAAGCTCGTCATAAGGTTTAGGTGGAAGATCTACAAACAAATAAGCTGGCTGGTTTCACTACCATTCCCTTTCAAAAACCAAGTATATTTTCAGCAAATATAAAAGAGGATTAATTATAACTCATTTACGTAGCGGAAAAGCGGAAAGCATGTGATGGTTATGTACAGGAACGGATTTTAACCAGGATGAACAGTGTCAATCTATGTTGTATAAAAACTACACTACTTGCCATTAAAATTGCTACACCAAGAAGAAATGCAGACGATAAACGGGTATTCATTGGACAAATATATTATACTAGAACTGACAATTGGGGCGCATAGATCCTGAGAAATCAGTACCCAGAACAACTACCTCTGGCCGTAATAACGGCCTTGATACGCCTGGGCATTGAGTCAAACAGAGCTTGGATGGCGTGTACATGTACAGCTCCCCATGCAGCTGCAACACGATACCACAGTTCATCAAGAGTAGTCACTGGCGTTTTGTGACGAGCCAGTTGCTCGGCCACCATTGACCAAAAGTTTTCAATTGGTGAGAGATCTGGAGAATGTGCTGGCCAGGGCAGCAGTCGAACGTTTTCTGTATCCAGAAAGGCCCGTTCAGGGCCTGCAACATGCGGTCGTGCATTATCCTGCTGAAATGTAGGGTTTCGCAGGGATCGAATGAAGGGTAGAGCCACGGGTCGTAACACATCTGTAATGTAACGTCCACTGTTGAAAGTGCCGTCAATGCGAACAAAAGGTGACCGAGACGTGTAAGCAATGGCACCCCATACCATCACGCCGGGAGATAAGCCAGTATGGCGATGACGAATACACGCTTCCAATGTGCGTTCACCGCGATGTCGCCAAACACGAATGCGACCATAATGAGGCTGTAAACAGAACCTGGATTCATCCGAAAACATGACGTTTTGCCATTCGTGCACCCAGGTTCGTCGTTGAGTACACCATCGGAGGCGCTCCTGTCTGTGATGCAGCGTCGAGGGTAACCGCAGCCATGGTCTCCGAGCTGATAGTCCATGCTGCTGCAAACGTCGTCAAGCTGCTGGTGCAGATGGTTGTTGTCTTGCAAACGTCCCCATCTGTTGACTCAGGGATCGAGACGTGGCTGCACGATCCGTTACAGCCATGCGGATAAGATGCCTGTCATCTCGACTGCTAGTGATAAGAGGCCGTTGGGACCCGGCACGGCGTTCCGTATTACCCGCCTGAACCCACCGATTCCATATTTTGCTAACAGTCACTGGACCTCGACCAACGCGAGCAGCAATGTCGCGATACGATAAACCGCAATCGCGATAGGCTTCAATCCGACCTTTATCAAAGTCGGAAACCTGATGGTACGAAATTCTCCTCCTTACACGAGACATCACCACAACGTTTCACCAGACAACCCCGGTCAACTGCTGTTTGTGTATGAGAAATCGGTTGGAAATTTTCCTCATGTCAGCACGTTGTAGGTGTTGCCACCGGCGCCAACCTTGTGTGAATGCTCTGAAAAAGCTAATCATTTGCATATCACAGCATCTTCTTTCTGTCGGTTAAATTTCGCGTCTGTAGCACGTCGTCTTCGTGGTGTAGCAATTTTAATGGCCAATAATGTATTACTTACCTTGTGACCTGACGTCACCAACGTTTTGCTTAAAGCCTACGTGACATAGTAACGTAATCTTATTACTGGATTTTTCTGATACCTCGTGGGAGAATTATAAATATTTATGAACAAGTACATCAACAATGTAGGAAAAGATAAACTGCTACTTACCGTAAGGAATACTCGTCAAGTTGCAGACAGATACAATTAAAAGACAGCCACATACAGCTTTCGATCACAGCCTTCGTCAGTAAAGAGAGACATGGACGTAACATTCACACACAAACACACACACACACACACACACACACAAGGAAACACATCTGACGCAAGCACGACCCCCAACTTTAGCATCTTTGATCGCCGTGGCGGGCAGGCCTGTCTGCATCTTGACGTGTCTTCTTTACGGGAAGTAGCCATTTATCTTTTCCTAATTCTTGATATTCCTAACTGGACTGTCCATTGTTCGATTACGAAATAAGTACAGTGCAGCTGCGTTTTCTTCTACGTAGTACATTTTACCAAAAGCCGAATACCATTAGCAATAACAAGAAAATAAAGTAACGTTTTCCCTGTTCTACCCTTTGCTTTTCTCTCTGAAATGTTAACTTTATAATTAGCTAGCAAGGTCGCCGTTTGAGCATTTCACCGAACAGCTTCGTTAGTTTGCTGAGCTATTTCTTAGATTAAAAAATGAATCTAAAGTGAAAGGAAATGCAGAAAGAATCAGAAAGAGAAATATAGGTATCAACGGTAATTTTGAATATCAGGAGAGAGTGACACTAGAAAGAAGAAGGAATTTTGTTGAAGAATTTCACTGTTTCCTTCTCAACAATACTGGATCGAGAATGAAAACCTTTTGTAGAGATGGCTTGTCAGTGCGACCCTCTCACCGGTGATTGATGGACAATATGTGTAAATTTACAGCGTGAATAACTCTGAAGAGTATTTGTGATACATAGTACTGAATTCGTCTTGCTTTATATGAATACAGAATGCAAGAATGGAAGAGTGTCAAACCTGGCACCGGCGGACAAAAACGCACCAAGGAGTCTACTGTCTAAGGGTCACTGTGTTCTGTCCCTACACAAAATTATTGATATGTTTAGTACTTATCCAGATATCGTTTGCCATCTGTTGTGTGCTTTCACGAATCAACGTTAAAAATGCTAAAAAGTTTGGACTTTTTCGAACTCTCTTCACCTATACAAAGATGAAGGGAGTATTATTGCTGGGCTACGCGCATCAAGTATAGTCATGTGACAAGATGTGAGCGTAAAGCATATAGATAGAAAGAAGGTCTACGTGGCTCGTTTTACAAATAACGAACAGTTTTGTGAGTCACTTGCAGCACACAAATGCATTTCTACAAGGATACACTCTTTATGACGGTTAAGTGGCAAAATACTTTCAGATGAGCGTATGTTTAGTTTCATAAACAGAACAGTATTATGTTGCACACTTTTATTCTTTACTTAACACAAGGGTACAATACTATCGGATAAGACACAAAAGAACTTCATCTGAAGTCAGCGCAATTGATAGAAATTTTGAATCAATTACTAATGAATGGCTTGAAGATGAATATGTCTTTCATCAGGGACATAGGGGAGATCACGCACTATTAGTTCCCAGGACAATCAACTCATTTCTTCCATTGTGTCAAGTGACGCAAGCAGTGAAAAATTATATGATACAGAGTACAGAATTGCTGATTTTCTTATTGGTTACGATTTAACTCGGTAGAGTAACTCACTGCAACCAGTGATCAGAATATGGGTACACAATACCATGAAAATTTCTCATGCTCTATTAAGAGGTTAAGTAACAAAAGGAAAAGGAAATTTCACTTTAAATAAAGCCTTCCTCGTCATTTTGCTCTGAAAGACAATTCGACTATTATACGTTGTATGGTCAAAGAGAACAAAACTGTGGTATTTCTTATTCCACTGCACCACAACACGACCCTAGATGAAGGACATAAAGAGAATGTTTTATTCTGTAGTGAATGTAAATCAGAAGCTGATTCTCTTGACCAGAATGCGTCTACATACATTTGAAAGGGACAGTCAAGAAGATAACAAGTTGACTAATAGACAAACATTTTAATGTAGTAGCAATGCATGTCTTCTGCTTATTTTCACAGCAAGTTCCCGCCTACGTGGAAGGCAGATCTGATAAATAGATCATTTTTACCATGTGACGAGGAGAACGTTCTACAAGCCACAGCACCGCTAGCGAACAAACTAATATTGTGGAAACTGGAAATCAGCAAATAGAAAATGCTTCATGTGCTCACATCGACTAGGCAGAAAGAGTGGTCAAATGTTCTACAAATGCCTAAAAAATATGTGCGAAGAACGTAGTGAAATTATTTTTGATGGCTGTTATTTTTTATGAGCAAAACTTCCTGTGCGAACCTGTAAATTTGAGAGGTCTACCATCTCAGGAAAATTACAAACGTAGTTTATAACACTGCATTTCATACTATACTAATTTAAAGGTATTTTTATTTGTTTTAAAGTAGGGGCTTTATAAATTAGGCTCATACATTTTTGCATTACACTCATGCATCCAAGGACTGAATAATTTTCGCATTAAATACCCAAGTCTCACTGCCGTAAGTCGAAACTGATAATACTTGTTGATCGTAAACTTTCAATTTCAGACACATTGAAAGTTTAGCTTTGAAATTCTTCTCTTATGAGATGATATCCCGGGGAAGTCCACCCAAATTAAAGGGAGTATTTATTCGACAGAAGCGAACAGTAAGCATATTGTGTAAGACAGATAACTGCAAATTACTCTGAAGCCTTTTTAAGTATTTTGATATTCTTACTACAAATTCCCAATACAGTTACTTCATAATGGTTTTGTTGCTGACAGTAAAAATCAGTTTCAACTAAACTGAGAGCTAGGATAATATGAATACAAAACACAAAAATTACGCACCGCCGCCGGCCGAAGTGGCCGCGCGGTTAAAGGCGCTGCAGTCTGGAACTGCAAGACCGCTACGGTCGCAGGTTCGAATCCTGCCTCGGGCATGGATGTTTGTGATGTCCTTAGGTTAGTTAGGTTTAACTAGTTCTAAGTTCTAGGGGACTAATGACCTCAGCAGTTGAGTCCCATAGTGCTTAGAGCCATTTTTTACACACCGCCCATCTAAGAAGTTTCGAGAATGATTTTATTTCTGGCGTATAAGCGACGTCAGCGAAGTTACCTACTGTGGCAGCTTGAACAGGCATTTGTAAACAACAGATGTGTATTCGTCCTGTCATTTCTGGGCAGGCAGTGTGAAATGAGGGGACGTGAGGCCTTTTATTGTGTCAGCATTGTTGTGTTATAGATCTCAATGGAGCTGTATCTCCGAATTCAAGACACTCACCAGAATATGCTGAAGAACGGAGCAGTGTATGCAAAGTTTCTCCTGCACACGTTGATTCCTGAACTAAAATAACGATGCTTTGACGCCTCCCATGGCTTGATTGAAATGAAAAACGCGGCAGTTCTTCTCTGGAAAAAATAATCGCGGGTGATGAAACTTGGTGTTATCAAAACGAATGTACCACAAAATGGCAAAGTGCAGAAAGTCACATGAAGGTTCAACGATTTTGACTACATAATCAACGTTCAAGCCAGTACGACATCTGAGTTGAATAAAATTCCAAAGAAGAAGATTTCTGACAGTTTCACATGGTTTCATGAACTTTCTGTGCATGGGAGGCTACGTAGAACACCTGAAGCAACATATTACATTTTCTATTTTTTTTATTAATCCAGTCTCGAAACTTTTTGCACTGATAGGGTAGACTTTGCCTTCATGTCTATAGTTCACAGAGGAGTTCCGTATAGTGGTGCAAACGTATTCAACCATCTCTCATACACCATAAAACAAGAAATTGGGATTCCCATGCAGTTCAAAAGAAAATTAAATTCGTACCTCATTACCCTCTCTGTCTACAGTGTGATGGTAGGTAGGAGTTACGTCATTCATTCGGCAATGTGAACTAAGACGGAGCCTGTGACTATCAGTGAATAACGAATAGAAAAAAATTGTACAAATAAAAAAAAGAACACCATTACATTTGAATCTGACAAAAGCACTCACTCGGACGTGCGTCACTATGCGGATTGCAGTGTGGCGTTCTGCAAGTGCCTTTTAACAAAATTTGTAGGACTTCCGGTGCCACACAAGAGGTTTGTAGAGAGCCAAGAATGCAATAGTTCGTTTCATACTAATGATTCCACTTCTTACAAGACGATACCGATTCAAGGTAATATTCTGGTGACGAATCCTGTCGATGAATACAGTTTCCCGCCATGTGGCACTAAACCCACGCACCGCCGGTGTGATGGCAGATGATGTCTGGTTACTCGACAAGGAAGTCCAAGGACGGCAACTGCCGTCGCCAGTGACCTAGACTGCGACATTCATGACTGCATCATCTGTAATATGACATCAAAGGTCATCTAAAGGTTGTCCAGAACATACACTGAACCCTACTGGTGTCAAGGTGTTGCACATCCCCGTATCACAGAAAGTAGAGGTCGGAGGCTTGCTCGCTCTGTAAAGCAGGATTAGGCGACGATCTGCGGCAGACATGACGACTGACTACAGTGCTGATGCAGGCACATGTTTCAGAGCTCGCCGCTCAGGGCAGATTGTTGAACATGGGGCTCCGTAGCAGGCGATCCCCATTTGTTCCCACATCGGCCCAACGACAGATTCAGTTACGATTGCTGTGGACGTAGGATAACCGAGATTGTGCCGTGCATCAATGGAAACGTGTCGCCCGATCAAATAATCACGTTCATTGCACCGCCCGGTCGATGGTAGTGTCCGGATACGCCGTCATCCATTCGAACGACTGCTCGAAATACGCAGTGCACGATGGACACAGACCAGTGGAGACACTATTTTGCATTCGGCTTAGCTTCCATGGGACCTGTAGAAGTAACCGAAGTCGTCGGGACAGCAGTGGACTACGCGAACATTATTGCAGAGTATGAGCATCCCTTCGTGTTTAATGTCTTCCCCAACGGAGATAATACCTTCTAGCTCAATAAATGTCAGCATCAGAAGGCCAGAACCGTGCTATAGAGGCTTGAACTCACTCTGATGTCTTGACTACAAATCTACACAATCTGAACTCACTGCAGCACATTTGGGACGCTATCGGGCATCAGCCTCCAGTCCACAGACCGCCACCGAAATAATTTGCGGTGAGTGTGTGACCTGTGCGTAGACATCTTGTTGTGTACCTCTGGAAATCTACCAAGGACTTGTCGTATGCGTGACAAGGATTGTATTTCGGTCAAATGTTGGACCAACACATAATGTTTTGGCTCGTGTACTTGTATAGATACTATTGGGTGTTTTCTCGTAAAAAAATTTTCCATCTAGAGCTCTCTCTACTACCATGGAAGTTATTGCCTGATATTTGAACATATATTCTGTCATTTTGTCCCTTCTTCTTGCCAGTGCTATCTAGATATTCTTTTCCTCGCCGATCCTGCATAGGACCTCTTCTTTTTTATCAGGCCATTTACGTTTTATGGTCCATCTGTGACACTATTTCTCAAACGCTTCCAGTCTCTTCTCTTCCATTTTTCTGTTCACTTCCATGTAATGACGTGTTCCGGATTTACACACTCAGAGGTTCCTTTCTCAAACTAAAGCCTACATTTGATACTAGTAGGCATCTTTTGGACATAAGCGTCCTCTTTGCTTACGCTATTCTGCTTCGTACATCCTCCTTCTTTCATTTTTCTATCGTTACTTTGTTTTAGATGTAGAAGAATTCCTTTATTTCGTCTACTACGTGATCCCCAATTATGATGTGAAGTTTGTTACTAACCTCATTTCTGATACTCCTCATTTCTTTCGATTTTCTTTGATGTATTGTCTGTCTGTATTCTGTGATCATTAGGATGTTCATTGCATTCAACAGGCCATGAAATTATTTCTCGTTTTCACTCAGGATAGCAATTTCTTCAGTGAATCTTATTCTTGTACCGAGAAATTTAATGCCACTTCCTATCATTTCATTTATTTCTGGGTTTGCGTCTTAAAATTACAGGCTGCAACCTTGCCTTCAGCCATTTCTTATCTGTGGGACGCTATCGGGCACCAGCTTCGAGTGCACAAACGGCCACCCCCGTAATCTGTTGGTCTTCCAGTTTTGTTATTCACTCCATGTTCTTGTACATATTTTGAATTATCCTTCCTTCCCCGCATTTTATACCCGTTTTTCTGGGACTTTGAAACAGCTTGCATCACTCTTAAGTTCGAATTTGATCTAGGTCTGGCACCCTTTATCCTCCACGGTCAGAAATGCATCTCTGATGCTTTTCTCTTTACTTTTACATTCTTCTGTATATTATACATGTCAGCAATATGGTGGATGCATGAGTTGTCAAGCTGATTATGTGACAGTTTTGACATTTATCTGCGAGCCGCGGCGCTCGATTAGATATATCGCTAGCGGGCTGGTTCGTTATCCTTGCATGCAGAATGGGCTGGTTGGAAGTATGAAGAAAGTCCGAGAGAGGCCACGGGCTATAGAAGGGGTACCATGCTGTGAAAGGAGAAGAAGTTAGGAGCTTGGATCGAATGTGGCGAGTAGCGTGTACGGAACCGAGGAGAGGCATTGTGGCCTGGTGGGTGGGGGCGCTGCCTTCGTGTTGGAATGTGTGGTGTTTGGAGGCCGATATCACCGATGGGAGGAGCGACAACCTTCAGGTGCTAACTTCCATCCAGGACTTCTCGGAAACTCATGTGACCAATTCCAGTATCTGAATCTGATGACACGTTTCGTCTGATATGTGGATCTTTGCATGTAAAGGACCACGTCTTGCGCTGCTTTGAAATTCTAGTGAAGCTTATGAACAAGAATTCTACTTCTTTTGATGCATAACATGACGCCACTTAAGACAGCCAATGTACCGAAGCAGTATAGCATGTAATAATCAAAATCGTGACTGTTAGACAGATCGATGTGCCCTTATAAGCTTAACATTCAATCTTGAGTTTGGTGGCCGTTATTGATGTTCTGAGAACAATATTAATTGCCTGACGTAGGGTTGAGTTCCCAGTTCGTTGTAGCTTAAATTCAGAGTCATCGCTAATGTGTAAACACGCTGTTTGAGCGGGCCAATGTGGGAATGTCACTCTCACTTGGCCTGGTTTGTTCCCCATCTGTAATTGTTCATCCTTACTTCCGTTTCAAGGTAGAAGATGGTGGACTACCGACGAAGTACGGCTTAACTGTCCATGTGTTTTATAATTTGTTTTAGAATTACATAGGATTTTACTCAATATTCATTTATGTAATGGAAGAATTAAATCTTACATATGCCGTGAAAAACATAATCACATGTGTCACAGCAAGAAAAACAGTAGAAAACGTCGGAAACTGCTTATGGTAATCTCTATTGCGCATTTCTTCACGTGAACTAAAATCGTTCACTAGATAAAAAAATCAACCAGGAAACATTATATTACGTTCTTCAGTACACTGTTTTCAAAATTAAAATACTCTCCTACGCCTAAAGCCTCAGAGAACTTCAAACGTACATAACTATTCCCCTTCAGACGAGTTTATGGAATACCAACAGGAGAAGGTGCAATAAGGCACCAAGAATAAGGTAATGTATGACTGGTTGAGAGTATATCTACAGTTAAGACCAGAAGTGGAGTAAGTACAACAAATTCCTGATGACATATGCTGTAGCAGGTACACAGTAATGAAGACGTTGACAGAGGAAGCAAAGGTATGGAGGAGTGCGTCTCCTCGTCTAAGAAATTACGGAAATAGCGTACGAAACACAGTGAATGAGATACAGCGGCAGGCATTGTGAGAAACATGTGTCGTGAGATAGAGCACAGCAGTGTTCGATTTGTGCTTTTACCAGTGGGGGGGGGGGGGGGGGGGGAATGTCTTAGGGGGTTAGTATAATTATACATGTTACTAGCTTGGACCGTGGCGTTACCCATGGTTAAACAGTTATTTATAAATAGATGTTAAAGCCGAAACTCACTATTCACGCGTAAGCACTATCAGAAAAGCCATCCCTTGTTATATCTATAAAAGTACGTTATACGTAAAGCTTATTTACAAAATCATCTACATACAGGTATACGAGGGGAATTAAAAAAGTAAAGGGACATTTGTGAAAAGCTTTACTTGTTCTGATGATAGAAAACTGAAACATGCGTTATTTTTCTACGTAACCTCCCTGGACTTCAATGCAGTTTTCCCGACGTTTTACGAGTTTTTTTATTTCATTAGAAAATACGTTTATCGGTTGTACCGCACCGCACCGCAGCAATAACGTCTTCATCACTTCATCACTTTCAAATCTTCTTCCCTGTAGTGCTTCCGTTAAGGGTCCAAACATGTGAAAATCGCTTGGAGCTAGGTCTGGACTGTATGGTGGATGTTCCAGCACTTCGAATCTCAACTCCTTTATTGCGTCGTCTGTCCGTATGTGGGCGAGCGTTATCTTGCTGTAGGATGACACCTCTTCACAGTTTTCCACGACGTTTGGATCTGATCGCAGGTTTCAGTTTCGTACGCAACACATCACATCCACCATACAATACAGACCTGGCTCTAAAGCCTCGTTTACGCTGGGGCGACGTCTTGTCGTTTTGTTCTAAATGTTTTGAAATGCTTACCTACTACATAACACTTTTTCAAAATTAATAAGCAAACATATTAATAGTATTAATAGTAAGACTGTATTAAAAACTTTCAGTGTTCAGCTCCACAAATTAAAATTACATGTAAAGTTTTACTCCAGTGCGTGGAAATAAACATCCCAGTTTGGGATGCATAAACTAAAACCAGAGGAGGGGACGGTCTGATGCAGAGGGGGGGGGGGGGGGGAAATCCCCCCCCCATCCCCCCCCCCCTACAAATCGCACACTGGAGCACAGTCACTTATGTACAGTGTAGCAGTCACTGACTGGAGAAATGGCTGTGACAAAGCCGTCAGAAAGTGTCCAGCGTCAGTTAACAGTGTGGCTTGCTGATGTGGGTATTTGTGACCTTGACCAGCCGTGCCCACAGACAACTGGAATTCCCTTGTGGCACGTAGCACTTCTGTCTGCTGCGAAAGTGGATAGCCTTGAAAAGAGTCACTGGTCTGGCCGGTTTTGTGATGGAGAAAAGGTCAAACAAGAGCGTTCTAGGTAGCTTTAGAAGATGATCAGGGGCCCGTGAGTTTATGACGGACGAGATCAGGTAGCAACAGGAGCTGAAATTATATCACGTACTCGGCCGGTAGGTTTATGCACTGCGAATCAACGCCAATGTTGTTATGTAACCTTCAATGACAAGATTAGTCTGTTGCAGCTTTGCAACTTTAAGGACAGCCCAGTGCAAATGTCTTCGTTTTTCATAACTACTGAAATCTACAGCCATTTGAACCTGCTTACTGTTTTCAGGCTTCGATCTCCTCTTTAATACCTACTACGTGCACTTTCATCGATTACCAAATTTATTCTTTTTTATCTCTTCTTTTTAGGTTTTCCGTGATTTACCTAAACCGCTCCACGCAACTTCCGAGATGATTTCTTTGAAAATGGCTTAGCCGATTTCCTTCCCCTTCCTTTCGTAATTCGAGTTTATACTCCGTCTATAATGACTGCGCTGTCGACGGGACGTTGAACTCTAATTCCTTTCTTTACTCATCTTCGGTCATGCAGCTCTTTTCTTCCTGCATCGATTCAAAACCTCTTCATTAATTATCCAATCTATGTCAGCAATCTTCAGTTTTCTTCTGTAAAACCACTTCTTATTTTCTCTTCTTGTATGTACTGGTTATCCTTCACACTTCACTTCCGTATAATGTTACACTTCAAATAAATATTTTCACAAAACATTCCAAACATTTAAATTTATATTCAATGTTAAAACATCTCTCTCTGTCAAAAAAGCTACTCTGGCTATTGTCAGTCTACATTTTACATCCTCTTTGTTTCTGGCATTGTCATTTTGGCGCCTAAATAGCAAAATTCCCCTTGTACTATCGTGTCTAATTTTCTAACATAATTTTCCTCATTGGTGATCATATCTACACTACATTACCCCATTTATTGAAGTTAATTTTGTAACATCTTTTCATTCTGTTCAACTGATCTCCTGACTATTTCCATCGCTGACGAATTACTATCTCATCAACACACCTTAAATATTTCAGGCGTTCTCCTTCTACATTAATTGCTTTTCTAAAATCTTCCTCGGTTACCTTTAGAACTCCCTCAATGTACAGACGAATAACTCTGCGGATAGACTACAAAGCTGTCTCACTCCTTCCTCAATCAGTGTTTCCTTTTCTTGTGCTTTGTATTCTTGGAAATGCAGTCCTATTTCTATACAAGTTGTTGGTAGCCTTTCACTGCCTGTAACTTTATAATGCCGCAGAGTATATTCCAGTCAACATTACCAAAAACTTTTAATAAATCTGCAAATTCTTTGAATCTGATTTCGTCTTCTTTCAAGCAACCTGCTAAAGTAAGACGTAGGATCAGTAGAGCCTTGCGTTTTCCTATATATCTCTGTAATCCAAAATGATCTTGCCCGCGGTCGAATTCTACCTGTCGTTCCATCCTTCTGCGAATAATGGATGTTAGTGTTTTACAACCGTGGCTTATTATACTAATGTTTCGGCAAAACACTCACGTGTCAGCACTCGCCTTTGCGAGATTATTAAATTCTTCTTGACGCTAGGGAGTATTTTACTAGTCTCATGTATCTCACATACTAGATGTATCCGTTTTGTATCGACAGGCTAACGTGTCACTGTTTTCATTCCATGCCATACTGCTATGCATCCTGCTTTACTTCTCATTCCCTCGATATGTGTATATGTGTATGTGTGTGTGTGTGTGTGTGTGTGAGAGAGAGAGAGAGAGAGACAGAGAGACAGAGAGAGAGAGAGAGAGAGAGAGAGAGACATCCCCTCAAAATTTATATATGAGACTACCTAAAGTTAACCGTTGACAAATGGGCATTCTATTGGAAGCTGAAGTGTTACCGCAGAAATTACGTATGTCGTAAACAAGGTAGTCATGCAGAGTCTGTAGTACGTTTTGTGCAAGTCAAACAGTATAATACGGAAGCTATATGTATTGCCTGTGCATAATCTATTGAGAACTGCGTTGAGTTGGTGGCGGTCCCGGCTTTGTTCCCATTTACAAGCCATGAGAATGTCCCGACGAGATCTGACTGCGATGACACTGGTGTGAGGTTTGAGGAACACGTTAACATGAAGGGAACTGCAGACAGCCGGCTGAATCACGTCGGACGTCATCCGTTCGCCTGCCAGGGAGACAAGTGTCGTGAAGGACATTATAGGTCTTATAAAAATGCCGTAGAAGAACAATGCATAAAAGACGCCTATGACGGCTTAAAGACATCAGAACATAAGAGGCTGGTTAGATAAACCAACTTACAGGGCGAATTTATTGTTCCTACCTAAAATTCTGTCCAAAAGCTGGGAAGATAAACCAAAATTTCGAAAGTTTAACAAGTTATGAATCATGAAAAATTTATTCGTAGTCACAATCACGAAATGCTTTAATCACTGCAGAAGGGTTTGATAGTTACGTCTTTAGATAGCCTTCCTTGCTGTTACAAATATCATGTCTATCGTAAACTGAAATATTACAGAAACAAAAACCCAAAAGACAACCACGGTGAAAAAGTAACATAGCAGTAACGGAGAACTATGTCAGTCGCCTGATATCCACATCTTGTAGCTCTTGATCCGTCTAGAGGTATGAATTAAAGCAATGACGGTGAGGTTATCGACAAACTTCTTCGTAATTAATAAGCTCCTACATTATCATGACTGTCTTTTAGGTTTCTATTCGCTTAATAATGTAACATATCGTTCTTCCTGTAGAGCAAGCTATCTGAAGATGACATAACGGTCGAAACTAGTTACGCCCCTAAAGTTAAGTACAACTGTAGTTGCGCCGGCCGTTGTGGCCCAGCGGTTCTAGGCGCTACAGTCTGGAACTGCGCGACCGCTACGGTCGCAGGTTCGAATCCTGCCTCGGGCATGGATGTGTGTGATGTCCTTAGGTTCGTTAGGTTTAAGTAGTGCTAAGTTCTAGGGGACTGATGACCTCAGAAGTTAAGTCCCATAGTGCTCAGAACCTAACTGTAGTTGCAAATTAAGTCGTACGTAAAATTGGCAACTGTCATAAAAATTATTTTTATTAACTTTTTATTATTCGGTCACACATTAAACCTGACTGAGTGCTAACGCACAGATTGTCGCGAGCTTTTATTTTAAGTAATAATTTTTTAAGAAAGCTTTACACAAAGCAGACATAGCCTTAGGTATCGACAGCGTCTTCTCAATAAAAGACAGCCTATTAATGTACAGGCAAACTTTCACATGTGCTCTTTTATCTCATTTACAGTACCGCTCGGCACCATTATTTAAGTGAGCGAAAGTTATCAGATAAATTAAATAGTTTGGGATCTGTTGCGGTATATGTGTATATTAATTACAACGGGCGCTTTGTTCCTATCAGGCGATGTAACATGTTCTCTGTCAAAAAAGTTTTAATTTAAATCGCCTACATGGCGAGATGCTCTAGAAATATGAATATTTTTATTCGAGAACGTCGAACATAATAAGAACGTAATTGCTGTCTTATCTCCACAGCAAATTTTTGTTTCGTTCAGTTCCACCGCTTTCCTTGTAGCCATATTAAAACTAAAACATAAATGTGGTAGCTAGCCTCTGACGGGTGATAATTTATGACCGCCGTTGTCGGGTACATCATTAATCAGTGGGCTGTGTGCTTACAGCGCTGGTAGAGTCTTTTCACTGACGGTGCGAGCCTCCAGAGATAACACAGAACGGGGCACATCCACGACACACAGCCAGCCGGTGGGCGATGCGTTGTTTTCGCATTGTCTCCGCCAGGCAGCAGCTAGAGTACGGTGTGGCAAGCACGCGCCTGTAGCAGGGAGGCGAGCTCCCGTGCTTTGAAGTCGCGAGTAATCCAGTGGGGAGTTGTTTCCCAGCCCAGCAACGAGGGCGTTGCGTGGAGCGGTGGCGGAGGGGGAGGGGGGAGGGAGGGGGAGCGTGAATGGGGGGGGGGGGGACACGCGGCGACGCATTTGCCGCAGATAAAAGGCGCTCGTGGCGCTCTCTTGCGTGCCTTCTCGTACACGTGTTGTACTTCGACACGTGTAAACACAGCGCGTGATTCCACTGAAGTCTCTTCTGTGCTTGTCTGGGACCGCAGTTTTCCGCAAAGAAAATGCTCGATCAAATTCTCTGCGTTTTCTGGCCGCAGTAGGTTTAAGTGCTACACAGCTGATCATTAAAACTGCAACACCAAAAAGGATAGGTAAATAACGAATATTTACGTATTGCGTGTATACAGAACTAGCGAACCTGGCAATGCTTCGCAATTACTAAATGTCTATGGAAACTGGATACATGTCCTGATCTCCTTCTCCCCCTTCTCTCTATCCATCTCCTCCTCTCCCCTCTCGCTGTCCATCTGCTCCTCCTCCTCCCTCTCTCCGCCCACCTCCTCTCCTGCCCCCCCCCCCCTTTCCAACCACAAGTTTTCACTGATTTATAGTCTTATTTATTGGTGTTGCAAAGGAAACCTTGATTGGAAACTGAAGTCCCTTAAAATGAATGGATAAATGAATTAAGATAGTTGGTACATGAGGTATGAGACAGACCTCTCCAGCTGCTAGATCACTGAGGATAGTAGCTTCAACGACAGTATTTCACATGGTTTTTATCTGTGAATGGATAGGATTACAAAGTTTCGAACAGTTCAGATTCCGTAGTAGTATTCTAATCATTAGCCGGTAAACCTCTCCGTGAACCATGTTCCTTGCCGTTAGTGGGGAGGCTTGCGTGTCTCAGCGTTGCTGATAGCCGTGCCCTAGGCGCAACCACAACGGAGGGGCAATTTTTGAGAGGCCAGACAAACACGTGGCTCCTGAAGAGGGGCACCCTTTTCAGTAGTTGACTGATCTGGAGTCGTAGCATCAACCAAAACGGCCTTGCTATGATGGTACTGCGAACGGCTGAAAGCAAGGGTAAACTACGGCCGCAAATTTTCCCGAGGGCATGCAGCTCAACGGTATGTTTCTATGATGATGGAATCCTCTTGGGTAAAATATTCCGGAGGAAAAATAGTCCCCCATTCGGATCTTCAGGCGGGGACTACTCAGGAGGACGTCATTATCAGGAGAAACAAAACTGGCGTCCTACGGATCGGGGCGTGGAATGTCAAATCGCTTAACCGCGACGGCGAGTTAGAAGACTTAAAAAGGGAAATGGTTAGGTTAAAGTTAGAGATAGTGGGAATTCCTGAAGTTCGGTGGCAGTAGGAACAGGACTTCAGCTCCAGTGAATACTGCCTTATAAATACAAAATCAAATAGGGATAACGCAGGAGTAGGTTTAATATTGAGTAAAAAAATAGGAACGCGAATAAGCTACTATGAGCAGCGTAGTGAACGCATTACTGTAGCCAAGATAGACAAGAAGCCCACACCCACCACAGCAGTACAAGTTTACATGCCAATTAGCTCCGCAGATGAGGAGGAGATTGAAGAAATGTATGATGAGATAAAATAAATTACCCAGATAGTTAAGGGAGCTGAAAATTTAATTGTCATGGGCGGTTGGAATTCGTTAGTAGGAAAGGAAGAGAAGAAAAAGTAGTAGGTGAATGTGGATTGGCGGGAAAGGGCTGAAAGAGGAAGCCGTCTGATAGAATTTTGCACAGAGCATAATTTAATCATAGCTAACGTTTGCATTCAGAATCATGAGAGAAGATCTGGAGACACCGGAAGGTTTCAGACTGATTATACGGGGTGTTACAAAAAGGTACGGCCAAACTTTCAGGAAACATTCCTCACACACAAATAAAGAAAAGATGTTATGTGGACATGTGTCCGGAAACGCTTAATTTCCATGTTAGAGCTCATTTTAGTTTCGTCAGTATGTACTGTACTTCCTCGATTCACCGCCATGATTTCATGCGGGATACTCTACCTGTGCTGCTAGAACATGTGCCTTTACAAGTACGACACAACATGTGGTTCATGCTCGATGGAACTCCTGCACATTTCAGTCGAAGTGTTCGTACGCTTCTCAACAACAGATTCGGTGACCGATGGACCAATTCCATAGCCTCCACGCACTCCTGAACTGAACCCTCTTGACTTTCATTTGTGCGGGCATTTGAAAGCTCTTGTGTACGCAACCCCGGTACCAAATGTAGAGACTCTTCGTGCTCGTATTGTGGACGGCTGTGATACAATACGCCATTCTCCAGGGCTGCATCAGCTCATCAGGGATTCCATGCGACGGAGGATGGATGCATGTATCCTCGCTAACGGAGGACATTTTGAACATTTACTGTAACAAAGTGTTTGAAGTCACGCTGGTACGTTGTTTTGCTGTGTGTTTCCATTCCATGATTAATGTGATTTGAAGAGAAGTAATAAAATGAGCTCTAACATGGAAAGTAAGCGTTTCCGGACACATGTCCACATAACATATTTTCTTTCTTTGTGTGTGAGGAATGTTTCCCGAAAGTTTGGCCGTACCATTTTGTAATACCCTGTATAATGGCTATACAGGGATTTAAGAACCAGATTTTAAATTTTAAGTCATTTCCAAGGGCAGACGTGGACTCTGACCACAATTTATTGGTTATAAACTGCAGATTAAAATTCAAGAAACTGCAAAAGAAACAGGAATTTAAGGAGATAGAAGCAGGATAAACTGAAAGAATCAGAGGTTGTCGAGCGTTTCAGATGGAGCTATAGCGAACGATTGACAAGAACAGGGGAAACAAATACAGTAGAAGAAGAATGGGCAGTTATGAGATGTGAAATAGTGAAAGCAGCAGAGGATCAAATAGGTAAAAAGGTGAGGGATATTAAGAATCCTTGAGTAACGCAAGAAATGTCAAATTAAATCGATGAAAGGAGAAAATGTAAAAATGCAGTAATGAAGCTGGTGAAAGGGAATACAAACATCTATAAAAGAGAATCGACAGGAAGTGAAAAATGGCTAGGCAGGAATAGCTAGAGGTCAAATGTAAAGATGTAGAAGCATATATCACTAGAGGTAAGATAGACACTCCCCACACGAAAATTAAAGAGACCTTCAGAGAAAAGAGAACCACACGTGCGAATATCAACAGCTCAGCTGGGGAACCAGTGCTAAGCAAAAAAGGGAAAGCAGTAAGGTGGAAGGAGTACATACGAGAAACAGTTTGCTTGGTGGTTTAAATTATCTGAAATCGTAGTTAAAATTGTCTGTGAGGAATAAAACTAAACTACACATTTTCACAGCGCAGCACGGCACAGTCGGTATTAACACAAGACCTGTACAACCCCGTTCAAAAATATATATGTAACCTACGTCCGTTGGAATGTTTATCAGAGTATTGTGGAAAAATCTGAAGTAAATTTACCAAGAACTTTTCGAGATTTTTGGTAACAACATTAAACTACGATTTGTCTTCGTTTGGAAGTATAGATTTAAAAATGTGTAGCCTATGACTATTCTTACATTTATTAGAGTATTGTGCAAAAATTTGAAGCAATTCGGTGAAAGAGTTTCCGATATTATTGCCAAAAACCTTTCACACACACAGACACTTTTATATAAATGCATATATACGCAGAAGCGAAAAAGAAACTCGTATAGGTATGTGTATTCAAAAACAGAGATATGTAAACAGGCAGAATACGCCGCTGGGGTCGACAACGCCTTCATAAGACAACAAGTGTCTCGCGCAGTTGTTAGATCGGCTACTGCAGCTACAATGGCAGGTTATCAAGATTTAAGTGAGTTTGAAAGTGATGTTACAGTCCGCGCAGAATCGATGGGACACAGAATCTCCGAGGTGGCAATGAAGTGGGGACTTTCCCGTTCGACTATTTCACGAGTGTACCGCGAATATCAGCAGACCGGTAATATCCGATATTGCTGCGGCCGGAAAAATATCCTGCATGAACGGGGCCAACGACGACTGAAGAGAATCGTTGAACGTGACAAAAGTGCAACCCTTCTTCAAATTGCTGCAGATTTCAATGCTGGGACATCATCAATTGTCAACGAAATATCATCGATATGGGCTTTCGGAGCGGAAGGCCCACTCGTGTACCGTTCATGATTGCAAGACACAAAGATTTATGCCTTGCCTGGGCTAGTCAACACAGACATTGGACTGTTGATGACTGGAGACATGTTGCCTGGTCGGACGAGTCTCGTTTCAAATTGTATAGAGCGGACGGACGTGTACGGGCATGGAAACAACCCCATGAATCCATGGATCCTGTACGTCAGCAGGGGACTGTGCAAGCTGAAGGAGGCTCTGTAATGGTGTGGACCTGTGCAGTTCGAGTGATATGGGACCCTTATACGTCTAGATACTACTCTGACAGGTGACACGTACGTAGGTATCCTGTCTGGTCGCCTGCATCCATTCATGTCCACGGTGCATTCGGACGGACTTGGGAAATTCCAGCAGGACAATGCGACACCGCACAGGTCCAGAATTGCTACAGAGTGGCTTCAGGAACACTCTTCTGAGTTTAAACGCTTCCGCCGGCCACCAGACTCTCCAGACTTGAACATTATTGAGTATATCTGGGATGCCTTGCAACGTGCTGTTCAGAAGAGATCTCCACCCCTCGATCTCTTACGGATTTATGGACATCCATGCAGGATTCATGGTGCCAGTTCCCTCCAGCACTACTTCAGACACTAGTTGAGTCCATGCCGCGTCCTGTTGCGGCACTTCTGCGTGTTCGGGGGAGGGGGGGGCGGGGGGGGGGGGGGTCTACACGATAGTAGGCAGGTGTACAAGATTCAGTGCGTTAGTGTACCGTGAGGGTGCGAAAGAGCACTCAGTTTGCTACAACTGGTAGCACTGTCGTATAAAAGGTCAGAATCGGTTGCATTGTCGTTGTCTTGGTTCTGATGTGCTGTATTCGGAGACTCGTCGAAGTAGAGGCCCGATTCTCACTGGTGGCGAGGTGCAGGCACCGGTCCTATAAAAGCGAACCAGTATATGAATACCGGTGTCAGATGGCTCGCGGATGCAAGCAAGCACCGGCTGTGTCGAGTGATAGTGGCGCTATCATTGCTGCAGCGAATATCGCAGTGAAGTGGAGCTGCTTTGGCTGCAGGTGTCTGACAAGGCGGCAACCTGCAGGTCTACTTTGTATTGCGTGTAGCTGGAATTTCAGGCACCAGTCGTACGCCGCAGCCTTCTCTCTTCGAATGGCGATGGTGAAGCCATCTCGATGGGACAATGGTGGCCTTGGCGAAGGCAACAGCCAAAAACATGACACTTCATGTGTAAATAGTGATGCTGAACCCCTGCATTCAACAGATTCATTTTCGGTTTTCACGCATCAAGCGATTTTGTAAAGAACTGTCCAGTTAGTAAGCATACAAACAGCAGACGCCATCCCCCCCCCTCACCCACCCCCCCCCCTCCTTGAACGTGGAACCGCATCCACGCAGTCGCCGGCCTGGGACTTTCCTTCATATGTGGACAATTCTATCAGGAACCAATTTGTTGTTTTCTCGATTCGGGGAGCAGTTACTCGTTTCTGGATTATGAACGGATATCGATGATAAGAGTCGCTGATGATATTGCTATGCTCAGTGAATGTAAAGAACAGTTACAGAATCTGTTAAATGGAATGAACAACCTAATGACTACAGAATATGGATGTAGAGTAGATCGAAGAAAGAAGAAGGTAATGAGAAGTAGCAGAAATGTGAGCAACGAGAATCTTGGCATCGGGTTTGATGGTCACGAAGTAGATGAATTTAAGGAATTCTGTTCCTAGCACTGGCAAAAATGGCATACCTGACCAAGAAAAGTCGACTAGTATTAAACTCAAGCCTTAATTTGAGAAAGAAATTTCTGAGAATGTACGTTAGGAATGGACTGTGGGCAAACCGGAACAGAAGAGAATCGAAGCATTGGGACATGGCGCTACAGACAAATGTTGAATATTAGATGGATTGATAAGGTAAGGAATGATTAGGCTCTACGGAGAATCGGCGAGGAAGGGAATATATGCAAAACACTGGCAAGAAGAAGCGACAGGATGATACGACATTTGTTAAAACATCAGGGAATGACTTTCATGGTACTAGAGGGTGCTGTAGAGGGCAAAAGCGGTAGAGGAAGATAGTGATTGGAATACATCCAGAAAATAATCGAGGACATAATTTGCAAGTGTTACTCTGAGATGAAGAGGTTGGCATGGGAGAGGAATTCGTTACGTGCTGCATCAAACCAGCCGGAAGACTGACGACTTAAAAACTGGTGATGAGTGGCTTGGTTTAAACATTTCCGCCCGAGCAGCATGCACTTTAGCCGGTGTTCTCTTCAATGGAATCTACCGGTACCTGGCATATATCAAGAGAGTAACTGAAATTATAAACCTTGTGAAAGCGGTTCCTGTATTTATGTTTATCGTAAGAAACCTTGAGTAATTTGCGGAGAAAGATTATTCAAGGTAGGATGACACAGCGGGTTAAGTAGGAGTCGATTGGGCAAATACTTTTACGGGACCGAGCGAGGTGGCGCAGTGGTTAGACACTGGACTCGCATTCGGGAGGACGTCGGTTCAATCCCGCGTCCGGCCATCCTGATTTAGGTTTTCCGTGATTTCCCTAAATCGCTCCAGGCAAATGCCGGGATGGTTCCTTTCAAAGGGCACGGCCGACTTCCTTCCCACTCCTTCCCTAATCCGATGAGACCGATGACCACGATGTCTGGTCTCCTTCCCCAAAAACAACCAACAACTTTTACGGGTACAGTCCCATTAAGAATCGCAATGCGTCCTGCCGCCTTAGACTTGGAGTTAGACATGACAGAACTGGAAGTAATCGATTACTTACTGGAGGGGATGAAACGTAATGATCGGTCTTGCCTCATTTTTCCGTTACAGCCTACACATTCCCGAAATGGAAAGAGTAGTCTCAAGGATAGAGGGAATTCATTTCGCACATCAGAAACGGGATTCGTCAGGAAGGACTCTCCGTACAGTTAGTAATCAATGGATAGACAATGGACCAAGGACGGGCGCACCATCCCGCGAACAGATTCATTTTCGGTTTTCACGAGTCAGGCGATTTTGTAAACAACTGTCCGGTTAGTAAGCATACGAACAGCTGACGCCAGCCCTCCTCTCCCCCTCCCCCCCCCTAGGATGTGCAAACGCATCCATGCAGACGCCGGCCTGGGACTTCCCTTCAAAAATGGAAAACTCATTCAGGAACAATTTGTTGTTTGCTCCACTCTGGGAGCAGTTACTCCTTTTTGGATTATGATTGCTAGTTAAACTACCGGCGGATATGTAACCTTCCTCCCTTAAGTAAGTCCCGGGAGCGATGTCGAACCGCTAATGGACAGATACTATCAGTGATGGACAATTCAGGGGGAAGATATGTCCTAGCGTGACTGCTCATGGCCGATTCAACTAAGAGTAATGAAGGAACTATGTACCACGATTATTCTGGGGTTTGATTTTATTCAGGGTACGGTTTGATTCTTAATTGTCGGGATAAGTTCTTGGCATTTAAGTTTTGTCCGGGCAAGCAGTTCCGGTTGTGTGGCTGTCAAAGCACAGGGAACAGAGCAGCAGCGATAGACATGGACTCCGATGTAGATCATTAGGCGGCCACCCAGGCAAGATACTTGCTAGAAGTGCTTGATCAATTCCCTGATGTGCTGACCGCCACAACAAGGATTAGGTATAAGAATCAGTTGACAGACGACGTTCCTGTCCGTCAGACTCCGTACGGGCTCTCGCCATCGAAAATGTAAGCGCTAAGGGAATTGGTAGATAAAATATTATGGGATGGTGTGATCCAATCCTCGACTTCGCCAGGGATAGGGCCAGTGGCACCGCCCGGTAGCGGACTGACGGGCCCTCAATCAGAAGGTAGTACTAGAATCTTTGCCGCTGCCTGACCTCCACACTTGTTTTACGTGACTTTGGCCTATCTTCGGGGTTGGCGGCGTTATCTCGTCTATTGGCCAATAGGTTGGAGGACATGAAATTTAGGCGAGTTTTTGACTACTTGGACGACGTGGTTGTATATAGCTCTACCTTTGACGAACATTTGAGAAATCTACGGGAGGTCCTCCTCCACTTCAGAGAGCAGGATTGACGGTAAAGCCATCCAAAATCAAGCTAGCACTGGATCAAATATCTTCCTGGACTCTTAGTATCGGCGGACGGAGTCCGTATCGATCCGGTGATTACGAAAGATTTACAAAAGTCCCTGCCTCTTAAGAACAAGGAACGGATAGCTCGATTTATCGGGATGGCAATTTTTTTTAGAAAGTTCGTCCCAAATTCTTACAGCTAGCAGCGCCGCTAAACAACATGCAGAAGAAGGGGACACTGTTGCAGGCTGCAGTGAAGAGAGAGCCAGCAGGCGGCGTTTGAGCGAATTAAGATCGCGCTGAAAAATTCTCCCGTTTTGGCCATCCCGAATCTCGACCAGCCATTTATTGTACAGTCGGACGCTTCGAGCTCTGTCAAAGTGGCAGTTTTGTTACAAGAGGAGGAGGGAGAGCGTCACCCAGTTGCCTGTGCAGCACGAGCCTTGTCGCTTGCGGAACTCTAGTATTCTGTGTACGAGGGGGAGGCTCCTGTCGTGCTATTCGCCCTTCAGAAGTTAAAATTTTACCTTCAGAAGTTAAAATTTTACCTTGAACATCGTCAGTTCATACTCGAGACAGAGAATCAGGCCTTGAGTTGTGTGCTCACCCGTCCTCGGAAATCAAGGAGGATTGCACGGTTAGTCTTGCTTCCATTATTAACCGCCACATCAGAATTGCCTCCCTGGTTCCTCTACATTTCCTAAGTCCAAACTGATGATCATCCAAACATCCTCTATTTTCTTTTCCATTCTTCTGCATTTCTATGTATTATTGTTGCAGTAACATTGCTGCAAGAACTGTTAAACGGCTTGCACGATAATTCTCGCACTTGTCCGCTCCTGAAGTCTTTGGAATTGTGTGGATGATATTTTTCTGATGGTCAGAGCCAGACTCACACATTCTACACACCAACGTGAATAGTCCTTTTGTTGCCACTCCCCCAATGAATTTTAGAAATTCTGATGGAATGTTATCTATCCCTTCTACCTTATTTGATCTTGAGTCTTCCAAAGCTCTTTTAAATTCTGGTTCTAATACTGAATCCCCTATCTCTTCTACATTGACTACTGTTTCTTCTTCTATCACATCAGACAAATCTTCCCCCTCATAAAAGCCTTCACTGTACTCTTCCCAACCTATCCGCTCTCTCCTGTGCGTTTAACAGTGAAATTACCGTTGCACTATTAATGTTACCACCCTTACTTTTAATTTCAACGAAGGTTGTTTTGACTTTCCTATTTGCTGAGTTTTTTTCGATTTCTTCACATTTTTCATGCAGCCGTTTCATCTTAGCTTCCCTTCACTTCCTGTTTATTTTATTCCTCAGCGACTCGTATTTCTGTATCCTGAATTTCTCTGAACATTTTTGTACTTCCTTCTTTCATCTAGCAATTAAAGTATTTTTTCTGTTACGCATGGTATCTTCGCAGTTACCTTCTTTGTACCTACGTTTTTCTTTCCAGCTTCTATGATTCGCCTATTTAGAGATGCCCATTCCTCTTCAACTGAACTGCCTACTGAAGTATTTCTTATTGTGTGTCTATAGCCTTAGAGGAGCGTATCTCATGATTCCTTAATACTTCCATATCCTACTTCTTTGCGTATTGATTCCTTCTGACTACAGCCTCCTCTCTATCACTACTGCATTGTGATCTGAGTCTATATCTGCTCCTGGGTACGCCTTACAATCAGATATCTGATTTCGGAATCTCAATCTGACCATGATATGATCTATATGAAATCTTCCTGTATCTCTCGGCGTTTCCCAAGTATACCTACTCCTCTTTTGATTCTTGAACAGAGTATTCGCTGTTACCAGCGGAAATTTATTACAGAATTTTGTTAGTCGTTCTCCTCTGTCATTCCTAGTACCTATCCCATATTCTCCCGTAACCCTTTCTTCTACTCTTTCCCCTACAACCACGTTCCAGTCCTCCACGACTATTAGCTTTTCAATTCCCTTTACTTACTGCATTACCCGTTCAATATTCAGACGTACTTTCTCTCTATCTCTTCATCTTCAGCTTGTGAGGTCCGTGTGTGTTGCTACCGATTCGGGTGAGAACAGCCATATCAATGAACTGTTCACAGTAACACATTTTCTGCCATAAACTGTTCACAGTAACACGTTCTCTGCCCTACCTTCCTATTCATAATGAATCCTACTCCCGTTATACCATCGTCAGCTACTGTTGATATCAACCTATACTCATCTGACCAGAAATCCTTGTCTTCTTTCGTTTCACTTCACTGACCCACACTATATCTTGATAGAGCCTCGTATTTCCCTTTTCGGATTTTCTAGTTTACCAACCACGTTCAGACTTTTGACTTTCCACTCTTCAAGTCGTAGAACGTTATCTCCACGTTGGTTATTCGATCTTTTTCTCAGTCACCTCCACCTTGGCAGTCTCCTCCGTTCTCCATCCTCATGCCTTCGATCATTGATATTTACCACAAAACCACAGACACGCCTCGCTGTTTGGACATCATTCCATCATTTCTGCCATTTGTAGAGGATCTGATTGTGAATTTGCTGCTTGCTTGTGGCCAGGATTCCTAATAAATTTGTTCTTTCTTCGGCCAATACATTGCCGCTTTTCTTCCGTATCTGGAGATCGAGTGGACGCAGTCCAGGTATTACTTGCAACGCCTCAACCGACACAGTGTCAGCCGGCCGGAGTGGCCGAGCGGTTCTAGGTGCTACAGTCTGGACGCGCGCGACCGCTACGGTCGCAGGTTAGAATCCTGCGTCGGGCATGGATGTGTGTGATGTCCCTAGGTTAGTTAGGTTTAAGTAGTTCTAAGTTATAGGGGACTGATGACCTCAGAAGTTAAGTCCCATAGTGCTCAGAACCATTTTTTGACACAGTGTCAAAAACTCCCATCAAACTAAGTATTCCACGTTGCACTGTGTTAACAATCCGTTCGGATCTTTCTTTCAGGAGTCTGTGGACCCAACACTCGCACTATGGAAGTTACGTTAGCTTCATGACACACTCTTATTGTTTGCATTAGCAGCTCATAATGGTAACTGGCGAAACTAATAATTTTGTTCATCATGTTCCCGATAGCCATACACATAAAAAACACAGGCCACCCGTTCCATGATACTCTGCATGATCTTCACATATTACATAAATTGGACAAGGGACTTACATGAAGAATTGGACATATGCACTATATTTCTGCCGTTCTTCCAAGAAGATGTCTTATTATCTGGTGACGGACTTTCTGTGGACCTGTCGCTTAATTTAATGAGCGAGTCTCTTGATAGATTCACAGTGCGAATGTGGTATTTTTAGGTACAACAGGCAGTTTGACACCTTGGCACCTTATAGAAAGGTAACATCAAAGATTTAACAATTGTACAAGGAGATTAAGATTATACTATTGTAAGATCTTTTGTTGTTGCTTTTCTATAAATATAATATACAAAAAAATTTCAAAAAGTTGTAATACAGTGTGTCTATACCACATCTTGTTCGCTACACCTATGGTGGCGCTTTAACGACTTGTTTTTCTCTGTATCTAGTTTGAACATATATATTTTTACCTTTCTTAGGACACACTGAACGACAATTATGGATATGGAGCACATTTTTTATGTTTTATACGATACGCTGTAATTCAGTTTGTTACTGCTGTGGTGCGTCTGGTGGGTGATTGTAACGTCTACCATGTTTACTACACAGTCCCTGTTTGTAAGTGCCTTTTAAGTGAGCTTGATTGTGTATATTTGGTGCACTGTGTACTATTATTGTTTTACTTTTGGTATGACGAGATACTATGCCATGCATGCTTTTGGAATGTCTATTTATTATGTGACACAAATTACGCAGTACACTTCAATGACTCTCGTCCATGTGTACACTTGGACGAGATTCTTTGAAGTGTACTGCGTAAGGCACGTTATAGATCCATATTATGTTAAAAATGTTATGTAGACGTCTCACACCAAGTTTAGTACTTACTCAGTCTATGCTTTACTGATCCGAAGATGGCAATATAGCTTGGTGAAACCGGTAATCCAATAAATGCTCTACTACAGCTATCGTGGCATTTTGAAGTTTGTTATTGCAACCTTCATATCAGTATAGACCAGCCCCAAGTGGAATAATGTTAAACATATACAAAAAGAACAGTTTATTGATATCGTCACTGTACAATATTTGACTTCTCTAACGGAGCGAAAACCTCACTTCTGTTCCCAGCGCTTCGTGGCCATCAAAGTGAAAGCATCGAAGGTGTCCTTTAAGTTCTGAAAACTGATGAAAATCTGATGGGACCAAGCCGGGACAATAAAGAAGATGACTGATGACGGTGAACCCAAGGCGTAGGATTGTTGCAGATGTCGCAGCGCTCGTGTGTAATCTGGTATTATCAAGCTGAAGTAGAGGGTGCTCCATGTGTGGACGAACTTTTAGAATTCGTGCTTTCAGTTTTCTAGTGGTTTCTCACGCACCGACATGGTTACGTTACACATTGTCGCGTTACACGTTACAATTCAGAGTCCTCTAACAGCAGAAGGTTGCGACTTCGATCAGCGAAGCGGGACAGTCTATCGAGTATAATGCATGACGTGTAATACAACAAACAATATTGAGTACAGAATAAAAAATTCGGAGGGATTACTTTTCAGTACGCCCTTATAGATATGACAGCAAGACTCATTTGGTAACTGCTGAAGGGAGTCTAAATATTCACCAGCGTATGGTAAGATAGATGAACCCTGTTGTCACATCTTTCGTGACCAAAGTACCAAATGCCATCTTCCAATAGGATAATGTGGGACGCCAAACTGCAGGTCACACCATAAACGCCTTCATGAATATAAATTGTCACCCGTAGAGCGTGTCTGGGATCCGATGGGAAGACATACACTTTCATATGAGTCTCCAACGAGCAACTTCGTGAACTGAAACAGCATGTGTTTCATGCGTGACTAGAAACTCCTCAGGATGACAACAGGAGTACGTTTGCTTCTATTCTATAAGAATAAAAATAATAAGTACCACTCCAGATCGCAGTTTATTTATGTCTGCTAATGTAACTTGTTTTGGTTCTAACAAACATCGTCAGAGCAAGATTCTGAAATACATAATACCAAAAGGCTTCATAGTAAGGGATGACAGCAACTCTGTGCTCTTTTACTAACACATTCTGTGCCCGGTAGTCGATGTCTGAGATGAAGCCAGTCTTTGGTCAGTTGAGAAGGCAGTCTGAGCGACGTTCTTTGGCGAACAGCGTCTCGTGCAAAAGGAGCTCGCACGGTCTCGTAGTGCACGATATCTGACTGGCCAACAGTATCACCAGATCACTCACCACTGAACACGTGTGGGACATGGTGAAGCGAGAACTTACTCGTTATCCAGGGCCTACAAGAACGATCTTCCAAATCCAACTTAAGGTGCAAGATGATGAGGACAATATATCGCAGCATGACATTCTGCACCTTTATGATCGTTTGCATGGCAGAATAGAGGCCTGCTTTGCCACCAGAGGGGGATGTGGGGGGGGGGGGGGGGGCGGCGGGAAGGGGGTGTAGACTGTGTCTGACTGGCCAACAGTATCACCAGATCACTCACCACTGAACACGTATGGGACATGCTGAAGCGAGAACTTACTCGTTATCCAGGGCCTACAAGAACGATCTTCCAAATCCAACTTAAGGTGCAAGATGATGAGGACAATATATCGCAGCATGACATTCTGCACCTTTATGATCGTTTGCATGGCAGAATAGAGGCCTGCTTTGCCACCAGAGGGGGATGTGGAGGGGGGGGGGGGCGGCGGGAAGGTGGGTGTAGACTTTGTATTGATGCTTTTGGGCACCGTTTGCTGTGATATGTATGTTTCATTTGGTCTGAATTCATCATATACTCCTACAATGATGGACGCTATCACCTCATTTGTCAATAAAATGACCCTTTCGTTGAAGGTGGTGTATTTTTTTCCACCTCTTTATAAACAAGCATAGAATATTTCACACTTACTTAATGTAATGTCCCGTACCATATACGAGGGGCTTTAATTGTCACCTCGTAAAAAAATCAAGCAGCGACCACGAAACTTGGTTGTGGTGCTAATCCTTCTCAACACGTTCACCCTTGAATGAGACACATTTTTCTGATGTACGGGCGACTTACTGGAGACCTTGGTAGCATAAGTCTCACTTTAGCTGCTCAGGAGTGTTACACTACTAAAATAGCTTCGTCGTCATTCTAGAAACGCCTGACAAACAAAGAAGCAGCATGTGTTCCTGGACCCTAAGCAGAATGAGCTGGAGCGTCGTCAAGGATCAAAATCCCTTGCTTGGACAGTTTTCTGAAACGCTTCGTCCTGACATCCTGCCGTTATCTCGCCAGGAGGTTTCAGCACTGTGCTCCTCTGACGGTTTTCCCCATCCGAGCGCAATCTGTTAGCACCACCGCATAGCAGTCCAAAACCAGATTAAGCATACCCTTGCCCGAATATTGTTGAGTCTCTGACATTTACGGCGGTGGTGAATCCACACGTTCCCACTGTTTGCTTTGCTCCTTTATCTCCATGTCGTAGTGATACACGCAGCACCTATCTCTGGTGACTGAGCTGCTGAAGAAGTCATGTGGATTAGACTGACACAGCTGTTCCCTTGTTTCGGCGGCTTTGTGAATGGGCGTGGGCAGTCACGGAACGCAGTGGGCAGAGACTTGCGACGTGTTCAAAATGTCGTGTAAGATGAGTACTGACCTATGCCTCATTTTCCCCTTCCACACTATCACGTCGATTATGAGACGCCGGTCTTCGAACGCCAAGGCGTCCACTTCTCTCCACGTTGGTGCTTCTTCACAGAGATATGGTCTGCTGCTTCAATTTTCGTCATTAGACTCTTTTTGACCACACTGGAAGCCTGTACGCCACATAACCACTGTGACTTAAGATGGTATATTATTACTGTACACTTCCAAAAACGCATTGTTGCAGTGATCGTTTCAATTGCGGAAAACGAATCACCGCACCCATAGGCCACTTCATAACACTGAAGGGCTGTTCGCTATGGACCGACCGGCTTGTCACCCTTTGCCAGTGACGTCATTCAGATGCAGTGCCTAAGAGCATGGAGTCAATAAATTCCTCTCACACTGAAATGTTACTTTATAAATGCATAAAAAAGTAGCCCCAATTTTAATTAATTCCTGAAAATGTTACAAATAATTTTCCATATATAAATAAATTTGTATATTAATTGAAAGAAACGATGTACTAATGAGATGATGTATTTTAATTATTCACGAGTTATTTTTCAAAAAAGTATCTATGAGTTAAAATGTGTAAAGAAAATTCTTTGAAACAAAATGCAGTAGGAACATTCTGTTGTCTAACGATATAAAAAAGCGGAACGCGACTTCTTCGCTCTCTCTCTTTTGTCCTCTGCTACAGAGATAAGCTGTGTGCGTCTCACTTGTGTAACTTGTCCGCTTTTGTTGAACAATTACTTTAATTTGATTTTTAAGTAGCCGTGTTTCATTTGAAGGCCCTTTTCCTTGCTATTCATGTTATATGTGATTTTATTATGCATTTTTAGTCCAGTTTCAGGCTGCATCGAAGAGAAGTTGCTGGCGCATTGTTTGGTGGTTACGGCCGAACACTGTTAGTGTTCATTCGCCGTTTACTTCACTGAATTTTAATTCATACATCCCTGAGAGCATTTCTACCGATCTTTTTCTCTCAAAATCAATCGGGGCTATGTTATCATGCGAACCGTGTACTATGCAGCTCGGTCATTGGCCTCTAAACAATTTCGTCTGCCAACGCACTCGCCGTTCTCATGTTTACTAACAGAAATCAAATCTAATAAGATTCCTTTTTAATTAATTAATTCATATCTACTTAACCAACGATAATATAAAATACATTATTTTTTAATCTTTATTTTTTTTAGTTAAAAAACTAAACACCACTCATAGTCACTTTCCTATACCTTGTAGCCGCTACTTCTCACCCAAGATGTCAAGTAGCTCACTTCGTACATATTCCCATCTGTTATCCGAAAGCTTTAACTATCTCAGACGAACTGTGTTGCACACTATACCAGGTAGCAATAGATGATCTAATTCTCAACAAGCTATATCCAACAATTATCTAATAAATCATATTTTACACAATGTGCTCATGATTTAAATAATAATTTATACGTAAATGTCATTCCAGTTAAACTACATCGTTATTAACTAAAGTCTGTGGTCTGCAGAAATGTTACGTCTCTGTCTGTTTTAGATTCGTTTCTGACATTTTCGTGTAGAGATGTTGTTGTTGTTGTTGTGGTCTTCAGTCCTGAGACTGGTTTGATGCAGCTCTCCATGCTACTCTATCCTGTGCAAGTTTCTTCATCTCCCAGTACCACCGCAACCTACATCCTTCTGAATCTGCTTAGTGTATTCATCTCTTCGTCTCCCTCTACGATTTTTACCCTCCACGATGCCCTCCAATGCTAAATTTGTGATCCCTTGATGCCTCAAAACATGTCCTACCAACCGATCCCTTCTTCTAGTCAAGTTGTGCCACAAACTTCTCTTCTCCCCAATCCTATTCAATACCTCCTCATTAGTTACGTGATCTACCCACCGTATCTTCAGCATTCTTCTGTAGCACCACATTTCGAAAGCTTCTATTCTCTTCTTGTCCAAACTAGTTATCGTCCATGTTTCACTTCCATACATGGCTACACTCCATACAAACACTTTCAGAAACGACTTCCTGACACTTAAATCTATACTCGATGTTAACAAATTTCTCTTCTTTAGAAACGCTTTCCTTGCCATTGCCAGTCTACATTTTATATCCTCTCTACTTCGACCATTATCAGTTATTTTACTCCCTAAATAGCAAAACTCCTTTGCTACTTTAAGTGTCTCATTTCCTAATCTAATTCCCTCAGCATCACCCGACTTAATTTGACTACATTCCATTATCCTCGTTTTGCTTTTGTTGATGTTCATCTTATATCCTCCTTTCAAGACACTGTCCATTCCGTTCAACTGCTCTTCCAAGTCCTTTGCTGTCTCTGACAGAATTACAATGTCATCGGCGAACCTCAAAGTTTTTACTTCTTGTCCATGAATTTTAATACCTACTCCGAATTTTTCTTTTATTTCCTTTACTGCTTGCTCATTATACAGATTGAATAACATCGGGGAGAGGCTACAACCCTGTCTCACTCCTTTCCCAACCACTGCTAAGAGTCGTAATGTGGCCGAGGAGTCTAAAAGAAGGCATTTTTGTGTGTTGATGCGGACAGACGTGGGGAGGAAAAAGTGTAATGTCTCTCCATTGCACCTACGTGACATGTATGTCAAAAGTGTTATCGCTGTACGACAAGTGTAAGCAATCGAAACATGTTTCGTCAAATGTGTCAGAAATATAATAATGGTGCTTTAAAAAGTGTCTTATTGAAAAGTATTTCAAGTTTATCTATCTCCGTTATTTTGGGAACACTACTGTATTTCATTATTAACCACATTGTTTCACGAAAGGATCACGCCAGAATATTGATGCCAGGAAGAGATACGAATACTGAACGTGACAAAACCTAGCCTTTTGCAACGAGATCGTACCTCTTTTTATTTCAGGGCAACAATAACAACTACTTCAACATCAGGAGAATTTGCGTCGTGCGTCCGATTGTGATCTCTGTAAGTGTAGACAGTCTTGGAACCAACTGTTTTTATCTATGTAAACAAACTACCAGCCACGTATGTAAGTATGGGGAGTTCTCAAGCTAAGAACTTGTTGCCTGCATATTCCACAGCATCTGCTACAAACGGTCGTGCACAGCACATACATACAAGGATGTCTCTTAGGTATCGATTGTTTTTCTAGCTTACATAGCACCTTTCGCAGTAGGCAAATAAATATGAATCTCATAATGAGTTACCATATACAGACGATACTGAAAAGGCAGATGACAAACCAAGCATTTTTATATCGTAATTCAGAGGGGGGGGGGGGGGGGGGGGAATCTCATTGAGTCTGGAATGTCAAATTGAGAACGTAGGTACTTGAACATGTCTTTTGGTATCGCTGATACCGTATAAAGCAACACACGGAGCCTTGCTGCAGCCGAATATTTGGTTTCGCCTACCCACATATGCATCTTCTTCTCTTCCGTGTAATGCACATTGCGTACTTTTCAGGATACTCCATCAACAACGGACGATATGAGTTATTTTGTTCGCAAGATCTCCATTATTCTCTTGAGCACACAACGGAACTTTCAATGGAGTCGATAGGTTACTCAGATACTGGACACCAAAATTTCACTGTCTGGACAATTTTACAGAGCTTGTGATTAATCATATTCCTTATAAGGACATCCAAGGCAGTGCCATTGCCGCTGCTATGCTTCATAGAGAGCTGTTTACCAAGAGACATCACGCATCAAGGTGAAATTTTTTGTATTTAGATCAGTGGTTGTGAGAAACTAGTTCGAAGCAGTAAAGAGAAGGAACTGTAAACATTAGACCTACTTGCATACTCAAGTTCAACGTGAGCTGTTGCTACATTTTCCATCCCTCTGTATGCACATGTGCTGTTTCGCAAAGACGTGTGAGGATAGTTCTCCATAAGGGCCATTTTAATCTACGCGAGTCCGTAGTCTGAGACAGGCTACAATCGCCCCACGAGTCCCTTACACATAGTGTTCACTTCAGCACTTCAGCAACTGCGAAGCAGTAAATCCACAGCTTCGAGCTATTTGGGACGGAGCTTCATTGCTAGCGATAGTATTGCGCGTAGTAGGATTAACCACGTGCAGAATCTACAAAATCCTAACACTGTAGTCGTACTGTAGCAAGAAGTGCATTTATCTGTAAATATCTGGAATTTTAAGGGCTTCTAGTTTATAACTGTAATTGTAATCTGTATTACAAATGGAGGCAAAATTGTGCTAAAAGTAATCAAGTATACTGACTGATGGAAAACCCTGAAACGTAGGCAATACGTATCACCCAAAAAGGGAAACAGATGCATATAATGCTAGGCTGAACTAAATATTCGTCTGAAGCAACGCTCTTTGCGTTTCTCCAGGAGTGTGAAATCGAAATATACATTCATTTTGGTACCATCTTAATGTGGTTTTCCGGACAAAGGCTTTCATATTCCAAAATGCATAGCGCAGCATCCCCTACATCGAATTAATTTTTATACGTTTCCAATGATAAAGTAATGAAGTTATGAAAGGAATTTATATTCGCTATCCGACATTATTACGAAGCCTGTGATGGTGTGTGCTGTTTAGTGTCATCGGTCTCATTGAAAAATAAATAATTCGGGCTTTTCAGTCGTAGCCAGTGAGTTTCTGAGACCTAACACTGTCCGATTGCATCTTGTGCGATATGAAACGGGACCAGCAGGTATAACCAGCATTTAGGCGAAGCAACCTGTAATGAGTCTCTCGACAGTGTCTTATGGTTCAAATGGCTCTGAACACTATAGGACTTATCATCTGAGGTTATCAGTCCCCTAGAACTTAGAACAACTTAAACCTAACTAACCTAAGGACATTACAAACATCCATGCCCGAGGCAGGATTCGAACCTGCGACCGCAGCCGTCGCGCAGTTCCAGACTGAAGCGTCTAGAACCGGTCGTCCACTGCGGCCGGCAGTGGCTTACGCTTTAAGGTACAGTGGAGTATACAGGATGTTTCCGTAAGAGCGTGCAGAAATGTAACAGGACTTAGAGAATGTTCCACTGAACAGTTTGAGATAGGGAACCTGGGGTCGGTGAAGCCAGCTTAAGGAGATACGCTTAAGGAGATATGGAAGTAAAGTTGTCTACCGCTTTGTCTCCATTACTGTTTCCCAGCTTATTTACAACTAACATGCGTACAAGTTTACACGTACTGTGGTGTTTATTTACATGTACATTCTTCATTTCCTACTAGGAAACAAGGAGGACGAGCCTGATTACTAGGAAATCATGATGCTGTATTTCATTGTCGCTGTATTAGAAGGGGAGGTCCTATTCCATGGCCTGCGAGGTCAACTGACCTGAATCCTCTTGATTATTTGCCAAGGGGACTTTTAAAATCATTTGTGTATGGTACCTCAGTGGGTTCCCATGAAGTAATGAGTGCTGTCAACAAGGGATTCCATATTCCTAGATTTCCAGAAGGCTTTTGATACCCTTCTTCACAAGCGACTATTAATCAAATTGATGCATATGGAGTATCATCTCAGTTGTGTGAATGGATTCGTGATTTCCTCTAGAGAGTTCACAGTTCGTAGTGACAGAGGGTGAATCATCGAGTAGAACAGAAGTGATATCTGGCGTTCCGCAAGGTAGAGTCATTGGCCCTCTGCTGTTCCTGATTTATATAAATGATCTAGGTGATAATCTGAGCAGCCCCCTTAGATTGTTTCCAGATGACGCTGTAATTTACCGTCTAGTAAAATCATCAGACCATTAATTCCAATTACAAAATGAGCTAGAGAGAATTTCTATATGGTGCGAAAAGTGGCAATTAACACTAAACAAAGAAAAGTTCGAGCTCATCCACATGCGTACTAAAAGAAATCCGATAAATTTTGGGTATACGATAAATCGCACAAGTCTAAGGGTTGTCAATTCGACTAAATACGTAGGAATTACAATTACGAGCAACTTAAATTGGAAAGACCACGTAGATAATATTGTGGGGAAGGCGAAACAAAGACTGCGCTTTGTTGGCAGAACACTTAGAAGATGCGACAAACCCACTAAAGAGACAGCCTACATTACACTTTTCCGTCCTCTGTTGGAATATTGCTGCGCAGTATGGGATCCTTACCAGGTAGGATTGACGGAGGACATCGAAAAAGTGCGAAGAAGGGCAGCTCGTTTCGTGTTATCGCGCAATAGGGGTGAGAGTGTCACTGATATGATAAGCGAGTTGGGGTGGCAGTTACTGAGACAAAGGCGGTTTTCTTCGCGGCGAGATCTGTTTAAGAATTGTAATCACCAACTTTCTCTTCCGAATGCGAATATATTTTGTTGACATACACCTACGTAGGGAGAAATGATCATCAGAAATCAGAGCTCGAACGGAAAGATTTAGGTGTTCCTTTTTCCCACGCGCCATTCGAGAGTGGAATGGTAGGGAAGTAGTATGAAAATGGTTCGATGAACCCTCTGCCAAGCACTTAAGTGTGAATTGCAGAGTAACCATGTAGATGCAGATACTGAGATGGAATTAGTTGCGAGAATTGTAGATGCCTGTGAAGTGATGTGATTCGAAGCACACCAGGGACATTTGTCAGGGTGCGTCGGAACCTTGTTCGCTGCTGTCATGTTTGTGCTGAGGTTGATGGCCGCCTGAACACATTTTGTAAGATACAGTACAAATGGTAAGTTCATCGTGTCAGTGATGGTATTTGCAGTTAATTGTAACTAATTTAAATAAGAAAGTACACAGTAATGTGATTTTATTCCTACTATCTCCTTAAGCTGGCTACTCAGACCCTAGGTTCGCTGCATCAAACTGTTCAGTAGAAGATCGCCATGTCCTGTTAAAGTTGTGCACTTTTTTACGGAAACACTGTAGATGTAGTCCTAAGGTTGTTCACGGTAGATGACCCCTGAATGTTTCGCCAGTACGCTATCCTGAACTGAAAAATGCTATGACTGTAGAGACTAGGTCTAGAGTGCTCTTGTTTCCCTCTATCATGCTAGAGGTCAGCCGTAGTTATAAATTCTCGAGCCAGTCTGCATATCGACCTGCATCGCCAGCTGTTCGTGGCTGTCTGCCTGCATGTCGCTTGCCGGCCGCTGTGGCCGAGCGGTTCTAGGCCCTTCAGTCCGGGACCGCGGTGCTGCTACGGTCGCAGATTCGCAATCTGCCTCGAGCATGGATGTGTGTGATGTCCTTAGGTTAGTTAGGTTTAAGTAGTTCTAAGTCTAGGGGACTGATGACTTCAGATGTTAAGTCCCATAGTGCTTAGAGCCATTTGAACCATTTTGCATGTCGCTCCAGATGAAGCTGTGTAGGGTGCAGGTTTGTCATATGTTGACTAATATTTTCAGTTTGCTGTACTTCGGAACGGTTTCCACCGCTGCAAAAATTATACGGCAGAGCTGTAACCCAGAACCCGATATCAATGGGTGTCTTAATGATGAGTTTATTTCTGATCTGATCTCGTGCCGTAGGGCCTAGATGGTAATTCTCTTCAGCTGATCGTCTTTGCACTTACAGGCTTTTGCTAGAGATAGCTGGACATAGTACTTTCTTAGAGCATGCTTGGAATCCTTAGTTTTACAACAAGAGTATATTCATACCATTTTTTTTTTTTTTTTTTTTTTTTTGTATACACTGCCCATTTGCGACAGTAAATGAGACGTTTGCGTGGGCTATGTTTTCTCTACATACTGCTGACAGTGTTTTAGACACGTGAACAAAAAAGGCAAGGGTTTAGTATTTTAAAAATTTTATTGACGCAAGATTTTTATGGTACAGCGAGCACTAGCGGGAGGGAAAGACGACACATTTAGTTCTGCTGCAACGCATGCTGCGTAGACTGTGCTGAGACGCCGGGCGACTGGCCCGCAGCTGCGTCTACGCTGGCCAGGGACGCCGCGTCCGCATCGCTGCTGCAGCGGCGGCGGCGCCTCCTACAGGAGCGTCGGCGTCGGCGGCAGCTGCAAACAGGAGCAGAGGTTCAGTACACGTTCACCGTGAAGCGCAGCAGTTCATATCTAGCCGAGGCGGGGTTTACCCATCCGAGGCGGGTTTAAGTCAAGTACCTTCGCCTCCTGCGTCGGCAGGAACGGCGACGCCGCCTGCGACAGCTCCTCCTCCTACGTCTGCACGAGCGGCGGCGACGCCTGCGGCAGCTGCGGCGTCGGCGCCTACAGCTGCGGCGACGCCTGCGGCAGCTGCGGCGACGCCTCCTCCTGCAGCTGCGGCGACGCCTCCTCCTGCAGCTGCGGCGGCGGCGCCTGCGGCAGCACAGCTCGCGGTCGTCGTCGCGCGCCGCCAGCTTGTAGCGGCCGCCGCGAGCCGTCAGCACCCCCGCCTCCACCGCCCTCTTGAGCGTGTGCAGCAGGCGCGGCTCGTCCACCTGCACAGAGACGCCCGCCCCAGTCACACACCTGCGCTTCCCGTCCCGTTAACCGTAACAGTTGAGGCGTGGCGCTCGCTCAGTGCGCCTCTTACCCGTTTGGCGACGGTGGGGTTCTTCTCCACCCAGGCGAGTATCTGCTTGGGAGACGAGCCGCGGCCGTCCCCCAGATGCTTGAGCGCCTCAGAGATGACCGTCAGTAGGCGCTTCCGGCCGCCGGTCTGGTTGCCGCCCTGGAATGTAGGAGCCATGGCTCAGCGGTGAGATGGACGTCCGGTCTGTCGATGGTTCGGCAGCTGCTGTGACCTCCCTTGTCTCGGTTGCTCGTCCAAAAAGCTGTTGCCCGGTGCCGCGGCTCGCTTGCTTTTATAGCTTCTGAACAATGCCGAAGGCCGTTTCCACAGAAATGACTCGTGCACGGCATTGTTTGCCCAATTGTCGCTTGTCCATTACATACGTGTAATTTACTGCTACACGTTTTGCATACATTCTTAGTCACGAATTTTCATAGGTCTCTACCGGAGACTTTTTCTTTCCTGATGAAAGCGCTACAACTCTTCGTTTATCCTAATGTCTGCCATTTATGAAATTACTGTAAACTACTGCTATACGTCTTGCGAAGATTTTTTCAGACATGAGGGATCGTAATTCATCGCATTAAACTATACGATTTTTTCCATATTAAAGCATTGCAACTCCTTGTTTCTCCTGTTGTCTTCCATCCATTTTATTCGTGTACATAATTCATATACGCTTTGTACGGATTTTTCAGACACAGATGATCGTAATTCAGCGCCTAATCCGTAGATTCTTTCCGGATGGCAGCGCTGCAACTGCCTCTTTATCTTGTTGTCTGCCATTAGTGATATCCATGTACACCACTAGTATTCGTCTTGTACGGATTTTTCAGATACAGCTGAACGTAATTCAGCAATTAAACTCTAGATTTTCTGCGGATGACAGCGTATCAATTCCTTGGTTATCTTATTATGTACCACTCACGATAGTTATGTAGATTACTGCTATACGTTCTCCCCATACTTTTCACATACGGGTGATTGTAATTATACGCGTAAACTGTAGATATTTTTCCCACGGGAAAGCGTTGCAATTCTCCTTAGTTACTGACCTATAAGCAGTAACCGTTACTGTTCATGTGGGTCAGAAGATCACTATCTGCTCCCTGTATTTATCTCCTCAGGATGCAATAGACTCTGAGGCTCTCGCAGGCCTTATTGCACAACTCCGCCGCCCGTTTCCCCTACTGGTTCATTTCAGTGCCTATAATGTATTCTAGGGCTCGAACTATACTTGACCTAGGAGTCGAGTCTTGGAGAGTACATGATGTCTCAGGAGCTGTGCATCATCAACACAGGCAGTCCCATTCGTTTCTCGATTGCTATTGAGCTGTTCTCAGCCATCGACCTCTCTTTATGCTCTCCAGCCCGTGCAGTAACGGCACAGTGCGAAGCAACTGATGACCTTCATTTCAGTGACCAATTGCCACTATGGATCCACCAACGAGATGGAGAGTGCTTGAACTGAGGCCACCGAAATGGATGGTCAGCAGGACTATCTGGACGCTGTTCAGCCAGTTGGCTACGTTTAGACATCGCGACAGTGCCAAGGAATGGGTGGACTCCATCACGCAAGTGATCCATCATGCCGCTGACATCCATCCCAAACTCTTCAGGTCGTCTTAGGAGGCAACATGTACCTTGGTGAACTGATGAGTGCCTTTCCGCAATCTGGGACAGGTGTACTGATCTTTGACGGTTTAAATGCCTCCTAACAGCAGACACCCTCACAGCATTTCGAGTCGCGATAGCCAAGGCTCGAAGCGTAATTGAGGAGAGCGAGAAAAGGTCATGGGAAGGGTTTCTGGACTCAATCAACCGTTCCACTTGTTCTACAGGAGTACGGGAAGCCATCCAGAAGATTTCCGGTAAACACAGTCACCAGCATTGCTAAAACAGGGGTGCTTCCAAACAACGCCAGGGGACATAAAAAAAATGGTTCAAATGGTTCTGAGCATTATGGGACTTAACATCTGAGGTCATCAGTCCCCTAGAACTTAGAACTACTTAAACCTAACTAACCTAAGGACATCACACACATCCATGCCCGAGGCAGGATTCGAACCTGCGACCGCAGCGGTCGCTCGGCTCCAGACTGAAGCGCCTAGAACCGCTCGGCCACTCCGGCCGGCCAGGGGAACATCACTCAGATGATGACAACATTTTGCAGCGACTGTTGGCAATGCCAGCCAGGGTCCAGCGTTTCGCCACTATCTCGCGACTGTGCAGAGCTGCAAGTCGGGCTTCAAATTCAACAACTTTTCCAGGTGGTAACTGGAATCGGCACTGTCTGAGGGTCGTGATACTGCAGCCTGACACGACCAGATCGGTAATGCATGCTTCGAAATTTGCATACAGCATCAAAGGAAATCCTCCTAGAATGTTTTAACTTGATACGCCAGACGGGTAACTTCCCCCTCTCGTGGAAAGAGGCAACTCTGATGCGCCTCCTCAGACTAGGGAAGGATCATTCATGTTCCAGTAATTACCGGCGTATCCCCTTAATGAGATGCGTAGGAAAGACCCTGGAGGAGCTAATGGCTAACCGTCGTCTAGTTTGTTTGTTAGGGACCAGGCAATTCCTTAGACTTTTTCATTGTGGATTTCGGAGATTTCGGCCCACTGTCAACAACTTGACCGTACTAGAGGCAGTTATTCAGCAGGCTTTCCTGCGTCAACGTCACTGTTTCGGTATTTTCTTCGACATCAGTAAGGCGTACGCCACTAACTGAAGACAAATTGTACTCGAGCAAATTCATCACTGGGGCATTCGTAGCTACCTCCACATCTTCTTACGGTCTTTCCTGTCTCAACGGTATTTTATTCAGGTCTTGCGTTGGTGACACGCTGTCAGATGGTTTTGAGTAGGAGAATGGGTTGCTCAGGGCAGTGTTTTAAGTGTTACCCTCTTTGCCATAGATATAAACAGTATCACGTCTACGGTATGAAGTCCCGTACAAGGCTCCTTATTTGGGGACTATTTTACTGTTTTCTGTTCTTCCTCAAATGATGCAACAGCGACACGTCAGTTGCAGCTTACAGTGCGGAGGTCAGAGGAGTGGGCTGCAAAGACGAGTTTTCAGTTTTCTGCAGATAAGTGTTTGTGTGTTCATTTTAATCGTTCTCGTCGTATTTTTAATGTACCTGGCTTGCATATGAGGGATACCATTCTACAATTTCAAGACTCAGTGAAGTTTCTGGGCCTCATTTTTGCCTCCAAACTGTCGTGGTTATCACACCTGAGAGACCTGAAAGCCAGAACCAGGAAGGCGCTGAATATCATAAGGCGCCCTAGGCACAGGCTTTGAGGAGCAGACAGGGAGCGTCTGCTCAAGTTTTATAGGACTTGCGTGCGTTCGTAGCAAGACTATGGGTCCACAGTGTACGGGGCAGCAAGGCCTTCCTACCTGAAGATTATTGACGCTATCCACCACGAAGCGATTAGGCTGATCGCCAGTCCTTACAGGACAAGCGCCATATTCAGTCTCTGTGCTGAGGCTGGGGAATCGCCACTCACCACCCGGCGAAAGCTTCTCATGATGCGTCAGGCATTTATGTTCCTGGCAGCTCCAGCTTCAGCAGTGGACCATACACTTACTCGTCCACCTCTGGAACGCCTTTACCCCAATCGTCCATAGGCAACACTGTCGTTTGGCATTCACATGCAGCGTGTGCTGGAGCACCTACAACCCCTGCCACCGCCTGCCACACTGGTTACTGCAGATGCCCAGAGTAATTTTAGATTTGACGTAGTACAGGAGAGGTTGCACTCCAGCACATGTTTTTAGTACATACATTTTAACTGAGCACCATAACTCCACAGCTGTCTTTACGGGTGGCCGGCCGTTGTGGCCGAGCGGTTATAAGCGCTTCAGACCGGAACTGCACTGCTGCTACGGTCGCAGGTACGAATCTTGCCTCGGACATGGATGTGTGTGACGTCCTTAGGTTAGTTAGGTTTAAGTAATTCTAAGTCTAGGGGACTGATGACCTCAGATGTTAAGTCCCATAGTGCTCTGAACCATTTGAACCATTTGAACCTTTACGGGTGGGTCGAAATAAGCGGACTCCGCTGGTTGCTCTGTTGTTTTCCTTGGTCGTGTCCTCAAAGTACGACTGCCTCGAGACTTTACTGTCGTCGATGCAGCATTGTATGCGATCTGGCAGGCACTGAAAGTGATGAGATGTGCTTCGAGTGCTCAATTCCTCGTCTGTTCCGATTGCCTGCGATCGGCAACGCCTATATAAGACAAGTCTCTGGCGCAGTTGTTAGATCGGTTACTGCTGCTACAACAGCAGGTTATCAAGATTTAAGCGAGCCTGAACGTGGTGCTATAGTCGGGGCACGAGCGATGGGGCACAGCATCTCCGAGGTAGCGATGAAGTGGGGATTTTCCCGTACGGCCATTTCATGGTTGTACCGTGAATATCGGGAATCCGATAAAACATCAAATCTCCGACATCGCTGCGGCCGGAAAAAGATCCTGCAAGAACTGGAACAACGACGACTGAAGAGAATCGTTCAACTTGACAGAAGTGGAACCCTTCTGAAAATTGCTGCAGATTTCATTGCTGGGCCACCAACAAGTGTCAGCATGCGAACCATTCAACGAAACATCGTCAACATGGGCTTTCGGAGCCGTGTACCCTAGATGAATGCACGACAGAAAGCTTTACGCCTCGCCTGGGTACGTCAGCACCGACATTCGGCTGTTGATAACTAGAAATATGTTGCCTTGTTGGACGAGTCTCGTTTCAAATTGTATCGAGCGAATGGACGTGTACGGGTATGGAGACAACCTCATGAATCTATAGACTTGCATGTCAGCAAGGGACTGTTCAAGGTGGTGGAGGCTCTGTAATGGTATGGGGAATTTGCAGTTGGTGTGATATGAGACACCTGTTACGTTTAGATATGACTCTGACAGATGATGCGTACGTAAGCATCCTGTCTGATCACCTGCATCGATTCATGTCCATTGTGCGTTCCGACGGACTTGGGCAATTCCAGCAGGACAATGCGACACCCCACACGTTCAGAATTGCTGCAGACTGGCTCCAGGAACACTCTTCTGAGTTTAAACATCTCCGCTCTGCCATCAAACTACTCAGGCATGAACATTATTGAGCATATCTGGGAAGCCTTGCAACATGCTGTTCAGAAGAGGTCTCCACCTCCTCGTACTCTTTCGGATTTATGGGCAGCCCTGCAGAATTCATAGTGTCTGTTCCCTCCAGCACTACTTCAGACATTATTCGAGTACATGACACATTGGGTTGTGGCACTTCTGCGCGCTTGTGGTGGCCCTACACGATATTAGGCAGGTGTATCAGTTTCTTTGGCTCTTCAGTTTATTACCGAAGGAACGATCGTATGGAGAATCAGCTGTACTTTGTGACTGGACTGAGGCTTTCTTGGAAGGGAGGGCATGACATGTTATCTTGATTGGAAACTCATCGACAGAAGCAGTAACTTAAGGCGTGCCCGAGAGAAGAGTTTTGGAGTCGTTTTCACGTGGCGGACAGTATTGATTATAATCTCATAATTTTTGCAGATAAAGCAATTATCTAAAGCGAAAAGAAAGCTCCCCTAATACGCATGGTGTCTCACAGGGAATGGTCAGTATTCAAGGATGACAGGAACAATCATTCGATGCAAGAAGTCTAGTAAACATCGTCTCTAAAATGCACACCTCATTAGCTATGAGCACTTATTCGATATTGTGAAACAAATCTGTTCTAGTGCTAGCTGTTTGCCTTCTATGTTTTGAGAACGGGTGGTATGGACCAAAACAAGAAAAAAGTACAGTAAACGTGGGCTCGTAAGTGCACACCTCAATAGCACTTGTTCATCTTCTCTACTGTGAAACTCATCTCTTCTACTTAACATGTGCTCAGAGCTCTTAAGGTGTACATTTAAGGGAACATGTTTATTAGATTTTTTTGGTTTGGTCCATGCTACCTCCTCCCAAAATATGGAAACCAAAGAGCTTACAGCAGGGGGAATTTGTCTCACAATATGGAGGATGTAGATGAGCTCATACCTCATAAAGTATGCATTTTACAGCCCATGTTTACTAGACATTTTTGCTTCAAATGATCGTGCTTGTCATATCTCTGGATACTGATCATTCCTGCGGGGACAACCTATACAGGCAGATCTTCATAAGGTTTTAGTGTGATGCAAAGACTGGAAACTCGCTTTAAATTTGCAGGAAAACAAAATCAAAATCATTGAGTCACATTCGGAATCAGTCAACTCATGCAAATATCTCTGTGTAACAATTCATATGGATGTGAGACGGTTTAAAAACAGTCTCGATCTTGCGATAAGCAGACTACAAACTTCGGTTCAGTAACGGGATTTGAGGAAAATACAGTATTTCTGCAAAGGAGACTGCTTACAAAAGTCAAAGAAGGGCAGCAGGAGCGATCGCAGATTTACTTCTAAGAGTCGCGACGACAATATTAGACTAATCACAACACGCACAGAGGCGTTTAAACAATAATATTTCCTGCGCGCCACACGCAGTTGGAAAGAGGAGAAATCATAACAGCTGGTACAATGTTAAGTAACGTCCGCGGTGCATTTACGGTGGACTGCGGAAAACGATATGCAGGTGGAAGCCTTGCAACTCAAATAAACCTAGCGGCATCCACTATACAGGGTGCTCCAAGGATAGTGACCTGGCCAAATATCTCACGAAATAAGCATCAAACAAAAAAACTACAAAGAACGAAACTCGTCTAGCTTGAAGGGGGAAACCAGATGGCGCTATGGTTGTCCCGCTAGATGGCGCTGCCATAGGTCAAGCGGATATCAACAACGTTTTTTTTAAATAGGAACCCCCATTTTTATTACATATTCGTGTAGTACGTAAAGAAATATGAATGTTTTACTTGGACCACTTTTATCGCTTTATGATAGATGTCGCAGTAATATTCAAAATCGTATAAGTACGTTGTACCACGTAACATTCCGCCAGTGGGGATGGTCTTTGCTTCGTGATACGTCACCCGTGTTAAAATGGACCGTTTACCAATTGCGGAAAACGTCGATATCGTGTTGATGTATAGTAACTGTGATCAAAATGCCCAACGGGCGTGTGCTATGTATGCAGCTCGGTATCCTGGACGACATCATCCAAGTGTCCAGGCCGTTCGCCGGATAGTTACGTTATTTAAGGAAACAGGAATTGTTCAGCCACATGCGAAACGTCAACCACGACCTGCAACAAATGATGATGCCCAAGGAGGTGCTTTAGCTGCTGTCGCGGCCAATCCGCACATCAGTAGCAGACAAATTGCGCGAGAATCGGGAATCTCAAAAACGTCGGTGTTGAGAATGCTACATCAACATCGATTGCACCCGTACCATATTTCTATGCACCACGAATTGCATGGCGACGACTTTGAATGTCGTGTACAGTTCTGCCACTGGGCACAAGAGAAATTACAGGACGATGACAGATTTTTTGCACGCGTTCTATTTAGCGACGAAGCGTCATTCACCAACAACGGTAACGTAAACAGGCATAATATGCACTATTGGGCAACGGAAAATGGCTGCGACAATTGGAACATCAGCGACCTTGGCGGGTTAATGTATGGTGCGGCATTATGGGAGGAAGGATAATTGCCCCCATTTTATCGATGGCAATCTAAATGGTGTAATGTATGCTGATTTCCTACGTAATGTTCTACCGTTGTTACTACAAGATATTTCACTGCATGACAGAATGGCGATGTACTTCCAACATGATGGATGTCCGGCACATAGCTCGCGTGCGGTTGAAGCGGTATTGAATAGCATGTTTCATGATAGGGGGATTGATAGTCCGCACGTTCACCGGATCTGACGCCCCCGGATTTCTTTCTGTGTGGAAAGTGGAAGGATATTTGCTATCGTGATCCACTAACAACGACTGGCAACATGCGTCAGCGCATTGTCAATGCATGTGCGAACATTACGGAAGGCGAACTACTCGCTGTTGAGAGGAATGTCGTTACACGTGTTTCCAAATGCATTGAGGTTGACGGACATCATTTTGAGCATTTATTGCATTAATGTGGTATTTACAGGTAATCACGCTGTAACAGCATGCGTTCTCAGAAATGATAAGTTCACAAAGGTACATGTATCACATTGCAACAACCGAAATAAAATGTTCAAACGAACCTACGTTCTGTATTTTAATTTAAAAAACCTACCTGTTACCAGCTGTTCGTCTAAAATTGTGAGGCATATGTTTGTGACTATTACAGAGCAATCTATCACAAAGCGAAAAAAGTGGTCCAACTAAAATATTCATATTCTTTACGTACTACACTAGTATGTAATAAAAAATGGGGGTTCCTATTTAAAAAAAACGCAGTTGATATCCGTTTGACCTATGGCAGCGCCATCTAGCGGGCCAGCGATAACGCCAACTGGTTTTCCCCTTCAAGCTAGACAAGTTTCGTTCTTTGTAGTTTTTTCGTTTGACGCTTATTTCGTGACGTGTTTGGCCCGGTCACGATCACTGGACCACCCTGTATATATGCTCATACTTACTGCTGGATTCTTCACTTCGAGCTCTACTTCTTGTTTGCATGATCAACATTCTACATTCCGATGGGAGGCAATGAAAACCTCTTAACTCCATTTTCTAAAATTTTACAGGAGAAGCAAAAACGGTATCTTAAAATTACATAAAGTGATATGGACGAAGCTGCTACATGTGTAACTACGTAGTAGAATCCTAGTTATTGGCAGATTAGAGAAAACCAAACACTTTCAAATCTCTCTTTGATAATGAAGTTACTGGTTATTGGAATTACGAGGATTTCACAGACAGATAGAGTTACGAGATCTTCACCGCCAACCATTGATTTGCAGCCAAATACACATCCCGCTAACCAGTGTACACAGAATACACAGAACGGCGGAGGGCACTTTGTGCCGTTGCTAGTAATACTCTTTCTTATTCTACTCCCAAATCGAGCAATGGAAATGCAATTACCCATATGCCTTTGTATGGACAGTAGCATACAATATTTTGTCCTTACGGTCCATATGTGAGATTGCCGTTTCGGGTGGTTTGATACAGGTTCTTCATCCCTGTCGCTTGTCAGAAGTAGATAACTTAATATCAGCGTAATATCTACATCCTAAATCATCAATGATGTGCCTTATATAACCATATCCAGACGTGCCCTGCGATTTTTTCATTACACAAGCACAAATGCTTCACGGATTTGCTCATCCAACACCCGTGGCAAACGATACAAACGAGGAGTTTGCATCACGGTGTGGTTTACTGTTCATATTCCGAGAACATATCTTTCTGGTAGAGTCAGCCAAAATCTTGCTTCCTTATATGTATCTCTTGCTAAAAGACAACTGAAGTAGTTCACACGAAGGCCTACCAACATTCTACACACATAAAAAAACATTTGCGTCACCCTGGTCCCCAGAACTCCTCAAGACAGACGTTGACTGTTGATATTGTATCACAGACACAGCCCCTTTGACTGTTGAGAGATGTACTAAACCCGCCAAAAGATGTAAACAACCATGCATGAGCAGCGGCTATTAGTCGGAGGGGTCTGACAGCCGATCAGTTCCAGTCATTCCAACACGAAGGAGGTACACAGCTCGTGTTTCTGTAGTTCAACCATACCCAGACGGTCAATACCGCGGTTCGATCGCGTCCGCATTGTTACTTTGTGACAGGAAGGGCTCTCAACAAGGGATGTGTCCAGGCGTCTTGGAGGGAACCAAAGCGATGTTGTTCGGACATGGAGGATATACAGAGAGACAGGAACTGTCGATGACATGCCTCGCTCAGGCCGTCCAAGGGCTACTACTGCAGTGGATGACCGATATCTACGGATTATGGCTCGGAGGAACCCTGACAGCAACGTCACCATGTTTAATAAGCTTTTCCTACAGTCACAGGACATCGCGTTACGACTCAAACTGTGCGCAATAGGCGGCATGATGCGCAACTTCACTCCCGACGTCCATGGCGAGCTGCATCTTTGCAACCACGACACCATGCAGCACGGTACAGATGGGCCCAAGAACATGCCCAATGGACCGCTAAGGATTGGCATCACGTTCTCTTCACCGACGAGTGTCGCATATGCCTTCAACCAAACAATCGTCGGAGACGTGTTTGGAGGCAACCCGGTCAGGCTGAACGCCTTAGACACACTGTCCAGCGAGTGTAGCAAGGTGGAGGTTTCCTGCATTATGTGGGGCCAACATTCGCCTCTGGTGTTCATGGAAGGCGCCGTAACAGGTGTACGATACGTGAATGCCATCCTCCGACCGATAGCGCAACCATATCGGCAGCATACTGGCGAGGCATTAGTCTTCATGGACGACAACTTGCGCCTCCATCGTGCACATCTTGTGAATGACTTCCTTCAGGATAACAACATCGCTCGACTAGGGTGGCAAGCATGTTCTCCAGACATGAACCCCATCGAACATGCCTGGGATAGACTGAAAAGGGCTGTTTATGAACGACCCACCAAGCACTCTGAGGGATGTGCGCTCATCGCCGTTGACGAGTGGGACAATCTGGACCAACAGTGCCTTGTGTGGATAGTATGCCACGACGATACAGGCATGCATCAGTGCAAGAGGACGTGCTACTGGGTATCAGAGGTATCGGTGTGTACAGCAATCTGGGCCACCAAGGTCTCGCTGTATGGTGGTACAACACGCAATGTGTGGTTTTCATTAGCAATAAGAAGTGCGGAAATTATGTTTATGTTGATCTCTATTCCAATTTCCTGTACAGGCTGGCTCTGAGGACTATGGGACTTAAGTTCTGAGGTCATCAGTCCCCTAGAACTTAGAACTACTTAAACCTAACTAACCTAAGGACATCACACACATCCATGCCCGAGGCAGGATTCGAACCTGCGACCGTAGCGGTCACGCGGGTCCAAACTGAAGCGCTTAGAACCGCACGGCCACACCGGCCGGCTTTCCTGTATAGGTCCCGGACCTCTCGGAACCGAGGTGGTGCAAAACTTTTTTGATGTGTCTATATCTACACCTAGATGAATGCTCTGCGCTTCATACGTACTTGGCAGAGGATCCACTGAGCAGCCTTCAGCCTTTTTCTTTACCGTCCCACTATTGAATAACGTGTAGGAAAAACGAACATTTCAATATTTCCGAACGAGCTCTGATTGCTTTTATTTTATTACGATTGCCATTTTTCCCAATGTAAGTGGGCGCCAACAAAATACTTTCGCATTCGGAGGAGAAATATGATGATTGAAATTTTATGAAAACTTCTCATTGCAGCTAAAAACGCCTTTGTTTTAATGATTACCACACCAACTTACGTATCATATCCGTTACACTCTCTCCCCTACTTCGCGTTGATACAAAACGAGCTGCTTTCTTTGAACTTTTTCAGTGTCCTACATCAATCGTCTTATCTGGTAATGATCCCATACCGCGCAGAAATACTCTAGAAGACGTCAGACAGGCATAGTGTTGGCAGTCAAAGAAGATCTGTTGCATCCTCTAAGTATTCCGCCAATAAAACGCAGTCTTCGTTTGCCTTCCCTACAACATTTTCTATGTGATTGTTCCAAGTTAAGCTTTCGTAAATGTAATTCCAAGGTATTTAGTTAAAGCGACAGCCTTTCAATATGTGTGATTTATCCTCAAACCGAAATTTAACGGATTCTTTTATGTACTCATGTGGATGTCCTCACACTTTCCATTATCTAGAGGTAATTGACATTTGTCGCCCAATACAGATATCTTGTCCAAATCACTTTACAAATGATTTTGTATTTCTGATGACTTTACTAGACGGTAAACGACGGTATCATCTGCAAACAGTCGGAGAGGGTTTGTCAGATTGTCTCCTTAATTGTTTACGTTGATGAGTAACAGCAGAGCGCCTATAACACTTCCTTGGGAAACGCCAAATATCACTTCTGGTTTACTCAATGACTTTCCATCAGTTTATGTGAACTGTAACCGCTTGGGCAGGAAATCGCGAGTCCAGTCGCATAAATGCGACAATACTCCATAGGTGTACAATTCGATTAGACGCCACTTGTGAGGTATGATATCAAATACCCTCTGGAAATCCAGAAATATGGCACCAATTCCAGATTCCTTGTCGATAACATTAATAAAGAGCTAGTTGTGTTTCAAAAGAACCATATCTTCTGAATCCACGCTGTATGTCAACAGGTCGTCTTCTTTGAGGTAATTCATAGTATTCGAAAACGATATATGTTCCAAAATCCTACTGCAAATCGATATTTATTATATCGGTCCGTAGTTCAGCGGATCACTTCTGTTTCCTTTCTCGTATACTGGTGTGATCTCTGCAATTTTCCAGTCTTTATGTACAGATCTTTTCACGAGAGAGTGGTTGCATACGACTGAAAATTGTGGGGATATTATATCAGCATATTCTCAAAGGAAACTAGCTGGTACACAGTTTGGACCAGAATAGTCGCTACACTGAGGATATCGACTTCTAAGCTTCTTCTGTTTGTAATTGATCTTGGTTCCAATTCAGAAATACTTACTTCGTCCTCTTTGGTGAAAGAATTTACGCGAACCGTGTTTAGTAACTCCGCTTTAGTGGCACTGTCATCGGTATCATTGCCATTGCTAAAGTGTAGCGAAGGTACTGATTGTGACTTGTCGCTGGTGTACTTCATATACGATCAAAATCGTTCTTCCCGGACACCATTCGTGACCTACACCGCGTAACACCATAAGGTGGTTTGCAGAGTCCTTATGTAGATGTAGATGTAACGTAATAGTAACATTATTTTGGTTCTAAATCCGAGTGGACGTCGCAGTTTCCTAAATTTTCGTCTAATAATTTGTGTAATTTCTGCTCCGCCGTTTGACTGGATGGCCGCAGGAGTTTCTCTGGTTCTTCTGTAGAACCTGACCATTTTTTCGCTCCGAGTTGTTGAAAACTTTTTGAAATTCCAAGTTAGGGATTGAAACAGCCTTTTCATCTACTAGCACAGTATCTTCATTTTCAATGGGCCTAGTTTCTTCTGGGTAACTATAAAGTTTCTGAAAGTCGTAGTCCCACCTTCTCGCCTAAATTTTCTGTTTGTGTACATTAGAATACCACGCAGCTCGAAATTAATGTACAGGGTATCTCAAAAGATACGCTGCAACTTCAGTGACTTGTAGCACCCAAACTAAGGAAGATATTCATACCATGTTCGGCTTATGTCACAGACAAACTTACAAATCTTTGTTTTTGTGTGTCCCAGGTTGTCGTGAGTGAAGTATAAAGAGAACGGTTCAAGAAAAGTCTAAGTGGAGTGTTTATTCATACGAAATCGGACATGCAGGTTCAAACACGGTGTAGGAAGCAGCCATCCTTGCGGACGTCGATACGCTCGTGGTACAGGAGTTTTATGCAGACGGGAATCGTTTATGTGACGCATCATACAGCACGATCTGGATCAAGAGAAGTTACAATGACATCCAGACCATTAGCTGCCTAGAGGTGTTGATAAATATCAACGGGGACATTGAAATTGTTCCCGACCGGGACTCGAATCCGGGATCTCTTGCTTACATGGCAGACGCTCTATCCGACTGAGCCATCGAGGACACAGAGGATAGTGCGACTGCAGGAACTTATCTCTGGCTCACTCCTCGCGAGACCCACATTTGCAACTTACTGTCCACAAACTACACGCGTAGTGCCCCTGCCCATTACACACATTACTCGCGACTGTCAATCTACCGATTCCCATAAGAGTACGGGCAATGTGAGTGCATCCGCACTGGTTCAAATGGCTCTGAGCACTATGGGAACATCTGAGGTCATCAGTCCCCTAGACTTAGAACTACGTAAACCTAACTAATCTAAGGACATCACACACATCCATGCCCGAGGCAGGATTCGAACCTGCGACCGTAGCGATCGCGCGGTTCCAGACTGAAGCGCCTAGAACCGCTCGGCCACAACGGCCAGCTCCATCCGCACTGAAGATCATTGGCTAGTAAGCCTTATCTATATGAAGATGGTATCTGTTCTTTCGGACACGTGTCCTCGCTGGCGCAATCTAGCCGGCACGGTAGCTCACCGTGTTCGGTCAGAGGATTAACTGCCCTCTGTAATAAAAAAAACTGAGTTAATGGCTTAAATGGATGTCTTGCGACGTCCGCCCCGAGCAGATGTAACGAACAAAAACGAACGTAATGAGAGTTTAAAAAAAAAAAGGCGAATAGAGCGTCTGATACTTAAACAGGAGATCCCGGGTTCGAGTCCCTGTCGGGCACACATTTTCGACCCTTCCCGTTGATATCTGTCAACGCCTGTAAGCAGCTAATGATCTGGATATCATCATAATTTCACTCTTCGAGAGCTGCAAGATCACCAATCGGACATGTCCGAAAGAACAAATACCATCTTCATATGGATCTAGAGAAGTCGACACAGAAAGCATACCGATGGCTGTTCAGCTTCACCGCAGAAGTCTGTTCGGAGGGCGTCGCAAGGAGCTGCAAATCCGAAGGGCGAGCATGCACCGGGTCCTTCGGTAACGATTACACATCTCTCCATACCCACTGCAACTTTTGCGCACGTTGAAACTAGTCGACAAGCCATAACGTTTGTAATTCGCTGTGAACGTTCTTCACCGTCTAGAGTAGAACGGAAATTTTCAAAACAACCAAGCTTTTTCTGGCGAAGCAATAGGTAAACGTAAAAATATAAAATGTTCACATCTGGGGAACAGCCAATCTGTATACTGTGACGGAAGAGGTAGGCGATAGCACGAAAGTGAATGGGTCGTGTTGTTTGATGTTGATCTCAGTGTCGCAACAATATTATTTGCTTCTGAAAAAACAGTTAATTCTGACAATCATCTTGATATGCTGGAGCTCTTTGCGTTACCACAACTGGCTGACCGCCAAGACACACTCGTTTTCCAACAAGATGGTGCACTGCCAATTTGAGCTCAGAATATGCGAGATGTTCTAGACCAGTTGTTTCCATGTCACTGCATTGCCAGGGGTGGTCCAGTTCCCTGGCACCCTAGGACGCCTCACACTTAGCGATGGAATTCTTTCTATGGGGTATGTCAAGGACAGAGTCTTCCAAACTCCTCTGAACCACATCAATGTAAAAAGAAGCGTATCGTTGCTGCCATTGTCACAGTTGATTTGGATATGTTGCGCCGAGTGTGAATAGAGCTCGAATACTGGATGTTGTGTCTGCCACCAAAGACGCACATGTTGAAACTTTGTGAGACAATACGTCACACTACCCAAGCATGTTGTGAATATCTTAATTAGTTTGGGTGCCACAATACACTGAGTTGTACTGAGCCTCTTAAGACACCTTTTATTTAATTCGCCACGATACTCCAAAAAATTCATTGTAGGAGACTGAAGAGAATTTAATATCTCATTGACATTACTTCAGTTAATAGCTTGTTAAGAAGCATTGACGATTACGTGGCGTATGTTACGTAATTCCAACGCGTACAGAGACCTAATTAAAGCGGTACTGATTAACCAAACCTTTTTAATTCAAATAAATTTTCTTGCTTTGAAATCAAGCAGTCGTTCAGTGGGGTTGTTACATTTCCAAACTACCCAAATAGTGGCATAAAATGTACAGACGAAAACCATGTTTCTGATCTACGTAATAACCAACTAATGCATATGTTCTAGATATGAACTTGGTCGGATGATGCTGCATTCTTTATTGATTTATTACTCCAATACATTACCCTAGGTCCACAGGCATAGCATAAAGTAAACATCGTAAAAATTAAAATCAACTTCATGTAAATTTCTTGTAATCTTCACTCCTGATGAACAGGAATGAACGAAAGTATGTTAAAGAGTTTAGAGTGTCATAGATATTGGGGTCATTAGACCCTAAGCATTAGTTCAGATGCGTAAAGATGACAGAGGACTTAAGACTTGGCGTTCAGGTAAGGAAATTACAGCCGTGCAGGTGAAACGTACAATTATATCATGGTTAGAATATTTTCATGAGTGGACAACCAATTCTGCTCTGGTTCGACTGCTTTCAATCAGTAGTTAAACATAAATTATAAATAGGTCACATTCTGTAATTCTAGAATACTTCTCACAAGAAGTGAAACTAGCTTATCGTTGGTATTTATGTAAAGAACTCATGTATATGTTAGAAACGTTTTACAACCAATAACCTTCATGAATTTCTGAAACGCATTGTTTGCGACTTATTTTGTAAATTTCTGTAACAAAACTAATAAGAAAGCAAAATTATTGTTGGAGTGTGGTAGGAGCGAATTGGTGCTTGATTACGCTGATATCAGTTTGTGAATGCCAGCTTTATTTTTATTATAATCCTCAAATGTTCTGCCTGTAGTGATGAATGACGTCGCCTGCAATTACTGAAACAATGTGTAAGCATTGGTGAATCAGCCATGAGAGGGCCAGTTTTGTCACAACTTTCGTCCGTGAACCTGTTACAGTCGAAACAATAAACATGAAGTTGTAAAAGTGAAACTTTATGTCAATCTAATTACTCGAAATATCTCTTGGCGTACCAGAACTTTATCTACCCTCTGAGGAACTCAGGAAGTTGCAGCGAATTTGGTGGAGCAAATATTCTTAATTCTTTTACAGCAACGTCGGAGATTGCACTCCCGTGACCCGTATGACGTTTTGCTAATAGAATTTTGATTTTCAGGTTGATTTATGCAGTATTGGGAACTGACAGACTGGAAAATTTAAAAGAGAGCACTGGCATAAAAACCTGGAATGGACCATATACTGATCCCAGAGACGATAGCTAAAAAGTAGACACAAAGTACTACGTCGTCGCGAGCAACTGAGTAAGCACCTCTTTTACTCGTTTTCCTGAGTGATAAAAATTTCGTGTGAAGTCTGTAATTTTAGTGTGTACACTGAAATTTTCATTCAAAGTATTTAGAACTGTGTTTGTTTATCAATATGGCGATCAGTAATCACCCAACAAGAGAGTGTACCAGTAGAAAATCAGGAACAGGTAGTACGCGACATTGCGAGTTTAAACACCAGCATTACCAGTAATGAAAGTGAAACTGAAGTAATCAGTGACGTAGCACGGGACCATATTTGTGACAATGAAGCAGTAGGAAGTGTTAATGTGAGTGCTTGTTGACCATCCCTTGGTTTTGACAATACTGAAGCTGCAGGATCGCACAGTGGAATTGTAGAGTTATTTTCAAGGTTATTAGCCTGAAGTACCTACTACTTCAAGTAATACTTTAGGGGGTAGAATTACCGAGACAGCTAATAATTTAACTAGTACTTTACGTTCCCAAACTGCAGAAACAAACAATACTTTGAAAGACGTTAAAACACAGATGGAAAATAGCAACACAAGAAAAACTAAAAACGAAAAGGAGATAACAAAGCTTAAAAATGAGGTATAAGAAGATCGGAAACAGGTTGATGCTCGAGTTGGGTTTGTGGTTCAAAATGACTCTGAGCACTATGGGACTTAACTTCTGAGGTCATCAGTCCCCTAGAACTTAAACTACTTAAACCTAACTAACCTAAAGACATCACACACATCCATGCCCGAGGTAGCATTCGAACCTGCGACCGTAGCGGTCGCGCGGATCCAGACTGTAGCGCTTAGAACCGCTCGGCCACCCCGGCCGGCTGGGTTTGTGGAAACCAAAGTAGGTACTCTCGGAAAAGAAATCAACTTAAAAATTGGTCATACTGGACAGAGTTTCAAAGTTGTTCAGAAAATGTAGAAAATTTGAAAAATGTAATAGATAACAGTAAATTAGACTTAATATTTAAATGGAAAAAATTAGAAGTTTGTTGCAGTTATGAAGGGTCGGAGCTAGACTCCAAGGTCGTTAAGGTAGAAAAAAAACTTGAACTACCAATGTGGATGCATGTAATAGCGAAATGAATATCATGAACAAGAAATTTACTGAATTGCAGGAAAATTTTATAGCTAAAAGAATGATCAATAATTATGTTAGCTTTTGGAGTAACATTTCAATGAAGCAATTTCCAGGTGACAATAAAATTCATCCTGTTGACTTCTTGCAGCTTTGTAAGTGGTATGACTGATAATTTGAAAATCAAATTTGTAAAGAAGTTCTCGGATGCCGAGGCATTATCATGGGCAAATCAAAATATTAATACTGAAATGTGTTATGATGAATTTGTGAGGTGATTTTTAAATAAATGTTCGTCTGATACAGAGCAAGGGAGAATAAAGAGTGAATTTTCGGATGAACCGATTTATAGAGACAGACAGCAAAGCACGAACCCATTTTGCGAAAAACGTCTTAGGATGCTCAGTAATTTAAATAAACTATTTGATGAACTCAGGCTGACACAATGAACAGGGATCTTCCGGTTACAGTGCACTGAGGACTTGTGTGTGGACTGGACGAATCTGTAGAGAAATCCCTAAAATGGGTGGACAAACATAACAGTGCTTGGAACGAAATGAAAATATTGACAGTAATTTTATAGAAATAACAGATATCAACCAAACGGATGGAATCAGAGTAATAATTGGGGTAACAATGTGAGGAGAGATGGGAATAACTTCAAATGACTATCATGGGGAAGAAAACAGAAGGGGTAGCCAGTGGAATGACAGAGATAGGAATACAAACAGAGAAATAGGTAGCAGGAATAGTACATGGGAGAGAAAAAGTAGAGAATATCACAACCGGAATACAAGACAACAGGGTCAACTATCAGGAAAACTGATAGTCGCCTCGATGGGCACATGTCAGTTTGGGACGAGAGAAAATCATTGGAATCAGGTAAAATACTATACGAACAGAGAAAGCAATGTGAAATTCCACATATTCAATAATAAGGAAACTCGGCAGGTGGGCAGATTACGTTTTGATAGACATTTTTCGAGAGCAATGAAGTTTGACGAATACAATAGAAGAGGAGGAGGAGGAGATTATTGTTTAACGTCCCGTCGACAACGAGGTCATTAGAGACGGAGCGCAAGCTCGGGTGAGGGAAGGATGGGGAAGGAAATCGGCCGTGCCCTTTCAAAGGAACCATCCCGGCATTTGCCTGAAGCGATTTAGGGAAATCACGGAAAACCTAAATCAGGATGGCCGGAGACGGGACTGAACCGTCGTCCTCCCGAATGCGAGTACAGTGTGCTAACCACTGCGCCACCTCGCTCGGTACAATAGAAGAGTTTTAGAAACTGGTGAAAGATATTAATGTAGACTGGTGCAGAAACATTTTATAATCTGTGTAGTCAAGAGAATAGTAAGAATATGGGGTAAAAGTGTTGTTGTTGTTGTTGTTGTTAATGATAATGATGATAAAAACTTTGATCTTCATGGTATAAATAATCTGATGAGTAGTGAAGGTAGGGGCCGTGTGAGTGAGTCTGTTCTTTCTGATGCTGAAACTAGTGAGTCTGGTGATCTTGTGCCAAAGGGGGAAACAGAAAGTGTCAATTCTAATGCTGAGGCTGAGGAGATTGATGATATTTGTATGATTTGTGGAAGTAATTCTGAGAGATTTTTTGATATTGTAAGTGAATATGTTACAGGTGGCACTGATGATGATTTAATAAATTAGATTATTTTTGATGATGGGTTAGATGGGACGAATTATGTGGAGATTAAAGCTAATTTTTTGAATGGAGATGATGATGTAAATAGGGATGATGATTTGCAGGGGGGCGATGTATATGATACAGTGGCACGAGAGTAGCATATGCTGCAGGTGAGTGTCAGAAAACCAGAAGCACTGACACCAAAGATGAGGAAAGATTAATTTGTATTGATGACGAGATCTTGAAAGTTGTCTGCGATCATTACAAAAAAAATAGTTCAAATGGCTCTGAGCACTATGGGACTTAACATCTGTGGTCATCAGTCCCCTAGAACTTAGAACTACTTAAACCTAACTAACCTAAGGACATCACACGCATCCATGCCCGAGGCAGGATTCGAACCTGCGACCGTAGCAGTCGCGCGGTTCCGGACCGAGCGCTTAGAACCGCATGACCACCGCGGCCGGCGCGATCATTACGATAATATGGATAATAATGTTAATGTTTTCGATAAAATAGAGGCAATTTGCAATAAATTACATCCAGTCTGACAGAAAGGAAAAAATGAGGGTAATTTAGAGAACCCTGAGAGGCCTGTAGTAGCTTTGCAACCAGTTTACTATAATAAATGGGATAATAGTCAAGGTGAGGGTGGTTTTAGCTACAAAAAAGTAGAAATTCATGTGAAGAAGAAGACGGAGGTAATGAGGAGATACAGGGGAGTCCGTACATCTTAGTCAAGACTGATAACTGTAAAGGGAACTGTGGTAATAAATGATCTTTGGGATAAGTATGCAATGAAATGTAGACCTCAGGTGATAGACTGCCATATTTTCAGGCTCAAATAAAATTTCTAAATCGTTATCTCATCTATCTGGTCATTTTCAAAGGCAATTTATTATCTTGCTTCATATTTCGTCTTTAATTTCTTTTCAGTTTCATCGAGCGCAAAAACATCTCTGCTCTGATTCGACTGCCGGACCATCGAATCCATCCGATGGATTGTAACTCTAGAATACTTTCCGCAATAACTTTGATGATATAAGCGTTGCTTGCGATGTAGTTTGTACAGTTCGTTACTAAAGAACTAAGAACCAAGTGAAATTATTGTTGCACTGTGTTAGGAGCGGATTGCTGCTTCATATTCTGATATCAGTTTGTGAATGTAACATGATTTTCATTGTACTCCTCAAATTTTCTGCCAGTAATAATGGATGATATAGCCTGTAATTATTGAATAATCCATGAGACAGCCTGTTTTGTAACAGTTTTTGTGCGTGAAACCTGTGCCAGGCGAAGCAATAAATATGTATTTGTAAAAGTGAAACTTTGGGTCGAACCTGACTACTTGAAATATCTCTTGTCACACCGAATTGTTAGCTACACTGTGAGGAACTTAGTAAGTTGCAGCAAATTTGACGGAGCAGATGCTCTTAACTCCTTTACAGCCACTGCAGCGTCAAAGTTCGCCGAAAAAACGAAGATGAGTATATTCTACTTAATCTTACACTCACAAAAACAGTGTATTTACTTGAGAGAAGTCGGTATTGCACCCCCTTGGACCGGTTTTATTTCGTAAGGAAATCGTGAAAAATCTAATTTCCTGTCCAGAAAGTAGTTCAGAGTACTGTTCAAGTGCTCTGACCACAGGGCCACCTCGCTGAGATGTGTGGTCCATCACAGACAATAATGAAAACGGAGACGAAACATCCTTCTGACCAGCGATCGACAGTATATCAAGTTGCGTTTGCTTTTGGTAGCGTAAACTCCTATCTAACTGTGGATCAGTCTTGGTGGTATAGTAGAGTATATTCCACAGAAACTAATGCAGATCAGCTGGAGTTCATTAATATTAACAATGTTGCGGATCTTATGAGCAAATACACCCAGATAGCCGCACGTGTTAGCACTCTGTTTCCAGGATTCGGGGATGCGCGCCGGCCCCGAATCGAATCCGCTCGACGGATTAACAACGGTGTCCCGGCCAGTAGGATGCGGTTTTTAGGCGGTTTCACACGGCCGACTAGGTGAATACGAGGCTGACACCCACATCCCGCAAATATTTCGCAAATGTTCACACACTTCCATATGAGATAACACTAAGGTGCAGACACGTGGATACACACATTCCGGCGGAGGGGGGAGGAGGGGTCAGGCAAAAACATTACGTCAAGAAAAAGAAGACGGGCAAATAAATGCTCGCTACCTACTGGCAGACGATGTTGGTTCTCATTTCATTCAGACAGATTGTCTGAAGTTCATCATAAGGTTAAGGTAGAAGATCTACATCGAATAAGCCGGAATCACATCGATCCTCTTTTAAAGACCAAGTTCATTTTCAGCAAAAATAATACAGGATCAACTATAACTCAGTTACAACTCACTCAAACAGCGGAAAGTACGTGATGAAGCACAAACAGTATGAGACTTTGTTGTATAAGGACCAGTACTTCTGGTTTCATATCACCAACGTTCCATTAAAAGCTTATATGACGTAGTAACATAATCTTATTATTAGATTTTTCTGATAAATCAAGGTATAATTATAAATGTTTAAGAAATAAATACATTAAGGCTGCGATTTTCTATTCAGTAAATTTTATTTATGAGCCGAACATAAGGTTAAAAACATTAAAATCTCGGCATTTTTACGAGCGACTCTTCACTTATACGAGGATGAGTGGGAAACAAACTACGAGTGTAAAGTCTAGAGAGAGAGAGAGAAAGAGAGAGATAGAGAGAGAGAATGCCTATAAGGCTCATTTTATAAATAATAAGCAGGTTGGTAGCACTGAGAACTAGATAGCGCAACAAATCGGCAATTTGCAAGTCGCAGTCAAACGCTTGAGGAAATTCTTAGCCTTTCGATTGCCCTTTGTTTATAAGTAACGCGAGCCTGAAATGCGGCATACTCTGTTCTCGTTTGCTGTAACTGTCAAAGAGCAGAAATGTAACGGGGCAAAAAACCTGACAAGATCTTGTTTAATTGACTTCGTGGTGGACGTGTGAGGATGAATGTTAATCATACACCAGGAAGGCTGAAAATATCGACAGATAAATGAAGTACAATACTCCTGTAGAACATAGCTGTGCAGCACGTGGAAAACTTTCCGACATCACAATAATTCCACCAAAGTGACTATTCAGGACGTTCACAAATTATTTGAACAAGAGAAAAATTTCTGTGTCGTGCTTGACCCCAGAACGAGTCTGAAATAACCTGATATCACAGCTTGCTGAAACAAGGATTCGACGTTAAAAGTGTCGAACTGATTTCTTTGCTGTAAGAACGACGGGTAAAGACTTTGAGACAAAGTTATTATAGCAGTCCAATGATGGGAACAACCCTACGACCAAACCAGCGTACGATCAAGTAAGAGATTGTCACTGCTTACGACCACCAAGAGATCATCATGAGAGAGAAACTTCCATATCGGGCATGTGTCAAAGCAATTTACTCTGCAGGAAAAAAAAATTCAGTGCACCTGGAAAGACGACGTCATTTTTGACCCAACGTCGTTACATGCCACCTAGGAGATAGTAGATGTACTGATAATGGTGTCAGCGTCACCCGCCAACAGATGACATAACTACCAAAGCGCCATCTTTGTCCGTCTTTTAATAGGGAATTTTGACAGCCAGGAGGCTCAGTGTGGTGCAAACGTGTCAAACAAGCAGGCAACCATGCCACTGAGACACACTCGTGCTTCCTACAACCAGATGAGTGAATTCGAAAGGCGTCAAACTGTGGTCTTCCCAGTGAGGCCACGTAGATTGGGTATGCTGCCTCAATCGTGCGGCGATGCTGATATAAATGGTCACGTAAACATTCCCTCACCTGTAGACGAGTTTCTGGACGTACACGCTGCACAGACGTCCTCCAGGATATTCATAATGTAAGGCGGCAGTGGCAGATTGTACAGCTACCAGAGCACTGATAAGAGAGACGTGTCAACACGAACTGATGCGAACCGATTATTAGCACCTGTATATGTACACCTTTAACCTGTCTTCCAGTCAAGCCAAGTCATCGACGTGCACGGATCGACTGGTGCCGTCACAGGATCACTTGGAGGGTGAAATGGCGCGCCGTGGTCTTCAGCGATGAAAGCAGATACTGCCTGTATGCACGTGATGATCATCTACATCTACATCTACATCCATACTCCGCAAGCCACCTGACGGTGTGTGGCGGAGGGTACCTTGAGTACCTCTATCGGTTCTCCCTTCTATTCCAGTCTCGTATTGTTCGTGGAAAGAAGGATTGTCGGTACGATTCTGTGTGGGCTCTAATCTCTCTGATTTTATCCTCATGGTCTCTTCGCGAGATAAATGTAGGAGGGAGCAATATACTGCTTGACTCTTCGGTGAAGGTACTATGTTCTCGAAACTTTAACAAAAGCCCGTACCGAGCTACTGAGCGTCTCTCCTGCAGAGTCTTCCACTGGAGTTTATCCATCATCTCCGTAACGCTTTCGCGATTTCTAAATGATCCTGTAACGAAGCGCGCTGCTCTCCGTTGGATCTTCTCTATCTCTTCCATCAACCCTATCTGGTACGGATCCCACACTGCCGAGCAGTATTCAAGCACTGCGCGAACAAGCGTACTGTAACTTACTTCTTTTGTTTTCGGATTACATTTCCTTAGGATTCTTCCAATGAATCTCAGTCTGGCATCTGCTTTACCAACGATCAACTTTATATGATCATTCCATTTTAAATCACTCCTAATGCGTACTCCCAGATAATGTATGGAATTAACTGCGTCCAGTTGCTGACCTGCTATTTTGTAGCTAAATGATAAGGGATCTATCTTTCTATGTATTCGCAGCACATTACACTTGTCTACATTGATATTCAATTGCCATTCCCTGCACCACGGGTCAATTCGCTGCAGATCCTCCTGCATTTCAGTACAATTTTCCATTGTTACAATCTCTCGGTATACCACACCATCATCCGCAAAAAGCCTCAGTGAACTTCCGATGTCATCCACAAGGTTATTTATGTATATTGTGAATAGCAACGGTCCTATGACACTCCCCTGCGCCACACCTGAAATCACTCTTACTTCGGAAGACTTCTCTCCATTGAGAATGACATGCTGCATTCTGTCATCTAGGAACTCTTCAATCCAATCACACAATTGGTCTGATAGTCCATATGCTCTTACTTTGTTCATTAAACGACTGTGGGGAACTGTATCGAACGCCTTGCGGAAGTCAAGAAACACGGCATCTACCTGTGAACCCGAGTCTATGGCCCTCTGAGTCTCGTGGACGAATAGCGCGAGCTGGGTTTCACACGATCATCTTTTTCGAAACCCATGCTGATTCCTACAAAGTAGATTTCTAGTCTCCAGAAAAGTCATTATACTCGAACATAATACGTGTTCCAAAATTCTACAACTGATCGACGTTAGAGATATAGGTCTTTAGTTCTGCACATCTGTTCGACGTCCCTTCTTGAAAACGGGGATGACCTGTGCCCTTTTACAATCCTTTGGAATGCTACGCTCTTCTAGAGACCTACGGTACACCGCTGCAAGAAGGGGGGCAAGTTCCTTCGCGTACTCTGTGTAAAATCGAACTGATATCCCATCAGGTCCAGCGGCCTTTCCTCTTTTGAGCGATTTTAATTGTTTCTCTATCCCTCTGTCGTCTATTTCGATATCTACCATTTTGTCACCCGTGCGAAAATCTAGAGAAGGAACTGCAGTGCAGTCTTCCTCTGTGAAACAGGTTTGGAAAAAGACATTTAGTATTTGGCCTTTAGTCTGTCATCCTCTGTTTCAGTACCAGCTTGGTCACAGAGTGTCTGGACATTTTGTTCTGATCCACCTACCGCTTTGATACAAGACCAAAATTTCTTAGGATTTTCTGCCAAGTCAGTACATAGATCTTTACTTTCGAATTCATTGAACGCCTCTCGCATAGCCCTCCTCACACTACATTTCGCTTTGCGTAATTTTTGTTTGTCTGCAAGGCTTTGGCTATGTTTACGTTTGCTGTGAAGTTCCCTTTGCTTCCGCAGCAGTTTTCTAACTAGGTTGTTGTACCACGGTGGCTCTTTTCCATCTCTTACGATCTTGCTTGGCACATACTCATCTAACGCATATTGTACGATGGTTTTGAACTTTGTCCACTGATCCTCAACACTATCTGTACTTGAGACAAAACTTTCGTGTTGAGCCGTCAGGTACTCTGTAATCTGCTTTTTGTCACTTTTGCTAAACAGGAAAATCTTCCTACCTTTTTTAATATTTCTATTTACGGCTGAAATCATTGATACAGTAACCGCTTTATGATCGCTGATTCCCTGTTCTGCGTTAACTGTTTCAAATAGTTCTGGTCTGTTTGTCACCAGAAGGTCTAATATGTTATCGCCACGAGTCGGTTAGGTTAGGTTAGGTTAGTGTTTAACGTCCCGTCGACAACGAGGTCATTAGAGACGGAGCGCAAGCTCGGGTTAGGGAAGGATTGGGAAGGAAATCGGCCGTGCCCTTTCAAAGGAACCATCCCGGCATTTGCCTGAAACGATTTAGGGAAATCACGGAAAACATAAATCAGGATGGCTGGAGACGGGATTGAACCGTCGTCCTCCCGAATGCGAGTCCAGTGTGCTACCTCTGCGCCACCTCGCTCGGTCACGAGTCGGTTCTCTGTTTAACTGCTCAAGGTAGTTTTCAGATAAAGCACTTAAAAAAATTTCACTGGATTCTTTGTCCCTGCCACCCGTTATGAACGTTTGAGTCTCCCAGTCTATATCCGGCAAATTAAAATCTCCACCCAGAACTATAACACGGTGGGGAAATCTACTCGAAATATTTTCCAAATTATCCTTCAGGTGCTCAGCCACAACAGCTGCTGAGCCAGGGGGCCTATAGAGACATCCAATTACCATGTCTGAGCCTGCGACTATGACGTAGACCTGGTGAGCGCAGTCTCGTAAAGTGCATTCGTCCAAGACACAATGGCCCCACCTCAGGCCTTATGATCTTGGATGCGACAAAGCTACAACACTCGCTCACCTTTGGTGTTTCTGGAGGGGACGCTAACCAGCGCTCAACAAGTGCAGCATGTTGTTAGATCCATTTTTTGCCGTTCTTGCAATATGAAAGTGATGTTTCAACAGGACAATGCTCAGCCACACACTGACCGTGAAACACAAAGTGCTCTGCAAAATGTACAGCAACTTCCCTGGCCAGCTAGGTCTCCGGGCTTGTCTCCTACCAAACATGTGTGGAATATGATGGGACGAGAAGTGAACCGTACGAATCGTCAACCAACAACTCCGACGGAACTACGTGAACAAGTCTAATAGGAGTTGCATAACGTATCCCAGGAAAGTATTCGCCATCTGTACGATCGACCGGATGTCAGAATCAGCGTTGCACTGCCATCCATGTCAGCTACACCAAGTACTGAAATGAGTGATTCAACATGGGTTGACACCTGGTACCTCAGAACCGCTTGTGCTATTGAACTATAGATGTAGTCATTTCATGTACTGCACATGCATTGTTGCAACTGTAGACCCTGAGTGAAGTGGAAACAGCTAAAAAGGGAGTTATGTTTTTCCGGCATTGTGTTTACGTTACTTCGCGCAGATATCGCACAGAAAAATGCTCAACGTACTGCCTCAGGTCCTGGAGTCTGGGCCTCTCATTTTCCATGTCAACACTTCCACACAGATCGGAAACGTCGTGACGGAAAAGCTGCACGAGCACTCTTCGGAAGTTTACCACCTCCCCTACAGCGGGAATATCAGTGATGCCGACCTATATCCAAATCTGAAGCAACGTACACATGAGCGCCATTTCCCTTCTCTGGAAGAGATTCCTGGACCCTTAATTGAGTCATTCGGTAAGTGAACACAAGTGGTGTTTTGAATCAAACAATGAGAATCTCAAAAGGCCGGTCATTGGGAAGCAGGGAAATCACATAGAATTGTTGTAAAGACATACTGTAAAATAAAAGCTTTCGAGACAAGGAGGTGTGACGGACCCAGATCTAATAGGTGCGGCGAAATAATGACCGTTAGTCTCGTACACCGACCTGCCAAAGTGTGGCTTTTAGGCTGTTTTCCACGCCCGCTTAGGTAAATGCAGAGTTTGTCCCAGTCTCCGGCTTGTAAAATACGATATACAGACACGACCAATGTGTACATGATTCACAGGCAGATGGCGAACGTGTCTTCCATCTCTTGAGTTAACTGACGACTCTACAGACAGGGAGAGCATCAGACCTCAAAGTTAAAATATAAAATTGCCATATCATGAAATCAGCCGACCATGTAAGATGAGATAAACACCAGGAAATGAGAGAGAGAGTATGGTCATAATTTATTGTTAATATAGAGTACAGATGAAGTGTTTATTATTTTATTGTCGTTTGTTAATAGGTATGTCTACTCGTTCCACAACCCTAAAGCTTTCCTTCTGCATGGGGTTTACAAAATACAATGAATGAGTTAGTGAAAAATTAATGCATTGATGAATGAAAATCCTATTAATTTACCAAAAACAATCCACGCCTGTTTTACGCCCACGTTAACTTCTTTTCCTGCCATACAGGCACTATCTTCGGCTGCCGTAAGTAAAAACACCCATCAACTGGATCTGTGCGCTGATTGCTAATTTGTGTTATTTACTTTTCGATGTATTCATTACACATTAGTTTAATTTTGTTGTATTTGATTTTCAGGCCTACTTTAAAATTTGCGCTGTTAGATTCTTCCATTCCCTGTTGAAATATAGTTTTACAGAAGCTCGAAATTAGCGCGAACATCAATGCAAGATACCTTTAATAGTTTCCACAGCGAAATAGTCTCGAAGTTTGGCAGAAAACCCAAAGAGATTCTGGTCGTATGTAAAGTACACCAGTGGTAAGGCGGCGCCAATACCTTCACTGCGCAATAACAATGGTGATGTTACTGATGACAGTACCATTAAAGCGGAGTTACTAAACATGGGTTTTCCGAAAGTTCTTCACAAAAGACGAGGAAGTAAATATTCCAGAATTCGAATCAAGAACGACTGCCAACATCATTAACTTAGAAGTAGATATCCTCAGTGTAGCGAAACAGTTTAAAACACATAAGAAAGGCAAGGCCTCCGGTTCAGATCGTATACTAGTCAGGTTCCATTCAGATATGCTGACACAGTAGCTCCATACTTAACAATCGTGCAGTATACAACCAACCTCTCGTACGACGGAAGATCCGTATCCAGAGACTGGAAATTTGCACATGTCACACCAATACCCAATAAACGAAATACGAGTTATCCGGTGAATTACATACCCATATAACTAACGTCGATTTGCAGTAGGCTTTTGGAACATGCACTGCCCTCGAACCTTATGAACCACTCCGAAGTAAACGATTTATTGACAAATAGTCACTACAGATTCAGAAAATGCCGTTCTTGTGAAGCACAACTATCTCTTTATTCTCACGAAGTAATGACTGCTACAGACAGGGGACGTTAAATTGATTCCATATTTCTATATTTCCAGAAGGCTTGTGTCACCGTTTCTCACAAGCGACTTCTAATTAAACTGCGTGCCTATGGAGTGTCGTCTCAGTTGTGTGACTGGATTCCGTGATTTCTTGTCAGAAAGGTCACAGTTCGCAATAACTGACGGAAAGTCATCGAGTAAAACAGAAGTAATATCTGGCGTTCCCCAAGGAGGTATTATAGTCCTTCTGCTGTTCATGATGAACATAAACGATTTAGGAGACTATCTGAAGAGCCCTCTTATATTGTTTGGCAAATGTTGTCATTTATCGTCTTGCGAAGTCATCAGATGATCAAAACTAAACGAAAGATAATTTACATAGAATATTTGTATGGTGCAAAAAGCGACGATTGACTCTAAACAATGAAAACTGTGAAGCAATCCACAGGAGTACTAAAGAGAGTCCGCTAAATTTCGGTTACACGTTAAGTCACACATATCTGAAGGCTGTAAACTCAACTAAATAGTTTGGGATTATAATTACGAATAACTTAAATTGGAATGATCTGATAGATAACGTTGTGGGGAAAGAAAACCCAAGACTGCGATTTATTGCCAGAACACTTCGAAAATATACTAAAGAGACTGCTTACATTAGGTTTGTCCGCCCTCTTATGGAGTACTGCAGTGCAGTGTGGGATCCACATCAAAAAAGTTCAAAGAAGGCAGCTCGTTTTGTACTATCGCGAAATAAGGGAGAGAGTGTTACAGATATGTTACACGAATTGAGGTGGCAGTCATTAAAACAAAAGCGTTTTTCCCTTCGGCAAGATTTTGTCATGAAGTTTCAGTCATCAATTTTCTCCTCAGAGTGTGAAACTATTTTGTTGACGTCCACCTACACAGGGAGATATGGTCATCATAATAAAATACCGGACATCAGAGCCAGCACAGAAAGATTAAAGTGTTGGTTTTTTCCCTCACGCTGTTCGAGATTGGAACGGTAGAGAAGTGGCTTAAAGGTGGATCGATGGTGCCTCTACTAGGCAGGTAAATGTGAATTCCAGAACAATCACATAAATGTAGATGTAGAACTACAACAGAGGCAAACGACTCACTGTTGCCGGCGAAATCAAGGTAATCAGAATTCCATTTTTGTGTTTACGTTTAAGGATCCTCAAACGTCCCCAAGAACTGCTGAGAATAGTTCTGGTGATGTGAAATGTCCTTGCATGATCCTTGCCTGGTACCCATTTCAGTTCTGAACTTCTCACTATTCTGATGAAGCCTAATAGAAGCTGTAACATTGATGTATTTATTCTTCAGTGTACTAACAAAGAGTGAATCAACGCCATGTTTCTCAAGGACTTATATAGCCTGATTCGCGAACGTTGGCAGTTAGCGCATGTCGAGGCACATGTACTGTTGACGATTCCAAGTGACAGCTGCGGTACGCGCATGTGCTTGCTTTGCGCTTGAAGAAAGCGTATATTCTGCAAATTCTGTCTGTCGTTTACTTATGCAGACTTTATCACTTACCACCACAATCAGCGATGACAACTCGCAACAAACGGAATCGAAATTCACTAAACAGCTCGCTTCGATTACGTTTAATGTTCGTATTAGCTACGGCGTTCAAAGCAGAGCGCTCAGAACATGGTGAACACTCATTAGCTGTCGGAGCATAGTGACGTAGGTGCGCAGAACAAGCGTAAACTCGACCGCCATCTTTCGTGACTCCAATATATAACTTGAGAATCGAAGCATTGATTCAGTCTATCTCTTCTTACTTGTAATAGAAATGAAAATGGTTTTAAAAAACAACTGATTCACGTAACGTAGTACATTATTTCACAACGCGCAACAGTTTTCACAAAACGCTAAAATTTAAAAAAATATTGGACTAGGACGCAGTACCTGCTCATTTGCCCCACACACCTGCCACACCTGATGGCATAGTGCTCAGCCATGCTCGCTCTTACGGGGCACTCACGTAGCGTGCTCTTCAGAACACTTTTCTTCCAAGAACAGGATATAAATTATTCATTATCGGCGCTTACCGGGCCTCGTAACTTGCGCCCCAGAGAGAGGGTGGTGGAAGGGGAAAATGGAGGTGATCTAGCGAACGTCGTACATCACGCAAGCAGGTACATTTATTTCGCAACGTCCATCCTTTCACACCACCACTTTTCACGTGCCTCTACTCTTTTGGCAGTATTCGTATAGTACACGCCTTTTTTGTAGAGTGCTCGGAGTTATGGACTAAGCACGTATTTTGCTAGACAGAAAAGGCTCCTAGAGTTGCATATAAAGGACTAGAAGAACAGACATTTAGGTTGTTCCGTAAAAGTTTGTCTTTTTGAGCATTATCGACGAGATCTTAAGCAGCCAATAAATATAATAAAGGCTAAATGAAGGAAAAAGAAAAATATCACAATTTTTAAAGATCTTGGTGTCCACAGATCTACGCAGCTATGCACCAGTTTTCTTCTACAGACAACATCAGCTTGTAATATCTAAGGACAGCATATCGTAATTAGGTGCCACTCAGTTCTTGAATAAGTGAAGCAGGGTCAATGACTTTTAAATGTACACAAAGACGCTGTCGTAGTTAGATGCCACCTCATCTCCTGTGTATGTAAAGCTGAGTCAATGACATTTAACTGTAATTTTGTACGCAAAGACGATACCTCGCCAAATACATGGCATTTGTTAACATTATCGACGTAAGGGACAATCGCTAATAACAGACAGCGAATGATCTCTGCGTTCTTAGAGGCGCAGTGCTATTCCATAAATAAGCAATGTTAACTGTTCATATTAAATGCAACTTTACATTGAATGGAGTATTCGTCAAGAATATCTACATCTACATCTACATTGATACTCCGCAAGCCACCCAACGGTGTGTGGCGGAGGGCACTTTACATGCCACTGTCATTACCTCCCTTTCCTGTTCCAGTCGCGTATGGTTCGCGGGAAGAACGACTGTCTGAAAGCCTCCGTGCGCGCTCTAATCTCTCTAATTTTACATTCGTGATCTCCTCGGGAGGTATAAGTAGGGGGAAGCAATATATTCGATACCTCATCCAGAAACGCACCCTCTCGAAACCTGGCGAGCAAGCTACACCGCGTTGCAGAGCGCCTCTCTTGCAGAGTCTGCCACTTGAGTTTATTAAACATCTCCGTAACGCTATCACGGTTACCAAATAACCCTGTGACGAAACGCGCCGCTCTTCTTTGGATCTTCTCTATCTCCTCCGTCAGACCGATCTGGTACGGATCCCACACTGATGAGCAATACTCAAGTATGGGTCGAACGAGTGTTTTGTAAGCCACCTCCTTTGTTGATGGACTACATTTTCTAAGCACTCTCCCAATGAATCTCAACCTGGTACCCGCCTTACCAACAATTAATTTTATATGGTCATTCCACTTCAAATCGTTCCGCACGCATACTCCCAGATATTTTACAGAAGTAACTGCTACCAGTGTTTGTTCCGCTATCATATAATCATACAATAAAGGATCCTTCTTTCTATGTATTCGCAATACATTACATTTGTCTATGTTAAGGGTCAGTTGCCACTCCCTGCACCAAGTGCCTATCCGCTGCAGATCTTCCTGCATTTCGCTACAATTTTCTAATGCTGCAACTTCTCTGTATACTACAGCATCATCCGCGAAAAGCCGCATGGAACTTCCGACACTATCTACTAAGTCATTTATATATATTGTGAAAAGCAATGGTCCCATAACACTCCCCTGTGGCACGCCAGAGGTTACTTTAACGTCTGTAGACGTCTCTCCATTGATAACAACATGCTGTGTTCTGTTTGCTAAAAACTCTTCAATCCAGCCACACAGCTGGTCTGATATTCCGTAGGCTCTTACTTTGTTTATCAGGCGACAGTGCGGAACTGTATCGAACGCCTTCCGAAAGTCAAGAAAAACAGCATCTACCTGGGAGCCTGTATCTAATATTTTCTGGGTCTCATGAACAAATAAGACATATTCTAGAAGCTGTACTCCCTTCATCATAAGAATGAACCTGATGTAAGCAAACAAATCGTTCAAATGGCTCCAAGCACTATGGGACTTAACATCTGAGGTCATCAGGCCCCTAGACTTAGAACTATTTAAACCTAACTAACCTAAAGACATCACACACATCGATGCCCGAGCCAGGATTCGAACCTGCGATCGTAGCAGCAGCGCGGTTCCGGACTGAAGCGCCTAGAACCACTCGGCCACAGCGGCCGGCAAGCTAACACAAACGCGATGACTGGTCAGAAGTCGCAGAACACGTACACTGGTGTTTTTACGCTCTTCAATGCAGGTCCTATTTTTGTATTAGATATCTTATTACTAAGTTACGTGGAATGAAACTAAGATATTCTATTGTACTAACAGCCATCAACGTTTTTCTTAATCACGTTTTAGCTATGCAGTTTTTACTTCAAAAATTTTGTACAGTCACTGTATCTCTACTGTTGTGCTCTGATTGTCGCACTGTTAACATGCTGTATGAAAATGGCTGAAGCCGCTTCCTGTTCCGTAGTGAAACACGCGTGTGGAATACGGTTAAAAAGTGCCGACAAATAGGTTGTTCTTAATGTTCTTTATAAATTTACAGAAAAACATCGGCTTTGAAGTTTGCCAAGGGACTGTATTCGATACATGTGACGTTGGACGTATAGCGAAAGCGGTAGCGTAATAGGTCGATGATATGGTGCAGGTCATGGAGCGCTGGTTAAAGTCTTGCCTTGGTCATCCTTTTTTCTCTTTCAATTTGAAATACCTATATCTAGTAATTGTAAAATTCATAATCATTTTTTATGAATGATGCACGTCCTTTTGTTTCTAATTAAATATTGCACCCCAAATTCCTGTTTTCATTTCAAATATCAATTCTTAATTATCGATATTTTATGAAAGATTGTTAATAAAGGTTGCTTTAATTAAGAAAACATAATTTAATTTTTAAGACAAAAATAAAAGACCAAATACTCTTTGTTTGGTCTGTGCCCATTGTTTCATACCACAGGTGTAGTCTCTCACGAACGAGAGTGATAAGTGTCGTAAAAACATGAAAAACAATGATTTTCGCAGCACCATACAAATGCCGCATTTTTACAGTCGCCACAGTACCATTACAATATGAACCCAGCAGAACTGATCTGGAGCCAAGTTAAGGGATTTGTCGCGAAAAATAACAAGACTGTTAAGCAGAAAATTGTTAAGCCGCCAAACGTACTGGAACTATAACGCACGCAGTTTTTTTCACATGTCACTGCCCAACGCTGATGGGATATAGAACGCCACGAATACGCGGCGCCTGGGTGGCCTCGTGGATTCTGTTGTTCTTTGAGTCGTTATCAATGTAGCAGATGACAGATCCACAACTAAAATGTATTTCTCGGATTCGGGTAAGGAAGGAGCGAAGAGATTACCAGACGATTGACCGTAATTAATACCTTCAGTGGCTTCAGTATTCAACAGTACGGTGAAATCCCTGCAGTATCCTTTTGCATCACTCGTACAGTAACCTGATCAGAAAAATTACCCTGTGTTTAAGTTAGTAATCTTCATCACTCTTGTTTGTAATTAGAAGACTATGTTAGGTGGGAACGAGAGCAGCCGCGCGGGATTAACCGAGCGGTTGCCGGCACGATAGCTCAGCGTGTCCGGTCAGAGGGTTACGTATCCTCTGTAATAAAAAAGCTGAGTTAATCGATCATCAACGAACTTAATCGGATGTCTTACGACGTCCGCCCCGAGCAGATACAACGAACAAAAGCGAACAAAATGAGATATATATATTTAAAAAAAGCGGTCTAAGGCGCTGCGGTCACGGATTGTGTGGTTGGTCCCGGTGGAGGTTCGAGTCCTCCCTTGGGCATGGGTGTGTGTGTTTGTCCTTAGGATAATTTAGGTTAAGTAGTGTGTAAGCTTAGGGACTGATGACCTTAGCAGTCAAGTCCCATAAGATTTCACACACATTTGAACCTTTTTTTTTTACCTTAGAAGCGCGCGGTAGTGGTAGAGTTGTGCGGAATATTATATATTATTTCATTCTCTTTAAGAATTAAATGACATTCGAAGCTGCATTGTTTCTCTGCAACTGGTCACATCATTGCAGGTTAGTTGTAGCAGCTGGTTGGTCGGTGCTCTCCAAGTTAAATGCGCCGGTAAGGTTGTTGTCTCGCATTATCGCTCAGTCCACGTGTGTGCAACACAGCCTGAAACGTATCCTATGATCGTACTTGAATGTACTGGACACAGCTTGCCTTCCGTCCCACGCGAAACGAAATGCAATGAGATTCAAGCAAACGCGGAGGAATACATGATGAAAACAGTACGGAGTCTTTTATGAATGTCAGGCATTGCTGAAGTCAGCCATTACGAAAACTGTGTTAGGTAGAAAGTTTAACTTATTGTTACGGCAGAAGTATCATCAGAATCGATTGAATTTGAGGAGAGAATTAACTATTTTCAGAGCGTATTATTTTGAAGTTTTGGTTAAAAGGTACATCGCCTTTTATTAATTAGACAATCGACGTATTTCCTTTTTCTGCGCACTACGACGTCATATAGATGGTTGTAATGGATGAACATTTTTTCGACAGAAACCTGCAACCACGGTCCTATTTCGTCGGAGGAAGATTATTATCCTCTACGGAATTGCATTTCACCATTTTTTCGCGTCTTTTTTCTGGACGTATCAGCTAGTTTTCGTTAAGTCATTTATCATTGCACATAGATTCCGGCCGATGTAACAGCACCGCCGACGAGTAGAAGAAGAGAATTTCCAGCAAACTGCGCCACTAATTACAGAATTCTCAAGCACAGGTCTAGTGTGCCATTTAAGGAAAGCACACTCACACAAACGTATACAAAGTTTAGAATAAAATTTTCGCTCTGCAGCGGAGTATGCGCTGAGATGAATCTTCCTGGCAGGTTAAAACTGTGTGCTCTACCGTGACTCGTATACAGAACCTTTGCCTATCGCGGGCAAGTGCTCAACCAAATGACCTATCCAAGCAAGCCTCACGACCCCTTCTCATAGGAGATGAGGTACCGCCGGAAGTAAAGCTGAGAGGAGGGCTCATGAGTCGCGTTGTATAGCTCAGCGCTTTCGGTCAGAGAGCTGCTTGCCCTCTGTAATAAAAAAAACCGAGTAAAGGCAAAGGTCTCGAGTTCGAGTCTCGGTCCAGCATACAGTTTTAACCGGCAGTAAATTTCATCTATAAAGACAATTAGTAAAGAATATCGTTCAATTCTAGCTTTCCTGTCAAGTTGTGAGAATTGCGTTTATATTTCTAAACGTATTACTAAGCGAAAGGTCCCCACCGCACTTTTTTCTGTCTGTGTGGAAAGGTGAAATGGTTGAGAGTAAATCGAAACAAAAAATAATAAATAAATGAGGAGTAGCAGAAATGGGAATAACGAGGAACGAAACATCAAAATTGGTAGTCACGAATTAAAGGAACTCTGCTACCTTCTTCTTCTTCCTTTGTCCCGCATCACCGCAGGGTCGCCATGGCTAGGAACGGGTAGGGCATAGTTAATTTAAGCGGTGACTGGATGGACGCAGTTTCTGTCGCCACCTCGTATTCCCCAGGGACGGAAATACGTGTACTCCAACTCTCTGCGAGTAGTATTAGTCATGTGAAAGTGAGTGAAAGTTTTCTAAATGTTTGCGAATCGTGTAACGGAGGAGGGACTTGTGTAGCAACCCAGTATTCATCTAGTCTAAGGGGATGTGAGAAAGCACCTAAACACCACATTCAGGCCGATCGGCAGACCGACCGTGGTTATTCCGCCAGGTGGATTCGATCGGGGGCTGGCGCATCTCCCCGTCCCATAAACAGTGGCTTAACACTCACGGCTATCCAGGCGCGTCGAGGAATTCTGCTATCTTGGAAGCAAAAATTCCTCCACCATTACTCCTTCCCTACTCTTACACAGTATTTAAATACACAGAAACATAATTAAATAGAATTACACACATACAATAATAAATAAATGAATATAGGTTTTACATAAAAGACTCTGACAACACTACAAATCACAAACCACAACTAATACTTAGAAGTACGAAAACAGAATACAGTGGTGTGCATAAAAGTGTGTTGTGAAAAACATAAGAAATGCATAGTGCTGCAAAACAACTAAATATTAGACCAAAATTATCATGTCTAACGCAGAAAAGCAACGATGTGCTAGCAGACGACATGTCCCGATGTAAGCGAGAAATCAAGCGAAAATCACCGTAAGTACAAATCAACATATTCTTAACGAAATGTTTTTCGGTCTAAAAGCAAATCAAAATGTAAATAGTTTAATTACAGCCCACCGATGAAGCTTTACCTTAATAAAGCGAAACGCGTCTGGTGAAGAAAAAAAAATTAAAGCATTTTTGTAGTTGCAATGACAGAATATAAATACCCTCAAGTACTGTAAAGCAACTACGGACACTATGGCCACACAAATGAAGAGTTTAATGACAAGCTTGAGTCGTAATTAAATCACTGAAACTTCCTTAGATTGTACTAGGATACTGCACTCTCCATGAAGGTCAGAGACACAAGTTAGTGATTAGTGGTCGTTATTTGCATCTATACTTGGCAAGCCATCTTACAGTGTTTGCCGGAGCGTAATACTGGAACCATTGTAGTTTTCGCCCTTCTCTGTTTTATTAGCGAACGGTTAAGAACGATGGGGCAAATTAACGGCAGTTGGTCTGGTTCATCACTCAGGCTGGGTGTGCTTTTCAGGAGGTTTTATATCCTCCCTACTTCTATCATTGTCTCTTATTTTGTTAAACAAACAATAATACTCGTCTGTTGTTTTCTCACTACGTTTACATGCGACACATCTTCCACATGGCGGAAACCAAATTTAGGAAACCGTTTTCCGCTGTAGCTAAAATGGTTCAAATGGCTCTGAGCACTATGGGACTTAACTGTTGCGGTCATCAGTCCCCTAGAACTTAGAACTACTTAAACCTATCTAACCTAAGGACATCACACACATCCATGCCCGAGGCAGGATTCGAACCTGTGACCGTAGCGATCGCGCGGTTCCAGACTGTAGTGCCTAGAACCGCTCGGCCACTCTGGCCGGCTCCGCTGTAGCGTTTACGTATGAAGGCCTGGAGCAGCTTTGCTAGTCTAGTTAAATATGGTGCTGGATAAACAGCTGTTACAGTTTCTGATTTAGGCAGCACAATCGCTATTTATCTTCAGTCTAATATTTGCACTCATATTTCACTCTACAAAAAGCCACTACGTCCATAATAATCGAAAATTTGTAGAAACAAGATGGAACTTGACAGCCTAAGCACGTTTCAGAGCCTGTTACGTTTTAATAGAAGCAAAAATCAAATACGGAATTGGAAAACCGGCAACCAGAATCGATTTCGAAGTGTTTACATGATTACCCAGAAGCGGTATTGGGAAATCGGTTTACGAAGTCCGGTTTTTGGAGTCCCATGTAAAAGTGGTGAATGTCTCATTTTCTAATCTAAATCCCACAGCTTGATTTGATTCGGTTCGAACTTCCTCCCTCTCTATGTTCCATTAACATTGGTCTATTTTGATGTTCTTCTTACAATGTCCTTTCAAGGCGCTACGCATTCCCTTCAAGTAATCTTCTAACTACTTTGCCACCTCTGACAATTAATATGGCATCGGCAACATTAAAGTTTTTTTTAAATTTTTTTTCTATCTGAACTTAAATTTCTCTTGGGTTTCCCTACTGCTTTCTCAATTTACACATTGGGTGTGACGTGGTACAATAGCTGTGTCACTGTGCTGGATCTTCAGACACATTTTAAATTCCCGCTTGGCGCACGATCTCTGCAGTGCCATCGCCTTGTTTTTGCGCCATCTGGTGTCGAGGATGCAACTCAGCGATCAGGACAGCAGGAGAAGGGGAGAACTGTATTCGGCGGCAATGCAGCGAGCGTCCACTAGCAGCGAAAAGGGCGACGTTGAGCAGTTGGGCATGAACCAACCGTTTGAAATTGCCGAACTTGAGTTATCTTCTGCCTGCACATACATTGCTCTGTAAAACTTATGGACAAGATAGATAAAGTAACATAACACATCAACAACTTGGTGGGAACAAATGGAAGTGCGGGAGCATGCTGCTAGAGGTCTCCCTGTAGTGCACAAAAAGCTGAACGTCACATGGTTTGAGGCCAGCGTGACTCCAGCGCCAAATGGAGCTGAGCCCGCAACGGGACGGAAAAAGATAATGAGTGTCGACCAGCGAGCAGTCACGGTGCGCTGGTGGTGTTGCTCTTTACAACATGGCCCAGAGACATCATTTGGATGACTTCATACGGGTAAGTATTATCGGGAAACTGGAAGAAAGACGAAGTGTGACGAGTTTGGTACTGCTTACAGCATTGTTTCACATGCATTGGGAGTGTTTCGAACCACAGACAATGCTGTCCAGAGCAGCGGAGGTGGTCGAGCACGGTCAATTACAGCAGCAGATAACCGCTACATTGTGCAACAGGCAAGAACGGTCCCATATCAAACAATGGACGCAGCTGCAACCACATTTAACAGGGCTGCAAGGTACGCAGTCTCACGCCCCACGGCGGCACAGCGACTGCATAGCGATGGTCTCTTTGGCCGACGACCATGTGTACGGTTTCGTTGACACCTGCATAACGACTGACACCTGCATAACGACAGAAATATCTGCTGTGGTGCCAAGAACATAGTGACGGGACCAGCGATGAATGGGGTCCTGTGCTCTTCTCGGACAAGAGCAGAACCAGTCTGAGTAGTGGTTTTGGATGTACCCTCATACGGCGAGCTGCGGGAACACAATGCAACCTGGTGTCAAGGTGTCGGGAGGCATAATGTTGCATGAGCGTACTGACCTCAAAATCTTGAAACATGGCACACTCACTGGTAAAGGCTATTGTCACGCTGTACACCTTCCTCATGCGTTTCTTTTCAGAGATGATTTCATTTTTGCAGATGAGTGACCACATCGAACAGTGCTGGTGGAGGAGGTCTTGGAACAGGAGGATATTCGGCGAATGGACTGGCCTGCCCGTACTACTGACTTAAATCCCACTGGGATGTGTGAGCTGCTTTGGGGAGACATACTGCACCATTCCCACATGCATCAACGACCATCCAGTCAACCACACTAGCAGAGGACTGGAATGCGCTACCAAAAGAACTCTTTAGCAACCTTGTGGTCAGCATGGAAGCATGTGGCAGAGCGTGCACTTCCACCTATGATGACCTCATACGCTATTAAGCCCCATGTCATTCTTTTTCTAATATCAAGCGAACCATCATAAATTGTTGTGAGTTCATTGTAATTATTGTCTTTGAACAAAAGTGTCATTTCTGTTCTTCTCGCGCCGGCCGGAGTGGCCGAGCGGTTCTATGCGCTACAGTCTGGAACCGCGCGACCGCTACGGTCGCAGGTTAGAATCCAGCCTCGGGCATGGATGTGAGTGATGTTCTTAGGTTAGTTAGGTTTAAGTAGTTCTAAGTTATAGGGGACTGATGACCTCAGAAGTTTAGTCCCATAGTGCTCAGAGCCATTTGAACCATTTTTTGTTCTTCTCGCGACATATTTCTTTCAGTTCCCATCTGTTCTATGTTCTAGCAGTTCTTTCTACGTGTGGTCCAAGTTTCGTCGAGCTACTGTATGTTGAATGGCAGTGACACATCATCCGAAAGTCGCTTTAATCCTTAAGTTTCGCACAGCAGTGCATTTCTCTGGTGGCCACGCAGTAGGCGTTCTTCAAAAATGTTGTCGTCTGATCGTGGATTGCAAAGTTGACTGAGTGAACGTTTCTCGAGAAGAAGTAGAAGTTGGATAATATAACACGGCGTTGATCTAGGACTTTATCTTACAGCTGTTGCTCTGTTTGCTACCTGCATACTACTGGTCCTTAAGACACTATACTATTTTCCAACCTTCGTAAACAGTGGCCCACAAAAGAAATATTGTTATTATTAATAGATTTTTCAAAGCTTGGTTTTAAATTATTCAGATTATATACCGGTATTTAAAAGCTTTTATTGTAATTTTATAAATTTTTAACCACAAAATTTATAGATCTTATTAATAACGACAACTGTTAAACTTTGATACCTGATTTTGATAAACTAAGTGATCCCCATTTTATGTTTATCACAACCAACCATTTCCTTGTTCCTTGTAAGTAAAATAATTTGCATCTAACTGTTAGTAGGGTGTGTTTGTTCTGGGAAGTGGCTGTCACTGCTGATTGTGTTGTGGTTGTTTCCAGATATTGTTTTATCTTGTACTATTTCGGATATGGTGGCCATGGAGGTATGCTGCCCGATCCAGCTGCACGAAGTCGAGTTGAAGGATGAAATAATGGCCTGGGACGAAAACTGACAGATATTAGGCTTGCTTTTCATTAACTCGTCACATGATCAGAAAACCAGTGTGGGTAGATGTTTTGACTGCAATGTGGTGAGTTCTGACGTCGGCACGATTAAGGTTGCTTTGACAGAGGTGTCTTTACTGATTTGAGTGCAGTGACCAATCGCATAGTCCAACAGAATTTGAGATGAGGCAAAATGACTTAATAATCTGAGCGTGGCTAGTCAAGGGAAGAACCACGAAAGTAGTATTGATCTACTCGGGGAGAACGCAGTGGCTGTTTGTGCACGGATTAGGAATTTATTTTCCAAGGCCAGGAAGGCTGGTCTTCAAGTGGAATATTGTGATAGTATTGGGTGTGAAGGGATGTGTGATTCAAGAGCAAGTGGTGTTTTTCTAAAGCTTAAGAATCCTCCGCAGGGGTTATTGGAGCAGCCTACTTGTTTTTCTATTGATTCCATTCATTGTACAATGATCTTTTTGTGTTTTTATTTAGGTCCAGGAACAAGCATAATATGTATGGCGCAAGATGGGATAACTTCCTCCATTTAGCTGCTACCATGGCCCTAGTTCTTACAGTGAGTTACGCAAGCAGTAAATGAAGGAATGAGAGCGAGTTCTGTGTAACATTGTGTTAGGAAACCGTACCTTTGGGAACTTGTGAATCCACAGGATCTGGGTTTTAAGGATCCGTAAAATTTATTTCTCTTCGAAATAAAAACTATTGTGTTAACCTTTGACATTCGAGATTAACAAATTTTTAAGTGGTCTCCATTTTATGTATTAACACAGCCTGCTACTTCCTTGCTCCTTGCAACTAGAATACCATTTGTTTTTGTATTGATCAGTTATAATTCTTTGATCACAGGTGTTCGAGCATAAGTACAGATATTTTTATTTGTGATATCTTAATATCTACACACATCAGTCTTCCCACAAATACGTCATATAATTTACTGCTTGATTTTGCTGCATGGTCGTAACTGCACCACTAAGTGGACTACCCCTTTCAATACAGATTAATCATTTTGTGTAAACACCTGACCTGCCGCCCAGGGGAAAATAAGCATTAATGGGTTGCTCTTTGTCACATGTACTTGGAAATACTACCCAATCTAAAAACATACGACTTGCAACAGCTATAATTATTAGTCTACAAATAAAGTCAATACTAACGTAGTGTTGTTCAGTACACCGTTCTCAGTCAGCAACAGAAAAAAATCTGTACTTATACCCGTAATACCCTGAGTAGCAGTCTTTGAAACTGATTATGTCTTTAATTAAAGTACACAGAAATCAAACGTTTTTAGTGCTGTATTCGTTTACTTGTAACTTAAGTTGGTATACGCTCAATGTAACGGCAGTGCATCGCCGACAACGACTTAGAACAGAGCAATATACACTATGTGATCAAAAGTATCCGGACACCGCCAGAATCATACGGTCGCAGGTTCGAATCCTGCCTCGGGCGTAGATGTGTGTGATGTCCTTAGGTCAGTTAGGTTTAAGTAGTTCTAAGTTCTAGGGGACTGATGACCTCAGAAGTTAAGTCCCATAGTGCTCAGAGCCATTTGAACCATTTTTTTGACCTCAGTTGTAGTTAGACGTCGTGAGAGAGCAGAATGGGGCGCTCCGCATAACTCACGGACTTCGATCGTGGTCAGGTGATTGGGTGTCACTTGTATCAAACGTCTGATCATACGTCTGCACGCGAGATTTCTACACTCCTAAACATCCCTAGGTCCACTGCTTCTGATGTGATAGTGAAGTGGAAACGTGAAGGGACACGTACAGCACAAAATAATACAGGCTGACCTCGCCTGTTGACTGACAGAGACCGCCGACAGTTGAAGAGGGTCGTAATGTGTGATAGACAGACACTTGTCCAGACCATCAAACAGGAATTCCAAACTGCAGCAGGATCCACTGCAAGTACTGTGACAGTTAGGCGGGAGGTGAGAAAACTTGGATTTCATGGTCGAGCGGCTGCTCATAAGCCACACATCACGCCGGTAAATGCCAAACGACGCCCCGCTTGGTGTAAGGAGCGCAAACATTGGACGACTGAACAGTGGAAAAACGTTGCGTGGAGTGACGAATCACGGTACACAATGTGGCGATCCGATGGCAGGGTGTAGGTATGGCGAATGCCTGGTGAACGTCATCTACTAGCGTATGTAGTGCCAACAGTAAAATTCGGAAGCGGTGGTGTTATGGTGTAGTCGTGTTTTTCGTGGAGGGGGCTTGCACCCCTTGTTTTGCATGGTACTATCGCAGCACCTCTTGCTTCCCAATGTTGAAGAGCAATTGCGGAATGGCGATTGGATCTTTCAACATGGTCGAGCACTTGTTCATAATGCACGGCCTGTGGCGGAGTGGTTACACAACAATAACATCGCTGTAATGGACTGGCCTGCACAGAGTCCTGATCTGAATGCTATAGAACACCTTTGGGATGTTTTGGAACGCCGACTTCATGCCAGGCCTCACCGACCGACATCGATACCTCTCCTCAGTGCAGCACTCCGTGAAGAATGAGCTGCCACTCCCCAAGAAACCTTCCAGCGCCTGATTGAACGTATGCCTGCGAGAGTGGAAGCTGTCATCAAGGCTAAGGGTGGGCCAACTCCATACTGAATTCCAGCATTACCGATGGAGGTCGCCACGAACTTGTAAGTCATTTTCAGCCAGGTGTTCGGATACTTTTGATCACATAGTGTACCAGTTGCGTTTATTCTAATGAAATAGAATCGCTGGTTTGCTGAACTTGCTCTTAGATCGTACAGAGATTATGGTTTCGTAGCATACATTGTGTTCTTGACGGTACCCCAAAGATAGACGTCTACAGGTGATAATCCTGGTGATCGAGCTGAATACTCCACAGCGCTTCCTCTGCATCCTATGTCAAAGAGAAAGTATGGGTGAGAAATTAGCTCACATCAAGTTGAATGTGGGATGGTGCTTAATCCTACTGAAGTTAATAATCTTCATCCCGCAGTGGACTCTTTTGTTAGTACGTGTGTGGCGAACCCTTGCAGTACTTCTTCCTTTCCTGTACTGCAATTTTACTCCCTGACTATATCTTTCTCGCACTTATAATCTAGGATGTATTACCTGCTGACAACCTAGCTCACTCGTGGGATGCCGATTCTTGTTTCTTTCACTTTGTGCCATCGTTTTACATCAGATATTTCGTTAATTTGTATTTAGTCCCCCACATCCTGGTTTGACCTCTACTTTTTCAAAACTTTTACAAATTGTGACGGTCATGTGGGGAAAGTCGCGCACTAGTCAGCATGGTAGCCAGTCCATGTGTGGGGTTGTCAGGTACCCTTACGATGGTAGTCCCCAGACCATGCAGGGAACACGTTGTTGGTGCTGCCTGCCCGTTTGGGGTCACTGGACTCAAAGCACCGGCCACCACGCCAGGTGGTCTTTTCTCTGGCTGAGTGGCGCCCTTGGAAGAGCCGTCTCTCAGAGTAGGTGGCATCATGGTGGATATATGGCGCCACAAACGATCAAAGTTATCAGCTGATGACTGCAACGGCCCAGCACTCTCTTCAGACAGACAGCAGTTTAGTGTCGATCATTAGACCCTAGGAACTTTTTCTTCCTGACTACACCAAGGGAGGAACACAAAGCCAAGCGACTTATCGACAGTTATTCCCCTCAGTTCCTGGTTTGCACCCAAAGAGTTGGATGTTCCTTTCTCTCTACTAAACCAATGTTCTTTTTGTGGAGAATATTAAGAACTTACGTGGTGAGCTTTCTTTCCTTGCCAAATTGCAAAGTGGTTCCATCTTAATTAAGATGGCAAATTCTACCCAGTCCAAAGCGTTACTCCCTCATAAACAACTTAGTAGTTGCCTGTTACAATCACACACCAAAAGCATCTAACATAGTAAACAAATTAATTTTCCATTGGGACCTAACACTGCAGACAGATGAAGAGCTACGTGAACACTTGGAGAGGCGAGGAATCCGCCTCATGTGGCATGTGTATTGAGGCCTGCCAGATGGGTAAACACCAGTGCTACTGTACTCAAGAATCCAGACTCCAGGAACTCAAGGCCACCGATCGCCTCTCATATTTTGGAGCTTGGAAAAATATGATCGTTTGTATTCATTATCAGTGATATCGACTTTTACCACTGCCTTGGCCAGGCCATCAACAGTACCTGTTGTATTTTCTCCCTCGACTTCAACATCCAGTATTCGGTAACCAGGAGTCATGCAAATAAACTTGACTGGGAAGTGTTTGGCCTTTCCCACACGTGGTTCCTGCAGCACAAATAAACTTGACCTGGGAGGTGCTAGGCCATTTCCTCACGTGGTTCCTGCAACACCATTTTTGGGAACCATGCCCTGCACCTGGCCAGAGAAGCAGCTTCCTCCTCTGGCGTCTACTGGTGACAGAGGTTCGTCTCAGAAATGCTCTCCCTTAAAATCCACAGATCAGAGGCCCAACAAGGACTGTACTTCCCATGACTCTTCTTCTGTTTCTACACCCATAGTAGATAACCCTTCACAAGAAATTCGACCACCAAAGTAGTGAAAGAGAGGAACTCTGAAAAGCGGGCTACTCTGGTGATCCAGAGGTGGCAGAACCCCCAACACTATCGGATTCAGAGGCAATGTTCATTGATGTTGTTCCACAACCACTGATGACAGATAGTGATCCTGTGGCATGACCTGTTCTCCAGACCCCATATTTTAGGGGAATACCAGTTTGGTCAAACACTCGTTTGTGCTTCAAAAGAGGGCAATAAGGATAATCAGAAGTATGACACACAGAGAATAATGTAAAATAGTTTTCAAGGAACTTAAAATCATGACTCTACCATGCATCTATATTTATGAAAGTATATGTTTTATGAAGGCATACCAGGAACATTCTTTGTTAAACAGTCAAGTTCATAACTACAAAACGATAAATAGAGACAACTTTCATAGACAAAGTCCCACAAAAGCTATGTATCAAAAAAGTGTTGCTTATCAGCTGAAAATTTTATTTAGTGCACTACCAAAGGAAATTAAGAGTATACCAAAATTCCACATATTCAAAAAAGAACATAAAAAATGTTAATTAGCAAGAGTTTTTATAGTTTCAAGGAATACTTAAATCATCAGCATTCAATATATATTAGCTAATTTCCTTCATCAGAATGACCCAAAATGCACATTGAAAACTTAATTGTATTCATTTATTATTCTAATTTAGCATATTGTGAATGTTGTTATGCGTATGGTTTCATGTTATATGTAATAATATTTTATTTGTAGACATATAATTGTAAATCTTTTCATGTCCTATTTTCTATGTAAGGTGATGTATGACAAATACCATATCCTTTTTATAATGATGAGATACAAGGATGCTCAGTAAATACATTAAAAAAATAAAAAAATGTAGGGACAGGACCTTTGCATGCTTTAGTGCCTCTGGAAATCAACTTGTGGTGAATGATTCATTTATGATGTGCACTAAACAGTCTCTGATACTGTTTTACAGTCCGTCAGCAAGCACACAGGCACTGCATCTACACCTGGTGAGGTTTTACTTTTTACGATACAAACAACATTGCTAATTTCTTCTGGAGTGGTGGGTCACAGCATCACAGTATTTGGAACATAATTCAGTGTTTGTATAGGCTGTATATTGCCAAATTTGTGTTGCAGCTTGTTGGCAATGGTGCTGAAATATTGATTTGCAAAGTTTCCAATTTTTTTGGGATCATCTATAGTGGTACCATTTTGCTGTAACTGTATGTTTATCTGTTTAGTCTTTTTTCTATTTGTCTTGTTTGGTGACTTCCAGGCTGCTTTTATTTTGTTTTCTATCTTTTCTATAATTTTATCATTTTCAGACCTTTTTACCATTACTAAAACTGTTCTACATGTTTTTGTGTGTTTGGTAATGTTTTTGGAAAACAGGATCATTATGGTTGATTTTTATGCTGCTGAGGTGTTTGAGGGTTACAGATGATCTCCTTACCCTATTGGTTGCCCTGTTATTTTTGTTTGAGTTGTAGTGACTCATAGTACTTTTAGGAACATTTCTTCAAACCTGAATTTAAATGTTGATAGGAACTTTGAAAACTTGCTATCTGTACTAGTCCCCATGTATATTTCTTCCCATGTTTCATTTGCTTGGTAAATTCAGCCCGATTTTTGCTTAGAGAAGAGCCTTCTATATGTGAGTATTTTAGTATTGTTTAATTTTAAGAGCTGACTAGAATGAACTGAAAGGCCTAGATTACATACAACAACATTTTCTTTCTCCAACTCAGTATATGGCCAATGATTGATGCTGAATGCTTAGCTACCCTTGTGGCTGTCGTAACCAATGGTGATACTCTATAGCTGTACATAATGTTGAAAAATGTGTTGCAGAAGCCATCTGGGTTCAATGTTTTTATGTTTAAATCCCCACAAATGAGAATTTTCCCCTTAGGGTTAGTAACCATATCCAGTACTTGGACTAGTTTTGCTATGAGCATATCTATGTCACCATTGGGAGAAAGGTAAATACAATCATAGTATAGTTACTCTTTGAAACATATGTGGCTTTCTTACCTCTCAGCTGATATTTCTGCATGTTTTTCTTTACTTAATGAAATAATGTCATTCCTAAATTTATACATAATCCCTTCTTTTACATATATACCTGCCACCTGTCATAGTAGTCAAAACAAATGTTCAAATGTGTGTGAAATCTTATGGGACTTAATTGCTAAGGTCATCAGTCCCTAAGCTTACGCACTACTTAACCTAAATTATCCTAAGGACAAACACACACACCCATGCCCGGGGGAGGACTCAAACCTCCGCCGGGACCCACTGCACAGTCCATGGCTGCAACGCCTTAGACCGCTCAGCTAATCCCGTACGGCTTCATAGTAGTCCTACTACAATGAAGCGCTAAAGAAACTGTCATAGGCATGCATATTCAAATACAGAGATGTGTAAACAGGCAGAATATGGCACTGCAGTTGGCAATGCCTATATAAGGCAATAAGTGTCTGGCGCAGTTGTTACATCGGTAACTGCTGCTATAATGGCAGGTTATCAAGATTTTAGTGAGTTTGAATATGGTGTTATAGTTGGCACCTGAGCGACTGGACACAACATCTCCAAGGTATCAGTGAAGTGGGGATTTTCCTGTACAACCATTTCATGATTGTACTGTGAATATCAGGAATCTGGTTAAACATCAAATCTCCAACATTGCTGCAGCTGGAAAAAGATCCTGCAAGAATGGGACCAAAGACAACTGAAGAAAATCGTTCAACATGACAGAAGTGCAACTCAAGAGAGAACGCAGCTGATAAGCATAGCAGAAATCCAAAAGGTGTTTTTATCTATGTGGGAACATATTCACTTCAAAACAACAGGGAGGAAGAAATTGTAAGCCACACAAGAAACCTCATCCAAACAGCCAGAATACTCTACTAGAATTCCAGAATAATAATAAGTGGCATGTGTAGAGGAGGTCAGTGAGTGACAGCTATGTGCAGAGAATAAACGGCAATATTAAAGAACAGTGCAATAAACTAGGAGTCGTTTTCATTGATCCCAACAAATTTCTAAGTGCAAAGTGTCTTGCCAAAGACGATCTACATCTGAACAGGTTGCGCTCAAAAATGCTCAGTAAGATGTTCATAGATACTTCCCAGGTCATAAAAAATAAGGGAAACTGATAAGTAGTGATGAGGGTGAAAAACTTGTGTAGCATTGAGAAAGACAAAACCAAACCACTATCCGGCAAGAAATGTGCTAAAGCCCATAACTATTATTCAAAGTAAGTACATTATCCACTGGAATATAAATGGTTTAACACTGATGCTTCTAACAATAAAAGCTCCAAAATAGATTAATTGGAAATCATTCTGTCAGAATGTGCAAATATTAGAGCTGTTTGTTTAAATGAGCACTGGTTTACTGAGGACTCAATTAAAATTCTAAACAAAATAGGGAACTTCAGATTAGCAAGTAGCTTTTGCAGAAGAAACAAGTCACATGGAGGCTCATGTATACTTCTACATAATGATATAAATTAAGAGACCACAAACTGTTTTAATTATTTAAATGAAGAATGTGTGTTTGAAAGCTGTTGTGTACAAATAGTGGACTCACTAGCAAATATTATAATAATCTCAATATACAGAATTCCAGGGACATCAACAATAGAACTATTCTTACGTAAGCTTCAAATTATGCTAGAAGACCTTTGTAGAGGAAAAAGAGAAAAAATTGTAACAGCTGCTGATTTTAATATTGATATCACATGTGATAGTCCCCCCCATGAACCATGGACCTTGCAGTTGGTGGGGAGGCGTGCGTGCCTCAGCGATACAGATGGCCGTACCGTAGGTACAACCACAACAGAGGGGTATCTGTTGAGAGGCCAGACAAACATGTGGTCCCTGAAGAGGGGCAGCAGCATTTTCAGTAGTTGCAGGGGAAACAGTCTGGATGATTGACTGATCTGGCCTTTTAACACTAACCAAAACGGCCTAGCTGTGCTGGTACTGCGAACAGCTGAAAGCAAGAGGAAACTATGGCCGTAATTTTTCCCGTGGGCATGCAGCTTTACTGTATGGTTAAATGATGATGGCGTCCTCTTGGGTAAAATAATCCGGAGGTAAAATAGTCCCCCATTCGGATCTCCAGCCGGGGACTACTCAAGAGGACGTCGTTATCAGGAGAAAGAAAACTGGCGTTCTACGGATCGGAGCGTGGAATGTCAGATCACTTAATCGGGCAGGTAGGTTAGAAAATTTAAAAAGGGAAATGGATAGGTTAAAGTCAGATATAGTGGGAATTAGTGAAGTTCGGTGCCAGGATGAACAAGACTTTTGGTCAGGCGAATACAGGGTTATAAATACAAAATCAAATAGGGGTAATATAGGAGTAGGTTGAATAATGAATAGGAAAATAGGAATACGGGTAAGCTACTAAAAATAGTATAGTGAACACATTATTGTGGCCAAGATAGACATGAAGCTCACGCCTACTACAGTAGTATAAGTTCATATACCAACTAGCTCTGCAGATGAAGAAGAAATTGAAGAAATGTATGATGAAATAAAAGAAATTATTCAGATAGTGAAGGGAGACGAAAATTTAATAGTCATGGGTGACTGAAATTCGTCAGTAGGGAAAGGGAAAGAAGAAAACGTAGTAGGTGAATATGGATTGGGGGTAAGAAATGAAAGAGGAAGCCGCCTGGTTGAATTTTGCGCAGAGCACAACTTAATCATAGCTAACACTTGGTTCAAGAATTATAAAAGAAGGTTGTATACATGGAAAAAGCCTGGAGATACTGACAGGTTTCAGATAGATTATATAATGGTAAGACAGAGATTTAGGAACCAGGTTTTAAATTGTAAGACATTTCCAGGGGCAGATGTGGACTCTGACCACAATCTATCGGTTATGAACTGTAGATTAAAACTGAAGAAACTGCAAAAAGGTGGGAATTTAAGGAGATGGGACCTGGAAAAACTGACTAAACCAGAGATTGTACAGAGTTTCAGGGAGAGCATAAGGGAACGATTGACAAGAATGAGGAAAAGAAATACAGTAGAAGAAGAATGGGTAGCTCTGAGGGATGAAGTAGTAAAGGCAGCAGAGGATCAAGTAGGTAAAAAGACGAGGACTAATAGAAGTCCTTGGGTAACAGAAGAAATATTGAATTTAATTGATGAAAGGAGAAATTATAAAAATGCAGTAAATGAAGCAGGCAAAAAGGAATACAAACGTCTCAAAAATGAGATCAACAGAAAGTGCAAAATGGCTAAGCAGGGATGGCTAGAGGACAAATGTAAGGATGTAGAGGCTTATCTCACTAGGGTTAAGATAGATACTGGCTACAGGAAAATTAAAGAGACCTTTGGAGAAAAGAGAACCACTTCTATGAATATCAAGAGCTCAGATGGAAACCCAGTTCTAAGCAAAGAAGGGAAGGCAGAAAGGTGGAAGGAGTATATAGAGGGTCTATACAAGGGTGATGTACTTGAGGACAATATTATGGAAATGGAAGAGGATGTAGATGAATATGAAATCAGAGATATGATACTGCGTGAAGAGTTTGACAGAGCACTGAAATACTTGAGTCGAAACAAGACCCCGGGAGTAGACAACATTCCATTAGAACTACTGACAGCCTTGGGAGAGCCAGTCCTGACAAAACTCTACCATCTGGTGAGCAAGATGTATGAGTCGGGCGAAATACCCTCAGACTTCAAGAAGAATATAATAATTCCAATACCAAAGAAAGCAGGTGTTGATAGATGTGAAAATTACCGAACTATCAGTTTAATAAGGCACAGCTGCAAAATACTAATGCGAATTCTTTACAGACAAATGGAAAAACTAGTAGAAGCCGACCTTGGGGAAGATCAGTTTGGATTCCGTAGAAATATTGGAACACGGGAGGCAATACTGACCCTACGACTTATCTTAGAAGCTAGATTAAGGAAAGGCAAACCTACATTTCTAGCATTTGTAGACTTAGAGAAAGCTTTTGACAATGTTGACTGAAATACTCTATTTCAAATTCTGAAGGTGGCAGGGGTAAAATACAGGGAGCGAAAAGCTATTTACAATTTGTACAGAAACCAGATGGCAGTTATAAGAGTCGAGGGACATCAAAGGGAAGCAGTGGTTGGGAAGGGAGTGAGACAAGGTTGTAGCCTCTCCCCGATGTTATTCAATCTGTATATTGAGCAAGCAGTGAAGGAAACTAAAGAAAAATTCGGAGTAGGTATTAAAATCCATGGAGAAGAAATAAAAACTTTGAGGTTCGCCGATGACATTGTAATTCTGTCAGAGACAGCAAAGGACTGGGAAGAGCAGTTGAACGGAATGGACAGTGTCTTGAAAGGAGGATATAGGATGAACATCAACAAAAGCAAAACAAGGATAATGGAATCTAGTCAAATTAAGTCGAGTGATGCTGAGGGAATTAGGTTAGGGAATGAGACAGTTAAAGTAGTAAAGGAGTTTTGCTACTTGGGGAGCAAAATAACTGATGATGGTCGAAGTAGAGAGGATATAAAATGTAGACTGGCAATGGCGAGGAAGGCATTTCTGAAGAAGAGAAATTTGTTAACATCGAGTATAGATTTAAGTGTCAGCAAGTCGTTTCTGAAAGTATTTGTATGGAGTGTAGCCATGTATGGAAGTGAAACATGGACGATAAATAGTTTGGACAAGAAGAGAATAGAAGCTTTCAAAATGTGGTGCTACAGAAGAATGCTGAAGATTAGATGGGTAGATCACATAACTAATAAGGAGGTATTGAATAGAATTGGGGAGAAGAGGAGTTTGTGGCACAACTTGACTAGAAGAAGGGATTGGTTGGTAGGACATGTTCTGAGGCATCAATGGATCACCAATTTAGTATTGGAGGGCAGCGTGGAGGGTAAAAATCGTAGAGGGAGACGAAGAGATGAATACACTAAGCAGATTCAGAAGGATGTAGGTTGCAATATGTACTGGGAGATGAAGAAGCTAGCACAGGATAGAGTAGCATGGAGGGCTGCATCAAACCAGTCTCAGGACTGAAGACAACAACAACAACAACATGTGATAGTATCCATGCTTCAAGATTCACTGACTTAGTAAAGAAATATGGTTTCAAATTGAAATTCTTTGAATCTGCCAGAGACAATGGGCCATCAGCAATGTATTGACAATGTCCTAACTGAAACTTCCTGGCAGATTAAAACTGTGTGCCCGACCGAGACTCGAACTCGGGACCTTTGCCTTTCGCGGGCAAGTGCTCTACCAACTGAGCTACTGAAGCACGACTCACGCCCGGTACTCACAGCTTTACTTCTGCCAGTACCTCGTCTCCTACCTTCCAAACTTTACAGAAGCTCTCCTGCTCATTCTGAATGTCCTAACTAATTATGTACATGAAGATGTGTATAAATTTTGTCTAGATCTAGATGTTTCAAATCATTCCACACTGTCTGAGCTGCCAGAGACAGACAGGAACATTTCACGTATGAGAGCCCATATGAGCAGGAACTTTAGGAAAGAAAACTTGCTAACATTGAGTGAGAAGCTGAAAGAGAAAACATGACCTTTTGATCATTGTAACTCAAGTGACGAAAACGTTGATGAATTCCTAAAAATTTTTCTTGGTGACTTTAATGAAACATTTCCACCTAGACTCTACAGCAGTAAAATAACAAATAAAGTAAAGTGGATTACCCAGGGCATAAAAATTTCCAGTATAAGAAAAAGGCAACTGCAGAGAGGACTAGAATATAATAAAGATACTGATTTCATTAAATATGTTAAACTCTATAAAACCATATTTAAAAGAGTTGCCAGGGCAGCATAACAACTAGATTAGAGATTAGATTAGATTAGTACTAGTTCCATAGATCATGAATATGACACTACATAATTATGTGGAACGTGTCAGGTTAATATAAGGTGTCTATACAAGATATTACATTACACAAAATATTACATGACATTCCATTTTTTTTTTTTTTTTTTTGTTTTTTTGTAGGTGTTGGGGAAATTAACAACTTACTATATCCAAAAATTCATCTATTGAGTAGAATGAACTGGCAAATAACAGGCTAATTTTAAATCATAGATATAAGACAAAGGCTGTTTGATCGATCATTAAATCTGAGTTAGGTGTCAAAGCCTGTAAACAAGAAATTTCAAAAATTGGCATTGAAGGAAATACTACTGTAAATCGAACTCAAATACCAGAGTACTTTAATGAATTCTTTATAAATGTAGCAAAGTCTGATGTAGATGTAACAGGTTATCACAACAAAGTAAATCCCTTTGGCCGAGGTGACAATTCTGAAAACTTTACAAGATTCTTGAAAGTTTCTGTGGAGGATGCAGAAACTGCTATTTTAACATTAAGAAACAAAAATCTGCAGGTTGGAATGGAATACTCACCAAAGTTATTAAAATGGTACACAATAGAATTACAAACTCACAAGCTCAAATAGGAGGGCTGTTTCCCAGAGGTACTGAAATATGCTGAAGTCAAACCATTCTTCAAGAAGGGATGAAGAGAGATCATGGGAAATTATCGTCCTATCTCGATTCTCCTAGTCCTATCTAAAATATCTGAAAAACTTGCTGTTGCACAAATCCAAAATTTCATCGCAAAATATTTTGTTATTCTAAACAATCAATTTGGTTTTCATCAGGGTAAAAACACCATAGACGCAGTAAACAGTAAAATAAGTACATCATTAGACAAGAGAAATAAAGTGGCAGGAATTTTCTGCGACCTCACAAAGGCATTTGATTCTGTAAACCATGCAGTGCTTGTTTTACAAACTTGAAAAGTATGGCATTAGCACCAGTGCCCTACAATGGCTTAAATCCTACTTTTCCAACAGAAAGCAGAGTTAGCATTTCTTCAAATGACGCATATCATTTTTCTCACTGGGGGGGGGGGGGGGGGGGGGGGAACCACCTCAGGGTGTTCCACAAGGCTCCATATTAGGTCCACTTCTATTTCTCTTTTATGTTAATGACTTACCATTAAATATCAGCTCCCCATCAGATCTGTTTGCAGATGATACTTCTGTCTGTGATCAGTACCCTCATTACCTTTGAAACTTGGTTTCAGCTAAATGGGTTCATTCTAAACATATCTAAGACTCACCTGATGCAGTTCAAAACCAAACAGTCAAAATGTGAGCAGATTAAGATTGTACACAACAACCAAGATATAGAAGAAGTTGACTCAGTCAAATTCTTAGGTTTAAATGTAGATAAAAATTTGAGCTGGCAGGCACACATTGAATACCTGGCAAACAAACTGAGCAGCTTTCCATTTGCAATGCAAATATTATCAACTACAACTGACATGAACACATGAAAAGTAGCATATACAAGTTACTTTGAATCCATTATTAGGTATGGTATTGTTTTTTGGGGTAACTCGACAAATGTAGTGCAGGTACTAAAAATACAGAAAAAAATCATTTGAAATATGTGCACTGCAAATCACAAAGAACAATGTTGACCATTATTTAGAAACTTTAAAATATTAATTCTGCCATCCTTACACACATATGAGATTATTATATTTTGTACACCAGATATGGCATTGTTTGAGGGAAACCATTTTGTCTATTCACATGATACTAGAAACAAAGAAAATTTTATCCTCCCCACCCACTGCCTCAGACTGTATGCCCAGGGACCTCAATACATGGGAATGAAAATTTGTAATAAATTAAAAGGGAAAAAGTTGATGCAGATGAATTTAAGTTCACTTAAAAGAAAGCTATATGAGGTACTGACACTGAAGTGTTATTACTCAGTGGATGAATTCATGCAGGACAAACTGGAAATTTGAGCTGGATACAACATGTTACACACTCCAAGAAATATCCTTATAGTGTTACTATTTAGAATCGTGCTTTTATTTACTAACACAAAAATCACTGTAACTGTTTTATAAATTTTTGACATGTCTCCTGTATGCAAACCAAATGGATGGCAAATGTACGTCATGAGATGTGTTGTGGATTGGCAGGAGAGCCAACCCACGAATTTTAGAGGAAGCCGAAAGGCACGCGTTTAAGCTCACGCAGGCTGGCGTGAGGTCTGGAACAGGACAAGGAATTTAGACTAGAAAAACGGACGCAGATGGTGGAATACTTAACTTTAATCCATTAATGTTGAACGTAGCTCTTGTCTGTACTTTATTTACAATATCAATAGTAACTGAACATGGCGCCTTGCTAGGTCGTAGCAAATGACGTAGCTGAAGGCTATGCTAACTATCGTCTCGGCAAATGAGAGCGTATTTTGTCAGTGAACCATCGCTAGCAAAGTCGGTTGTACAACTGGGGCGAGTGCTAGGAAGTCTCTCTAGACCTGCCGTGTGGCGGCGCTCTGTCTGCAATCTCTGATAGTAGCAACACGCGGGTCCGACATATACTAACGGACCGCAGCTGGTTTAAAGGCTACCACCTAGCAAGTGTGGTGTCTGGCGGTGACACACAAGATGAATAAAACACAATTCACAACCCTTCTGCAAATTGCTGCACATTTCAGTGCTGGAATATCAGCAAGTGTCAGTGTGCAAACCATTCAACTAAACGTCATTGGCATGGGCTTCCAGAGCTGACATTGGACTGTTGACGACTGGAAACATGTTGCCTGGTCAGACAAGTCTTGCTTCATATTGTATTGTGCGGATGGATGTGTACAGATATGGAGACAACTTCATGAATCCATGCACCCTGCATATCAGCAGGGGACTGTTCAAGCTGGTGGAGGCTCTGTAATGGTGTGGGGCATGATACATCTAGATATGACTCTGACAGGTGACACATTCGTAAGCATCCTGCATGACCACCTGCATCCATTCATGTCCATTGTGTATTCTGACAGACTTTGGCAGTTCCAGCAGTACAATGCGACAACCCACGCATCCAGAATTGCTACAGAGTGGCTCCAGGAATACTCTTCTGAGTTTAAACACTTCTGCTGACCACCAAACTCCCCAGAAATGAGCATTATTGTGCATATCTGAGATGCCTTGCAATGTGCTGTTCTGAAGAGATCTCCACCCCCTCGTACTGTTATGGATTTACTGGCAGTCATGCAGGATTCAAAGCATCATTTCCCTCCAGCACTACTTCAGACATTAGTTGAGTGCATGCCATGTTGTAGCACTTCTGTATGTTTTGGGGCTCTACACAATATCAGGCAGGTGTACCAGTTTCTTTGGCTCTTCACTGTATAATGGCATGCTGTATTATATGAGCATAGAGCTAAATGTGTAATATCAGATCCCCTGCACCAATGTTATATTATGCAAAAAGTGAGCTATCAGTAGTCTGCAGTTCCACTTCTAGTTGTTGCACTTTATTTCTTATGGACTGGATATTCTGGTGAAGAACTGAGAAGTGCTAAGCGCTTCTTACCTTGAAGACTTCTTGTTTTTCTTGTCTTTGTCTAAAAATCATTTGGATGGTGAAGAGCTATAATTTTCTTGTCATTCACTTCACTATCCAGTGGTGTTTCTACTGAGTCCTTGCAGTTTTTTGCATTTTTACTGCTACTGCTAATGGTTCTTTCGTTCTACAGAATTTTGAGGTGTTTTTGTTGTTCATGTTGTGTTTGGTGATAGCAATGCAACTGTTGGTTTGGTTTTGAAGTTATTTTGTTGTTGTTTTTTTTATTTTTTTGGTTATCAGGTTCGCCAGATATTCTTTACCCAAGTCGTACAAGTGTAGTCCATGTTGTGAGTGAAATCTATGCCCTACATTACTCATGTCAATGCATTTCACACTTCTAAATTGTCTGCATATTTTAACAAATGGATTATCTACATCTACATATCTATATTCCCAAACCACCATGAGGTGCATGGCAGTGGGTACTTCATATTGTACCAGTTATTAGGGTTTCTTCTTGTCCATTCACATGCATGGGAAGAATGATTGTTTGAATGCCCCTGGGAGTGCAGTAATTATTCTAATCTTATCCTCATGACTCCTATGTGAGAGGTACATAGGGGATTGTAGTAGATTCCTGTAGTAATCATTTAAACACAGTTTTTGGAACTTTTTTAATAAACTTTCATGGGGTAGTTTACTTCTGTCTTCAGGGTCTTCCAGTTCAGTTCCTTCAGTATCTCTGTGACACTCTCCCTTGGTTTAAGCAAACCTGTGACCATTCATGCTGCCCTTCTCTGTATATGTTCAATGTCCCCTGGTCCCCTGTTAGTCCTATTTGGGATGGGCCCACACATTTGAGCAACATTCTACAACTGGGAGTTACTTGTAAGCAGTCTCCTTTGTAGACTGATAGCACTTCCCCAGTATTCTACCAATAAACTGAAGCCTACCACCTGCTTTACCCATGACTGAACCTATGTGATCATTCCATTTCATGTCAAGGATACTGGATGGTATTTTGTGGATCACATCTACTACCCTTCTTATAGATGGTTTTGACCTGTGCCTTTTTCCAAGAACTGGGCACAGTTGTTTGTTGAGGGGAGTGGCAATAGATTATAGTTAGAAGAGGGACTAAGTCAGCCACAAATTCAGTACAGAATCTGATAGGGATTCCATCGGGCCCTGGAGCTTTGTTCAATTTTAACAATTTCAGCTATTTTTCGACACCACTTATGCTACTTATTTTATTCATCTTTTCAGTGGTACAAGGATTAAATTATGGCAATGCTCCTGGGTTTTCCTTCATAAAGGAACATTTGAAAACAGAGTTAAGAATTTCAGTTTTTGCTTTTCTACCCTCAATTTCAGTTCCTGGTTCATTTGCTAAGGACTGGACACTAATTTTGGTGCCACTAACATTCCTTACTGATGACCAGAATTTCTTTGGGTTCTGTGAAAGATCACTTGACAATATTCTGCTGTGGTAGTCATTGAAGTCATCATGCATTTCTCTGTTGACAGCCAAGTGTATTTCATTCAGCATCTCTCTATCTAAAGCCATATAGTTTGTTTTACTTCTACTATGCAGTAATCTATAATTCTTTACATATTTCTTTATTCTGACTGTACACCATGGAGGTTCCCACCCATTATGAACTGTTCTACTGGGTACTTATCTAAATAGTGTATGGTCAACTATTCTTTTGAACTCGAGCCAGAGTTCCTTTACTAGACAGGGGCAGTCCACTCCCGAATTGATTGAAAGAACCCGATCTTTCTAAAAGTTGGGTGAAGGATAATTCAGAAAAAATGAATGGTAGCTCATCTGATTTCAAAATGCATCTCTGGTGCCTGTAATGAGTGGGATGAAGATTCTTCTGGCAGGCAGTACCTATTCAGCCATGTTAGTAGTAAAAATAATTATGAACGTATGAAAGTAAACACAACACTTTACCCAGTCTCCAAGTGAAAAAAAAGAAATCTTCAACACATCTGAGAATCAAATGTGGACCCCTTCAGTTCACAATCTGCCATGTTGACCATGCAGCTACCAGGGCAAACAAGGCAGATGTGCTTCAGTATATTAAGGCACAAAACACTTCCAGCATCATGTTTCTCCTGCTCTTGAGTTCTAAAGAATATCACAAATTGCAGAAGTTCAATAAATGTTTACATACTTTTGAGTGAGTTGTTACTTCTTATCCTTTGACTTAGCACTGCACTAGCAATGTGTTCCCAGTGATCATAAAAGCTGCAGTCTTCAGCCACCATGCAGTCGGAGCGTATCACAAAATGATCCTGGTATCACTCTCTTCCCAACAGCTCAGGCTCTCCACCAGTCTCACCAATTGGACCCTAGCCATCTCTCTAGCTCACTACTTCCTACCACTCCCAGGAATCAGATTGCAAGATAGCTCTCTAGCTCACTTCTCTCCACCACTCTTACGGATCTGACTGCAAGCTAGCTCACTGTTACCCACCAAGGCCACTAGCTCTCACAGACAAGATAACACGGAGAAGACCACATGGTGACTTGAGTCATCACTCTGCTCTCTGCACTCTTGGCACAGTGATACAGCTTGCAGCTCGCTTTGTTGACTGAGTACCTCTCCGTCCAAGTTCGTTTTTCTTTGTATCCTTATTTGATTTCTTCTAATCTTCATCTTCTTGTGTTGTTGCACTTCTGTTTTCTTGTTGTGTGAGTGTTCTTGTTAGTTGTACTATTATGTCTTCTTCTATGTCTGTTGCATTTATAGTTGCTGTTGTTGGTGTGTTGGTAGCCTTTATGAAGGTTTTAATTACTTTGGGTGGATACGAGACTAAATATAATGCCAAACATGACATCCCTCATCTCCATGACTGCATCACAGCCTGTGCCATATGGATCCTTCACACCAACACCAGCTTTTCTGAATTGCGCAGATGGGAACTTTCCCTGCAATACATCCTACGTTCCCTGAACCCTCCTGGCCTCAACCTTCGTTAGTCACCGTCCTCATCCATCCAGCCCCCTCCCTGTTCCCATTCCAGCACTACACAGCCATCATTTCACCACCACACCCAGACACTTCATTGTCAGCCACTCCCACCACACTATCCCCCCCCCCCCCCCCCCCCGCCTCCCCAGCCTCCTCCTTACTAGCAACTTTCCTTCTCTGGTATTGTTACATTCCATCCTGGATTTTCCTTTGTTAGACTAAACATAACGATTTATATAACACATAACTATTTTAACACACATGATAGTCACACATAAAAGTTGTCTCAGGAGAATTGGTCAATATTCAGAGATATGACAGGAACGGTCATTCAGAGCAAAAAGCTAAATATGATTTCTGAGATGGACTGTATTTAAAGTTAATTTTGTATGTTTTTCTTGAACAACACGCAATCTGTGGCCTCCAGCAAAAACTTGTTGCAATATAAAATTAAACTACATTAAATTTCCTTTAAAATGGTTCTATTCATTTTTTTGTCAGGGACTAGCTGGAGAATACGGAAAATCTTGTGCAACATGCATGCCTTGAGGGGTAGGTAAGTCAGTTTGCAGTAGTTCCCGGCTTGATAGCCCACATGTTCTCCATCAAATTATTCATCTCGACTTCATCTAAACTACTATGGTACCTTGTGAACAATGACAATATACTGAACAACAAAGAAAATAAGTAACAGTGTACATTCAGAATAATGCATAAGTCCACATCAAGTATTTTGCTTCAAATTATCATTCCTGTCATATCCCTGAATATTGACCATTCAACCTGGGACAACCTGTATGTTATGTTTAATTTTTTTATTTTTCATTTAACCCAAAGAGATTAATGCCTTCAGTAGTCCTCTTACATCAGACTGGAGTTTTATATGTAATTACAAAACATATTAAACTCACAGTTACTTAAAAAATCATTACATTTATAATACAATATCTCTTGTTCTTCTCTCTGCATGTATTAGGCATTTGCCTGTATGCCCTCTTGATTGAATTGTTGATTTTCCATAGTCTTCCTAAATATCTTCTACCCACTGTGTAATAATTATCACCAATTTTGGTAATCTGTCATCTTCCATTCTTGTGACATAATCCTTCCAGTTGGTTATGTATTCTTTAATCTGTTCATTTACGTTTTTCACTCTCAATTACTTTCTGTTGTCTACATTCACTCTCCCATCAGACAGAAACTACCCAGCTATCCTTCTTAGCTTTCGGATCTCTAGTACTTGTATTCTGATGGGAGCGAGTGTTGGTCCAGGCAAGAGTTTCAAGGTCTAGGGAGCAGACGTTATTGTGAGCAATAGTGAGTCAATGGTAAGCTTGATCATTTGGACTGCAATGCCGTCCTGTCCTGTCTTGTCCTGTCCTGAGCTGAAGGATTTTTTGACAGCATTGTCAGCTCAAGAAAAGAATTTTTTGCTGCTGGTGTCAATGAAGGTTATCACTAAAGTCAAGTACTACTTTAGTTCATTGGTTGGGACAATGGTATCAGCTGCAGTTTCTACTTTGCCTACTCCTCCCTAGATCGCTGAAGCTTTTCCATAGAGCTTCTGTTCTTTATGTTTCAGATTAATGTATTGACATATCTTACTTATCATTTCTCTCAGATTGATTGATTCTGTTTTCTTTCTGCATATAATCAATTTTATTTTCAAGTGTAAGAGGTCATTTGTAAGTTCGATGTGCACTGTCTCCAACTATTTTCGCTCTTCGATTAGTCAAGGTGTAGGTCTTCTATTCAGGTTTCTGGTTCTTGTGGAAACGTATTCATTGTGTAATAGAGTTAGTTCAGGAGTAAATCCATGGAGTTGGTCTTTCATGTCCAGGACCAGTATGGAAATCGTCTCCCAAATTACCTCTTGTACATCTGCTGCAAGTTCAATCACTTCAGGCACACTAATACACTTAAAGTCTCTGTATGTTGCCACAGTTTATTCCTTGTATATTTTAGAGAATAAGAAATGAATATTATATTGTAAGATGACTGTTACATTTGAAGAAGAAACTAAACACATTAATTTCACAGAGAAGGGCAAAATATTTATGTCAGTGTTCCTAGCATTATTTGTATGCTTGTAAGTTGAACCGAATTTTGAAAGATCGGTTTTGTAACATTTTATCCCACCTACTTTCGGAGGTCTGTGAGGATGCACATTATGCAAATTTTCTTAAGGGCTTTTATATTTACGAACGTATATTTGACAATAAGTTAAAGCATTTGTAAGCCACTACTACACCTGCTCATCTGTTACTTCTGTGGTGTCTTAGGACAGCGGAGTCTATATTTAGGAAACTGGACAGCATGCTTGACTTGAGCCAGGTGTCCATGTTCCATGGAAGAAAGTCGTGGATGTTGATATTCGGAAATATATGGTGGAGTCTGTCAAAATGAGTTGAAAGTGGTGATGTTCTACAGTAGGAATACAGACCTGGTAGAAGTAGTGGCTGCATGAATAGACAAGTTCATAGCTCCTAAAGCACAAGCTTTAGAGTTCATTTGCACTGCTTTTTTCCAGCCTTTACCTGCACCATTATCCTGCCATCTCTTGCTCACATGCTATGTAGCCCAAATTTGAATATCACATTATTCAAAATTTTTATCTTTCAGCAGTGAAATCCTTGCTTATTATCAGGCTTGCCTTCGTGAGCTTCAGACCTTTTCATATTTGGTATAAGCTACATGATTATGGGTCTAGGTTTTGCAGATCACAACATTCTACATCTTACTCTATAACTTCTGATTATAGAATGTGCTGCATGTATATTTGTTCTTGCTTTAACGTTTTTCAATTTAAAATGGCTACATTAATAGTAAATATTTTAATTTTAGCAGTGTACTTTTCAGTGCTGCACAACAATATGTCATTCACATTGCCTTTGCCTGCAAGAATTATGAGTGGTGTTCAGTACCACTTTACCAAAATGGAAGAAAAAGGAAAATGCTGCTACTGTCAGTAGATAATTGCCATGGCTTCTGGATCATCATCAAACCTAAAGAGACTTCTAAAATCAAAGTGTCCTACAGTGCCTCTGGACCGATGTGGAAGAGGAAGCCAATAAGGATCACCATCAATCGATGCATAAATTCAAGAAATCATTTCTCATGAACGAACCTCACTGACATCTGCTTCCACCTGGGGTGAAGGTATCCTCCAAGAAAGGCAAATTGAGTCTCAAGTTGTATTCAACCATTCAGCATTGTCAGGTTCTGGATCAAGTCCTGATTTATTTCATTTTGTGGTGCTCTCACCCTCAACTGCTTTCATTTACAATTTATAGTAACCAGTAAGTATTTTTTTTATATTATAAAGTCACTCAAATTAAATAAAAGTATGGCATTTTAAAAATAATTTGCAGAGAGTACCATCCTTTCTCTACAGTTGAAGAGACAGAATTTGGTGTGTGTGTGCCTAAATGGTCAATTATAATTTGGGCCTCAATATTCGCTAATTTCAAGTTGCCGCAACTCATACCTCACCTGTCATTCAACAACATCTTTGTCTCTGCACTTCCGCCTCGACTGACATCTCTGCCCAAACTCTTTGTCTTTGAATATGTCTGCTTGCGTCTGTATATGTGTGGATGCCATCCTTTTTTCTCCCTAAGGTAAGTCTTTCCACTCCCGGGATTGGAATGACTCCTTACCCTCTCCCTTAAAACCCACATCCTTTCGTCTTTCCCTCTCCTTCCCTCTTTCCTGACGAAGCAACCGTTGGTTGCGAAACCTAGAATTTTGTGTGTATGTTTGTGTTAGTTTGTGTGTCTATCGACCTGCCAGCGCTTTCGTTTGGTAAGTCACATCATCTTTGTTTTTAGGTATGTTTTTCCCACGTGGAATGTTTCCCTCTATTATATTCATATAATTAATTTGAATCCAACAATTACGTTTGTTATTGTCACTGTAGCATTTCGAAACCTTTTCTGGTGCCTTATTTTCTCTTTCTGTTTTTGCAAGTAGTTTCACTTTGTATTCACCTTCTCCTCTTTACTGAATCTACCATACAATTTTATCCCGCCTATATATACTCAATAATACGTAACCCAGCCCGCATCTCGTGGTCGTGCGGTAGCGTTCTCGCTTCCCACGCCCGGGTTCCCGGGTTCGATTCCCGGCGGGGTCAGGGATTTTCTCTGCCTCGTGATGGCTGGGTGTTGTGTGATGTCCTTAGGTTAGTTAGGTTTAAGTAGTTCTAAGTTCTAGGGGACTGATGGCCTAAGATGTTAAGTCCCATAGTGCTCAGAGCCATTTGAACCAATACGTAACCCACTTCCAGACCATAACCTAAAAAATTTTTTTTTCCGGTTTCAACACTACCGCTGCTATAAAATCCACCGTTTCCAATTCACAAACCGTTCCTTTCAGCTATTAAACAACCATTTCGCTTAGTTCTAATAACTTTCGCTTTTTTTTCCATTCCGTTTTTCCCACATCACTGATCTTTTTTAGCCGCTTCCCACAGGTTTTAACGTCATTATTTCTTCGTCAGACAATTGTTAGCCTCATTTTCACAATCTGCCACCACAAAACCACTCCTTTTAATACATTTACACGCAGTTTTTTCGAAATTTTCCCGAATTGCTCCACCCTTTAACGTGTTTTGGCGGCAACACAACCACCTAACCTTTGTGCACATCGTTGTCTACCAACCCAAGTTCACCACAGGATCAACATAGCCCAGCTATAACCAACACTTTTTCGCCTTTTCTCACACCAGATTTCCAGTTGCTTTCTAGTTAACCTTTATCTCTCCCCATATGTTTTTATTTTCATTTTCATTTCAGCCTCATGTTACACTTTCCACCTTCTAATACCATGTCACCCTCACAACATCCCCACAACGACCCCATTAAGTTTTATTTACATTCCCTCCGCGAACATGCCTTCGCCCTAGCCAGATTACACTCCCATATTTTATTTTCTCAGGCTTGTCTGACATTTGGCATTACCCCCAAAGGCCTCACACTTAAAGTTCCCATCTCTGGCTGTAACCCTTCTTTCCATCAGTCCCTATACCAGTTCCAAACTGAACAATCCATTGCCCTCACCCACCTAATCCTTCACCTACACATCAACTCAGCCAATGAACACACCCGTCAACTCCTATCCTTAATAAAAATCCTCAATCTTTCCTCTCCCACATTCACACCAGCTGTTCAGAGCATCCTCCTACAGGCCAACCGCAAATTAGAACAGAATGCCACCCTCCATCTCAAAAAAACTATCCAATCTCCTGGTTTCCCACCTCCGGAAAGGCAACTCACTCACCCTTCACAACCTTTCCAGCAAACCTCAACCTCCTCTCATAGCACACAGACCCAGTCTCTCCCATCTACTCAATCTCCCACTTCCAGCTCCACTCCCCCCAAAACCTCAAAATTCCAATCAACACAATCTGGAACCACAACACCCTAATTCAGTAGCTAACCTTTCCTCCAAACCTCTCTCCCAATCCGAAACCTCTGTCCAATCCAAAGGCCTCACCTTCAGCCCCACTCCCAATTTCAACCAAACAGCCCTCATCAAAGATTTACTGTCCTACACTCATACTCTCTGCTGGAAATATCACTTTGCCATGAAGAAAAATGATCCTAATCCTATTCCTAATGATCCAACTCCCCAAGACACTATCCAAATTGAACCCTGCCTGGAACAGTTCCGTCCTCTGTCACAGCGGGACCCACCTCCTCTTCCTCAAAATCACCCTCTCCAAACCTTCCAGGAATTTCTGACTTCCAGCCTTGCCTCTCAATCCTTCTTAAAAAACCTTAATCCTACTCCCAACATCACCACTGCTGAAGCCCAGGCTATCCGTGATCTGAGGGCTGACCGATCCATCGTCATTCTTCCGGCGGAAAAGGGTTCCATGACCGTGGTACTTGATCGTTGGGAGTATGTGGCTGAGGGACTGCGTCAGCTTTCAGACAACACCACATACAAAGTTTTCCAAGGTAATCCCATTCCTGATGTCCAGGCGGAGCTTCAAGGAATCCTCAGAACCTTAGGCCCCCTACAAAACCTTTCACCTGACTCCATCAACCTCCTGACCCCACCGACACCCCGCACCCCTACCTTCTACCTTCTTCCTAAAATTCACAAACCCAATCATCCCGGCCACCCCATTGTAGCTGGTTACCAAGCCCCCACAGAACGTATCTCTGCCTACGTAGATCAACACCTTCAACCCATTACATGCAGTCTCCCATCCTTCATCAAAGACACCAACCACTTTCTCGAACGCCTGGAATCCTTACCCAATCTGTTACCCCCAGAAACCATCCTTGTAACCATTGATGCCACTTCTTTATACACAAATATACCGCACATCCAGGGCCTCGCTGCGATGGAGCACTTCCTTTCACGCCGATCACCTGCCACCCTACCTAAAACCTCTTTCCTCATTATCTTAGCCAGCTTCATCCTGACCCACAACTTCTTCACTTTTGAAGGCCAGACATTCCAACAATTAAACGGAACAGCCATGGGTACCAGGATGGCCCCCTCGTACGCCAACCTATTCATGGGTCACTTAGAGGAAGCCTTTTTGGTTACCCAGGCCTGCCAACCCAAAGTTTGGTACAGATTTATTGATGACATCTTCATGATCTGGACTCACAGTGAAGAAGAACTCCAGAATTTCATCTCCAACCTCATCTCCTTTGGTTCCATCAGATTCACCTGGTCCTACTCCAAATCCCACGCCACTTTCCTTGATGTTGACCTCCATCTGTCCAATGGCCAGCTTCACACGTCCGTCCACATCAAACCCACCAACAAGCAACAGTACCTCCATTATGACAGCTGCCACCCATTCCACATCAAACGGGCCCTTCCCTACAGCCTAGGTCTTCGTGGCAAATGAATCTGCTCCAGTCCGGAATCCCTGAACCATTACACCAACAACCTGACAACAGCTTTCGCATCCCGCAACTACCCTCCCGACCTGCTACAGAAGTAAATAACCAGAGCCACTTCCTCATCCCCTCAAACCAAGAACCTCCCACAGAAGAACCACAAAAGTGCCCCACTTGTGACAGGATACTTTCCGGGACTGGACCAGACTCTGAATGTGGCTCTCCAGCAGGGATACGACTTCCTCAAATCCTGCCCTGAAATTAGATCCATCCTTCATGAAATCCTCCCCACTCCACCAAGAGTGTCTTTCCGCCGTCCACCTAACCTTCGTAACCTCTTAGTTCATCCCTATGAAATCCCCAAACCACCTTCCCTACCCTCTGGCTCCTACTCTTGTAACTGCCCCCGGTGTAAAACCTGTCCCATGCGCCCTCCCACCACCACCTACTCCAGTCCTGTAACCCGGAAGGTGTACACGATCAAAGGCAGAGCCACGTGTGAAAGCACCCACATGATTTACCAACTGACCTGCCTACACTGTGATGCATTCTATGTGAGAATGACCAGCAACAAACTGTCCATTCGCATGAATGGACACAGGCAGACAGTGTTTGTTGGTAATGAGGATCACCCTGTGGCTAAACATGCCTTGGTGCACGGCCAGCACATCTTGGCACAGTGTTACATCGTCCGGGTTATCTGGATACTTCCCACTAACACCAACCTATCCAAACTCCAGAGATGGGAACTTGCTCTTCAATATATCCTCTCTTCCTGTTACCCACCAGGCCTCAATCTCCGCTAATTTCAAGTTGCCGCCACTCATACCTCACCTGTCATTCATCAACATCTTTGCGTCTGCACTTCCGCCTCGACTGACATCTCTGCCCAAACTCTTTGTCTTTGAATATGTCTGCTTGTGTCTGTATATGTGTGGATGGATATGTGTGAGTGTGCGTGTGTATAGCCGTCCTTTTTCCCCCTAAGGTAAGTCTTCCCGCTCCCGGGATTGGAATGGCCCATTACCCTCTCCCTTAAAACCCACATCCTTTCGTCTTTCCCTCTCCTTCCCTCTTTCCTGACGAAGCAACCGTTGGTTGCGAAAGCTAGAATTTTGTTTGTATGTTTGTGTTAGTTTGTGTGTCTATCGACCTGCCAGCGCTTTCGTTTGGTAAGTCATCATCATGTTTGTTTTTGGATATATTTTTCCCACATGGAATGTTTCCCTCCCTCTCTCTCTCTCTCTCTATATATATATATATATATATATATATATATATATATATATATATATATATATATATATATATATATATATATATATATATATATATACAAAGATGATTTGACTTACCAAATGAAAGTGCTGGCAGGTCGACAGACACACGAACAACCACGAACATACACACAAAATTCAAGCTTTCGCAACAAACTGTTGCCTCATCAGGAAAGAGGGAAGGAGAGGGAAAGACGAAAGGAAGTGAGTTTTAAGGGAGAGGGTAAGGAGTCATTCCAATCCCGGGAGCAGAAAGACTTACCTTAGGGGGAAAAAAGGACGGGTATACACTCGCACACACATACACATATCCATCCACACATATACAGACACAAGCAGACATATGATGAGGCAACAGTTTGTTGCGAAAGCTTGAATTTTGTGTGTATGTTTGTGGTTGATCGTGTGTCTGTCGACCTGCCAGCACTTTCATTTGGTAAGTCAAATCATCTTTGTTTTTAGATATTTATTTCCTACGTGGAATGTTTCCCATGCACTCACTGCACATTTCATAGATGAGAAGAGTGAACTGAGTGAACTAAAGCCCTACCTATTACACTGCTCGCAATTCGAAGACAAACACACTGCAGCAAACATCTCTAACTATGTAAAGTCTGTTATCCCAAATACAATATTAATTTTAAAATCACTTCCATAATAACAGAAGATGCGTCAAATATGAAATTAACTGCCGTACTTATGAAACTTCCACATATCCCATGCTTTGCACATTCTTTAAACCTCACTGTGTAACACATAATTCAGAAGTCCATACAGATAACCGTTGACAAGATCAAATGAATTGTTATCTTTCTTAGGGAGAGATCCTTTGCTTTAAGCAAACGTGCTGAAACGCAAAAAAATTTAGAAAAAGATGAATTGAAACTGAAAGAAGATGTCCAACCAGACGGAACTCTACTTACGAAATGTTGCAAAGATTTACTTCAAATAAAGATCCCATAGTTCCTTGCCTCACTATTTTAGGTGGAAAATCAATCACCTTAAACATTAAAAGTACAGACTGGAAGATAATGCCACAGACTTTAAGTATTTTGAATGTTTTAGATGAGGCAACCAAAGAAGTGTTCTCAGAGAAAACAATCTCACTTTTAAAATTGAAAATCTTGCCAAGATTAATGGAACAGCAACTAAAGCCATTTGAAGACTTGAAGACCAAAACAAATAATATCCTCAATAAATATTCATTGGTTGGTAACTTGCTTAAAGAGTTATCAGAGTGGTTTGCAGTTATCTCCACCAATGAATTTATTAGTCAGGCAATGTTACTGGACCCCCCATTCAAAGGCAAGGATTTTCAGATGACAAAACATTTCAGGACTGCTACGTGAAGAATATTGCAGAAATAATAGCATTGGTTGTTCAACAAGAAAACACAGAGCTCATTTCTCAGCCAGATACCACTGTGACACAAGAGATTTCTTCAATCTGGAAGGAGTTCAATGAGACTACTAGTCGGCTTCAAGCAAGTCGCAACCCAGAAAGTGCAGCAATTGTCAAACTGCACAAATATTTAGTGGAGGGATATTTGCCTAGAAACAGCAATCCCTTAAACTGGTGGGAAACAAGAAAACTGCTGTGGCCAGTACTGTATCAACTGGTTCTAAAAGTATTATGTATCACAGCAACATTAGTGGCCTGTGAATGAATATTTTCTAAAGCAGGACAAATGTTCACTAAGAAGAGAAAGAGACATGCATCGACTAAAATGGGTCAAATTTTTTTTATAAATGACAATACTGATTAATTTTTCCTTTATGGGGATGTATGTGGTAATAATGACTGTAAATGATGACTGCAGGTGCACTTCAATTACAGTTGTTATAATTTTTAAATATTTTTTCCAATAAAAGTATCAAAATATAACAAGAATCAGTCTTCGTTGTTAAAATTTTTCTACCTGACAAAAGATATTTAGGATTTTGTTGTAATATTTACAAATTTTACAACAGATGAAATTAAAAACTCGTAATAAAACATTCTTGGCTTTCATGCCACGTCAAGTGGTTTACTGCCCACGTGTTTTTGACAGAGATCTCCTCTGCCACTGTCAGGTGGATGACTGTCATCCACTTGACAATGGTAGATGAGATCTCTGCCGAAAGCTCGTGGGCAGTAAACCGCTTGACACAACATGAAACCCGAGAATGTTTTATTAACTGATATCACCATGAAAGCATGCATTCATACTTAAAAACTCTTGTATCTGAAAATTACTACAGAAATAACAAAAAATTATTACTCCTCTTCATATGTTCTTTCAAAAATCAGATAAAAATATAAATTTAATGACCTGAATTAAAGACACAATGTACCTTCCTTTTACTTATTTTTGTGAGTGAATGGTGAGTGCTGAGTCATGAAAAAGAGCTAGTTCATTTCAGTGAGAGATCAGTTCTGCTGCGGACAACAGACAAATTCTCCTTCGTCATAACTCACATTACATCACTTAATACATTGTAGCTTCATGCCTTGAGTTAACCAGTTCCAAGCAACTACCACTTATGAAAAAACAACAGACATGACCAGAGAAAGAATACAAGGTGGGGAAAGAAAATGTAGAGAGATACAATAAGAAGGAAAGGTAGAGAAAGTTTAATTGCTTCATTTTACAATCAGATAGCATTCTAGTGGTTACAGTGGCAGCAGATGCTAATCTCTTTTTGATAACTGTACTGACATACACAGGTCTACAGCTATCTAATCCCATTACTGCCACCAAGGTTGAAAGGTCTTAGTGTGATGACGGTTTGAATTTTCTGCTAGATGCAGTTTAGAGGGAAAGGAAGGGGGCACTACGCATCAGACCCTCTTGTCTGTAGGGGTGGAAATCTACTTCCATCAGTGCTCAGTCATGAGTTGTTAGGAAAGATAAAAAAAAAAGGGTAGAGTGGAACACAACAGAAAAATGAAAATGGAAGAACTGTCACAAACAGCTGGGGCACTCTATGAATGCTACACACATCCTGCAAGCAGCAAGGCCGTGGAGATTAACAGAAAACTCTACCCTAAAGCCATCTTATAACATCCAAAATTATACCTATGGAAACTTCTCATCATTTAATAACTAAGCTTGAAGTACTTCAGCAACAATAGAGCACAGAACATGAATAAGAAATCCACTGCAGCACACAGTTTCAATGGAAATGTGTGTCTAAATTATACAGGCATTAACTATAATAACAATTTTTTTTTAATTCATGTCATTGTAAGTAACAACACATCTAATCAAAAGGCAATAATTGAATAATATACAAAATTTATCTCAATAATATACTTCTAGGTATTCAAAAGGGAAAAATTCATACAAGCAACAACCTAAGGCATAAAATCAGAGCCTAGTACCACAACATTCAGGAAAACCCTCTCTCTAAATATATTTGAATCTGTCACCAGCTGTGCACTGACCTTCTAGCAAATTCCAGGCAATAGGAGTCAAAGTAAAGGACTATTACACAATATCAGTTCTATAAATGTTCAACAGGACAGTTCTTGTCTATTTATATTTAAAACTATAATTTCCTAATGTGAAGTTCCTATGCACTTTTGACATTCTCCACTGAACAGCTGCCCACAATGCCTTAGTAGATAGCAACACTTACAGTACACTCATCATCTCACATTATGTGGAATGTGGCAGCAACAGCGATTCTAGGCACAGTGGTAGGAGTGGGCAGCAGAGGTCCCTACATGCATGATGCGCACATGGCGGTGACACGGGCCCGCGCACATGGAGCACGCAGATGTACTCCACAGCAAGACTCAGTGCACTCAGTGAGATTTAGACCATGCTGCAGAAAGCAGTGATGTGGCCAGGCAGCGGACAATGCAGTAGACTTTGCCCCATGCAATGGTATGCGTGGACACAGCACATCCACGTCAGAGAGGCTGGTACAATATGGCAGCCAGTCGTGCAGCAGAGTACAAGAGTTCTCTCTAACAACCAACCAGACAACCAAAAATTACAAGACCACCTTTCGGGCTGAATTGTGGGTTTGCTCACAATCCTGACACCAATATGTGCAGACCGCACCTAATGTGGGAGAAGACTGTGCCAGGCAAGGGAGATGGATGGGCTGAAAGGGAGCCCAGTTTGAAATGAAAACATGGAATTAAAGGAAACTCCTGGTATATTCTTAAAATTGCAGAGCACATGTGGACTCATTGGGCTGAACTGTAGGGTTGTCCACCGGTCCAGGTGTTTTCAAAGTGAAGAAATAGGAAGAAGAGAGAAAGATGGTTCATGTATTAACTAGCTGAATAGAGCAGAGATGGAGGCAGACAGCATGAGGCCATCTGCTCTGCCGGAAAGATAGAAGGAAAATATGAGCATCTGCTCTGTCTAGAATCTGAATCACAATGGAGTGACTACACTGTCCTCTGCCTCCAGCGGTGCAGCCAGTAGCAACCACATGACCGCTTTCTCATGTCTCCCTACTTTATAGTCTGTGGTGTGGGCAGCTTTAGTGCAGTTATCAGAGGGCTAAAAGCATAACCTGTCAGTGGCTTTTACTCGAAAGAACCATTTCTTTCCTGAAGGGACAGACTGACTGGTCATGTAGGCACCACAAGAACTCACATATATTCCAATATATATTGCTTGCAGTTACATATATGAAAGAAAATTTTAAAGTCTCAATGCGATGTTGTTGTGGTTTTCAGTCCAGACACTGGTTTGATGCACCTCTCCATGCTACTCTATCCCGTGCAAGCCTCTTCATCTCCCAGTACCTACTGCAACCTACATCCTTCTGAATCTTTTGAGTGTATTCATCTCTTGGTCTCCCTCTATGATTTTTACCCTCAACACTGCCCTCCAATACTAAATTAGTGATCCCTTGATGCCTCAGAATATGTCCTACCAACTGATCCCTCCTTCTAGTCAAGTTGTGCCACAAATTTCTCTTCTCCCCAAATCTGTTCAGTACCTCCTCACAAGTTATATGATCTACCCATTTAATCTAAAGCATTCTTCTGTAGCACCACATTTCGAAAGCTTCTATTCTCTTTTTGTCTAAACTATTTATCGTCCACATTTCACTTCCATATACTACATCCATACAAATAGTTTCAGAAACGACTTCCTGACACTTAAATCTATACTCAATGTTAACAAATTTCTCTTCTTCAGAAACGCTTTCCTTGCCATTGCCAGTCTACATTTTACATCCTCTCTACTTCGACCATCATCAGTTATTTTGCTCCCCAAATATCAAAACTCATTTACTACGTTAAGCATCTCACTTCCTAATCTAATTCCCTCAGCATCACTCAATTTAATTCGACTACATTCCATTATCCTCGTTTTGCTTTTGTTGATGTTCCTCTTATATTCTCCTTTCAAGACAATGTCCAGTCTGTTCAGCTGCTCTTCCAGGTCCTTTGCTGTCTCTGACAGAACTACAATGTCATCGGTGAACCTCAACATTTTTATTTCTTCTCCATGGCTTTTAATTCCTACTCCAAATTTTTCTTTTGTTTCCTTTACTGCTTGCTCAATATACAGATTGAATAACATCGGGGATAGGTTACAACCCTGTCTCACTCCCTTCCCAACCACTGCTTCCCTTTCATGTCCCTCAACTCTTATAACTGCCATCTGGTTTCAGTACAAATTGTAAATAGCCTTTCGCTCCCTGTATTTTACCCATGTCACCTTCACAATTTGAAAGAGAGTATTCCAGTGAAAATTGTCAAAAGCTTTCTCTGAGTCTACAAATGGTAGAAACATAGGTTTGACCTTGTTCTACTTTCTAAGATAAGTCGTAGGGTCAGGTGTTCCAACATTTCCCAAACTTATCTTCCCCAAGGTCAGCTTCTATCAGTTTTCCATTTGTCTGTAAAGAATTTGTGTAAGTATTTTGCAGCCGTAGCTTATTAAACTGATAGTTCAGTACTTTTCACATCTGTCAACAAATGCTTTCTTTGGGATTGGAATTATTATATTCTTCTTGAAGTCTGAGGGTATTTCGCCTGTCTCATACATCTTGCTCACCAGATAGTAGAGTTTTGTCAGGCCTGGCTCTCCCAAGGCCGTCAGTAGTTCCAATGGAATGTTGTCTACTCCTGGGGCCTTGTTTTCACATAGGTCTTTCAGTGCTCTGTCAAACTCTTCACACAGTATCATATCTCCCATTTCATCTTCACCTACATCCTCTTGCATTTCCATAATATTCCTCAAAAAGATTGCCCTTGTATAGACCCTCTATATTCTCCTGCCACCTTTCTGCTTTCCCTTCTTTGCTTAGAACTGGGTTTCCATCTGAGCTCTTGATATTCATGCAAGTGGTTCTCTTTTCTCCAAAGGTCTCTTTAATTTTCCTGTAGGCAGTATCTGTCTTACCCCTAGAGATATACGCCTCTACATCCTTACATTTGTCCTCTAGCCATCCCTGCTTAGCAATTTTGCACTTTCTGTTGGTCTCATTTTAGAGACATTTGTATTCCTTTTTGCCTGCTTCATTTACCGCATTTTTGTATCTTCTCTTTTCATCAATTAAATTCAATATCTCTTCTGTTACCCATGGACTTCTATTAGCCCTCATCTTTTTACCTACTTGATCCTCTGCTACCATCACTATTTCATCTCTCAAAGCTACCCATTCTTCTTCTACTGTATTTCTTTCCCCCATTCTTGTCAGCCGTTCCCTAATGCTCTCCCTGAAACTCTATACAATCTCTGGTTCTGTCAGTTTATCCAAGTCCCATCTCCTTAAATTCCCACCTCTTAGCAGTTTCTTCAGTTTCAATCTACAGTTCATAACCAATAGATTGTGGTCAGAGTCCACATCTGCCCACATCTGACCCTGGAAATGTCTTACAATTTAAACCTGGTTCCTAAATCTCTGTCTTACCATTATATGATCTAACTGAAACCTTCCAGTATCTCCAGGCTTCTTCCATGTATACAGCCTTCTTTCATGATTCTTGAACCAAGTGTTAGCTATGATTACGTTATGCTCTGTGCAAAATTCTACCAGACGGCTTCCTCTTTCATTCCTTACCCCCAGTCCATATTCACCTACTACGTTTCCTTCTCTTCCTTTTCCTACTAACGAAGTCCAGTCACCCATGACTATTAAATTTTCGTCTTCCTTCACTATCTGAATAATTTCTTTTATCTCATCATACATTTCATCACTCCCCATGAACCATGGACCTTGCCGTTGGTGGGGATGCTTGTGTGCCTCAGCGATACAGATGGCCGTACCGTAGGTGCAACCACAACGGAGGGGTATCTGTTGAGAGGCCAGACAAACATGTGGTTCCTGAAGAGGGGCAGCAGCCTTTTCAGTAGTTGTAGGGGCAACAGTCTGGATAATTGACTGATCTGGCCTTGTAACATTAACCAAAACGGCCTTGCTGTGCTGGTACTGCGAATGGCTGAAAGCAAGGGGAAACTACAGCCGTAATTTTTCCCGTGGGCATGCAGCTTTACTATATGATTAAATGATGATGGCGTCCTCTTGGGTAAAATATTCCGGAGGTAAAATAGTCCCCCATTCAGATCTCCGGGCGGGGACTACTCAGGAGGACGTCATTATCAGGAGAAAGAAAACTGGCGTTCTACGGATCGGAGCGTGGAATGTCAGATCCCTTAATCGGGCAGGTAGGTTAGAAAATTTAAAAAGGGAAATGGATAGGTTAAAGTTAGATATAGTGGGAATAAGTGAAATTCGGTGGCAGGAAGAACAAGACTTCTTGTCAGGTGACTACAGGGTTATAAACACAAAATCAAATAAGGGTAATGCAGGAGTAGGTTTAATAATGAATAAAAAAATAGGAGTGCGGGTTAGCTACTACAAACAGCATAGTGAACGCATTGTTGTGGCCAAGATAGACACAAAGCCCATGCCTACTACAGTAGTACAAGTTTATATGCCAACTAGCTCTGCAGATGATGAAGAAATAGATGAAACGTATGACGAGATAAAAGAAATTATTCAGGTAGAGAAGGGAGACGAAAATTTAATAGTCATGGGTGACTGGAATTCGTCAGTAGGAAAAGGGAGAGAAGGAAACATAGTAGGTGAATATGGATCGGGGGGAAGGAATGAAAGAGGAAGCCGCCTTGTAGAATTTTGCACAGAGCATAACTTAATCATAGCTAACACTTGGTTCAAGAATCATAAAAGAAGGTTGTATACCTGGAAGAATCCTGGAGATACTAAAAGGTATCGGATAGATTATATAATGGTAAGACAGAGATTTAGGAACCAGGTTTTAAATTGTAAGACATTTCCTGGGGCAGACGTGGACTCTGACCACAATCTATTGGTTATGAACTGCAGATTGAAACTGAAGAAACTGCAAAAAGGTGGGAATTTAAGGAGATGGGACCTGGATAAACTGAAAGAACCAGAGGTTGTAGAGAGTTTCAGGGAGAGCATAAGGGAACAATTGACAGGAATGGGGGAAAGAAATACAGTAGAAGAAGAATGGGTAGCTCTGAGGGATGAAGTAGTGAAGGCAGCAGACGATCAAGTAGGTAAAAAGACGAGGGCTAATAGAAATCCTTGGGTAACAGAAGAAATATTGAATTTAATTGATGAAAGGAGAAAATATAAAAATGCAGTAAATGAAGCAGGCAAAAAGGAATACAAACGTCTCAAAAGTGAGATCGACAGGAAGTGCAAAATGGCTAAGCAGGGATGGCTAGAGGCCTAATGTAAGGATGTAGAGGCTTGTCTCACTAGGGGTAGGATAGATACTGCCTACAGGAAAATTAAAGAGACCTTTGGAAAAAAGAGAACCACTTGTATGAATATCAAGAGCTCAGATGGCAACCCAGTTCTAAGCAAAGAAGGGAAGGCAGAAAGGTGGAAGGAGTATATAGAGGGTTTATACAAGGGCGATGTACTTGAGGACAATATTATGGAAATGGAATAGGATGTAGATGAAGACAAAATGGGAGATAAGATACTGCGTGAAGAGTTTGACAGAGCACTGAAAGACCTGAGTCGAAACAAGGCCCCAGGAGTAGACAACATTCCATTAGAACTACTGATGGCCTCGGGAGCGCCAGTCATGACAAAACTCTACCATCTGGTGAGCACGATGTATGAGACAGGCGAAATACCCTCAGACTTCAAGAAGAATATAATAATTCCAATCCCAAAGAAAGCAGGTGTTGACAGATGTGAAAATTACCGAACTATCAGTTTAATAAGGCACAGCTGCAAAATACTAATGCGAATTCTTTACAGACGAATGGAAAAACTGGTAGAAGCCAACCTCGGGGAAGATCAGTTTGGATTCCGTAGAAATGTTGGAACACATGAGGCAATACTGACCTTACGACTTATCTTAGAAGAAAGATTAAGAAAAGGCAAACCTACGTTTCTAGCATTTGTAGACTTAGAGAAAGCTTTTGACAATGTTAACTGGAATACTCTCTTTCAAATTCTGAAGGTGGCAGGGGAAAAATACAGGGAGCGAAAGGCTATTTACAATTTGTACAGAAACCAGATGGCAGTTATAAGAGTCGAGGGGCATGAAAGTGAAGCAGTGGTTGGGAAAGGAGTGAGACAGGGTTGTAGCCTATCCCCGATGTTATTCAATCTGTACATTGAGCAAGCAGTAAAGGAAACAAAAGAAAAATTCGGAGTAGGTATTATAATTCTTGGAGAAGAAGTAAAAACTTTGAGGTTCGCCGATGACATTGTAATTCTGTCAGAGACAGCAAAGGACTTGGAAGAGCAGTTGAACGGAATGGACAGTGTCTTGAAAGGAGGATATAAGATGAACATCAACAAAAGCAAAACGAGGATAATGGAATGTAGTCAAATTAAGTCAGATGATGCTGAGGGAATTAGATTAGGAAATGAGACACTTAAAGTAGTAAAGGAGTTTTGCTATTTAGGGAGTAAAATAACTGATGATGGTCGAAGTAGAGAGGATATAAAATGTAGACTGGCAATGGCAAGGAAAACGTTTCTCAAGAAGAGAAATTTGTTAACATCGAGTATAGATTTAAGTGTCAGGAAGTCGTTTCTGAAAGTATTTGTATGGAGTGTAGCCACGTATGGAAGTGAAACATGGACGATAACTAGTCTGGACAAGAAGAGAATAGAAGCTTTCGAAATGTGGTGCTACAGAAGAATGCTGAAGATAAGGTGAGTAGATCATGTAACTAATGAGGAGGTATTGAATAGGATTGGGGAGAAGAGAAGTTTGTGGCACAACTTGACTAGAAGAAGGGATCGGTTGGTACGACATGTTTTGAGGCATCAAGGGATCACAAATTTAGCATTGGAGGGCAATGTGGAGGGTAAAAATCGTAGAGGGAGACCAAGAGATGAATACACTAAGCAGATTCAGAAGGATGTAGGTTGCAGTAGGTACTGGGAGATGAAGAAGCTTGCACAGGATAGAGTAGCATGGAGAGCTGCATCATACCAGTCTCAGGACTGAAGACCACAACAACAACACATTTCATCAATCTCTTCATCATCTGTGGAGTTAGTTGGCATATAAACTTGTACTACTACGGTAGGAATGGGTTTCATATCTATCTTGGCCACAATAATGCGTTGACTATGCTGTTTGTAGTAGCTTACCCACATTCCTATTTTTTTTATTCATTGTTAAACCTACTCCTGCATTACCCCTATTTGATTTTGTATTTATAACCCTGTAGTCACCTGACAAGAAGTCTTGTTCTTCCTGCCACCGAATTTCACTTATTCCCACTATATCTAACTTTAACCTATCCATTTCCCTTTTTAAATTTTCTAACCTACCTGCCCAATTAAGGGATCTGACATTCCAAGGTTCGACCTGTAGAATGCCAGTTTTCTTTCTCCTGATAACAATGTCCTCCTGAGTAGTCCTGCCTGGAGATCCGAATGGGGGACTATTTTACCTTCGGAATATTTTACCCAAGAGGACGCCATCATCATTTAACCATACAGTAAAGCTGCAGGCCCTCGGGAAAAATTATGGCTGTAGTTTCCCCTTGCTTTCAGCCGTTCACAGTACCAGAACAGCAAGGCCATTTTGGTTTGTTTTACAATCATCCAGACTCTTGCAGGTGTTCAGAACTGGTACCATGATACTGTCACAAAAGAGGTAACACATGAGCACCCAGGATGTCCTTTGTGCACCATTGTGCCATCAGTTCCCTCAGTCTCTATCAGCTGTGACCTCAATTCATACCTGATGACTCCCCATAGCATGACACATGAGTAAAACTACTGTGTCTCTTGAAAACATTGTAAGACTGGGACCTTTCCTCGGACCGGCAACATATTTTCCAAAATGGGCCATGGGGGGTACTGCAGACCACAATTCATCACTGAACACATTATGACACCATCATCAGCAGTCCATGCTTTCGGATCAAGGCATCATTCCAAACCTAGCCATTTATGTTGTAGTGTCATCAAGTAAAACAGAACTGATTTCTGGTGTTCTCCAAGCAAGTGTTAAAGGCTCTCTGCTGTTCCCAATCTATATAAATGATTTTGAAGAAAATACGAGCAACCCTCTTAGATTACTTGTAACATTGCTGTCATTTACCATCTAGTAAGGTCATCAGAAGATCTAATCCAATTGCAAAATGATTTAGAAAAGATTTCTGAATGGTTTAAAATGTGACAATGGCCTCTAAATAATGATGAGTCTGAGTTCATCCACATGAGCACAACAAGATGTCCATTAAATTATGGTTACATGATAAATAGAACAAATCTAAAGGCTGTCAAGTCAACTAAATACTTAGGATTACATTTATGAAGAACTTACACTGGAACAATTGCACAGATAATGTTGTAGGGAAGACATACTAAAGACTGTGTTTTCTTGACAGAACACTTAGAAGATGCAACAAGTCTACTATAGAAACTACCTACACTATGCTTATCTGCCCTTGGCTAAGTACAGTATGGGACCTGTATCAGATAGGGTTCACAGAGAACATCGAAAAAGTTCAAAGAAGGGCAGTTCATTTAGTATTATCATGAAATAGGAAAGAACTTACCACACATATGATATGTGAGTTGGGGTGGCAATCATTAAAACAAAGGCAGTTTTCGTTGGGGCAAGATCTTTCCACAAAATTGCAATTACCAACTTTCTCCTCCAAAAGTGGCATTATTTTGTTGTTGCCCACCTACATACGGAGAGGGAGAAATGACTATCACACTAAAATAAGAGAAATCAGAGCTTGTATGGAACTGTTTAAGTGTTTATTTTTCCTGCATGCTGTTTGAGAATTTAACGGTAGAGAAATAGTCTGATGGTGATTTGATGAACCCTCTCCGAGGCACTTAACTGTGAATTACAGAGCAGTCACATAGATGTGTGTGTAGTCTTAACAGCAACCTATATACCGATGGTAATTCCATAATCTGACTGCTACTAGTCTCTGACCAGTGGTGCAGGATAAAACAGATTATTACAGGGAATCCATTACTTGTTCTTAGATGGCAGCTGCAGATGTGAGGGGCTTACGATGTACTTGGTGCACACTAAGGCAATCCTCCCGGGTGGTGGTCAGACATGGTCGACCAGAACCTTGATGACAAGTATCCCTGCCCTCGCATTCCCATGCAATCTAACTTTGGGCTGCTGTCCCAACTGAATGATCCATAAATCTAGAAATTGCACAACTCGACTGGGCAGCCAAGTGGAGAAATACTATGAGACCTCTTTGAAACTCTGTGTACAAAATTACACTGACATCCAATCATGTCTTCTGTGTGGTTCACTACCATTGTCAGGCAGTGTATTTAAATGTGGGAGTATATCACATGTATAACATTGAGAAAACATCACATAACATGAACAAGTTGAACATTTAGACAGTCAAAGTGAATTTGCTACTGTGTCTTTTTACACAATATAAGAAATACTTTTAGAGAGTGCAGAACCATTGTATATACTTCCGTTCATAGTTCTCTCACTGGATCTTATGAGTGGTTGGGTGGATCAAATCAAAGAATACAAGCACTTGTTTTAACAGAATGACTCAGGAAGTACACAAAGGTAACAAGACTGTATTATGTGAATGTACCATGGAGCAGACTGCAAGGACTAAATCTGTTGAAAACTGGTGAATGGTTTCATCTACAGATGGAAAGTGATGTTTACCGCAAACACACTTAAAATAAAAAAGTCTGAAAGCAAAAACATATTTTTATGAACTGTGTAAAATTTTCAAGGTAATATTGGGCTCCCTACTGTTTACTTCAAACAACAGTGTCACACTTTGGCTCAATTAGTTTCTTGTTATAAAACCTTAAAAAATCAAAAGTGTTGAATCATAATAGCTGTAGCAAAAACTTTAGGTTTATATTGGCATTCTGTTCTGCTGTTTCCACCATATTATTCAGAAGTAAATGCTATGGAAATTGTATGGCTGTTAGTAAAGAACAGTTTTATTGCCTGTGGTGTGTTTTCCTTACCACAATTTCCTACTTCTACTAGTGAAGAACTGTTTGGTTACAAAGAATATGATGTTTAAAATTGCAGAAACTAGAGAAGACATTAATCAGAATATTCCATAATCCAATATGAACTGTGAAGATTTTCTCCTCAGAAAAACATATTGGATAGTTTATTGTAAGCTGTATCCACAAGAAGCCATAGACTCAAATATTGTAATGATGAGTAGGCTGAAGCTTAAGAGATTTGTCTGGAAGAATCAGTTTGCAAAGAAGTGGAATATCAAAATACCGAGGAACAATGAGATGCATTTGAAGTTCTCTGAGGCTATAGATACTGTGATGATGAATACCACACAGTAGGCAGCTCAGCTGAAGGCCAGTCACAGAAGTTGGATTGTCAGACGTAAGTACTAGGCATGTACCAGATGTAGAAGTATGAAACTGGAATTTCTGTAAATATGATGCTAACCATCGACGATGTATGCCAACACACAGTAATCCAAGTTCTATACATCGGTATCTTGTTCAAACCTGTAAACATGTCGAGTTTTGTGCCTACAAACTACAATTTGCGGACAGCATTGGTTTTCTGTTATCATTTGAAGGAAACTGCTGCAGAATCACATCAAATGCTTGTTGAAGCTTTCGGCAAACAGGCTCTTGGGAAAACACAGTGTTTTGAGTGGTTCAAAAAACTCAAAAGTGGTGATTTTGACGTGAGAAACAATGAGTGCAGGAAACCACCAAAAAAGTTCAAAGGCAACGAATTGCAGGCCTTATTGGATGAAGACGATACTCAAACTCAACAGGAACTCAAGGAACAATTGAATGTGATGCAAAAAGCTGTTTCTCTTTGGTCGAAAGCTATGAGAAAGGTGCAGAAAGTGGAGAAAATGGGTTCCACATGAACTGAATGAAAGGCAGCAAGCAAACTGAAAGGCCACTTGTGAAATGCTGTTCACCAGATACAAAAGAAAGTTGTTTCTTCATCGAGTAGTGACAGGTGATGAAAAATGAACATATTTTGAGAATCCTAAGCATCGCAAATCAAGGGTGAATCCAGCCAAACCAAAGACATCCAGTGCAAGAACAAATTGCTTTGGAAAGAAGACAATGCTCTGTGTTTAGTGGGGTCAGAAGGGTATCATCTATTACGAGCTGGTGAAACCATTAATGCTGATCGCTACCAACAGCAAATGATTGAATTCAATCGAGCATTACATAAAAAATGACTGGAAGATGGAAAAAGGCAACACAAAGTCGTATTGCTCCATGATAATGTTCCTTCAAACAGAGCAGAACAGGTCAGAAAAACAATCAAGGCGTTCAGTTGGGAAATAATAGGGCATGTGGCTTGTTCTCCAGACTGGGCTCCATCCGATTATCATCTGTTTACATAATTGGAACACACTCTCGTTGAACAATGCTTCAATTTGTATGAAATGTACAAAAATGGCTCACTGACTGGTTTGCTTCAAAAGAAGAACTGTTTTTTTGGCGTGGCATTCATAGCCTGCCGGAGAGGTGGGAGAAATGTATAAATGGCAATGGAGATTATTTTGAATAAAATATTGTTTATCAGTTTCAAACAACAGACCGTGTAGTTATTGCAACCAAATTCTGGTTTCATACTTCTGCACCTGGTAAGTGCAAAGAAAACTTGGGTAACACAAGAAATATGCCAACTGATCAACAAAAGAAGGAAGCACAATAATGTTGAGGGAAATTAAGGAATACAGAAATGTAAAACATTTAGGAATGACATAAATATAAGAAGTTCATGGATGCCAAGCCAAAGTGACTGCAGCAAAAAGGTGAAGACATAAAAACTATAACAACTGTCAGAAGGACTGATTCAAAAAACCAAAAGCGAGTGCACCAACATTAAGAGTGCAACGGGGATTCCACTGTTAAAGATTGAGGAAAGAGCAGATAGGTGAAATAGTACATTGAAGGCCTTTACAAAGAGGACATATCTAATGACACGATTGAGGAAGAAGTGGGAGTCTATATCGAAGACATGGGGAATCAGAGTTTAACAGAGCATCCGAAGACAAATAATCAAATGTAGAAGAGATAGATAACATTCCTTTGGAGTATCAGAAGTCATTGAGGGAGGTCACAACCAAGAGATTGTTACAGTTTGTGTGTAGACTCTATGAGTCTGGAGACACACCATCCAAGTTTTGGAAAAATATCAACCACACAACCATGAAGAGCACGAAAGTGCAAGAACTACTGCACAATCAAATTAATGACTCATACCATCCAAGTCCCTGACAAGAATAATATAAGGAAAAATGGAAAAGAAAATTGAGAATCTGTTAAATGATGATCAGTTTGGCTTTTGGAAAAGTAAAGGACCCCGAAAATCAGCGACACTTAAGAGAAATCAAGACACATTCACAGGATTTGTTGACCTGGAAAAAGCAGTCAACAATGTAAAAAGGTACAAGACATTCAAAATACTGAGGAAAATTGTAGTAAGCTATAGGGAAATACTGGTAATATACAAGAACCAAGAGGGAACAATAAGAATGGAAGACCACAAACAAAGTGCTTGGATTAATAAAAGGTGTAAAGATAGCGATATAAATTTTCACCCATACTGTTCAATTTGTATATAGCAGAAGCAACGACAAAAATAAATGAAAGTTCCAAGAGTGGTATTAAAATTCAGAATGAAAGGCTATCAATGATAAGATTTGCTATCCCCAGAGAAAGTGAAGAAGAATTACAAGGCAATCTAATGAGCACAGAACACGGATTGAAAGTAAACTGAAGTAAGATGAAAATCATGAGGAGAAGCGGAAATGAGTTTAGCAGTGAACATCAAAACTGAACACCAAGAAGTAAAAAAATTATGAAATTCTGCTACCTCGGAAGCAAAATAACACATGACAGATCAAGCATGTAGAATATAAAAAGTGGATCAGCACAGGCATACACGGCATTCCTGACTAAGAGAGGTCTGCTAATATGAAATGCTGGCCTTAATTTCTGAGAATGTACATTTACATTTAGAGAATGCATTGTCTGTAAGAGAATCATGGACTGTGATAAAACCAGAAAAGAAGAGTACCAAAATGATTCAGATGTGGGACCTGTAGCAGAATGTTCAAAATCCAGTGGACTGATAAGATGAGGAATGAGGAAGTTTTCTGCAGAATCAATGAAGGAAGAACATATGGAAAACACTGATAAGAAGAAGAGATAAGACACAAAGTAATTTAAAGGCAGCCTTTTTGACATAACCTATAAATTCAAACAACTGACAAACATATGAGCATCAGACCACAGTGGAAATCTTTCCGTAACATAGATACAGCTGTGTCAAATAAGTCATCTCCACAAGATTGATCACATAATGCTGAGATTTAATATTATACTCTGGGTGACAGAAACATTCAAACCTAGCTTAATTTGGCAATGCAAAATCCAGAATGGAATGTAACAATTATGAGAAGGAAAGCTGCTAATCACCATATAGTGGAGATGCTGTGTCACAGATAGGCACAACAAAAAGACTCACAATTAAAGCTTTTGGCCATTAAGACCTTCATCAACACTTGATGAAGATTAACAGCCTCCTGAAGAAAATTTCTTGTTACAAGAGACTATTAGGAGTCTTATTTCTTACTGTGCTGCCCCACCTAGAGTATATGGGGCTTGCTCCCCCCCCCCCCCCCCCCCCCCCCAAGAACCCACTAGGAAGAGGTTTCTCTTAGGTCCATGTCAATAAAGTTGATACTCTGACATACTGGTAGCAAAACACCTTGCTTATCTGTTGAACTCACTTGTACATTGTGTGTACATCACATTAAGAACTCAGCAAATTCGTTACACTGATTAGAGGGATTGTGTCTGAATGATGTGCTGATATTTTGATGTGGTCTCATGCTTCACTCACGTTCCTCTGTCTGATTCGTTACAGTTACTTGAAGTCAGGTTTGGTATTGATTTAATTAACCTATTTAGACATGTATTGACTATCACGCACTTTTCATTCTATGATCAGACAGAGGGAACACTTTTTCACCTGTTATTGCCAATCTGTTTATGGAAGATTTTGAGGAATATGCCTTGGAGTCAGCCGCATTGAAACCTGATTACTTTTGTAGATGTTACTTCTATTGTTTTGCCTCATGGAAGTGAGAACTTAAACAGATTTTTAGAATACCTGAATTCAATACACCCAAATTTTTACATCACTATGGAGGTGGAAAAGAATGATGGCCTTCCTTTCCTTGATGTTTTGGTCAGGGGAAAGGTTGATGGCATGTTGGGACATCCCATTTTTAGGAAGCAAACACACACAATTTGTGTCTTCAGGCTGACTGTTTTTACTATCTGATTTTGCATGAAGGGGTCCAATGTGCTTTAGTCCACAGGGTCTACATCATCTCAGACCCTGAAAGTTTGTCAGTTGAGCTAGCCTACTCTGCAGTCACACAACACCAGAATGGTTATAAAGACAGACCAGACTTGTGCTGAACTATCAACTAACCATGAATCAGATCAGTGGTGAAAATAACGAGGTGTCACTCCACAACCTTTTTCCTCATGCCGGTAGCATTTCCAACAGAATTGGTCATATTCTGTGAAAACACAGTGTAACTTGTGATTTTTTACTACCATCTAAGATTAGGGTGTATTAGAGGTATGTATGCGATTGTCATGGTTTCTGAAGGGCAAGAGTGCACCATATCGCTTGCAGTCATAGCATGTCATACAATAGTCAGACAATCAGAACCGTGGACGACCAGTCTGTTGAATTTAAGCATAATACACATTTACAACAGCTGAGGAAATCTGCTGCATAATGTTGCGTTTATACTGGTTATCTTACGAATAGAACACAGAAATTCTGGCATGCACTTCCAGCTACTGGGATGGTGTTATTAAGGAAGCAGATGAGGTTAAATTAGCAAGTGACCATATAAACATAGATGGTGGTTTTTGCTTAAACTCTGCTTGGAATCCTGCTCTCACTCACTAGTCAAACAGCAGAGTGACAAAATTAATGCTACTCTCTCATCTGTTGGTAATTAATATTCATTACCAATAACTTCAGATGTCTGTTATCTTTGGTTCTAAGGTGGAGCTGATGGTTTAGGTTTGTGAATTGTCTTTGTGCATATGCCATATTACGGTGCTTGATCAGTCTAGGTCCACATACTAAGGTTTTAAATTGCCTTGTACTGCACTCCCGGCAGCATTTGTGCCTCAAACATTATGGGTTGTGCCCATGTTGAAATATCAGCATTCGTTGAAGATGTCAACCAGCTGCGGTTCAGAAACAACTTTTTTTTTTTCTTTTTGACTTACCAACGTTGGGCCTGGAGTACATTGTTGTAGTGGGTAGGTGTGTAGTGATGGCTTTTACAGTGGGAATAATACAGGTGAAGGAACTTTGGGGTACTGATAACGATTGGGGAATGTTATATCGATTGACAACAATATTAAGAAAATTAAAAAGATGACAGAACACTATAGTGGGTGGTATGGGGAAAATATCAGAGAGAGTGGATTTGATGTCAGGGCTTAACTTAATGAAGTCACAGCATTGACAGAGTAAAGTACTGTTGCATTCAAAACATTGGTGGTACTATATGACAAGGCGTGTGCCTTTTCTTGCAATTAGAAACTATAGCAGTCAGAGAATGAGAGGAGGACATTGGCTGAGAGGTTTTGTTGTGGATTATGTTTTTGTAGTAGATTATGTCTTTGTAGCAGTTGTAGAAGAGGAACACCTGGGTGAGGTTGTTGGTATACATGTTGAGGGATTTAGTGGGGGTGGATATATCTGTAGCAGATGCCTAAGCTGTAGGAAAGTGAGTATTAGATACAGAAAGGGGCACTCATAAAGTTTTATTTAAAATCATGGAAAATAAAGTTATGTATCTAAATTTTATTTGTTTGCAGTTTTAGTATACATTGAAATATGTGCACTACAGTAAAGTAGCAGGCTAGCAGAGCAACCGAAGCAAAATGGGATACCTCATTGATAAAGTAGAGATGGGCTATGCATCTTTGTTTTGATTCTTCTTATGGCAACATATGGTACTGAGGTGTGGGGATTTCAGTATGTTCCAAAACTGCAGAAATGTAATTGAAGACAAACAAGAAATTAATTCAGCAACTTTATTTATTTGTGGGTCTTAACTAAAAGTTGATGAGTGCCCTTCACATGTGGTGAAATTCTGACCACTAGTGAGTTACCACAAGAAGATTCTGCAGACGACAGAGTAGCTTAAACTGGCACTTGGAATACTGTTTATGTCATGTGCCACTGGCGCAACTGTGAAAATACTTTCAACAGTGGTCTTGTGAGAAACATTGCTTCCCTGGTTTACAGTTAGATGATGAATCAGTGACAAAGCAAGCAGCTTACCTCAAACTTGATGGGTAAGCAGTCCTTTTGATGGCTAAAGAACATTTTATTGGAATGCTTTAAGGCAAGACTTGTACTAAGCTGATGGTATGACCAAACAAAATAATGACAATAATGCAGGACGATAGACCCCGCACTGTGTGATTGGCATTAAAAGAAGAGAAAGCTACACATTCTGTACCTGTGAAATAAATTTGGGCCTTCTACTGGTATATCACTGACATCATATTGAACCACATGAATTGGTAAATGTGCCGTATAACTACTCACTTGAGTTGATGACAAATAAAATGTAGTTTGTTTCACTAGATGTATCTATATTAAGCTGTACTGTCAAAAACATATGAATACGTACCGCAAATTAATCCCAGGTATAAATAAAAGATCAACTTACTAGCATACAATACATAGAATTTCCAATGGAGAAAAAATGATGACAAGAGGAAATATTAAAAAAGACAAGAAAATGGTACTTAAAACAGCAAAACTGTAATAGTGGTAACAGTACGAAATTTAATAGTGGAGGTTAATAGAGGTGATTCTGGAACTAAGAAAATAGGCACACATTATATGAGAAAAGCCTGTAGCATGTGGGAGGTGAAAGTAGGCAAAATTAGGAGCAGAGATGTGAAAGAAACTATGGAATATAAGTACTACTAAAGTATATCAATGAAGAAATAAAATATTGACAGATCTCATAATTGAAAGAGCAATGAACTGATAGAGAGATAAAGAAAGGAATGGCAACAATAAGCCCATGTTCCAAATTAAATGACAAATAGAAAAGAAACTGCAACCAGCAAAAAGCTGACACTTTCACAAATGAGGTGAACCAGGCATAAGTAGGATTAAAAGATTCTATTTGCAGAGCACTGAATTCTTGCATATTCTAGACATGGATATGATTAGAGATTGAGTGTTAGCTTAGTAGACCGCCATGAGAACAAGATTCAATTGTGTTCTTGTAGAGAAATTGCAGAAGACATAACTCTAGTCAGCCAGGGTCTCAAGACAATCTACTCCCAAATATAGACACAGCAAATTAACCATTGCATTACCTTTTTGGTGATGTGGCAGATTTGGACATCCCAAAACTGTTGAATGTACTTTATCTGAAAGTAAAATATTGCCAAAGATATGAACTGCGTTTGTGTGTGTGTTCAGTCATTCTTGCTACGTAGCTGGTACATATTTATCATGTCAATGAACTGGTCAAAAATTTTTTTGCACTATTCTCATGATTTACACAGTTTGAAGTTTTTAATTAAATACATTATTCTCAATACTCTTTTGACCCCAGGAAATTAGTGTGCACAGTGGAGATACAGTAAAGCAGTATTCCCTGTGCAGTTCAATAGAGTGCACTGTGTCTACAACATGGTTGGGGCAATTCACCAACGTACACTCACAGACTGTAAACATCTTCGAAAGGTTGAGACATGGCAATGTCGGATGGCTGCAACTGCTACAGTTCTACTCCTTAAATAAATAATTTTTTCTCTGTTATGTAATACATATCCTGTACTTATGTAACATAACTAGTTTCTCATACAAGCAGGGGTTCATAATTACCACGGGGCAGTTTTCTGATTACTGAAGACAATATTATAATTACTTTACACAGAAACAAAGTATTTAAAAGAATACTCATGATATTTTATTCCTAAGAACATGTGGAGTTGAAATTTTTAGTGGATGAATAGTTATTTGTTTATAAATTCAGACTGTTCATCTAAAAACCCTCAATTCCTTCTTCTCAACAACTGTCTTCATTTTTTTCAAAAAATTTCTTTTTAAGAAGTTATTCATATTCAAAGTTTTTATTTCTGGAATGTCCCAATTTTAACTTGCCATCATTTCCAAATTGTAGTAACATAGTTTTGTAGCCCTGGTTACACCTGTTGCCACAGAAACCTACTTCTATGAGAATAAATTGTTAGTTTGCTAATTATCAGATTTGGAAAATTTCATTTTAATAACTTATGGCAGACTCTGTGAATCCACATAGTAGCAGAAATCATATCTATAAAGTAGCATATGTAATGTTGCTTTTTCTGGTAATAGAAATCTGACTTAAACAGTCTTGCTCTTTTGCCCATTATAATTTTGTACACTTCAATAATGTTACCATTTGTGGTAATAACTGATATGTAACATGAGATTTTTTATTTTTATTTTTACGCATGTGTGTAAGTAGGTGTGCAGGACAAAGTTTGAGTCAGTCTGCCATAGCCATCCAAACATAAATATCTCTGTGAGATTAGAAGCCAGCCTGGGTCTAGCTAGCATGATGTGCAGTTACCATGTATAAGTTGGAGAACAACATTCATCTCATAATCATTACATAGCCTACATTAAGTTGTTAAAATGGGTCATCTCTGTGTAGCTATCAGCTAGGCTGGTATCAGTTATCAAATTGTACAGTTACTATAATCAGCCAGCTACACAAATTGAACATCACTAGGTGCAGTGCTTATGTATGTTGTTAAAATAAGAACATCTCTGTGTTGGTATCAGTTATCGAAGTTTACTTCACTATGTTCAACCAGCTACAGGAATTGAAGATCCACTATCTGTAGTTGGTACATAACCAAAAACAGTTTCATGTTATTTGTTAGTCAGAATTCAACAGTTAAAGTGTATAGCCAGTATGTTGCCACTTTTTCAAAAGAATCGTAGTGTAGGTGAGTCCTGTGATAAATATACTGTGCAAATCATTGAAAACAAGCTGATTACTGGTACCTATAAGCCTGACAATACCTCAAGTTAATACTACAGTGCTAAGTTCATTATTTACACAACTTGTCACTAAATAAAACTATGGCAGGAAACCTCATAATGCAGAGAAGCAACACTGCTATTTGGGTAAAATCCAGTAACGTACCAAATGGTGGTCCTTTGGTAAGAATGAGTTCCACCTTGGTGCTACCAAAACAGCTCAAAGACTTTAAGAGCATTAGGATCTAATGTGAAAGTGACATGTATATTCACAGTGGCATTAATCTTTTACATAGATTCAGTTGGAAGTATGAAGTGAGGAACTGTTCAAATGGCTCTAAGCACTATGGGACTTATGAGGAACTGTTATTTATGGGCATACCACAAATTAGTATAAAAATGAACGTGGTAAATATTATATAAAGTGCCCATATTAGCGATATGAGTGGCTGGTGCACTGACAAATATATAGGGAAAGCATGTGTAAATTCTATACCTCACAAACGAACCATAATGGATACTGACTAGTAAAAAGAAAGAATTTACCGGCCAATAGAAAGCCAGGAGGTCGCCGCTATATTGGATTTCTATCACCCAATAGGAAATCTTACAAGTGACAGCAGTATTTGAAGACCACTGATCAATGTTGGATTGGCCAGGCATAAACACAGAAGACTTGTGAAAAGAAATAAACTATATTAACGTCAATAGCACCAAATGCTGAAAGCTAAAGTTGTTTGTATTTGTAATCAATTATTATTTTCAAGATGACTGACAAAAAAGCAAAAAACATGTCTTTTGTGATAAAGAGTAACGTCCACGAAATAATGAAGTTAAAGTGGTGGTAGTTCAAAGTGAACTTTATGAGGACAGTATACTCATATCTGGATTAGGATCAATTTTGTATGACAAAATGAATGACAGGAATAACATTAATGAAATGGCTAGGGCTTCGCCAACAGAGTACTATGATATTAAAAGTGAAGAACGTATCTCAGAAATAATAGAAGAAGTTAACATTAAACAGGACATGTATGAAGAGAGTCAAGGGTGCAGTAAGTGTCTATTGCTGAAAATATGATGATATTATTTATTAATGTGGCAAAGCACGTCCAGTATAGTATTCATCTCAAAAGCAGCATTGATAGTCCGACTGTAAAAATGAAAGAAACAATCAGAAAATTAGTAATGAGATTTTGTCAAGAGGACAAAGTGAAGAATGTCTGTAAAGAACTGGATTATAAAATCTAATATTCCATCTAACTTGGGTGCTATTACAACTAAACCAGTATTTATTAGTTGTAACAATTTCAACACGTCTGAACCGTATAGAAATATATATCCTATAAATCTCATGAGACTTCAGTATTTACCAAATACTTTGTCTGAGCAGGAAGTGATTGATTTCATTTATAGGAGTTATTTGTTAGGTAACACCTATGGATGGGTGCCTAAGGTAGATGATTATTGTAAAAACTGGGAGGAGATAAAAAAAATGTTCTTGGGTAAATATTCATCAAAAGGTGAACAAAAGGAAATCTTGAGTAAATTTTGGGGAGGAGAGAAGTATGTTTTGCATGCATTGGATTAATAAAGATAAATAATTGATAGTGAATGAATAGTGAATCCATAATACTTGGTTTGGAAAATAACATACCACCCAAAGTAAGATAGTTCTGGCTTCCGGCCCTGAAGGTCACCATCAATGAATTTTTGAATTACGGGGGAAGGATTGTAGGAATGAACAGTAAAAAGGTATTATGGAAATGAAATGGACATAAGACGTTCAGCAAGAAAGGAGGTACAGGTAAACAGAATGAGAAGAGTAGAACAGTGCAATAATTTAGGATCAAGGAGAATTAGATGGGTGAAACAAAATCCCAGGAATCTCGATAGTAATCATATACATAGAAATGAAAGGAATGGTGAAGGAACTGGTTATGTAAACAATCAGAGAAACAGAGAGTTGCTCCAATGGGGGCTTGCTCTAGGGCACGTATAAGCACAGAGAAATAGTCAGTTCTGGGAAAACGGTTTGAATAATAAAAGTTCAAGTCATGCAGAAGGGTTGAAGGGGAAGGAAGAGGAGTGAAGGAAAAGGACTGAAGAGGCCTAGGAAAAGAGGTAGATTTCAGGAAAGTCACCCAGAACCTTGGGTCAGAGGAGCCTTATCAGACGGGATGAGAAGGAAAGACTGACTGTTGGGGACTGCACCAGATGAGATTTGAAAACCTGAAAGCTTAAAGGTGGAAGACAGGGTAATATGCAAGACAGAGATTGCTGCTAAAACACTGTGTACAAGTTAAAAAGAGTGAGAACCTAAGTGAATTATGTGCAACAGAGCAGGAAGGGGGACGGTGAAAAATAGACAGGTAAGAAAAAGTAGAAAATTAAGATGGAGTGAAGAAAGGAGTAGTTACCATACTGTGAATAAATTCTGAGACAGAAGAAATAAATGTAAATTAAGACCAGGTGGGCGGGAAGAACCAAGGACATGTTGTAGCACTAGTTCCCACCTGCAGAGTTCTGGGAAACTGGTGTCTGGGGGAAGAATCCAGATGGCATATATGGTTAAACAGGCACTGAGGTAACAATCGTCATGTTGTAGAACATGTTCTGCAATGGGAATTGTGTGCTGCCAGTATACACCCTCTGCCTATGCTCATTCATCCCAACTGATAATTTGGTGGTAGACATGCCAATGTAAAAGGCCGAACAGTGTTTACCTGTGAAACGACACGTCATATACCAGCTGTTATGTAAACACTGTTCAGCCTTTACATCAGCATGGCTACCACCAAATTATCAGTTAGGATGAATGGGCATAGGTGGAGGGTGTATACTGGCAACTAGTAACACACAATATCCTGCTGCAGAGCTTGCTCTACAAAATGACAATCGTGACTTCAGTGCCTGTTTCACCACATGTGCCATCTGGATTCTTCCCCTATACACCAGTTTCCCAGAACTCCGCAGGTAAGAACTAATGCTATATGTTGTTGGTTCTTCCCACCCACCTGGTCATAATTTATGTTGATCGCTTCTGTCTTGGCATTTCTTCACAGTATGATAACTACTCCTTCCTTTACTCCATTTTAGTTTCCTACATTTCATTACTCATCTATTTTTCATATCCCCTCCCACCTGTTATGCACAATCTCACTCTTATTAACTCAAACGTGATGTTTTAGAAGTACTCTCTGTCTTGCATATTACCCTGCCTTCCACCTTCAAGCTCTCAGGTTTTCAAATCAATTGCAGGGCAGTCCCCAACAATCAGTCTTTCCTTCTCATCCTGTTCAGTAAATCTCCCCTGATCCGAGGTTCTGGATGACTTTTCTGAAATCTACCACTTTTCCTAGCTTTTAGAGGATGCGACAAATACGGTTCAAATGGCTCTGAGCACTATGGGACTTAACATCTGTGGTCATCAGTCCCCTAGGACTTAGAACTACTTAAACCTAACTAACCTAAGGGCATCACACACATCCATAACCCGAGGCAGGATTCGAACCTGCGACCATAGCAGTCACACTGTTCCAGACTGAAGCGCCTAGAACCGCACGGCCGGTGAGGATGGGACAGATGCCCTTCAGAGAGAGAGAGAGAGAGAGAGAGAGAGAGAGAGAGAGAGAGAGAGAGAGAGAGAGGGTATGGAGAGGACAAGGAGAGAGACTTGCTGGGGAGAGAAGGTGTGTTGATGATGAAATGAAGGTGTCTATCTCTAGTACTGCTGTGAGTGAGCAGTGAGCTGCAGCCCATATGCAGACATGTATAGCAGTCTGATGTTTCTTGCATGATGAAAGCAAATGGAGGGACAAGTGACAGAAATGAGTTCTGTTGTGGCGATGTGAGCAGCAGTCATGCATGGAATGGCTGTCATAGTTGTTATCCTTTTCTACAGTTATTTCCTGCACTTGATTGCTGCTGCACTGTGCCTGCTTTCATCTGAAGTTAATTGACGAAGCATGAACTTCAACATTATTGGTGAGCTGCTTGAACTTGGGTTTTACCTTGGCCGATATCAATAGGGAACTGACATTAGGCAAATTACTATCAGACTCATGAGCCATTTTGTTACTGGTCATGTGGCTACAGTACCCCACAGCCTACTTTGCATGGGGTAATTTGGTTCAACTGTGCCCTCATTCTCATAATGTTAGATATGTTTAAACTGTTCAGCATGTATCAGTACATTACTGATAAAGTGTAGTAATAAAATATAACAAGCAAATGTCTTACCTTGTTGACTGATAGCCCATTTAAGTAATTTAGACAAAGATGCCTTTCAAATCTGAGTGGGCGTATTTCAGTATTTTACTGGCTTGTGGATTCACACATTTTGCTATCTATTTTGTTCATTGTCAGTGTTAAAAGAAAATAATTTAGATGTAGTCAAATGTATTTGTAACCTGCTGCCTGGTGTGTTTTATTTGGTTATGTACAGTGGTGTGACTAGAGGTGTACAAATGGGCACACACAGGGCATCAGCACTCCTCCTGGCCATTATGGTAGACCACTGCAGTGGTTGAAACTTGTCTATTACCTTGTAATAGTTTTCTGATGGAATATTGTTTTCTTGTTTGTAAAGGGAGGGAGTGTTGGTTATATATATTTGTTTTGGAAAATTTGTTCCCACTGTGTGTTTAATGATGTACATCAGTTGTTTTGGCATGTCATGTTACTATAATATTACAATATTAGAGAATGATAGATGTTCAATATAATTCAGCTTGGTTGGTTACACTGGCAGGGTTTAAATGTGCAGTTTTATCAGTTAAATGCTCGGTGGTTCCACAGTCTTGGAAGCAACTGAAGAAACAAAAATTATTTTAACATGAGGTTTAATTTGTTGATGAAAGACTCTCTTGTCTGTTGCTACTAGTGTGTTGTTAAGTATTTAAAATAAAATTTGTGTGCACTCTCATGAGCCCAGCAGTTTCCACTCAGAGGAATCCTGTGGCCTGTTACTCAACCTCAGTGGTAGCAAGTAGTTTACTTTCCAATTTACTTATAGGAGAGAGCATACATTGACAAGTGAGACAGAATAAGAATACAGTAGTTGCTAGAGTGTGTCCTTCTGCTGTATACTGTTTTCTATGCTTTTGCTGTTTATTTTGCTCTTACTGCAGCTACCATCATTATGGGAGCAAGGAATGTGATGTGCAGGAGAAACCTCCACAAGACCTATTCAAAGGCAAATTTGCTGAGTGCAAGCCCTGTTGAATCATCTAGCGAATAGAGTAAAATATGTGTGCTCTGTTAAAAGAGATTCAGATGTTGCAGGAAGAGCTTTCAATAACACATTTTGTCCTTCATAGGCAGGAGGAAAAACAGGCTCTAAATATTAACCATAGCGATGGAAAAATAGAAAACTAGGGGCAGGAATTAAACAACCCATTCAGAAAATTACCTATTTTGTTAACAGCTGTTCTTCAAGGGGTACCTGGCTTTCCTATTGAATGAGCTAATCACATAGTACAATTGTTGTGTTTCTTAGTGAGAATGCAGGAGCAAGCCATTGTGCTAAAAGTTGCTTATAGTTTGGTTCTCCAGGTTATTTTCCCTTTGATGGCAGGTTGCTTAAGTAAGGTAGTGGCTGAAGTCTTGGAAAAGGGGGAAATATTGATTGATTTTTGTAAGATTTTACTTAAGCATATTGGGAAGAAAAAGTTAGTGGAACAGTATGTCTTTTGAGTTCAGGCACAAGATGGACATGTGAGTAAATATATTAACAGTGTCTCAATGGCTATTTCTGCTTTGTGTGTTGAGTTGCCAAAAGGGATGTAGCAGAAAGTTTTTTGGAGGGAATGGACTTGGAAGGTAGGACTACTACTGAGCATTAAAATGGAGAGTTGTTTTGGAGTTTGTTCCCCTCCAAATTTCCTTCATTTGTGGGGCCTAAGGTGTTCACTGTGTTACATGGACAATATGGTGGTGGACAGCACCAATTTTGAGGAATACATAGATCACCTCAGGCAAGTCTTGGGGCATTTGAAGAGGGTTGGTCTTACGGTGAAACCTTCGAAGGTTATATTAGCTAGAAGAAGTATATTGGCCACAATCGATCAAGGCCATTTATGATTTTCTGATTCTGCAAGATAAAACGCTATTGCCCAATTTATTGGCATGGTTAATTGCTCTGAAATTTGGCACTATTAGCTGCTCCCATCTCTCAATTATGTTGAGAAGGGGAGAAGTTCGTTTGGTGTGACCCACAACTGGTGGCATTTGATTCACTTAACCAAGTTCTCAGTAGTGCTCCTGTATTATGGATCCGCAATTTTAACTTGTCTTTCATTGTACAGATTTACTCATTCAATGTGGGTGTATTATCAGTCTTGTTACAGAAATGCAATGGGCAAAGACATGCCTTGGCTTACACATCAGGTATTTTATCTCCAGCTGAGGCCGAATACTCAATTTATTTACTAGAAACCCTGACAGTTCTCTTTGCATTGGAAAAATATAAGTTTTATTTGGAACATCATAAATTTCATCTACAGACTCATACCCAGACCTTGAGTTATGGCGATCTCAACAGAGACACCATTTGTGTTCAGTAACATCAAGGAAGAGCAATGACAAGATCCAAAGTAGACTTGAAAGGCGGTGGACACTGATTTCCACCAACTGGTTGCAAGTTGGGATGACAGCAAGAGGACTAAGCCTGATACAGGAACAAAGAAGGGGTTGCTTCTGTCTGTTAGGGAATATGAGTGAATAATCAAGTTGTCTGTCGATTACCTGGGTCTTTACCCCATAGCAAAAAGGGTAACCATTTTGGATTCATAGCAGTTGATGCTTTTATTAAATTTATATGGTTGATCCCCAGCAGAGGCACAACATCCACATTAAGTATCCAACATCTGGAAGGGATATTTGCCAGCTTTGATTCTCCTTGATGTCTAGTCAGCAACAGTGCTCCTGCTTCTATTTCTAATAAAACGTTTGTTACAAAACCATGGGATATAGCATATTAACTACCACTGCTTGTTATCTCCAGTTGTTCTTCAGTGAGAGGATCAACAGGATCCAAAGTCTGCCTTGGCCATCTACCACTCATATCCTCAAAGACATTGCAATCAGTTTTTGAACTGGCTATCCTTCACATTTAATGCAGTGAACAATGAGACACACACAAGACCACCCTGGCCAAATTAATGTTTTCCTTTCCTCTTAATTCTCCTTTGGTCAACATTTGGTCATTAAATGATCTTTTGCCTGAGATACTTGACCGAGTAGCAAGTATAACTGAGGGACCACGCCGTTTTAGTCAAGGTTTGCAATTGGGTCATTGCAAAAATTTTGGAAGTCATGGCACTCAAAGGACAGCCAGTAAACTATTACCAATTTTTCTTGGACCATGTTTGCTCATCAGAAGGCCACTGCACGTTAATTTCTTGCTCAGCGATGAAGCATTACAACATACTTAAATCAGGTTAAATCTGGGTATGTGGTTGATGATACTAGTGTACTGATGTTCCTGTACTGTTGTGTACTGATGTTCCTGCACCCCCTGTTCCACCTTAAGGGGGGAAGGGGGAGGTTGATACGCGCATATTGTCTTAGATGCAATCCTATCATTATCACTCGAAGATTCTTGCACCACCAGGTGAGTGCTGATGGCATGATGGTCTTTGGAATGAGGAGCTTTTAGAGCATGTGGCACATGCATGTCAGGAAGAGATGGTTTGGAGAGGGCAAGGAGTGAGAATTGCTGGGGAGAACGACTGTGGTGTTACAATGGAGATGGCTACATCTGGTACAGCTGTGAGTTAGCAGATGTGTACGGCAGTCTGATCTCGTTGCATGGTGAAAGTGGGAGGAGGGACGAGTGGTGGAACTGGGTTTCATCATGGCAATGTGAGCAGTAATTGTGCATGGAATTACCACTGTGGTTGTCATCCTTCTCTACAGCTGTTTCCTTCACTGGACTGCTGCTGCCCTGTGCCAGCTTTTGTCAGGAGTTAAATGCTGAAAGACACACTTCAAAATTCCATGGCGCCTGTTTGAATTTGGGTTTTACCATGGAACATTTTCGTTACGGAACTGACATTAAGCAAATTACTATATGGTGCATGAGTCATTTCATTACCAGTCCTGTGGGTAAGGTACACTGCAAGTTTACTTTGCATTTGGTAATTTGGTTCAACTGTGCCCTCATGCCCTCATTCTCATAATGTTACATGTGTATAAACTGTTCAGTGTGTAACAGTACACTGAAAAAGTGTAGTAATAGAATAAAACAAGCAAATTTCTTGCCTTGTTGCTTGGCATTCCTTTTAAGTAATTTACACAAAGGTGCCTTTCACATCTGTTTGGGTGTATTTCAGTATTTTAATTGTCTTGAGGATTCACTCATTTTGGATCTATTTTGTTTATTGCCAGCATTAAAAGAAAATAATTTACTTTAAATGTGTTCTAGATTTAGTCTAATGTACTCAAAAAGCTGCCGCCTAGCATGTTTTGTTTGGTTACACACAGTGATGTGACTAAATCTGTGCAAATAGGTGTCTATAGGACATTACTGCTCCTGGCTGTTGTGGTAAACCATTGCGGTGGCTGCAAATTGTCTGTTACCTTGTAACAGTTTTGTGACAAAATATTGTTTCCGTTGTTTCTTAAAAGGGTGTGAATGTTGGTTATATACACTTATTTCAGACAATTTGTTCTTTCTGTGTGTTTAATGATGTACATCACTTGCTGTGGTGCCTGATATTACTAGAACATTATACGATTAGAGCATGATAATTGCTCAATAAAATGTTGCTTCGTAGGGCCCACAGGCAAATTTCAAATGTGCAATTTTGTCAGTTAAATACTCGGTGGTTCCATGGTCTTGTAAATAACTGAAAAAAATGTTTTATAATCAGAGATTTATAATTGTTATTTAAGCCTTAACTATTGTTGCTAATGTTGTAATTCTTTTACTCACCTTTTCTATTAAGCACTAAAATTAAAGTGGTTTCCACCAAGTTGTTCATGAAGAATCTGTTGTCTGTTGCTACTACCATATTTCACTGAGTATTTGAAATAAAATTTGCGTGTACCCTCATGAGCCCAGTGGTTTCCACTCAGTGGAACTCCTTGTCCTGCTATCCAACTTCCACTTGATTGGATCACAGATGTTAAACTTGATACAGAGTTTTTGTGTAAATGAAATATAAATATTGTTTTTTTTTCTCAACGGAAGTTTAGTTCTGTGAAAGAAGACCAAGAAAATGTGTACTGAAAAACATGTTGAAGTGGATTTATTTTTTAGATGTATAACTTTGGATGATGATGAGGAATCATGACAACACTCAACGGCATGGTTATCAGCATCCATACAAATTCCCAATCTGATTACTGTCCAGTCTTGCCATTTTCTTGAATGATGATGAAATGAAGAGGATAATATAAGCACCCAATCCACAGGTGGAAAAAATTCCCAACCTGGCCAGGAATTGGAACCCAGGACCCCATGATCCAGAGACAGCAAAGCTAGCCACTAGACCAAAAGCTGCAGACACAAAGGTACTTAGAAGAGGTTCTAGTGAGGAATAGTGAAGTGTTTTCAGACCATCTTAAGTTTGTCAAAGACTTCAAATGTAGATTGGAAATGAAACCTCATAATCCTTTCTCTATAAAACCCTACCCTGTACCAGTGTATCAAAGGGAAGAAGTAAGAAAAAGCTGTGCAGGGTAGCTGCACAGTCTGAGGTGTGCACCCCCTGTCGGACATTGGGCATGGGTGTGTGTGTTGTCCTTAGTGTGAGTTAGTTTAAGTTACATCAAGTAGTGTGTAAGCTTAAGGACCGATGACCTCAGCAGTTTGGTCCCATAAAACTTACCACAAATTTCCAAGTAAGAAAAGTTATAGTGAAAATAGTTAAGTTGGGGTTTATTGAGAGAGCAAGCAGTCAATAATGGTGGGGAAAAATATAGAGGTATTGAAGTTGTACTGGAGGCCAAGAAATTAAGTGAAATTGTAACCAGGGAAAGTAATGGGCCTATAAGCATAAATGAAATACTACACAAATTCCTTGGGTTCAAATTTTAGAATATTAGTTTCGCACAAGAATCTAAACAATATCCAATCTCTCTGCACAAAGGTAAGTACCATCAATATCAGTTGTGCCATGTTCAAGACCTTAGGAAATGAATTATTAAATAAAGTAGAGTATATATGTGGATGATACACTTAAAGCAAATTCATCATGGCACAAACACTGTGTTCTCCCAGATGAGGTTTTGAAAGCAGTATGAAGAGGGGTTATGAAGTGAAAAGTGACTAAAAGTATGCAAAAGAAAAAGAGAGAGAGAGATAGATAGAGAGATTTCAATTTCTACACCAACTTATTAACAAAACAGGTATAAGGCCAGATCCAAGTAAATTTATGGCGACTGAAGAAATCTCAGCTTCAAGAAACAACTTAATAGCCATGTTATTTGGGTTTTTATGAAAAATTTGTCGGTGCTCAATCATGTAATGAAACATATTTGATTAAGAAACAAGAAACAACATAAATCCATGCTAGGATATTTGGGTTCTGTCAAAAATTTGTCAGCAATCAATCCTTTAATGAGCCACTTTGAGTAAGTTATAAAAGAAGAATGCTGTAGAGGTTTGTAATGAGCATTGTAAAAATATTTTCATGTAATTAAGGGAAGAATTACTTAACAATAAAATTGTTTGCCATTCATGTTGATCATTACTTTCTTATGTCACCTGATTTTAGTTTTCTTGGTTTGGGAGTAGAACTGTTCCAATTGGGAAAGACAGTTGTTGAGTAATAGATAAGATATAGCATTTGCAAGCAGAAACCTCCACCAACATGAAAAGCATTATTATTTACTTTGCAGAACTTGAAGCATTTGGCAATAGCAGTTCATTTTTTTAATTTTTTTTTGGGTGGGGGTGGGGGTCATCAGTCCTCTGACTGGTTTGATGTGGCCTGCCATGAATTCCTCTCCTGTGCCAACCTCTTTGTCTTAGACTAGCACCTGCAACCTACATCCTCAATTATTTACAGGATGTATTCCAATCTCTGTCTTCCGCTACAGTTTTTACCCTCTACAGGTTCCCTTGGTACCATGGCAGTTATGCCCTGATGTCTTTAACAGATGTCCCATCATCCTGTTCCTCCTCCTTGTCAGTGTTTACCACATGTTCCTTTCCTCTCCAGTTCTCCAGAGAACCTCCTCATTCCTTATCAGTCCACTTAATTTTCAACAGTCATCTGTAGCACTACATCTCAAATGCTTCAATCCTCTTCTGTTCCGATTTTCTCACAGTCCATGCTTCACTACCATACAAAGCTGTGCTCCCAACGTACATTCTCAGAAATTTCTTCCTTAAATGAAACCTTATGTTTGATACTAGTAGATTCTCTTGACCAGGAATTCCCTTTTTTCCAGTGCTAGTCTACTTTTGATGTCCTATTTGCTCCGTCTATCATTGGTTATTTTGCTGTGTAGGTAGCAGAGTTCTGTAACTTCGTCTACTTCATGACCATCAATCCTGATGTTAAGTTTCTCGTTGTTCTCATTTCCGCTACTCCTCATTACTTTTGTCTTTCTTTGATTTACTCTCAGTCCATATTCTGTACTCATTAGACTGTCCATTCCATTCAGCAGATCCTGTAATTCTTCTTTACTTTCAATGAGGATAACAATGTCATCAGTGAATCGTATCACTGATATCTTTACACCTTGAATTTTAATTCCACTCCTGATCCTTCCTTTTATTTCCATCACTACTTCTGCAAAGTACAGATTGAACAGTAGTAGTGAACGACTACACCACTGTCATACATCCCTTTTAATTTGAGCACTTTGTTCTTGGTTATCCACTCATATTATTCCCTGTTGGCTCTTGTATATATTGTCTATTATTCATCCCTCCCTATAGTGTTTTCCAATTTTCCTCAGAATTTCGAAAATCTTGCGCCATCTGACATTGTTGAACACTTTTTCCAGTTTCATGAATCCTAGGAACATGTCTTGGTGTTTGGGATCTGTACCAGGTCTGGCTGAAGGAAGACATTGAAGCAATTCTGAGGTGAGATGTCAGATTTTTTACCGGTAGGTTCGACCATCACATAGGTGTTATGGAGATGCTTCTGGAGCTCGAATGGGAATCCGTGGAGGGAAGACAACATTCTTTTCGAGAAACACCATTGAGAAAATTTAGAGAACCAGCATTTGAAGCTGACTGCCAAACGATTCTACTGCCTCCAATATACACTGCGCAGAAGGGGCACAAAGATAACATAAAAGAAAGTAGGTATCATACGGAGGCACATAGACAGTCATTTTTCTGGCACTCTGTTTTTGAGGGGAACAGGAAAGGAAATGACAAGTAGTGGTACAGGCTACCCTTCGCCATGCACCAAATGGGGGCTTGCGGAGCATCAATGTAGATGTAGATCCTCAATTTTCTTTTCCTTTCTTCTCTATATTATTCTTGGCAGCAACATGGATGCATGAGCCGTTTAGCTAAATGTACGATAATTCTCACACTTGTCAGCTCTTGCAGTCTTTGGAATTGTGTGGATGACATTTTTCTGAAAGTCAGATGGTATATTGCCAGGCTCATATATTCTACACACCAATGTGAATAGTCATTTTGTTGCCATTTCTCCCAATGATCTTAGAAATTCTGATGGAATGTTATTTATCCCTTCTTATTTGATCTTAAGTCTTGTAAATCCTTTTAAATTCTGATTCTAATACTTGTTCCCCATTCTCTTCTAAATCGACTCCTGTTTCTTCTTCTATTACACCAGGCAAATCTTCTCCCTCATAAAAGCCTTCAGTGTAGTCTTTCCACATATCCACTCTCTCCTCTGCATTTAACAGTGGAATTCCCATTCCACTCTTAATGTTACAACACTTGCTTTTAATTTCATCAAAGGTTGCTATGACTTGTCTATATTATGAGTCAGTTTTCCTGACAATCATTTCTTTTTCGATTTCTTCACATTTCTCATGTAGCCATTTCGTCTCAGCTTCCGTGCACTTGCTATTTATTTCATTCCTCAGCGACTTGTATTTCAGTATTCTTGAATTTCCCTGAAAATTTTTGTACTTCCTTACGTCATCGACTATCTATAACCTTTGAGAACTTCAAGTGTACCTCATTATTCATTAGTACTTCTGTGTCCCACTTCTTTGTGTATTCTAACTGAAATCTTCCTGTATCACCTGGTCTTTTCCAAGCATACCTCCTTGTCTCATGATTCTTAAACAGAGCATTTGCTATGACTAGCTGAAGTTTATTACAGATCTCAATTAGTCTTTCTCCTTTCTCATTCCTTTCCCAAGCCCATATTCACCTGTAACCCTTTCTTCTATTCCTTCCTCTACAACTGCATTCCAGTTCTCCATGACTACGAGATTTTCATCTCCCTTTACCTACTGCATTACGTGTTCAATATCCTCTTATACTTTCTCTGTCTCTTCATCTTCAGCTTGCTACTTTGGCATGTATACCTCAATTATTGTTGTCGGTGTTTGTTTGCTGTCAATTCCTGATGAGAACAAGCCTATCACTGAACTGTTCACAATAACCTACTCCTTGCCCTGTCTTCCTATTCACAATAAATCCTACTCCCATTATACCATTTTCTGCTGCTGTTTATATTACCCTATACTAATGTGACCAGAAGTCCGACATCTTTCCATTTCACTTACTGACACCTACTATGTCTAGATTGAGCTTCTTCAGTTCCCTTTTCAGATTATCTGGATACCCTATCACATTCAAACTTCTTAAATTCAGTGCCCTGACTTGTGGAACATTATCCTTTCATTGGTTTTTCAATCTTTTCCTCATGGTGACTTCCCCCTTGGGACTCCCCTCCCAGAGATCCAAATGGAGGCTATTCCAGAATCTTCTGCCAATGAAGAGATCGCCAAGATACTTTTTCAACCACAGGCCGCATGCACTATGGATATACATTATGTGTCTTTAATGGAGTGATTTCCATTGCCTTCTGCATCCTCATGTCATTGATCATTGCTGATTCTTGTGCCTTTAGGGACACTTTCCCACCTGAAGGGCAAGAGAGTGCCCTGAACCTCTATCCATTCCTACATCCCCTTTGACAAGGCCATTGGCAAGATGAAGGCAACTTCTTATACCAGAAGTCTTTGACCACCAATGCTGATTATTAATCAAAATTTAAGCAGTGGTGGGTTTCGAACCTGGGACTGAGGATTTTTTATTAGTAATCAAGGAGGCTACCCCCTTTCTTCAATTGATCTCATTTTGTTTGTTATTGTTCATTGCATTTGTTTGGGGAGGATTTCCCATGACAACCATTCAAATTCATTGTTGAACCAGTCACTCAGTTTTTTTTAATTACAGAGAGCAGCTACCCTTCTGACTGAGCTTGCCAGACTACTGTGCCGGCCCCCCTAGACCAAGATGCAATAGCATACAGTAATAGTATATAGTTTTAAAAAATTGGATACTTGTTAGGTCACAAAATAATACTGTTTACAGACACAAAGAAATGAGTTTCTCACAAAATAGCAGGTTAAAGCACCCAAGATTGACACCTTGGGCTTTATTTCTTGAACAGTCTGATATTTAAATTAGGTACACAAAAGGTAAGGAGAACATAATAGCTAATGTCTTGGAGAACAATACTCTCTACTATATGGTGGGTAGCAACTATCCTTTTCATCATATTGTTAAATTGGAGAACAATAACAAGCTATTTTACATAACAGGGATAATAGAGAAGATAAATATTAGAAAGGTGTGTGAATATACAAGGGGTGAGCAGAATGGAGATGAGAATGTAAGACAAGTTAAACAATATTATAATTCAGGGAACCGCTAAACATAATCAGTATTATACAATTATAATTCAGAGAACCACTAAACATAATCAGTATTACACAATCTGGACAGGTGTATTGTCAAGGAGGTAGCCTTTGCGTAAACAACAGAGGAAATTCTGTTTTCCCCAGCAGCATATAGATAAACAAACTACTTACGTCAGAGGTATGGTCACTACATAGTTAGAAACTGTGATTTTTTGGTAATGTGTGGAGAAGACTAAGAAAAAGATTGACTACTTGTGACATACGCCAAATATCCATTATTCTAATGATGATCTGATGCACTCAGTATTGCCAAATGCTCCTGAAGATTTAGTAGCAGTAGATTTACTAGGCCCATTACCAACTCCAACTCGTGTTTTTGGTCCTTGATATTTTTCATAAATTTGTGAATTTTTATTCTATTAAGAGATCCAGTACAGTACTAGAGTAAAATTATTTTCCAGAAGTGTGGTGTCTCCAAAAACACTGTTGTCTGATAATGGACCTCAGTTTGTGTCCGACACATTTATGCGATATGTGGGTACACATAAGATTATACACATAAAGAGGTCAAATTATTTCCCACAGGGCAATGTGAGAGAAAGAATGATGAAGGAGATCAACTTGTTGTGTAGAAGCTACTGAAGCAAAAATCACATTCATAGACTATGCATACTGCACATTTTGAATAAATTATGGAATGGGGCTACAAGGTTTGCTCTTTATGAAGAACATGGCAGTTTTGGTAAGAAACTCCATAATATAATCAGTTAAGAAATATAATTTCCTACTCTAAGTGTGATAACCCAATAATAAATGATAGAGCTGGCTAAAGAAATGATGAAAAAGAAAGGAAATGAAAGAAACAGGAGACATGATGGCAAGGGAACACCTGTAAATTTAAGTTTCATGAGCTGTGCATGAAAATGCATGTGAACCAGTCTATACAAAACTTAGCAGACTGTATGGTTTCCAGTTTGTTGTAGGGGTAGAGCACTGCTGTTATTACTTATTTTCTATTTTTGATATAAATCCTGAATAATATCTTGAAATATTGTAATGATATGTGACCACTACTAACTGAAAGGTATGCTGAAAATAAATATCAGTGCACTTCTCCTGGAAGAAAGAACGAAAGTTTATAAAGGAACATTTTCCTGAAGTTGTAAGATACAGTATTAAACAATGTAAGAGTTCAAAAAGCATCGCAAATTTTGATGAACCATGGCAAGAGAATTACGTATTAATGTGAGAAGTATTATTTGAGAATTAAGGAAGTGTTAACTGACTAATGTGAAAAAACAATGTAGTAATTTTCTGTTTTAGCACCTGGTTAGCGACTTTGATAGTGGATAGTCTGAAGGAATAACAATTTGACTTTGTATTAATGTAAAAGTAAAATCAGATACCAATGTCAACTCAGCAAAAATAATATTTGCGACACCCAATTAATGACATGCATTGAAGGAAATAGTAAAACTGAGTAACTAATGTAAAATCTCTGAGTATAATGTCATCTGGGTAAGCTATTGTAACAGGTCACTAGCAAGATAGTAGGGTGAGTATAGTCTAAAAGGAGAAAGTCTGGAGAATGATATCTGCGCACTAACATATCCACAGCAGCTGTTTAAGACAAAAAAATGAAGGACCCAGATGCAGGCAATTGGTTAAATATGCTAAATAACACTGATTGTAAGCAGTAACATGTCAAAAGTAGGAAACAACAAATAGACGAAGAGACAATGACATTCATGAGAAGTATTTATTGAGACATGATTTGGATAATATGATGTGTTTGCAGCACTTTGTAATGTAAGGATTTCTTTTAGGGGGTTTTGTGTTGTAAATTTATGGGTATGTGATTAAAGTTCATTTTTTTGTTCACTGATATTTATAATATACACTTCTGCCAGAATAATGACATGTTACGAACATAATTATACTTACAACCTGAAAATTAGTGTATTCTCTGTATGTATGTCTTACGATTTATTTGAGAGGTTTTTGATAAAACAGCCACTCAGTAATTGCACTGGTAGAAAGTGGACTGATAAGACAAAGTTAGTAATTATGAAATTTGGTGACAAATAGTTAACAATGTGAAAAGAATAGTAAATTGCCTTTATTAAAAATTTTGCTCTACAAATACGACTTCCATTTGTTTAAACCAAGCTAAGTTTTAACATGATATGAACAACCTATAATACATTAGTAAATGACTGGCACGATAACTGCAATCTGCATACACCAGTTAGTGTTAAGTTGTTTGTTCCCCTTTCATATTATGCATCAATGGAAAAATGAATTTGATTATTTATAACAGCAATGGACTCCGAGAAATGGGAGCCATGCTGGAATAATGAAGGGCCTCCTGGAGACACCAGGCATAGTGAGCACAAAGAGGGGTGACTGGTCTTTTCTAAAAACACTGGGATTGTATAAAACTGCTTTAAATTTCTCTATTAAAGACATTTCAAGAGTGAAAGAAAATGTGTCAAATTACTCAAATTACTTGCATAGTTCAGATATTTAGGGACCATGCTAACTGATGACTGGATGAGTTGGGGGGAGGGGAGAGAGAGAGAGAGAGAGAGAGAGAGAGAGAGAGAGAGAGAGAGAGAGAATGACAAAGCAAACTTTTCAGAAAAATAAATGCTTATTATGCAATAACCTAGAGTTGCTGTTAAGAGAAAGGGCGGTCAAATGCTTTGTATAGGGTGATTTTCTGTACAGCTGTGGAAGCTGGACAAGCTAGACATTGAAAATGAGAGGAAGAGAAAAAATTGAAGATTTCAAGATATGGGTTTGGAGGAGAATGGAGAAAATAAAATGAAACACAGAAAAGCGTAAAGGAACACAGACCTCTCCTAAACCTAATTAAGGAAAGGTAAGCAGACTGGGTGGGACATGTAGTGCGAGGAAAAGGAATTCTGACACCAGCTATTAACTAGGTACAGTGGAAGGATATAAGAAAATAGGAAGAAAATAGGAAGAAGAACAACAAAAAAGTTAAAAGAGGAAAATACCAAATACAAATTAGTTGGCCCAGAACAGGATTAGATGGAGGCAGCAATGCGTCACGAACCTGCCAAAACCATAAGAATGCACATGGAACATACAAGCTAGCAATGCTGACAGTCTGCAGACCACCAAAAGGAAATATTCAAAGTTTCATCAACTGTTTAGTGTTTACTTTAGTTATTTGCATATTCTGAGGATCATAAGTGCCTCTTACAGTGATTTGGAATGAATCAGTTTTATAAAATGCCAATATGCTGACCATTTACATAAGGGAAACTACTTTTCAGATTTCATGATTTATACTTAATTATGCTTGCATCATCCTCCCTCCCCCTCTCCTTGTATCACTAAAAATACTATTATTACATATTTAGAAATCTCCTATGCAATAAAAGTTATCAAGCAGACATTATTTCAGCTTATTTTTAAGTTGATAACATAATACTTTACATTCTTTACATTTCTGGAAAGATTATCAAAAATTTTTCATAGCTGAATACCTCTCTCCTTTCAGTGTTATACTAAAGCCGAGTGAAGGATAGCGTATGTCATTTCTCCTTCATTAATGAATGTTACTGTTGTTTTTGAATTGTCATTGGTTGTTGACAACAAACTTCATAATGGAATTAATATATTGTGAGCTTGTTGTCAGTATGCCTGATACTTTAAAGATGTGCCTATAAGAGCTTCTAGTGTGGACACCACTTATTACCCTTTTATGCATCTCTACACAACAAACACTTTCTTTCTTAAAGTTTCCCTATAACATAATACCATAAGTATTAGTGGGTGAAAATAGAAAAAGTAAATCAACTTTTTCACATTTTCATCTCCAGAATTAGTTATTGTTCATGAAACAGAAGTTCCACAGGTTAGGTATTTAAGGATATCTGTAACATATGACGTCCGGTTCATAGTCTTGTCGATATAGACACCAAAGAAATCAAAATATTCTGTTTCATTTACTGATTCACCCTCATGCATTTTGTGTCCTGGCAGTTAGTAAATACATGGAGTCTTAACTACTCATTGTTTGAGGAGATTTTAATACAGATTTCTTTTTCTAACAAACAATGTTAGATTTCTTGATCTGATATTACTTACAGATCAAGGACACATAGGCTAGTTGTCAACGTCCAGTTTTGCATTATTTTCCGCAGCAAAGTTCCTAGTGTAAACTAAAGGCCATAGCACAACAGCCAATGACAAGATGTTCCTAACCAAAGTAGTTTCAGTTATTTGGGTGTAAATTCTATTGTAATTAGTCTACCTGACAATGTTTGTCAAATGATGATAGTAAAACATGCCTATATCATAAAAGAAAAATGCATGGTCCTCCTGTGCTGCAAATAGACCTTAAAACCACAGTTCATAACAGTCAAAGTCAGTGCTCTATAAACATAAATGTAATCGTGCTTGACAAAAATTATTTTAACAAGCACGGTTGTTTCTTAATGACAAAAATGTCATATTAAGTTACATTCTTCTGTGTACGTGTTCCCCTGCCACCGCTTCGTGAGTACACTTTTTATCTATCCATTACATTATATAATCAATAATTGATTCTATTCATTGTTATATTTTGTAAAAGAATAGATAAAAACTCTAAGTGGTGGCAGTAGAACACACATATAAAAGAGGTATTACTTATGCAATCTTTCGGAAAACCAACCTTTCCTTCTCATCCCGATATGTGTCTGTTGTCTATTTTTGATGAAGATCTTGTTGGCCGAAAGCTTATTTTGTGACTGACTTTTTGTTGTGCCCATCTGCGACGCAGTATCTCTACTGTATGGTGGGTAGCAACTATCCTTTTCATCATATTGTTAAATTTAATGATTACTTACCCACAATAACTGTAAACATTGCAGCTCTTAATAAACAATCAAATATTGATGAATCAGATTCAATGGAGTACACACTGTAAACACTACTAACAGGCAACAGTGTAAACTACTATATACTACCCACAACGAGATAGTGAAAACCATTAAGTCACTGACACAGGTAAATGCATTAAAAAGCCACCTTTGAGCTTTTTTATTAGTCATTGATCCAAGACATCTACAAAAAATGGAGACGCTCAAATCAGCAAGTCGGAAATCCATTTCACTTGTTCCAGTTTTCATAAAAACATCTGTAGAAAGGGAACAGTCATAAATTGTGAGCGAAACGGGTTCACTGTTTCTCAGTTTGATTTTCACACTGGAATCTTCAGAGAAAATACCATATATAGCCAAACAAATTAAATACAGGCAAACTTAAAACATAAAACTACCCTGTTGGTATGTTATATTACCTCACCAAGCCCTTTGCGTATGCGAACCACAAAGTTTTATTTGCTGAACAAAAATATGTCGGTCTTAATGGCAACACATATTTTAGATGTATAGATATTACCTACAAAACAGAATTCAGGTCACATTCATAAAACTGCACCTAAGAAATAAAATTTATTTTGGAAATGCAGAAAATAAAATATAGAATTTCTTACAAGTCAATGCCAGGTCTGCTTCTGGTCAAACTTGATACAAACGACTCTCTAATAACTTCAAATGACCATTCAGAAACTGCTGTGTTTGACGATGACAAGCAAGTAATCAAGACCTCAAAATCAACTTAACTTAACACAGAACAGCCAATATCTAAATAAGCCTACTTATGATTTACAGCAAACAGTTACAGCCCTAATCTCACGAAGAGACATATTACACAATTCTGTAATAACAAAACCTATCCACTGCCATCAAATTCTGTTAAAGATCATTCACATGTTGTGTAAAATTATGTGATTAATACTAAAATGGTGTCACCATGTAGATATATTAATCACCAACCTCAGTTCAGCATGCGTGCACTGAGCAGTAATCTCAACAATTCTGACTTGAAGAAAGGAGTATTAATTTATTTTGCATACTTTCATCCTTTGTAGTCTCAAGGAATAGACCCTGCAGCCAAACCATACCCAAGTCCGCCCCAGTAGCTGAGTGGTCAGCGTGACGGATTGCCGTCCTCTGGGCCCGGGTTCGATTCCCGGCTGGGTCGGAGATTTTCTCCGCTCAGGGTCTGGGTGTTGTGTTGTGTTCATCATCATTTCATCCCCATCCGGCGTGCAGGTCGCCCAATGTGGCGCCGAATGTAATAAGACCTGCGATATGGCGGCCGGACCTGCCCCGCGAGGGGCCTCCCGGCCAATGACGCCAAACGCTCATTTCCATTTACCATACCCAAAACCAAAAAATGAGCTATTGGAGCCGGCCATGGTGGCCGAGCGGTTCTAGGCGCTTCAGTCTGGAACTGCGCGACCGCTATGGTCACAGGTTCAAATCCTGCCTCAGGCATGGATGTGTGTGATGTCCTTAGGTTAGTTAGGTTTAAGTAGTTCTAAGTTCTAGGGGACTGATGATCTCAGATGTTAAGTCCCATAGTGCTCAGAGCCATTTGAACCATTTTGAGCTATTTGAATTATATTCAACATAATAAGACAAGGTGCATGACATCCTCTTTCCCCTACACCAAAGATACTGAACATTCAATACCCGTGCATATAAACAAAACAATTGTCTTTTTAAGGATTACTTCAGAATTTCCAATGCATATCTGCAAAACAGCTCTGCATGGATCAGAGCACAAGAAACTGCAATAACTTTAATGGCCCCCATGCCAGGACATACTATCACTGAAGTGTTCTTCATAGTGGAACACAATAATACACTTTCCTAACAACATCAATTCATTATATATAAAAAAAAAAAGAAACGAGTTCCACACCGTATGAAGTGGAATCTTTTACAGTAATCTTAATATTATCATTAACCTTAAAGCCATCATATACGTGATTTACTGAATTAACTGTATGTATGATAAACTGTATTAACATTTACAATTATGGTCAAACTTGTCCACAGCACTCACTTGTGATAAATACACTGATCGGCCAGAACATTATGACCACCAACTATCGATGTAAACCCATCCTGGTGATAGCAGCATCACCTAGAGAGGAATGACTGCTAGTCAAGACACACACACGCTGCATATCAGTGAGTGAACTGTCATGAGTAGAATGGGGAAGGCCTGCAATCTATCCGATTGTCATGCTCCGGAGGCATGAGCACTTCGGAAAATGCACAACTTGTTGGGTATTCAAGGAGTACTGTGGTGAGTTTCTTCAACAAATGGCAAAACCAGAGTAAAGGCACGTTCAGATGTCACAGGGTTGTCTGGACACCCCTCATCACAGATATCAGATGTTATAGGCTGGGCAGACTGGTAAAACAGGACAAGGGGTATCTGGGTGAAACTAACATCAGACTTTAATGCTGGGCACAGTACAGATGTGTCTGAACACACAGTGCACCAAACAGTGCATGGTGGACTCCCACAGCTGACGACTCTTGCATGTGCCAATGTTAATAACACAACATCGACAACTACGACTGAAACGGGCACGTGACCATCTGCACTGGACATTGGTGCAGTGCAGATAACTGCAGCGTCTGATGAATGCTGATACCTGCTTCATCACGTCAATGGGAGGGTGCGAAACAGTCATCTTCCAGGGGAACAGTTCCTTGACACTTGTGCTGTGGGATGGAAACACTCTGGTGGTGGTTCCACTATGCTCTGGAGAACGTTCACATGAGCATCTATGTGCTCAGTGGAGTTTGTACAAGGCACAATGACAGCTAAGGCGTATTGTAACTAGTTGCAGACCACATAGACCCCCTCATGATGATCACATTTCCTGACAGCAACAGCATTTTTCAGCAAGATAATGCACCATGTACAAGACCAGGAGTGTGGCTCAGTGGTTTGAGGAACACAGTGGCAAGTTCCAATTGATACGCTGATCCGTCAAATCACCAGATCTGAAACTGATTGAACATATCTGGGATGTGTCTGAATGTGGTGTCAGAGCTCATATCCTCCCTCCCCTCCCCCTCCCTCCCCTCCGGAACTTAAGTGAATTGTGTGTGCAGATGTAGTGCCAACTCCATCCAGCAACCTACCAAGGCCTCTATACCAAAGGTGTGCCTACTGACTATTAGATAGGTGGTCATAATATTCTGGCTGATCAGTGTATATACCAGTACATTAGCCTATCCATATAATGATAAGTTTCCAACAAGTTGCAATTTGCACAATCATAATGCAAGACACAAGATTAATATCAATGTAGACTTTGCTGAGTATCAAAACTTGGGATGGCTTTCATATGGTGCACAGGTCTTCAACCATGCCTTATATCCAACCAAGCCCTATCAGACATAATGGACAAAATTTGGAATCTCTACCCATTAAGAAGAAATTAAAAACTTGTGATACAATTCCCACTTTCTACAAAGTACATCGTCATTGAGACTCGAGAACTGAAAACTTGCGTTGGTGACACAATGAGTGGCAAAGATCACTTAGTTATGCTTCTATGATTACAGATGTTGATAACAATTAATCTTTGATTTCTAAATGAAAGCTACCAATATGAGGTAAACAGTAGTTGAGGAAACAGTTTTCCCCTCTTTCCAAAGTTGTGAATTTCCTCCTAATTTTCCTATGTTAAATTTAGCTTACATAAAACACACAGAAAAGAGAAGGGGGCTGAGGGAAAGGGTGGAGGGGACAGGGGTGGCAGGGACATCTTATAAGGACCTTATTACTTGCTTGATACTATAATTTTTTTTGAGAGTACTGTATACAGTAGCAACCAGGAGTAGACATAAATGTTCACATGCCATAGGCCACCATTAATTTTTAATGCTGCGGTGTAAAAATGGACAACAAATCCATATATTATTAGCAACTCATAGGGTTTCAAGCTTATCATACTCTATACTGTCACAGAAATATAGAATTTCACTACTCTGACCACTATTGTCAGTGTGTTGAGTACATGGGTGTAAACACAGCAGAAGCAACAAATGTCACGGAACAGAAACGAATCTTGAACAATGACAATACAAATCGCCTTAAACATAAACTAGCCAATGAGGAATGGAACTGTGTTTAGGAGGTAAAAGGCTCAAACAAGAAATGGGATCAATTCTATTTCTTTATAAATCAAGAGGTTATCATCCTTAAGGAAAAGTATTATAAAGCCAAGAAAATGTTTAAGGCACAGCTTTCAGGAAAAAGGTGCACAGTGATACAGTCATTAAATCTGACAATGTGAGTAAAGCATCTTGGAAGCCCATCAGTCAATACCAGAAAGCACCATCAAATGTGAATACAAAACAAATATGCATATTGCATGAGAAAAAATTAATAGAAGATCCGAGAAGAATCTGTGACATTTATAATAAAAATTTCATCACTCCATGTGGCATTCCAACTCAACCTGATGACCAAAACAGCACGATTAACATTTGCTCAAACCAATATATAAACTTTGAAGTCAGAACTGTGAGTGAACATGAAATAAGTCGAATAATCTGAACATTAAAGATCAAGCACTCAGCTAGATGGGATGAGATATCTAGAGCCCTAGTTAAAAAGTGCCACAAGGAATTAGTTAAACCTATTATCAATCTCATTAACTGTTGTATTAAGGTAAACACCTTCCCAGACTCATTTTTAAATAAGTGTAGTAAAACCAGTATAGGCTATAAGAAAGGAACTAAAAAAAAAAAAAAAAACAGGTTGAAAACTTTAGGCCAGTATCATTAATCCCCATATTTAACAAAATCTTTTAATATGTTTTGCTCCCCCCCCCCCCCCCTCCCCCCCATGAACCATAGACCTTGCCGTTGGTGGGGAGGCTTGCGTGCCTCAGCGACACAGATAGCCGTACTGTAGGTGCAACCACAATGGTGGAGTATCTGTTGAGAAGCCAGACAAACATGTGGTTCCTGAAGAGGGGCAGCAGCCTTTTCAGTAGTTGCAGGGGCAACAGTCTGGATGATTGACTGATCTGGCCTTGTAACACTAACCAAAATGGCCTTGCTGTGATGGTACTGAGAACAGCTGGAAGAAAGGGTAAACTACAGCCGTAATTTTTCCCGAGGGCATACAGCTTTACTGTATGGTTAAATGATGGTGGCGTCCTCTTGCGTAAAATATTCCGAAGGTAAAATAGTACCCCATTCGGATATCCGGGCGGGGATTCCTCAAGAGGACGTCGTTATCAGGAGAAAGAAAACTGGCGTTCTATGGATCGGAGAGTGGAATGTCAGATCCTTTAATCGGACAGGTGGTTAGAAAATTTAAAAAGGGAAATGGATAGGTTAAAGTTAGATATAGTGGGAATAAGCGAAGTTCGGTGGCAGGAGGAACAAGACTTTTGGTCAGGTGAATACAGGCTTATAAATACAAAATCAAATAGAGGTAATGCAGGAGTAGGTTTAATAATGAATAAAAAAATAGGAGGGCGGGTAAGCTACTACAAACAGCATAGTGAACGCATTATTGTGGTCAAGATAGTTATGAAGCCCATGCCTACCACAGTAGTACAAGTTTATATGCCAACTAGCTCTGCAGATGACGAAGAAACTGAAGAAATGTATGATGAGATAAAAGAAATTATTCAGACAGTGAAGGCAGATGAAAATTTAATAGTCATGGGTGACTGGAATTGAATAGTAGGAAAAGGAAGAGAAGGAAACATAGTAGGTGAATATGGATTGGAGGTAAGAAATATAATAGGAAGCTGCCTGGTAGAATTTTGCACAGAGCATAACTGAATCATAGCTAACACTTGGTTCAAGAATCATAAAAGAAGGTTGTATACATGGAAGAAGCCTGGAGATACTGAAAGGCTTCAGATAGATTACATAATGGTAAGACAGAGATTTAGGAACCAGATTTTAAATTTCAAGACATTTCCAGGGGCAGATGTGGACTCTGACCACAATCTATTGGTTATGAACTGTAGATTAAAACTGAAGAAAATGCAAAGAGGTGGGAATTTAAAGAGATGGGGCCTGGATAAACTGACTAAACCAGAGGTTGTACAGAGTTTCAGGGAGAGCATAATGGAACAATTGACAGGAATGGGGGATAGAAATACAGTACAAGAAGAATGGGTAGCTTTGAGGAATGAAGTAGTGAAGGCAGCAGAGGATCAAGTTGGTAAAAAGACGTGGGCTAGTAGAAATTCTTGGGTAACAGAAGATATATTGAATTTAATTGATGAAAGAAGAAAATATAAAATTGCATTAAATGAAGCAGGCATGAAGGAATACAAACGTCTCAAAAATGATATCGACAGGAAGTGCAAAATGGCTAAGCAGGGATGGCTAGAGGACAAATGTAAGGATGTAGAGGCTTATCTCACTAGGGGTAAGATAGATAGTGCCTACAGGAAAATTAAAGAGACATTTGGAGAGAAGAGAACCACTTGTATGAATATCAAGAGCTCAGATGGAAACCCAGTTCTAAGCAAAGAAGGGAAAGCAGAAGGTGGAAGGAGAATATAGAGGGTCTATACAAGGGCCATGTTCTTGAGGGCAATATTATGGAAATGGAAGAGGATGTAGATGAAAATGAAATGGGAGATATGATAATGCGTGAAGAGTTTGAGAGAGCACTGAAAGACCTAAGTCAAAACAAGGCCCGGGGAGTAGACAACACGCCATTAGAACTACTGACAACCTTGGGAGAGCCAGTCCTGACAAAACTCTACCAACTGGTGAGCAAAATGTATGGGACAGGCGGAACACCCTCAGACTTCTAGAAGAATATAATAATTACAATCACAAAGAAAGCAGGTGTTGACAGATGTGAAAATTACCGAACTATCAGTTTAATAAGTCACGGCTGCAAAATACTAACACGAATTCTTTATAGACGAATGGAAAAACTGGTAGAAGCCAACCCCAGGGAAGATCAGTTTGGATTCCGTAGAAATACTGGAACATGTGAGGCAATACTGACCCTATGACTTATCTGAGGAGCTAGATTAAGAAAAGGCAAACCTATGTTTCTAGTGTTTGTAGACTTAGAGAAAGCTTTTGACAATGTTGACTGGAATACTCTGAAGGTGGCATGGGTAAAACACAGGGAGTGAAAGGCTATTTACAATTTGTACAGAAACCAGATGGCAGTTATAAGAGTCGAGGGACAAGAAAGGGAAGCAGTGGTTGGGAAGTGAGTGAGACAGGGTTGTAGCCTATCCCCGATGTTATTCAATCTGTATATTGAGCACACAGTAAAGGAAACAAAAGAAAAATTCGGAGTAGGTTTAAAATCCATGGAGAAGAAATAAAAACTTTGAGGTTGGCCGATGACATTGTAATTCTGTCAGAGACAGCAGTTGAACACAATGGACAGTGTCTTGAAAGGAGGATATAAGATGAACATCAACAAAATCAAAACGAGAATAATGGAATGTAGTTGAGTTAACTCGGGTGATGCTGAGAGAATTAGATTAGGAAATGAGACACTTAAAGTAGTAAAGGAGTTTTGCTATTTGGGGAACAAAATAACTGATGACGGTCGAAGTAGACAGGATATAAAATGTAGACTGGCAATGGCAAGGAAAGCATTTCTGAGGAAGAGAAATTTGTTAACATCGAGTATAGATTTAATTGTCAGGAAGTCGTTTCTGAAAGTATTTGTATGGAGTGTAGCCATGTATGGAAGTGAAACATGGACAATAAATAGTTTGGACAAGAAGAGAATAGAAGCTTTTGAAATGTGGTGCTACAGAAGAATGCTGAAGATTAGATGGGTAGATCACATAACTAATGAGGAGGTATTGAACAGAATTGGGGAGAAGAGGAGTTTGTGGCACAACTTGACTAGAAGAAGGGATTGGTTGGTAGGACATGTTCTTAGGCATCAAGGGATCAGCAATTTAGTATTGGAGGGCAGTGTGGAGGGTAAAAATCTTAGAGGGAGACCAAGAGATGAATACACTAAGCAGATTCAGAAGGATGTGGCCTGCAGTACGTGCTGGGAGATGAAGCAGCTTGCACAGAATAGAGGAGCATGGAGTGCTGCATCAAACCAGTCTCAGGACTGAAGACCACAACACCACATGTTTTACTTTCACAACTCAGTGACTACTTCACAACAAATAGCCTACTCACTGAAACAAAACATGGTTTCAGGAAAAACCACAGCACTATCATAGCAATCATGCACCAGATGAAGGAAATTTGGCAACAGCCATATTCCTTGATCTTACCAAGGCATTTGATTCAGTTAAACATAACCTGTTAATAAAGAAACTTCAGGCATATGGCTTAAAAGATTCAGCAGTACTACTGCTAACCAACTAGTTGGCAAACCGGAAGCAGTGCACAAAGCTTATATACCAAATTAATGACAGAGTTGCAACCGCCCAGTCTTCTAATGAAACTGTCAAACAAGGTGCCCTAGGGATCTACCGGTATTCTTGGCCACTTTCTCTTTTTAGTCTATGTGAATGATGTCACAGAGCCACAAAATTCCATAATAGTGTGCTACACAGATGACACATCTCTGTTGTTTTTTGGCAAAAATACCTGTGAGCTTACACCTTCTGCAACAGATGGAGTAATAACCATAATTAATTATTTTCAAGAACAAGAGCTTAAGGCCAATGTTAATAAATTACAATTATTGTCATTCAAGACTGTTAACTCTCATCATCTCTCGATAAATAATGTGTATGGAATTGAGGCAGCACACACTAATAGCTGCAAATTTCTTGGGCCTATACTTACATGAAAACTTGCGGTGGTCAAATCATATTAACTTTGTGTGTGGAAAGATTAGTAGTGGATTATACCTACTCAGTCATCTTGCAAAATAGTTACAAACCCTACTATTCAAACTGCTTACTATGGAACAATATATCCATTAGGCTACTAAATTATGGTATTGAACTTCGTGGCTGTGCTGCTGATACACACCTCGACAGATTAATGTGGTTGCAGAAGAAGACAATTAGAATAATGCATGATCAGGGTCATAATGATTCTGTTAGAGAGATTTTTGTGCAACATAAGTACCTTACAGTGTATTCCCTGTATTTATATAAGGTAATTTTATTTTTTGTAAATTGTCAAAAAGATTCAAGAAGATGCGACGACTTACATGACCACAACTCTAGAAATAAAAATCGGTACCTTAGGCAAAGAACAAAGTTAAAAATAATAGATTGCAGCCCACACATCAGTGGTCAAATTTGGTTCAACAAATTGCCAAAAGACTTAGGTGCCTATGATGGAAAAATCTTTAAAACAAAACTCAAATTATTCCTGGAAAAGAAATGTTTGTAGTCTCTGTCTGAATTCCAAGTTGAAAACAAGTGATGTTACACTTTGTATTAGAAATATTTTAGTTGTATACCTACTTCTGTGACACCACATTCCCTTTGTGTGCTTGTATTATAGTCTTGCTGACTTATATCAACTATCTGTTTTGTTTGTACTTTAATGAACATCTTCATAATTATGTAAACAAGACTGGTGTTTGCAATAGTCATTTTTGTTGACTCTATGCAAAAAATTAAATGAATAAACTGTTCATCTATAGGCTTTTTGCCAGACCCCATTACTGTTACACAATTTTCCTCGTCATTTTATAGTTTCTGTGTACTGGAACCACAATTAAGAAATAATACTGTAATGCAAATTTGAAGCTTTCACTAGCATGAGACTTACTTAAATTCAAACATAAATGAAAAATATTTGGCTTAGCAGTAAGTTTCCATTTGTGTCCTGCATTTATGATCACTTCCAGTTTTAATCAAGACTGCTGCTATCTGTACCTGAATCATGACTCTAAATTGTATAACTGTGAGGAATGCACCTATTTTTTATGTAACTAGTTGTTTACGGTACACATTCTCTATGTCCAAGAAAGTTACTTGGATGTTATTTGCAATTTTTATTTTTTATTATAAAAGTACTGTAAATGCTGCACACACAACAATAGATGTTGAAACAAAAATGGCTCCAAATCTGTGACCAGTTTTTGCAAATGCAAGTAACTGATAGTAAAGCATATAAATATTACAAACATGCATAGGCAAAATACAAATTCATTTTTCTATTGACTAGCTCTTGTTACAATACATTTAAGACAATTTTTTTTTACATAAAGGGCATTACTTCTTATTTATTATTTAAAACATCTGACATGTTTAGTTGATTTTATGGTGTGATACCCATCAGCCTTCACTGTTACGAAAAGGTAATAGCTTCAGCCTAGTATGACGGCTACAGTGTTCCTACTTGAAACAGATTCCTCTCAGATTACAAAAACATGCAAGTTATGGAAATTTTACATCAAATTATTGAAAGACTTTATTGAATTATTACAAAAATAAGTACAGTGAGATCCATATGGCTTATAAATAACAGCTACAGTATAGCCTTCATCAATGCAACATCTCGTTCACATTGTTATTTCAATACACGGAAAGTATTTTTATTATTTTACAATACATCTCCAGTATGAAACTTATCTCGAACTTGTTTTTCTCAGTTAATGGAGTGAGTAATTGATGCATTGTTAAGAAAATTATAAGCCTTGTGAGGATTCAAATAATTACCAGTAGTTAAGTTACTGGTTGTTTTCACGTGCTTCCAAGAGTGTAGTGAGAGAGATTATGAAATACGTACAGTAATAACAGACTAGACTGTTATGGAAGTAACACACATGATGGTATCAGTTCACTAACAAAAACTCACATAATGAAAATTTACACAAAAGTGAAGACTGTGAACTTCTGAAATGCTTTAAATTAGATAATTCTTGGTAGCAAACAGTAACATAAGCACTGATTCAGAGGAGTATTCAAGCCATCTGGTAAGCAATGCCAGATGTGCAAATGTTTACTTTTTGTTTGTCAGTTAACCAGTAATAGAATGAAGTAAAAGATGACAATTTAAACATCTTGAATGTACATAGATTGCAATTACACTGTGAAGCAATTTTGTCTTCCATGAAACTGCTAATGATGGCTACTTTGCAGGTTACAAAAACACTAAAATATAATTTTCCAGTGTATAAAATCTCAGAAAATCAGTAGCATGCAATATAACTACACCTTACTTTAATCAAAACCATTCACTGACATAAATGAGTAGCAAACAAGCAGTTCACCATTACAAATCAGAAAAAAATTTACAAAGTTCATCATATCCATTTTTTGAAGCTATTTGTGACAGAGATTCTTTATTTACATTTTTGCAGTTTTTTATTGCAAGAAATTCAGCGTACTTTATATCCTTTAATTCATTTAACTCTTTCAGCACTGTGTTATCATTTTTGCTTATTCTACTAAACATGCTTTCAATCAGGTTTAGAGTCTGTGTGACTTCTTTTTGTCCTCCTTCTTGAGCGAAATGTAGTGGTGATTTTCTGCCTGTTTTGGTTTTTGCATTATATACTGCACCATGTTGCAATAAGGTGCACAATATTTCATGATGCCCAAATTTTGCTGCATAATGCAGAGCAGTAATGCCACTACTATTGCTCAAATTAATACCCGCTCCATTTTTAAGCAAAACATTAACAACGGCTAAATTTCCTTTCCAAGATGCATATATAAGCGGTGTTTCATACTGGATACTTCTGCTGTTGGCTGATGCCCCTTCTTGAAAACATTTTTCAATTTCAGCACACTTGCCTCTTTTCACAGCTTGAAACAGCTTATCTGTAGCACGGAATAAAGCATTTACATTCTCGTGTCTTTTTAGCGCAGCAATGTCTGATGCTGTTATGGTACCAAACAAAGATTGCGTAATTGCGTTGTAGTATGCACCATTCTCTAATAAGTACCTTGCAACTACTGGATCGCCATACTCTACGGCTACATGCAGAGCTGTTTCATCGTTGCTTCCCTTTGCATTTATATCTGCTCCGTTTTCAATGAGAGCTTTCATAGTGTTTAGTTTCGAATCCGGCGCCTGTGTACCTGAGTGTCCGGACCTTTTCGGAGTGATTTGGGTGGAACGCTCATCAGCTGCAAAGTGAAGCGGCGTCCAGTCTGTGTTGTCAGCTGCGTTAACTGCTGCTCCTTCTGCCAAAAGGTATTTCACTGCTTCGACGTGCCAGTAGTCCGCTGCGAAATGCAATGGTGTTGTCTGCTTTTCTGTCCTCGGATCAATTTCAGCACCACTAGCGATAAGAATTTTTATAGTATCCCAATGACCCTCGTAAGCGGCGCAATGCAATGGTGTCCACCTTCGACTGTCAGTGACATTCACGTCAGCTTTGTTCTTGATGAGGATGGTAACAACATCGGTAAAATTGTTCTCTGCAGCAAAGTGCAAGGGTGTTCTTCCAATCTTGTCCCTCGCATTCACACTAGCACCTTTCGCAATCAAAAGTCTAGCGGTTTCCGCTGGGTAACCACTGTATGCTGCATTATGCAAAGGAGTCCACCTCTCGTTATCTCTCGCATTCACATCTGCTCCACTGTTAATCAAAAACTGGCTCACTGCAGCCTGTCTGTTTTGTATGGCCACATGTAGCGGAGTGAAGCCTTCCAGAGTCTCTGAATTAATCGCGGCCTTGTTCTGGATCAGCAGCTTTGTTATGTTTACGTTCCCCCTTTCTGCTGCGAAATGCAATGGTGTTCCACGCTCTGCATTTCTAGCATTTACACGAGCACGGCTTTGAACAAGAAATTCGGCCACATCTTCAAAATTCTGCGCTACAGCGAAAAATAGTGGGGTGACTTTTTTGTTGTCCTCGGCGTTCACGTCTGCATTCGCAGTAACTAGAGCCTTCACCACGGGCAAATGACCGTACTGTGCCGCAAGGTGCAGTGGGGACACTTTGGAGCTACTTTTAGCGTTCACATTAGCGCCTGCACTTATCAATGTGAGCGTGATCATTGGGTCGGCATGTCTAGTTGCTAAATGTAACGGCGTCATTCCCCGTTCCAGTTCCTTAAACAACGGAGTAGAGCAAGACGCCTGTGCATTTACTTTACAGCCCCGTGCGATAAGCTCTTTAAGAATGTCCAAATGCCCTTGCTCCGCAGCAATGTGTAGCGCTCGTACCTTGAAAATGTCTGCTGCTTCGACGTCTGCTCCTTTCGTCAGCATATCCATAACATCTTGGAAGTTGCCGGCTCTTACCGCAGAGTGGAATTCTCTAATGGTGTTGTTCGCGTACATGGTTCACAAAATATATCGCGGACACAAACACAGAGAAAAGCCGCACACACACGTTTGCACACCTCCTTCTGAATGACACTCTCACATTAAACTGCTGCCATTCGTCCCTGTAAGGCAACTGCTTGCGATTCGATAAAGCAAAGCAAGCTCTCAAATAATGCACAATCCAGGTGCTCCAACATCTGAGACATTAATCCACGTTGGTTATACAGATGTGACAAAAATATTATCTACGAAAATGGCTGATTCTACTGTACGATTTTTGAACAGTCTCACTGAAATAGTAACACTATACACCAGAATAAATCAAACTTCGGTCCTTCCACAAGCCCATTCAAATACGAACGTTACTGTGGACATATCCAGTCCTTACAAAATGTGTACCGTGTGAATCCCATTAGTGACGTCAACACGTTCATCGACCTTAAAGACTTACCTACTTCGTGCGATTAACAACTATATGCATATTAATTATTGGTAAATGCGAATGGAACAGTAATTCGTACGTGAAATGTGACTTTTATAACGAACGATTTATGTGCGCCCTCGAAATCAGTGCGCGCAATCTACAGGAAGCTGTTGCCAACTGTCGGCTCGGGTCTGTTGGCCTGTTGCCAACTGTCGGCTGGGGTCTGTTGGCCAACGGCTCGTGCTTGTCCCACCACAATGCAGCAGCGGCGCTGCTTACTCCACTAATGATTTTGACTGATAATTAAAGGTTGGTCCACATGCAACGGTTTGTCCGTGCTCATCATAACTCACACACACATACACGTACTAAAGACCCCCGTAAACGATCAAACGTGTTCTACAAAATCGCCCTTATCTAGCAACGGATTTGCCAAGCAATTCTGTACACGTTCAAAAAATATATGTCAGTTTAACATCACTTTGAAGCAGACGCTATTCAAGTTCGTGCGTATTTTGAGAGTATCGAGAAAAACGCAGACAAAGCAGTCCTGGTACTGACTTCGGCAGTGTGTTTAAAGGAGACGAAAAAAAGGCTGGTCCAGAGAATTGCTTGAAATGAGAGATGTACCCGTGAAAATACGCTAAAGAAAATATTACTCTCAGAACTCTATGATTACGTCAACTTTCTTCGAATGGGCCATGCAACTTTTTAAAACTCATTACGTCCGTCCTAAAAGAGCAGACTTGTCTGTCAAATTCGCTCTTATCTAGCCAGGATGTATCAAAGAAGCACGTACACGTACTAAGAAAGCTTGTCAGTTTAACCTTACTTTTGAAGCATACACTTTCCTTGTATGCTGTATTTTGGCGCTAGTGAGAATGGCTACAAACGCAGATGACGCATTTCCAGCATTGCCTCTGGCAGCGCGTTTAAAGAAGAAGAAAACAAGAAGCTGGTTCAGGGACTGGTTTAAAATGAGAAATATACAACTGGAAACCTCTGCCTTATGGAGATGTTTCACTCAGAATCTGATGATTACATCAACTTTCTGCGGATGGACAGTGAAACGTTTAATAACTTGTTTAGCGGTACTTCACACCCACACTGAAAAGGAAGACACAAGTGTGCGAAAATAATACATTCTCTTGTACTTGGTCCTCTAAAGACAGGTGATTGAAATACAGCAACGTGAAACATATAGTCCACATCGACCGTGGAGGAAAGGGAGAAGTTCGACTTCTTTTATTTCACTCCACTCGGCTTGTATGCCACCGTACGCGTAAAATATGTTGTTCACAATCTCTTCATGGATAGTATTTGGCTGGGAAAGTTGTGGTACCTCTCAAATGTTTGTGAATTCCTAAGGGACCAAACTGCTTAGGTCATCGGTCGCTAGACTTACACTACTTACACTAATCTATGCAAAGGACAACACACACACCCATGCCCGAGGGGCGACTCGAACCTCCGGCGGGGGGATGTGGTACCGCTACCATTTTGGCAACTGTCAGTGCTGTTTTGTTTTTATACTTGATTGTATCGTTCATAGTGGTGGAAACTCACTATACAGTGAGATAAATTGCAATAAAACAATTTTCCACTAAACATACGTTGCGAAACGTCGACACAAACAACGTCCGCTATCTTGTCAAACTTTCTGTCAATCAAAATTTCTCACAAACACGTCAAACATTTATATGTTTGACAAACAGGTCAAACTGCACCGCACACGGTCAAATATTTGGCAAGCATAAGTTAAGTTTCACAAAATGTTTGGTCGTTTTCGCGCGGATCGGAAATTGGCGTAGATACCAAACGTGCGCAAGCCTGGAAGTCAAAGAGTTGGTAGCTTGAGCAAAACTGCTCAAATATGTGGGCGCAAATCATATCTGCGCAAAAATCGTTCGTGTGATCTGAAATGCGTTCGTGTGAACAAATATGGTGTGCGAAAAGCGTTTAAATCAGCTGCTTGCTTGTTCAGTCTAGTTTTTACCATTAAGATCCCAATTTTGTAGAGAATTTAATTCCCATGTACAAAATAACTTCAAAATTTGATTACAAATGACTTAATGTATTAAATATTTGACGTTGAAAATGTAAGCGAGATATATTTAGAAAAGGCTTGAAATTATGTTTAAAGGTTGTTGAAAGTCGCTAGTGCTCTCGTTACCAAACACTGGATGACTATAGATCGTGTAATTTGCACTCCATTTGAAGTAAAAGCTTGTTTTTCACGCGTCTCAATGTTTGTGACGTCGTCGTACAATGACAAAAATTTTTAAGTACATTCACTGGTATATGTGGATAGTGTTGCGAATAGAGTTAGTAGGAAAGAAGCAACAAATTAAAATCTCATGTCTGATGCAATAATTTTATGGCATGAACAGCGAAAGTGTAGTAGTAGGCGACAAACTTTTTTCCTTTCATTATTTTGTGGGGGATTTCAGCGAGTAAATGTTTTGTAAAGGTCTGAAATAATTTGTAAAGTTGTTGCAAGCCACTAAGCTCTCTAATTCTCAAATACTTGGTGATTAAAGTCTGGGTATTTGCGCGCCATGAATTATGCTGCCTCAAGATGTGCATACAGTTTCTAACTTGTCTTATTATGTTAAACCTTCCACATAAGACTATATACCTGTTATTGAGTAAATTATGACAGAATTTCAAATTTTAAATTCTGTCTATAATTGTATGAATTGTTGAAAATTAAATTTTTGTTTTCCCTGGAAGCCGTTATATTTGCAATTGGAACGTGCACCATGAACCATGAACCATGCTAGCCGTGTAATAATGTAGGTAGGCTTCGCGTGCATACTGAATTCTAGAGTAGCTGATTCCGGAAGCAGCTGTCCATAGCATTGACGCATCAATGCTATGGACAGCTGCTTCCGGAATTTATTTAAACATATGGGAGTAACGCACGTTTGTGGAAGGCTATGAGCAGCGACAGATAAAAAAGCAGTTGCTTGTAATTCTCTGCGTAAAAATTTTTTTTGAAAAATCGTTTATCACAAAGAGTTAAGTAAATCAACAAGATCTATCCGATTTGGTGCCTGTGACGACCAAATAAATAAGGCGTGTGTGGTATTTAAACCTTCTGCGCTTACTGATCAGTCGGGAAAAAAGGAGACCCAGTGCGAAGACGACTGAGGACGACGTTGGAGAGGCAGTGTGGGAAGAATTGGAATGTGAGCAGTTACGAGAGTCAATTGATATGCTGTCGATCTCCATGTCTTTTTTTTCTTTTCAGTCATCAGTCTTCTGACTGGTTTGATGCGTCTCGCCACGAATTCCTCTCCTGTTCTACCCTCTTCATCTCAGAGTAGCACTAGCAACCTACGTCCTCTATTATTTGCTGGATGTATTCCAATCTCTGTCTTCCTCTACAGTTTTTGCCCTCTACAGCTCTCTCTAATGCTATGGAAGCCATTCCCTGATGTACTAACAAATGTCCTATCATCCTGTCACTTCTTGTCAGTGTTTTACACGTAATTCTTTCCTCTCCGATTCTGCGTAGAGCATCCTCATCCAAATTTCCAACATTCATCTGGAGCTCCACATCTCAAATGTTTCGATTTTTTTCTGTTCTGGTTTTCGCACAGCCCATGTTTCACTACCATACTAGACTTCTCTTGCCCAGGAATGCCCTTTTTGTCAGTGCTTGTCTGCTTTTGATGTCCTTCTTGCTCCGTCCGTCATTGGATATTTTGCTGCCTATCTAGTAGAATTCCTTAACTTCATCTACTTCGTGACCATCAATCCTGATGTTAAGTTTCTCGCTGTTCTCATTTCTGCTCTTCTCATTAATTTCTTCGATTTAATCTCCATCCATATCTGCACTCGTTAGTTTGTTCATTCCATTCAGCAGATCTTGAAATTTTTCTTACTTTCATCCAGGATAGCAATGCCATGAGCGAATCGTAGCATTGATGTCTTTTCACCCTGAATTTTCATTCCACTCCTGAACCTTTCTTTTATTTCCACCATATCTTCTTCGATGCACAGAGTGAACAGAAGGGGCATAAGACTATATCCCTGTCTTATACCCTTTTTAATCCGAGCACTTCGTTCTTGAGCCGGCCGAAGTGGCCGTGCGGTTAAAGGCGCTGCAGTCTGGAACCGCAAGACCGCTACGGTCGCAGGTTCGAATCCTGCCTCGGGCATGGATGTTTGTGATGTCCTTAGGTTAGTTAGGTTTAACTAGTTCTAAGTTCTAGGGGACTAATGACCTCAGAAGTTGAGTCCCATAGTGCTCAGAGCCATTTTGAACTTCGTTCTTGGTCGTCCGCTCGCTCTTATTGTTCCCTCTTGGCTCTTGTGCTTATTGTATATTACCAGTCTCTCTCTCTATAGCTCAACCCTATTTTTCCCACAATTTCGAACATCTTGCACCATTTTACATTGTCGAATACTTTTTCCAGGTCAACAAATCCTATGACCGCATCTTGATTTTTCTTTAGTCTTGCTTCCATTATCAACCGCAAAGTCAGAATTGCCTCTCTGGTGCCTTTATCCTTTCTAAAGCCAAACTGATCGTCATCTAACACATCGTAAATTTTATTTTCCATTCTTCTCTATATTATTCCCGCCAGCAACTAGGGTGCATGAGCTGTTAAGCTAATTATGCGATGATTCTCGTACTTGTCAATTCTTGCAATATTTGAAATTGTGTGGATTATATTTTTCCAAAAATCTGGTGGTATGTCGCTAGACTCATACATTCTTCACACCAATGTGAACAGTCGTTTTGTTGCCATTCCCCCAATGATATTAGAAATTCTGGCGGAATGTTATCCATCCTCTCTATCTTATTTGATCCAAGTCCTCCAAATCTCATAAATTCTGTTTCTAATACTCGATCCCCAATCTCTTCTAAATCGACTCTCGTTTCTTCTTCCATCATATCAGACAAGTCTTCCCCCTCATAGAGGCCTTCCATGTCTACTCGCATATAATTTGGCCACATATCGGGATCGGCCGCCTGTAACTCACGAAGTAAATAAATGTGTGAAAGTTGAACCTGACAATACGAATATCACATATGTTGCGAAAAGTCACATTCGCTACTAGAAATTAAATATTTTGGTTAAGTTACAGTGAAAAATTTACTGACATAAGAAACATTTTCTTCAAAACTTTAAAATGTAAAGTACCAGAAAAGCTCACGATATTTTCACACAATGGGCACAAAGTTTGCTGCCCCACCTCGACTCCTTCCAACCATGGTATTCGGAGGTTTACATGGCAGCAAGGCCTCAGTAAAAAATCGTCAGTCGTAAGACAGGTTTTCTGAAACACTAGTACACATGTTTTTATCTTGCACATAGTCAGTGGTTCTAATTCTTCGGAAAAATCTGTCGTTCATGACTTGCTACAACGTTTTTTATTACACTTTCTACATGTTTTAACGCTTTTTCAAGTGCGTAGACAGCGGATTCCGTAGCCATTGATACAGGGCTGTGAGAACTAGGACGAGCATTGGACTAGGTCTCATCATGTCATCTGATTTGTTCAAATGTGTGTGAAATCTTGTGGGACTTAACTGCTAAGGTCATCAGTCCCTAAGCTTACACACTACGTAACCTAAATTATCCTAAGGACAAACACACACACCCATGCCCGAGGGAGGACTCGAACCTCCTCCGGGACCAGCCGCATAGTCCATGACTGCAGCGCCTTAGACCGCTCGGCTCCATCTGATTTCACATATATAAAGCATACCACATATTCGTCAGTCTTTGAAGGTCTGGAAGCCAAGGGCACGGACGATTTTCTTTCCTAATCCGAAGTTGAGGTCCGTCTCTAATGACCTCGTTATCGACGAGACGTCAAACTCTAGTCTTCCTTCCTTCCTTTGAAGGTCTGGAGATGGGCCTGTATAGTAATTGCGACGAAAGTTCTCTTTCATTACGTAGTATGCCATTTCACTTTAACAACTGAATATGCACACTCTACGAAAGCTGACTATTGGCGAGATGACTGATGGGGTAGATGCATGGATTGAAAATGTAGCTAATAACAGTCTTTCCCAGCGCTATCAGTTTTAGACAGCGGACAACAATGCGTTTGATGTATTTAATACGTAAATAAATAAGAACACTGCAAAATCAATCTAACATTTCAGAGATCAGCTTCACTTCTGCTTTCGTATTAGTGGAAAGGCACTTAACAGTGTTATCTATTAGTTCGAGTAAGTAGCGGGCAGAAGTCAAATACTGGTCGACATCAATTGATTTTTGTCAACTGAGTAATCCCATCAGCCATCTCGCCAACAGTCAAATGCCCGTATCTAATGGCAATAGAAAAAAAAAGTTTCTGTTTGAGGGCGGTACTGCAGCGAATAATGCAACATAGCGCAACTCTGATGTGGGAAATTAACCACCGACATATAGACACGGTCGTATTGTGGCATTCGTGTCTTTCGGACGTACGTGCGGAAACGTGGACTATGGCGACGTTGTTACCGAATGCTTCCGAACAAGACCAATGTGCTGTTGTTCTTTTCTTGGCTACCGAAGGAAATACGAGGACGTAGGAATAATCGGAGAATGAACAATGAGCCGGAATCTCTGTCGACCACCATAGCTGTGGGTGGTAGACTTGGCCACTGTTTCATTGTTTCGATACAGTGTATCGATACGTGGAACTGTTTCAGTGTTTCGGAACGGCTGTGGTTCACTGTTTCGAAACAGTGGTGTTTCATTCCGCCCCTGTCTCGGATAACCGGACCAGATTCGATCTCGAGCCAGACACAGAAACTGCAGGAAATACGAAACTGCCAAGACGCCTAAGTGATAGTTTCATACTTTCTGCGATATGATTAGCGCTCTCGCACCTCATTTGTGTTTATATGGACATACTTATACAGTAGACATTCAAGATGATAAAATGTGTAGGTTTATTAGATTACAAAACACAAACTGTTTCACTGTTTCGAAACAGCGTATCGAAACATTACATTGTATTGTTTCATTTGTTTCGAAACAGTTGCGTGTTTCAGTTTGCCCATCTCCTGTGTGTGGTGTTGCTGCTCCATGATAACGAGCGCCCCATATCGCTAATATCGTAATGCAGAACTTTACGCCAACCCAATTGGAAGACATTCGAGCACCCGCCCTATAGTCCTGATCCTTCCCCATGAGATTATCATGTTTTCTGTCCCTTAAAAAAGGCATTCAAGGGTTGATGATTTCTGTCGGAAGAGGATGTGCAGCAGGCAGTTACTGACTTCTACAAGCAGCAGGACAAAGTATTTTACCAAACGGTTGCCTTCAACCTGGTGCGTCGGCGAGATGATTGCCTCAGTGTCGACGGCGAGTTTGCCTGAATGACATACCGATTTTGGACTGTACGGGCTTCGAACAGAAACTTTTTGATCGCCTCTTTTACTACGTGCATAGCAAACAGTTCGCAGTTTAGAAAGGATGTAGTGTCCATACTAATTTTCATATCGTGAGTTAGCAGTGTACAGTGAAGGGAATTTGATTACCCAAACGGAAGAACTATACACGTCATAGTAAGCTTGACAACAATAGGGGTCGAAGAAGGCAATAATGGAAGCCGGCATGGCACAAAGCAGCGGCTTTCCTCACGCCATCCTTTGTTGTGCGGCACAGCAGGGGGCTTGAATAAATCACAAAGAAGGAAACCTGCGCTGCGTGAATTTGTGACTGCGTTCACACTACGCGAGACTTGCTTCGCAACATGTTTGCACGAGGCTGTTTCGAGTAGTGTAAACGCATCTTGATTGGGTGCCTTGTTTTAACCTTTCTAAAAGAGAAAACTGTATTCTACGCGCCATAAATTGAAACACATGCATACGTGATGCCTGGCGCCTCACCTTTACCGCTCCCCTCCCACCCCACCCCACCCCCGCTGCGTCATCAAATCGTAACATGTTAAAAGACTCAAATCATCTCTTATCACGTGACGATATGATGTACACTCGTTGAATTGTTAAATGAATTCATGATGGTTAAAGTGCCTCACTATACTTGTTTATTCACCTGTACGAAGCTTATTGTTGGGTTACGCACATCTGAAGATAGCAATTACTTGCCGAAACCGGTAATGTGAATGTGTTTTATATGTCTGTGAGATGGTGACGCGGTAAATAATATACACACATTTCCAATGGATTGAAAATGCAGGTTATATTCAGTGCTCACAGACTGATTATACCTCAGTGCTGATATTTTTGTTACACATGAATCTCCTACTTTATTCCACGGATGAATTAATTTATAGTACACAACTTTAGAGAAGACTATAACATCGTGCGTTTCATACTTTATTTTGTACTGAGCCCTATTTGCCACGTCTTGCCTTCTTTATGACACCAGTTAGCCAGGGAATAGAGCGTTCTGCTCACCTTCCCGCGTTCAGTTGTGGAATGCACACTGTGACATTCCGTTGAGGCGTGTCCCGTAAGTAGATATTTTTGAGTGGTGGTTGCACCACTTGCTGTGCTCTTATGTTTTAACGTTCGGTTCTGAGCACAGTACTCATCACCATTAAGTATTTTAGTTTTGCTTTCGTCACAGTCTTTTATTTGTGTTTCTAAAAAATCTGTAATAAAAGTTGCGAAGACATTAGCGTCTAGCTCTCCTTTGCGCCAAATATAAAATACCAGTGAACCATCCACTAAATAATAAAACGTGAAACTGTGACATGCCAGCTAATCATTAATATAAAGACGAATGGTCTGGGTTGCAGGCATTAACAGCACTGCTCTACATCCAAGATCAACCCAAAATATTTTTCTGCTTGGGCATTGTACTGACTCTGAAATATTACAAAACTTGTAAGAAAAACAGAGATCACGTTCGTCTTTCTTTGGACTGAAGAAAGCAATGTTAGGGTTCTTTTATTTCTTTTATAAATTTATCGTTTACAGCAATTGGTTCAATGTTATGGTTAATCCAGTCACTTTTTAGCGCTCTGTACAATTCAATAAATGATGAAAAATGTGACGCCAAATAAATCTTGGAAGTAGATTTTCGGCAATAGTGGGGTGCTAACATAGGAATCTTATCTAAAAAGTTGCGACATTTTCTTTCAGTTCTTTACTCCTTTCCTGTTTTGAAGTAGTTATACTCTTTACTATGTTGACTGACTATTCACCAATTGCTGTAGATCAAAGGAACATTTCCAAACAAACGTGTAACACATCATCCTGTACGTTCAAAAATGGTTCAAATGGCTCTGAGCACTATGGGACTTAACTTCTGAGGTCATCAGTCCCCTAGAACTTAGAACTAATTAAACCTAACTAACCTAAGGACATCACACACATTCATGCCCGAGACAGGATTCAAACCTGTACGTTCAAATGGTACTAAAGACTACATTATGTTCTTGATTCTCCTACTTTGCACTTTGTTCTGTCCTGTGAACTAAGGCAGCAATGCACAATTTGCGTCGTTTCCAATTCATATCTGACCAGAAAGTACTAAATATTTGACTAACGTTCTCCTCAGATTTGAAGAACACATTTCTTTGTTCTTTGACCTGCAACAGTATTTCGCTAGGTTCTCTTGTTATTTCAGATTGTTCTCCTTTTTCCTTACGCACTGTACTTTTATATTCTTTGCATTTCATTCTAGAAAAGGATCTGCTTTACCTATCTCAACACGCTTTCTTGACATTTCATTCTTTTGATTCACAGATTCTGATTCCACGGCATTGTTGAACATGTTTACTTGTACAGGTTCGCCTTTCCTGTAATTTTGATTATATGATATCACTTCGGCAGTTGCAACTGTTTGCACATTGTCATTTTTTCTATTTTCTTGTTTCCTGTTTTTTTTTTTTTTTTTTTTTTTTTTGACATTTATGACCCACCTTTCTTCCTCCATTTTCTTGCTGGGTTCAGATCATCTGCTTCTGTACCTTTAGATTCCTCTCCTGTAGTAGTTTCATAACCTGTAACCGAAACCTTAAAATCACTACCTTCTGAATTATAAAGGGCAGCCAAATGAAAGTGAGACAGGTGTAAAAAAGGAGTAACCTGCTTATTATTTCAAAAAGAATCACCAGAGCAGTTAATATACACCACTGGCTATTAAAATTGCTACTCCAAGAAGAAATGCAGATGATAAACGGGTACTCATTAGACAAATATATTATACTAGAACTGACAAGTGTTTACATTTTCACGCAATTTGGGTGCATAGGTCCTGAGAAATCATTATCCAGGACAACCACCTCTGGCCGTAATAACGGCCTTGATACGCCTGGGCATTGAGTCAAACAGCTTGGATGGCATGTACGGATACAGCTGCCCATGCAGCTTCAACACGATACTGCAGTTCATAAAGAGTAGTGATTGGCGTATTGTGACGAGCCAGTTGCTCGGCCACCATTGACCATACGTTTTCAATTGGTGAGAGATCTGGAGAATGTGCTTGGCCAGGGCAGAAGTCGAACATTTTCTGTATCCAGAAAGGCCCGTTACAGGACCTGCAACATGCGGTCGTGGATTATCCTGCTGAAATGTATGGTTTCGCAGGGATCGAATGAAGGGAAGAAAAAAATGAAATGGCTCTGAGCACTATGGGACTTAACTCCTGAGGTCATCAGTCCCCTAGAACTTAGAACTACTTAAACCTAACTAACCTAAGGACATCACACACATCCATGCCCAAGGCAGGATTCGAACCTGCGACCGCAGCGGTCGCGCGGTTCTAGGCTGTAGCGCCTCGAACCGCTCGGCCACAGTGGCCAGCGAATGAAGGGTAGAGCCACGGGTCGTAACACATCTGAAATGTAACGTCCACTGTTCAAAGTGCCGTCAGTGCGGACAAGAGGTGACCGAGACGTGCAACAAATGGCACCCCATACCATCACGCCGGGTGATACGCGAGTATGGCGATGACGAATACACACTTGCAATGTGCGTTCACCGCGATGTCGCCAAACACGGATGCGACCATCATGATGCTGTAAACAGAGCCTGGATTCATCCGAAAAAATGACGTTTTGCCATTCGTGCACCCAGGTTCGTCGTTGAGTACACCATCGCAGGCGCTCCTGTCTGTGATGCAGCGTCAAGGGTAACTGCAGCCATGGTCTCCGAGCTGATAGTCCATGCTGCGGCAAACGTTGTCGAACTGTTCGTGCAGATGGTTGTTGACTTGCAAACGTCCCCATCTATTGACTCAGGGATCGAGACGTGGCTGCACGATCTGTTACAGCCATGCGGATAAGATGCCTGTCATCTCGACTTCTAGTGACACGAGGCCGTTGGGATCCTGCACGGCGTTCCTTATTACCCTCCTGAACCCACCGACTCCATATTCTTCTAACAGTCATTGGATCTCGACCAACGCGAGCAGCAGGGTCGCGATACGATAAACCGTAATCGCGATGGGCTACAATTTCCCTCCTCCCTACACGAGGCATCAAAACAACGTTTCACCAGGCAACGCTGGTCAACTGTTGTCTGTGTATGAGAAATCGGTTGGAAACACTTTCCTCATGTCAGCACGTTGTAGGTGTCGCCACCGGCGCCAACCTTGTGTGAATGTTCTGAAAAGCTAATCATTTGCATATCACAGCATCTTCTTCCTGTCTGTTAAATTTCGCGTCTGTAGCACGTCATTTTCGTGGTGTAGCAGTTTTAATGGCCAGTAGCGTATTTATCCCGCTGTGAGACAGGGCGGTCAAATCCTTCATGGAAAAGCGTTTGCGGTTGCACTCGAAACCATGATTGTACCCAGGCGCGCACCTCTTCGTTCGAAGCAAATCGACGGCCGCGAATGACTTTCTTCAAGGCTCCAAAACTATGGAAATCGCCCACATGTTGCCAAGGTTGTTAAGACTACACTGCATAAATTTCGCTGGGAAGCCCTTACACATCCCCCATAAGTCCCACTCTCTCCCTATGCGATTTCTATACTTTTTGAGCCCTGAAGTAAGGCACACATGGCCTTTGCTTAGGACGAAGAGGCAACTGCAAACATTTTTCCATGAAGGCGTTTACCGGCTTGTCTCACAGTGGAATAAATTTATGGCGCTACCTTTAGAAATAATAAACAGTTTACTTACTTTTTTCCGTGTGCATCGTTTTCATTTGACTGCCCCGTATACTTACATTTGAGTTAGTAGATAATGAAGGTACGTTTGCTGGTGAGAATAATACTGACGGTACACTTGGTATTTCTGAGTTTCCTGCAATATCGAGAGAAACCTCCACAAAAGCACCTGTTTGATTGTTAACTTTATCTACTATCTGCTTCACGGCCGCTCTGAAGGAAGGAGAGGAGTAGATTTAACGTCCCGTCGACATTGATATCACTAGAGACGGAGCACAAGCTCGGATTTTGTGAAGGATGGGGAAGGAAGTCGGCCGTCCCCTTTCAAACGAATCATCCCGGCATTTGCCTGGAGCGATTTAGGTAAAACACGGAAAACCTAAATCTGGAGTGCCGGATACGGGTTCGAACCGTCATCCTTCCGAATATGAGTCAAGTATGCTAACTACTGCACCACTTCGCACTCTCGGCAGCTCTGTATAATTAGTATAGCCTTACCTGTATAGCACGGTATTACTGTCTACGTACACAGAGAAGTATTTACAAAATGGAAGTTAAGCTTTGATAATTTTGTGGTAAGGTCTTATGGGACCAAACTACAGAGGTCATCGGTCCCTAAGCCTACACGCTACTTAATCTAACTTACACTATGGACAACACACGCACCCATGCCCGAGGAAGGACTCGAACCTCCGACGGGGGTGAGCCGCACAGACCGTAACAAGGCGCTGGATTACCCCGCGCGGCTTAAGCTCTGGTAAAGTATCATAAAAAGAAAGTGGAGAAAGCATGCATCACAGTTCATATTCAGGCTACCCGTATTATGTTGATGAACTTTGATTTATAATATAGGCTTACAATTATTTCCTTACTGCAAATGGCGTACTCCACTATTTCTGCACTTAACCCTTTTGGATAGTCTATTTCATCTCTTGCAAACATTAACTATTCACTTCAAGAATTTTAACTTATTGCGTGTTAATCATTATGCTAGAGATCTAATACTTAAAAGTTTTGTCCGGTGCTACCCGAACGTCACTTTTCCTTGGAGATGGATTGCGCTTGGGTCGCCAAGACTGTGCTCTCCGCTCGTCCGATTTGATTCCAATGGACTTTTTCGTCTGGCCAGTTTATCAGGTTCGAGTTGAAATGCCACACTTTTGTTGCTGTTGAACAAATAACGCCAGGCATATTAGCAAGATTGATCCGCGCTATACAGGAACGATGGTACTTGCGTTTACATTTGAAGGGTGAGTACATTGTAATGCTCTATATTAGTGTTGTCAAATGTCTAGTACGTTCATGTTGTTTCTAGTCCGTAATAAAGTCCTAAACTGGAAAACCGTATGTGGCTTTATAAATACCATGTACTTTGATGGTGAGGAAGAGAATCTGTTGACAATATACCCGGTTTCTCGGCATTTTTTGGATTTCCGTCCTATTTAGTGTTCTCTGAATTTTGGTTCCCCTAGTAGCTGCCTAGTACACCCATACGGTAGAGCCAGCCCTGCCTGTGCTAATCTGCTGTCAGATTTTAAAAGCCTGTTACTATTGCCTATTTCTGCCCTACTTGTCCGCTAACATAATTCACTATGCAAATACCTGTTTTCTTTCTACAGCTACGTCCACTGGCGGTTCCTGTAGAAGCAGTAGCATATTAAGTACTATGGCACGGTGTTAACCTGTCAGACGTTGGATCTATAGGCCGTACGTTTGAACGTTCATTCCTATAATTTTTATCTGTCACGTTTCACTGCTTTGAACGCTGGCGATTAATGTGAAAAAGTCAAGGTTCGTAATCCACGTTAAAATGTGCGTCTCCCAACTGACTTGGTAAATCACTCAAAAGGTCAGAGGCAATCAACGTGATACCACCTCCAACAGGACCATTCCTAGCAAGGCATTTTCATGTTAAAGCAAACCACTCTGCTGACAACATCACTGCCGTACTGTCAAGAGCATTGTGCGAGTGGCTTCATGAGTTCCTGCCAGAAGGTGATCAGAATATCACAATTGACAAATTTGTGCACTACCTGGAATCCTGGTCAGATCCTTATCTCCCTGTTAACTAACAACGGAAAAAGTGTAATATAATTTCAATATAAAGTTTGCGCGTTTTAAAACGAAGTGCCATAAGGTGAAGTTTTGCGACGGGGACTCGAACCCAGCACGTAATCATAATTTTAACTAAGTACAATCAGATATTATATATCAAATTTTTTCACCAGCAGCGAGATGTTTGAATGTGGAATGCGGATACAATTTTTTTTTCCTGATCGGGGATCCAACCCGGCACCTACCGCCGTTGTTTTCTATCCACGAATTGTTTGCTCACCAGTAGTGAGATGTGTGTGTGTGTGTGTGTGTGTGTGTGTGTGTGTGTGTGTTTGACTAGAAACAACGCCACCTATCTTTCGTTACTATTGATAACACACGAAGAGACATTAAAAGCGAAAATTACTTATCACTAATAGTTCGTTGTGCATATGCTAGGGCTTCAAATGAAATCGCGAATATTTTTGTGCTGGACAAGGATTCGAGCCCACATATGTGCCTTTCGTGGAGACCTAAAAGAGTTTGCAATCGTGGGGAAAACAACCAAATTATCGAACTACACTCATGCTCCTAAATTAAGGATAATGCTGATACATGGTGAAACAATGCAGTGGTGGGCGGTTTGCGGGTTTAAATCACATCGGGGTATGACCATGTGGTACATTTGACCTGCAGCCGTCGCACGGTGGGGCTGGCAGTAGTCCACATGCGCAGAGGTGTGTTGGTGCATGTCAGAGTACGGTGGAGCGAGTAAGTGTGCAGATGTTTTCAGACGTGCTAACGGTGATTGTGTGTTGGAAGTGGTTCAAAGAACACATATTGATGACGTTGTGAGAGGTAGAATACTATGGCGACTGGAGGCTCGTCAAAACAGCAGGTCGTAGCACGGGCCCCCTGTGTGCCACAAAGTGTGATCTCAAGATTGTGGCAACGATTCCAGCAGACAGGAAACGTGTCCAGGCGCTACAGTACGGGACGTCCACAGTGTACAACACCACAAGAAGACCGATATCTCACCATCAGTGCCCGCAGTCGGCCACAGAGTACTGCAGGTAGCCTTGCTCGGGACCTTACCGCAGCCACTGGAACAGTTGTCTCCAGACACACAGTCAACAGACGACTGAAAAGACATGGTTTATTCGCCCAGAGACCTGCAAGGTGCATTCCACTGACCCCTGGTTACAGGAGAGCCCGTAAGGCAGGGTGTCAAGAGCACAGTACAAGGTCATTGGAACAGTGGTCCCAGGTTATTTTCACGGACGTGTCCAGGTATAGTCTGAACAGTGATTATCGCCGAGTTTTCATCTGGCGTGAACCAGGAACCAGATACCAACCCCTTAATGTCCTTGAAAGGGACCTGTATCGAGGTCGTGGTTTGATAGTATGGGGTGGGATTATGATTGGTGCATGTACACCCCTGCATGTCTTTGACAGAGGAACTGTAACACGTCAGGTGTAACGGGACGTAATTTTGCACCAGTATGTCCGCCTTTTCAGGGGTGCAGTGGGTCCCGCCTTCCTCCTAATGGATAATAACGCACGGCCCCATCGAGCTGCCATCGTGGAGGAGTAAGTGAACAGAGTGGCCTGCCTGTTCTCCAGACCTAAACCCCATCGAGCATGTCTGCGATGCTCTCGGTCGACGTATCGCTGCGCGCCTTCAAACCCCTACGACACTTCAGGAGCTCCGACAGGCACTGGTGCAAGAATGGGAGGCTACACCCCAGCAGCTGCTGGACCACCTGATCCAGAGTACTCCAACCCGTTGTGCGGCCTGTGTACGTGTGCATGGTAATCATATCCCATGTTGATGTCGGGGTACATGCGCAGGAAACAGTGGCGTTTTGTAGCACATGTGTTTCGGGACGGTTTTCTCAACTTATCACCAATATCGTGGACTTACAGATCTGTGTTTTTTTGTGCATATGCTACTAGCGCCAGTTATGGGTAGTGCCACGTTGTGTGGCACCAAATTCTGCAATTATCGTTAATTTATCAGCATGAATGTACACTCCTGGAAACGGAAAAAAGAACACATTGACACCGGTGTGTCAGACCCACCATACTTGCTCCGGACACTGCGAGAGGGCTGTACAAGCAATGATCACACGCACGGCACAGCGGACACACCAGGAACCGCGGTGTTGGCCGTCGAATGGCGCTAGCTACGCAGCATTTGTGCACCGCCGCCGTCAGTGTCAGCCAGTTTGCCGTGGCATACGGAGCTCCATCGCAGTCCTTAACACTGGTAGCATGCCGCGACAGCGTGGACGTGAACCGTATGTGCAGTTGACGGACTTTGAGCGAGGGCGTATAGTGGGCATGCGGGAGGCCGGGTGGACGTACCGCCGAATTGCTCAACACGTGGGGCGTGAGGTCTCCACAGTACATCGATGTTGTCGCCAGTGGTCGGCGGAAGGTGCACGTGCCCGTCGATCTGGGACCGGACCGCAGCGACGCACGGATGCACGCCAAGACCGTAGGATCCTACGCAGTGCCGTAGGGGACCGCACCGCCACTTCCCAGCAAATTAGGGACACTGTTGCTCCTGGGGTATCGGCGAGGACCATTCGCAACCGTCTCCATGAAGCTGGGCTACGGTCCCGCACACCGTTAGGCCGTCTTCCGCTCACGCCCCAACATCGTGCAGCCCGCCTCCAGTGGTGTCGCGACAGGCGTGAATGGAGGGACGAATGGAGACGTGTCTTCTTCAGCAATGAGAGTCGCTTCTGCCTTGGTGCCAATGATGGTCGTATGCGTGTTTGGCGCCGTGCAGGTGAGCGCCACAATCAGGACTGCATACGACCGAGGCACACAGGGCCAACACCCGGCATCATGGTGTGGGGAGCGATCTCCTACACTGGCCGTACACCACTGGTGATCGTCGAGGGGACACTGAATAGTGCACGGTACATCCAAACCGTCATCGAACCCATCGTTCTACCATTCCTAGACCGGCAAGGGAACTTGCTGTTCCAACAGGACAATGCACGTCCGCATGTATCCCGTGCCACCCAACGTGCTCTAGAAGGTGTAAGTCAACTACCCTGGCCAGCAAGATCTCCGGATCTGTCCCCCATTGAGCATGTTTGGGACTGGATGAAGCGTCGTCTCACGCGGTCTGCACGTCCAGCACGAACGCTGGTCCAACTGAGGCGCCAGGTGGAAATGGCATGGCAAGCCGTTCCACAGGACTACATCCAGCATCTCTACGATCGTCTCCATGGGAGAATAGCAGCCTGCATTGCTGCGAAAGGTGGATATACACTGTACTAGTGCCGACATTGTGCATGCTCTGTTGCCTGTGTCTATGTGCCTGTGGTTCTGTCAGTGTGATCATGTGATGTATCTGACCCCAGGAATGTGTCAATAAAGTTTCCCCTTCCTGGGACAATGAATTCACGGTGTTATTATTTCAATTTCCAGGAGTGTATATTGTTCCACGTGGATTGGATACAACGAAAGATGAGTCTGAATTTGAATTCCAGTCCGGCACCAAATTTTTCAACATCCCAAGTTCAGGTAAAATAAGAGCGCTGTGACGTGAAATGACCGTTGGCTCATTAAGTAAAATGAAGTTTATAGAGTAAGGAATTTCACTGGCGACAGACTTTCTGTTAGTTACGACTTCCGCCTCTGCTGTGGCCCAACCTAAACCTGTACTGCCTTAGATGGTAGCGAAGGGATATGATGCTTATGAAACGGATTGTGCACAACGGTGAAAGCTGACGTTCTTCACTTGCCATTACTAGACGAGAAGGAGATTTATTCATATTTGTTTAAGGTGGCTTTCTAGTCTAGGAGACCAATTTTTACCTCATTGTCAACATTTGTTTTGAGGTGAAGTCATAAAATAAGTCAAGCAATGCTTATATCCTTTTATTCATCTATCTTTTAGCTGAATATCAAGTTTTTTGTCCAGAAATATTATGGTGTTATTAAACAAAAGGGCGTCGAAGATCGTAATGCACGCCGTGCACCGGTAGGCGGGTCGACCTGGTTCAAAAATAGGGTTGTCTGTAACACACCAAACCAAAAAATTATTAAAATATATGAGTGTAGCTATGGCCTGAACCTCTGAAAAGTGAAAAAATGTCTTTTTTCAGAGAATGGCGGATATTTGAAAAAAGTGAAAAAATCGATTATTTTTAGGCATAAAAGATCGATATTTTGAAAACTGGTGAACTTTTAGAGGTTCCGACCACAGCTATTTCATTTCTCTACAAAAATGGCTACGCGGCTTCAAAATAGGCTGAGTAGTTTTTTGGCAGTCCAAAAACCCAACAAAAAATGTGACTCTTAGCAAAACGCGTTTAAAGTTTGGAAAGGGGTTTCTTCTGTTTTTTGGGACTTACTATCAGTCTGCGATGCCTGAAGCACACAGTACGCCTTCCTCCATCTAGTAAATTTCGTTCGCGTGCACCGCTGGCTCCCGGGTCGCTTCTTTACTTGCCGTAGACGCGCGGTGCACTGAGCGTACAGGCGGTTCGGGTTGCGCCATCTGCAAAATTGGAAGGCCGTGTTGCCGAAGTTGAATGTCCATGACATTCGTTCAAAAATGGTTCAAATGGCTCTGAGCACTATGGGACTTAACATCTGAGGTCATCAGTCCCCTAGAACTTAGAACTACTTAAACCTAACTAACCTAAGGACATCACACACATCCATGCCAGAGGCAGGATTCGACCCTGCGACCGTAGCGATCGCGCGGTTCCAGACTGAAGTGCCTAGAACCGCTCGGCCACACTGGCGGGCAAGCTTTGCACCACACCGAAAACTATATAGGGTGTCCCAAGAAAAATTGTTAAATATACGGGGATATCACAGGAACGATCAATAGAAGTAATAAAGTCCAGTAATCTGCATACCTTAAGAGCTATTAGCACGTAATCTTCGACACCATGAAACAAATACCATCTACTGCAAACAGTTTGCTTTCCACATTTTGCGAGGAGGTCGCATGGACCAAAACAAAAAAAGTCTAGTAAACGTGAGCTCTAAAATACATACCTTAAGAGCTATGACTACTTGTTGGGTAGAAGAGATGAATTTCACAGTATCGAAGACGAATAAGTGCTCATAGCTCTAAAGGTATGCATTTTAGAGTCCATTTTTAGTAGAATTTTGATTCCAATGGTCGTTCTTGTCGTAACCCAGAATATTGGCCAATCCTCATGGGACTCTCTCTCTATATTCGTGTGTCTCTTTTCATTTTAGATAACTGCATCATCTGCAGAAAGTTTGAGATTACAGATAATACTATCTGCCAAGCTAATACGGCCCCAAATACTTCTCCGGAGCACGCCTGAAATTACTAGTTCTGTCGACGAGTTTCCAGTCAAGATAATACGCTGTAGCCTTCCTTCCAACAAATGCTCAACCTAGTCACAAAGTACATCTGATACTCCACAAGACCGTACCTTCGTTAGTAAAAGTTAGTATGTTTTTTGAAAGTCAAGAAATACTGCATCCACCTTACGCCTTGATCCATTTTCAGAATCAATGTCAGAAACGCTTGAGTTCGGCTCCATCGATGTTTGTCGGAATCCATGCTGCGTGGAATGGAATAGGTCATTGTGTTGGAGATAACACAACACGTTTGAGCACAGGATATATTCTAAGATTCAACGACAGATGAATGTGAGAGATATTGGACTCTAGTTTTGTGGATCGCTTCTGATGTCTTCTGTGGTTGCTTCCAACTCCAGTGCACATAGTTTTATTTATTTATTTTGTCGGATTCCATCGGATCCAGTGACCTCGTTTAACTTTAGCTGAGTAGTTTGTCTGCATTGTAATGCTCCCACACGGAAAAAAAATGTACAGTTCAGGCGTTAGATTACAATCACATGTGTGTGTGTGAAAAATATGGCGACAACCTGTAGCTGTAATCTACACGAATATCGGAATGGTATAGAATGAGATAAACAAGGACTTGAAACACTACCATCCGGAAAAAAATCTACAGTTTAATCACTGAATTACGATCATCTGTGTCTGAAACATCAGTACAAGACGAGTAGCAGCGGTGTACATGGGTATCACGAATGACAAACCTACATCAATAAAAATAGTTGCCTCATGTCCGAAAGATCATCACCTGAGAACTGCTTGACCGATTTGGTTGATTTTTTGTTGCTCTTGTGTTCGTTATTGTCAGGAAACATTTGTATGAGAAAAAGTTGGAAAATCCAACGGAAAAATGCGAAATTAACATAAATTGCTACATGTTTGAAATATCATCAATTAAGAACGGCTCGACAGATTTGGTTGATTTGGTCTTTGTTGTGTTTGTAATTGTCAGGACGAGGTTTGTATGACAGAAAATTTTTTGAAAAATTCACAAGGAAAGTCGGAAATTACAATCAGGTGTGTAAGATCGTAACTTGAGAACGGCTGGATTGATTTCGTTGATTCTTTTTTGTTGTGTACGTAACTGTGGACGGTAGAGGCATTTTTGGTATGAAAAAGAAAATAAAAAAGATTTTGCGTTCAGTTCGACAGTCCTGCTGTCTCATGTTTTCGTAGAAAAAAAAAGAAAAGAAAACCAGTTTGACAGTTACATACGAGGGTTGGAACTTAAATAGTGGCAACTATTTATTCACAACCGATGCAAAGAGTTACATGTTTGCATTTGTTACTGTCCTTCAAAGTAGTCACCAGCGTTGTGTAGAACCCGTTGCCAGCGATGTGGAAGACGCAGTATGCCGTTAGCAGAGAGCCTGTTCTGTTGCTGGTGCGAATGGAGCGGTTTAAAGTTATGGTGATTCTAGTGTACGACTGTGATGGTGTTATCCTAACACATTACGTTCTTCCACGGCAGACCGTCAATGCACAGTATTAAGGTTCGTTTTTGGGGCATCGCCTGCGACCAGCGTTGCGAAAGAAGCGCCGACACTTTCTGCGCAGCCCACCCATCATTTTGCACGGCAATGCGCGGGCGCATACACCGCAGGCTGTGGCTGCCCTGTTCGGCCGATGGGACTGTACCATCCACCATACTCCCCGGACTTAAATCCTTGTGACTTTGATTTGATTCCGAAGATGAAGGAACCACTTTGTGGCATTCGCTTCAGAACTGTTCCAGAGATTCGACAGGCAGTAGACCGGTCTATTCGCACCATCAACAGAACATGTTCTGCTAACGATATACCACGCCTTCCACATCGCTGGCAACGGGTTCTAAACAACGCTGGTGACTACTCTGAAGGACAGTAACAAGTGCAAACATGTAAATCTTTTGTATCGGTTGCGAATAAATAGTTGCCACTATTTAAATTCCAACCCTCGTATATGATATATGAATACATGTGTAACATCTCGAAAAGTTCTTGACCGATTTTCTACAGATTTTATACGCGACACCCTAATGAACGTTTGGACGGACATAGGGTATACATTTTTGTAATATATTACATAAATAAATATATGTGTAATCTGCACTGAAGCGCCAAAGAAACTGGTATAGGCATGCGTATTCAAATACAGAGATAAGTAAACAGGCAGAATATGGCGCTGCGGTCGGAAACGCTTATATAAGACAAGTGTCTGGCGCAGTTTTTAGATCGGTTATTGCTGCTACAGCGGCAGGTTATCAAGATTTAAGTGAATTTGAACGTGGTGTTACGGTCGGCGCACGAGCGATGGGACACAGAAAAAAAAAAAAAAAAAAAAAAAAAAAAAAAATATATATATATATATATATATATATATATAAATTAAAAAAAATAAATGTGTGTGAAATCTTATGGGACTTAGCTGCTAAGGTCATCAGTCCCTAAGCTTTCACACTACTTAACCTAAATTATCCTAAGCACAAACACACACACCCATGCCTGAGGGAGGACTCGAACGTCCGCCGGAACCAGCCGCACAGTTCACGACTGCCGCACCTCAGACCGTTCGGCTAATCCCGCGCGGCGGGACACAGCATCTCCGCAGTAGCGATGAAGTTTTTTTTTTTTTTCGTTTACGACCAATTCAATTCACGAGTGTACCGTGTGTATCAGGAATCCGGCGAAACATCAAATCTCCGACATTGCTGCGGTCGGAAAAAAATCCCGCGAGAACGGGACCAACTACGACTGAGGGGAATTGCTCAACGTGGCAGAAGTGCAACCCTTCCGCAAGTTGCTGCTGATTTTAATGTTGGGCCATCAACAAGAGTAAGCGTGCGAACCACTCAAAGAAACATCATCCATGTGGGCGTTCGGAGCCGAAGGCCCACTCGTGTATCCTTCATGACTGCACAACACAAAGCCTTACGCCTTGCCTGGGCGCGTCAACACAGACAGTGGACTGTTGATGACTGGAAACATGTTGCCTGTTCGGAGGTCTCGTTTCAGTTTGGATGGACGTGTACGGGTATGGAGACAACCTCATGAAGCCATGGACCCTGCATGTCAGCAGGGGACTGTTCAAGCCGGTGGAGGCTCTGTAATGGTGTGGGGCATGTGCAGTTGGAGTGATATGGGACCGCTGATACGTCTAGATACGACTCTGATGCGTGACAGGTAAGTTTGATCACCTGCATCCATTCACGTCCATTGTGTATTTCGACGGACTTGGGCAATTCCAGCAAGACAAGGCGATACCCCACACGTCCACAATTTCTACAGAGTGGCTCCAGGAACACTCTTCTGTGTCAAAACACTTTCGCTGGCCACCAAACTCCCCTGACATGAACATAATTGAGCAAAATCTGGGATACCTTGCAACGTGCTATCCAGAAGAGATCTCCACTCCCTCGTTCTCTTACAAATTTATGGACAGCCCTGCAGGATTCATGGTGTCAGTTCCCTCCAGTACTACTTTAGATATTAATCGAGCCCATGCCATGTCTTGTTGCGGCATTTCTGCGTGCCCGCGGGGGCGCTACACGATATTAGGGGGGGGGGGGGGGGCAGCTCTCCTGGACGGCGGGGCATAACACACCACCAGGCTACATGCAGCAACAAATGGTTCAAATGGCTCTGAGCACTATGGGACTTAACTCCTGAGGTCATCAGTCCCCTAGAACTTAGAACTACTTAAAGCTAACTAACCTAAGGACATCACACACATCCATGGCCGAGGCAGGATTCGAACCAGCGATCGTAGCGGTCGCGCGGTTCCAGACTGTAGCGCCTACAACCGCTCGACTACCCCGGCCGGCTACACGATATTAGGCAGGTGTACCAGTTCCTTTGGTTCTTCAGTGTATAAAGGGAAAAAGTTGTTACGAGAAGTCTCGAAAAGATCTTGACGGATTTACTTTAAACTTTTACGCGATTCTGTTATGAACATTCAGACGGAAGTGGACATACAGAAGGGGGGCAGGTGGTCGACAGAGAGAGGGAGAGGAGATAATTCAGAGAGATGAGGGGAGGGGGAGATGTACGGAGGGAGAGAGAGGGGAGATGAGAAAATGGGCAGAGAGGAGGCGCAACGAATTTAGGATGTATATACAATTCCCATAGATATTTAGCACTTGTGAGGCATTGTCGGGTTCGGTAGTAAGAAGACAAGCAAGGAGCTGCATCCGGAAAGAATCTACCGATCAGGCGCTGAATTACAGTCATCCGTGCTCGAAAAATCCGTACAAAACGTGCATGAGTTGTGCACACAAATAACATGAATGGCAGGCAACAGGATAAACAAGAAGTTGCAACGCTTCCATTCGGGAAAAAAGTTTACGGTTTACGAACAGAACTACGATAATTCCTGGGTGAGAAACGCACGCAAAACATGTAGCAGTAAATTACACGTATGTTACGGACGAGAAACAATGAGGTAAACAATGACGTGCACAGATCATTTCTGCGGAAACGGCCCTCGGCATTGTTCAGAAGCTATAAAAGCAAGCGAGCCGCGGCACCGGGCAACAGCTTTCTGAGCGAGCAACCGAGACCAGGGAGGTCGCAGCAGCTGCAGAACCATCGACAGACCGGACACCCATCTGACAGCTGAGCCATGGCTCCTACATTCCAGGGCGGCAAATCGAACGGCGGCAGGAAGCGCCTGCTGACTGTCATCTCGGAGGCGCTCAAGCAGCTGGGGGACGGCCACGGCTCGTCTCCCAAGCAGATACTCGCCTGGGTGGAGAAGAACCCCACCGTCGCCAAAAGGGCAAGTCGAGCGCTAAGCGAGCCGTGCCTTAGTTCTGTCGCAGTTGGCAGGACGTTAGGAGCAGGTGTGAGCCTGGGGCGGACGCTTCTGTGCAGGTGGACGAGCCGCGCCTGCTGCACACGCTGAAGAGGGCGGTGGAGGCGGGGGTGCTGACGGCTCGCGGCGGCCGCTATAAGCTGGCGGCGCGGGATGACGACCGCGAGTTGTGCTGCCGCAGGCGCCGCCGCCGCAGCTGCAGGAGGAGGCGTCGCCGCAGCTGCAGGAGGAGGCGTCGCCGCAGCTGCCGTAGGCGCCGCCGCCGCAGCTGCCGTAGGCGCCGCCGCCGCAGCTGCCGAAGGCGCCGCCGCCGCAGCTGCCGTAGGCGCCGCCGCCGATCGTGCAGACGTAGGAGGAGGAGGAGCTGTCGGAGGCGGCGTCGCCGTTCCTGCAGGCGCAGGAGGCGAAGGTACTTGCTTAACCCTGTAGCAGATAGGCACGAGCTGCCACGCCTTGCGGTGAACGTGTAAATTTAACCCCCTGCTCCTGTCCGCAGCTGCCGCCGCCGCCGCCGACGCTCCTGTAGGAGGCGCCGCCGCCGCTGCAGCAGTGATCCGGAGGCGGCGTCCCTGGCCAGCGTAGATGCCGCTGCGGGCCAGACGTCGAGCGGCTCGGGCCAGCCTCCGCAGCATGCGATGCAGCAAAACTAAATGTGTCGTCGTTCCCTCCCACTAGTGCTCGCTGTACCAAATCTTGTGTCAATAAAATTTTAAAATTTTAGTTTTGTTTTTACTTAACTCTCTAAAAAACACTGCTGTTCACTATTATGTGGAAAAGTCTGGAAAAAAATAAAGACCGTGTTGAAAAAAGGTAAACAACACACCAAGCATGCTCTAAGAAACATGTATTCCGTCCAGGTAACCCTAGCAAATACCTCCCACAAATTGGTAGTGTCTGTTGAAAAAAAGTAAAGTTACCAAGGAAAAACTAAAGCTACAAAGTATTTTCTAGGAAACATTCCGTTCAGCTATCTCTAGCAAACACGTGTAAGAGTAATGGCATTTGGTTGAAAATGTACCAACTCTGAGATAGCAAATACCTGTTGGCCGCTAAGGCCACCAAATCTGAGATAAAAATAAAAAAAAAGTAAAAAAAAATATCCGGACGTTACTGATATCGGGTTCTAGATTAGAGCTCGCTCTCCCTTACAGTTTCTACATGGAAAGCAATGATATCGGGTTCTAGATTAGAGCTCGCTCTCCCGTACAGTTTATACATCGAAAACGATCATCCAGTTTCGGACGAAGTACAAGAACTGTAAATAGCTCGCTCTCTCGTACAGTTTATACATCGAAAGCAATCATCCAGTTTCGGACGAAGTACAAGAACTGAAAATATTCAACCGCGGCAGATCAGCCTGTACAGTTTCGTACGATGCGACCTCGAGCCAGACAGACACCATCGGCCTACACGCTGCGCGACGAGAATTCGCCTTGCCGGCACAGGCACGCCAAGGATGCGTTAGCGCCAGCAAAGCAAATGGTGCGAATGCGACGCCTCACCGATTAGTCGCTGTCCCAGCAGACTGATGCAGTTACTGTCTACTCTCATATTCCCCGCTGGTGGCCAGATTGTGCGCAATGTGAATGTACAGGCTAGCGGGAGAATAAATATTTACGTCTGAAAAAAAAATGGCTCTGAGCACTATGGGACTTAACATCTTACGCCATGAGTCCCCTAGAACTTAGAACTACTTAAACCTAACTAACCCAAGGACATCACACACATCCATACCCGAGGCAGGATTCGAACCTGCGACCGTAGCAGTCCCGCGGTTCCGGACTGCAGCGCCAAGAACCGCACGGCCACCGCGGCCGGTTACGTCTGACCTCTACCAGATAATGAAGGCAAGAAGACAAATACATTAGTCCAAGTCTCTCCGTTTCTTTCTGAACAAGTTAAGTTAGAGTCTTTGCAAATATCTCTGAAAAAACTACACTGGTGTGCAAATCTTAAACACGAATATAAATTTTGCTTAAAGTGTATGCCAAGTAACATAGCACAATGAAACTTGGACCGTACACGGAAGGAATTACTACAGTGATGTACAGCAGGTAACTGAAAGATATACACAGTGAGACGATCACAAATGACAAGAAATTATTATACTGAAGTCGTCCGATTTATGGTGGTGCCCTTGACATTACGAAAGAGGCGACATGGGTCTGAACAGGGTGTGTGCTTATCACGGACGGCACTTCATACTCTGTAACGTGCTCCCATGCGGCTACAAGGTTGGTAAGCAGTCTTGTGGACGGGCGTACCTCTCTCCAACACATCCCACCCGTGTTCGATGGGATTTAAATCGGCGGAACAGAGAGGCCAGTCCATTTTCCGAATTCCTCTCCTTCAGGATCTCCTCCACCTGCGCTGTACGATGTGGTCGTGTATGGAAGCAGTACGGTATCACAGTAACCTTGTTCAGAGAGTGTACTGTGTTCAAAGACTTGGAGGTCAGAACACCACTATTAACACACGGATCACAAAAACGATCATGTTCGATAATGTTCCTGGGTACGTCCAGAATCACTACTCAGACTAAATCTGCTGCTCTGAACCGAGAAGAGCACGCGACCCCAAAGTCGTTTAATGACTACGAGTAGGCGACACAGTGTTGGGCGTCCACGCATCATCACAGAACGTGAAAGTCAGATCTTTTCCCACTCTGTAAAACAGCACATAAAGCGATCTATGACAGATCTAACCATAAAGCACAGTGCTAGTATAAGTACAAGTGTTTCAGAGTACACCATTCTGCACACGTAGATGAACATTGGGTTCTGCAACAGACGACGCACTAAAATCATCAATTAGGATCGCAATGGGCACAGGTTTATCGAGATTGGACGTTGCATTAATGGAAAAGTGTCGCCTAATCGGACAGATCACCATTCTGCACACGTAGCTGAACATGGAGTTCTGCAACATACGACGCCTACATGCTACCAAATGGTTCAAATGGCTCTGAGCAGTATGGGCCTTAACTTCTGAGGTCGTCAGTCCCCTAGAACTTAGATCTACTTAAACCTAACTAACCTAAGGACATCACACACAGCAATGCCCGAGGCAGGATTCGAACCTGCAACCGTAGCGGTCGCGCTGTTCCAGACTATAGCGCTTAGAACCGCTCGGCCACCTCGTCCGGCCATGCTACCAAGTTGATCCACTAACATCACCAATTAGGATCGCAATGGGCATAGGTTTATCGAGATTGGACTTTGCATCAATGGAAAAGTGTCGCCTAGTAGGAATGATCATGTTTCTTGTTACACCAGGTCGATGATCTTGTCCGGATATGCCGTCATCCGGGCACTAGCTCATGGGTGGAGTACTACGCTACGAGGAACATTCATCTGGGCTTCCATATAACGTATGATAGTATTCGAAAGCCCCATGGCAGATGTGGACTACGTGAAAATTACTGCAGACCACCTGCATCCTTTCATGCTTGATGTCTTGCTTGACTGCGATGGCTTTTCCAGCAGAATAACTATCCGTGTGGTAAAGCCAGAACCGTGGTGCAGTGATTTGAGGAGCTTGACGGAGACCAACGTTCATGCCTTGGCCACCAAATTCGCCTGATCTCAAACCGGGGGACGCCATCGAGTGTCAGCTCCACGCCCGCAAATCACCAGATTGTAATTTATGTGTCTTGCGTGACCTGTGCATAGACGTCTGGTACCACCTACCTCCAGAAACCCATAGACTTAACGAATCCGTGCAGAAGCTGCAATGCACTCCGAACGTGGACAACACGCTGTTAAGCAGACGGTCTACACCTACATCTACATAGATACTCCGCAAGTCACTGTACGATGCGTGGCAGAGGGTACCCTGTACCACTACTAGTCATTTCCTTACCTGTTCCACTTTCAAATAGAGCGAAGGAAAAACGACTGTCTATATGCGTCCGTAAGAACTCTGATTTCTTGTATCTTATCTTCATGGTCATTACGCGTAACGTATGTTGGCGGCAGTAGGATTTTTCAACTTCAGCTTCAAATGCCATTTCTCTAAGTTTTTTTAATAGCGTGTTTCGAAAAGAACGTCGCCTTCCCTCCAGGGATTCACAGTTGAGTTCCCAAAGCATCTCCGTAACATTTACCTGTTGTTCGAACCTACCGATAACAAATATAGCAGCCCGCCTCTAAATTGGTTCGATGTCTTCCTTCAGTAATATGAATGTAATCATCACCAGAGTTGCAGGGTGCAACACTTTTAATTCTGTGCTCTATTGAGATAGTGAAGCCAGAATTTTTAAATGCAAAGAATAACTTCTTCATTCACAATGACAAGGTAATATTTTACCAGCGCCCGTTAGTGTAGAGAATAGCATAACCATGAGCTGTAACTGTAAATTGCCTCACTTCTGTTGGAGAAGGAAGTGAAGAGACGTAAAATAGTGGGCCCCAGATGTGGACAAAAAGAAGGAGTATTACTTAAAGATAATTACTAATGTGAAAATTCTGTAATTTGGAATTAAGATAGTAGTCTTTTATACAAAAGATTTATCTAACCGTGTTTCTTCCATTTTGTTCCGTATATGCCTAATTAAGAACAACAGAATGGGTACAGCTTACGAATTTCAATTGTTGACGGGTGCTAAATAATAACGCTGAAAGTGCCACCACTAGTCGAAATTGGGTTAACAGTGAAAGCTGGTTCTATGTGGCACTCTCCCACTGCTATGATGTTCAGAACTTTCAAATTGACAACTGCTAGCGCTCTTGTGGTAAAAAAATCAAACGTGCCTGCCTAACGTTGCATTTGAGCTGCACAAAACTCTAATTCGCATTGTGATATACAGGGTGGTCCATTGATCGTGATCGGGCCAAATATCTCACGAAATAAGCGTCAAACGAAAAAACTACAAAGAACTAAACTCGTCTAGCTTGAAGGGAGAAACCAGATGGCTCTATGGTTGGCCCGCTGGATGGCGCTGCCATAGGTCAAACGGATATCACTGCGTTTTTTAAAAAAGGAACCCCCATTTTTTATTACATATTCGTGTAGTACGTAAAGAAGTATAAATGTTTTAATTGGACCACTGTTTTCGCTTTGTGATAGATGGCGCCGTAATAGTCACAAACATATGGCTCACAATTTTAGACGAACAGTTGGTAACAGATAGGTTTTTTAAATTAAAATACAGAACGTAGGTACGTTTGAACATTTTATTTCGGTTGTTCCAATGTGATACATCTACCTTTGTGAACTTATCATTTCTGAGAACGCATGCTGTTACAGCCTAATCGCCTGTAAATACCACATTAATGCAATAAATGCTCAAAATGATGTCCGTCAACCTCAGTGCGTTTGGCAATACGTGTAACGACATTCCTCTCAACAGCGAGTAGTTCGCCTTCCGTAATGTTCGCACATGCACTAACAATGCGCTGACGCATGTTGTCGGGCGTTGTCGGTGGATCACGATAGCAAATATCCTTCAACTTTCCCCACAGTAAGAAATCCGGGGACGTCAGATCCGGTGAACGTGCAGAACATGGTATGGTGCTTCGACGACCAATCCACCTGTCGTGAAATATGCTATTCAATACCGCTTCAACCGCACGCGAGCTATGTGGCGGACATCGATCATGTTGGAAGTGCATCGCCATTCTGTCAAGCAGTGAAACATCTTGTAGTAACATCGGTAGAACATTACGTAGGAAATCAGCATACATTGCACCATTTAGATTGCCACAGATAAAATGGGGGCCAATTATCCTTCCTCCCATAATGGCGCACCATACATAAACCCGCCAAGGTCGCTGATGATCCACTTGTCGCAGCCATCGTGAATTTTCCGTTGCCCAATAGTGCATATTATGCCGGTTTACGTTATCGCTGTTGGTGAATGACCCTTCGTCGCTAAATAGAACGCGTGCAAAAAATCTGTCATCGTCCCGTAATTTCTCTTGTGCCCAGTGGCAGGACCGTACACGACGTTCAAAGTCGTCGCCATGCAATTCCTGGTGCATAGAAATATGGTACGGGTGCAATCGATGTTGATGTAGCATTCTCAACACCGACGTTTTTGAGATTCCGATTCTCGCGCAATTTGTCTGCTACGGATGTGCGGATTAGCCGCGACAGCAGCTAAAACACCTACTTGGGCATCATCATTTGTTGCAGTTCACGGTTGACGTTTCACATGTGGCTGAACACTTCCTGATTCCTTAAGTAACCTAACTGTCTGGCGAACGGTCCGGGCACTTGGATGAAGTCGTTCAGGATACCGAGCAGCATACATAGCACACGCCCGTTGGGCATTTTGATCACAATAGCCCTACATCAACACGATATCGACCTTTTCCGCAATTGGTAAACGGTCCATTTTATCACGGTTAATGTATCACGAAGCAAATACCGTCCGCACTGGTGGAATGTTACGTGATACCACGTACTTATATGTTTGTGACTATTGCAGCGCCATATATCACAGAGCGAAAAAAGTGGTCCAACTAAAACATTCATATTTCTTTACGTACTACACGAATATGTAATAACAAATGGGGGTTCCTATTTTTAAAAAACGCAGTTGATATTTGTTTGACCTATGGCAGCGCCATCTAGCGGGCCAACCATAGCGCCATCTGGTTACCCCCTTCAAGCTACACGACTTTCGTTCTTTGTATTTTTTCGTTCTTTGTAGTTTTTTCGTTTGATGCTTATTTCGTGAGATATTTGGCCCGGTCGCTATCAATGGACCACCCCGTATAAGCATTTTGAAAAACCTTTTATTCTTTCGACGGACTACGCTGTCGGAGTTGTTTTAAGACAGGAATATGATAGTGAGGCAAGACCAATTGATTACGCCTCCAGAAATTAATTACAGTACTACCGAGAAGGAGTTTCTAGCTCTCATGTTTGGAGTAAATTACTTTTAATGTTCACGTCAGTTCACTGTGTTACAGACCATGCTGCTTTAGTATGGATGTTAGTTTAAAGGACCCCTCTAGTCGCTTGACTAGATGGGCATTAAAATTATCAGAATGTGATTACACAGTTTGGCAAAATCCTGGTCGCCAGCACAGCAGTGCCGCCGGTCTAAGCAGAAGCGTTAGAGATGTTCAGACAGATGATGTTTCTATCGATGAATTGAAAGAGGCACAAGAGAGACATGTAGATTGCCATCGGTATGCTACAGTCCCAGATTTTGTTACGGAAGACGATATACTATACTGCAAAACCCCACTGGGTAACACAAGCGTTAGAGATGTTCAGACAGATGATGTTTCAATCGATGAATTGAAAGAGGCACAAGAGAGACATGTAGATTGCCATCGGTATGCTACAGTCCCAGATTTTGTTACGGAAGACGATATACTATACTGCAAAACCCCACTGGGTAACAGGATAGTAACACCTAAAGAATTGCAACAGCATGTTATGGCACAATGTCATGACAGCCTACAGGCCACCTTAAGGGGCGACAGGACAAAAAATGCTAGAACAGCCTCACGATGCTGATGGAGAGGTCGACAAACGGATGTTTGGAAGTATATACAAAATTGTTTGCCTTGTCGCAAAGATCGCCTCCATCAAGAACCAAAATACCTTTACAAACATAGCCAGAAACTACAAAACCATTCCAAACCATGGTCTTAGGTCTCGTACGTCCCTTTCCCCAGAGTAATCAGGGTAGCAAAAATATACTGTCAATCCTTGACACTTTTCCAGGTTCCTAATTTTAGTACCACTTGCGGACATGACCGCGGAAACAGTAGCGTGCGGACCATTCGGCAGCCCCGATTCAATACCTACTGAGCTTACTGACCAAGGTTCAAATTTCATGTCAGTTTTGTTCGTAGAGGTTTGCAAAATGTCAAGAACTAAAAAAAATGGCGAACTACTCCCTTTCACCCTAAAGCTAGCGGGCGCCTGGAGTGAGAGCACAAAACTATTGTGCAAATGCTATCGTATTGTGTAGGGAAGACCCATTTGGATTGGGACACATGTGTAGAATTTGTCACCTCAGCTTTGTGTCGTATCCATGAGGCAACGGGATACTCCCCATACGAAGCAGTCTATGAGAGACCCCTGAATCCACTTGTGAGACTGACAAATAGCCCCCTGACGTCAATATAGGCGAAGTGGAAGCGCTAGCCCCCCGTCTCAAAGATGAACACAGTAATTTAAAAGCTGCACAAAAACAGTTTGAACATAGCAACAAAGGCACTACCCTCTGTCAGTATGAGCTCGGGGATTTAGTATATATTGCTCCGAAATCCCCTGGTAAAAAAGGGACGAACTGTGTAGTTCACTGCTCGGTACGAGGGCCCCTATCCTCTGTTACGGATCACCTCACTAGCGAACGCCGAAATTCAGTTGCGGGATCGTAATAACACTTTGATCGGCTAAAGCCGTATCATGGCCCCTGTGCCGCCTCAAGCAGCACTGCCTGCCTCTAACCCTCAAGTCGCTCAGACGGGTAAGGGTGTCGCCATGAAAAAGCGTAAAAGGAAGAGAGATAGGGAGTTATTAGTACGTCTCGCTATGCTTTAAGAAACAAACATCCCTACGCCCTGAGGTATAGGAAAAAATAAGAAAAATGTGGTGATAAGAAAGCATCAAAATAGGGCAAGAAAATACGAATAATTTAACCATTTATTTGTATCTATATTAGCCGGACGGAACTGAGTGCAACAGAGATGCATGCTGTTCCGCTAAAACAACAACAAAAAAAAAGGTTTTTTGCAAGGGTTGCTTGTGCTCTTGTATGCTTCTAGTTGCATCATGTTGTAAGTCATAGAGTTAAGCATCATCAGTTAGAGCAGAGAAAAATAAGTCATGAGAACTAAATTATAATAAGCGAGCGAATTGTAAATGCCCTTTCATTTGTGACAAGGTTCTGCCACTTACAAGGAAACGTGAAAATATGAGTAAGTTTATGATGCAGCCGTCGCAATTTATGTAAGTTAGACATTGCCTAGCACTTACACGTGGTCATGAACAGAAAAGCTGAAGAGAATAAGTTTTACGAATTCACGGTAATCCATTGCTTAACTTTAATTATGGAGGTCCAAGGAGACAAAAGACCTCCACGACACATGTAGGAAACAGAAACAGTTTGCATAATGTCACTATAACTGAAACAGACACAAAATATAACGAAAGGCTCTAAGTCAATTTAAGTGTAAGACACAGGTGAAGAACACAGGTTATGTTCCACTTGAGAATCAGTCGGAAACTACTTCTTGTGCCAACTTGAACACCTAGAAAATGCAGAGTAAGTTAAAAGTGGCATCTCTGTTATTAGTACCGTTGGATAGCTCAAGGCACAAAAATCTCGCATTTACAAGTAACGACTGTTACCAGTACACAACTGTTTTATCTCTTGCTACAATGCTTCACGCATAGTGCAGTTCTATTTCTTAACAAGTATTACGATATGTTTTTTCAGTCAATGATTTATATTGGCACGAACGAATTGCTATGTATGCCTACACAGAGTGTAATACAAATGGAACACGTTACCCATTGCCATTGCTTGCGAGGTCAACCAATGTTATTTACACGAAGATAAAACAGTTCACCAAAACAGCTGAAGTTGTATACAACACTTACACGAGTTGAATTAGAACCATACTTCTAAACAAAACCATGACTATTATTTATTTTACACTCAGATTTCGTACACTGAGGCAGCAATTCAATCCCATTTAAGTTCAGGATTGGTGATTATTGTCTGGTAGTAAGGAAAATTTATTATAAAACAGGAAACTAACAAAGATCAGCTTATTTTCGTCAACTCAGAGGCAACAGGACGATAAGCGTGTGACTTAAGATTTCTACAACTTAGGATTGTATACTGACTTCTTGGTACATGCCTTCCATCCTCCTGATACGAAATATTAACGAAAGGTTGAAAAGCTTAGCCGCTGCGGCGAGCGAAGCTACATTGTCGCCCGCGCGTAGATTCGAATGCGCGCCGGCTCCCCCGCCCCTACTCCGGCACACGGCGGCCATTGCTCCGACGTGCGGTTCTCAGCTGTCCGTCCGCTTGCTGTTTACGATCACCACACGTGGCTTTCTTTACTAACCGTAGCATACCGGAAGATGATTTCCTTTCATAAGACACCCACTGCATTCCAACCCAGCAAAGTATAATTGAAACGTTAAGTTAAAACATTAAATTCACATTATCAAATAAAGGGTTAAGCGTTTGCTTTATGGATTAAATAAGTCCAATGTTAGACTGGTCAGAGCTCACCTGATGATGATGAAATGAATGTATGGCATGGTTTGCGGGGAGGTCCCATTCGGGGAAGTTCGGCCCCCAAGTACAAGTCTTATTTCAGTCGACGGCACATTGGGCGACATGCGCGCCGGTGTTGAGGTTGAAATGATGATGAGGACAACACATTACCCAGTCCCTGAGCGGAGAAAATCTCCCACCCGGCCGGGAATCGAACTTTTTTTGAAACAATATATATTTATTTAAAATATTAACAATGGTACGTTTTTAAACATTTCTTTCTATCAAGCTTTTATATTCCTACAGTTCGTTAACAACACTGTCGTTTTTATAGTTTTTCGTTTGTATATTCTTTTTCTTATTGATTTTTCCTTATTTTGTTCCTCGATTTTGTTCCTCGAAACCGTTTCCATGGCCATTTGTTGCCTTTTTTTTGGGGATAAACCTTTGCAGGACAGGCATAATAATTTATATCTGGGGTCAACACATCATTGATTATGACTTCAAATTTTGTGTATGTGATGCACTTTATGGCGCCAGAGGCATGTTCTGCAAGCTGGTTTGATTTTCTTTCTTTAGTCAGTACTCTTAGGTGGGACAGAATGAGAAAAAAACATCAGCATGACAGATGGAGCAGAAGTGGGAGAAAATTTTTTACATAGACTACAAACTAAAAGGTAAATTGAAAGAAAACAGTGTCATGTTATATAAGAAGCAGAGGTGAGTGTGAGTAAACAATATAAATTTTGTAAAGCATATAATAAAGGAAACCGTTCAATTTTTGTGAGTAATAGGCACTTTTCACTAAGTAATGCTTGTATCCTAAAACAATATAGTACAAATAATGAAGTATACCTGAGTGCTAGCCGGCCGCTGTGGCCGAGCTGTTCTAGGCGCTTCAGTCCGCAACCGCGCTGCTGCTCGATCGCACGTTCGAATCCTGCTTTGAGAATGGATGTGTGTGATGTCCTTAGGTTAGTTAGGTTTAAGTAGTTCTAAATCTAGGGGACTGATGACCTCAGATGTTAAGTCCCACACTGCTTAGAGCCATTTGAACCTGGGTGCTATGAAACAAACATGACAGGAAGTAAATGTTGTCTTTTTAACAAATACACGTTTAGAAATCACTGGTAGCACTATTGGACGTACTTTTGACTCTAATTTGGATGTGAGCATGACCGATGTTTAGTGAGGAGCCCTTGTAACACTGTTTCACTAGAAGAAACACTTTTAGACTATGATACTTGAATATTTTACGTGAGACGAGGAACACTTTATCTTTTCTGTTGCACTTATGCACTTTCACTGCACACTTTCTTCTTGTGGGGAGTGTGGTGGGATGGGGGTCACAGGCTGGGGAGGGCTCTGGCGATTGCTGTCTGCTGTGGAATCTGCAGGAAGTTTTTGAAGTTCTCGCGGTAGCGCGTGTGTTGCTTGCTGGACTGTCATGTTCTCCTCCCAGAGGTCTATCAGGAAGGCCAGGTGGTCGGTCTGCCTCTGCGCTACGATGGCGTGTCCGTATGGCGAGGATCCAGAGAGTCGCCAGCCGCTTGGCTCGTAGAAATGGCTTGGAGTCTGGGGCAGTAATTGCTTCCATTGTGATGCTTCCCGGCGCCGTTCTGTTGATGTGGGCCACCATCTGCTGGCACGCTTCCCATACGTTGGTGGCATTCCCACAGGTGAAACGGTGCTCGAGGGTGTCACTCATGGCACATACGTCACACTTGTCACTTGCGACGAGTTTTATCTCCGCCAGTCTTTGGTTGGTTGGTACCGTCCTGTTTACTATTTTGTACCATGTCTCCTTTGCGTCTTTAATCACGTTTTCGGAGACAGTATGCCATATTCGTTTCCAACTGTACTGCGGAAATTTGTTTTCAATTTTGTTTTTCGCCAGGTTCCCCCTGAGAGCCCAGTATATTCTCTTGGCTGTTCTGTGGCCAGGGTTGGCCATGGTGTTCAGAGCCTAGCTTTTTTTGACATAGTGAGGCAGGGATGTGCCCTTGTCGACGAGCGTCTCTTCTGATGCGGTCTTATATCTTGCAATCACTGTGGCTGTGATCCTGTCAGGGTTTTTGTCCTGGATGGCGAGCGTTCGTTTTAATAGGAGCGCCACACATTTGGTCTTTACACCCACTAGACTTAGTCCGCCTTCTTCCGTTGGCAGCGAGCATGTTGCACGAGCCACTTTCAATATATTTCGACGCCACAGCAGGTAGAACACTGTGCTCGTAATTCCTCTCGCAATTTCGGTCGGGATGCTTAGGGATTCCCAGCCACGTGGTCGGCCTGGAGCACGCGCTGGGGCTACCCCTCTTGCTCCGGATAGTGTTCGGCACCACGTGATTGCTGACGAGCCATGGCTTGCCAAGAGGCCACGCCAACTCCGAACTTAGAATATTTTCAGGGCACCACAACTCGCCCATTATCTCATGACTTGCTTAGGTTGTGAAGCCACACTGTGTTGAAGTGTTCATCAAATTTTATCTCAAAGCTTCTGTCTGGCTTCCCAGTGTAGCATTTTGGAGGGGATTCACAAATTAGTTTGTATAAGCAGTGACACATAAACACACTTTATAAAGGCGGTGCTTGCGGCAGTGCTATGTTGTCTGCAGAGGGTGCCCCAGACCTTTCAGTTCTCTATGTGTACTGCTACAGCTCTTTGTGTACATAATTGGTTCCTGTTGAATGTTACTTTAATACAGTGTCGAAGTTGTTAACGCTTCTGTGGAATAAACTTGTGCTCAGTCTACTGGTAGTGTTGTACTTATACCTAATTACAACAGCGAGTATCAGATTTCTTAGGGGTATAATGGATGTATCTATGTTATGAATAGCTTGATGCTGCAGTTTACTGTTTGTGAAGAAAGGTACTTTTGAAGACTGGCTGTCTTATAGAACCGGCCTCATAGAAAGAGTGTAGCAGCATATTTGATGGCAGTTTTAACAACTTGCATTGGAAGCAAGGAGGTGGTAGATGTGTTTCAGCTTTTATTTTATCTGAACATTTGTCAGTAAAGCAAGAATTGTAACGATTGTTCTTAGCTTCTGTTTTAATAACAAAAATTTCTTCTAGTTCCCATGTTTTATCAAGTGTGGTCTTATGCAAATGATTCTGCATTGACATGTGGAATAATTGGGTCTACTGCCTGATGTTTGTGTCGCTCTGGCACAATATTTCGGCCACGTAACTCGTTGCCTTCTTCAGGTGCTACCTGAGACTGCCGTATTGGAGGATCTTGTCCAGTATTTATGCCCGTCTGGCACTCTGCATTGCTCTGAATTCTGGATGACAAGAGCTGCTGTTGACACTTACATGAGTTGAAAACTAGTCGAAAGCCAAAGAGACCATCAAATGTGTAGCTATACAAAGATGTTATTTGAAATCAGTGTATACACGCAAAGGCAATTTTATGTGTAATTTATAATTTTTATAATTGACATTGTAAATTTTACGAGAGATCATAAAAAATTATAGAAATAGTAATAATGTTGTTGTTGTGGTCTTCAGTCCAGAGACTGGTTTGATGCAGCTCTCCATGCTACTCTACCCTGTGCAAGCTTCTTCATCTCGCAGTACCTACTGACCTACATCCTTCTGAATCTGTTTAGTGTATTCATCTCTTGGTCTCCCTCTACAATTTTTACCCTCCACGCTGCCCTCCAATATTAAGTTGGTCATCCCTTGATGCCTCAGAATATGCCCTATCAACCGATCCCTTATTCTAGTCAAGTTGTGCCACAAATTTCTCTTGTCTCCAATTCTATTCAATACCTCCTCATTAGTTACGTGATCTACCCACCTAATCTTCAGCATTCTTCTGTAGCACCACATTTCGAAAGCTTCTATTCTCTTCTTGTCTAAACTATTTATCATCCACTTTTCTCTTTCATACATGGGTACACTCCATACAAATACTTTCAGGATCGACTTCCTGACACTTAAATCTATACTCGATGTTAACAAATTTCTCTTCTTCAGAAACGCTTTCTTGCCTTTGCCAGTCTATATTTTATATTCTCTCTACTTCTACCATCATGTTATTTTGCTCTCCAAATAGAAAAACTCATTTACTACTTTAAGCCTCTCATTTGCTAATCTAATTCCCTCAGCATCACCCAATTTAATTCGACTACATTTCATTATCCTCGTTTCGCTTCTGTTGATGCTCATCTTATATCCTACTTTCAAGACACTGTCCATTCCATTCAACTGCTCTTCCAGGTCCTTTGCTGTCTCTGACAGAATTACAATGTCATCGGAGAACCTCAAAGTTTTTATTTCTTCTCCATGGATTTTAATTCCTACTCCGAATTTTTTTTTGTTTCCTTTACTGCTTGCTCAATATACAGATTGAATAACATCGGGTCTAGGCTACAACCTTGTCTCACTCCCTTACCCACCACTGCTTTGCTTTCATGCCTCTCGACTCTTATAACTGCCATCTGGTTTCTGTACAAATTGTAAATAGCATTTTGCTCCCTGTATTTTACCCCTGCCACCTTCAGAATTTGTAAGAGAGTATTACAGTCAACATTGTCAAAAGGTTTCTCTAAGTCTACAAATGCTAGAAACGTAGGTTTGCCTTTCGTTAATCTATTTTCTAAGATAAGTTGTAGGGTCGGTACAGCCTCACGTGTTCCAACATTTCTACGAAATCCAAACTGATCTTCCCCGAGGTTGGCTTCTACTAGTTTTTCCATTCGTCTCTAAAGAATTTGTGTTAGTATTTTGCAGCCGTGGCTTATTAAACTGATAGTTCGACAATTTTCACATCTGTCGACACCTGCTTTCTTTGGGATTGGAATTATTATATTCTTCTTGAAGTCTGAGGGTATTTCGCGTGTCTTATACATCTTGCTCACTAGATGGTAGAGTTTTGTTAGGCCTGGCTCTGCCAAGGCTGTCAGTAGTTCCAATGGAATGTTGTCTACTCCCGGGGCCTTGTTTCGACATAGGTCTTTCAGTGCTCTGTCAAACTCTTCATGCACTATATCTCCTATTGTATCTTCATCTACATTCCCTTCCATTTCTATAATATTGTCCTCAAGAACATCGCCCTTGTATAAACCCTCTATATACTCCTTCCACCTTTCCGCTTTGCCTTCTTTGCTTAGAACTGGGTTTCCATCTGAGCTCTTGATATTCATGCATTTCTCCTTTCATCAGTTAAATTCAATATATTCTCTGTTACTCAAGGACTTCTACTAGCCCTCGTCTTTTTACCTAATTGATCCTCTGCTGCCTTCACTATTTCATCTCTCAAAGTTACCCATTCTTCTTCTACTGTATTTCTTTCCCCATTCTTGTCAACCGTTCCCTAATGCTCTGTCTGAAACTCTCTACAACCCTCTGGTTCTTTCAGTTTATCCAGGCCCCATCTCTTTAAATTCCCACCTTTTTACAGTTTCTTCAGTTTTAATCTGCAGTTCATAACCAATAGATTGTGGTCAGAGTCCACATCTGCCCCTGGAAATGTCTTACAATTTAAAACCTGGTTCCTAAATCTCTGTCTTACCATTATATAATCCGTCTTAAACCTTCCAGTGTCTCCAGGCCTCTTCCATGTATACAACCTTCTTTCATGCTCCTTAAACGAGGTGTTGGCTATGACGAAGTTATGCCTTGTGCAAAATTTTACCAGGCGGCTTCCTCTTTCATTCCTTAACCCCATTACATATTCACCTGCTACTTTTCCTTTTCCTACTATCGAATTCCAGTCCATCATGACTATTAAATTTTTGTCTCCCTTCTCTGTCTAAATGATTTCTTTTATCTCCTCATACATTTCTTCAATCTCTTTGTCATCTATGGAGCTAGTTGGCATATAAAATTGTACTACTGTGTTAGGTGTTGGCTTCATGTCAGTCTTGGCTACAAAAATGCATTCACTATGCTGTTCGTAATAGCTTACCCGTGCTCCAATTTTTTTTAGTCATTATTAAACCTACTCCTGCATTACCCCTATTTGATTTTGTAGTTATAACCCTGTAGTCACCTGACCAGAAGTCTTGTTCCTCCTGCCACTGAACTTCACTAATTCCCACTATATCTGACTTTAACCTATCCATTTCCTTTTTAAATTTTCTAACCTACCTGCCCGATTAAGGGATCTTACATTCCACACTCTGATCCGTAAACACCAGTTTTGTTTCTCCTGATAACAGTGTCCTCCTGAGTAAACCCTGCCCAGAGATCCGAATGGGGGACTATTTTACCTCCAGAATGTGTTACCCAAGGCGACGCCATCATCATTTAACCATACAGTAAAGTTGCACTTTTTAACTTTCTCTCTGGATTTCCTGTGGCACCAGCAGATTGGCTGACCTGTCTCTGATTTGGACTGAGTCAAGTAACAGCTCCTAGATAGCTTGCAGCTAGACCTCTGTAGCGACTACCACATCCTTGTGACATGAATGTGCCGATATATGTGCTCGGTGCATAAACTTTGGCAGACAGATCATTGTAATTTGTGCAGCAGACAGGAAGGGTCATGGATGTGCCACTACTAGACATTGTCACAGCACTAATCTGTTGATTCAGAGCGATGGCTTCATAGATGTGGTCAGCCCACTGTGCAGTAGCATCCAGACATCTCAGCCTGTGACACAATGATCGCCTTTACCTGTGGTGGCAGACAGATGCTCCATAAAGTGTTCAGGAGATTGTCAGGCAGTGCCACCTTGCTGCAGAGTTGACACAGGTACTGGGACAGTTTTCTGTCACCCATGTCTTCCTGAGTCAGCATTTGTCTGATACAGTATACCTGCAGTGCTGGTACTCTACATATAAGCTCGATGTTTGATCTTTCGAGGATTGTCTCTGCTCATGGAAATGTGATTATATCCTAAACTGTGGATGTGTAACATTGGTCAAGCTGACTGTCAAAGAAAATTTAGTCGCATCCACTGTAATTCCAGCATAGCAAAAGCTGGCCTTGACGTGGGCATATCAGAGAACTGTATTATGTGGCCACAACTGTGGGAGGCAAACAGCCAGGTGATACTGCCGGTGTTCCATCTCGTAATCAGTATTATTGCTGGGCCAGTCTTCTCAGGGCTGGGGCCACCACTGATAGGAATGTTAGATCATGCAGTGCTACCCGTACTTAATAAGTGCTCGATCAAACACTGGGAATAGGCTTCAACAGTTTTATCAAAATAACAGAATGGAAAGAATCAGTTGCTATAGGTGACTTGTCAATAAACAGTTAGCAGCGAACAGAATAAACATAAAGTAAATAAGTTACAATTCTAAAGAGTAAGTAATAAACATCAACGCAGCACTCCAAGCAGCAGACACAAAGTTATCATTGATGTTCAAACAATTTTATTGTGTTAATAGCCATTTGAAATGAAATACATGGAAATGATTTGCATATGTCTGCTACATCTATGAAAGACTGTACAGAAAAGCTAACATATGTGACTGTAATGATCATAAACATTTGTATTTACTGTCAGGTTTGTGTGTTAACATGCTGCGCAATTTTAAGAATGAAGAAATTAAAGATATAAGCTGCTTGGGAAGAAGATCTCATACCAATCATGGACTACACCTTAACTACTTAGGAAAACAGTTTTTGGTGATGAAAATAATCTCTGCTCTAGTATTGCTAAAAACTACAGGCACTCACAAAGCAGGAAGTAAGCAGGTGCTAATTACAAATTGTTTGACAAAGAAAAGAATAAGCAGGACAAAACACTGACAAAACTAGTTTAATGTGTACTGAACCTACTGTTGCAAATGGCAATAGCCAGTTAAAGTTAACACCATCAAAATGATTCTTTCTGACTGAGAGCCAACAATCAAGGAAGGACAGTATACAAGATCTACCAACCACTTGTCAAGTGATTTCTACAAAATCATCCCCAACAGCAGCACTGAGCAACCTAACATCAAAAAGCTCCACAGAAAAAAACCACAGCAGCAGCACAAGAAAGTATCCAGAGAATGAGCCTGAGACCTAGAAGATACATAGCAAAATCAGCAACAGAAATCAAAAGCAGCAAGCACCCAGAGAATGCAACTCATACCAAGAGAAGCCACAATACACAATGAGGGTTCTTCATGGTATTGTGGCATAGTGAGGAAAGGTCTATCCTATATGTAAGTAATGTGGCCCAGCTTAATAATGAGTAGTGTCATATCTTTACAAAGAGTCTCCCTTCTCTGCAAACAATAGGCCCTTTAGTATGTTGAAAGAAATAACAACATCCAGCTCCTTGGAACCATATACTAACAGGTATAAAGTACTTATTGTGCAATAGTTCAATAATGCAACATTAGAAATATGGCACTAGAATTAGAACATTACTGCAGAAGCAAGAAACTGGATATAGTTTTTACATCACAACACTAGATAACTGAATATGAAATAGACTTTTCTGTTCCTAAAGGCTATGTTGATGCTAGCATAATGTGTAAAAAAAAAAAAAAAAATAAAAATAAAAATAAAAAAAAAAAAAAAAAAAAAATAAAAAATAAAAAAATGTGGAGTTGTAACATTTATCAAAGATGGTCTGAAATTCACAGAAGTTGAAGTAAGCCTATTCTCTTCCAAATTAGACAGTGAGGTCAGCTGCCTAATGCTGACAGACCGGAATATGATAGGTGTAAGTCTTAATGGGGCTCCAGACAGAGCAGTATAAATATTCGTCATAAATTTTTAACTTGTGAAGAAAAAAATCAAGGAAAAAAGAGAACATAATTACATGCGGTGACATCAATATAGGAATTTTAGTCTCTGACAAGCAAGCATCAAGATCTTTTTTCAGTATCCTAAAGGCATTAAATTTATTCTGCACAGGAAAAAGGACATTCCAAGGCACAGACTGCTTAAAGCAACACACTCATACAGAGTCAGCTCCCCAAAAATCCCTAATAAATTATCACCCTCAGAGTGGTCCATATCTTTGACATTACTTCAAATAAAATTGTATAACTGGTTGGGTGATAATCCATTTTATACAATAACATAATTTTTTTGATGTACAGATTGTGGAGATATGTTAAATTTAAAAACATATAACTAAATATCTGAAATTATGAAAATAATTAAATATTTCAGTAACTAAGTATATCTTCAATGATGTACAAAAATGATGCCTATTCCTCCACTGTATAGAAGGTAAACGGTGAATAAAAACAAATATAGATGTGCACTGACATGTGTGTTACTAGCTTCGAAATTACAGCCTAACTGGTGGGTATGCATGTAGATACACAAGAAAATTGCACACAGTAAGCAAATGAATTAGACACAACCACTAGTAGCATCAGCGCCCCTTCCCAAGCTAACGGTGCATTATGATATGGACATCACAAAACATCAAAAGCATTGGGGAGTCATCATGATTTATGACTGCTCAATGGCTACCCAGAACTTATGGAGACAGGATTGAGCTGGATTCTAGGCAAGAACATATTGCAATATGGCATTCCAAACAAGCTCAGTAACTTTTTGATTCGATTATCTGAGATGCTACACACAGACCCTCATTTCTATGGGGTATTCTTCAAAATTCTGGAGTAATGGTGTGTTGCATTATCTTCCTGAAGGTAAATATGACTTATGGGAAGCAGTAGGCAAGCCGACTGTTGTTCGTTATTAGAAATAGGAGTCTGTACTGTTTGGTAGTGGGAGAGAAATCGAAAAATATTAGAGAACCCCTTTCAATCCATTTAAAGATTCCCCTGATGAGAATATTAGAGTAGATTACTTCCATGAACTGACTAAATGGTTTTTTGTTTGTAAGTGGTTTTATCGCCTTACATGGTGTTTTTACCTCCTATCATTGGTGTATACCAACTTGTAGCACAGTTCATCAGTTAATGTGATCTTTCTCCAAGCTTAGAGTGTTCAATGATAATGGTTCTGTGTCCAAGTTCCTAAATGGTATGACTGCTCACTGAATTTTGTGATCCAGCACTGAACTGGAGAGTGATTTGCTGTACTCTGGGCCATTTATTCAAAGTTCTGGGAGAATGAATGCTCAAAAGCCTCTGCCCACACTGTAATTAGTCTATACTCCAAACTTTTCTTTGCTGTCCATATGGGACCAGCATTCTGTAGCATATTCCTACATCCTCACTCAGTAACGGTTCCAGAAGCATCTGTGGCTCTCTTCCACAGTTCAAACACCCTGTGGCCATTCACACTGCCCATTTTTATATAAGGTCAACATCCCTTATGGGGGAGGAATCATCTGATGACATGACATATGAAGAAATTGTAGTCGATATGGAAGAGAATGGGGATCCAGTATTAGAATCAGAATTTAAAAGATCTTTAGACTAGCTGAGATCAAATAAGGCAGAAGGGGTAGGTAGCATTCCACTGTAATTTCTAAAATTAGTCTGGGAAGTGGCACCTAAACAGCTACTCAAGCTGGTGTGTATAATTTATGAGAGATGCCATCAGACTCTTAGACAAACATCATCCATTCAATTCTGAAGACAGCAAAAGCAAATAAGTGTGAGAACTATCACACAATCAGCTTAATAGTCCATTTATCTAAGCTGTTGACAAGAACAGTATACAGAAGAATAGAAAAGAAAACTGAGAAACTGTTAGTTGATGATAAGTTTGGTTCTAGGAAAGGAAGACACCAGAGAGGAAGTGTGGTATTTCACTTGATAATGGAAACACGAGTGAAGAAAAATCAAGACAGCCCCATAGGATTTGTTGAACTAGAAAAAAGTGTTTGACTACACAAAATGGTCGAAGATGATCAAAATTCTGCGAAGAAGAGGAATGAGGTAAGAGGAAATGCAAGTAATATACAATATGTACAACATCAAAGAGGTAAAATTAAGACTGGAAGACCAAGAATGAAGTGCTCAGATTAAAAAGGCAGTAAGACAGAAATGCAGTCTTTCAGCCCTGCTATTCACTCTACATATCAAAGAACCAGTGACAGAAATAAAAGAAAGTTTCAAGAGAATGGGACTGAAATACACTTCAGGTAAACTGGAACAGAAGAGAATCAAAGCATCTGAGATGTGTTGCTAGAGAAGAACGCTGAAAATTAGGTGAACTGATAAGTTAAGGAATGAGGAAGTTCTCTGCAAAATTGGTGAAGAAAGAAACATTTGTACTACACTGACAGAAAGAAGAAAGAGGATGATAGGATATGTAATAAGACACAAAGGAATAAATACCATGGTACAAGAAGAATCTGTAGAGGAAGACAAGGAATCCAATAAATAATTGAGGATGCAGGATGCAAGTGCTACTCTGAGATGAAGAGTTGGTATAGGAGAGCAATTTGTAGCAGGCTGCATCACACCAGTCAGAAGACTGACAAAAAATCCTTGATAGACTTGAAAGCTGACAGCATTTTCCCAATATTCTATCAATAAAATGAAGTGTGCCAGCTACTTTGCCCATTACTGAGCTATTGTGCCCATTTTATATGTTCAGCCATTATCACAGCCAAGTATTGAATGCGTATGAGATGACTGCTTAAATTTGTGGCCTACTGATGATAATGTTATAGTGCATTGATGTCGATGTTACAGGATGTTATGTTTTTTGCATTTTGCGAAACACACAGTTTTACATTTTTTAACATTTAAAATGTGTTATCAATCTTTGTTCCACTTTCAAATATTATCAAGAGCTGACATCACAAAGTTTTTTTGTTCTGTGACTCACTCCAGCACATTCACAAATTATGCTGCTGACACCTTAACCAATGTTCTCTGGGTTTTGAATGTGAGTATAGTTCCAAGCAGTACTAACAGTGACAATCTATGGAAGGAGCATTGTTGTCACCAAAAAAGTCTTTTTCATACAACATTTCTATTCCAAAGCTAAGTTTCCTCTTTGCAGCACATTCTCCTTTCTTGCATTTCTCTTCATGTCTCTGGAGAAGTTGTTTTAAGTAGGCACTGTTGGTGAATTCATTTCCAAATGAGCTGGAAGGAATGGGGATGATGTCTGCCATGCCATTTGAGTGGGAGTGACATTCACTTCCATGGCTTCAACATCTTTGTTTGTTTCTTTGTCTTTGGTTTCACAAAGAGAGGTGGTCAACTCAGCAGACACTTCAGATGTCTTTGGAGGTTCACAACTGGAATATCTGTAGTTGCTGCTGGAGCAAAGAGGTGTCCTGGAAATATGTCATGGCTACGAGGTCAGAGACCAGTGTGTTCGAAGGCACTAACAATGTTAGCAAGGGTTGCTTCTTTCCCACAGGCTTTAGTAAATATAGTACGCATTTGATACTGGGAAACTGTTCTTTCTGGATTACATTTTAGCCACTTTGTTACCTCTCAATCAAAATAAGTTCTTAGTGGGCCAACAAATGAGATATCTAGTGGCTGGAGCCTATGGATGCAGTGCGCAGGAAAACAAAACATAGTGATACCATTCTCCTTAGCAAAACAGACACTTCAACCTGTATGTCTATCTAGCAGGAGGAGTGCATTATAGTCTAGAGACAGCTTCACAAAAGAACAAAAATGCTCAAACCACTTCAAAAAAATGTCTCCTGTCATCCAGCCTGTTTCCTGGACAACTCCATTGGTTCCTAATGAAGCCATGTCAGTTAACTCCTTTTTACCAGTTTTTTCTGGGGTAAATCAGCATTGGTGGCATGAACACCTCTTTCTGCAATGGTTATTGCACCTACCTGCTTTTTTCTCTCTGTGCAAATATTCGTACCTTCAAAGGTTTCTGGACACTGCACAGACCAGATTCATGAACATCATAAGTGTTACATGCTGAAATACCTTCATTGTCTATTACTTCTTCAAAAATTGAAAAGAACTTTTGGACAACTGGTTTGTTACAACCTGCTGCCCTAGCTGCTGATGTTGCCTCAGGTTTACGTAGGCGGATGTCTAGATTTTGCTTTAAGAAGCCAGCAACCCAGTCCCACAGATTCATCTTCTTTTCCTTGTTGAATCTGGGCACAAATCAATTTTTCTCAGCTATTTGGAGTGCAAGTTGTCTCACCTCCTTCATGGTCATACCAAACATGCACAACGCAAATATATTTCAGGTGTTGTACTAATACATGCTCCAATTCAGTGTTGCAAGTTGCTTGGAATCTACACAATCCTTTGTCAATGTCATTGAAGACTTTGTTCATATTCCTAGTTCATCTTCTGAACATAGCCTGGGGAACTCCGAATGCTTTCGATGTGTGCACCCATCCCATCTCGCCTCTGGTAACAGCATCTATAACCTGCTGCATCTGCAGCGCATCCCAAGACTATCTTGATGATTTCCTTACTTTATTGCTTGCCGTCTGAAAGGGGAAATTCATATACTTATATTTGGCCTAAGTAAATTCACTGTATTTGTGTATCATTGCACATTTATCAACTCATGTTTAATGTATTTTATTCTAGAGTGACCTACTGTTATTGTTGTTAAATTTAAACAGATATGTAAAATAAATAGCTTAATTAATATCAAAGATCACACAGAATAGAAGACAATCCATATCGGGGTAAAATGACATACTGAGTCACTTTATACTGACACATGGTAATTCACTGCAGCCTGGAAAACCTTCTTTGATTCATTCAAGAAATATTCCACAACTGCGTGCTCTAGCAGAACCTCCTGCCTCTCAAAAAATAGCTAAAAGTATGCTTTACAAGATAACTTACGCTTTTCTCAAACATGTAATTACCTACAACACTAATCAAGGAATATATGTGAATAAAAGTAAAAAGTTGGATGTTTACCATCAAGCTTTTCGTTCACAGCACCAAGACAGAAGCTGGCAACTCATCGCAGGAACAGGGTTGCAAATCGACTTTTCTATACAGCTTAGTGCAGGTGGTGTCACTCATCTGGTTTCATCCATAGACTTGCTATTCCACTTTACCTTGGTATGTCATTATAACCTGACTTTCCTGATTTGGAAAAAAATTACCACAGCACGCTATGGCCTATATCAAGCACACCATGTAATAGCTCATGTCTAAGAATAACATACTTTGCACACACACACTCTATCATCAGATATAGAAAATGTGTCCAAAGTGCAAAAAAAGGCCATCAAAATAATGAGCAAGAGTTGCCACAGTACCCACTGCACCAAGCTAGTTAAAAAATTTTATATTTTGACAGTTTTAAATGAATACATCTTTGAAACTACAATTTTTGTACAGAAAGTCATTGAGTAATATGCAGCTAACAGCTCCACATATGATCAACAAATCAGATACAGTGATTGTTTGTACCTGACTACAAAAATTTAAAACTAAGAACAAACTACTTTGTTTTACCTAGGAGTTGTGGTATATAATAAACTGCCAAATGAGATCAAAGACATACAATAAATGTAAATTTAAAACACGTATTGAAGTCCTGGTACGTTGACTAAAAAATAATTTTTACTCAGTTAAAAAGTTCATGCAATACAAATAATTACAAACAAATAATGAGGTTGCTCAACAGCAAAATAGTCACACAGGATGGAGTATGCAACAAGCAACACAATAGGCCTACATGTCTTGTTTATAAATTATGCCATGTAATCTAAAATCCAAAGTTTATTGCCTGAGGAGTCTTATAATTCATTTCACTTGTTTGAATAATGTTTGTTTCTGATCCCCAAATCCTGACTTACGTAATTCAATGATAAATAGAATACATATGTCTGTTTAATGAATTTCTTATATGCCATTTTAATTTTTCCCCCATTACTCTTAACTTACCCCTGTTATAAGTAGGCCTATTGCACATGTGCATGTATTGCAATGACATCCACACAAAGGAATTTGGATGGATGAATAAATAAATAATTTCGAATTTGTGTGTTTTCAGATACCTGTAGTGCACAACCTACACCTCAGCATGATTTCTTTGCACCTTTGCGTGCTTTTTGAACAACAGGTTGGTCAACAAAGACATTGAACATGCACGTCACTTTTTCCCTATGTTTTTTCTCACATATAGATGTTTTAGTTTTCCTTTAGCAAAGAGATAATTAACATTTTTGACAAGCATCAACAAGTTGCTGGTTTTATAACTAGACTAAGTACGTTCCGGTAATGATATCAGTTGACTGTTTCAAAAGATAGGAATGTCTATTGTGCCCTTCCAAGTGAATGACAGAGTGAACAAAAAATAATTTATATTTGTAGGGAAAGCTGTGTGTTTAATATTTGCAGCTTTTCTGCCCAAATTTACCCAAACACCCAGAATACCTACTCCATATTTCTAATTGACACTAGTGAATTATTCACCAGCGACACAGAATACAAGTCAGAAAAAGTGAAGAGACACTGGATTTGTGCCAGCATATGAAAATTGGAGGAAACCAATTTGCTATTTGTCTATGTCATTACGGCTAAAATTGTTACCCTGGCACCATTGCAGGTTGCCTATCTGACAGCTTCCAGGGCCAACAAAAATTTGATTTTCAGCATTTCCGATAATTATTACCTGAGTTCAAAACACTACCATAATCTATTCATTAAGTAGTATTATCTTACATTAAAGGTTTAACACAAGAAGTAAAGTATTAAAGTTAGGAACTGTGTAGGCCTACGTCTTGAAGTATTGTAACTCATGCTGAGCAAATTATACAGGCTATATTCATCCAGTATTTGAGAAAGAGCTTTTAAGCGACTTCCAACAAACTTGACACATAATTTCAAACTTTTTCATAAATTCTCAGTAATGAAACAACAAGCGCACTCATTTTGTATGTCTGGGGACCTCGTTCAGCATGTTTAAGAGGCTATTCCAGCAGCCATTGAGGAAACATTAAGCAAACAACTGAAGACTGTAGCACACGTTGGAATGAATCATGCCTGTCGTCTGGGCTCTGAGGTCATACATGGATCATTCCAGTGACTGGCAAAGAAAGTTAAGACCAGTATTGCACATGATGTTTTATTGAAGCTTGCAATTTGCAGCATTGTCCCCAGAACTGATCATGGCCCTTAGGTTCTGAGTCGAGTGGAACTGAACCATGGAGATTTCAAAAGGTCTGTGACAAGCTGGGCTGCGACTTCTTAGGCTGTGTCATAGGGTTGAGAACTGTAGAGACCCCCTAAATAGGCCACGTGCGCACTACACAGGTTTTTAGATTTGAAGACTCTCCACCCAGTCTAAATAACAATAGCTGTAGGAAACCCAAGGGTATCAGTGTAAGATCGAAAGAGATGAGTAGGCTATTAAAATCCTAATGGTAACCAGTCGAATCATTCACAACAAAGTGCTAAAGTTTGAAGTGCTCATGAAAATCAGTGAAGCTCACAAAATACTAGGTACAGAAAGCTGGTTGAAACCTGAAATAGATAGCAGTGAGATTTATGGGGAAAATTTAAGTGTATATTGAAAGGATAGGCAAATGGGACATGGCGGTGGCATATTTGTCACAATAGACAAGAAACTCAGACCCACCGAGCTGAAGTTCCATGTGGGATTGTTCGGGCAAGACTATCAGGGGTGGGCACAAAAGGATAATTGGACCCTTGATGTATCCAAAAACTTCTACAGAGGGTCCCCAATCATACTGTAATCAGTGATGGAGGCTTTAATCATCCAACAATGAATTGGGAAAATTACGGTATTGTTAGTGATGGGTGTGATAAGCCATCCTGTGAAACTTTACTAAATGCCTTCGCTGAAAACAACCTAGAACAGATAGTTAGGAACCCCATTCAAGAGGGAAACATACTGGGTCTAACGGAAACAAATAGAGCTGACCTCTTTGAGTGTATTTTGAAACAGGTACCAGTGAATATGACACAGTTGTGGCAAAACTGATTACCAAAGTACAAATGACAATTAAAATGAGCACAAAGATATGTATATTCAGTAAACTAGATAAGGAATCAGTAGCATCATATCTCGATGAGGAACTTGAAGCTTCCAGCACAGGGCAGGAGCATGTAGAAGAACTCTGGCTCAAGTGTAAAACAATAGTTGACTATGCTCTGGATAGATATGTACCCAGTAGAAGATTTCACAATGGGAGGGAAGCTCAATGGTATACAGTCACTGCAAACAAACTTCTAAAGAAACACAGATTACTGCATAATAGGTATAAAACAAAGCATAGGGCTGTTAAGAAGGCAATGACTACTGTAGCAGAATATTGTCATATGATCTTTCACGGAACCCAAAGAAATTCTGGTTATATGTAAAGACTGTTATTGGCATCAAAGTTAGTGTCCAGCCCCTAGTGAGTAAGGCAGGAACTGAAATAGAGGGTAGCAAAGCAAAAGATGAAGGGCTTAACTGTGTTTTCAAATGTTCCTTTGCAAAAGAAAACCCAGGAGAATTGATTTCTTGATTTCTGAAAAGCATTTGCCTCAGTACCACACCTACACTTATTGACAAAAGTATGATCATATGGAGTATCATCACACCTATACTTATTGACAAAAGTATGATCATATGCGGTATCAAGTAAAATTTGTGACTGGATTGAGGAGTTTTTGGTAGGAAAGAGGCAACATGTTATCTTCGACTTTGGGTGTGGCCCAGGGAAGTGTGTTGGGGCCCATGCTGTTCATGTTGTGTATAAATGACCTTGCAGACAATATTATAGTAAAATCAGGCTTTTTCCCGATGAGGCAGTTATCTATAATGAAGTACTATCTGAAAGAAGCTGCATAAATATTCAGTCAGATCTTGATAAGATTTCAAAGTGCTGCAGAGATTGGCAACTTGCTTTGAATGTTCATAAATGTAAAATTCAGCACTTCACAAAATGAAAAAACGTAGTATGCTATGACCATAATATCAGTGAGTCACTGTTGGAATCGGCCAACTCATACAAACATCTGGGTGTAACGCTTGATACGGATATAAAGTAGAATGTTCACATCGGGTCAGTCATGGGTAAATCATATGGTAGACTTCAGTTTACTGGTGAAGTGCAGTCAATCTACAAAGGAGAATGCTTACAAATCACCGGTTCTAGAAGATTGCTCAAGTTTTGTGGGATTCATATCACATACAACTAAAAGGGAATATTGAACATTTACAGTGAAGGACAGCACGAATGGTCGTAGGCTTGTTTAATCCGCGGGAAAGTGCCACAGAGGCACTGATGTCTATTAACAAAGTTTTAAGAATCGGCTTTAAATGATTACTTTACGAATATACTATAACCCGCAATATATCGCTCACATAGGGAATCTGAAGATAGGATCAGAATAATTAGTGCACAAAAAGAGGCATTCAAATATTCAGACTTCTTGCGCTCCATACGTGAATTGTGCAGAAAGAAACCCTAATAACTGGTACAATGGGACGTACAATATGCGATGCACCTCACAGTTGTTTGCAGAGTGCATATGTAAATGTTTATCGCGTACTGAAAGGAAAACATTTTCGCTGTTTACGAAGTAACACTTCAGCATCTGGCACGACTAATTATTATTTATTTACCACTAACTCTACTCCCAACACACTTTGTAGATACGGTAGTATCCACATAAACCGCTGAAAGTACCTACAAAATTATCTCATTGTATAATACAAAGTCGGTCACAGGAGATATGACATCATAAAATTTGAGATGCGTCTTCAACCTCAATATTTAAAATGCTCAACGTCAATACCTAGCACATTAATCACTTGCAAAATAATTAGCCGTTTGATGCTGTTTTATGCATATAAGTCCGATTCTTTACAGAATTAGGGGTGAGGCTACTTGGGCTAACACAACATGCCATGAAATTGTATTGCAGTGCTTATCGCAAGCACTTACTTTTTTCCGTTGTACCAAACAACAGTCAGAATAAGTAACTTAGAGATAAAACAAGTGAAAAACATTACTTGACGGAATTATTTTATGTGGACGACATTTCTTCAATTTGCCTACGGGTGCTGACGCACATTATAAGTTCACAGTTTGAGGATGACACAGCCGTTCTTTCTGTTTTGCTTTCAGTTTGTATCATCGCTGGATGCTGTTGTCACGTGTCTGTCTGTTGAAGATGCGTGGTCATTATTGCGAGTGGTATTGCTGCGGTGCATTAGTGATCACTGAGTGACTTGACTTACGGAGACAAAGCATCTGCTCGAGAACTAAGGTAAATAGTTGTGGTTTTTCAGTTATTAGATTAGCGCATTTAGACTGACATTAAACTTCTGCAACATTGTAGCTTTGTATGTAGTAACGGTATGAAAGATTCGTGGATAGTCTCACAGAACCGTAGGAATTTTTGTTTCTTGAATATGGTGAGTTTTCCCCGCAGTGCGCATTCTGTTTTGAGAAACATATTTAGGCACAATCATTCGAGAAAAATGTGCATGCTATTTAGAACTATTTTTCACGTCATTGGGCGATCGTAACACCGTATCTTTGTTAACACATATGCTTAGAAAGTTGACAAACACTATTTCATTCATGAGAAATATTTAATGATGCAGTTATATGGAAAACCATGTGGTACCTCATGTTGTTACTGACCGTTCCAAGACAACCTCGAAATAAAATACAAAATTATGTTAAAAAGTACTAAGGTACCGTATTAGTTTCCACCATACGTCCCTCCCCATGCAACAACCGATCGTTGAGGCTCTGAACATCTTGGTAAAAACTTCGAGAATTATGTTTAAATCGCTGTAAAGTTCCGTTGAATCTATTCAACATTTTAAAAACTACCCCTTTTCCCTAAGGCCAGACTACAGTTCGCACAAAAGCTGCTACCAAAGCATTCGAATACTGTGAATGGCGATGGTAAGGAGTTTAAGGAGTTAAGAGGGTTCGACGCTGTTACCTCTCTTTTGAGCAAAAAACTATCTCACTAGAGCATTTGCGGGCGAACGCTATTAATAATAAGCGCGCACCATCACAGATCTCGCTTACTCGAAATACTGTTGCCAACCGCTACAAAAAAAGTAAAAAGCATCAGTCCCGAATTTTATTGAATCGATTGTATAGCTAGAATAAGCCATGTTGCCTCTGTAGAAAAGTTCACTGGCTAAATTTTAATGATAGTCTGAACGGAAGTTAGACAGCTGTTAGCAGTTAATAAGCAACCAGGGCTAGTTTAAAGCGGCCCCTAGAAGGTCAATAATACTGCACAATTTTCCTATATTGAGAACATAAAAATCTACATAAAAATCTTTAGAAATATATTGACCGCCTGTGTCACAGTTATGTTAGACTGTGCCAGAATGAGATTTTCACTCTGCAGTGGAGTGTGCGCTGATATGAAACTTCCTGGCAGATTAAAACTGTGTGCCGGACCCAGACTCGAACTCGGGACCTTTGCCTTTCGCGGGCAAGTGCTCTACCATCTGAGCTACCGAAGCACGACTCACGCCCGGTACTCACAGCTTTACTTCTGCCAGTATCCTGCCTCCTATCTTCCAAACATTACAGAAGCTCTTCTGCGAACCATGCAGAACTAGCACTTCTGAAAGAAAGGATATTGCGGAGACATGGCTTAGCCACAGCCTGGGGGGTGTTTCCAGAATGAGATTTTCACTCTGCAGCGGAGTGTGCGCTGATATGAAACTTCCTGGCAGATTAAAACTGTGTGCCCGACCAAGACTCGAACTCGGGACCTTTGCCTTTCGCGGGCAAGTGCTCTACCATCTGAGCTACCGAAGCACGACTCACGCCCGGTACTCACAGCTTTACTTCTGCCAGTATCCTGCCTCCTACCTACCAAACTTTACAGAAGCTCTTCTGCGAACCATGCAGAACTAGCACTTCTGAAAGAAAGGATACTGCGGAGACATGGCTTAGCCACAGCCTGGGGAATGTTTCCAGAATAAGATTTTCACTCTGCAGCGGAGTGTGCGCTGATATGAAACTTCCTGGCGGATTAAAACTGTGTGCCTTACCGAGACTCGAACTCGGGACCTTTGCCTTTCGCGGGCAAGTGCTCTACCATCTGAGCTACCGAAGCACGACTCACGGCTGGTACTCACAGCTTTACTTCTGCCAGTATCCTGCCTCCTACCTTCCAAACTTTACAGAAGCTCTTCTGCGAACCATGCAGAACTAGCACTTCTGAAAGAAAGGATATTGCGGAGACATGGCTTAGCCACAGCCTGGGGGATGTTTCCAGAATGAGATTTTCACTCTGCAGCGGAGTGTGCGCTGATATGAAACTGCATGGTTCGCAGAAGAGCTTCTGTAAAGTTTGGAAGTTAGGAGGCAGGATACTGGCAGAAGTAAAGCTGTGAGTACCGGGCGTGAGTCGTGCTTCGGTAGCTCAGATGGTAGAGCACTTGCCCGGGAAAGGCAAAGGTCCCGAGTTCGAGTCTCGGTCGGGCACACAGTTTTAATCTGCCAGGAAGTTTCATATCAACGCACACTCCGCTGCAGAGTGAAAATCTCATTCTGGAAACATCCCCCAGGCTGTGGCTAAGCCATGTCTCCGCAATATCCTTTCTTTCAGAAGTGCTAGTTCTGCATTGTTTGCAGAAGAACTTCTGTAAAGTTTGGAAGGTAGGAGGCAGGATACTGGCAGAAGTAAAGCTGTGAGTACCGGGCGTGAGTCGTGCTTCGGTAGCTCAGATGGTAGAGCACTTGCCCGCGAAAGGCAAAGGTCCCGAGTTCGAGTCTCGGTCGGGCACACAGTTTTAATCTGCCAGGAAGTTTCATATCAGCGCACACTCCACTGCAGAGTGTAAATCTCATTCTGGAAACATCCCCCAGGCTGTGGCTAAGCCATGTCTCCGCAATATCCTTTCTTTCAGAAGTGCTAGTTCTGCATGGTTCGCAGAAGAGCTTCTGTAAAGTTTGGAAGGTAGGAGGCAGGATACTGGCAGAAGTAAAGCTGTGAGTACCGGGCGTGAGTCATGCTTCGGTAGCTCAGATGGTAGAGCACTTGCCCGCGAAAGGCAAAGGTCCCTAGTTCGAGTCTCGGTCGGGCACACAGTTTTAATCTGCCAGGAAGTTTCATGTTAGACTGTGGTCTGTGTGCAGTATTAACAATATCCTTAACAGTTCCTGCATGCTAAGTAGACCGAGCAGGTTAGGGTTGTCCTTGTTGGGAAATGAGTTCAAAACGAGACGAAAGAACATTACTTAGTGCGTCGAAATGTGTAAATCATTATGGAATGTCAGGACAGATGAGTAAAAAAACAGTTGTTAAGAATGATGAATATCATAATTTCTTGCCCAGATAATATGGGAACGGCCATAAAGGAAGATATGTTAAAAACTTGTCTAATACGTTATTTACCCAAATATAATCCTTTGTGCATGTATTATGGCATGACACGTTTCCAGAGCTATGTCTCAGATATTGCAAAGTGATATTGCACTAGCAAGTTTCATGTCTTCGAAAGAAGTACCAGTAACAAGATAAACACTGACATGTTGGAACTGTGTTTCTCATTGTATTGTTTTGTTTTTTTATGGCGGGGATATAGGCGTACGCAGAAATTTAACAGAGAGGAGGGGGCAAATGCCATAGGAGTGCCAATGTATGGGAAGAACCATTTTCAGTAGTGAATTTTCTCTTGGACCTTCAACGCGCAAAGCTGTAATTTTTTCTTTCTTTTGTTGTTTCTATGTCAGTCTCTCAACAAGCTTCCGTGAGTGACCCTTGACGCTCCTTGAACCAATTTTTGTCCGCCTTTTTTTTCTACTTGGAAAGAAATAGAGCTGTTATCAAAGCAGCAGCATCTTTACCGTCTAACATTCCGAACCACTGTGTTATGACACAATATTATAAATAATATTATTGGTACGTATAAGGAGCGTGTCAACAATATCGCACAGTATTATTGTGCAATATTATTTACCATCTGTGGGCCGCTATAAACAAAATAGACATGTCAATTAATCATTAATGACTGTGATTCAGCTTGCATAAATTTTAGAATGAGATGCTCTGAACGCCTGGAGCACCGGAAAGCAGAAACGTGTGAACGACCGCAAATGACAGAATAACTTGCACAAAAACATCAGTAAGCTGTAATAATAATTCGCAGACGTCTAGTGCCTACCTAGAACAACCCAGGAAACGATTGGTGACAGTAATTTCAAGCGTTGGATGCGCTACTCTTCTCACTTGAGTTAATTATATTTTGAGGTTATTATTTGAGACTAAAATTTATGATAAAGATTTTGCGTACTTATTGTTTACAATAAAGCTGCGAGTTCAGTTTTTAGATTCCGAATTATATGCCGCTTATTATTTTTTATTCTCAGGATGTCACAAACTCCTTTCTTGAACTAAACTTTCAATTTTGCGCATTTCCGCCCCCAGTAACCTACTGGAGCTGGCACGGTAGCTCGGTGTGTTCGGTCAGAGATAAAAGAAATTGAGTGAAGAGATCAACGAACATCCTGTACTGGTGTCATGAGACGTCCGCCCCGAACATATACAACGAACAAAATGAGATAAAAAAAAGTTGTCAGCGCGACAGAATGTCAATCCTAAGAGCCTGGGTTCAGTGCCCGACTGGGTCGAAGATTTTTTCCGCTCAGGGTCTGGGTGTTGTGTTGTCCTAAACATCATCATTTCATCCCCATCGACGCGCAAGTCGCCGATGTGGCGTCAAATCGAAAGACTTGCACCCGGCGAACGGTCTATCCGACGGGAGGCCCTAGTCACACGACATCTACATTTTATTTCTCATATTACATATTTCGTGTTTGAGAACGTCGGTCGATTCGACCGAACAAATCAAACTTATTTGAATTTAACCGATTGTCGTTCGAAGTCTGTATGTCAAGCGAAGAGATGGTTACATTCTGACCGCGCATTTTGTGGCATCCTGACTTGAAAAGATCGAAGTCGGTCGTCGGTGGAACTCACCGATATCAGAGCCAGTGTGACCAGTTCTACACAGGAATTATCACAATTATAGCAGCGGCCACTTGGGACGCGAAGCTGAGGGGCAAGTGCAAGATTTATATACAGTGTGCATCAAAATTGAAAAAAGTTCTCGAACTGGCACTGTAGGTAACAGCATCTTTTCCGGGTACATCTACATCATACTCCGCAAGCCACCTAATGGTGTGTGGCGGAGGGTACTTTCGGTACCACTATATTGTACAAACTAGTTTCAAACTGTTGCAGATGTGGCGCCTATTGCGGAAAATATATAAATTAGATAGGATTTGTTAGGATGCTGTTACGTAAAATTCAATAACTTTGATTTGTAGAGATGCCTCGTCACGTGGTTTCAAGTGGTTTATGACGTACAGCTCTATTTGGAATATTTAGCGATTTCCAGAGTGGTGGTTAGTTCGGAGCCTAATAGCACAGCTTAAATTGCTGCAAGTGAATGAGTGGCTTTGAGATTTGATATCCACCCATTTAAGCAGGGCAGACTCCGAGCAGATCTGGAGTCGAGCAATACGGTACCAGTTGAAAATTCGTGGAAGGGGCTTTAGTTCCTGAATTTACCTCACTTTTAAAGAAAATATCCTGAAACCCGCCCACCTCTGTAGCTGAGTGGAGCCGGCATGGTAGCTCATCATGCTAGGTCAGAGAACTGGGGACCCTCTGTAGTAAAAAAAAACCGTCTCATCGATTGAATTTGAAGGTGTTATGCGACAAGTACACAAAAGACTGATCGAAATACGACGAAGAAATAGGTTGAAAGAAAGAAAAAAAAAAATCAGCGTTGATAGCTGCCATGTGAAGTACCTGGGTTCGATTCCCAGCATTTCCAAGGATTTTTCTTTGGTGGAAGAACTGGTACTGGGTGCCAGCAGCCTCGTGATGCCAACTGAGGGGCTACTTCATTGAGAAATGTCGGCTGTAAGGTCTGGAAAGTCGGGAAAACGGCCTGGAGAGCGGCTTGCTGACTACGTAGCCCACCATAGCCGCCCTCTCCCACATACCGTGTGCACATAACGCCACCTGGCATAGGACGAAACAGCGGCCGGTCGCATCCTCTGGGGCTTCAAGGCCTAGACGAGGAGCTGGTTTAAAATCCTGAAACCCTTGGTCAGAACCGGAGAGCTCGTTTTTTATTCACTCTCCCTTCGTCGTTACACTTTCAAAGAATCTGTCAGACAAAATGAAAAACTTCTGAAGCTGCGTCTACATCGGCCGCGCTGCCCAAAACCGAGAGAAGAGGTTCGGCGCAGCGCCGCTCTGTCCAGTGACGAACAAGTTCCGCGTGGTTGTACATCAAATGAAGTACTTCGCGTGTGGATCTGTTTCGACGGCATTTGTCGTTTTCCATTTTTATTGCCGCAACCCCACGCACATTGGAACATTACTGCGCATCTATCACAAAGCGAACGGAGTGGTCCAACTAAAACATTCATATTTCTTTACATACTACATGAATATGTAATAAAAAATAGGGGTTCTTATTAAAAAAAACCAGCTGTTATCTATTTCACCTAAGGCAGCACCATCTAGCTGGCCAACCATAGCTCCATCTGGTTTCCCCTTTCAAGCTAGACAAGTTTCGTGCTTTGTAGTTTTTTCGTTTGACGCTTATTTCGTGGGATATTTGGCCCGGCCACGATCCATGGACAACCCTGTATAACGTAGGTACAGATACTTAGGCACGATAATTACCGTCTCTCGTGAACTTAGTGGGGGAGGATAGTATTACACATTCGCTTGTATTCATCCGTCATGTTCCGTTGTAGGCACCTGTTCATCGTGAAGGAAAATCATCAGGAGTGGAGAACGAGTCGAAGTCTTAACGAGAAACAGCGTTGATAAATTAACCCTAGCTGAACTGCCAAGCCATTTTGTGCTCACTGGTACTAAATTTATCACTGTGACATTAGCAGAAAAATTTCACATTAGTAGGAAAATTGCTTCTTTGAAAAGAAATTTAAAAAGCAATTTATTGAATACGTGTGCAACGACGTAGGTTACATGGGAAGGAAATTATTTAGCTCATTCTGCACTTCCAAACTGCATTGTTGCTTGAGAGAACGTGGTACAGGGTAAATTAAAAACCATAAGAGAATGTGATACAGGTAAATTAAAGTTTTGCCAACCAACCACATCGCTGCATAAATACCGCCGGTATATGTGTCAAACATTTAATTTTTTGAGTCCATAAAGAAATTTAAATAAAATTTCATGTGTCAAAGAAAAACAAACATAAATCGATCAAATACTTATGTTTTCGATGAAATGCATTACATGTAATTAACTTCTTATGTGATACATACAAAGGTGCAGATCCAGTTGGGAAAGGGATGTCATTGGGGCCGTGGAATCACCCCACCTTAAAAAACACTGTACTAACCGCTGATGTAAACATGTTGTTATATTTGTATTACAACATTTTATAAATTTTATTTGCATCTTAAAATATAGGCATCTGTGGTACCTTAAATGTGGATATTGCAGTAAGTTAATTGGGGGAGGGGGAAGACTCAGTAACAGGCTCTCTGACTCCCAGTCAAACTCTGGATATCACCTTCTTCGAGCAAAACTTGGTGTGCGAGGGTATCTTCGGTTTGTACCTACACTTTCTGTGACTGATCAGTTTGACAATTTTCCATTCTTCAAACGTCCAGTTGTAGTATTCCTGCACCCATGCTAACCTCTATGCCTTGTCACATGACATGCAGTTAGCGGAATGGGGCAAAAGCTTCTGTAGCCCATTGCATGGTGGTGATTCTGGATAGTGTTGCTGTGCACTCATGTTGTTATGCAGTATGCAATTGGCGAGTAATTTTCTACAAGTGGCCCCTGTGCCAGCCATTGCAATATGCGTTAGTCTAAGATAACAACAGTCATCAACGCTTTGCTGCACGTGGCAACTGATGATGGCAGCTGTAGTTCTACCCGAGTGGAGTTAATTTTGATAAATCCTGGTCACAGTGGTGTACAAACAGCGTAGTGCCTACACGACTCCTACAGCTACATCTTCATCTATATTTTTGGTTTGCACCCACTCTCTGCACTATGACAGCCAAGCACGCCACTTTCAGTGCTGTAAGTGACATCTACATCCGTACCCTGCGAACCAATGAGAAGTGCGTGGCAGAGAGTATGTTCCGTTGTACTAGTTATTAGGGCTTCCCATTTTGTTTACCATGTTGCATGGGAAGAAAGATTGCTTAAGCACTTCTGTACACACTGTACTTAATCTTGTCCTTACGGTCACTACTGGAGCGATTTGCATTGGGTTGTATTTTAATCCTAAATGTACCTGTTAAAGCTGTTTCTGGAAACTTTGTAAGTAGGTGTTGTTGGAATAATTTGTGTGCATCCTCAAGTAACTGCCAGTTCAGTTTCTTCATCTTCTCTGTGACACTCTTCAGAGGGTTGAACAAACATGTGACCATTTGTGCTGCCGTTCTGCGTACACCCTTAAATTCTCGTTCTATGTGGTATGGGTCACTACACACTTAAGCAATATTCTAGGATAGTTCATGCAAATCTTTTATAGATAATCTCCTTTGTAGGCAGATGTTTGAAGTCTGCTACCTGCTTTACCTATGAATGAGTCTAGGTGACCGTTTCTTTGTATGTCACCACAAAGTGTAACACTAGGTATTTGTAAGAATTGATTGATTAGAGATGTGACTCATAGGTTTTGTAATCACAGCATATTACCTCTTTTGCATTTTGTGAAGTGTGCAGTTTTATATTTATGAATGTTTAAAGGAAGTTGGCAGTTCGAATCATCAAGGTCCGACTGAATATTTCTGCAACTTTTTCAGACAGTACTTCATTGAAGATAATGGCATCATCTGTGAAATGATATCATTAAAACTGTCTATAAGGTCATGTTTTCTTGATATTGTCACATACATTACAAACAATTAAAATCTTTATTTATTCCTTTTGAATGAAATGATTTTGGGTGTTAGGCCACTTCATTATGTACTAAAAAGCAACTAATGAGGGCGTTTTGGCCGTCTTTGCAACAGTTCTCTTCAGGGCACCCTGAAGTCGCCGTGTGAGGACCATTGCAAAGACTTTCGAAACGTCAATCTTTTAGTTGCTTTCAGTGTTCAATAATGACTCAACTGACCTCAGAGATCAGTTTTTGTCGAAAAAGATCAGTTTGTGTTTTGGAGAAATGAAGGAATGTATGAGGCAATACTGACTCTACGATTTAGAATGTAGGTTGAAGAAAAGATTTGGAGAAACCTTTTGACGTTGCTGACTGGACTAAACTCTTTGAAATCCTGAAGATAGCAGGTATACAATACAGGGAGCGAAAAATTGTCAACTTATGCAGTAACCAGACTGCAGTTTTAAGAGTCAGAGGACATATAAGAGAAGCTTTAGTTGAGAAGGTAATGACACAGAATAGTAGCCTCTCACCAGTGTTATGTCTGTACATTGAGCAGGCTGTGAAAGAAACCAATGATAAATTTAGAAAGGGGATTTAAGTTCAGAGACAAGGCAAGGTAGTTGGAGGAGCACCTGACTGGAGTGAATAGTGTCTTAAGAGGACACTATAAGATGAACATCAAGAAAAGTAAAACAAGGGTAATGAAATGTATTTGAATTAAATCAGGAAAAACTGTGGGAATTAGGTTAGGAAATGAGACATTAAGTGGCAGGTGAGGTCTGCTATTTGGGCAGCAAAATAACCGAGATGGCCCAAGTATAGAGGATATAAAATGTGGATTGGCAATAGAAAGAAAAGCATTTCTGAAAAAGAGGGCTGAGCTAACACCAAATATAAATTTGTGTTAGGAAGTCATTTCTGAAAGTATTTGTCCGAAGCATACCCTTGTATGGAAGTGAAACATGGATGATGACCAGTTCAGACAAGAAGAGAGTAGAAGCTTTTAAAATACAGTGCTGTACCGAAGAATGCGGAAGATTCAGTGAGTAGATCGTATAACTAATGAGGAGATAGTGAATCAAACTGGGGCGAAAAGAAATTTATGGCATAACTTGATTCAAAGAAGGGATCGGTTGATGGGCTACAACCAGAGACATAAATGAATTGTTAATTTGGGAATGGAAGGAGGTGTGGGGAGAAGGAGACGAAGGTTTTATTACAGTAAGCAGATTCAAATGGATGTGGGTTGTGATAGTTATGCAAATATGAAGAGGCTTGTGGAGGACAGACAAGCATGGAGAGTCTTTGTACTGAAGAGCAAATGAGGCAACCTATTACCCAAACTGACTTTATTGATATGTTCTTGTTTCAATGATGACTATGCTTGGTATGAACAAAATATAAAAGGCACCTTACAAAACATAAAAATGAATGTGAGATATTATAAAATCTACGTCTTTGTTCCACAAGCTGTGTTATAGTGATTTTCGGGGTTATTTCATTTACCATTGTTACTTCACTCTTCCTTGTTCCAGTGATGAATGGTTCATGGGAACAACTATTGGTTATGAGCTAGAATCTTTCTTATTTTATCTTCATGGTCTCTTCATGTAGGAGGAAGCAATATGTTTATTGGTCGACTCTTTTAGGAATGGTACGCTTGGAATTTTAACAGAAAACCACACTGTGATGAACAACATGTCTCGTGAAGCGTCTTCCATTGGTGTTGAATGGCTATTTCTGTGACACTTTCCTCTTACTAAAAGAACCTGCCTCGTAACATGCCTTTCTTCTTTAGATGTTCTTTGTTACGTGTGTCAATACTATTTGGGTCCTACACTGACGAGCAATATTCAAGTATTGCTCTAACAATGATTTTGTGAGCTGCCTGCTTCGTGGGTTGACTACACTTCATGAGAACTCTTCCTCTGAGATAGTGTTCCATGTGCTATGATCTGGCTGTGATCAAATGCACTGATGTTCACATCTTGGTCATGCTGAACTCGACAGGAAAAAGCTTAAGAGCATTACAGTGTAGTGACTGATAATCTAAGAATGTGCTAATGAGAATCTGAGACTGGATTGGTGTTAATTATCCACTGCAAACATGAGTCGGGAATAGCTGCAAGTTGTTGGCACATCCAGTGGCAAGAAGACTCAAAGGCCTGCAGAAATCTGGTACAGAGCCACACTTTTGGTTAGTTCATTTCTACAGGGGCAGGAGGCACACTGGGAAGGGGTCCTCCAAGAGCTCATACATTTGGTGTCACGCAGGCAGATTTGTCACGGCAGCAAAATTCATTACCAGCAGCTGTATGTTCCAGAGGCCAGAAGTGGCTATAAGAATTTTTGTACACTGATGGGAAATGGCATAAACTTAACAGGAACCACTGCAGACAAAGGAAGGCAGCAACAACCAATTGCTGACATTGTCACAGATTATTGACGAATGTGGAGTCACACCCTGGCCACATCATGAGGTATGTGACCTACATTTTATGAGCAGTTTATAGTGCTGTTCGGCGTCTATCTGAGGTGATGAGAGAGACACAAAAACACTGACGGACTTGAAGAATACACTAAGCAGATGCAGCAACAGACAACCAGTTCTTTTTTTCCTCTCTACAGTAACATGCACCTCAGCTGTATCATCCGTAAAGCAACCTAAGTGTAAAAGTAATGTTGGGCATTTATCTATTAAACTTCATAGTCAAATGCACTTGTAATTATTATTGATATTTTATGTGTGATTTCTGGAGTAAACTCTTTGAGTAAATGGTTCTCCAGTTAGAGATACCCAGAAACCTAACCCACCAATCTTCTCATTACCACCATCCCAATGTAACTTTGATTACTACGCTGCCAGAAAAAAATGAAACATCCTTAAGGATAAGATTATTTTATTGACAAAGTGAGGTGACAGGTAGTTCATCATTGTGGGAGTTAGTGATACCAAATTCAGAACAAATGAAACACACATTGCCCCTCTGGTGGCAATACAGGTATGTACTCTCACATGCAAAAGATCATAAAGGTGCTGAATGGCACCCTGAACAAATGGTCCCAAGCGTCTTGCACCTTTTGTTGCAATTGGGGAATGATTCTTGCAGGCCCTGGAGAACAAGTAAGTTCCCACTCCATCATGGCCAATACCATGTTCAATTGGCAACAGATCCAGTGATCTTGCTGGCCAGGGCAGTTGTACACCAAGAAGAGCATGTTGCATTGCAGCAGCCATATGTGGACATGCGTTATTCTGCTCAAAAAGCACATCACCTCCCTGTTAAAGAAATAGCACTAGCACAGGGATAAAAGCTTGTGCAATGTAGTGGCCACTGGTTACTTTACTCTACGGAAACACAAAAGCGATAGCGAGTTTTAACTGAAGCCCCCCCCCCCCCCCCCCAAACGTTGAAACCTGGGATGGACCTGTGGACCTGTACGTTGTGGGCGAAAACACTATGGAATAGGCAGCTCACCAGATCGACGCCATACTTACACATCTTACACATCCATCACTCGCATACAGACAGGACCTAGTGTCACCACTGAAGACAACAGAGCACCATTCCACTCATCAGTCAATGTTTTCATGACACCAGATTAGCCATGCTTGGCAGTGCTGTGATGTCAGTGGTCTTCTGGCCAAAGGCAGTCATGATCTTAATCCTGTTGCAAGCAGACAGTTCCCAATAGTCCCTGAAGACACAGCAATTGCAATAAGTACCCTGGTTTTGTCCCTGAATGAAGTTTGGTCGGCCAACACTGCTCGTAGAAAGTGCCTGTCTTGATGTTCATATGTACTACACAGACATGCAGAACCTTGTCTACAGGTGTGGGAATTTTCCACAGACCACTGCTGAAAGCAGCAACAAACAGCTGAGACATTGTGCCCATAACATGCAGCAGTTGGTTGATACACCCATCCAGCTTCCCACAGGCCTATAATATGAATCCTTTCAAGTGGTTGAAGCTGTTCTTTGAGACTAGGTAATTATTTGTGGGGCATGGTTGTACAGACCAAGAATGAATGTTGCAAAACACTGTTCACCTCTAAACTTGGCACAGTTACTGTCTGCATAATCAAAACAGAGGGTGTGCAGACAGTCCTCTTGAGTGCCGTTTGATTGCTAATGATCGTGGCAAATGAATCACTAATACTGCAACCCTTCACTATATACATATTACAGAGGCAGAGAGGCCGATGGATTATGAGTTTTCATTGTTCTGCACCAGCCTTGACTGAGGCTTTATTCAGCTTCCTGTTGGATTGTAGCTGACATCTGTTGAGTCAGCCCAGCATCTGCTCTCCCAGGCAAGATGTTACCGACATAGGTGCCTCAGCGGGCAGCCAACACAAAGTGGTCTCATGCTGGCTGCTGGAGGTTCTTCTTCCTACTCTGAATTCTACAGCAATCCTTGATGACTGAACAGTGGTGTATCTGGTGTCAGTAGTTGTATGGTTGGTTGATCTCACCTTTCCAGCTTGGTAGATTCCAGCACCCAGAGGTGCCCAGCCATTGAACAGAAACCTGGACCCCAAGAGACCCTGTTACTGTCTTCTGCATTGAAGTTCAGTGCTGGCAGCACTCTCCATTGTGGCGTCGTTGGAGGGCAGTCAGTTTGTCTGTCAGCAGATGACAGGCAGTGAACAGCAGGAAATCAGGTGAAGACCATCATCTCGAGTACAGCTTCGGCCAGTTCAAAGACTCTGCTGGAGCATCGGGGACATTGATTCACTACAGTATTGTAATCATGGACTAGAGTGCTATTACTGTGAAGGCCATCAATCCCAATGAACTTACCAGAGTTAAGTGCAAGAGCTGGAAGAACGGAGGCTACTGTGAGGCTATGACATGAGGCTCTGTTCATAATGACTGCATGAGTCCTCCTTATTCTGCTGTATGTACTTAACAGGCTGTTAACTGCTGTGTAAGTTCCTTGCTAAGTGCTGTTGTGTAAGAGACAGAGTTTCTTGCACCATGTCTTAAAAGCTAATGAATGTGCCTGTCTCAGTTCCTTTCATTTTCTGTTGCTGTTTTCTTTCTGCTGAATGCATGTTCTCACTCAGCAGATGGTGTAGTCATGTACTGAGGGCTTGAACCACTTGCAACATACCGCCGGCATCTGTCTCTGGCATGACTTGGTTTTGCCTGTGGCAATGTTAATGATTTTATGATTTTTTTCTAGCTGTAGTTCAGCAGCTTTAGGATATTTCAATAAAGATAAAAAATCAGTTGTCAGCTGCACAAGAAAACCTTTATTTGGTTCACTTTACTGGTTTCACCAGTTTGAACTGTCGTCTTCAGAAGTGAAAAAGGCTCCAATCATTAGTAAGACAGTGTCAAATTAAGAACTGGATAGTGATCCTTTGCTGTAGAATCATTAAGATAGAGTAACATCACTAAAATATATGTTATGTGTGATGAGTAGCAAACAGTTACCTGTCAAATTCCACATCATAAACAGTATGTATGACAAAGATCACCACCATGCAGTCTAATGTGTTCTCATTACTGGAAAATATAAACAAGTCACTACAGTGACCCAACTAGAGGCATGTATTTGTTGTTGAACACATATATGTATATTAAAAAAAGTAAATTTCATATTGCATTGTTGGCTGGGATATCCTACGTGGTGGGTTCAGCCAACTGTTCCTCCCTGCGAACTGGCCCTTACATTATAGTCGTATGATCAGTCCGGTGGTTGACATGTGTCCTACATACTATGTATGATGTAGAATTGGAATCTTTTCCACTCATCGCACATAACATATATTTTTAGTAATGTCACTTTGTTTTATTGATTGTGTTACAAGGAATGCCACCATCCAATTCTTATTTTGAGGTTGGCTTGATATGAGCCTATTTCACTGCTAAAGATGACATTTTAAACTGTTGAAACCAGTAAAGTGAATCAAATAAAGGTTTTCTTGTGCAGCTGAAGACTGAATTTCTTTCTTTATTGTTAGTAAGTTTTAATTAAAATTTCTAATTTCCTACCTCTTACTATTCTGTGCCACAGTAGTTTTATATGGGGGTGTCACTGAACACAGTCCTTGAGGGCATTGCATTTTTTTCAGGCTGTACATTTGAATGCATGTATGTTCATTTCAGGGAAGGGTCTACTTAGATGCCATTCAAAAACATCTGGCACCTAGCATTTGATTCACAGTTACTTAAATTTTCAACCTTTCATGAATTCAAAGTTAATTCTTTTCAAGTGAGGGAAGAGATCAATATATTTCAGTGACTCCACAGTGTATTGCATTCTCAGTACTGGAAAATATAAACAAGTCACTAAAATGGCCCAACTAGAGGCATGTATTTTTTGTTGTCCATGTATATGTGTGTATTAAAAATCTAAATCTCGTATGGCATTGTTGGCTGGGATATCCCATTTGGTGGGTTCAGCAAAGTGAACTAATCCTTTCCTTAAGATTATGTGACAGGCAAGTCTTAGAGTATTTGTAGAATGTAGGTGAGTGTAATAGATGCGTGTGTAGTGTAGTGTTATTTTTTGTTGTATCATGACAATGAATGAACCACCATCAACAATGTCATGTGTACTCACTTCATGAAACACTATGGAGAGGTTTGAAATTTAATCCAGGACTTTGGCACAAAGACTGATAATAAAGAACTTTATTTTATGCCATCATCTCTCTTCCCCTTGCCAGCCAAACACGCCGTGAACATTTCGTCCTCTGGAATTTGAACCAGCTTGTCTCCTAGTTGACCACCACTGCACAGGCATGCATTAGTGACATCAGCTATGGAGGCCAGTTGTATGCATATTGATCTATTTATAAGGAAGACATGGAAGACACATCACCAGCCACTTGAAATGCTAAACTGCTCCACTCCCTGCAGTGACAGAAGCACTCCCCCTCCATACAGCTGCTATCCCTAATTCAATTGCTCATGAGTACAATAAAATTCTGCACTTTGCCACCATTACACAGTAATCACTCTTGGTATTTCAGAGAATGCTGTACAGATCTGTTGGTTGTAGGATGTCCGCTGGCGTGACGTCTTCAAGCGTGGTGGGTCTTACATTTGAGGACGGTGTGTGTGTAGCGACAGACACACTAGGTTCATATGGCAGCCTGGCAAAATACCGAAAATTGCCGCGCATCGTCCAGCTGACAGAACGCGCTCTGTTGGCTGCGGGTGGAGATTATGCAGACTTCCAGTATGTGCGGGACCTCCTGGAAAACAAGATTCATCTCGACACTGTGGATGGTGACACACCTCCTGCACCCAGGTATCTCTCCCCACCCAGACACAGATAAAAAATAACTTACTGTTGCCTCAACTTTTAATGAGGCACAAATTCCTAAGATTTTACTAATGATAACAATAAAATGTACAACACATTTTAGTGTAATAGTGATAATTTGTTTTCATTGGTGCTTAGCACATCACTTAAGCATAACTTCCATGAAACTTTTATTCAGAGAAATATATCATTTGTAAAAAAAAAAAAAAAGAGAGAGAGAGAGAGAGAGAGAGAGAGAGAGAGAGAGAGAGAGAGAGAGAGAGAGAGAATAGTACGTATGCCATGCAGTTTGTTTAAGATCCACAGCAGCAACAGACTTCCACAAATTTGACATTCTAATACTTTATGTGGTGTAGGATTGAACTGTGAAATCACCATTATAAGTGTCTTGGAACAGCTCCCCCTTGGAACATATCTTCCCTCCAAATTAACTAGGAGTAACACTTGACTGCTCCCTCACCTTCAAACAACTCTGCTCCAATGTCAGACATACCACTAGTGCTCAGAATAACATCTTGAGAAATTTAAGAGACACAAGTTCTTAGAATCACTGCTTTGTCCCTGTGATATTCTGGAGGAGGGTATGTCCATGTTTGGTGGAAATCATCTCATGCCAAAACTGTCGACTCTGCTCTGAATGATTACAGGGTGCTTAAAACCTACCCCTGTTGAGAAGATCTATTGTCTTTGCCAGTTTGCACCTCCAAATATTTGTTGAGAAGTTGCCACCAATCTTGAACAACTGAAGGCTGAAAACATTCATTTCACCCACTGTTCATTCATGAACTACCTCATTGCAGGCTAAAGTAAGGTAAAGCCTCTTTTGAACTGCAGAACCTTTTGGATCTCCCTTCAGACTTGGCAAGACATCTTCTGGCCGACTACAACAGGATGTGGAGTGTTTGGAGATCACTTAGGTAGGGTGTCGGCAGCATGAAGTGCTCTCTTAAATTGTGGGGTTTCACATCAGAGAATAGCAAGTGTGGGTGCATAGAAGAATGAACTGTGGAAAACCTATATCAATACCTTTTTATTCATGTATCTATTGAATGCAGGACCATATGCTTGCAAACAATAGTGCTGCAGTTGTGGCTCAATATTGGACCAATGTAATCTGATTTCCAAATTTAGCCATGATATTTCTGATTTTGCTTTCAAAATTTGTGTATATTGTGTATAACTGCATGTATTGTAAAGTTAGGCTTCTGCTAAGCATAAATAAATAATTTCAATGAGCACTAAGATTTTGAGCACAGATTTGCGGGCTAATGCTATGTGGCTGTGTAAATGAAACAAATACAGTTTTTTTAGTCATTTCCACGTACATTTGAGAAAGACAGTTTCTTTTTATTTTTTTATTTTTTATTTATTTTTTATTTTTTTAAAGAACACCAGATGCCAGATGTGGGAACATGAAGGGAGTCCATAACAATATTTTGAGAAGGCAGTGATGTACATGTTTTTAATAGCTTTTTTTCAAAGATCATGATTTTGCAGAATAGCATCATGTCATTGTTTCATTGAAACATTACCAGTTTCTATCAAAGAACAGCCTATCCTCAGGCATTAAAAAATGGCATTACAGGCCATGTTTATATAGAAAAGCAATAGAATTACAGTTGAGGTAATGTGTTGCCAGGACAAAGCAGAAGGTCAGACTCAGTAAGGCAGAAGATGCCTCTCCTGTTTGAAACATTACACACTTTTGGAGCCAGTATTTGTTAGTCATTGGGCAATTTAACTGCTAACACTTTACTGAAGGCATAAGTATTGCAGATTAAGTCATAAAGCCGTCATATTAAACTACACTTGCGTAATAATTAACTAATATTCATCAAAAGCATTCCGAGCCCAGTGTATTTGTTTTGCTTGGATGAGTTGTGAGACTGCAAAATTTGAATTTTATCAGTGTTTCTGAACAATCAATGATGATCAGTACTAAGTCGATGTTGTTGTCTGTCTTGTGTTAGTTGGAAAACAGTAGTTGTTATTAAATATCTCAGTACATGTAGGTCAAAGTTTGTAGAGAAATATTTTGTTCAATAGCGTAGAAATGAGTTCAGTATCCAGCAGAACTAGAGTTTGACCTCAGTCTAATTAACCTGATAGCCTAGAATGAGTCATTCATTCTGCAGTGGTGTGTGTGCAATTTTGAATCTGTCTGGTATATTAAAACTATTTGCCAGATCACCAGCTCGAACTTGCAAATTTGGCTTTTATGGAAAATGCTCTTCAGAAACACTTATGGATACCTTGCTGAAATAGCTACCCTGGAAAAAAAGACTATCGTGGAAAATGGTTTAGCCACAACTTATGTGTTGTTTTCAGAATGAATATTTCACTTCGTAGACATTTTTCACTTTATTTTGAAAGTTCCTGGCAGATAAAAACTGTGTCTTGGCTGGTGGGAACTTGAATGCAAAATCTTGAATGTTGCCTAGATTCATTCTGGAAATGTCCTCTGGAGTGATAGAGTATGGCTAAGCTATTTCTCTGCAGTATTTCTCCCAGGAGTGAGAGGAGAGCTTCTGTCAAGTTTTAAAAGTGAGAAAGTAGTCCTGTCAGAATTGAAACTGTGAGGAAAAGTTGTGAGTCACATCTCAGTAGCTGCAAGGTTCCAGATTTGGCACACCACTGAAATTTGCAAGCAAGTTTCAGTCAGTTAGCTGATAACCAGGCCTGCTTTGTGATGAGATTTTTCTCTGTTTATGTGTTGCTATGTATTAATCTGGAGAGGGTCATTCCACGTCAAACCATCCAGAAATTTTAGGAAATGACACCATCGTCACATAAATCCTTGAAATATTGGGTAGTGGAAGTTTACCTAGATATATTCACAAAATGTAAATGTTGCAGGTCAATTACTTTTTCACTTAGGATAAAAAGAAGTTGTATAGATTCAGGAATTCAGGCTTTCATAGATGAGCTCCTTTATAATTTAAAAATGCAATAGTTCCTACAGTTTTTGCTGTGGAAGCGTGATTTTTTTTAGTTAAAGAGGAAGGATTATATTTTTATAGCCATGCTTCTTGTAGTGAATGTCCGTCACCTACATCTCAGAAAAATTGTAAATAATTTCTTTTAAACAAAATCCATGCATGGACACTATAATTGTTTTAAGGTATTGCCCCCTCATAGATACCTTTGAAAAATTTACATTATTATTATAAATATTCCATTATGTCACCCAAAAAGAATCAGTTTGTGGAAATAATGGGAAGTGTAAAAAACAATGTTATTGTAAAAGAAATATTGAAGTTGATAGAGGGAAACATTCCACGTGGGAAAAATATATCTAAAAACAAAGATGATGTGACTTACCAAACGAAAGTGCTGGCAGGTCGATAGACACACAAACAAACACAAACATACACACAAAATTCAAGCTTTCGCAACCGACGGTTGCTTCGTCAGGAAAGAGGGAAGGAGAGGGAAAGACGAAAGGATGTGGGTTTTAAGGGAGAAGGTAAGGAGTCATTCCAATCCCGGGAGCGGAAAGACTTACCTTAGGGGGAAAAAAGGACAGGTATACACTCGCGCACACACACACATATCCATCCGCACATACACAGACACAAGCAGACATTTCATGTGTCTGTGTATGTGCGGATGGATATGTGTGTGTGTGTGTGTGTGCGCGAGTGTATACCTGTCCTTTTTTCCCCCTAAGGTAAGTCTTTCCGCTCCCGGGATTGGAATGACTCCTTACCCTCTCCCTTAAAACCCACATCCTTTTGTCTTTCCCTCTCCTTCCCTCTTTCCTGACGAAGCAACCGTCGGTTGTGAAAGCTTGAATTTTGTGTGTATGTTTGTGTTTGTTTGTGTGTCTATCGGCCTGCCAGCACTTTCATTTGATAAGTCACATCATCTTTGTTTTTAGATATAAATATTGAAGTTGCTAATTCATGACTACCATGTCACCACTAAAGTGCTGAAGTTGGCTACATTGGATTTCCCTAGGAACAAATCATATCTGAGAACACTGTTTTATTGCCACTATGTGTATTGCATCATCCAGTTCCTTTGTTTTGAGTAGTGCAGTTCTGAGCTCTTGTACTGAGTTGTACCCAGAGTCAATGATTGGTTAAAAATTCAGTTGTTGCAGTTTCTAACTGCTCATTCAAAAACAAAGTAAATCCCTTAATGTTACAATAATAATGTGAAATACTTTTGTATGAAACAATGTGATAGAACGATGTTTCATTATTTAATTACTTTTGAGGTTACACCAATCATCTTTTGAATTATTTACGGCAAATATTGGTTTTGTGACTGAAGCACTATGGAAAGTGCAAATAGGCAGTGTTTTCTTGGACAGTATCTGCAAGATATATGTGATAATGCCCTGACTTGTGTGAATGAACTGATTAGTGATGAACAAGAACTTTTATTATGGCGAAGCAACAGTCATTCATACTGTGATTTAAGTGTTTGATGTGTGTGTGCTAAGCATAAAGACAGTTACCTGTGCAGATTCTCTCTACATAAGAAAATTTGCTGTGATCCCTTCAAGCACCCCATAAACAACGTGTTTCATCTGGATTGCATGAAATTAGAGGCTTTAGCATTATTCCTGAGGAGAAAATGTACCCAACCTGTATCAAACGTATTAATGAAAAGCAAGCAAGTGACGACTCATCAGCAGACTATATAAATGACAGTAATGTGAAGGTGCAGACTCCTGAAAAATCTGTGCTCAGTACGAGCTTGACTAGCTTAGGAGTATCTCCTGCAAAGATGCATTCAGTTGCTCATCATAGTCAGTATGCACCATCCAAATGAAAATTAGAATCAGCAGCTGGGGCTCTGAAAACTAAAATTTCGCATACATATCAAGCTGAACTGGCTGCTGATGCAAGCACTATCCCTGACAGTGATTTAACAGAACTGGAAGAAAAAGCAAAACATCATGATGAACTCATGGACAAAATCAGACAGAAAATTGAATATAGAAATAATCATGAAAAAATTTCGTTACTTATGCTTCTGCTGCCAACTTGGTCTGATAATTTGGTATGACAAGCAAAAGCTCTTTTAATGAAGAAGGGTATTTTATCGATGGCTGTGCAGAAAAGAGGGAAGATATTGCCATATGACACAGTGCAAAAAGTAAAGTTTTTATTTGGATGACGAAAACACAGGAATAATGCCTGGGAAAAAAGACGAAGTGAGCACCAGCAAAAATACTTATGAACAAAAGCATCTTATTTTAAGTAATTTAACTGAACTGTATTCTCTCTGTAAAAAAAAAAAAAAGAAGTATCCTGAAGGCAAAAAGATTCTCAAAATTTGCTTTTCTTTGACCAAAACAGTGTATACTTGCAGGATCATCAGGAACACATGCTGTATGTGTGTGCATTTACCACCAAAACATTAAATTGCTTCTAAATTCCATTTCTATTAAAGAAAATACCAAGATCTAATTAAAATAATATGTGATATAAATAACTGAGCCTGTATGCTTTGTCTGTGTGAAAAATGCCCCACTAGTTCTTTGCTTCAAACCCACTTAGAAAATGAAATAGAAGACTATGATCCTGATGAGATGGTTTAGTCCAGTCAGTGGGTATTAACTGATAGAATGACTTTAAGTGTTCAAATCACTTCTCTATCAGAATTCTGTGACACACTAATTAAGAAAACTGGAAAAACTTACACCACACTCTTATTTCTCATTCACAATCTGATTATCTGAAAATGAAGAAGGAAACACTTGGTGAATGATCAGTGTTAATGTTAATGGATTTCAGTGAAAATCTCTATTTTGTTGTTCAAGATGAAGTACAGGGTACAACTGGAACAATGGCAGCTGCACTCAACACACTGTCCATATATATTACAAAAAGGACAAACAACAAACAGTTGCATGCAATAGTATTAGTATTATTTCTGATGATCTAGAACATTATGTTGCCTTGGTGTACCAGACTCAGAAGACTGTATTGAATTTTTTTACATGTGAATTTCCAGAAATTCATCTTGCGCATGTTGAATATTCCACTGATGGTTATGCTGCACAGTGTAAAAATTGTAAGAATTTCAGAAATATCTGCTACCATGTACACGACTTCAATGTAAAATGCAGCTGGTCTTTTTTTGCTACCAGCCATGGCAAATCTCCATGTGAGGGCATTGGTGGCACTGTTAAAAAGACTTGTCACAAAAACAAGTTTGCAAAGAGTTTATAAAAATCAAAATACTTACAGCTTCACAGGTATTTGAATTCTGTCGTGAGAACCTGCAAGGCATTTCAGTTCTCTTTGTTTCAAAAGATGAAATGTAAAAGTCAGATATTATCTTTCTCAGTGCTTCACAAGTGAAAAAACAATTCCTGATTCCTGGAACACGATCTATGCATCACATTGTACCAATATCACCAAACAAGATTGGAGCAAAAAGGCTGAGCTGTGATACAGATTTTAATATTCTGCATGATTTCTCAGATGCACTTTCGCCTCTAATGCCAGAATGCACTGAGCCCAACTGCTATGTTGCATGTGCATATGACTCTTCTTGGTATTTGGGAATTGTTGAGAACATGAATTGTGAAGAAGGAGATGTTACAGTAAGGTTCATTCATTGTCATGGACCATCTCCATCCTTCTATTGGCCTGATAATGATGTTTGTGATGTTTCTTTCACTCATATTCTATGTGAAGTTGATATCACCTCAGCAACAGGCTGTACTCATTTTCTCAAAGTTGGTGGAAGAAAAGTGGTTCTCACACAAAAAAAAAAAAAAAAAAATTTAAGCATCAAAGTTCTTATCACATGTGTAGTTCTGAATCAACTTGAAAGCAGATTGCAGCACCAGCATTTTGTGCAGTGTTGACTATATTGGCTTTTGACAAAATGCTTAAATATTATAAACAAAATGCTATGTAATTTAACATTGAGTTATATGGTTATGCCAGAGGTAAGAAAGTGTTCATATGTCATGTAATGGACAAGTTGTCATATATTTTATAATATCTAATTTTGTTTCATATATTGCAATTTTTATTCAGTTTGGGTATTGTTAGGTGTACTTACATCATTAATGTCTCTCGGTTAGCAACTGTATCTCACTCCAAATCTTTCCCCCAGTGCCATTCATTTCTCAAAACTGATTTTTTGTATGATGAAACTTTATTATTTGTTGATCACTTTCTAATTTTTTCAGTGTTTTCCAGAGGGAGGCAATTGTCCAAAATATTTTTTATAATTTAACAATAAAATTAAATAAAATCAATTTACAAAAATTTAATTGGATGATTCTAACATGTTTTCAGAAATGACATGTCTGAAAGGAAATTCAGGGAAAAAACTGTCACCATACCATTTTTTGTTTAAAAACTGCAGCCAATTTTCAATTTTTTACAGTTTGCTTTGAAGTAATGAACTGCATCAAACTTCCAGCAATTGCTACCAACAGAATGTATATAAAGCAATAAAAATTGGCAAAAGTTCATGATATTAGATACAAATGCAGTACATGAAATCTCAGTTCACAACTAGATAATGTGTGTCATGGCCTGGATGACTTGACTTAAATGACCCATAAGTGATATACACTTGGTATAACTGGGACAGCACTACATGAACTGATTTTATTACTACATGCATATTTTTTAACAAATTGTTATTGTAGTCATATCCAACATGGGCAACGGTGGAGGTTATCTTGCACAGGACAAATATAGGTTCACGCGCAAGACAAATGTAGGTTCGTATGTCATATTATTGGCTGGTGTGTTAAGATAATTTATACAATGGAAAAGCTAGTTGATCTGCTGAAATTGGACAGCTAGCATTTTTTATTCCACACTGATGCCAACGCAGAGCAACTTTGGTGAGCCAAATTATAATGAATGCCTGCTTAACAGCATGTCAGTCTACCTTTGAAATGCAATAAAGCAGCAATTATATGTGGCACGGATCCTGGAAGTAATTGCTAGATTCCTGGCACCAGGTATCAATGCACAGATGATGCAATTCCTGTAAATTATGATCCATTGGTTTGTGGGCGTGGAGATGGTGTCCAATAGCTTCCCGGATGCACTCCATCGAATTCAGACCAGGTGAATTTAGTGTCCGAAACATCAATGTTAGTAAAACAATAAACTGGTAGCCAAGATTGCAGGAATTCTTTTTATTCCGTGATTACCAGTTTCGACGAAACTAAAGTTCCCAACATCGGCTCATAGGACACATACAGGTTACAACATCAAGGCAAACAGTGGTGATATTAACAGTAGTACCTAGTTTGCCAGAATGAGATTTTCATTCTGCAGTGGAGTGTGCGCTGATATGAATCTTCCTGGCAGATTAAAACTGTGCGCTCGACCGAGACTCGAACTCGGGACCTTTTTCTTTCGTGGGCAAGTGCTCTACCAACTGAGCTACCCAAGCACGACTCATGCCCTGTCCTCACAGCTTTACTTCTGCCAGTACCTCGTTTTCTGCCCTTCCAAACTTTACAGAAGGTCTCCTGCGAACCTTGCAGAACTAGCACTCCTGAAAGAAAGGATATTGCGGAGACATGGCTTAGCCACAGCCTGGGGGATGTTTCAAGCTGGTAGAGCACTTTCCCGCGAAAGGCAAAGGTCCCCCGAGTTCGAGTCTCGGTCCCGCACACAGTTTTAATCTGCCAGGAAGTTTCATATCACCGCACACTCTGCTGCAGAGTGAAAATATCATTCTGGGAACATCCCCCAGGCTGTGGCTAAGCCATGTCTCTGCAGTATCCGTTCTTTCAGGAGTGCTAGTTCTGCAAGATTCGCAGGAGAGCTTCTGTAAAGTTTGGAAGGTACTGGCAGAAGTAAAGCTGTGAGGATGGGGCGTGAGTCGTGCTTGGGTAGCTCAGCTGGTAGAGCACTTGCCCGTGAAAGGTCCCAAGTTCGAGTCTCGGTCCAGCACACAGTTTTAATCTGTCAGGAAGTTTCAACCTAGCTTGCACTTGTATGTTATAGAGACACTTAATATTTATAATGTCACCTCTCTTGGATGCCTATGTGCTACTGACAATTTTGTAAGGCCTGCGTGTTGCAGGTAACTATTAATATCACCATTGTTTGCCTTGATGTTGTAACCTGTATATGTCCTAAGATCCGATGATGGCGACTTTAGTATCGCCGAAACCAGTAAACATGGAATAAAAAGAATTCCTGTGATCTTGGCTACCAGTTTATTGTTTTACAAGCATCTAGATCGCTCCCACATGAGCACAATGTGCTCCCTACAACATCAATGTTAGTTCACTATCAAGCCCCTCAAACCACTGTGACAAGGTTCTGGCTTTGTGACATGAACAGTTATTCCACTGAAAGATGGCTTAGCTGTTGGGAGAGACACTAATCATGAAGAGATGCAAGTGTACCACGATAGTGTTCACATAGTCTACAGATCATATGATTTCATTGATTATTACCTCTAGTCCCAAGGAAGCACAGTTGAACATGCCCCAGAGCATAATACTGCATCCACCAGCCTAAGTTAGAGGTCAAACATGTGTTTTGACTGGAGGAAGACGTCTCTGGATACTACCACTGACCTGATGTGCCAACGAGGCAACAGGTTCCCATCGATCTACGGACCAGTCTTGATGCACACTGCTATTGTAATTGACAGTATCATTGGTGGAAACTCTAGGAATCGTGCTGTGAAGTCCCATATTCAAGAATGTGTGTTCCAAAACACAGGTGCCTTCATCAGCATTGTATGCTCTCGTCAGACCTACCATAGATTGGCACCAGTCCTGCTTTACAGAGTGGGCTGGCCTCCGACATTCAAGTTCTGTGTTGAGCTAACAACTTGTCACCTACTTGTGCTTTCATTGTCCTTCAACAAATTCCCATAGATGCGTAAAACTGTAGCAAGATGCATATGTTTGTGTATTTTCCATATCAACAGTAGAATGTTTCCCATTTCTCTCTGCTTCACACATATATTTTCCTTACCATGCCACTTGCCCACCGAAGCAGTGTACATGATTCAAATGAAAACCAAAACCTGTTGTAGTCCTTTGTAGCACCAACAGATGGTGCTGCCATTAATGTCAGAGGTATCACACACCAAAGAATAGAAGTTCCCTAGGTTCCCTCAAGGTTATGTACAAGACCAGTGACTCACTGTAAAGTAGTTAACTGCTGTTTCATTTTATTGTTCCATTTTGATTAATGTTTCCCATGGAATGAATGCCCAAGCTTTCAGTTGACCAGGAGAAAGGAAGCTGGAGTATTAGCTAAGAGTCATTGGGAAGTCCAACATTTCTCAAGAAAGATATGGTGTGAGAAGCCACCTTCAGATTTTACAGTACCTTAAGAAAATACATAGATATCTCAATGCTTGTTATTAGGTAGGCTTTGTGATTGTGGATCACAATAGAAGATCAAGGAGTCTTTTATTACAATAAAAGTCATGTGGCTTCCTTCAGTGGAAGAAGCAGTATATTCTGAAACGAGAAATCTCTGTCCATTACCAGTAGAATTTTCTTGCTTGCCTTCTATTGTACCCATGAGTGGGAGGGGGGGGGGAGGGACCTGCGAAGCATACCACCATCAGCAAGATCTTGCTGATAACCCAAGGAAGTTCTGGTCCTAAGTAAAATTGGTAAGTGGTTTGGAGGTTTCTGTCCAGTCACTCAGGGACCACTCTGATGTGGCAATAAAAGACAGTAAAAGGAAAGTGAAGTTTTAAATTCATTTATGCAGGATGGTCATACGAAAATTTTGTTGTTTGATCATCACACAGATTCCTGCATACATGACATAGTAACAGACATCCCTAGCATTGAGAAGCAACTGAAAGAGGTGAAAACAAGTAAGTCACCAGGTCCAGATGGAATTCAAATTCAGTTTTACAGAGAGTACTCTATGGCAATATTTCTCAGTCTTTCAGTATTCACAATCCAATTTGCTATAGTAATTTTCATCTCCCCACCCCCCTCCCCAAACCTTCTTTCCTTATATGAAGACAAAACCAGAATCAATGGCCCTATATTGTTCTTTATCTTACAGGTAGTTAGTGAAAATACTCGGGTGTATCAGTTAGCAAAGAATAAGTCTTCATAGACTCCAGAACAAGTGGTGGAATCAAAAGACAGTTTAGTAATAAATCGCATTTTAAATTCTGGGCTGGAGTGGATTGATGATGAGTTTCTTGCACTGAAAACTAGAGCAGTTAATCATCTGTTACCATTACAACATCCTATATATGGAATACCAGGTTTCTGTATTGGCTGCTTTGAAAACAAAGTATAGATTTCAGCTAAACACAGGAAAATCTATTTCTAATATCTAATCTTTGAAAACTTTGCTCTGCAAGCCAGGCCCAATGCAGTAACAAATAGTTACAAAAATAGCAGTTAGTTTAGTATTGAAAAGTTAATTATTAAATGCAGTGTCCAGTACTGATAAATCCTATTTATCAGTATGTTGTATCACTGAGAAAGTGAATTTTAATTTTAACAATGGAAAATCCAGAATGGAATGTAACAACATTATGAGAAGGAAAGTTGCTATTCGCCATATAGTGGAGATGCTGAGTCGCAGATAGGCACAGCAAAAATACTTTCACAATTAAAGCTATTGGCCATTGGCTTTTGTCAACAATAGGCACACACACACACACACACATGCAAGCGCAACTCACACACACACACACTCATTCAAGCGCAACTCACACACACAACTATAGCCTCAGGCAACTGAAACCACACTGCGACCAGCAGCACCAGTGTGTGTGTGTGTGTGTGTGTGTGTGTGTGTGTGTGTGTATTGTTGACGAAGGCCAATGGCTAAAAGCTTTAATTGTGACTATCTGCGATTCAGCATCTCCGCTATATGGTGAGTAGCAACTTACTGTCTCATAATATTGTTGAATGTTAATTTTTTATGATGTCAGAATGTATTTTGCTTTCCGTTTCTTTGAGTAAATTGATCAATTTGTGAATGAATATTTTTTTATTTTCAACAAGCTTGTACCACCCATTCTCTGTCTTCATCTCTGCGAATCACTGTGAGGTGCATGGCAGAGGGTACATCCCATTGTAACAGTTATTAGGGTTTCTACCTGTTCCAGTCACATATGGAGCATGGGAAGAATGATCGTTTGAATGCTCCTGTGTGAGCACTAATTATTCTAATCTTATCTTCAGGATCCCTGTGTGAGTGATACATAAAGGGTTGTAGTATGTTTGTAGAGTAACCATTTCAAGCTGGTCTTTGAAACTTTATTAATAGACTTTCTCAGGATAGTTTATGTCTATCTTCAGAAGTCTTCCAGTTCAGTTCCTTCAGTATCTCTGTGACACTCTCCCATGGATTAAACAATCCTGTGACCATTCATGCTGCCATTCTCTGTATGCATTCAATATCCCCTGTTAGTTCTATTTGGTATGAGTCTCACGCGCTTGAGCAGTATTCTAGAACAGGTTGCACAAGTGATTTGTAGGCTATATCCTTTGTAGACTGATTGCTCTTCCCCAGTATCCTATCAACAAAATGAAGTCTACCACCTGCTTTGCCCGTGACTGAGCCAATGTGATCATTCCATTTCATCTCCCTACAAGTGTTACACCTTGGTATTTGTATGAGTTGGCCACTTCCAACAGTGACTCATTTCTTTTATAGTTGTAGGATACAAATTTTTTTTGTTTTGTGAAGTGCACAGTTTTACATTTCTGAACATTTAAAGCAAGTTCCCAATCTCTGCACCACTTTGAAACCTTATAAGCTCTGACTGAATGTTTATGCAGCTTCTCTCAAAAGGGGGGGGGGGGGGGTGCCACACAGATCGAGAATTGCTGCTCTGTGACAATGGCCCCTTACTTAGCTTGCATTTATTGTGAATCACTCACCAAGCTCAAAGTCTCAAATGACTAAAAAACAGCCCAGGTGATTCTTGTATGCAACAACAGTTTACTGCAGAATTCTTCAACATATTCTCAGACTGAATCCAATAAATGGCTGTGAGACTGAAAAGTTTCTGATGAGAAATCGGCATGGGTTTAGAAAGTGTTGCTGCGCAAACTTCAGTTTTACCTTTTCTCCAAGGATATCTTGCAAACTGTGGATGAAGGTCAACAGACAGGTTCTATATTCCTATAGTTCTGAAAATTGCTTGACACAGTGCCCACTGCAGAGTGTTAATGAAAGCACAAGTATACGGAATAAGTTAACCACATACGTGAGCGGCTCGAAGACTTCTTAAGTAATAGAACACAGCATGTTGTCCTCAACGGCAAGTGTTCATCAGAGACTAGGGTATCATCAGGAGTGCTCCAGGCACTGAGCTTATTCTCTACATACATACACCTCTGACAGTCAAGGTGAGAGCAATCTGCAGCTGTTTGCTGATAATGCTGTTATCTACAGGAAGGTGTTGTCATTGAGTGACTGCAAGAGGATACAAGATGGCTTAGGCAGAGTTTCTAGTTGGTGAGATGAGTGGGAGCGTACTCTAAGTATACAAAAATGTAAGTTAATACAGATGGGTAAGAAAAACAATGTTTTAATGTTTGAGTACAGCATTAGCAGTATGCTGCTTGACACAGTCACATCAATTAAATATCTAGGAGTAAAACTATAAATGAATATGAAATGGAAGAAACATTTAAGGACAGTAGTAGGGAAGGTGAATGGTTAACTTCGGTTTACTGCGAGAATTTCAGGAAAGTATGGTTATCTGTAAAGGAGACTGCATATAGAGCACTAGTGCAATCCATTCTTGAGTGTGCTTGAATGTTTGGGATCCCAATCAGGTCAGATTGAATGAAGATATTCTAGCAGTTCAGAGGCAGGGTGCTAGATTTGTTACCAGTTGGGCTGATACACATGAGTATAATGTAGATGCTTCATAAACTCAAATGGGAATTCCTAGAAGGAAGAGGATGTAGTTTTTGTGAAACACTATTGAGAAAACTTAGCAAACTGGCAGTGGAAGTTGATAGTAGAACAGTAGTACTGCCACCAACATGCATTTCGCTTAAGGACTATGAAGATAAGAGAGATTAGGACTTTTACAGAGGCATATAGACAGTAATTTTTCCCGTGCTCTATTTGTGAGCAGAACAGGAAAGGAAACGACTATTAGTGGTACGAGGTACCCCCGCCATACACAATACAGTAGCTTGTGGAGTATGTATGTGCATTTAGACAGAGAATGTTTAAATTTTTGAATGAAAAAAATAAGGAATAATAAGAACTCTCTTTGTTCTTATTTAAAGACTGGACTTAAATCACACTGAACAACTCAGTATTAGACAGCTCTTTTCTAACTCTTAAAAACAGTAAAAAGTCTGTTTGATCTGGTTTTCTTAAAAATGTGTACTGTACAGAAATATGTACATGATTCTGAACAGTTTTCAAAAATAATAAATAAACCATGCACTGTAGGTCTCTGTTCTGCTGGCTGCGGCGGCTGCTGTATGACCGGCGCACCCGGTTGAGGCCTCTGCGCATGGACGCAGTGGTGGCAGGTCTGGAGCCAGACGGGGAACCATTCTTGGGTGTCGTAGACCTGCGTGGCACTGCCTTCTCGGCACCCTCAGTGGCCACTGCCATGGGTGCCTATCTTGCATTGCCTGGTCTGCGGGAGGCTGGAACTTCACTCAGCCGCCAGCAGGTAACTTACCTCTATCAGAAAAACAATTCAGGTGAATCACAGAAATCATAGTAGTTGGACAGTGTATCTCCAGTATCTTAAAAGATGATTTGTGACTGCTGAACTGGGTGCCCAGAACACACAGTATTAGACTGCAACAAATACAATGAAATGCATTCCAGATGAAACTGGGGAAAATCCAATTTCTTTTTCATATTAAAAGAATTTCATATTAAAAATACATTAGGAAAAAACTGTTTTAGATATCAACAAATTTTCTAGGTTACTGTAATTAGATTTCCTGCTAAAATCAGTCAGGCACAAGCCTCCATTTGTCGACCACAAGGAGAGTAGTTCACTTAAATTTTGTCTGCCAGTGTGTAGTGATCTAGGCTGTATGTTTTCAAGTAGCTTGCATTCATGTTTTTAACAATTTTGATAGAATAAATCCTTGTCTGGAAGATGATAGGGCTTGATTTTATCTTTATTGGTATCTACTGTTTTCATTTGAATTTTAATAACAGGATGGGTAGGGTGTTTGCACTATGTGTGTGGACACAGGAGGACTTGGCTGCATTTCACGAGAGCTGAAGACTTTGTCAGCTGTGGTTAGCCATCTGCTGGCTGCTGCCTCAGGGTGCAGCTGCAGCAGACAAACTAGCATGGGGAGGGGGTGGGGGGAGGGGTCACTACTGCTCGCCACGTCTATGGCATTCGATAAGCCACAAGTGCCCCGTGCATCATTCTAAATGGCAAGCACCTCAGAGAGCTCAGCATTCATTTGCTGGGTGTGGGCTTGGCAACCCTGAGTTTCCTGAGCTGAGAACTGGTAAATGCTGCCAGTCAGCATTGTCAGATCTCTGTAAACATAAGGTGTGGGCATGCTTCAGTGACTATAGTTTGGCGTGGCGGTGGAAAGTTATATGTCACTGGGAACGGGGGTCTTGGATTGATCATTTGGGTCAAGAGGATGGTGCAAACCTTTATTAAATAAAACCCTCACTCTTAAGGTGTGTTGTGTTCCAATAAGATACATGACTGTTGAGGCAAAACAGTTGTTAACAGGCAACCTCTGAGAAACCTGCTGCACCTCAGTTGTAAAAGGTTTACATAGGCATGCAGAGCTCTGTCTGGGCAGACGGATGATTCCCTAGTGACTGGTGGGACCAAAATAGCTCACATTAGCAATATTCAAACTCCCAGTGGAAGGGGTGGGCCGCTGGAAGGTTTATCTACCCACTACAAAAGAGACATCAGGTGGGTAGCCCATCTCGTACATCTCTTTCAGTGTTGAATACCAGTAACAGAACAATGCCAGTGCATAATGTATTCGTTGTCATGAAGCAGTAAGTGGGCATATCTGAGAGAAAATCCACATTCTGTAAACAGAGGGGAGTGGAGAGAATTGCTGTAGCTCCTAAATCTGCTGAAAGGTTACAGAATGGTACCCTGCTTGATACTCACCTGTAATTCACCTGAGTTACTTAAATATATAAAGGCTGCTTTCTTATGTCTTAGTCCAGTACAATGCGTTGCTTTCAATGCCAGGAATTTGGGCACACAGTTCCAGCATTCAAAGACAAGCTGACATGGGGGAGATAGAGTTTAGATGCTCCTGATCCAGGTTAGCTGCACACCTAACTACCTTGTTGTGTTAACTGCTCTGGCCCCTATGCTCTCTCATGAAAGGAACATGCTCTTTATGTGCAGGAACAGAAGATTCAGGAGCTTCAGGTCACCAGGTGGTTACCATACACAGGGCAAGAAAGATTTTTGAGGCTGTGCAACCTCAAACATTTGCAACTTCATTCTCTACCATTGTCAAGGAACCACTTGCCAAGTCTGATGTCTGAACTCAAACAGCTGGTACTGACGCTAGCATGAGTACCATCTGCAACATTCAATAGCAAAGTTTGATGCCTTGGCACAAACTCATAGTTAAATGCCAGTACATCTAGTGGCACTTGTAGCTGTGCCTGCCAAGGCAAATTGTAAAGAAAAGCAGGCGACTTCCACACCAAAAAAGAAATCTGGTCACAAGACATCTATGTCTGATTCTTTACCATCCAAGGGACTATAAAGCAGATGTTGAACTTTCTAACCATAGTGCTGTAGTAACTTCAGGTGGGAAATACTGTCTGATGGACCTAGACATATGAGTATGTTTGAGCAATCCACTGAGCCTGTCTACTCCTCCTGTCAACTTTTTAACTTGCCTCCTAGGTGACAGGACTTACTGAGGGTTAAACCCCATTCTTCAGTGGAATTTGCATAGCTGTTGGACGCATTTGGAGAAATTAAAACTGCTTGTACAAGAATGGCCCACTTGCATCTGCCTTCAGGAGACACACTTCAAGGCCAAGGATAATTCTGTTTTGCCAAGATTTCACCTCCATGGGGAGAATGATCTAATCCTGACCACACAGAGGTTCATCAATGAGACACATCGCTACTCACCCATCACCTTCACCAACGAGTTACAAGAGGCTACAGTGGCAATGTATGCGCAATCTCGCCTTATAGAGTGCTCTGTGTACATCCTGCCACAGGGACCCCTTGGTGGCACAGCACTTGATCTCATGTACTAACTCTCTCACCCGTTCCTGTTACTTGGTGACATCAGTGCATATGATGTGTTGTGGGCTCATCTACTGCCTGCCCCTTGGGTCGGGCAGTTGAGAGGCTGCTTGTTGTTAGAAGACATCTGCATGTTTAATACTGGGAAAGTGATGCACTTCTGCATGGCTGCTGGGCTGTCCTCTGCTGTATCTTCCCCTCTGCTCTCCTGCCATTACCGGTACTGTTACATGGGAAGAGGCCAGTGATTTACTCTCCCTTGACTCACGTGGCTTCACTTAGCTGTGACTACAATGCCTGAACAGAGACCATATAGATGGCTGTTCGGCTGGGCGAACTGGCCACTGTACAGCTGATTGGCCATATTACAACACTGTGACAGCACACAGGAGTGAATGGACAACATCCAGATTGTGAGGCAACATGCTGCTGATCCCCCCATTCCTCTAGACAGCCTAGAAGAAAAGCTGTCTCTTGGTGGGTCAAGGAATGAAGTTAGTAATTTGGTACAGGTGTGCTGCTTTATGTCAGTTTAGGAACGATCTTGCAGCCTTTTATTAGGTGAGAGCTAAAGGTAGGCATATCATCAAGGGGAGAAAACAATGCATGGAGAGAATTTTGAGCATCCATTAACTGTTCCAAACCAGTAACGAAGATAAGGGAATCAATTTGGAAGCTATCAGGGAATAAAAGTCAAATACTTGTGATGTGAAAGAATGGTATCCTCCAAACAACACCTAGGGAAATAATGCAGACATTGATGAAACACTAATGTTTTGAACTCTACCTGTTATAACAACATAGGGAACACACAGAGAAATGGTGACTAGACTTTTCCTTTGAAAACTTGGAGCCCTATAACTGCCATTTATCCATGTGGGAATTACAGTCAGCACTAAATGCTGAGCTTGAAATTGCTGCTGGACATGAAAGTATTCAATATAGCATGTTACAACACCTAAGTAAGGAGCAAAAGAAGTTCTACGTCTCTTCAATTAGGTATGGGATGATGGCTGTTATCTGGGTCTGTGGAGGGAGGTGATTCTGATATCACTTCAAATCCAGGAAATGACAGGTTATCTCTAGATAGCTACAGGAATGTTGTGCGCACTACTTCATAGGAAAGACCCCTCAGTGGATAATAAGCCAATGCATAGTGTGGACTCTCAAAACCAGGGTCTTGCCTAGTCATTTCCAATCTGGGTTTTGGAAATACCGATCCGCACTTGATAGTTCTCCAGTTACAGAGTGTGGTAAAAGACTCATTATTATTCAAACAGCAATTTATTGGTATCTTTTACAATCTGGAGAAATCCTGTAATACCACCTGGAAGTACAACATGTTTCATCAGCTGCATGAATGGGGATTTCGTGGATATCTCGCTGCCTTGTTGCAGTCCTTGCTCGCTGAAATATATTTTCATTATTGAGTCAGTGCTACATACTCCATTCCATTCCCTAAATGGAATGGTGTTTCTCAGGGTAGCATTCTGAGTGTCACCCTTTTTATTATAGTAATAATAATGAGCGTATGGCATTGGTGGCCGGGAGACCCCTCGCGGGGTGGTTCGGCCGCCGCTCCACGAGTTCTTTACCGCCACTATGGCAAGTTGCGGGTGAATGAGGATGAAATGATGATGAAAGACACACGACACCCAGTCATCTCGAGGCAGAGGAAATCCCTGACCCTGCCGGGAATCAAACCTGGGACCCCGTGCGCGGGAAGCGAGAACGCTATTTATTTTAGTGATTCATAGTATCTCTTTCACAGTAAGGAACTCAGTCAATTGTTCAACCTGGAGTTCCCAGTTAATTGTTCCTAATTTGTTGTTGACTTTGTGGTATTTTGCTCTTCCTCCAGTCTCACAACTACTAACTTAAAACTACATCTGACTCTTAGGAGGCTGGAGGATTGGACTGATACAGTTTTTCTTTTTTTTTGCATGGAGAATTTAAAATTCCCATCAATGATTTGCTTACCTGGAACTCCAGTTGAGGAGAACCATCTTCGGTTTTAAGATCTCAGCGAGTTCTTGAGCTTCATCTTTTATCAGAGGTTAATATGACTGCCACACATAACGACCTGAAATGTATATATTTAAAGACACTAAACCTCTTAAAATAGCAGTATGAACTTGGCAGGAGATTGATTCAGTGTGCTTAATATTCAGTAGAATATTTGTCTGCACTTGATTTGCCTATAGCAACATAGTGTATGGATCAGCTAGGCCTTCTTATTTAAAGATGTTGGATGATACCCACCAAGCAGGCTTTAGGCTGGCCACAGATACATACTGAGTCAGTTCCTTTCGTAGCCTCTGATGCTGGTGAGCCACCGCATATCATCTGGTTAGAGCTACTCAAGATGCAAATGTGTACAAAGTGCAGTCCATCTCCAACCATAGTGTCGCTGGTGCTGGAGCTGAGCAACCTATACAATGCAGGTTTACTTGCTGCTGGGCTAGTAAGCAATTTTCAGTCCATGCGAAGAAATATCTTGAGCAAGTTGGTGTGGAAGACATACGAATTCTTAAACAGTGATGGAGAAAATCTGCTGCCTGAATGACTGACAGGCCCATCCTTAACTTCGATATGTCAGAATACAATAAGCTCACCATTCTGGCTTTAGCTGTAAAATGAGTTTTTAATGGAATTTTATCAGATTATACAGAGCACATGGTGATTTTTACTGATAGATCAAAGCAGTGGGACAGTGATGAGTGTTCTGTTATCTTCCCATATTTTGTCCTTAAATGCTGCCTACTAAGCCACTTCTCAGTTTACTACGTGGGGCTGTGGCTGGCCAACAAGACACTGGAGCACATGAAACTTCTTGGTGGAGGGAAGTTCATGTCCTAGTGCTCTGCAGGGTATTCAGTAAATTTTCCCAGCCAGTAGCATAAGGTCCAGGACACTATCCTCCTCCTGAATTGGCAGAAGAAAGAGGTGGTCTTCTGCTGGGTCTGTGAAACATGGTGAATGAGGAAGCTAACAGAGTAGCAAAAGCAGCCTGCTGCAAAAATACCACTCATCAACTTCACATCCCCCTGTTGGCTGTCGTAATGTGGGTGACAAAGAGTCAGCTGAATGGGAAATACAGTGGCTGCAAGTGGGTAATGACAAGCTGTGGTCAGTCATACCAGCTATTAGGCCATGGTGCACTTCGTTTTGAACTCTATGAAGGGACAAAGTGGTGTGCACACGCCTATGTATCAGCTATTGCCCAGTGAGGCATGATTATCTCTTGTGACAAGAAAGACCCACTGGAATGCAGTGTTTGTGACATCACACTTATGGTGCACCAGGTTTCAACGTCTTGCATTTTGTATTCTGGTAGGAGGGAAGCCTTTGGTCTACTGAAGGAAAGGGCATTGATGATTACGTTGTTTAGCACCCAAAAATTTTTCATGCATCCATCTAGAAACTAACACTTCACTCAGGACTCTCCATGTGTCGCTTGTTTTGTCTACAGGCTCTGCTGCCAAGTCATCTTACAGCGTATCTGGCACATGGGGACTGCACTCCCTGCAGAGTGAGTGGCAGTTCTAATGTGTTCACGTTGCTTGAGTTGGAGTGTCAGTGTGGGGAATGACCACCTGGCCTCGCCCATTCACCCTGTGAGTGGACAAGTGGCTGCTCTCAGGATCTGAGCAGGCAGACAGAGGGGGCAGAGCTATTGGGACCTCTAATGTTAGGCGAGTTATGAAACCCCTTAGGGAAATAGTAACCAGGACTGGAAAGAAGTTCGTCTGCCAGGGGACCTCATCCAAGATGTGGAGGAGATACTGCCTTTGGGTATTGACAGTGCAGACATCAGTCATCTTCAAGTTGTGTCTCATGTTGGCACCAGTGATGCCTGTAGCTTGGTTTCTGAGGCCATCTTCAGTTCATACAGGCGGTTGGCAGAGGTTGTGAAGTTGGAGCCAAGTGGAGGTATGAACAGACACTCCATAGATCCTGTGACAGTCTTCGTTGCAAATTTATGGACCTACATTATGGGGTGGAGAATTGTAGGACTGCACTTGATAGCCAAGGGGTGCACTAAGCAGAAGAAGCAGCTACTCTGAAGCTGACTACTTGTGGAGTACACATGGGGATTTTTAGACTAAATGATAGTTTGAGGTCCTGTGATGGACACTCATCAGTCGATACACAGAGAATGAAATCAGATAACATACAAAGTAAAGATGCTTGTAACAGTAAATTGCCAAACCAGTTGTTACAAAATTCCTGAATTTACTGTCCTACAGGAAAACTACTACATTCAATTTATAGTCAGAATTGAGAGCTGAATGTAACATGAAGTAGAAAGCTGCAAAAGATTTAATGAGACATGGAATGTATCCAAAAGACTGATTGGATGCCATAGGAATAGAAAAATTCATTGCGAATGATAAAAATATTGTGTCTGTCGGTCTAAATTGAGTGTGACTGTCAAGTTATCTGGGAGCAAGTAACCAGCCAAGGTGAACTCAAGCTAATTATCGGGTGTTTTTACTGCCACCTGATACAGCCATAACAGTTGTCCAATTATTCAAACCAAGTATATGCTTAGCAGCACGGACGTACACTGATCATGTGGTTGGAAGCAGCTTTAACCTAATGAGTATAGACTGGTGCATCTATGGATTCATTGCAGGTGCTACAGATAGACAGTCGAGTGAAGCAGTTCCGAACACATTTTCCAAGAACTGTCTTGAGAAGCTAGTTCGACAACCCATAAGCAGTGAAAATATTTTAGAGCTTTTATATGTTGGTTAAGTGGATTAAGGATGAAAAAGACCCAATGTAGTATACTAAGAACATTAGGAAAATGCTGAGGAAGCAATAGTGTTGCACACTGGTTTAAAAAAAGAACACTGAAATGTCGACAGCGAGTCGGAAAGAATGTGTCCACGTAGAAAAAGATCACTGTGCAAGGCATATAGCTTCCTTTGTCATACCTTAGTGAAAAATCTTGTTGAGAATCTGGGAAAATTATGGTCCTAAGTAAAATCAGTAAGCAGGTCAAAGACTTCTGTCCAGTGACTCACTGTGCAGTCACTCATTGACCAGTTTAGTGTGTCAGTAGGGGACAGTGAAAGGAATGCTGAAGTTTTAAATTTCCTATTTAAAAAAAATCATTCACGCAAGAGGATCATGCAGACATACTGTTGTTTATAATTACTAATAAAACAGTCTTGATCACGATTTATTTTATAAGGTGACCGGTTTCGACCACTACTGTGGTCATCTTCAGACCATTGAGTGGAAACCCCTTTCTGTTGGAGAATCTCCAACAGAAAGGGGTTTCCACTCAGTGGTCTGAAGATGACCACAGTAGTGGTCGAAACCGGTCACCTTATAAAATAAATCGTGATCAAGACTGTTTTATTAGTAATTATTTACAAGACATTGATCACTGCTGTTCCCATAATGCATTCAAAAGTAATACTGTTGTTTGACTGTCGCAGAGACTTCTTTATGAAGGACATAGAAACAGGCATCCCTGACATTGAAAAGAAACTGAGAGAGGTGCAAAGAAATAAATCATCAGATCCAGATGGAAGAACATTTCAGTCTTACAGAGAGAATTTTTCAGCATTGGCCCCTACTTAGCTTGCATTTATTGCAAATCTCCTGCCCAGTGCAAGTGACTAGAAAAAAAATGAAAGTCTCTCCTGTATATAAGTAGAGTAAAAGAAAGGCCCCCACAAAATTACATATCAGTATCCTTGTATCGATCTGTAGTAGAATTATAAGTTCAGATGTAATAAATTTTCTCGAGACAGAAAAGCTTCTGTCCAAAAATCAGCACAGATTTAGGAAGCATTGTTTGTTAGAAACTCAGGTTGCCCTTTCCTCACATTAGCCTGCAAACCATGGATGAAGAGCACATTTTCATATTCCTAGATTTCTGGAAGCTGTTTGACACAGTGCTCCACTGCAGACTATTAATGAAGGTTTGAACACAAAGAACAGATTACCAGGTTTGGTTTTACAAAGAGCACTCTGTAGCATTGGCCCCTAACCTAGCTTGCATTTATCGCAAATCTCTCACCCAACACAAAGTCCCAAGCAGTTGGAAAAAGGCACAGGTGGCTCCAGTATATAAGAAGGATAAAAGAACAGGCCCGCAAAGTTACAGACTAGTATCTCTAACTTCTGTTTGCTGCAGCATCCTTGAACATATTCTCAGTTCAAATACTATAAACTTTCTTGAGACTTAGAAGCTTATGTCCATGAATCAGAATGGTTTTAGAAGGTATCACTCATGTGAAACTCGGCTTGCTCTTTTCTCACATAATTTACTGCAAACTATGGATGAAGGGCAACAGGCAGACTCCATATTTCTAGATTTCCAGAAAGCATTGGACATGGTGCCCCACTTCAGGCTGTTAACGAAGATAGGAGCATATGGACTAAGTTAACACATATTTGAACGGCTTGAAGGTTTCTTAAGTAATAGAACACAGTATGTCATCCTTGATAGCAAGTGGTCATCAGAGACAAGGGTATCATCAGGAGTGTCCCTGGGAAGTGTGATAGGACCACTGTTGTTATCTATATACATAACTGATTTGGCGAGTGGAGTGGGCAGCAATCTGCAGTTGTATGCTGATGATGCCGTGGTGTATGGTAAGATGTTGAAGTTGAGTGACTGTAGGAAGATGCAAGTCAACTTGGACAAAATTTCCAGTTGGTGTGATGATTGGCAAGTAGCCGTGAATGTGGAAAAGTGTATATTAATTCAGGTGAGTAGGAAGAACAAATCTGTAATATTTGGTACAGCATTACTAGTGCCCTGCTTGACACACTAAAGCTGTTTAAATATCTGGCTGTAACATTGCAAAGCGATATGAGATGGAAGAGCATATGAGAACTGTGGTAGTGAACACAAATGGTCAACTTCGGTTTATTGGGAGAATTTTAAGTAAGGGTGGTTCGCCTGTACCACATATAGGATGCTGGTGCAACCTGCTCTTGAGTACTCCTTGAGTGTTTGATATCTGTACTAGGTCGGATTGAAGGAAGACATTGAAGATGTTGAGAGGCAGACTGCAAGATTTGTTACCGGTAGGTCTAAACAGCACGTAAGTGTTACAGAGATGCTACAGGAACTCAAATCGGAATCCTTGGAGGGAAAGTGACATTATTTTTGAGAAACATTGTTGAGGAAAGTTAGAGAACTGCATTTGAACTGACTGCCGAACGATTCTATTGCTGCCAACATACGTTGTGCGTAAGGGCAACAAAGTTAAGATGCAACAAATTAGGGCTCACACAAAGGCAAATAGATAGTCATTTTTCTCTTGCCCTATTTGTGTGTGGAAAAAGAAAGGAGATGATTAGTAGTGGTAAGGGTACCCTGTGCCATGCACCATATGATGGCTTGCAGAGTATCTATGTAGATGTAGACTTACATGAATGTCATGCAGATTTCTTAACTAATAGAACCCAGTACATTGTCTTGGATGGTGATTGTTCACCAGAGACAAATGTGTCTTCAGGAGTGCCCAAGAAAGTTTAATAAGGACTGCCCTTTTCTGTATGTACGTAAACAATTTGTTTGCTGATGATGCTGTAATGTGTGGCAATATGTGACTATAACTGAGTACAGGATAACTTAGATAGAATTTCCATTTTGTGTGATGAATGGCAGCTTACTCTGTAAAGTAGAAAAACTCAAGTTAATGCAGATGATAAGCAAAAACTATCCTGTAATGTTTGAATACAGTATGAGTGGTGTGCTGCCTGACACAGTCATGTTGATTAAATACTTAGGTGTAACTCCGTTGAGTGATAGGGAATGGAATGTGCATATAATGTCAGTAACAGGGAAGACAAATGGTCAGCTTCAGTTTATTGGGAGAATTTTAGGAAAGTGAAGCTAACCTATAAAGGAGGCAGCATATAGAATACTAATGCGACCTACTCGTGAGTACTATTGAATGTTTCCGATCTCCACCAGGTCGGATTAAAGAAAGGCAATTAAGATGCGTGCTATTAGATTTTTACCAGTATATTCATTCAGCATGTGAAATATTTTTTGGACTTAAATGGGAATCCCTGGAGGGAGGATGACATTCTTTTTGTGAAACATTATTTTGGAAATTTAGAGAACCAGCAGTGGCAACTGACTGCAGAATGACTGTACTGCTGCCAGTGTAGATTTTATGTAACGACTGTGAAGATGAGATAAGAGAAATTAGGGCTTATACAGAAACATATAGACAAATTATTTGCCCCTCACTCCATTTGCACATGAAACAGTAAAGGGAATGACTATAGTCGAGATAATGTAAGAAGATTCCTGACAGCATGCAGCACTGTTGCCAGCTTTCAGTTGCAAAGAGCTAATGGCTTCAGGCAAAAACAGTAACTGTCTAAATGTCTGCAGAGCTGATACAACACTGATGCACTGCCATAGAGACGTTTATGAAATGTATTATATTGTTGGTTGAGGTAGGTGTGTGAAGCTGCCATACCCAGCCCACTGCAACTGTCAGGGATCAACTTATGCTGACTCAGCTATAGTAGTGGTGCAAGGTACCCTTCCTTCACTATGCACCCTGTGGTGGCGTATATGATGAACAGTAAAGAGATCAGAGGTAGTTTTGTTTTGGTCGAGCATGGTAGCTTGTGTGCACACCGCACCATGGCCAGTGACCAGCTCGCCTATCTGACAGAGTGACAGGGGTCTCAAGACACACCATACGAACTGCTTACATGTTTATTTACATACTTAATTAGTGAGTCAGAGGCAGCTGAACCAGATGTTTAATTAAAGTCAGCATAATTAATTGCATAGGACAGCTATATGAACAGCATGGCAGCATGTGGTAGACAGTGTAGACACACTTCATAAACATCACCTAGATCAGACACTGATAAGCCGAAACGTTAAGACCAACTGCTTAATAGCTTGTTTGTCCATATGCAGTGATGGCGCCAGATAGTGACCCAGATGGGTTCCATAGAGTTTACTTCAGGCAAATTTGGTTGCCGAGACATCAATGTGAGTTCACTATAATGCTCCTCAAATCACTGTAGCATGGTTCTGATTCCGAGACGCTGACAGTTATACTGCTGAAAGATAACATTGCCGTTGGGGAAGAGATCAAGCAGGAAGAGATGCAGGTGATTACAGCTACCAGCATGTCTTCAACTACTACCACAGGTCCCACGCAAGTGTAGGAGAATGTCTCCCTTAGCATAATACTGCTCCTACCAGCCTGCATCAGTGCCATGCTGCACATTTCGAGCCACCATTCTTTTCAATGATGGCATTTTTGGAGACAACCATTGACCTGGTGTAGGAAAAATGTGATTCATCCAAAGAGCTGACATGTTTGCACTGATCAGTGGTCAAATCCTGATGGTACCATGTCCACTGCAACCATAATTGAGAATGTCATTGGGTCAACATGTGAGCACTTAGTAGTGGTCTGCTGCAGAGCTCATGTTCAACAGTGTACATTAATTGGTGTGCTCTCAAACACTCGTGTGTGCCCCAGCACTGTACCTTTTTAGCAGAGATTCCACAGATCACCATCTATCCTACTTTACAAAGTGGGCAATCCTCCTAACCCCACATTTTGTGAAAAGTTATGGATGTCCAGCCGTTCAGTGCCTAGTGGTAGTTTCACTGTCCTTTTACATCTTTCCATCTTTTACTACAGTAGCAATTGAACATGCAACCAGCTTCACTGTTTTTGAGATACTCATTCACAAGTTCTGTTTAATAATAATCTGCCCTTTGTCAAAGTCACTTGTCTCAATGGATTTGCAGCCCATATCTTCACTAAGGTGATCGCCTGTCCGTGTAGCTCCACTTACGTACTTTTGTTACCATGTCACATGCCCACAACACCACCAGGCAGCATCCAAAGTCACGACTGGCAGTGATCATAATGTTTTGGCTTATTAGTGTAAGTAGTATATAATATTGTTATATTCCATCCTGGTTTTCCATTGTTTGATTTTTTTCCCATCCCTAATTAGCAATTTTAAATTAATAATTAAAATTTTACACAGATTTGTCCATAATTCAAATTCCATTAAAGATTTATAAATTTGTATAACAGCAGTGGAAAGAGCAGATCATTTCCTATAAAACTAACTTGATGTATATATTGTAAATGTTCAAGGCACAGTCGACAAAAAGTGAATATTGGTCTCACCATTTGATATGTGAAATCATTCTAATTATGGCTGTAAGTGAACCACTTGACCAAACTTCTGTTGAGATATATCAATTTGATTAGCATTTCTACTGTCACCTCTAGCTTTAAGATCACATGTCAATGTCAAAAGTTGTAATTTGGACTGATGATTTCTCTTACTCGCTGAATAATGTAAATTCACAGAACTTTCAGTGTTAGGAGAACCACTTTTATCAAAGAGGCCACCATCTTTGCTTTGGGTCAGCCGTATGAGTGCAGAAGTAGGTTCTATGCATCTCTGAGCAAATATGTAACTGATAATTTACTGGAATTTGAGGTCTTTCGGGTCACCAGGTGCGAAAATTTAGAGTAAATTTTCATTTTGATTTAGTGGAGACTGATAATTACAGCTGTTGCATTTAGAATAATTTTGTCAAGGGTCAGACAGATTTGTCTTTATTGTGATTAGTGCTGGACTGGACAGAGAATATTTTTGGATGGTGAACTCAGATGCCTAATCTTTTGAAACCCAACAATATGAAACGAAATATAATTTTAACATTTTTCATAAAATTAATTTTTATTGTCATAATAAGCAATGAATACAACAAGAAATTGGCAAAAAGTACATCCTCAATTGTTCAGGAGATGGTTTTTCTTTGGAATATAATTTTAAATTTTTTTACAGAATAAATATTTATTATCATAGTAATTTATGAATACAAGAAGAAATTGGCAAAATGTATGGACTCAATTGTTTTAAAGAGGTGGGATCACTTCAGAGCCATTAGGACATACTGTTTTCAACCACCCATCATTTCATGTGATAAGTTTGAAAGAAAATTCATATTTTTCCAAAACATAGTTAAACATATTGAAATGTCCATGAATTCATAATGCCCAATACAAATTGTAGCCCTAAATAACAAACAAAAATGTGCCTAAAATTTAAGAAATTGTGCATCAAAACTACATAGTCCCCATGTGGTTTCGTTTCAAAACTACTCGTAAAAGCTGTAGTACAAACTCAAATATACAGGGTGTTTCAAAAATGACCGGTATATTTGAAACGGCAATAAAAACTAAACGAGCAGCGATAGAAATACACCGTTTGTTGCAATATGCTTGGGACAACAGTACATTTTCAGGCAGACAAACTTTCGAAATTACAGTAGTTACAATTTTTAACAACAGAGGGCGCTGCGGTCTGGGAAGCTCTATAGTACGATATTTTCCTCATATTCACCATGCGTAGCAATAATATGGCGTAGTCTCTGAATGAAATTACCCGAAACCTTTGACAATGTGTCTGGCGGAATGGCTTCACATGCAGATGAGATGTACTGCTTCAGCTGTTCAATTGTTTCTGGATTCTGGCGGTACACCTGGTCTTTCAAGTGTCCCCACAGATAGAAGTCACAGGGGTTCATGTCTGGCGAATAGGGAGGCCAATCCACGCCGCCTCCTGTATGTTTCGGATAGCCCAAAGCAATCACACGATCATCGAAATATTCATTCAGGAAATTAAAGACGTCGGCCGTGCGATGTGGCCAGGCACCATCTTGCATAAACCACGAGGTGTTCGCAGTGTCGTCTAAGGCAGTTCGTACCGCCACAAATTCACGAATTCACGAAGAATGTCCAGATAGCGTGATGCAGTAATCGTTTCGGATCTGAAAAATGGGCCAATGATTCCTTTGGAAGAAATGGCGGCCCAGACCAGTACTTTTTGAGGATGCAGGGACGATGGGACTGCAACATGGGGCTTTTCGGTTCCCCATATGTGCCAGTTCTGTTTATTGACGAAGCCGTCCAGGTAAAAATAAGCTTCGCCAGTAAACCAAATGCTGCCCACATGCATATCGCCGTCATCAATCCTGTGCACTATATCGTTAGCGCATGTCTCTCGTGCAGCAATGGTAGCGGCGCAGAGGGGTTGCCGCGTTTGAATTTTGTATGGATAGAGGTGTAAAATCTGGCGCATGAGACGATACGTGGTCGTTGGCATCATTTGGACCGCAGCTGCAACACGGCGAACGGAAACCCGAGGCCGCTGTTGGATCAACTGCTGCACTAACTGCGCGTTGCCCTCTGTGGTTGCTGTACGCGGTCGCCCTACCTTTCCAGCACGTTCATCCATCACGTTCCCAGTCCGTTGAAATTTTTCAAACAGATCCTTTATTGTATCGCTTTTCGGTCCTTTGGTTACATTAAACCTCCGTTGAAAACTTCGTCTTGTTGCAACAACACTGTGTTCTAGGCGGTGGAATTCCAACACCAGAAAAATCCTCTGTTCTAAGGAATAAACCATGTTGTCTACAGCACACTTGCACGTTGTGAACAGCACACGCTTACAGCAGAAAGACGACGTACAGAATGGCGCACCCACAGACTGCGTTGTCTTCTATATCTTTCACATCACTTGCAGCGCCATCGGTTGTTGAAAATTGTAACTACTGTAATTTCGAAAGTTTGTCCGCCAGAAAATGTACTGTTGTCCCAAGCATGTTGCAACGAACGGTGTATTTCTATCGCTGCTCGTTTAGTTTTTATTGCCGTTTCAAATATACCGGTTATTTTTGAAACACCCTGTACATTACAATAACTTTAGATATACTTACTTTCGCTGTCACTGATCTCCTCAGTGTGAATCAAGTGACTGCTACAATGCACTATGTTAGTAGAAGTACATCAGTCAGCTTCTAATACATTTTATCATAGAAGCAGACAACAAAATGTCCATAAACATTTGTATGCAACATCTTCCTTGCCTGACTTGCTCTGTCTTGTGTGCTGAAGCACACAACTCTCTCTGTCCGCTACCACCAAGCAGCACTGCTGCTCAGTAATGGTTGTTCTCCTTCTTTTGCTGCCCCTCTTAACACATTGTTAAATCAACTATCTCATTAGGCTACTTTGGGTGTGTCACATAAGATGACTAGATATTAAAAAATGTTGGTGACGAGAAACTAATTGATGTTTTCCTTTGACACAGAGCATCCCATAAAATATGTAATGAGTGTTTGTTTGAGCTGGGTCTTCCCACACATTGCAAAATTGAAACTACAAGTATCTTCTGAAACACCAGAGAAAACGTACCTGAAGCCTCTCAGGAAAAAACACTCGATAAAAGGATTCCTTCAGAATGAACCAAATTTCAACAGCAAATGCTGTATCCCACAAGGAGCAATAGAGCTACCGTATTTACTCGAATCTAAGCCGCACTCAAATCTAAGCCACACCTGAAAAATGAGACTCGAAAGCAAGGGAAAAAAACTTTCCCGAATCTAAGCCGCACCTGAAATTTGAGACTCGAAATTCAAGGAGGAGAGCAAAGTTGTAGACTGCACCTCCAAATTGAAACAAAGTTGGTCCATTGTAACATGAGACACAATTTTGGTCGAATGGATGAAGATACAACTACAGTAGTTTGGATCGAGTCGTAAGCTCAATATTTAAGCTTTATCAAGTAGCCATTGGTATGTGTCAGGCGCTCAGTCCATATTATAAGGGTACCCTTCTTTTTTCAAATGTTTTGTCTGGTTTGAATCGATCGCTTATTTTGCTTTAATCAGATCAGTGCCGTTCTCTTTGTTATAGGTGTTTACGTCACTCTAAGCTGAAAATGCATAATTGTACTGTGCCATGCATTGTTTGTGGCATTCTGATAATGAGTGATTACGACCTGTCGCCGCTCGAGGCATGGCTTGCTTTTGTGCATGCTACCACCACTTACAATAAAAAGAAGAGAGGAATTGTCACATAAGCGAAAGAATGACAAGAGACTGTTATTTGTTATTACTTACACTGCTGCTTTCTTTGGTAATGATCAACGAGAACCAAATAATAAACTGCATATGACAGATGTTCTGAACGAGAGTTCAGTGAAAATTTTTCTCTGTTTGAAAATCCTTGCAGACGCCTGTTTAGTATATAACATTCTGCATAGAAATTAGAGTCATCTTAGATTTAAAAATCTAGTCAATTGCCGTGCTTCAGTTCTGACTGTATCACTATCCAGCATAAGAATAATATGAATATTCTTCCGCACTTGCTGGTGTCTCACTCTAGTTTCCTAGTTTATTAGGCAGACAGGATTTAAATGAGATAGCAGCAAATACGAAAGAATACATGGCATAATGTTTACATTCTTCTACCTTTTCTTTTAATTTATTTATTGGCGCAGAGGTTTTGGCGCCAGTATTTATCTTTGAGTCTGCACAAGCATGCCTGTGTAGCGCTACATATATTCGACTGCAGAAGTTAGTTGTGGCGGCACCTACCAACATTTTTCAGAACTTCCGCTTACTCTGCACTCGATTCTAAGCCGTAGGTGGTTTTTTGGAGTACAAAGAGCGGATAAAAAAGTGCAGCTTAGATTCGAGTAAATACGGTACCTCCACATATGGGTGCAATTTAATGAATGAATGGAAGTTGGAGATGTGACAGATGTACATAGGGAAACTGACAATGTCAATGACATGAGTGCAATGTAAATGCCTATGAGACAGCAACAGCTTCTGTCTCATGGTTGGTGATGCATGTTGGAAACAGCAGATCAGTACAGCTCATCACTGAGACATTTGTGAGAAGTGGTAAACAATGAAGACATCAAAAGATTAGTTCTGTCAGTGGAGTAAAGTCATTGTCCAGATACTTGTGTATGAGACAGCGACTGAAGTAGGAGTAATTAAAACAAAATCTGAAGTGTTGAATTGACTTAAAATGTTCCTTCATGAAGAAAAATCAAAGAATATATGAATGGAATGGGATGAAACCTGCCCAGCAGGAGATTGAATGCCACCTGGTGTCATGGCAAGTGATGCACTAAGGAAAGTGAATAAGCAGAACAGAGTTGAATGAGGAATCATTCTAATGATGATAAGGATCATGAATCGAGAAATCTACTAACAAACAGTTTTGCCAAAAGGCAGATTATGATGGCCTTGTGCTTGGCAATGAACATCGCAGAAGTGGCGAAGCTGGTCAATTGTTTGCTTGCTACTGTAAGTGGAATAGGTGGTGATCCAAGGCAGATCTGATGACGAAGAACAATGCTGTTGCAGACACAAGTGTTTCAGAGATGACCCCTACCATTTCTCATGTTGACCAAACAACATTGTCAATTATGATTACAGTGCACATGAGAGCATTGAAGTCGGTGTGTGGATGAATGGAAACGTGCTGCCTGGTTGAGTGAATCATGTTTCTTGTAACACAAGGAGGGTGGTTGTGGCCAGAGATGTGTCATTGAGAGAAACATGCTCGAAACATTCATCACAATGCAGACATAGAATTGGGGGGGGGGGGGGGGCAATATTATGCTATGGGGAATCTTCTCCAGGTCTTCCATAGAACCTGCAGTGCGATTGAAGGCACCATGACAGCTGTGATTTACATGAACACTACTTCATGCTTGGTGTCTTCTTTGTTTGCAATGGAATCTTTAAGGAATACAACAGTCCTTGTTGCAAGCTGGTGTGTTACAGTGGTTTTAGGAGTATGATAGTGAACTCATGTTAATGTCTTGGCTGCCAAGTTTGCCTGATCTGAACTCTAAGGGACACATACAAGATGCTACTGGGTTCAGGATTGGTACCTGTAACTAATGGGAACTGCATGATGTGTGCATAGACAACTTTCATATACCTCTGGAAATCTACCAAGGACTTACTGAATACATGCCATGCAAAATCATTGCTTCATACCTTTCCAAGGTGGATCAACTTGCTTTTAAGCAGGTGGTCATAATGTTTTGTCCCACCAGTGGATATGATACAGTAAAAAGTGCTTTCTGCCACACACTTCACAGTTTTGACATAAATGAAGCTGGTTTTCTTGACTTGATCCTTCACACCAAATCAAAACTATCCAACTTTGGGGGCAGAAGAATGTAAACTGCCTTTGTAGCCCTCTGCTCAAAAGTATGCTGTCATATGAACAACTGTTGCACAGTTTTGGTGATGAGTGTGCAGCTCACCTATGTTTCCCTCACCAAATGAGATGGTACATTGGTCTCACATTGGACTTATATTTCAGAGGTTAATAGTTCAGATTCTCATCCAGCCATCCAGGTTTAGGTTTTGCATGATTTCCCTGAATTGCTTAGGATTCATGCCATGAGGGTTCCTTTGAAAGGCACAAGTGATTTCTCTACTCATCCTTCCTCGTTTGAGCTTTTCCTTCTCAAATGATCTCATCAATGGCACAGTAAACCCTATCTTCCTCTCTCTATATATCACACTACTTACGTGACCTGTACATGTCACTGCAATGAATACACATTTCTCTCATTTAAATTACTGTTAACAGTGTGGTAAGAAATATATTTAACATCAAAATCGGCTGCCATGTAATATTCGAAATGAAGATATCCTATACATTGGAAGGAAACCAAGATATGATGGGTGAAGCGAGGAGGGTGCAAGAAGCAGACTATCACAGGAAAATAGAGTAGTCCTACTGGTTTCAAACACAGACTTTAATTTGAAGAAGAAATTTTTAAAAATGTACTTTGAATCATGGACTTCGGGAACATCTGATGTTATGGTGCTAGCACGGACCGACAGACAGTCAGGAAGCTGTCCCAGAAAGGTGTGCAGGGTGTGGTGTGTGAGGGACCAGTTCCTTGGTACTCGTGGAATTAGAAATGCAGCAAAACCAACATCATACTTGATTGAACAAGGACTTGTACATGGCTACAGGTGGTGTCTCAATGGTGTGTGTTGAGCCTTTGTAGCAGTGCTCAGCTTAGCATTAACACAAGGTGGTGTATGGCAGTGCACAGATGCTGGCAGGTGGAGTTGCTACATCAGCAAACTTGTGGCATACGGGCATGTCAGCTATTCCACTGAAGCAAGAGGCACAAGTGCTGGTTGCCAACAGCTAGTAGCAGCAGGTCAGCTGCAAGGTGCATCCAGGTGTGGACTGTGAATCCAGGACTCTACAAGTGTCCAGGAGCCAGTTAACAATGGTCTGGAGGACACACCAATTGGAGGCAGCCACTCAGACACCAGCAGTGTCAGGCCAAGGAAAAGCCTGTAGAACAGCAGCTAGTGGTGGGTGGTCGCTAGTTGTGGATGAGGCTCGGTAACCTATATTGGGTTGACCTTTGGCGTGGAGTAGCTCTATGCCTGGACAGCTTGACTTTGTGGCAAATACCTCTAGTCACCTAGGGTCCGAATTAGCACAGCATCAAGAGTGGCATGAAGTAACCATGCTCACTGCTGCACTGGGCTGATGTCTTGCACCATGCAGCCTCAGCATTATTCTGGCCCTGGCAGCGATATTCCATTGGCAGCATACTTGCTTGCCTTGCCATGGGTTGTGAAGTCTGCTGGGGAAGTTGTTGGTCTTACAGAAGAATAATGGAAATAAAATGGTGTGATAAGAAATGAGGAGGTGCTCCACAGAATCGATGAGGAAAGGAATATATGAAAATCACTGAGTAGAAAAGGGACAGTGTATTAGGATGTATGTTAATTGTCTCGAAATTTGGTAGAAAATCCGAAGAAATTCTGGTCGTATGTAAAGTACACAAGCGGCAAGACACAGTCAATACCTTCGCTGCGCAGTGCCGATGGTACTGTTACTGATTACTGTGCCGCTAAAACGGAGTTATTGAACGCAGCTTTCCGAAATTCCTTCACCAGGGAAGACGAATGGAATATACCAGAATTTGAAACATGAACAGCTGCTAGCATGAGTTTCTTAGAAGTAGATACCTTAGGGGTTGCAAAGCATTGATACGGGCAAGTCTTCAGGTGCAGATTGTATACCGATTAGGTTCCTTTCAGATTACGCTGATACAATAGCTTCCTACTTAGCAATCATATACATCCACTTGCTCACCGATAGATCTGTACCTACAGACTGGAAAATTGCGCAGGTTGCACCAGTGTTTAAGAAGGGTAGTAGGAGTACTCCATCGAACTACAGACCTATATCATTGACGTCAGTTTGCAGTAGGGTTTTGGAGCATATAGTGTATTCAAACATTATGAATCACCTCGAATGGAACGATCTATTGATACGTAATCAGCATGGTTTCAGAAAACATTGTTCTTGTGCAATGCAGCTAGCTCTTTATTCGCACGAAGTAATGGCTGCTATCGACAAGGGATCTCAGGTTGATTCCGTATTTCTAGATTTCCGGAAAGCTTTTGACATCGTTCCTCACAAATGACTTCTAATCAGGCTGCGGGCCTATGGGGTATCGTCTCAGTCGTGCGACTGGATTCGTGATTTCCTGTCAGGAAGGTCGCAGTTTGTAGTAATAGATGGCAAATCATCGAGTAAAACTGAAGTGATATTAGGTGTTCCCCAGGGAAGCGTCCTGGGAACTCTGCTGTTTCTGATCTATATAAATGACCTGGGTGACAATCTGAGCAGTTCTCTTAGGTTGTTCGCAGATGATGCTGTAATTTACCGTCTCGTAAGGTCATCCGAAGACCAGTATCAGTTGCAAAGCGATTTAGAAAAGATTGCTGTATGGTGTGGCAGGTGGCAGTTGACGCTAAATAACGAAAAGTGTGAGGTGATCCACATGAGTTCCAAAAGAAATCCGTTGGAATTCGATTACTCCATAAATAGTACAATTCTCAAGGCTGTCAATTCAACGAAGTACCTGGGTGTAAAAATTATGAACAACTTCAGTTGGAAAGGCCACATAGATAATATTTTGGGGAAGGCAAGCCAAAGGTTGCGTTTCATTGGCAGGACAGTTAGACGATGCAACAAGTCCACTAAAGAGACAGCTTACACTACACTCGTTCGTCCTCTGTCAGAATATTGCTGTGCGGTGTGGGATCCTTACCAGGTGGGATTGACGGAGGACATTGAAAGGGTGCAAAAAAGGGCAGCTCATTTTGTTTTATCACGTAATAGGGGCGAGAGTGTGGCAGATATGATACGCGAGTTGGGATGGAAGTCATTAAAGCAAAGACATTTTTCGTCACGGTGAGATCTATTTATGAAATTTCAGTTACCAACTTTCTCTTCCGAATGCGAAAATATTTTGTTGAGCCCAACCTACATTGGTAGGAATGATCGTCAAAATAAAATAAGAGAAATCAGAGCTCGAACAGAAAGGATTAGGTGTTCGTTTTTCCCCCACGCTGTTCGGGAGTGGAATGGTAGGGAGATAGTATGATTATGGTTCGATGAACCCTCTGCCAAGCACTTAAATGTGAATTGCAGAGTAATCATGTAGATGTAGATGTAAGATATCAGAAAAGAAGTGCAGAGATTGTGAAAAACCAGTTGTCCAAATGTGTGACTTATAACACGTTTAAGGAAGACGTGGTCCCATTCTCAAGTTCATAAAAGTACTGCCAAAAGTTTGTAAGCTTCAAATCTCTGTACTGACACTGTGACACAGATAATCAGTGATTAACTTCTGTGGTAGTAGAGGGAAACCTAGTAGAGACAGCTCTAGGAATATACCCAACAATTAGTGAATGGTGTCTGGCATACTGCTAGATGTTTGGCATAGTGCTACTCTGACTAAAAAGACAGCACAAGAGAAGAAGCTGTGATGGGCTGCATCAGATTACTGAAAAAACTGAAGAAAAAAAAAGGAGTATCTACAGGCAAGCAAATTCATTGGGATATCTACAAGCTGCTTGATGAAATTACTAATATTATGAAGGTTCAGCACATTTACATATTTGTCTTGTCAGTCTTCAGATTGGTTTGATGTGGCCTGCCACAATTTCTTCTCCTGTTCCAAACTCCTCGTCTGGGAATAGAATGTATATGGAAAGTCATGCCCTTGATTATTCAGCATGTGTACTGAATGATGTAGTGCAGTAGCACGACACTGGACTCATGTCGAGGAGGACAGGAGTTCCCTGTCTGACTTTAGCTGAAGGCCAGAATAATAAATTTTTCATTTTGTGGAGAATCTCCATGTTTCTTATCTATCTGATCAATTTACAGTACAGTTCTACAACAGTACGTTTCAAATATTACATTTCTTTTATAGAACTCCACAGCCCGTGATTCGCTTCCATAATTTTCTGTGGTCCAGATACACATGCTCAAAAATCTCCTCCTCAAATTAAGGCCTCTGTTTGATATTAGTAAACTTCTTTTGGTGAAGAATACTCTATTTTCCTGTCAGTATTCTTATGCCCTCCTTGCTTCATCCGTCATGCACTAATTTTCTTCCAGTTTTGCCAGTCATCAGAAATATGAGCTTTGTTCAATAATAACAGAAATTTAATTTGTCCACAACAATTTTATCCCCTTCAGAATAGTCACCAGTATGCCAGCACTTTTTTTTCTGTCTCCAAAACGTTCATGGTACCCTTTTAGATCTCTCAGTGATGCTTTTTTAATCTCATCTATGCTTGTGAAATAACGGTCATTTAAGGTTTGGGATCCAAAAATAGTGACGTGGGACCAAGTCTAACAAATATGGGTGGGGGCATAATTGCAGTGTTGTATATGGCTAAAATTTCTCAAACAAGCAGCAAAGTATGAATAGGTGCATTAACATGGTGCAAAAGCCACTAATAATTTCATCACAAATTTGGACATTTGTTTTTGATTATTCGACATTGTGGCAAAAACTCATGGTGCACTGTATCATTGTAATCGAAGAACACGTGAGCGTAATCTTCATATTTGACTGTATTTGTTGACCTATTTTTGATTTTCGTGAGCTCTAATGCTGGACATAATTGTGATGTTGTATCTATAACCCCATGTCTCAGCACCTGTTATGACACATTTCAGCCATGCTGCAACATTGTTCATCTAGCAACTCTTAAGAAACTTGCAATCGCCACTGTTTTTGTTCAAAATTCAGTAGTTTGAGTTGTACTTTTTGCTGTCACATTTCATATCCAGAACATCCAAAAAAATTCCATCACACGAGTCAGTTGATATGTTGTCATCATCAGCAATTTCTCTGTGATTGGCATTTCTCTCCCTGTCTCCACAATTTCATCTTCATCGTCTTCACAGCATTTTTCGAAATGTTTTTTTTTACTCATAGAAGATCTACCAAAATAAATACTTTTAACACTTCTGAAAATTTGCTGCACTTTTATAGCAAATTTTAATACAAATTCTCTGACCTTTTTTATTCTAAATAAATGATGACCATACTACTAAAACATATTAGTCAGTTTGACATCTGGCAAAGGCTAAATATGCCATATGGCTAATACTGTTCATATACTTTCCACTCATTTTTGCCAACACTGCAATGAAAATATCACACAATTTGGACTAATCAAACAAGCAAAATTACAAAATTCTCTCTACTTTTTGAGCATGCCTTATACTTTTACAATTTTTCACGTGTAATCTGCATGCCAAAACAATAATAAATGTCCATGTAAACTAATGTCTGAGAATCTTTCATTGTTTTAATTATTAACACAGCAAAGTTTTACAAAGTTCCTGAATTGGAGGCTCATAACAATTGTTTGATATGTTCACGTGCATTTTCATATGCATACACTGCCGCAACTTTTGTGGGTGTAGTGAAAGCCCCATTATGACCCTTTTGGATAAATATCAGCAGCAGTTTCAAAGAGTGTGTCTTCCTTGTGCTGCCTGCAATGCCTTCATTTAGACCACTGTTACTACCTTCTTACAGGATGTGCCCCTGCAAAGAAGAGGAACATGGTAGTTTATGCATGACAAGATTCAAGCACATTTTTGTCACACTTCAAAATACTCTGGATGATACTCACCATGCCAGATGGATAGATAGGGGGTGGTTTAATATCTGTGGGACCATATAAGTCAGTTGGTCTGCGCAGCAGACATTCCTAAATCAGAGATGCTTCATCAGAATGTCATGCATTTGTGTCAACTGTTCAAAATACACTGGATGATACCTATTGTGCCAGATGGATAGGTAGGGGGGAATTTGTCATATGGTTTACAGGGTCTCCTGACACCAGTACTGTGGTTTAATATCTGTGGGACCGCCTAAGTCGGTTTGTGCAGGAGACATTCCTGGTTCAGAGATGTTTCATCAGAATGTCATGCAAGCCTACATTGTCCAGGGGTCCAGAATAGGTCATTCAGTCTGCAGCGGAGTGTGCACTGTTTTGATGCTTCCTAGCAGATTAAAACACTGTGCTGGATTGGCACATGAAACCAGAAATTTGCCTTTTGCAGCAGTGCCAACTGTGCTATCCCACCAGGACTGGTACTCAGTTTTAAACCATCTAGGGTTTTTTTGAATGTGTGCAATAGTCTATGGTCTGATAACAGCATGAGCCTGTTGGGTCAACTGTAGAACAGTTTGCACATTTGCTATCAGGTCCTGGCTTGAGAATATAGAAAAATGTTCTTTCCTTAATAAGTAAGATATAAAATATTTTCGGTTATATGTTTGTACAAAATTTATTTTTCTTCTCCCACCACACCCCAGAATTCACCTTCCCTCACTTTCCCTCCCCCTGCCTCCAAAAATTAGTTAATAAAAGTATTGCTGTCACAGCCTGTGCTGTTTATAGCACTGAATGGCATAACTAAAGTTGACCAACCTCATGTTGAAAGCTACATGGCATTGGTTGTTAGTGTAAATAGTAACATAGGCACAGAATTTGTCTAGATCAGTGAGGGGCAGTTGTTTTGGCTTAGAGGCCACTTTGTGGAAACAGAGGGCTGCAGCTTCTAAAATCGCTGCATTCATTAGTTAATTTTGCATTTCAGGAAAGGCATAGATTGCACCATAAAATCAATAAATATAAATAAAGTAGTTTAGTTTTATTTATTCTGCTAATTTCATATCACCTACAGCAGTACATTTAATTTTAGAACCAGTTTAATGAGACAAATATATCCTTTTTTTTATTGGGAGAGATTGATTGTTGAGATTCTCATCACAGTCTACAAGTTAATTTCTGTCAAAGAGCATTGATATTTACCTTTTTTGATCTTCAACCAAGAAAAACTTAGCTCACAAAAATATTTAGACCCAAATATGGAAAACATTTCCACAGAAAATTTCTTCATATGTGGAAATTTTTCAACTGACAAAGATATGTAAGTGTCATCTAATGTCACTGCATTAAATATTTCTTTTATAGCATGATCTGACTGCACATCAGTAAGTTCAAGCTGCAGATCCTTGGGTACTATATCATCGTCACCAGTGATGGGATAAGATAACAAATTGAACTTCAGCTCAAATTTTTTGAACTACTGAAATCATTTTGTGAACTCATCCACCAAACTCTGCAGATGATCCCTAATCTTTGCAGAGACACTTTCAGGTTCTTTCTGTTTTCTTAATAAAGGGAAATGACAAAAACCTCCTTCACCTGCTCACCTTGCAAATAAACCTAGTTTTGCTTTGATTGATTATATGTGCATCCAAATTTCATGTGCAGAAAACTCATTTCCCTGGAATGTCACATTCAGTTTCTTAAATATACCAGCTGCAAACATCATCTCATATCACCACTCCTCACATACTATTTTTTTTTAACAAAATCATGAGCTATCTCCTTCATGTCCAAAATTTAGAGAATTTTATTCTGCAATTCCCAGACATTTTTTAACAGTTTCGCCATGATCAACCACCTCACACTGTTGTGGTAAATTACATCTTCTTACTCTGCCCCTACATCCTTAAGATGAGATCTGAACTATCAATGGTGGAGTGCCCTGGCCCCATGTGTGTTCAGAACACCAACTCCAGGATTCACGACATACTTCAAGTCCAGTGCAGCATAACAAAGGCTCTCATAGTGCAAAATGCAATGAAAAGACCAGATATCACTTTCTGTGTCTTCTGCTCGTTAACTTGATTTTTAAAGCTTTACTGTACATACATTTTTCTCATTGGTAGCTCAGGCCCTACCTGTTGTAATTCTTACCATTTTGTTCCAGTGCAAACCACTTTCTCCATACAGTTCACAGCACACTTAAGCAAGTCCTGACCAGCAGTTCTATCTTTAATTGATGATGAAATGTTCATTAATTCCACAGATAAAGATCAGTCATTATGCAGTGTCTTTGTTACCTGTGCTCTCATCCACTGCAAAGGAAAACTAAAGAAAATCTTTGCTCATAGCCTTCTGTTGTTCTGTGAGTTCATGAATAATTCAGTCAATGTGCCACACTATAGTCCTTCTTGGCAATGAAATCCTTTCACATTTGCTTCTAACATCAGGAGACTATATGCTTGCACTCTCTCCCATATACTGCTTAGTATTCTCGCCATCTGAAAAAGGCTTTTGCATTATAGGGTACCCTGAAATATGCCTTTGTAGTGTCATTGTGAAGTGTTGGTTGCTTTCTAAATACTGTTTGTTGTTTTCACACACTCCACAGCTTTTATTTTGCATTTTTATTTGAAATGTTTGCAGCCAAATTCACTATGTTTAGTTTCCTAATGCTGTTTTAAATTTTATTCCTAAACATGGCTATTGTTTCATGACACAATAAGCACATTGCTGTATTCCCTGTAGCAACAAAGAAATTGTGTTAGTCCATTCTTCATTAAACATATGACATTCATCACTCATTTTACATTTTTTGGAGGTCCATGTTTTCAGTAAAGTTGGAAATAATATATTTACTGTCGCACAGACAAAGTAGAAATAAACCATATCAACCAGAAAAGCACTGCTGATGGGAGTGCTGCTTTCAGCCACCGCACTGAGTGTCAACTTGGTTTTGTGCGAATAGTATCTACACTGCGCATGTGTATTGATGTGGCCCCTTAGTGGAAATCTTTGATCGCACACCGTAAGGAAAGCTCGGTCCAAGACTGATATTTCTGACTGTCCTGGTGGACTGCAAAACGACCATTAGTGGGCCGCATGTGGCCTGCGGGCTGCTGTTTGCCCAGTCCTGATCTAGGTAAATGTTGTAAACTTGGACATACAGTGAAATTGCCCAGTAGAATCAGTTTGTAACTAAATCAAGACGCGTTCATATCCCCAAACTGTTGTGCAGCCACACAAGAGCACTGCATAATTTATATTTCCTTTCCTACATTATGAGAAGCATTATCACCTTGTTGAGTTACAGAATGTGGCAACTTCTTTACAATAAGTTTCCTTGAAATTCGAAATTTTGATTTTTTGTGATTATTGTTTACTTCTACTGCAGGAAACTGCAAGTTGTATTTTATACTAATCCATTTAAGTCTACAGATGAAGCATAGAAGAGTGTACATATCACATCAAATAATCATTTTCGTCAGGCTCTTACTTGTCTCAACAGACTGGGGCTGTGAGTGGAGAAAAGTTGTTCTACTGGAGTGATTAAGCCATACAAGGGCGGAACAGATGTCCATGTGGAAGTGCCTGCTGATGTGGGCCACATATGTAACAACCATGATTATGTAGTGTTGGTGAGGGAGAAGAGGTGTGTCCAGGGAGTTTGTTACCAATTCCATTCACTGATTGTTGAATCAGTCCATTTGTGCAATTATGGCATTGTTTTGGACATTACCACCCATATTCTTTACAGAGTAGTGTCAAAATCACCACTGAGCTAAAAGAGTGGAATATATTTGCCTCATAAGGAATTTAAACTACTTGACGATTATAAACACCACAGTATTTCAGATCGTGCCCAGTAACGTAATTCTGGAAGACACTAAAACTGTGACTGAACAGAATCACAGAAAACCATTTCTTGGAAATGCATGAGTATCTTGCATACAGTGAATAGGAAGTCTTTACTCCAGATTACATGCTAGCAAGTGCCCACTGTTGCTCTTCTTTGGAGATGGCTATGACACTGACAGACCAAGACACAAAGTGATTACAATGGTGTAGTTAATCAAAACTGGATGAAAATTATAAACAGAAATTATTGTTGAAAATGTGTCCAGATTCCAGTGAATGGGTACCTGCCTTTGTTTCCTGATATAAATGCTGCGTGGCTAGGGCCTCCCATTGGGTAGACTGTTCTCCTGGTGCAAGTCTTTCAAGTTGACGCCACTTCGGTGACTTGCATGTTGATGGGGATGAAATGATGATCATAAGGAAAACACAAAACCCAGTCCCTGAGCAGAGAAAATTTCTGAACCAGCCGGGAATCGAACACGGGCCTTTAGGCATGACATTCCGTCACGCTGACCACTCAGCTACCAGGGGCGGACTGTTTCCTGATGAAAATAAAAGCAAGTATTTTTGGTAGCAGTGGCAGAATTTTAGTAAAGAGAAAACAAAATACAGTATAAGAGATATAATGAACAACACCTTCAAGCCACAACTAAGCATGGAGATGGTATCATATGTCTGCTTTAGAAGAGATGGAATTGGTTTTAATAGACAGGGTATGGCCAGGTTCCAGAAGTTGAGGATTTTGCCAGAAAAAACAAAGAAAGGTGCACAGATGCTTGTGCCTATCAGCAATTACTAGTTTCAAGTAGACACCTACCCAAGCCTACAACAGAAGTATCTATCGTGAAGCCACCGTGAATCAATGCTAAGAATATTATGCACCAGTTGTCAAAAATGTGTGATTTATTTACAACAACATGTTTTAGGACTACATTATCCCATTATTAAATTGTATAAAACAAAACAAAAAAATTATTATGTCGTATTACTGCATATACTGGCTGTTTACACACATACTTAAATGTGAGTTAATATACATAATAATTCTAAGTAATGGTTTGTGCTTCGTTGTTTTATAGAACTTGATAATGACATAATGTTGTCCCGAAAGATGTTTGAGGAGAATAAATCGCACATATTTGCAGTTCAACTCCAACACCCACAATTATTTGTCATTTAATATTAGTTCTGGTAGGTTCCAGAAATTTCTTATGTTTGTAATGTTTGTATATTATGGAATATTCAATATTTGTGTAAATAGCTGCACTCTCTGTCCAGGAGTTCACTTCTTTTCTGACTGTACATTGGTGTTTGTAATGAACTTGCTTTCAGTGCTAAGTGTTGTTCTTCATTGTCATTATGATATGATGATGTATTATGCAGGCATCTGGTACTTTGGAACATCTACATCACCATGGCACCAATTAGGCAACATAAAAGTCATTGCATACACAGATAGGAACTGAAATACAAACTGTACATCATTCCCACAGTTCATATCTTCAGGATACCATTGGATTCCAGCAATAAGTCAGCTGCATATCAGGCATCCATCAGTGTTTTCTGGAGACAATGGTGTGCAGCCAACAGAATGCTGAAAGTATTTGACTGAGTCACCAAATACAGCAGGTGCAATGACATGATGTGTTTGGCTGCCAGCACTCCTAAACAAAGGAGTATTGAGAAGATCTATTAATGCAGAGTGCTGTAGTTGGCTCCAGTGAGAACCGAAACAGTGGGTTGCTGTTTCTACAGGAGAAGGAGCAAGAAATTCTGTGCTGCCAGCTGTTTGGTGTAGCGGTTAGCATTGTTAGCTAGCATGTTGTGCCTCAACAATTTCAACCCAACAACACGCAGTTGCTTATCGTTTATTATTTATCAACTCCAGAGGCTTCTCGAAATTTCTTATCTTGTAATGCTGTTATATTCTGGAGTATTCAGTGTTTGTATAACTTAGCTGCACCCTTCATACAGGATGTCAGTTCTATTCTGACTGTACGCTGGTGCTCTTAATAAACCAAATCAAATCAAACCCTCCATGTTTTCAGTACTTCACTGATGACCCTCCTTTTAAGATCCTGGACCTGGTTCTGGTTACAATCTGACGACATGTACCGGAGAGTATGTGGTATGGAATATTAACCACAAAAAATACCTAAACAGAACTAATTTTTTGTCCTAGAACTAGTTGTTTTTGCTTAATCAGTTACTGTGTGTTATGTTGTGCTTTTCTAATGGTTACTGTAATAAAATAAACATACTAGTATATTTTTTGATAATTTTGTTTCTTAAATTTTAATTAATTAGTGTAGTTTTGGAAAATGAATGCTTAATACTACTATGTTAAATTTAAGAGCTGTTTTAGTCAATTTAACATGGGCTAAGTGCATTTTTAGCTTAACTGTAAACAGAATTTATCGTATGGGATGAAGTCACTCCAGGTGAGGGCAACATTGCTCCAAATGCATTAAAAATATTGTGGCACATAAAGCTTTTAATATTTGATAACACTACATTAATGTTACAAATTTGATATCTATACTGACAAAAATATTCTACTACAGTTTACTTGCAAACAGAGGCTAACATGTGAGAGACAATGGAAAAGTGCGTTGCTGACAGTATTGGAATAAGCTGTTGCATGTGTTTGACATGTGTTTGCAGGCAGCAAAGCTGCTGGAGGACAAGATGCGAGTGCTGCTACTACGAGATGCGCGCTCCTGTGAAGAGTTCCAGCTAGCAGTCGTAGATGGCACAGGAGTCACCATAGAGCCTCCACGCAAGCTGCATGCCAACTGGCAGGTTGCCCACTCTGTCTGACTGTTCCCGGCAGATGGCATTGTCAGAGCTGTGTTTTGATAAAATAAAGATTCTAAAATATGTAATTAGTGTGTAGTACTTTATCCTTATTCAGCATTGTAAGTATATTTGTCAAAAAAAGCAGCACCCTGTTGAATGAAAGCAATTTTTTTTCCTTACTGGTTTCAGGCACCTAATGCCCTTTGACAGAGGACTAGAGTGCAGTAATTCGAACATTCTGAAGCTGGTTAAAGAAACAAAATTTCTTTTGTGTGACTGCCCTTCTTCAGAAGATTAGAATGTGATAATTCTAAGCTTCTGAAAAAGGAAGCTAGATACCTGAAATCAATTCAAAAATAAAATTTCTTTTGTGCAACTGGCTTAAATCCTTTAAATATATTCACTGTATTTAATGGTATGTGTAGGTAGGGCTATGTTTTCTATCCATAGACCCCTAGGCTGGCCCTACTAGGGGGAATTTTACAATAATTCACTGGCAGAGATAGTAAGTTTTGAATTTAGAGCCTAAGTAGTGGTATTTAAAGTGTTATTTACCAAATGCTCCAGATGTCAAATAAATGTGCCAGGAAGATGAGCTCTTACCACTGAAAGCAGTTGCTGCTACAAGGTGAATTACTTACATGCCTCATCACAGTGCTAAATATGCTTAGGCAACACCTAGGAGGAAAAAAAGGGTAATTAGATCACAGTGGACATAAGCAGCAATTTATAATGATTTATTAATAGAATCATTACATTACTTATCTGAAGTATTAGGATGGTGCTTGGCAATAGTTCAGTGTTGACTTGCACTGATCAATCTAGTCTGAATCCAGTGAATTACAACTACAATCACAAGCAAAATGGCCAGTTCGGCCCTACTTGGCAGAGACTGCTGTCATAGTCCTCATGCAGTCTTGAGTTTCCATTGATACATTGTGGTTACTGTGTGGAGTAGAGCCATGTGTCTCCTTATAACAGCATTTGACAGCTGGATATCCCCTTGGGGACTATTTCTATGATGTGTAGCAGAAGAATAAAATGGCCCTTGCTGTGTTGCAACCTCTCATGGACACTAGCCTTGACCCAGCTGCATCTGAGTACTACACAGCTCAGCACTCTTCTGTGTATGGCTGTGTTGTGTATCTTCTGGAGAACCAACATAAGATTTACTGTTTGATTATATAAACTTTTACTACACAATTTATGGTTTAATTGAATACTGAGATTTAAAAAAAATGTTTTCTGTTTATCAGTATTAGTTTGTATTTTATGGTGGTCCCTTAATAATAGACTACACAGAAAAATAAATAAAAAAGTCTTTATTACAGTGGTAGTTTTAATTCGTGTTACAGTGTTGTTATATGACTATGACTATGGATAAAGCCACCATGACATTACATCGTATTGTGCTAAAATGATGGATGCAACCATCAAAATGATTTTGACTGGATGTTACATAAGTTTTGGGTTGTTTCCAATTAGATGTACTGTAGTCACTGTGATTGAAATATGAAGAAAAAAGTAATGAATCTTAGTTAATTGACTTTCAAATTTCTTCTTTGATGTCACAAAGCAGTAAGCGATCTGGCAGATGCAGTGAATCATAAGACAGCCTGTATATTTCCTGCAGTATCTTGTTAACAAAATTGTCTGAACATGGTTTAACCAAGCCTCAAGAGCTGAAGAATCTCTATCTGGTGACAGAAAGTAAAGCATTTTATGAAATAACTTATGGAAAAATCAGCTTGGTGTGAAATTGAACTCGCATCAAATTGCCAAAATTTTGTTAACCATCCTTTTAAAAATTTTAGCCATTTTCCCAAGTAATGTGGAAACACATGCATGCATTGCATCGTATGATAAGATGAGAAAACCCAATGTCTCTCTCTATGTGGGAATCATATGATTTTCATACGAGCAGTGTGGGATGTAGGCACAAGGACATATGGAAGTTTTGGTCAGCTGCGTTTCATATACTGATAGCCAAAGCAGTTAAGGTGACTGCTCGCATAAAGCAGGAACTCCGTGTTCAAGCCCTGGTCTAGCGCAAATTTTGATATGTTACTAGTAGATCGTATAGCCACTGTACAATCATATTCGCAATTTGCAAATACGTTTCATAAAGTGGAACCGTTGGCACTGGGAATTTGATGCGAGAAAGTGCAGATTTGGAGAGGTGAATGCTGACTTATTTCGTATCAGCTGTCTGTTGAAAAATACAGCTGAATAATCTTGTATAAAATAATTACATCTACATTTTTTATGATTACAAGTGTTGCTGCATCACAGTATCAAAACAAATACACATTTTTATTTTAAATTTTTTGTATAGTGTGTGCTCTTAGGCCTAGATAGTGTGTGCATATGAGTCCCTCTCTATAGGGTCTATTCTAGGCAGCCCAAGATAATGAGATGCATGGAAAATTATGTGCAGAATTCCATTGAATAGCAAAATATACATTTAAAAGCACAGTTTCAGCTTCAAAGCTTCTGAGTATTGAAGAATCGTCATTGCTACAGCAATGAGATAAAAATTTATAGAGAATTACTTGTGTGAAACTCAGTTTGCCCTTTTCCCTCATGATATCCTGTGAACTATGGATGAAGGGCAACAGGCATACACAGTATTCCTAGATTTTTTGAGAAGTGTGACACAGTGCCCACTACAGACCGTTGACAAAAGGATGAGCATCTGGAATAGTTTATATGTAAGTTGGCTTGAAGTAATAGAATCCAGTACTTTGTCCTCAATGGTGAGCGCTCGTCAGGGACAGTGGTGTCATAGGGAGTGTCATAGCGAAGTGTGATAGGACGTTTGTATTCTTTGAGAACCCACTTTTGAAGATAACATCATAGACCTGCTATTAACAAATGGACCAGATCTTTTTGACTCGGTTAGTGTAGAATGGAACCATTGATGATAAGGTCATTACAACATCACTGAATACAGTTGTAAATAAGAAATACAAAGAAAGGCAGGAAGATCTTTTTGTTCAGAAGGAGATAGAAGATACAGATTTCAGATTACGTGACAGGTCATCGCGAAAAATTCATGTTCAGCATTGACAATACTGAGCACCAATGGACAAAGTTCAAGAGCATTGTGCGACACACTTTAGACAAGTCTGTAGTGAGCAGAACTTTGAGGGATGGAGAGCACCCATCACAGTTTGACAACCTTGTTAAGAAGCTGCTATGAAAGCAGAGAGAGCTTTGCTGCAAATATGAACATAGCCAAAGCTTCGCAGACAAATAAAAACTTCATAGCTTAAGGAAGGCTATATGTGAAGCACTCAACGAATATGAAAGTAAAACTCTATCTACCAAAATGATAGAAAATCCTACGAAGTTCTGGTCTTAATGTTAAAACAGTGGGGGATCAAAGCCGTCTATGCAAGTACTCTGTGACCATAATGGCATTGAAACAGAGAATATCACAGAAAAGGCAGAAATACTAAACACCTTTTTCAGAAACTCTTTCACAGAGAGATATCACACTATATTCCCTCCTTTAAATCTTTCACAAATGAGAAAATACAGGTATCAAAGTAACTGATGAAGAGATGGAAAAGCAACTGAAATTGCTCAACTGAGGAAAGGCCCCTGGACCTGACATCAGTACCAGTTCAATGCGAAAGAACTTGCCCCTCTATTAGCACCAGTGAGCCATAGGTCTCTAGAGAAGTGAAGCATTTCGAATGATTGCAAAAATGCACAGATCAATCCCATTCTCAAGAAAGGTCATTGAAGAGAAGCATAAAACTAGAGGCCTATATCTCTGAAGGTCTGATGTAGAATTTTAGATCATATTTTACGTTAATGTATTATGACATTCTGGCAGCCAAATCCTCTGTAGGAACCAACATGAGGTCCGTAAGCAACAATCATGTGAGATGCAGCATGCTCTGTTCGTCAACGAGGACCAGAAGGTGGTAGATACAGGTGCCCAGGTGAATGACGTGTCCCCTGACTTCCAGAAGGCATTTGATACAAGTCTGCACTGTCATCTGATGGACAACATATGGGCATGTGCAATATCAGACAAACCGTGTGACTGGATTGAAGAGTTCCTAGGAAACAGTACACAGCAAGTCATTTTCAATGGAAATAAGTCTTCAGACGTAAAAGTGACTCCAGACATATCGCAAGGGAGTGTTGTACGTCCATTAATTTTCACAATATATGACATAATAGACAACACTGGAAGTTTCACGACGCTTCTCTTAGGTAATATTACTGTACACAGAGAAGTTCTGTCGCTACAAAATTGTAGCAAAATGTAGGAAGACCTGCAGAAGGTTGATATTTCTGCAGGGAGTAACAATGGGCTCTCAACATAAATGTGTAATTATTACAAATTTGTAGACAGAAGGACTCTTCATTATATGAATTGCAGAACAATCACCGGAAACAGTTAGTTCCATAAAATATGTAGAGTATGTGAACAGAGCATTTTGAAGTGGAACGACCACACAAAATTAATCACAAATGAAGCGTAAGCCAGACATTCATTGGAAGAATCGTCAAGAAATGTGGTCCATCAACAAAGGAAGTAGCTTACAAGACACTCGTTTGAACAATGTGAATATTGCTTGTCAGCACGTGATCTGTACCGGATAGGACTGGTAGACAAACTATAAAAGATACAGAAGAGTAGCATATTTCGTTACAGGTTCATTTAGTAAGCATGAAAGCATCACAGACTTGCTCAACCAACTCCCAGTAATGGACATGGCAAGAGAAGTGTTCCGCATCTTGGTATAATATACTGTTAAAGTTCTAAGGGTGTACTTTTTACAAGGGAAACTCCTCATCACACCCTCCTCAAATTTAGTGGTAAGAGGACCCAGTGGACAGCCTGTCATAAACTGAACACAGATCAAGCGTGAAAACAGGAAGAAGATGTACTGAAACGTGAAAAACAGCGAATTAGAAACAGTGAATGGTCGAAGCGCGAGAAGTGCATCATAGAGCAGCACTGAAGAGCAATGGAGTCATGATTGCGTGGTCATGGTAGTGGACTGCGAAGCGAGTGTGCCATGTTCAAAGCTCCCTTGTGCCAATTTTTTTTTTCTTCCTCCGTGTTCGCTGTATTCAATTTTGTGTGTGTGTGATCATGTAATGCCCAATTGCAACACCAAGGTGTAAGGAAGGGATCTGTAATGAAAACTTTTTCTGCACAACTACTCTATGAGCAGTTGAAAGGAACTGGCTTTCAAATGGGAACCACAGACCTTCGATGACAAGGTGATAAGTCAACTGGATCCTCCACCAGAAAACAAGTCTGTTGTGTCATACATGGCGTTAATGACAGTATGCGTGTCATATGATAGGAATCTCTTATCGATGCACCTAATTTGTATGCCTAGTGAGTGAATGAGATAAGCCTCCTTGCCCGATTTAGGTGTTGTATGATTGTGAATGTCATCACCGGAATTAATGAAAACATAATAGTCAGGCACATAAGCTGCAACAACTGAATGTAACAGTTTCACAGTCAAGCAGTTTCTCTGTGCTCTGTCACAACATATGTTTTGAATGTTTCTGAAGTTGTGTTCTGTTTTGGGAGTTTTGACTCTTGAATTCATTTCTTGTAACATAGTTCACATCTGTTTATTTGTTGTTTTCATTTTGGTGAGGCGTGTATGTGGTATCTCGTCTTCTCTCACTATTCATCACATTATTTGTGATGGTAATGTATTCTTACCACACAACTCACATTCTATAACCAATGTATAGTATGACAACTGCCAAGACTACAGAAAGAGAACAAACATTTCAATGACCAGACTGACAGTTCATAATGTTGTGAAAAAACAAAATCAAAAATAAATGGCACAAGAGAGTTTTGAATCCTGTTCACTGGCCCTGCAGTGCATCACTGTGACCACTTAACCACTACGCCGTAGCCTTGCTGTATCATTTGATGTTGCGCTTGGTAAGCTTCTGTTTTGCCTTTTTTTCATAGTCCAGTACACCTTATTCCTATTTTCATCCTTGATCTGTGTTCAGTTTTTGACGGGCTATCTACTGGGTCATCTTATGAATAAATCTGACGGGGTTGTGATGGATAGGTTCCCTTGTTAGAAGAGTCAATCAATATGTTGTCTCCTCTTACACATGCATGCAGAGGATAAATTTAAATGTTATGTATATAGATAAATGATTTGACGGACAGGATGAGCAGTGATCTGCAGCTATTTGCATTTTTTTTTCTTTTTTGGACGTGGAGAATCTGAAGCTCTCCACTCACTGGACTGTGATTTCAACTCTGGTTCAAAGTCTTTAATCAATGTTTCATCGGTAGCGACAATTTGACACAAGACTTCTTGACCTTCATGCTGAATCGTTGTTTGAGCGAGACTACAGTGTCCAGATGTTTCCACTTCTCTTCGGTAGTCAAACAGTGTAGGACCTATCTTACAGAAATTTTTCTCTTCTTCAAGTCATTTGTCAGACTACAGAATACTGTCATTGGGGAAATTCCCGTGGCTTCAGTAAGTTCCTCACAAGTTGCAGTGTGCTCTTCTTCCAGAGCATCTGCCACAATTTTTAGCTTCGTTCATCTGTTGACAGTTTTGGCCTGCCAGGTCTTGGATTGCCGTCTATGTTCCCCCCAACCACGACGTAAACGATTAACCAACCTCAAACTGTACTATGGTCCACTGTAAACTCGCCACAAGCTTCACTTAACACGCAGTGGATTTCTTTTGGGTCTTCACTTGTTGTATGACCTCTGGTCTTCAACAGTAACAGTACCTGAGACTATTCCTGGGTCCATTTCTACTTCTCACCAATTTTTTGTTAGAATACACAGTGAAAAAACAAAAACACGTGCTTTCCTTTCAGGCTCTCAACTCCATTTGTCATAATTTCCATTTTTGTTGCATCAAACAATCCAAAGTAATACCAACCTCTGCATTATTTATGAAATGTCCCTCATAAAAACAGAATCGCTGAAGGAGCTGAACACCATAACGAAAAGTGACTTCCAAAGTGCTTCAAAGATTGGAAAAAGTGTTTTTTTCCCCTTTATTGTTATTTTAACACCTTATACGAAAGGTGGGCCGGCAGCGGCAATATTATGCTGCTCTGTGGCCACAGACAGTACAAATAGAAACAAGGAAGACACAGAAAAACAAAACATAATGGTGGACAAAAAACAGTAGACACATGAATAAAAAATACGGAGCTGTTCACAGGTGTAGTAAAACAAAAATGGTTGTCACTGTACACGAACACTGATGACTGAGATGACACGCGTGAATGATGGAGCGTGGGCGGTGAAAACACTGAAGCACTAACATGATGGCGCACGCATACAGAACCGATGGCGATGATCTCCGGCGCGCGAATGTTCACTTTGACGTGTGCGAGTCCGGGGACCTGCCAAAAGGATAAAAGGTGGGGGAGGAGGGAGATGACAGAGTGTAGATGCCAGTGGCAGAGGAGATGGGAGGGGGCAGAAAGAAGGTACAGGGGGTAGGGGAAGCCCGGGGGAGGAGGGAGAGAGGGTGCCCTAAGGAAAAAACACAGGGTGTGGAAGGAGAGGATCAAAGTTGGTAGGAGGGGTAGATGGAGGGAATGAGGGCATCATCAGGGATGGGGAGTTAGTGGAAGCCACCTTGGGCGAGGCTATGGAGAGTGGAGAGATGGAAAACAGGTGGGATGTGGGAATACAGGTGCGGCAGCAGACGGGGGTGGGAGAAGATGGGAGAGACAAGTGGGTGAGGGGGATCAAGTTTACGGGAGGTATAGAGGATCCGTATCGGTTCGAGGAAAAGGAGGAGGTGCGGGAATGGAATAAGGTCATACAGGATCCACATGGGGGAGGGGAGACGGATGCGATAGGCGAGGCGAAGATCATTCTAGGATTTGAAGGGACTTGTAAAAGGTGGGAGGGGCAGAGATCCAGGCAGGGTGGGCGTAGCAGAGGATAGGGCAGTTGTGGGATTTATAGTTGTGGAGGATGGTGGAGGGGTCCAGACCCAATGTGCAGCCAGAAAGGAGCTTGGGGAGACAGAGTCGGGAGCATGCCTTGGCTTGGATTGTCCGGAGATGGAGGGTCCAGGAGAGGCAATGGACAAGGGTGACGCCAAGGTACTTGAGGGTGGAGGTGAGGGCAATAGGATGGCCATATATGGTGATATAGAAATTGAGGAGACGGAAGGAAGGGGTGGTTTTGCCTACAATGATTGTCTGGGTCTTAGAAGGATTGACCTTGAGCAACCACTGGTTACATGAGAAGGTATTGGGAGCGTTGCAGGGTGGGGCAAGGAAGGTGGTGTCATCAACGTATCAGAAAAGGTGGACGGGGGGGGGGGGGGGGTTGTGTGTGATGAAAGCGGTGGCATATCTGCCGTATACAGAAGGTATAAAAGAGGGGAGAGGCCGAAATTCTGGGGCACACCGGCGGAGGGGTAGAAGGTGTAGGAATCCGTGTTATAGATGGGGACGTTGGGAAAGAGAGGACCTGATCAGGCGGACATAGTTGATAGGAAGGGCGAAGGTTTGGAGCTTGAAGAGGAGACCGGAATGCCATACACAGTCGTTAGCACGCTCAAGGTCGAGGGAGAGGAAGATGGTGGAACGACGGGAGTTGAGCTGTTCGGAGAGGAGATGAGTGAGATAAAGGGGAAGGTCATCGGCAGAGAAGGATGGTCGAAAGCCACACTGGGTAGTGGGAAGAAGGTGGTGCTGCCAGAGATGCTGGTGGATGAGTCAGGTATGGATGGATTCGAGGACCTTGCTGAAGACCGAGGTAAGGCTGATGGGACAGTAGGAGGAGACAGCGGATGGCAGTTTGTCAGGTTTAAGGAACATCAGGATACGGGAGGTTTTCCACAGGCTGGGGTAGTAGCCAGTGGACAAGACCACATTATATAGCCTCGCCAGGGTGGAGAGGAAGGGGGTAGGAGCTTCACGGAGGTGGCGATTGGTAACACGATTGTGACCGGGAGTGGTGTTGCGTTTCGTGCGGAGTGTAGTGATGATATCCTGAGTAGTGATGGGGGCATTGAGTTCGTTGTGTGTAATGTTGTCTAAATACTGGAAGCCAGGGGCGAGGGGAGGGACAGAGGTGTCAGTCCCATTGCGGACATCCAGGAAGAGGGAGTAATCGAACTGGGGATTGTCAGGGAGGGTAAAGATATCAGAGAGGTAGGAGGCAAAGTGATTGGCCTTACCAAGGTTTTCAGGGAAGGGTTGGTCATCATGAAGGAGAGGGTAGTAGGGGTGGGGGGGTTAGATCGGGTAAGGCGGCAGAAGGCTGACCAGTACTTGGACAAGTTGATACGAAGTGTAGCATGAAGACGGGTGCATGTCTGTCGCCAGTCCCCACGTTTCTTAGCTGTGAGCAAGTTTCTGATGTGTCATTGTAGTTGCCAGTGGCGTCGTAGTGTGTCCGGGTCACACATGTGAATGAAGGCATGGTAGAGACGGCGGGATTCACGGAGGAGGAGGATGGACTGTGGGGTTAAAGTGGGACAGTGTGGGTGGATGGCGACGGAAGGGACGTGGGCCTCCACGGTGTCAGACAAGGTCTGCTGGAGAAAGGAGGCGGCATGAGTGAGATCATCAGGGTGGTGGTAGGTGAGGGGGTGGCTATCGACCTGGGTAGAAAGGGTAGTAGAGAGGGTATCCCGCTAGGCATTCCAGTTGACACGGGAATAATCATGGACATATTTTGGGGGAGGGTCGATACGAGGATCGGGACGGGGGCGATGACCGTCTGAAACAGTGAGGAGGACAGGGTGATGGTCACTACCAATAAGGTCAAGGACATCCACTGCTATGTGGCCAAGGAGGTTAGGGGAGGAGAGGACAACATCTGAAGTGGTATTGGATTCAGGGCGGGTGTGCTGGGGAATGGGAATGAGGCTGCCTTGGAGGGAGGAGGGGAACCGATACCACCGCCGTAACTGGGCGGTGGAACGACTATAGATGTTGAGGTCAGCGGCGATCACGTAGGAGGAGAAGGTACGGTCGATGTGGGAAAGGAAGTCAAAAGGAATAGGGGCGTTAGGGCAGACATAGATGGTGGCGCCTGTAATGGTAAGGTCGGGGAAGAAGAGACTAAGTATCAGGTGTTCTGTGGGGTTAGGAAGGAGGGGTTGGAGCCGAACACGGATCTGGCGGTGGTGGCCGATGGATAGCCCGCCCCGCGCTATCGGGAGGGGATTATCAGAGTGGTGGAGGAAGGAGGTAGGGCGATGTGTGTACGGTATGCTGAGGCTGAAGAAAGGTTTCATGGAAAAATTGTGCCACAAGTGTAGTTTATGTGAAGGGAATTGCTATAAGGGGAACAAACTCAAAAACTGATGTTGATGAATAAATAAATATTATTTTTTTTAACAATAACGGCCATTACTTTTTGATCATGCTTTGTATGTTACACAACACATGTTGAACACACAATACTTACAAAAGCTGCATAAAGCACAAACTCATGTTTCACAACTACAAAATCAGTAACAAATTGTGGAAACTGCTCTTGGCGCTTCCTAGTGCTCATCCGTTCAGGCGCTTCTAAAATCAGTCATTAGATGGAACCACCAACCATGAAACATTAAGTGTTCCTAGGTACACTGTCCTCCAGGTACAACACTCTCCAGGTACCCTCTTTCATTCACTTCATAATGTTTTGAAGAGTGTGTATGTAGATGTAGAAGCTTTTTGACAAGATAACTACTTCCGCATTCAAAAGCAAAGCGAAGCATGTTGTTAATCTAAGAAATAGGCATAAATGAAGCCTGCCTGCAATGTGATAAGAGGTAATGCTTTCACTGACAGATGCAACGGATTTATGTTGACGTTGTTAAGTTGAATAATGACGAGAAGAGGGCGTGAAAAATACGACAGAATATGCTTTCGACACTTTAAAATACTTATTAATAAAGACAGTTGGTATAACTCGTGATATTACCGAGTAGTGGTGAGTACAGTTACACTATCTTCTCCAGAGAGTGGAAGGAAGTGCTTAAATTATACAATCCGCGGACGATGTTCATTAATGTACTGGGAGAGAACTGTCCCTCCGTAATTTTTTTTTCGTACGGAGCTAATCTTCAAGGTTAACAAGGGAGCGTGTATTTCAAACGTAACATTTTATTGCAATAACCACAGTGACATCTGGACTGAAATCTGGAAGAGAATGTACATCTAATCGTGGAAATGGCACAGTTAACAATTCCCTTTCAGTGCCTGAATAAACTAATTACAGTTGGTTACAGTCACGTTACCGGGGGGGGGGGGGGGGGGGCACTGGGGACCGAACCGCATAATAACCCTGGGTTCGGTATGGGGTGGCGGAGGGGTGAGTGGATTTTTGTAGCCTGTTGTGGGGTTGTGTACCACTGAGGCTACGGCGGGGACAAAACCTCTCCGTCGTTTCTAGGTCCCCAGTTCAATACAATACAATGCTGGCATTTAAATGCTGGGCATCTGTGTACTTTTTATATAATTATGTCTTTCCTTCAGATGAAATGTTTTAGTTCATGGCTTTGATTATTATTTGATGACATTTCTGTTGACGGGTGATGGAATGTAACATCAGACGATATATTCGACATTTTATTCAACATCTTATTCTCTTTGTAGAAGAGCTGGAACAGTTTTCCTGACAGGCGATGCGGAGTAATGCTAGCATAGCCCTCCCGGTTAGTCCTGCAGTCCTAACGCCCTACTTTCCGGGCGGTAAGGCGTGCCGGTCCCTGCGCGAATTAGTGTCGAGGTCCGGTGTGCCAGCCAGTCTGATGATGGTTTTTAAGGCGGTTTTCCATCAGCATTGGCGAATACGGGCTGGTTCCTCTTATTCCGCCTCAGTTACACAACGTCGGCGATTGCTGCGGAAACACTTCCTGCACGTATGCGTACACCATAATTACCCTACCACGCGGTTACAGTCACGTTACACGTTACCGGGAGGGGGGGGGGGGGGGGCACTGGGGACCGAACCGCATAATAACCCTGGGTTCGGTATGGGGTGGCGGAGGGGTGAGTGGATTTTTGTAGCCTGTTGTGGGGTTGTGTACCACTGAGGCTACGGCGGGGACAAAACCTCTCCGTCGTTTCTAGGTCCCCAGTTCAATACAATACAATGCTGGCATTTAAATGCTGGGCATCTGTGTACTTTTTATATAATTATGTCTTTCCTTCAGATGAAATGTTTTAGTTCATGGCTTTGATTATTATTTGATGACATTTCTGTTGACGGGTGATGGAATGTAACATCAGACGATATATTCGACATTTTATTCAACATCTTATTCTCTTTGTAGAAGAGCTGGAACAGTTTTCCTGACAGGCGATGCGGAGTAATGCTAGCATAGCCCTCCCGGTTAGTCCTGCAGTCCTAACGCCCTACTTTCCGGGCGGTAAGGCGTGACGGTCCCTGCGCGAATTAGTGTCGAGGTCCGGTGTGCCAGCCAGTCTGATGATGGTTTTTAAGGCGGTTTTCCATCAGCATTGGCGAATACGGGCTGGTTCCTCTTATTCCGCCTCAGTTACACAACGTCGGCGATTGCTGCGGAAACACTTCCTGCACGTATGCGTACACCATAATTACCCTACCACGCGGTTACAGTCACGTTACACGTTACCGGGAGGGGGGGGGGGGGGGCACTGGGGACCGAACCGCATAATAACCCTGGGTTCGGTATGGGGTGGCGGAGGGGTGAGTGGATTTTTGTAGCCTGTTGTGGGGTTGTGTACCACTGAGGCTACGGCGGGGACAAAACCTCTCCGTCGTTTCTAGGTCCCCAGTTCAATACAATAGAATGCTGGCATTTAAATGCTGGGCATCTGTGTACTTTTTATATAATTATGTCTTTCCTTCAGATGAAATGTTTTAGTTCATGGCTTTGATTATTATTTGATGACATTTCTGTTGACGGGTGATGGAATGTAACATCAGACGATATATTCGACATTTTATTCAACATCTTATTCTCTTTGTAGAAGAGCTGGAACAGTTTTCCTGACAGGCGATGCGGAGTAATGCTAGCATAGCCCTCCCGGTTAGTCCTGCAGTCCTAACGCCCTACTTTCCGGGCGGTAAGGCGTGCCGGTCCCTGCGCGAATTAGTGTCGAGGTCCGGTGTGCCAGCCAGTCTGATGATGGTTTTTAAGGCGGTTTTCCATCAGCATTGGCGAATACGGGCTGGTTCCTCTTATTCCGCCTCAGTTACACAACGTCGGCGATTGCTGCGGAAACACTTTCTGCACGTATGCGTACACCATAATTACCCTACCACGCGGTTACAGTCACGTTACACGTTACCGGGAGGGGGGGGGGGGGGCACTGGGGACCGAACCGCATAATAACCCTGGGTTCGGTATGGGGTGGCGGAGGGGTGAGTGGATTTTTGTAGCCTGTTGTGGGGTTGTGTACCACTGAGGCTACGGCGGGGACAAAACCTCTCCGTCGTTTCTAGGTCCCCAGTTCAATACAATAGAATGCTGGCATTTAAATGCTGGGCATCTGTGTACTTTTTATATAATTATGTCTTTCCTTCAGATGAAATGTTTTAGTTCATGGCTTTGATTATTATTTGATGACATTTCTGTTGACGGGTGATGGAATGTAACATCAGACGATATATTCGACATTTTATTCAACATCTTATTCTCTTTGTAGAAGAGCTGGAACAGTTTTCCTGACAGGCGATGCGGAGTAATGCTAGCATAGCCCTCCCGGTTAGTCCTGCAGTCCTAACGCCCTACTTTCCGGGCGGTAAGGCGTGCCGGTCCCTGCGCGAATTAGTGTCGAGGTCCGGTGTGCCAGCCAGTCTGATGATGGTTTTTAAGGCGGTTTTCCATCAGCATTGGCGAATACGGGCTGGTTCCTCTTATTCCGCCTCAGTTACACAACGTCGGCGATTGCTGCGGAAACACTTTCTGCACGTATGCGTACACCATAATTACCCTACCACGCGGTTACAGTCACGTTACACGTTACCGGGAGGGGGGGGGGGGGGGCACTGGGGACCGAACCGCATAATAACCCTGGGTTCGGTATGGGGTGGCGGAGGGGTGAGTGGATTTTTGTAGCCTGTTGTGGGGTTGTGTACCACTGAGGCTACGGCGGGGACAAAACCTCTCCGTCGTTTCTAGGTCCCCAGTTCAATACAATAGAATGCTGGCATTTAAATGCTGGGCATCTGTGTACTTTTTATATAATTATGTCTTTCCTTCAGATGAAATGTTTTAGTTCATGGCTTTGATTATTATTTGATGACATTTCTGTTGACGGGTGATGGAATGTAACATCAGACGATATATTCGACATTTTATTCAACATCTTATTCTCTTTGTAGAAGAGCTGGAACAGTTTTCCTGACAGGCGATGCGGAGTAATGCTAGCATAGCCCTCCCGGTTAGTCCTGCAGTCCTAACGCCCTACTTTCCGGGCGGTAAGGCGTGCCGGTCCCTGCGCGAATTAGTGTCGAGGTCCGGTGTGCCAGCCAGTCTGATGATGGTTTTTAAGGCGGTTTTCCATCAGCATTGGCGAATACGGGCTGGTTCCTCTTATTCCGCCTCAGTTACACAACGTCGGCGATTGCTGCGGAAACACTTTCTGCACGTATGCGTACACCATAATTACCCTACCACGCGGTTACAGTCACGTTACACGTTACCGGGAGGGGGGGGGGGGGCACTGGGGACCGAACCGCATAATAACCCTGGGTTCGGTATGGGGTGGCGGAGGGGTGAGTGGATTTTTGTAGCCTGTTGTGGGGTTGTGTACCACTGAGGCTACGGCGGGGACAAAACCTCTCCGTCGTTTCTAGGTCCCCAGTTCAATACAATAGAATGCTGGCATTTAAATGCTGGGCATCTGTGTACTTTTTATATAATTATGTCTTTCCTTCAGATGAAATGTTTTAGTTCATGGCTTTGATTATTATTTGATGACATTTCTGTTGACGGGTGATGGAATGTAACATCAGACGATATATTCGACATTTTATTCAACATCTTATTCTCTTTGTAGAAGAGCTGGAACAGTTTTCCTGACAGGCGATGCGGAGTAATGCTAGCATAGCCCTCCCGGTTAGTCCTGCAGTCCTAACGCCCTACTTTCCGGGCGGTAAGGCGTGCCGGTCCCTGCGCGAATTAGTGTCGAGGTCCGGTGTGCCAGCCAGTCTGATGATGGTTTTTAAGGCGGTTTTCCATCAGCATTGGCGAATACGGGCTGGTTCCTCTTATTCCGCCTCAGTTACACAACGTCGGCGATTGCTGCGGAAACACTTTCTGCACGTATGCGTACACCATAATTACCCTACCACGCGGTTACAGTCACGTTACACGTTACCGGGAGGGGGGGGGGGGGCACTGGGGACCGAACCGCATAATAACCCTGGGTTCGGTATGGGGTGGCGGAGGGGTGAGTGGATTTTTGTAGCCTGTTGTGGGGTTGTGTACCACTGAGGCTACGGCGGGGACAAAACCTCTCCGTCGTTTCTAGGTCCCCAGTTCAATACAATACAATGCTGGCATTTAAATGCTGGACATCTGTGTACTTTTTTCCGTTGTATTTTCAGTATGAACGTAAAAATTGTCATGCCATCTGTACTGTAGCTTGTCTATCGGGTAGCAGCGCTATGGCGGTTTAGGCAGCTTTGTAAATGTCTACTGCAGTGATTTTCAGCCTTTTCGGGTCCATGGGCTCCCTTGACCTGAACGTGAAATACCCGTGGTTTCTTTCGCACATGAAATCTGACTCGAGGTGTGGGGTAAATAAACCTAAGTTCGGGAAAAAATGAATAAGAGTAGTTATTTCTTGATTAAATGTTGGCATACAACATTTTAATCAAATTTTAATATTACTACGTCTTATAACTGCAACGAAACCTATGGGAAGGATGAATGCTTCATCATTACGTCTTCACGGCGCAAGGTCGGAAATTGTGACTCGCGTTTCTTTCTCCATCCTCATTCGCAATCTGTATTTTGTGTTGATGACTGCGGATGTTGAAAAACCTACTTAACATAAGTAGGATCTTGCAAAATTTATCAAAACGCGTAGGGCATTGTTACCCAATTGAGGATTCTCCTGCTTCACCAAGCTCCAACATTCAAACAGTTATGAGGAAACAAATTTTGATTTCAATGTAAGTTCTGAAGAAATATCAATAGATTACTCTTGTTCTTCAGTGATAAGTGTAAATGGAAATTTTGTACTGGAAGGATCCTCATCCAGTAATGTTGATCAACTTAATATAGTAATCACAGAATTCAGTTAAATGATCGAGAAACACAGACTTCAATTCTTCACTCAACTGAAAGCCATGGTCTTCTAAAGCCATGTGAATGATAGGGCGCACTCGTTTTGATACCAGTACTTCCCGGTGAATAAAAAAAAGTGTGTCCATGAGGAACCTCTTTATGGATCATAGCCTGCAGTCTGGCATAACGGCCAGCCATACTACTACCTCCAGCTGCACATTCGCCTGCACAGAACTCCCAGTTGATGTTGTTTCCGTCCATAAAAAACTGCAGTATTACAAAGATATCTGTTGTTTTTGTTTCGGGAATTATTTTCCCATGGAGAATAAGACCAGCATGAAATTTGTTGTGAAGCATAAACCGCTCGAAACAAATCAGAGCCGCATCATTGTAGATGTCTGTAGCTTCGTCAAACTCAATATCGAAATTAGCTTTACCTTTGAGGTTTTGAACCAACTGATCATCTGTGTCATCTTCCATACTGGGTGCTCGACGATTAATAGTGTTTTCTGACAAAGGCAGACTTGTTAGTTGCAGTTGCTTGACAGCTGACTGACCTATAACAACAGACAGCAGAGCAGCTGGTAAAATAAGTGTGGTGAGAGATTTCTTACTCTTTGGTACAAGGTAGGCTTGTGTGGTGAAATACTTTTTCGGGCTGTCATTTCTTTTGACATGTGGGACGAGTATTCTTGTTGTCCGTTTACCAAACTATTGTGATTTGACTCTAAATGTCGTTTAGTTTTATTAGAAAATTTGCTTTCAGCACCTAGTACTTTTAAACAAATGATACACTGTGGTCGTTCTTCATTTCCAAAAGTCGTACACGTAGTATCGAAATTGAAGAAGTCACACTTCCTGCATGTTCGTCTATTCATGTCTTTAGAACTGCATGATAATTTGAGACATCGCGTTTTATTCTTACATTTAAAAATTTGTCCATGCTGACAGAGAAAAACAAATAACAGAAGAAAAACAATTAAAAACAATATGCGTTCGACAAACCTAACACTGAAACTAATTACATATGCTGTACTCGAACGTTATGAATTACATCGAAGAAAACGATTTATTGACAAACAGCCCACACGAGTTCAAAAAATATCGTTCTTGTGAAACACAACTAGCTCTTTATTCTCATGAAGTAATGATTGTTATTGACGGGGGATGTCAAATTGATTCCATATTTTTAGATTTCCAGTAGGCTTTTGACACCGGTCCTCTCAAGCGACTTCTAATCAAATTGCTGCCTATGGAGAATTGCTGTCGAATTCGCAATTTCCTGTCAGGAAGGTCACAAATGACGGAAAGTCATCGAGTAAAACAAAGTAATATCCGGCGTTCCCCAAGGAAGTTTTATAGACCTCTTCCTTTTCCCGATCTACATAAACGATTAGGAGTCATTCCGAGCAGCCCATTTAGAGTGTTTGCAGACGATTCTGTCATTTACTGCCTTATGAAGTCATCGGATGATCAAAAGCAATTGCAATATTATTTGGACAAGATATATGTTTGATGCGAAAAGTGGCGATTGACTCCAAATAATTACAAGTGAGAAGGCATCCACCTGAGTACTAAAAGAAATTCGCTAAATTTCGGTTACACGATAAATCATACCAATATAAATTCCATAAATACGAGTACTTAGGGACTACAATTGCGAATAACTCAAACTGGAACGATCACATAGGTAATGCAGTGGGGAAGGCAAACCGAAGACTGCGAATTGTTAACAGAACATAGAAAATGCAGCAGGGCTGCTAAACAGACTGGTTACACGACGCTTGTCGGCCCTTTTCTGGAGTACTGCTGTGCGGTGTACGATTCACATCAGTTAAGATTCACGGAGGACATCGAAGAAGTTCAAAGAAGGGCAGCGCTTTTTGTATTGTCGCGAAATAGCGGAGAGCGCGCCACGGTTATGAGATGCGAGTGTAGTGGCAATCATTAAAACAAGGGCGTTTTCTGTTGCGGCAGGAACTTCTCATGGAACTGCAATCACCAACTTCCTCCTCAGAATGTGAAAATATTTTTTTGGCGCCCACCTACATATAGAGAAATGATCATAATAATAAAATAAGAGAAATCAGAGCTCGCACGGTAAGACTTAAGTGTTCGTTTTTCCCGAACCTCGTTGGAGGGTAGAACGGTAGAAAAATAGCTCGAAGGCAGTTTGATGGGAATTGCAGAGTACTCATGTGATTGTAGATTCTTAATGAAGAAAAACAATAGAGCGATATACTACTCAACTGCGATGTTATTGCACTTGAATGATATGGAAAACACGAGGTGACGCTGCAGTAAACAAGTACAATGGTGACTAAAGCCACTGACACGGACCGTGCATTCGAAGGTTGAGTGTTGAGTGTGCCGAGTTTCTGATGTCATAGCGTGGAATAGCAAGCTGGGGAGTCTTTCCGAACGTGCAGAGCAATATCTAAAACGTGAAATATTCTGAACGAGCGTTTGTATGTTGTCCAATGAGATAGCAGAACGCCATCTACGTCACGTGCACGTCATCTCCCTTCAATATAGGGTCGCGAGGCACCATATTGTCAGTTGAAGTTCATATGTATGTATGCCGTTATGGAGCACCAGAAAATTGAGGTTCTCTGGAAAACCCTTCGTTAATTGTATGGTTCCTTGTAACAAAATGACGAGAAACGTAACATTCATGGTCAAAGAGTTACTGTAACTTGTGTATTATGAAAGTATGCTGTCTGAAGGTATCCATCAAAAACCCAATGATCTTGGTGCAAATTGTTGCAATTAAATTTCGGTTCGTAACGTAGCTACGATTAAAGCTTCCAAGAGGTACTAAGATTATAGGTACGATCGTTAACTCTGAGTGGTCGCTTTAGCATTTCACAGATTCGGAAAGATAGTGCGAGGTGTTGGTGGTTAGCGTTCCTCTGCATCCAAACATTTTTTGACTCCCTTCACGTTTTAATAGGTTCTGATATTTTCTTATTAGTTTAATATAAGTGTTTACTGCCGGCCAGAGTGGCCGAGCGGTTCTAGGCGGCGCAGTCTGGAACCGCGCGACCGCTACGGTCGCAGGTTCGAATCCTGCCTCGGGCATGGATGTGTGTGTTGTCCTTAGGATAGTTAGGTTTAAGTAGTTCTAAGTTCTAGGGGACTGATGACCTCCGAAGTTAAGTTCCATAGTGCTCAGAGCCATTTGAACCATTTTTATAAGTGTTTACTATAGTATTCGATCTTATACAAATATGATTGCGCTCTTTTTGAGGAGTGAGTTTGTTGGATTGGCTTAATCTACAGGACAGCATGTTCTACCTGCAGTAAGGTATTTTGTCCTTTCTTTTTTTAAGTTTTGTGTTTCATATGTTGTAAAGGAAACGAAAAAAAATTCGGAGCAGGAATTAAAATCCATGGAGAGGAAATAAAAACCGCCGATGACATTGTAATTCTGTCAGAGACAGCAAAGAACATGGAAGAGCAGTTGAACGGAATGGACAGAGTCTTGAAAGGAGGATATAAGATAAACATCAACAAAAGCAAAACGAGGATAATGGAATGTAGTCGAATTAAATCGGGTGATGCTGAGGGAATTAGATTGGGAAATGAGACACTTAAAGCAGTAAATGAGTTTTGCTGTTTGGGGAGCAAAATAACTGATGATGGTCGAAGCAGAGAGGATATCAAATGTAGACTGGCAATGGCAAGGAAAGCGATTCTGAAGAAGAGAAATTTGTTAACATCGAGTATAGATTTCTGAAAGTATTTGTATGCAGCAATAAATAGTTTAGACGAGAAGAGAATAGACGCTTTCGAAATGTGGTGCTACAGAAGAATGCTGAAGATTAGATGGGTAGATCACATAACTAATGAGGAGATATTAAATAGAATTGGGGAGAAGAGAAATTTGTGGCACAACTTGACTGGAAGAAGGGATCGATTGGCAGGACATGTTCTGAGGCATCAAGAGATCACGAATTTAGTATTGGAGGGCAGCGTGGAGGTTAAAAATCGCAGAGGGAGACCAAGAGATTAATACACTAAGCAGATTCAGAAGGATGTAGGTTGAAGTAGGTACTGGGAGATGAAGAGGATTGCACGGGATAGAGTAGCATGGAGAGATGCATCAAACCAGTCTCTGGACTGAAGACCACAACAACAACATGTTGTAAAGATTCTGCTAATGAATCGGAACAGTGATCAATTAAGAATGACATTAGAGTTTTAGAAAAAAGTGATAATGATGAAATAATTTTTACCTCATGTAGAGATTATTGTAAAGTTGTATCACACAATTAGTAATGGAACTTTTATAAGCCAATGTTCTTACTGACTGGACGTGGTACTTCCCCTTTTGCCTTACAACATGTTCACAGATACTGAAGTTTTTATTTGTGTTTACTGCAGACAGAACAATCTGACTAGCTTATGGTCCACGGAGGACACGTGCGTTTTAAAAGAGCTACTATAGGAATTTCACCCCCGTCCATTTCGTAAATTGTGTTATTTACGAACCAGATGCAGCCGACAACTACCACTGGAGCCCGCTGCTATCGCCTATTCCACGATGGGGTTCACGTAACGTATGCACAGGTCGTATCGTCTCTGAGCATTCAGCAGCGCGTTGAACTCGGCACGCTCTACGTTGACATACAAAAGCACGGTCTGTGTGCCGACGGCTTAAGGAAACCATCACACTGTCCATACTCTGTGGTCAGTTGTGTATATACTATTAACCTCGAAAACCCAACCGTAGGTCCCTCAATTCCAGGTACAATAATATTGCGGTCGACTAATAGTGTGGTCCGACTGCCATTTGCACATGTCAGGATGGTATCAGGAGCCCAGGTGGCTATTCGTGTTTCTCCTACATATAAAATGAGAAAGGGCAGGATACAGAGAAAAATAGGTTTCATTCCCAAGAACTACCACTAAGAGGTACAATATTTACTAAAACTGGCTATGGCCTCTGAGTCAACCGCACGTGGTACGGAGAGAGCGTTTCACCCTCAACAGGAAGAACTGGTGGACATGTCCATATGGTAAGGAAGCTGGCGGGCAAGAGAGCGACTCACTGTTGTGGCGGCTACCTCACTGACCTTGCGTACCTCATATGACGGCACCTGGTCCTTCCATTGGCGGGTTTGTGGCAGAAAGTTGGCGTCTCTCACTGAGCAACACCGTAGTGGCGTCCATAGCTCAGCTTAACAGCATGGGAGCTGGCCACTAGTAGTGCGGAGTAGTTATCATAACTTTCGCGCCACTGCATGGGATTAAGTTAAAATGATGGAAGCAGGATACAATAAAAATTTTTACCTCTAGGGGAGAGTGGGGCAAGACGGGTTACTTACGTGCTTAACAATTTTGTGTAAGCTTACAAAATGTTCAATAAAAATACCAGCTATTTCACCTTAAACTTCATTATTTCTAGAGTTTATAAAAAAAATTAGGACCAAAAAATTTTAGTATTTACTATAAAAAATTTATTTTTCGGGGTTTACCAAGTACCCCATCTTGCCCTATAGTGAGGGCAAGATGGGTTACCTTAATACTGTATAAGGCAAAGGTTATTAAATAATTCAATGAATACAGGTTTACAAATTTATAAAAGATTTATTTTAATATCTAATGACAATGCATTAAATAAACATTATATGATGTTAAAGTTCAGTAACTATTAACTTTAAAATATTGACTTTAAGCATTAACTTTAATTACTAAAGATAACTCCAATAACTAAATACAAATCATCTTTTTAACATTGTATTACGAAGAAATTGTATAAATAGGCTACTAACTTAAAAAAAGTAATTGTAACATTGACTTCAATACCTAAAACACTATATGATAAAAAAAATTAATTACTCAAAACATTAACTCCAATCGGCCTAACTAAACTAATTCTTGTTAATGGAGGATAAATATGTTCAATTATTTTTATTTTAATCGGTAGTAGGTTTAGTTTATTGTTATTCAGTTATCATCGACTTTCTTTAAGCAAAATTCACAGACATGATGTACCTCAGCATCCTCGTTCTCTTCTACCGCACATGAACAGTGAGCTCATTTTTTACAAGAGATGCATGACACCCATCCTTCTGTCGACTGCTAGTAGAAATAGCTGCAATACAGGCATGCAGTGTCATCTTCATCTGATGTGCTTTCTTCTTCATTTTTCCCATTTTTTATCATCTTTTCCAAGTTTGTCATTGTTTTTTTGTTTTTCCCACCTTTACAAACAAAGAGGGATTTTTTAACATTCTTCTCAGGTGCACACTTTCCTTCTTGTTTCTGCTTTTTGCCAGCCTTACGAGTATCTTTACTTGCAATCTCCAGAAGTTCTCTTTTGTAAGGGGAGCTAGTAACAACAACAGTTTTTCCTTTTTTGTGGCCAGTTTTTCGGATGTTTTTCTTTTCAACATGAAGTATCAGGACAATTGGTTCAGGTGAAACAGCAAATGACCTTAATTGATTGGTGTTGTTCTCAGAAGCCTGCTTGTTTGTAGTGTGGTAATTGGGGTTATTACCATTCCAAAATGAGCATCCAGGGCTTAGGCTTACATCAAGTGCATCTTGATCTTTAGGACCGGCTTGGTTGACAGGACCATCGCTTGTCTCTGGCATAACCTCTTTATGTGAGCCAACTGAAGCCTCTACTTCGTCATTATTGACAGTAACGTTAGCGGCCTCACTTGTAGCTAAAGAAGTGTCTATAGTGAGAGAAGCTTCAAACATTGAAACTGGGAAGATGTTTGATTCGAAAGGGCAACTTTTTTTTTTTTTTAGACCGTTTATGGCAGTCAACATGGTTGCAGCTCTGAGAAAAGTTTTGCCCAAAATCTCTGGAATCTGAAACATGGTAACAACTTTACCAAGATTTGATCTTAGCCAGTTGGTTACTCTTGATCATAGTATGTGCTGAGAGGCTTCACGAATGAAACATCTAGAGGCTGAAGCCTGTGGGTACAATGTGGTGGAAAACAGAGGATGACCACACCATTATCCCTTGCTCTATCAATGATAGTCAGGCTCTGCATTTGGGCTGAATATCCATCTAACAATAACAGCATGAGTTTCTCTTTGGTTGCTTTAGAAAATTCAATGAATTTGTCGAACCATTTCTCAAAAATGTCTTTTTGCATCCAAACAGAGACGTGATATTCCGCCCACATTCCAGGTGAACAAGTTTTAAGTAGTTCCGGCTTCATTCATTGGTGAGGATACACTAACATGGGCGGCATAAAACCTCCAGGTGCATTCATGCAAAATTCTACAGAGACAGTTTTGCCCTCTTTCAGCAGATGATAATGAGCCTACTTGTTTTTTCCCTTTCGATGCCAATATCTTGGAAGTGTTTTTTTGATACAGCAGAAATCCGACTTTCATCGCAATTATAAATTCAATCTGCTGTAAATATGTGCTGGTCGTATAGTTCCCCTAATAAAGCAAAGAATTTGGATACATTAACTTAGTTAAAAGCCATCACACTAGCTGCGGAGGTTTGCTCGGGTTTCCTAAGTGATAAACCTGGGTTTCTTTGCAAAAATCCCCTAAGTCAATCCTTTCCAGCTGATTCTTTGGTCTGGTTAAAATTATGCTGCTTGTTATTTCTCACAGCTAACTGGTATGCCAGCCGCTTTATATCATTACCAGTCAAACCAAACAAACGGCTTTCCATATTCTTTATATGAATAACTAATTCTTGTTCTTCTTCAGGGCTAAATACACTTTTGTAAGGTTCCAGTTGATCCTTTACAACAAAAGATTCACTTTTTTCGACTTCATTAGATTCTGATTTGAATTTTTTTACCTTACGTTCAAGAGTTGTTTGAGGCACCTGAAATACCGTTGCTGCTCGGTAATAACCCATTCGGCCATTGACTTCAGTGACAGCATTCTTCATAGCTTCTTCACTCCATGAACCCCTCTCTGTTTTCCTTTTATATGTCCGAACCATTTTCTGGAAATAAAAAATATAATTAGATTTCTTGCATTATGTGTTATCCCCCATCTTGCCCTCCCACTACGCACCCATTCTTGCCTGCAAGGACCGTTTTTAGGTTAGGTTAATATTATAGTACAAAAAAAGCACTCCGTCTTCAGGCAACAAGGGGCCCATCGGGACCATCCGACCGCCGTGACATCCTCACTGAGGCTGCGGATAGGAGGGGCGTGGAGTCAGCACACCGCTCTCAATATTATAGCACAAAGGATATATTCAATTAGTTATTGCATACATTAATTTATTGCTAAAAAGGCGCTTTTTCAATGATAATATTTGTAGTACGAGAAGCAATTACTTCTCTTACCTTTTGACGTCTGAAAACGACGAATAATTACATCAGCATACACGAAAACACGTTTTGATGTATACACTCCGAATGGTTTGCTCGAAATGGCTGCCAGCACTGTCAGGTACTCGCATAACGACAGCCTACTATTTAAACTATTCGCCGCTAGGATGCGACATCTGCCGTGGCAGCACTTACAAAAACCCCGTCTTGCCCTCCACCCCATTACCAGTTACCATGTGCAGTTCTTTCTCCCTTCCATGAGACCAGGTTACGGGTCTGTGAGTGATATTATGACTGACAATAATCACTCTTAATGACCAATTCAAAACACAAAAAGCTTTTCTTTTGACATACACGGAAGACGACCGACATTTAGTGTTTTTTGTTTAAAAGAGGTTTCTTAAAATTAAGGGATGGCTGAATTCACATTTAAAAAAAATTGATTGTGAAATAAGTAGTACGGGCAGGAGGTAGAAAGTTCGTGTTTTTACTTTAGAATATCACTGCCCATTCGTGTCATTTAAGTCGCTCATAGCCGGAAGTCTCTGTTGATACAGTTACGGTATTTTTACACAGTTTGCGAAGCCGTCAGTTGCGTGCGTGGATTCAAGGCGGTGGTGGGCGCAGTGGCGGTGACCCACTGGACTGCAGCTGAGCCGAAATGCATGGTCACCCGGGCGCCGTAACACGGAACCGGGGTAGAGATGGTTAGAGGTCCGGCAGGCCGAATGAGAGCGTGCCGAGTACTAGCGACTGTAACACTCGCAGGTGGGAATTGCGTCTGTGGAGGCTCAAGTGACTCGCAATAAAAAGGAGGTAAACTAACAATAAAAGATGGATACAAATACTGTCTGAACTTGTGAGAGATGTAACTGGCAGTTGATCAAACCATGTAGCAAACTTTTCATTACATATAGTTAGTTTGTTTTTATGCCTGACCTATCAAAACTACTTTCCCACAAAATTATTTTTAACGAATTTCCATAGAACTTGAGCAGACAGTTATACGAAACTGTATAGCTTAACTTATTGGGAGTGCAATGACCGTGAAGTAGGATGACTTTCAGACGTTCTGGCTGGGGATCTGGTACAACGTGTGGTAGTGGTTTGCGGGCTTTACAGTGGACATGTTTATACAAAACCCACACAATAAAGCCAATGAACAGTACAGCTACAGGCATACACGTAAAGCTTGAAATGACTTCTCGATTGGAATAATTCTGAGTGCGTCATTCAGTAATGTGCGCTGCCATAGTAACAAGAATTACTTGCTCACACTTTGTTCCTTTACTAAGAAAGCAGATAAAGTAAAGAATTATTTTTTTATGAAACCACCGAGATTCTCCTACTGCAAAACTGCGCCACCCTGGGAGCCTCAACGCACAAATTGGAAATCACTGGTCTACCATATTTTTTCTCATTTTTTTCTATTTTATGAGTGTGTATATTTCGTTATTTATATTCTTATTAGCTTCTCGCTTTATTTACGTAAGTAATTTGATGTCTGATTAACAGACGATGGGTGTTACTGGCCATTTTCACGAACAACCTACATAAAGGAATCATTACCAAACAGCTGGAAAATCAAAATTACTCTGGATGTTTATTGTTACACTCTCATATTAGCCAACTGAGTTTGTTCAGTGTATGATCTGTAATTCAGTGTCTTCTACTTACATGGTTGACGCCACTAATTGTTCTAAAACAATATGCTATTTTCAATTTTGACTACGTGATACATGGTGCACGCATTACGTGAATTTGCGCTTCGTCCAGGAAAACTTTGACGGGGGAGGGAGAGGGGCAGAGGAAAGAGGAGTCAGGGCCAAACGGCTGTAGTGACGTTGTTTGTGCCATGTGTCAACCTTAGTGAGCAGACACTGCTGTTCGCAGTATTATCGTGTAATAATATTTTGTAATTTGTAGCAACAAAGTTTCACCTTAGAAAAATGCAGGTGCTAGTTTCTCTAATATGTTGCCTGACCTGTAAAAGAAGTGTGTGTGTGGGAGACAGGAGCGTTTACATCTGCTCGCAGCAACTGTTCCATTGCACGCACTGTATTACTCATGTATGTAGAAATGCCAAGCAGCAACGTACGTCAGATTCCTCGTTAAGCTAGTGGAACCTCCATCATTCGCTGAATATTTTGATTTTCTTGTCAGAAAAGGACAATGGCTCATCCCTTTGAATAGAGCCATAGATACCACAGCACGATGTTGTTCAAGTGGACAAGATCTTAATAATTTTGTTTGCCTGTGTGTTTGTACGGGTTTTCTAGCTGTGTAAAGGGTAGCTTTTGGCTCTAGATGACTCTGACGACTCCCTCTTTAGCGCAACATTCATTCTCGCTTGTTTTCGAGGGTACAGGGTGGTTGAAGGGGGGGGGGGGGGGAAGCGGTAGGTGTGGAATAAGAGGAAGGGATTCAATGAAACACTCAGCCACCACGTCGTCATTCTCGCAAATAGTATCGTCTGCGTCGCATGGGCAGATCACCCTTGATAGTGTCGCTCAGCTAAACATTTCAAGACTCTTCGGAGAAGATTGGAATTAAACCATACTAAGCGAAGGACGTGGGATGGCAGCAGCAGCTCCATCTCCCTAAAAATAAATTACGATTTTCGCGAACCAAATTCGCATCCTGCCCCTACACTCTGGCGTGTATCAATACAGTACCACTTAGAAGAGTCAGAACATGTAGTCTATTGGATCATTTGTCATGATATGTCAAAAATGTTTCGCTGTTCGCCGCTATTCTCCCCTGAAACTGATAACGCCAAATGGCTATGTTACAAAAAGATGTTTTTTCTTGTGTTAACAGCTTGCGTCGACAGACTGTCAATCCTAAGGGCCCGGGTTCGATTCCCGGCTGGGTCGGAGATTTTCTCCGCTCAGGGACTGGGTGTTGTGTTGTCCTAATCATCATCATTTCATCCCCATCGACGCGCAGGTCGCCGAAGTGGCGTCAAATCGAAAGACCTGCACCAGGCGAACGGTCTACCCGACGGGAGGCCCTAGCCACACGACATTTCCATTTTATTATCTACACTTACTACTAAATTTGAAGTCTCCCGTCCCGTTTTTCTTTCTGTGTGTAAAGACTAATCTCAGAAACTACTGCAGGGATTTTGATATGGTTTTCACTGACAGGTATAACGATTCATTGTGAATGTTCGTGTAAATAATTTATAATTGTAGTAATAATGACTGTGTAATTTGTGTATTGTTAACTGTTCCATATTAAATTGGCATTTGGACTGACATCTCGTGGTAATGTTGGGAGCTACTTGCTGGTTAGCTACAGATAAGGCGGTATGTGGTGAGAAAAGCCGTAAACAGCAGCCGCAACTCTAGAGTTCAGCAAAGCTTTTGGACAAAATCTTACATATCTATGTATACATTATGAGTGAAAGTTTCCCTACGCGTTCTTCTGTCTGCATGTGAAGGCTAATCCCTGGAACTACGGTAGGGATTTTGATATGGTTTTCACTAAAAGATAAACTAATTCGCGAGGAAAGTGTGTGTATAATAATTAGCTACTGCTACGCCAGACAAGTCATCCGACTGTAAATATTTAGAACAACACGTGCGAAGCTGGAGCATGCCGGAAGTAACTACTGAAATGTGAATGTAGAAAGTATTCGCATGTGATGAGCGTTTCCTGCTTGTAGAAATCGAATACCACCTACACCCTCTCTTCAGATCACTGAAGGTAGTAAACATTCATACATACGAGTAATACGAAAGTGGATATATTTATTTATATTTCACATCTCCTCCTAAACCACTGGATAGATTTCAACCATACTTGGTACACATATCAATTATTGTCTGGAAAGAACGCAGCGGGTGTAAGAACCACCTACCTCTCAAAGAGGTGGGAGTGTAAAAGAAGTGTACCTCACGACGTGCAAATAGCCAGACTATATTCAACCAGCATTTGGGGATGTGAGCACTTAGTGACTTGCATCGAACTTTACACACAATTTCAACCTTATTGGAGACTTTTTCTCACCCACCCCGGCCCCCACCCATATGATGAAAGGAGAAAAATTGGTCAGTTACTACACTTCTGCTGTTCATGCAGTAAAACTGTCTCATCATGAATGACTTTTAATGTATCTTCCCTTTACTACTAGCTCTTTTCGCAACACAGTTTGCAGACAGTGTCCACGCACACCACTGGATGCACCTGCAAAATTATATCACTGTGCGACACATGGTCGAATGATAGCCTTCGTTATTGCAGCAGCACATCAGAAACACCGTTTCAGGCTCTTTGTTTAACACAGCTTCTCGTGAGAAGCGACTTATTTTGTTTCCTCTGTGCTCTTTAGTTTAAACTCTTTAATTTCGTGTGTATTTGTTTATTTATCAAGCACAGTTCCATGTTTTATTTTCTGTGCAGTGCACAGTACAGCTCTTTGCATCGCGCCAGGCATTTGTGATGTGTTTGAACACCCACTGCTGTAATTACAATCCTCAAGCTTTCATTACTGCAGCAGGACGTCAAGGGTTAATTTCGTGCGTGTTTGTTTATTTATCAGGCACAGTTCCACTTTTATTAACTGTCCAGATTGTAGTTTCGACGTCTTTAGTATGGGTAGGAACAGTGATTGCTGTGTTCAGATGCGAGCACAGTTGGTGACCCTTCGCTCATAGCTTCAGGTCGTGTTGCCTTCGGTCACACGCTTGAATCTGCTGCCAAAGGGCATCACTGTATAAGGCCGGATGTGAAGACTCGATGGACGTCCAGCAAATCCCATGTATCCTCCGATCTGTCCATACTTGGCCACCGCTGGTACTGCCTGCACTGAGGCTGACCCATCACACGTGGTCGAGTGATAGGTCACTCCAAGGTGTGGCAGGCAGTAAAAGACTTTCCAAGGGCCGATTGGAGGTCCTCTTTGATTAGCCTGACGAAGAAGTTTCGGGCTCTATCTGTAGCTAAGGAAGTTCCTGAGCCAGACACGGTCGCTCACCCTGTCCCAGGGAAAACCTCTTTGCTCGCAAGGTCTGGGAATTCGCAGAGGGTCAGTTTACTGGTAGCTGGGAGCTCCAATGTTAGGCACGCAGTGGGAACCATTAGGGATATGGCTGGCAGGGAGGGGAAGGAATCTGGTGTATACTGTGTGTGCATACTGGGAGGAGACATTCCAGATGTGGAAAGGGTGATTTCGGATGCCACGAGGAGCACAGGGTGCAACCAACTGCAGGCGATGACTCATGTTGGTACAAACGATGTGTGTCGCTTTGTATTGGAAGAGTGTCTCTCTTTGTTTGGGCGGTTAGCTGAAGTGGTAAAGACTGCCAGTCTTGCTTGCAAGATGAACCAGGGCTCACCATCTGCAGCATCGTCAACAGAACCGACTGTGGTCTTTTGGTACAGAGCCGAGTGGAGAGTCTGAATCAAAGGCTCAGGTGATTCTACGACCGTGTAGACTGCAGATTCCTCGACTTGCGCTATCAGGTGGTGTGTTTACAGGTTCCGGTTAATATGTCACGGATCCAGTGCACACAGGAGGTGGCTGCACGGTTAGCTGGGGCTTTGTAGAGGGGACTGGACGGCTTTTTTTAGGTTAGAGGGTCTCAAGATACTACAGAAAGAACGTCAGTTTAAAAGCGTGCAAAGAAACACAGGAAGATAGACCCAGAAACAATCGGCATTCTAATATTCAATTGTCGTAACTGTGTTGGAAAAGATCCAAAAGTCCAAGCGCAAATAGAAAGCACTGAACCGCAAATTTTTACAGGTACAGAAAGTTGGCTAAAGATCCTTTTACAACATATCTGAAATCGTTTTCAGAAAGGATAGAATACGTACAACTGGCGGTGGAGTGTTTACTGTTGTCAGAAGTAGTTCACATTGTACCGAAACTGCAGTAGAAGTTCCTGGAGTTAGTATGGGTAGAGGATATACATGACAACTGGATTAAATTAATAAATGGTGCGTTTCACCAACCGTCTGACTCAGATGATACAGTTGCTGAGCAGTTCAAAGAAAATTTGTGTCTTATTTCAAGTAGGTACCCTACTCATGCAGTGGTGGCTTCAATCTTCCCACGACATGTTGGAAAAAATGCATGGTTAAAGCCGACTGTAGGCATAAAACGTTTTTCTGCTCGCCGTTCGAGAGTGTAACGGTAGAGAAATAGTTTGAAGGTGATTCGATGACCCCTCTGCTGGGCGCTTAATTGTGGATTAGAGAGTAATCATGTAGATGTAGATATTTCAGGATATGTGACGTCATAAACATTGAGCTGCGTGAAAACGGAACTGCAGAGATATAAAACTTTCTGGCAGATTGTGTGCCGAATCGAGACTCCAACTCGGGACCTTTGCCTTTCGCGGGCACGTGCTCTACCATCTGAGCTACCCAAGCACGATTCACGCCTCGTCCTCACAGCTTTACTTCCGCGGAGATATAGGTAAAATATGTTAAATATATGTGAGATGCTTGTGACAAGTGAGTATTTGGGAAAAGCCGTGGGTGGAAAGCTCCTTCTAAACTCCTGGATCGGTTTTAAACAAAATTAGAACACATATTACTTACCTCCTGGAAACATACACTGTTTTGGTAAAGACAAGTGTCCTCCTATTGGGATGCGGGTGATGATATGGAGTGAGAAGAGGGAAGGAAGAGATGGACAGACAGAGGGGGGGGAGGAGGAGGTGGACACAGGTATGAGAGAAGAGAAGATGGACAGATAGAGGTCAGGGGGAAATGGACAGAGAAAGGGAAGATGAGGTAGACAGAGAGGGGGGAGGAAGGAGCTGGACAGAGAAAGAGATGGTTCAAATGGCTCTAAAGCACTATGGGACTTAACATCTGAGGTCATCAGTCCCCTAGAACTTAGAACTGATTAAAACTAGCTACCCTAAGGACATCGCACACATCCATGCTCGAGGCAGGATTCGAACCTGCGACCGAAGCAACCGCGCGGTTCCGGACTGAAGCGCCTAGAACCGCTCGGTCACATCGGCCGGCGCAGAAAGAGATAGACAGAGAGAGGGGTGAGAACCAGATGACAGGGAGAGGGGCAGAAGGAGATGGACAGAGATTGAGGGGGGTGGGGGGTGGGGTGGAGGAGATGGACAGAGGGTGGACGGTGGACGAGGTGGACAGAGATTGGAGGAGAAGAAGATGGACAGAGAGGGGGGAAAGGAGGAGATGAACTAATACAATTGGAATAAAAACACACCTAGCAACACCGTATACTTAGCTAGGTTGTTGTAAAGGTGTAGCCTTATTATGTTTCAAGATTAAGAAACACAGTTTTTCAATTGTTTTGAGATTTATTTTGTAAGAAATTCTGGGGGAGAACGTCTAGTATGATAAAAAAATTTATAGCTAATAAGTTAGGTACGGGAACCATTCATAGACTTCAAATATACTATGTGATCAAAAGTATTCGGACACCTAGCGGAAAAAGACTTCCAAGTTCTTGGCGCCCCCCATCAGTAATGCTGGAATTCAATATGGTGTTGGCCCATCCTTAAGCTTGGTGAAAGCTTCCACTCTCGCAGGCATGCGTTCAATCAGGTGCTGGAAGATTTCTTGGGGAATGGCAGCCCATTATTCACGGAATGCTGCACTGAGGAGAGGTATCGATGTCGGTCGGTGAGGTCTGGCACGAAGTCGGCGTTCCAAAACATCCCAAAGGTATTCTATAGGATCCAGGTCAGGACTCTGTGCAGGCTAGTCCTTTACAGGGATGTTACTGCCGTGTAACTACTCCGCCACAGACCGTGCGTTATGAACAGGTGCTCGATCGTTTTGAAAGACGCAATCTCCAGCCCCGAATTGCCCTTCAACAGTGGGAAGCAAGAAGGTGCTTAAAACATTAATTTAGGCCTGTGCTGTGATAGTGTCACGCAAAACAACAAGGGGTGCAAGCCCCCTCCATGAAAAACACTACCACACCATAACACTACCGCCTCCGAATTTTACTGTGGCACTACACACGCTGGTAGATGATGTTCACCGGACATTCGCCATACCCACACCCTGCCATCGGTTCGCTACATTGTGTACCGTGATTCGTCACTCCACAAAACGTTTTTCCAGTGTTCAGTCGCCCAATGTTTACGCTCCTTACACCAAGCGAGGCGTCGTTTGGCGTTTACCGGCGTGATGTGTGGCTTATGAGCAGCCGCTCGACCATGAAATCCAAGTTTTCTCACCTCCCGCCTCACTGTCGTAGTACTTGCAGTGGATCTTGATGCAGTTTGGAATTCCTGTGTGATGGTCTGGATAGATGTCTGCCTATTACACATTACGACCCTCTTCAACTGTCGGCGGTCTCTATCAGTCAACAGACGAGGTCGGCCTGTACGCTTTTTTGTTGTACGTGTCCCTTAACGTTTCCACATTACTATCACATCGGAAACAGTGGATCTAGGGATGTTTAGGAGTGCGGAAATCTCGTGTACAGACGTATGACGTAAGTGACACCCAATCACCTGACCACGTCCGAAGTCCGTGAGTTCTGCGGAGCGCCCCATTCTGCTCTCTCACGATGTCTAATGACTACTGAGGTCACTGAAATGGAGTACCTGGCAGTAGGTGGCAGCAGAATGTACCTAATATGAAAAAAGTATGATTTGAGGGTGTCCGGATACTTCTGATCACATAGTGTATCTGACCCAGAGATCATCACCTAAAAGGTGTCAATATTTTCATAACATTTAAAAGTATATTATGATGAAAACACTACAGGCCCACAACTTGTAATTATGATAGTTTGAGTATTACTGCATAGTTTTGCATTATGACCGTTTCGAAAACAGACGATAAAAAAATTTTGGCACATGGAAGGAAGTTTATAAGGAATATAGAAATATATAGTTTTTCACAATAAACTCTAATTAACAGTATAAACGAACAACTACATATGAAATTAATGTTAACCAGATTTCATGAAGTAAGTCGCCTTGGCTGAAAGTGTAGAAGTGAAGGAGTGAGGAAGAACCCTAAAGTAAGAACAAAACATCAAGAGTGTAAGCTGAAATCCTCGTCGTTGTCAGAAGAGGAAGGTCTACTCCAGAAGAGTCTGTCATGTGTAACAAGGCGATGCGAGAGTAGTGATAAACTTCGATAAAGACATTGCAATGAATGAGAGACCCAGATGAAATAAGACAAGGCTTAGGCATTAGGAACCGTTGGTTGAGAAGTCTGCCCCAAAACACAGGGGACCAGAGCTGATCGGAGCATTGGATCTGGAGCTGCGCAGTGAAAGCTGCTATAGGTGGGCTCTTAACTACCGCTATCTGACCGGATGCGATGGAGATGCAACAAGCGCTTTTTTGGTAAAGTGAAGGAATACAGACTCCTTCGCCCATAGTCTTGCCCTTAGGTCGGGAAACTGCCCTTAAAAGGCGGAAGAATCAGCAATAATGAACGGCATGAGGATGTAGAAGGCAATGGAAACCATTGCATTAAAGACACATACTGGGTATTTATTCAAAGAACATGTGGCCTGTAATTGATAAGAGTGTCATGATGATCTCTCCATCGGCAAAAGATCCCGGATTAGTATCACTTTCGGATCCCCGAAGAGGGGTCCCAAGAGGGAGGTGGCCATGAGAAAAACATGGATTAACCAACAATTGGATAACATTCTACGAGTCGAAGCCTAGAATTTCAGAAGTCTGAAAGTAGTAGGAAAGCTAGAAAATCTGAAAAGTGAAATGGAATGGATCAGTTTAGATGTAGTAGGGGTCAGTGAAGTGAAATGGAGAGAAGATAATTAATTCTGATAAGATAAATATAGGATAATATCAAAAGTAGCAGAAAATGACGTAAAGGGAGTAGGATTCGCTATGAATAAGTTGGTCGGGCAGAGCGTGAGCTACTGTGAACAGTTCGGTGACAGGATTGTTCTCATTAGATTTGACAGCAAACCAAAGCTGACAACGGTGGTTCAGATATGCATGGCAACATCGCAGGCAGAAGATGAAGAGATTGAGCAAACACACTACTGGCCATTAAAATTGCCACACCAAGAAGAAATGCAGATGATAAACGGGTATTCATTGGACAAATATATTATGCTAGACTGACTTGTGATTACATTTTCACGCAATTTGGGTGCATAGGTCCTGAGAATTCAGTAATCAGAACAACCACCTCTGGCCGTAATAACGGCCTTGATACGCCTGGGCATTGAGTCAAACAGAGCTTTGATGGCGTGTACAGGTACAGCTGCCCATGTAGCATCAACACGATACCACAGTTCATCAAGAGTAGCGAATGGCGTATTGTGACGAGCCAGTTGCTCTGCCACCATTGACCAGACGTTTTCAGTTGGTGAGAGATCTGGAGAATGTGCTATCCAGGGCAGCAGTCGAACATTTTCTGTATCTAGAAAGGCCCGTACAGAACCTGCAACATGCGTTCGCGCATTATCCTGCTGAAATGTAGGGTTTCGCAGGGATCGAATGAAGGTTAGAACCATGGGTCATAACACATCTGAAATATAACGTCCACTGTTCAGAGTGTCGTCAATGCGAACAAGAGGTGACCGAGACGTGTAACCAATGGCACCCCATACCATCACGCAGGGTGATACGCCAGTATGGCGATGACGAATACACGCTTCCAATGTGCGTTCACCGCGATGTCGCCAAACACGGATGCGACCATCATGATGCTGTAAACAGAACCTGGATTCATCCGAAAAAATGAAGTTTTGCCATTCGTGCTCCCAGGTTCGTCATTGAGTACACCATCGCAGGCGCTCCTGTCTGTGATGCAGCGTCAAGGGTAACCGCAACCATGGTTTCCGAGCTGATAGTCCATGCTGCTGCAAACGTCGTCGAACTGTTCGTGCAGATGGTTACTGTCTTGCAAACGTCCCCATCCGTTGTCTCAGGGATCGAGACGTGGCTGCACGACCCGTTACAGCCATGCGGATAAGATGCCTGTCATCTCGACTGCTAGTGATAGAAGGCCGTTGGGATCCAGCACGGCGTTCCGTATTATCCTCCTAAACCCACCGATTCCTTATTCTGCTTACAGTCATTGGATCTCGACCAACGCGAGTAACAATGTCGCGATACGATAAACCACAATCGCGATAGGCTCTACCCGACCTTTATCAAAGTCCTTACACGAGGCATCACAACAACGTTTCACCAGGCAATGCCGGTCAACTGCTGTTTGTGTATGAGAAATCGGTTGGAAACTTTCCTCATGTCAACACGTTGTAGGTGTCGCCACCGGCGCCAACCTTGTGTGAATGCTCTGAAAAGCTAATCATTTGCATATCACAGCATCTTCTTCCTGTCGGTTAAATTTCGCGTCTGTAGCACGTTATCCTCGTGGTGTAGCAATTTTAATGGCCAGTAGTGTATATGAGGAATTTTAATGAGTAATTCAGTATGTAATGGGAGATGAAAGTCTAATAATCATGTAGGTCTGGAACGCGCTTATAGGGGAAGAAATAAAAGAAATGTTACGGGGGAATATGGACTTGGAGTTTCAGATGGTAGTAGCGAATACTCTGTTCAAGAATCACAAGAGGGGAAGGTACTGTGTGCTTGGAAAAAACCTAGAAACACAGGAAGGTTCCAACAGGATTACATCACGGTCAGACAGAGATTCTGAAATAGGATATTTGCTTGTAAGGCGTATACCCCATTGCAGATATACACTCCTGGAAATTGAAATAAGAACACCGTGAATTCATTGTCCCAGGAAGGGGAAACTTTATTGACACATTCCTGGGGTCAGATACATCACATGATCACACTGACAGAACCACAGGCACATAGACACAGGCAACAGAGCATGCACAATGTCGGCACTAGTACAGTGTATATCCACCTTTCGCAGCAATGCAGGCTGCTATTCTCCCATGGAGACGATCGTAGAGATGCTGGATGTAGTCCTGTGGAACGGCTTGCCATGCCATTTCCACCTGGCGCCTCAGTTGGACCAGCGTTCGTGCTGGACGTGCAGACCGCGTGAGACGACGCTTCATCCAGTCCCAAACATGCTCAATGGGGGACAGATCCGGAGATCTTGCTGGCCAGGATAGTTGACTTACACCTTCTAGAGCACGTTGGGTGGCACGGGATACATGCGGACGTGCATTGTCCTGTTGGAACAGCAAGTTCCCTTGCCGGTCTAGGAATGGTAGAACGATGGGTTCGATGACGGTTTGGATGTACCGTGCACTATTCAGTGTCCCCTCGACGATCACCAGTGGTGTACGGCCAGTGTAGGAGATCGCTCCCCACACCATGATGCCGGGTGTTGGCCCTGTGTGCCTCGGTCGTATGCAGTCCTGATTGTGGCGCTCACCTGCACGGCGCCAAACACGCATACGACCATCATTGGCACCAAGGCAGAATCGACTCTCATCGCTGAAGACGACACGTCTCCATTCGTCCCTCCATTCACGCCTGTCGCGACACCACTGGAGGCGGGCTGCACGATGTTGGGGCGTGAGCGGAAGACGGCCTAACGGTGTGCGGGACCGTAGCCCAGCTTCATGGAGACGGTTGCGAATGGTCCTCGCCGATACCCCAGGAGCAGCAGTGTCCCTAATTTGCTGGGAAGTGGCGGTGCGGTCCCCTACGGCACTGCGTAGGATCCTACGGTCTTGGCGTGCATCCGTGCGTCGCTGCGGTCCGGTCCCAGGTCGACGGGCACGTGCACCTTCCGCCGACCACTGGCGACAACATCGATGTACTGTGGAGACCTCACGCCCCACGTGTTGAGCAATTCGGTGGTACGTCCACCCGGCCTCCCGCATGCCCACTGTACGCCCTCGCTCAAAGTCCGTCAACTGCACATACGGTTCACGTCCACGCTGTCGCGGCATGCTACCAGTGTTAAAGACTGCGATGGAGCTCCGTATGCCACGGAAAACTGGCTGACACTGACGGCGGCGGTGCACAAATGCTGCGCAGCTAGCGCCATTCGACGGCCAACACCGCGGTTCCTGGTGTGTCCGCTGTGCCGTGCGTGTGATCATTGCTTGTACAGCCCTCTCGCAGTGTCCGGAGCAAGTATGGTGGGTCTGACACACCGGTGTCAATGTGTTCTTTTTTCCATTTCCAGGAGTGTAGACTCAGATCACAATTTAGTGACATATTATATACAGTTACACAAAATTTCAGTGGCTGTGACTGGCTGAAATGAGCGATGCAGAAGCTCCCCTGTTTCGGCAGGCATGAAGGTCGAGAGGGTAGCGCAAATCTGGTAGCGGGCGCCGCAGTGAGCATTTGTTCAAATGTTCAAATGTGTGTGAAATCGTATGGGACTAAACTGCTAAGGTCATCAGTCCCTAAGCTCACACACTACTGAATCTAAATTATCCTAAGGACAAACACACACACCCATGCGCGAGTGAGGACTCGAACCTACGGCGGGACCAGCCGCACAGTCCATGACTGCAGCGCCTGAGACCGCTTGGCTAATTCCGCGCGGCCGAGCATTTTTACTGGTGGAGTCTCTTGCCAGTTATGTTAATTATTCCATGACAAAAGTATCATGATGATCTCTTTATTGGCAAGATTCCGGAGTAGTCCCCCATTCGGATTTCCGGGAAAGGACTACCAAGGGGGAGGTCAGCTTGAGAAAAAGATTGAATAAATAACGAAAGGATAACGTTCTACGAGTCGGGGCGCGTAATGTTAGAATCTTGAACCTCGAAGGGAAGCTAGAAAATCTGAAAAGGGAAATGCAAAGGCTCAGTCTATTTATAGTAGGGGTCAGTGAAGTGAAATGGACAGAAGACAAGGTAACAGGTAATATCAACAGCAGAAGAAAATGGTATTATAGGAGTAGGATTCGTTATAAATAGGAAGGCAGGGCAGAGAGTGCGTTACTGTGAATAGTTCAACGATAGGGTTGTTCTCATCAGAATGAACAGCGAACCAGCGCCGACAACGATAGTTCAGGTATACATGCTGACGTTGCAGGCTGAAGATGAAGAGATAAATGTATGAGGATATTGAAAGACTAATACAGTACGTAAAGGGAGATGAAAAGCTAATAGTCGTGGGGGACTGGAATGCAGTTGTAGGTGAAGCTGTAGAAAAAATTTTACAGGACAATATGGCCTTGGGACAAGGAATGAGAGAGGAGAAAGAATAATTGCCTTTTGTAACAAATTTCAGCTAGTAATGACGAGTCACAAGAGTAGGCGGCATACTTAGAAAAGGCCGGGTGATACAGAAAGATTTCAGGTAGACAACATGGTCAGACAGAGATTCCTAAATCAGATACTACACTCCTGGAAATGGAAAAAAGAACACATTGACACCGGTGTGTCAGACCCACCATACTTGCTCCGGACACTGCGAGAGGGCTGTACAAGCAATGATCACACGCACAGCACAGCGGACACACCAGGAACCGCGGTGTTGGCCGTCGAATGGCGCTAGCTGCGCAGCATTTGTGCACCGCCGCCGTCAGTGTCAGCCAGTTTGCCGTGGCATACGGAGCTCCATCGCAGTCTTTAACACTGGTAGCATGCCACGACAGCGTGGACGTGAACCGTATGTTGCAGTTGACGGACTTTGAACGAGGGCGTATAGTGGGCATGCGGGAGGCCGGGTGGACGTACCGCCGAATTGCTCAACACGTGGGGCGTGAGGTCTCCACAGTAGATCGATGTTGTCGCCAGTGGTCGGCGGAAGGTGCACGTGCCCGTCGACCTGGGATCGGACCGCAGCGACGCACGGATGCACGCCAAGACCGTAGGATCCTACGCAGTGCCGTAGGGGACCGCACCGCCACTTCCCAGCAAATTAGGGACACTGTTGCTCCTGGGGTATCGGCGAGGACCATTCGCAACCGTCTCCATGAAGCTGGGCTACGGTCCCGCACACCGTTAGGCCGTCTTCCGCTCACGCCCCAACATCGTGCAGCCCGCCTCCAGTGGTGTCGCGACAGGCGTGAATGGAGGGACGAATGGGCACGTGTCGTCTTCAGCGATGAGAGTCGATTCTGCCTTGGTGCCAATGATGGTCGTATGCGTGTTTGGCGCCGTGCAGGTGAGCGCCACAATCAGGACTGCATACGACCGAGGCACACAGGGCCAACACCCAGCATCATGGTGTGGGGAGCGATCTCCTACACTGGCCGTACACCACTGGTGATCGTCGAGGGGACACTGAATAGTGCACGGTACATCCAAACCGTCATCGAACCCATCGTTCTACCATTCCTAGACCGGCAAGGGAACTTGCTGTTCCAACAGGACAATGCACGTCCGCATGTATCCCGTGCCACCCAACGTGCTCTAGAAGGTGTAAGTCAACTACCCTGGCCAGCAAGATCTCCGGATCTGTCCCCCATTGAGCATGTTTGGGACTGGATGAAGCGTCGTCTCACGAGGTCTGCACGTCCAGCACGAACGCTGGTCCAACTGAGGCGCCAGGTGGAAATGGCATGGCAAGCCGTTCCACAGGACTACATCCAGCATCTCTACGATCGTCTCCATGGGAGAATAGCAGCCTGCATTGCTGCGAAAGGTGGATATACACTGTACTAGTGCCGACATTGTGCATGCTCTGTTGCCTGTGTCTATGTGCCTGTGGTTCTGTCAGTGTGATCATGTGATGTATCTGACCCCAGGAATGTGTCAATAAAGTTTCCCCTTCCTGGGACAATGAATTCACGGTGTTCTTATTTCAATTTCCAGGAGTGTATATACCTAGGAGCCCATATAGACTCTGATCACAATGAAATAGTGAAGAGTAGGCTGAAGTTTAAGAGATTAGTCGGGAGATACGCTTGAAGTTCTCTAAGGCTATGGATACAGCAATAAGGAATAGCTCAGCAGGCATTACAGTTGATGAGGAATGGACATCTCTAAAAAGAGCAATCAAGAAGAAACCATGGGAAATAGAAGAAATACTTCAGTTGATCGACGAAAGAAGGAAGTTAAAAAATGTTTTAGTCAATTCAGGAATACAGAAATTCAAGACGCAGATGAATGAAACAGACATGAATTGCAGGGAAACAACCTTCTGTGAAATTAGAAGCAAGGGTGGTATCACTACGAGTGCAACGGGAATCACACTGTTAAATGCAGAGGAGAGAATTCATAGGTGCAAAGAGTACATTGATGGCTTCTGTGAGGCGGAAGATTTGTCTGATGTAGTGGAAGAAGAAACTGGAGTCGATTTAGAAAAGATAGGGGATCCAGTACTAGAATCAGAATTTAAGAGAACTTTGGAGGACTTAAGATCAAATACGGCAGAATGGATAGATGGCATTCCATCAGAATTTCTAAAATCGTTGGGGGAAGTGGCAACAAAATGACTATTCACATTGGTGTGTGGAATGTATGAGTCTGGCGACATACTGTCTGACTTTCGGAAAAGTATCATCGATACAACTGGAAAGACTGCGCGAGCTGAAAATTGTGAGAATTATCGCACGATCAACTTAACAGCTCATACATCGCACCAGAGGCACCAGAGGCACGTTGCTGTGCAAGATGTTCGAAATTCTAACAAAAATTAGGGTAAGCTACAGGGAGAGACGGGTAACATACAATATGTACAAGAGTCAAGAGGGAATAATAAGAGTGGACGACCAAGAACGAAGTGCTCGGGTTAAAAAGGATGTAAGTGAGGGATGTAATCTTTCGCCCCTCCTGTTCAATCTGTTTATCGAAGAAGCAATGATGGAGAAAAAAGAAAGGTTCAGGAGCGGAGCCGACCGCGGTGGCTGAGCGGTTCTAGGCGCTTCAGTCCGGAACCGTGCGACTTCAGAAATGAGAGCAGCGAGAAACTGAACATCAGGATTGATGGTCACGAAGCAGATGAAGTCAAGGAACTCTACTACCTAGGCAGCAAAATAACCAATGACGGACGGAGCAAAGATGACATAAAAAGCCGACTAGCGCTGGAAAAAGGGCATTTCCGGCCAATAGAAGTCTACTAGTATCAAATATAGGTCTTAATGTGGGGAATAAATTTCTGAATTTCTGAGAATGTACGTTTGGAGCACAGCTTTGTGTGGTAGTGAAACATGGATTGTGGGAAAACCAGAACAGCTGTAGAGGGCAAAAACTGTAGAGGCAGACAGAGAGTGGAATACATTCACAAATAATTGAGGACTTAGGTTGCAAGAGCTATTCTCAGATGAACAAGTTGGCACAGGAGAGGAATTCGTGGCAGGCTACATCAAACCAGTCAGAAAACGAAAAATAAATAAATAAATAAAAAAAAACAAAAAAATAAAAAAAATCCAGAGACGTAGTTTGGGAGGGGAGACAGAGGGGCTGCTGGTGGCTCTCGTCCGTTGTTGCAATTATCATTTAAAATATTGTTTATGACTGCATGGTCGCGGAACAGTTTCTAGCGTGTCGCGTATGTACATTGGGAGTAATTAATGTGTAATCTGCCTGAAATGGCAGAACTGTATTTGATCTGACAGCCTACCCCCTCTCTCTGAGTTTGCCTCCCCACTTTGAAGTGTATTTTTATTTTATTATGTCATGTATAAAAATGTTTAACGCAGTTAGAGGAGGCTCAAACTGAGTTTTTGGGAAACAGCAGACATAGATACTTTATACGAGGGTTGGAACTTTAATAGTGGCAAATGTTTATTTACAGCTCGTACAAAATAGATACGTGTTTTAAAGTTTTACTGACCTTCAAAGTAGTCACCAGCATTGTGTACAACCAGTTGCCAGTGATGTGGAAGTCGTAGGATACTCTTATCAGTGCCAGTTGTGTTGACAGACCTGTTGAGCATTGTCAGGTCCTGCAGAAAGTGTCACCACTTCTGTCTCTAAGCTGGTCGTAGGTTGTGTTACAAAAATGAACAGCATAGAGACAGAAGAAATGACACTTTCTGCAGGACCTGACCATCATTTTGTAGGACAATGCTCAAGTACGTATGGTGCAAGCTGTTACTGATTTGTTTGACTGATGGGGCTGCTAAGTGCTATACCACCAACTGCACTCCCCTGATTTAAGCTCTTGTGAGTTCAACTCGATTTATAAACTGAAGAAAACACTTCACGGCATTCGCTTCAGAACTGTTACAAATTCGTCAGGCAATAGACTGCGTCGCTCGACCTGTCAACGCAACTGGCATTTGCTAAGAGTGTCCTACGACTTCCATATCGCTGGCAACGGGTTATACTCAATGCTGGTGACTACTTTGAAGGTCAGTAAAACTTTGAAATACGTATCTATTTTGTACGAGCTGAAAATAAATAGTTGCCACTGTTAAAGTTCCAACCCTCATAAATATCACGTGCAACGTATTAAGGCATAGCGAACTACGGTGTGATTAAAACCACAGGAATCATTAAATGACACTCGTTAAAAAGTTAAACTATATGCTTACTAAGTAGTTAAGGAGTTCCTCCAATTATCACCATTATAGCACCACATCTGTATGAGTCCACGACCGAGCACATCCACTGCAGCGAAAGGGACACCTCTATAGACGCAAGGTTAGTGATTTCAGAAAAACAGCGAGCTGTGACGGTTTCGCACATTTCCAAGGCTTGCGTGTAAGTTTGCTCCAATACAACTACATCACAAGGACTGTTGTAACATGAACACAGAAAACGTTGCAGAACGCTAGGGGAAGGTCTTCCTAATGTAGGACTTTGTTTAGAGAATTTGATGTGAACCTTCACGAAAGACACTTCACTACAGTTTGGAGATCGCTCACTATTTAGCAATGGTCTTCAGCGGTCACAGACAGTAGAAGCCCGCCCACCTTTGTTTCTAGCTGCTGCTGAAACACATGATCCACCCACCTCATTCACGCTACCACTCGAGGACGCTCTCAGCCGAATCCCACACTCAGTTACATATGCCGCCAGCGGACTGATGGCTGCCTGTTAAATGACATACATTTAAACACTTGCTCCACAGTCTGCCAATCAATATCTGTTTGTTTCTTAATAACAATGCTGGAAAATTACTCTGAGAGTTTTCATTATTGTTTTATTATTTCAGTAGCGGCGAAGTAAATACATTACTTGTTTAATGATACTCTTCTGTAAAGGGTTACTGAAGTTAATTTCCTGTGATACCAAACAGAACAGTTTATACAAACAACATAATGCCCTCTAAATTTGCGCTACCACACCTACACTGCCACAGTTTTAGTATTCCAGGCGGCCTGACTGAAAACGACTTGCCCCAGTTAGAGGGCGAGATAAATACTGACAGGCCATCAGGATCTCATGTTATTTTCCTATCCAGTATTAGGCCGTGGGAAGGGATGGACTACTGCCCTATTTACAGGGAGCTACTGATTTGAATGCATGCTGGGGGTAGGTGGTAGAAACAGCAGGACAAATAAAAGGTTTAGAAACGAGCTCAAAGAGATATATTATGAAATTAGCACAGAACAAGGAACTCTTTTAACCACTGACACAGACACGTTCACAGAATGACATAGAAATAGAATTCACAGATAGCTACCAAAGTTTAACTGAGAACACTTCGGAGACAGAATACTGAACCGTGAGCGCATGGTTTCGGCAACAAAAGGGGGAACGGGGTGGCAGAATTCAATGAACCTTACTGCATGGCTGGCGCTGCTGCTCTCCCGTAGTATTGCGAAATACTCACGATCACCGAACGACCGAAACGGCAATCGAATCCGAGCATCATTATTAGACTGTGCTCGAAGCCACGAACCGTTAAGCTTTATCGCCGCAAGGCAGAGGGTACCTATGTCAATAGCTTCTGTACGTCCATATTTATACAGATGATTGGGGGACCTCGTCTGTTCAATATGTAATGTCGAATATATACATCTTTAAGCCGTCTAAATTTCCAATAGTTATTTTATTTGAGCAATCAGTTTCGGCGCAACATTAGAAATGCCATCATATGCTTCCTTTACGCCGGCCGCGGTGGCCGTGCGGTTCTAGGCGCTCCAGTCCGGAGCCGCGCTGCTGCTACGGTCGCAGGTTCGAATCCTGCCTCGGGCATGGGTGTGTGTGATGTCCTTAGGTTAGTTAGGTTTAAGTAGTTCTAAGTGCAAGGGGACTAATGACCACAGCAGTTGAGTCCCATAGTGCTCAGAGCCATTTGAACCATTTTTGCTTCCTTTACACACATATGTATGTAATATTCGCTGTCCTGCCATAATAATGTCACCACCCATCGAAAGCCAGAATAAGGACCTTTTGCACTGCGCAGTGCTCCAAGACATAAAGAAAGAGTGTCAGTGAGATTCTGGAAGGTACCGACAGGGCTGTGGAGCCATGCCGACTCCATTGCCATGGTCAGTTGCACTAGGTCTCCTGGTTGAAGATCCATGACACGAACAGCCCGATCATGGTGGCCTCACAGATGCTCGATTGTGTTTAAATCCGGCGAGTTTCGTGCTCAGGGGAGTACGGTAAACTCATCCCTCTCTTCCACGCCCACGCCCGTACACTGTGAATTGTGCGACACGTTGCTTTGTTTCGCTAATAGATGCCAAAGTACTAAGGAGAAACAAACTGCATCTAGCCGTGTGTGTGGTACACAAGGATACGTCAATGGATGTGTTGATCCATTGTGCCTTCCATAATGATGAGAGCACCCCAAAAAAAAAAAAAAGGTTCAAATGGCTCTAAGCACTACGGGACTTAACTGCTGAGGTCATCAGTCCCCTAGAACTTAGAACTACTTAAACCTAACTAACCTAAGGACATCACTCACATCCATGCCCGAGGCAGGATTCGAACCTGCGATGAGATCACCCAGGGAGCCGGCCGAGGTGGCCGAGCGGTTCTAGGCGCTGCAGTCTGGAATCGCGCGACCGCTACGGTCGCGGGTTCGAATCCTGCCTCGGTCATGGATGTGTGTGATGTCCTTAGGTTAGTTAGGTTTAAGTAGTTCTAAGTTCTAGGGGACTGATGACCTTATAAGTTAAGTCCCATAGCGCTCGGAGCCATTTTTTCACTCAGGGATGTGGCAGCACTGCCTGCGAAAGACATTGCAAGTTAGTGAAAACACCAGGGTCGACTTACCGATAGTTAAATCGAAAAAAGTCTTTGTTTTGACCCCATTTTGTTTTTCTGCACTGTTCAAAAAATGTTCAAATGTGTGAGAAATCTTATGGGACTTAACTACTAAGGTCATCAGTCCCTAAGCTTACACACTAATTAACCTAAATTATCCTAAGGACAATCACACACCCATGCCCGAGGGAGGACTCGAACCTCCACTGGGACCAGGCACACAGTCCATGACCGCAGCGCCTAAGACCGCTCGCCTAATCCCGTGCGGCTTTCTGCACTGCTGAGTTGTTAATGATATCGTGGTTCAAGTTATCTTTAGTAGTTGGTGAACAACGGCTAACAATTTCAGAAGAGTGTTAGAAATGGAAGTTACTGAACATATGATAAGAAGGCAGCCACGTTACAAGAACAAAGCGAGTGATCATTTAAAAATTGTTTGTGTGAAAAGTAGACAGACATACAAAGAGAAAGCGTCTCCTCTTAGGTTATCCTTCTCTTTATACACGCCATAACCACGGCACACATGCCAAGACTACACAAAAACTTTAATATTAGTGTACACTTGAGTTAAACGTTTTTGTGCTGCCGCGGTAGCTTGATGATGAGGTCTAACCTCGAAACATGTTGCCAATTAAATAATTTTAGTAGTCAGCAAATTTTGTGACTAGTATTTCAAAAATCTTTTCATATTTTTAAAACAGTCACAGTCGATTACCAGCCAATATAGCTGTAAGTTGCTTCTGTGTCCTTTGACTCAGGGGAGGTATTCGATACGTTTCCTCATGGTCGTTAAGTGAATCAAATATGAGCTTATCGAGGTTCTGACCCAATTTGTGCTGTATTCCAGAATTTCTTGAGGTTTTTAACGTAACAAGATCGATAGATATAAAGATAATTTCGGGAGCTCCGTAAAGGAGTTTTGGATTTGGAATTTATATTGTTGTTTATAATGTTGGAAACCCCTTGAGGTTTCTCGTAGACGATACAGTTGTCCGTAGGAAGGTTGAAACGCCAGAGGACTGTAGCCGGACGTAGGAAGACCTGTATAAGATCGATGGTTGGTGCAGGGAGTGGCGGTTGACCCTAAACGCAAGTAAATGTAACATAGTGCACGTAAGTACGCGTAGGGATCAACTATTGTTTGACTACTATACGCGCAAGCTAAGCTGGCACTTGGCGCGGTGGCTGACGGGAGCAACCGCGAGTAGGAAATGGCAGTACAGTGGCTCCCATCAGCCACCGCGCCGAGTGTTATCTAATTTGGGTAGGTAGTACACTATTGTCGATAATTCACTGATTACAGTAACTACCTTAAAAAACTAGGAATAAACATTTGGGATAGTAAAACAGATAGTAGCAAAAGCAGATTTCAGGCTGACATTAATTGGAAGCATCTTAAGACAATATAATCCATCCACAAAAGAAGTGGGTAACTCCAGAAGGACTCCCTAAAACTTGAATTTATATAATATATTTTCAAATTCCTCATTTTCGGGTATGCTGTGCTTGCTATACTCTCAATTTCGACCATCATCAGTTATTTTTGTGCCCAGATAACAAACCTCATATACTAATTGCACTTAATAATTTTTTCATAATGTGGGGCCACAGTCATAATATATTTAAGAAAAGTCAGTACCGCCATTAGACTGTTTTTTATTTGTAGTGTTACATTTGCACCATCATGATTTCGGCTTTACAGTGCCATTATCAAGTGTTTTAATGTTACACAGAGCCTTAGTTGGCATACTGTCGTATTTAAAATACACTATTTACTAGACATATCGACCTTTAGATAATGTGTCTAATAGTGTATTTTAAATAAGACAGTATGCCATCTTAGGCACTGTGTAACATTAAAACACTTGATAATGGCACTGTAAAGCCGAAATCGTGATCGTGTAAACGTAACACAACAAATAAAAAAAAACAGTCTAATGGCGGTACTGACTTTAAAGAAACTAATTGCACTGTTTCATATCTTAATCTAATTTCCTAAGCGTCACCTGATTTAGTTTTTTGATGTTAATCTTATAACCCGTTTTCGAGGTTCCATTCAACAGCTCTACAAAGTCCTTCGCTGTCTCTGATAGACGTGCAGTGTTATCGGCAGATCTCAAAGCTTTAATTTCTTTTTAAATGAACTTCAATTCCCTTTGGTTTGCTTTACTGTTTATTCAATGTAGAGATTGAATAACATCAGAGAGAAGCTATAATCCTGCCTCACAACATTATCAACTACTGGTTCCTTTTCATTTCCTTTGATTCCTGCAATCTACGCCCTGTACAAGCTCCATGTACTTTATCCCTGCTGTTTTCAGAATTTCAATGAGAGTATTACTATCAACATTGTCAAAAGCTTTTCTCTAAATCAACAGTTATTATGAACATAGTTTTGCCTTTCATAAAGAAATATACTAAACTCGCCTAATTATCTCCCATAATTGTTCACTTACATTTATTTAATTTCAATTTATCTGCTATATCATGTCATGTGTTTTTTTTTTTAACTGAACTCAGACAAATGTTCTGTTTGTAGCATTTTGTCATAGAAGTGTATCTGACGAGGCCAATAAATCAGTAAATATTATAAAAATGTATGTATTCATGTTCCACATCTACTGCTAAACCAATGGACCGATTTCAACCAAACTTGATACATATCACTTACTGTCTTGCAAGAACCGCTGTGCGGGTAAGAACCACCTACCTGTCATTGAAGTGGGGAGTGAAGAAGAAGTGAAGCTCACGACGTACGAATAACCAGAATTTATTTATCCAGTACTTGAGAATGAGAGCACTTAGTGACTTGCAGCGAGCTTTACACGCAATTACAAACCTTTACGAAATGTTTCCTCGCTGACAACTCCCACAATATGATGAAAGGAAACAAGTTATCGCCTACCACATTCTCGTTGTTCGTGCGGTAAACCTGCCGCACCGGGCATACCGTTTCAATTTATTACTTCTTTACTACGAACTGTATTCGCGACACACTTTGGAGACAGTATGCACGTATACCACTGAATGTATCTGCAAATTTGTATCATTCTATGACATAATTCAGGAGGTATGACATCATAAACACTGAGATGAGTTAAGAACTGCCGCACCATGCATGACGTTTGAATTTATCTCCACTCGCAAAACATTTCTCAGGCAGTATCCGCATATGACGCCGAAGGTATCTACAAAATTATGTCACTGTACGTTATATAGTTCAGGATATTCAATGTCATAAACATTGAGCTGCGTGGAAACGATACTGCAGAGCGAAATTCGCTAGTGATACTGGCGAAATACCGGGTGGTTATAATTAAACTTTCCTATTTAGCACGCTATAACACGGAAAATAACTACCGTACCAGTACCCAACTTGGTAGCATAAATGACAAGGACATGGGGAAGAGAAATAATGCAGAAGCAATTCAAATGAAACTTTTAATGTGCTACTACGGTACATCATACCACTACATACCGGTACCATTACTGCTACAATAGGGGCTCAATATGGCGTCCATCAGTGTCCAGAAGAGGCCGAAAGCGCAGGACGAAGCATGTCAGTAGGTATGCTGGCTGCCTCTCTTGATATCCTGCGCTTCAGATCAGCACATGTGTGTAAAGGTTCTCCTGGTAAACCCCGTTCTTCAGGTAGCCACACCGAAATCACAGGGAGTGCGATCAGCTGATCGTGCCGGCCAAGCATTTGGAAACGATCGGCTGATAATTCGATCGTTTCCAAATGTGTTTCGGAGAAGCAGGTGAACTTCACGAGCGATGTGCGGCGGGGACCCATCTTGCATGAAAACTGTTGAGTTCAATGAGTCTCTCTCCTGTAGGGCGGGTATAACATGCTGGGGAAGCAAGTCGCATTAACGCTCGCCAGTCACACTGCCTGTCTTTGCTCCTCGAGCGCCAACCTGTTCAAAAAAATATGGGCCAATAATGAACGTAGCCACACGGTGACAAGTTCACCATACAGAGGAATTTCATCCACAGATGCTGAAGGTGAAGGTACCCACACTCGGTAATTATGTGTGTTCACCTCAGCCGTCAGAGAAAAATGAGCTTCGTGTGTCCATAGGATGGCCCACGGCCAGCCCTCGTCAACTTCAATCCTTGCGAGAAAGTGGAGAGCGAAGTCAACACGTCGTTGTGCGTCTTGTGGTACAACCTGCTGTATGACGTGGATCTTGTACGGATACCATTTGACAATGGTTCGAAGCACCTTCAGTACAGTGGACTACGGAATGTTCAACTGTCGCAACACAGCACGCACACAGCCTGACGATCGGGAATTGCGCGCAGCGTTGTCTGCCGTAGCAACAGCGATTTCATCAACCACCTGTGGTGCAACCGGTCGTCGGCCTCTTCCCGGAGCCACGCCCAGTTCTCCAGCTGTTTCGAACTTCTTCAACATGCTCCCCACATCAGGTGGAGAAAGAGGACCCTTCTATAATCCTTTCAGCCGGCGATATTCTCGAAGTGCAACTGCAGCATTATTGTTGTTTTGATAACAGAGCTTCACCAATAATGCCCTGCTCCTTTTGTCCAAGCTCGTGTTGACACGTCAACAAGTGCACTGCGCCTGATCAGGCGTGTGAGACAATGAATCACGATTAGTGATCACGGCACGTGGTGGCCATTGTTGGAGCTGGATGGTGGCGCTGTGAAGCATGGAAATCATGGACCCCATTCTGTGGACATTAATGCTACCAAGTTTGGAACTCGTACAGTAACTAGTTTCCGTGCTATAACGTTTTAAATGGGGGAAGTTTAATTATAACCACCCAGTGTATGACAAATATGTGTGAAGAATGATATATATTATTATAATTATTGGTGTTTTGCCCTTAAAGAGCCAGTTGGATTAATTGGACTAAACCACATGGCCAGTTCCTTTTGCTGCCCAAACTTCTTTCATTCACTCACTGCGTTTCTGTTTCCGGCCCTCTGTCCATGTTTTTTATTGTGTCTGCTGGTATGTTGAATTGGTTCAGGTCGTTTTTTACCTATGCCACCAATCTGTTGTTTCTAGTGGTTACTCAGTCAAAGATCTGTTTGGTCAGTCTGTGTGATGGCATTCTGTATAGCTGTCCATAGAATTGTAGTCTGCGTTTTCTAATCTTTTCTGTGATTATCTCCGACTGTTTGTATAGTTCCTCTGTAGACTTCTTGATCCATATTCCATTGTTGTTAGTTGCGCCAATATATATATATATATATATATATATATATATATATATATATATATATATATATATATATAAAGAGGACAACACAACACCCAGTGCCTGAGCGGAGAAAATCTCCGACCCAGCCGGGAATCGAACCTGGGCCCCTTGGCGTGGCAGACCTCCGCGCTGACTACTTTCTTTTTTGTTTTGTTTTTGCTCTCAGTTTGTTCGATATTGTTCGTTGAATTTGTTCGAGGCGGACGTCCGATGACACCCATTTACGTTCTTCGTTGATCCATTAACTCAGTTTTTTGCTATAGAGGGAACACGCTGAGCTACCGTGTCGGCACCACTCAGCTATCGGGGCACCGAAACAGAGGACGACCGAAGAAAGGCAGAAATACTGAATTCAGTGTTCCGAAACTGTTTCACTGCGGAAAATCGTAACACGGTCCCTGACTTCAGCCGTCGCACGGACGCCAAAATGGAAAATATTGAAATAAACGATATCGGAATTGAAAAACAACTGCTATCACTTAGTAGCGGAAAAGCATCCGGACCAGACGAGATACCCTTAAGATTCTACAGTGATTATGCTAAAGAACTTGCCCCCTTTCTATCAGCAATTTATCGTAGATCGCTGGAAGAACGTAAAGTACCTAGCGACTGGAAGAAAGCGCAGGTCGTTCCCATTTTCAAGAAGGGTCATAAATCAGATGCGAATAATTATAGGCCTATTTCGCTTAGGTCAATCTGTTGTAGAATAATGGAACATGTTTTGTGTTCTCGTATTATGACGTTCTTAGATAATACAAATCTCCTTCATCATAACCAACATGGATTCCGCAAACAGAGATCATGTGAAACTCAGCTCGCCCTATTTGCCCAAGAAATTCACAGTGCCGTAGACACTGGCGAGCAGATTGATGCCGTATTCCTGGACTTCAGGAAGGCATTTGATACGGTTCCGCACTTACGTTTAGTGAAAAAAATACGAGCTTACGGAATATCGGACCAGGTTTGTGATTGGATTCAGGATTTCCTAGAAGAAAGAACACAACATGTCATTCTTAACGGTTCAAAATCTGCAGATGTAGAGGTAATTTCGGGAGTACCGCAGGGAAGCGTGATAGGACCTTTATTGTTTACAATATACATAAATGACTTAGTTGACAACATCGGTAGCTCCGTGAGGCTATTTGCAGATGACACGGTTGTCTACAAGAAAGTAGCAACATCAGAAGACTCGTACGTACTCCAGGAGGACCTGCAGAGGATTAATGCATGGTGCGACAGCTGGCAGCTTTCCCTAAACGTAGATAAATGTAATATAATGCGCATACATAGGGGCAGAAATCCATTCCAGTACGATTATGCCATAGGTGGTAAATCATTGGAAGCGGTAACGACCGTAAAATACTTAGGAGTTACTATCCGGAGCGATCTGAAGTGGAATGATCACATAAAACAAATAGTGGGAAAAGCAGGCGCCAGGTTGAGATTCATAGGAAGAATTCTAAGAAAATGTGACTCATCGACGAAAGAAGTAGCTTACAAAACGCTTGTTCGTCCGATTCTTGAGTATTGCTCATCAGTATGGGACCCTTACCAGGTTGGATTAATAGAAGAGATAGACATGATCCAGCGAAAAGCAGCGCGATTCGTCATGGGGACATTTAGTCAGCGCGAGAGCGTTACGGAGATGCTGAACAAGCTCCAGTGGCGGACACTTCAAGAAAGGCGTTACGCAATACGGAGAGGTTTATTATCGAAATTACGAGAGAGCACATTCCGTGAAGAGATGGGCAACATATTACTACCGCCCACATATATCTCGCGTAATGATCACAACGAAAAGATCCGAGAAATTAGAGCAAATACGGAGACTTACAAGCAGTCGTTCTTCCCACGCACAATTCGTGAATGGAACAGGGAAGGGGGGATCAGATAGTGGTACAATAAGTACCCTCCGCCACACACCGTAAGGTGGCTCGCGGAGTATAGATATAGATAGATAGATAGATAGACTATGTGGACAAAGCTGCGGATAAAAAATCCGTGGGTCGATTTTTTCAACAAAACTTGGCACACATATTACTGACCATATCGAAAGGAATACTGTGATGGTGAGAAACAGCAGCCTCCTCTTGGGGAGGAACTGACAACGTGGACAAAAGACTGCAGGGAGAAATAGACGGACAGATAGAGAGGGGAGGAGAAGATGAAGAGGGTCGAGCTGGAGATGGACAGAGGGGGAAGGAGCAGATGGACAGGGGAGGAGGGGGAGGAGCAGATAGGCAGAATAGTGGGGAGGAACACATGCAAAGAGACAGAATGGAGCAGCAGATGCGCAGAGAGAGGAACAGGAACAGATTAGCAGAAAATGGTGGGTGGAGGAGGTGGGCAGAGATGGGGACAAGGGGAGAGAAGTGGGGAAGGAGGAGATGGACTAATAGAAGTGGGACGCCAGGTAATCTGCTAGAAAATAATAAAATAACGCCGTAAATGTATTCTGCGAAAAGATGTTTCGCTGAAACGCACTTACTTCCACACTGAGAGTCTTACGCGTAGCCTGAATATCCGCGCTCTGGCTGCTTTCTTTTCACGCAGTATTACGGAGCTTTGGGGACGTCCGCGTCGGAGCGGTGGGGCGCCTCGTGCAGAGCCGGGATGTGTTGGGGTTCACCTGCCGCGGCGCGCTGCAGCCGTGCGCCGCACTGAGTGTGTTTCCATGTAGCGCGACCGCAGATCTCTCGGGAACCGGCGGGAAGGCTGCAGATCCGCGGCGCCGTGTCTGTTTGCACGGCACACACCGAAAACTGCGAGCCCGCTTCTCAATGCAAAGGCAGCCACTGCGCTGCACACAGTCTCATTTCGACATCTGACTTCGTATGGCGCCTGTCCTATGACTGTCCGCTTGGCTTTTAATGTACATACAGATTATGCAAGACGGCTACTTTAGTGCAGCTTGCCTTGCCGTATCCCAATCGTAAGCGGGGGGGGGGGGGGGGGGGGGGAAATCAGAAACACGTAATGCAGCTCCGTCGGAGGGAGGAAGGGGGAAGAGTTCTCCATCTCGAACTTTCTGAGCAGACGACTGGTACCTTTATTAAGCGTTACACGATAGTATAAATAAGAGAATATAATTCAGAAAAATTGTTCGTAACAGAATATTTACTTTTAGCAAGAAGTGTGAAAAAGAGAACAGCTCTCATACTGTTATCATGGGGAGGTTATCACATTTTTAGAAACCTCCGTGCATATTTTTTTTCTCCACGTATTACCAATTATGTCGCTGTTGCTCTGCGGAACGAATGAAAGCGAATCTGAAAGACTGATCTTTAGTTTCAACTCAGGTGTGTAAGTGCTAAAATCTACTAACCACTGGCACGTAGACGACAAGTTGCATTTCTGTTTTATAGGGTTATATTATGTTATGTTAACCGGGACCTAGAAACGATGGAGAGGCTCTGTCCCCGCCACAGCCGTAGTGGTCCACAACCCCACGGCGACTACCGCAGTCCACTTCACCCCTCCACCGTCCCACACCGAACCCAGGGTTATTGTGCGGTTCGGTCCGCGGTGGACCCCCCCCCCCCCCCCCCCAACAGGGAACGTCTCACGCCAGACGAGTCTAACCCCTTTGTTTGCGTGGTAGAGTAATGGTGGTGTACACGTACGTGGAGAACTTGTTTGCGCAGCAATCGCCGACATAGTGTAGCTGAGGCGGAATAAGGGGAGCCAGCCCGCATTCGCCGAGGCAGATGGAAAACCTCCAAACAACCATTCACAGACTGGCCAGCTCACCGGACCTCGACACAAATCCGCCAGGCGGATTCGTGCCGGGGACCGGCGCTCCTTCCTGCCTCGAAAGCAGTGCGTTAGGCCGCACGGCCAACCGGGCGGGCTTTTTTTAGGGTATGGCTCAAATGGCTCTGAGCACTATGGGACTCAACTGCTGAGGTCATTAGTCCCCTAGAACTTAGAACTAGTTAAACCTAACTAACCTAAGGACATCACAAACATCCATGCCCGAGGCAGGATTCGAACCTGCGACCGTAGCGGTCTTGCGGTTCCAGACTGCAGCCCCTTTAACCGCACGGCCACTTGGGCTGGCTTTTTTAGGGTATTTGTGTCAGTCTTTATTCACAGTCATTAACAGACAGTCATGTTGATTTCTGGAGGATTCCTTCAAAGAAACTCTTACCCGACTGTTGTGAAATTTTAAATTTTCTCAGCCCATAGATTGCTCCATAAAATTTAGGGCGAACTACCAGGAGTCAGTAACTTGGTGTCACTTTCTATCGGCCCAGAGTCTTCTGGCCATCTCTATGTTGGCGACAGTACACTGAGCTCACCTCTTTAATATTATATGGTGCTATATGTTCCTTCAGGCGTGTCCAGAAGAACAGATATCACAACTTATAATAGTGAAGCACCAAACATGTAATAGTGAGGTAAATGCTGAAGGCAATGACGGCAACGGAAGTTATGTGAGATAGGTCGAGAATTTGGCCTGTTCGTGAAGCGTGCTTGCGTGCTTGGATAGCTGAAGCAGATACGGCGACCCCTCGAGTAATGCGGAAATTTCAGGTTCGAGTCCCGCTCCGGTACAAATTTTCGCTTGTCGCCACTGAAATATTTCAAAGCCCTTATGCGGCTGGCGTCGGTATTTTTCTTTCATCCTCTATTTAAAAATCCGTCGGCGCATATGTGGAGTACCCACTTTGCTTGAAGGAAGGAAGTTCTGTCGACAACGAGGTCATTAGAGACGGGCGTTGCATGAGCACGTGCAAGTCTGCAATCTGCTGGTGGCGCCCTCCATAGCGAAAACTCTCCTCATCGATGTCAGATCGGTCGTTTTCTCGCAGTAAAAACGCAGAACTGCATCGGTTACGAACAGCACGAAGTTTTTCTGTGACAGGATCTCATTGAGAATACAACTGGAAACCACCGTCCCGACTGAAAAGAGCCACTGACAGGCGTGTTTTATTGGTTAATTATTGATCGAGTTACATCTCAGGAGGGGAGACAGGAAGATAACCATAGAAACGTAATCATTATACTGGTGCTATCATCATCAGCTATTCGGTACGTACAAAGTGATTTTCAAAAATTAAAAGGCTACGTTCCATGTTTCCTTATATCACCTATCCACCTTCCATCAGGGCCTTCAGGACGTCGTTTCGGCATCATCTGGAAACCAACAAGGCTTGGTCCATCTATCATACAATCAATCGCCTGGCTGCATTTAATTTTCATTATGGTCATAATTACTTCTGCCACTCATCTACATCTACATCATACTCCGCAATTAACCTAATGGTGTGTGGCAGAGGGTACACCCGACTTAGATTCATCGAAAGAATCTTAAGGAAATCTAATTCATCCAGTAGTGCGTGGGAAGAATGATAGTCGGTAAGCCTCTGTATTGGCTCTAATTCTCGAATTTTCTCCTCGTGGTCAATACGCGAGGGGCAAGTAATATGTTGTCTGACTCCTCTTTCAGTAATAAATCTCTCCGTGGTGCACAACGCCTCTCTTGTAACGTCTGCCAGTGGAGTTTGTTTAGCATCTCCGTAAGGTTCTCTTGCCAGCTGAACAATCCCGTGACGAAACACGCCGCTCTTCGTTGGATCTTCTATATCTCCTCTATCAGTCCTACCTGATAGGGATCCCAGATAGATGAAAAATACTCAATCGGGCGAACAAGCGCCTTATAAGCCACTTCTTTCGTGGATGGGTTAGATTTCCTTAAGATTTTTCCGATGAATCTGAGTCGGGTGTCTGCTTTACCCACTTTACCCACTATCTGTTTTGTGTGACCATTCCACTTAAGGTTTCTCTGGATAGTTACGCCTAGATATTTTACGGCAAACGCTGTTTCCAGCTGTTTGTTATCAACAGTGCAGCTGTACAGCAGTGGATTTCTTTTTCTATGTATTCATCATTCTCTGCAGGTCGTTCTGCAAATTTTTATTATCTTCTGGCGTTGATACTTTGGTATAAACATCTGCGTCATCTGCGAATAGCCTTAAAGAGCATCCGAAGCTTTCTACTAAATCATTTATACATATTGTAAACAGCAACGGTCCTATCACACTTCCCTGTGGTACTATGGATATTACCTTTACATCTGTCGATTTAGTCCCGTTAAGAGCGACGTGTTGAGTTCTATCTGTGAGAAAGTTTTGAATCCAATTGCAGGTATGCTCCGATACTCCGTAAGCTCGTATTTTTTTTCATTAAACGGCAATGCGGGACGGTGTCAAATGCCTTACTGAAATCAAGGAACACGGCATCAACCTGAGAGCCGTTGTCCACTGCACTGTGGATCTCATGGAAGAACAGAGCGGGCTGAGTTTCGAAGGATCTTTGTGGAATACATGTTGATTTTTATAGAGGAGTTGTTCATTTTCCAAGAACGTTATAATTCTTGAACATAAAACATGTTCCATGATTCTACAACAGATTGACGTCAACGGTATAGGTCTATAATCGTGTGGATCTGCCTGACGGCCTTTCTTAAAAACGGGAATGACCTGCGCTTTTTTCCAGTCGTTAGGTACTTTTCTTTGCTCAAGCGATCTACGATAAATCACTGCTATAAGGGGAGCAAGTACTTTTGCATAACCTTTATAGAATCTTATAGGAATCTCATCTGGTCTTGAAGCCTTTCCACTACTAAGCGACTGTAGATGCTTTTCAATTCCGCCATCGGTTATCTCAATATCTGCCATTTCGACGTTCGCACGACGATTGAAAGGAGGGACAGTGTTACAATCTTCCGCGGTGAACCAACTTCGGAAGACCTATTTCAGTATTTCGGCCTTTTCTCTGTTATCTTCCGTTTCGGTACCGATGTGGTCGCTGAGAGAATGAATAGATGATTTGGACCCACTTACTGATTTTACATACGACCAGAATCTCTTAGGGTTTTTACTCAGGTCGGTTGACAACGTCTTACTTTCAAAATCATTGAATGCTTCTCTCATTGCTCTCCTTACGCTTATTTTCGCTTCGTTCAGCTTTTGTTTGTCAGGTAGGTTTTTACTTCTCTTCAATCTGAGATGAAGTGCTCTTTATTTACGTAACCCTTTTCTAACACGGCTATTAAACCATCCCTTGAAACCTTACCCGGAACATACTGTCTGGGGCATATTTAACAATGCCTTTGAATTTTTTCCACTTGTTCTCCACATCTTCATCCTCATCATCGAATATCTGATGCTGACTGCTGAGATATTCTGAAATTTGTATCATGTCATCCTTGCTGAGCAAATATATGTTCCTATCTTGCTTAACATTCCTTGTAGGACCGGTCGTCATAGATGCTGTCACAGCCTTATGATCGCTGATACCTTCCTTTACGTTAACTAGTTCGATAAGTTCAGGTCTGTTTGTTGCAAGGAGGTCTAAGATGTTACCCTCACTAGTTGGTTCTCTAACTATCTGCTCAAGGTAATTTTCGGACAAGACATCCAGAACAATGTTACACGATTTCCTGTCTCTGGCACCAGTTTCGAGGGCATTGTGTTGTTGTTGTGGTCTTCAGTCCTGAGACTGGTTTGATGCAGCTCTCCATGCTACTCTATCCTGTGCAAGCTGCTTCATCTCCCAGTACGTACTGCAGCCCACATCCTTCTGAATCTGCTTAGTGTATTCATCTCTTGCTCTCCCTCTACGATTTTTATCCTCCATGCTGCCCTCCAATACTAAATTGGTGATCCCTTGATGGCTCAGAACATGACCTACCAACCGATCCCTTCTTCTAGTCAAATTGTGTCACAAACTCCTCTTCTTCCCAATTCTATTTAATACCTCCTCATTAGTTATGTGATCTACCAATCTATCTTCAGCATTCTTCCGTAGCATCTCATTTCGAAAGCTTCTATTCTCTTCTTGTACAAACTATTTATCGTCCACGTTTCACTTCCATACGTGGCTACACTCCATACAAATACTTTCAGAAACGGCTTCCTGACACTTAAATCTATATTCCATGTTAACGAATTCCTCTTCTTCAGAAACGCTTTCCTTGCCATTGCCAGTCTACATTTTATACCCTCTCTACTTCGACCATCATCAGTTATTTTGCTCCCCAAATAGCAAAACTGTTTTACTACTTTAAGTGTCTCATTTCCTAATCTAATTCCCTCAGCATCACCCGAGTTAATTCGGCTACATTCCATTATCCTCGTTTTGCTTTTGTTGATGGTCATCTTATATCCTCCTTTCAAGACACTGTCCGTTCCGTTCAACTGCTCTTCCAAGTACTTTGCTGTCTCTGACAGAATTGCAATGTCATCGGCGAACGTCAAAGTTTTTATTTCTTCTCCATGGATTTTAATTGCTGCTCCAAATTTTTCTTTTGTTTCCTTTACTGCTTGCTCAATATACAAATTGAATAACATTTGGGATAGGATACAACCCTGTCTCACTCCCTTCCCAACCACTGCTTCCCTTTCATGCCCCTCGACTCTTATAACTGCCGTCTGCTTTCTGTACAAATTGTAAATAGCCTTCCACCTTCATAATTTGAATGGCATAACACTCCAAATCTATACCTGACAAGTTGAAGTCACCCCCTATTACAACGGCATGATCAGGAAAATTACTAATAATATCCTGAAAGTTCTGTCTGAAGCGGTCTACAACTACAGACCCTGACCCAGGCGGTCTATAGCATCCGTTCAGCGTTTTTGGCTGTTATTTGATAATTTCACCCACATTAATTCACATTCGGAACCCGTAATAACCTCACTAGATTTTATTGAATTTTTTACTGCAATAAACACGCCGTCACCACGGCGACTAAGCTGTCCTTACAATAAACATTCCAGTCTGAACTTAGGATTTCATTGTAATAGACGTCTGGTTTCAACCAGCTTTCTGTTCCCAATACTTACCTTCAGGAAGCTATACTAACCCTGGGACCTTTCCTTGGATGCTCTTACAGTTTACTAAAATCATATTAATCTTTTTTATCTCTGATCTGCGAGGACCAAGATTCTCTGAGATCGCTGTGGCCGACTTAACAGGCAAATCGTCTTTGCTCCCAAAGGAAGGGTCCTCTAACCTAAAAAAAAGCCCCATGTGAACGCCACACGAACTCCCCTATCCAAGTAGCCGCTTCCTGCGTGTAGTGGACGCCTGACCTATTAAGGGGAACCCTACAATTCTGCACCCGATAGCGGAGGTCGAGAAATTCGCATCCGATACCGTCGCAGAGTCGTCTGAGCGTCTTGTTTAGACCTTCCACTCTGCTCCAGACCAGAGGACCGCGATCAACCCTGGGTACGATGCTACAAATAGATAGCTTAGCCTGCACCCCGCGTGCGTTGCTAGTTGCCTTCACTAAATCAGCCAGCCACCGGAAGGAGCCGAGGATGGCCTCAGAACCCAAGCGGCCGACATGTGCCACTACACGTAGCCGGTTGCACCCAGTGCGCTCGATAGCCGCCAGCAGGGCCTCCTCCATATCACAGATGAGACCTCCAGGCAAACATACCCAATGCACACTGGAATTCTTTCCCGTCTTGCCTGCTATCTCCCAGAGGGGCTCCATAACCCGACTAACATTGGAGCTACTACTAGCATACCCACCCTCTATACTTGGCCGGATCGGTTAGGAAAATCGACCGCTGGCCCAACAGGAGAGGTATCCCGTGCTGGCTCAGAGTTATCATCAACACTGGGAAGCATCTCGTACCTGTTGCTAAGATTTAGGTAGTCAGTCGCACGGTCTGCTCCCTCTTTCGCCTTCTGCCCAGTGACACGCGAACACACCACCGTCTGCCACCCACTCTGGAGTGAGGACGGACCGCTCAGATGTTGCGCATCGGAAGCCGCAGCGACGTGCGGACCACCGGGGGATTCCAGTGGCACCAAAGGCATCGCAGCTCTCGTCACTGGGGCCCCGACGCCACCGCAACCTCGAACATTAGCTAGAAGCTTGTCGACGGTAGCCAACGCAGCTTCCAGATGTTTACGGACAGCAGCCAACTCTCCTTGTGTCCGCTCACAACAAGCACAATCCCTAGCCATATCGTGCTGTGTATAAAACAGATACGTGGTCTGAAATGGCGCAACTGAGTTTGAAAACATATCAAAGGAGAATAAAGTAAAACTAAAAGTTGGTGTGCAGATTTCTCACTATACTCTGAGACCGCAAGCTATTAAACAGAAATAAATTTCTCTACATTTACGCTAGGAAGGCGCCATACGCAAGGATATTCACAAGACTTACGCAACGGCTAAAACTACGATTAATTTTGTAAGCACTAGTCTACAAAGACTACATTAATTTATAGTTTATCAGACAAGTGCTGCTGCTGCACTGCTGCGCGTTCTCTCGGTTCGGCGGCTGCCGCTGCACACTCCAGTGTGTATCCTGAATTACTTGGTTCTTGTCTCTCCTAATAATTGCCAACAGGCATCTTCTCCTTGATAGGTGAGTAGCCTCCATTCCAGGCAATATTTATCATTCTGTTTGCTTCTTTTGCTGCCCGTTCAGTCGATATTTTCAGATGTCCTAAAGGTAAATAAAGCCGTCAACGTCATCAAGACCCAATATTGAGAAGATCATGCCTGGAAAACGTCATATTATGTCTACAGTTCGTCTGAGAACATGACATGTATTCTACTAGGCACATTTAGACAGAATTGAAGCTCAAGATTAGCGAAGTACGACTAAAACAATGCTCTCGACACAGATATGAATCAAGTAATGTTAACGCCAACAGTAACCAGACATATACCTTACTGTACATTGACGAAAGAGATCTCAGCACCAGACAATAATTAATGCAGAGTAACGAATTTTCTGGAATACATTTGGTTAGGTAATATATTTCAGTGATTATCGTTGGAAGTTCACAGATTAATGTAAGCGCCAGAGAAGCCACAGCAAATGCGAAAAGCTGATACATTAATAACAGGTTTAACTGCCAGAATGTTGAATGCAAGCATGACAGTGTGCATGTATTGTTTTGCACGGATGCCTGATGTCAGTTTGAGGCATGGAGTTCCTGGTTTGTCGCACTTGTTCTGTCAATACAGGGTCGGCATGTGCTGGTTGTGGGTAAGGCTAGAGTTTTCGTCCGATGATGTCCCAGACGTGCTCGATTGGAGCAGGTCAAGGCAACATAACGCCACTTGTGGAGCATGCTGGGTTACAACAACGGTGTGGGCGAGCATTGTCCTGTAGGAAAGCACGCTCTGGAATGCTGTTCATGAATAGCAGAACAACAGGTGGAATCACCAGTCGAATCTGCAGCCAGGGTGTGTGAGATAACCACGAGAGTGCTCCTGCTGTCATACGAAATCGCAGTAACAGTAACTCCAGGTGTACGCCCAATGTGTGTCTAGGCCGCAGACAGGTGGGTTGCAGGTGCTCACCTGGCCGCCTCCTAACCAACGCACGGCCGTCGTTGGCACCAAGCTAGAACCGGCTTTCTTCAGGAAATACATCTGACTTCCACTCCACCCTCCAGTGAGCTCTCGCTTGACAGGATGAAGTCGCAAATAGCGGTGGTTTGGGATTAGTGGAATGCACGCTACAGGGCGTCTACCATGGAGGTGTCCTTTAAGGAACCGATTTGCGACAGTTGGTCTGCCACTGTGATGCTAACTGCTGTTCAGATGCCGTTGCAGATGAAGTACGATGCGCCAGAGCCATGCGCCGAACAGACGGGTTTCCCTCTCGGTAGTGCCACGTGGCAGTCCGCAGCGCGGTGATCTTGTGACCGTACGTTCCCGTGACGACAGCTACAACCACGTACGGTGTCTACATTCCTGCCAGCTCTGTCTGCAATATCTCTGGAGGAACATTTAGCCTCTTATAGCCCTGTGTAAGTAGGCTGTTTAGGTTTTTATGTTGGTAACGTCACGTAGCGCTCTGTATGAAAATCACTGGCTGTGCTGTGTGCAGACTGAAGCTCGTTGGCATTGTTGGAATATTCGCCATTGTAGTGTTGGGCAGTTGGATGCGAACAGCGCGTAGCGTTGCGTAGTTGGAGGTGAGCCGCCAGCAGTGGTGGATGTGGGGAGAGAAATGGCAGAATTTTGAGAGCGGACGATCTGGACGTGTATCCATCAGAAAGAGTAAATTTGTAATATTGGATATCATGAACTGGTATATATATGATGACTTTGGAACATTATTAAGGTAAATACATTGTATGTTCTCTATCAAAATCTTTCATTTGCTGACTATGCCTATCAGTAGTTAGTGCCTTCAGTAGTTAGAATCTTTTATTTAGCTGGCAGTAGTGGCGCTCGATGTATTTTTGAAAGTCAGATTGCGTTGCGCTAAAAATATTGTGTGTCAGTTTAAGCACAGTCATTTATAATTTTTCTAAGGGGACGTTTCACCGGTTACACGACCGCGCTGAAACCTGGAGAGCTGTTGATAATGACGTCTTAGTTGTTTCGAATTCATTCTTGGCTAACATCACTCACCGCTTCCAGTCTCAAAGGTAGCTAATGCTCACGACTGTTACAGCGCGTATTTAAAGCAAATCTGATTTGTAGACTCAGAGTTGCGTTACTAGCACCGCTGTTACGCGCCTGGCGTGAAATCTGAATAGAAATCATCTTTCAGATGTAGAAAAACACCTACCAACTTTCATCTATGGCGCACGACTCCTTCTTGGTGTCGAGATTTTTTCCGTCAGAGTATAAAGGGGTAAACTCGCTGCGAGTTCCTCTTCTCGTAAGTGCCCGTTTACTATTACTTAATTTTCAGTGGCGCTGTGGTTAAGGAACTGGACGCGCATTCGGAAGGCCCGCTGTTGAAATTCACTTGCATCTATCCATGTCAAAGTTTTAAATGATTTTACCGGCTGGAGTGGCCGTGCGGTTCTAGGCGCTACAGTCTGGAACCGAGTGACCGCTACGGTCGCAGGTTCGAATCCTGCCTCGGGCATGGATGTGTGTGATGTCCTTAGGTTGGTTAGGTTTAATTAGTTCTAAGTTATAGGCGACTGATGACCTCAGAAGTTAAGTCGCATAGTGCTCAGAGCCATTTTTAAATGATTTTCTAAATCGCTTAAGGCAGTTAACGGGATGCTCCCTCGAAATAGATGTGCCCGGCTTTCTTCCCCATTCTGCTCAATCTAAGGTTTTGTTGCATTGTCCTCGTGATTGGCGAGACGCTGTACTTTAAATATCGAGCGGATGGACTTGTACGGATATGGAGACAACCTCATGAATCCATGGACGCTGCATGTCAGCAGGGGACTGTTCAAGCTGGTGGAGACTCTGTAATGGTGTGGGGCGTGTGTAGTTGGAGTGATATGGGACGACCCCTGATACATCTAGATACGACTCTGACAGGTGACACGTACGTAAGCATCCTGTCTGATCACCTGCGTCCATTTATGTCCATTGTGCATTCCGACGGACTTCGGCGATTCCAGCAGGACAATGCGACACCCCCATGTCCAGAATTGCTACAGAGTGGCTTCAGGAACACTCTTCCGAGTTTAAACACTTCCGCTGGCCACCAAACTCCCCAGACATGAAAGTTGTTGAACATATCTGAGATGCCTTGGAACGTGCTGTTCAGAAGAGATCTCCATGCCCTCGTACTCTTACAAGGTTTATGGACAGTCCTGCAGGATTCATGGTATCAATTCCCTCCAGGACTACTTCTGACACCGAGCGAGGTGGCGCAGTGGTTAGCACACTGGACTCGCATTCGAGAGGACGCCGGTTCAATCCCGTCTCCGGCCATCCTGATTTAGGTTTTCCGTGATTTCCCTAAATCGTTTCAGGCAAATGCCGGGATGGTTCCTTTGAAACGGCACGGCCGATTTCCTTCCCAATCCTTCCCTAACCCGAGCTTGCGCTCCGTCTCTAATGACCTCGTTGTCGACGGGACGTTAAACACTAACCACCACCACCACCTACTTCTGACATTTGTCGAGTCGATGCCGCGTCGTAGCCGGCCTTGTGACCGAGCGGTTCTAGGCGCTTCAAAAATGGCTCTGAGCACTATGGGACTTAACTTCTAAGCTCATCACTCCCCTAGAACTTAGTACTACTTAAACCTAACTATCCTAAGGACATCACACACATCCATGCCCGAGGCAGGATTCGAACCTGCGACCGTAGCGGTCCCGCGGTTCCGGACTGTAGCGCCTAGGACCGCTCGGCCACCCCGGCCGGCTCTAGGCGCTTCAGTCCGGGACCGCGTTGCTGCTACGGTCGCAGGTTCGAATGCTGCCTCGGGTATGGATGTGTGCGATGTTCTTAGGTTAGTTAGGTTTAAGCAGTTTTAACTCTAGAGGACTGATGACCTCAGATGTCAAGTCCCATAGTGCTTAGAGCCTTTTGAACCATTTGATGCCGCGTCGTGTTGCAGCACTTCTGCGTGCTCGTGGGTGCCCTACACGATATTAGGCAGGTGTAACAGTTTCTTTGACTTTTCAGTGTATGTGTGTTATGGGATGTGTGTCTGTGTATTTCACTTTGTAGTCATAACTATTCACTGCAGACCAATGACGTTTGCCGGCCGGAGTGGCCGAGTGGTTCTAGGCGCTACAGTCTGGAGTCGCGCGACCGCTACGGGCGCAGGTTCGAATCCTGCCTCGGGCATGGATGTGTGTGATGTCCTTAGGTTAGTTAGGTTTAAGTAGTTCTAAGTTCTAGGGGACTGATGACCTCAGAAGTTAAGTCCCATAGTGCTCAGAGCCATTTGAACCATTTTTGAACCAATGACGTTTATGCATGGGGGTAGCTTTGAGTCTCGCGTTGTGTGCTATAGTGTTTTGGTCGCGGTGGGTGGTAAAAATTGTAATGTGAACGTAATTAAGACTCGTCGCTGCCAACACAAATTGCTTGGTTTAATCTCTGCCTATCGCTTCACAATATTATTTATAATAATCGGAGATAGAAAACAAAGGAAAAACTGCTCACGAAAAGTATGATTCAGTTCCAAATCAGCATTTAAAGGAGGAGTAATTAATATCTTTGTGTAACAGTAAAGAACGTGAAAATATGTTGGAGCAAAATGCCCAAACGGAAAAGAAACTTTTCTCGATCCCGTTTAGTATCGAAAAGACAAACGATTGCGTGGAACAACGAATCCGATCAAGAAAACGAAGCATGTCTAGCAGTGTTACGACGAAATTCTCAACGAAGAAGAAATAATCGAATAGAAAGCAACGTGACGTTAATAAATAGACAGATTGGAGAAGAAAGCAGTCATAAAGAAAAACAGGAAAAAGATCCAATAGCAGTAGAAGTGATGAACAGAATACGGACGTTAGGAAATCAAGATGCTGCACAATCATTGAAGACATCTTCAAATGCTGGATACGCAAGGCAGCAAGGACGTCTCTGTCTTAAAAATCAGGCATTTCATTAGTATTCAACTATAAAATATAATGAACGTCCAAGTATCGCAGTCGGTAGAATGGCTAAACAATGTAGATATTGTAAGGCGAAAAAAGTTAAAGGAGAAACGCCAAGTATATGCTGCTCCAGTGGTAAAATTACATTTCCAGCACCTGAAGTTTTTGAATACGTGAAAGGCGAAATGATGATATCGAAAGACTTTTTGAAAAAAATAAGGCGCTATAACGCATGCTCCTAAATGATATCATTTGGAGGAACAGCAATCACCGAGAAGGTAGGATTGAACTCGGACAAGTGTACCATAAATGGATCATTGTTACCACTTACAAATGAAACACCGAAGATTTGTCAAGTTTACTTTGTAGGAAATGAAGATCATGAAGCCGATCATCCCTCTTTGAACATTACCGGATTGGATCGAGATGTAATTCAGGATCTACAACGTTTCCTACGTAAAGATAATGAATTGTCACGAATGTTTAAAGTCAGATCGGAAATATGGTCGCAGATATTTACGGAATAATAATTCAAGCTAAGAGACCAACAGCGAGCATGAAAGACGGCTCACAGCACCTCAATCAAATGAAGTGGCCGCTGTAATTGTGGGCAATGAGATTAGCTATCGTGATAATGTGATACAGCGAAGGAGCACATATTTGTTTCAGCGTGTCGCTCAAACAAATCGCTTTTATGACGCCTTAAAATATCCAGGGCCAAACTTTTCACTATTGCGGAGTTAATTTGAAGGAACCCAGTTTCTCACATGGTCATCTATACGTTACGTGTTCACGCATCGGACGAGCAAAAAATATATAGGTGTATGCGCCACACAGCCAAACATCAATTATATTATATAAGAATGTAATTTAATGCAATGGATTTATATGTAAGATATTTGCCCGAAAAAAAGAAAATGTCTTTTTCTGCAATTTTTCTATCCCTTATTACATTTATAAGCTACCGAAAGAAATTTAAAACCCTAGCGAAGTCGGTTGTTATCAGCTGGTTTGCAAATAAGACCTTAGGGAAAACTGAACATAAAACTTTACAGAACATTTCAGAGCTGGCACATAAATTAGGAAAGATAACGCCATCTGTATTTGGTATATAGTGATAAGAAACTCCGCGATGAGGCCTTAAAGACAACGCGGTAGTCGACCGACAGTCAGATCATCCTCATAATTCACCATCGCAAGTGGTATGGTATGGCATGAGGACAGCACACCGCTCTCCCGACGTTTAGATCTTGGAGCCGCTACCTTTAGATCAGGTAGCTCCTCAACTGGCATCACGAGGCTCAGTTCACCCTAGTCCAGTCATCTCACCAGAAAAACATACCTGGCAGTGCCGGCAACCGAAACCGGGTCCCCCGGATGAGAGTCTGTCGTTTTGATCCCTTGACTACGAAGGCAGACAGTAAAATATTACACAGAGGATTTTTAATTCAGAAATTTCGTTTGAATGTTGAGTGTGAGAGGCTTGTGTTAAGCCTCAGGTATGAACAGCAAGTGTCGGAAATACAACAGCGGCAGGATCGTGGCCTATCGAGACTGGGTTTTATTTGTTTCTCGGAGATGGAGCTCGCGTTGTTCAGAATCCCACAACTGTCATGAGAATATGGAATCTATGGGCTCCGGGGAGGACACACAACGCAAAATAGGCTCCTTAATACCAGTGCCTGAGAGAACAGACATACCGGTTTGTTAGCGCGGCCTTACGAGATCGCTTAGCGGCGTCACGTATGTTGAGGCATAAAAAGGGCTTTATTACAGAAAGACAAGTATCCTCTTGGACAGTGCTTAGGACGTGTGGAGCCCTACGGATTTTCCGATGTCCTGCGTTCGGGTCTTGATCCAATCTGCATGGAAGTTTCATATCTACACACACTCGGCTTCAGAGTGAAAATCTGATCCTGGGAACATCCTCCAGGATGTGGCTAAGCCATGTCTACACACTATCCTTTCTTCCAGGAGTGCTAGTTTTGCATGTTTAGTAGGAGAGTTTCCGTGAAGTTTGGAAGGAAGGAGGTGAGGTACTGATTGGGAGTAAAGCATTCTGGACGAGTTCTGAGTCGTACTTGGGTAGTTCAGTTGGTACAACACTTGACCTTGAAAGGAAAAGGTTCCGAGTTCGAGTTTCGGTCCGGCATACAGTTTAAGTCTGCCAGGAAGTTCAGGAACGAACATTGACAGAAAATTCATCATATGGGCTCAGCACCTGTCATAGTGTATTGGGGTTCCATTGTCTATCTAACACGATCACTTCTCGTTCACATAGCGGCTAATTTGGACAGCAGGCTTCACATTTCCGACACGTGAAGGCCGGCGGCTGCAACCTATGTTCGATTACCGTAACGTTATCTTTCGAAAAGATTACTCAAGACCAAATGCTGCCCGTGCTCTCCTGATGCACCTTGATGCAGAGAATGTTCGACTAATGCCCTGGCCAGCACGTTGTCCAGATCTTGCACCAACTGAAAACATCTTGGTTGTGAGTTACTGGCACTCCGACATTCGCCAGCCACCACAACTGATAAACTCTAGCAAGAGTGCAAAGCAGTACGGAACGTTGTACCCATTTTTGTCATTTAAGCTCAGTTCGCCTCGATGCTCAACCAGATTAGAAACATTGTTCTCACCTTGGATGACAGGTCCGTGAGTAGTGAGACAAAGTTCGTGTCACCCCACTCTCCATAGTTGCCAGATGTATCCAAGGTAGCGGCGATGACTTCGTCCGCGATGGCGGCCTGTAGACTTGGCAACAGTGCATGACATCATCCAAGATGGTGGATTTTGGGCTACCTCCACTAACCTAACCCCCTCCCTTTCCCCCCTTCCCCCAGAAAATGGAGGGAAGCTTAAATTCCATCAGGACAAATACTACACACCTCTACTGATCCTGGAAACATCCTCCAGGTTGTGGCTAAGCCATGTCTGCACACTATCCTTTCTTCCAGGAGTGCTAGTCTTGCAAGTTTAGTAGGAGAGTTTCCGTGAAGTTTGGAAGGTAGGAGATGAGGTACTGATTGGGAGTAAAGCAGTCTGGATGAGTGCTGAGTCGTACTTGGGTAGTTCAGTTGGTAGAACACTTGCCCTTGAAAGGAAAAGGTTCTGAGTTCGAGTATCAGTCCAGCATACAGTTTAAGTCTGCAAGGAAGTTCAAGAATGAACATTGACAGAAAAGCCATCATATGGACTCAGCACCTGTCGTCGTGTATTGGGGGGCCATTGTCTACGCAACACGAAAACTTCTCGTTCACATAGCGGAACAGGGCGAGAAAATAGGTCACTTGGGCAACCTCCATTAACCTAAGTAACCCGATTGCCACCTATCCTTAAGAACTGGCAAGAAGTTTAAATTTTGGAGGGAAGATAGGTCAACTGGGCTATCTCTACTAATCTAAGAAAGTGGCAGACCTGCTTGCAAAATAATGCAACAGACATGCAGACAACGTGCGCAGGCACCGCTCACTGCTCCCTGTCCACTGGACTGCACAGGAGGCTACCGCACAGGCTTTCAGAAGTCGGGATGCATTGGCAGCTGCCAAGCCACGCACAGGAGCCTGTTCGGGTCCCTCAACCCTGAGGCGGCGGCATCCCTTTCATTCTTGACACTGCAGAGAGCACACACACGTCGACGCCGCCGCGAGCCAGCGCCGGACGCAGGCCAGTGTTACCAATCGCTTTCACGCCACTGCTGCCTACAGAAAGCAGGTGAAAGTTGGGTCTATTTTCGGGTATACAGTCCGAGTTCTTCGAGTGTTATACTGACGTCACAAAACTCCAAGGTGCGCTCACGTCAGTCCCATATGCGAGACGCCTCTGGGCAGCAGATGTGTTTACCCTTGCTGACGCAATACCTGTGGATACTGACATTACAGAATAGCACAGGGTGCATTGTTCCTAGCGATCCTAATGGGGCATGCGAGCTGCGTCTAGCCATGCATGCATACCCAGCGCGGCTGACGCATCACGCTAAAAATGTTCTTCCTGCTATCAATATACATTCTCACCGCTAAAAGCCTGTGCACGCTCGCAAAAACACCTTTAATCATAAAAGCATTCTTGTTGTTTGGAAAGAGAGCACTCCCTACTATTCACAGACCAGGAGGGGGGGGGGGGGGTTGTAAATCAGAACAATTACACAAACAGAATTCGAAGCACAGTCTTAGAGAAGAGAAATAAATAGCCAGAATTTTCGGTATCCTGCAGCTACAGGTCTGAAGATATCCTAATGCCACAGTGGCAGATGAGTGACGGCTTCCCCACCAGAGATGGAGGGTCTGCTTCAACTTGTCTTTGAACACTTGCTTTCTCAAAACTTTCCATACGTACCTTGCCTCTGTTCTGTTCGAATCAGTTTGTAGACTCTCCTAATTCCCAGCACAAAGGATGTCTTGTGAATGAATAGAGCATTATGTTTGTATTTTGTACAGATCACCATATTGCACTGACAATTAAATCCTACAAAGTAGCCTACAGATCGTCAAATATGGAAAGACTCTTACTCAATTACACTGCTTTCCCACTGAGGACAGGAACTTGAATATTAGAGTGCAAAACAGATCTCCAACCCAGCAATATATCACTGCGTACCATGTCGATGTAGTAAACATACAATTTGTATCCTGCACCATACAAAATCAGTCCTTTCACATTATTCCTACATATATACCGCAAAGACAGACAGCACTGTATACACTCCTCGCAGCACTAGAAATTTTCTGCAAGGTCAGCGGACATCGGCGCCCATCGGGTGACCAAAGCGCCCTCTGCGGACCAAAGTCACTCTCAGAACTGTTCTACAATTTGGGCTCGTTTCCTCTCGGCACAAACGTGTCACTGTTTCTGGTTCGGACCTGCTTGCTTGCTTGCTTTTTCTACACCCATCTCCAGACTCTGGGATTACAAGAACACATGCATTTTTGCATGGTTTGCCATAATATTATACAATTTTCGCGGTACTTCTTGATATCAGGCACACAGCAGTATCCTACTGATCGCTCACGCAACATAATTCCGATGGTATAGACTGGAAATTACTTCTCTACAAAGCCAAAACTTAAGTCAGGTGAAGCATGCTGTAAACCACTGACTAACTAGCAATCTTGTCACGTCAGCGAGTTCGTTGACATGGAAACTCGAAAAAAAATGGAAAAAAGTGCTATTTCCACTCGTGGAATACCGATGTCGGCGATGTGGCAGATTCCAAATCATCCTTATAATTTACAAAGCCAACTAAGGTGTTTCTCATATCTAGAGAACCGGCAAACGTGTCTTCCACATGCCAGATGCACACACCACAATCAATGTTCCCTCAACTAAATAAAGGCGCGAAATGTGCAGAAGCAGTCAACTAACAATTTACATCTGAGGGAATAACGATCCAGCGCAAACACACCTCCATATTAAATCTCCTCAGATTTCCATGCGATCACAAAAGCTATCCAACACATACTAAGTATTAGTCCGCTATTCAGTAGTCTAGAGGACAACACGTCAGCTACATTCCTGCACTCCAACAGACCTTTCCATTCGGACGGCTCCTACTGTTAACAGGAAACGTGAATCATTCCCACACAGATCACTGACGCTGCAAGTCTCATTTATATTTTATCCCTGTATTTACAACTAAATGTTATGATCACAGTCTCAGTTGAATGACATTTGACAATGAGCAAAGTATCGGAAATACACCCACTTGATGGCTGTGGCTCTGGAAATAGAAATATGAGTACCATTCTTATGACTTGACATACTCTTCCCTTTGCTATCACAGTACTCGACGTCAAATCCATACTTTCCTTATTCATGTGACTTAGTCATTTGCTTTGGACATGTTGGAAAATAAACACATACTTTATAAGCCTGATGCTCAAGGTGAACCTATCATGCAACCTCTACTACTAAATATAATACTTCATCAATAACTGATTGTTGGTGATACGAAGTAATAGTGGCTGTAAATCAACGATTGGTGGACATATCTCACAAGTTTTTCTTGTGAGTGCTACCACCATGTCTTAGAAAGAGAAGGTTCAATCATCTTACAAACTACCAGATGCTAGGAAAACCCGCTCCCAACAACTACTGTATGTTACTGTCACAAGTGGTCTTGGTTCTACATGTGCACACAAGTATCCATGTTAAAAGCTATATCGGCTTTATAAAACCACGTATGGCATTACCTACAAATCATGTGGTTTCTCCACACAAATACCAAGACGGTGATAGCCAGAGTGTATATTATCAGACCAGCAGCCCTGTTACACATAGCCCACGATTCAGCCTTGTCATAAAATCGCTGAATTTTGAAAGTGATTCGGCTAAGGAAAGTGGTATGAAACCGCTATCTGCAATCCCCTCAGGCCGCCGCCACTATATATTTCTCCATTATTTGTAACATATTCTGTCTCAATACCATGCCAGAGGTTCTGCGATATATCCACTGAGTTATAGGCGATGACTGACTGAGAAGGATCATAAACAGTAGTAGATGGTACGCTGGTTGAGGTCATAAGAAATATGCACTAGTTTTTCAGATCTCTAGTGCCACGCTATCCACTAGAAATGATATCTATGATTTGGAATCAAGTCTTTCCATTCAACCACACACATGCGTTGGATCCTACGGAGAAGTCTTTTAATGATTACAGCCACAAGTGAATCATATTTCTGGCACTCTCGTGTTTCAAAACAAGTCACTTTTCTCGAACCTATCTGCTACAGTAAAATCACCACCTTGTTTTAGGTAGCCCCTATGCATCCTGTAACAGCCCCCTCAGACTCTGCACTACCATCCCTGCAGCTTTGCACACTTGATTGTTCCAATGTAAGTTGGAACTAAGTATGGGTCAGAAGAATACTACATTTACCACCTTCTGCAACCCGTGCAGAAACAGGGGAAGATGAGCTACTGTGACAGAATTGTGTTTTGACAATTCGACGGAAACGAAGCCTGCTCCAGCAACAAGATGTAGTATAAAAGTCAGTACTGGAACTGGGGGAGTGATGTGGATTTTGCTACTGCATTGTGGTGCTTTTCCAAACTACACTGCATTGTGGTGTTTCTCCAAACTACAAGCAGGTACTATAGATCCACGTCCCTCAGGGCCCATCCACATCGATGACCTCACCATTCTATCATCATTATTCTATTCCATCCACCAGAAAAAAATTATGAGCAATAAAAGCTCCACTAACTTCATCCGATAGAGAACTCAATAAGATTTTTACCACATCTCTCTCTTCCCATATATCAAAAAAATTGATCTGATTTACTCCACCCCTCCCCCGTCTGAGCTTAGAGGGTGCTCTCTTTCCAAACAACATTAAAAGCTTTTATGATTAACGGTGTTTATGCGAGCATGCACAGGCTTTTAGCGGTGAGAAAGTTTAATGTTATTTCACAGGATGTGTAAGCCCCAATGGGTACTCGTGCACAGCTAGATGCAGCTCGCATGCTCTATTAGAATCGCTAGGAACAATGCACCCTATGCTATTCTGTGACATCAGTATCTGCAGGTATCGCGTCAGCAACAGTAAACACATGTGCTGCCCAGAGGCGTCTCACATATGGGACTGGTGTGTGTGCACCTTGGAGTTCTGTGATGTCAGTACAACACTCAAAGAACTCTAACTGTACACCTGAAAACAGACCCAACTTTCACCTGCTCGCTGTAGGCAGCAGTGGCATGAGAGCAATGGCTCATACAGGACTGCGTCTGGTGGTGGCTGGCGGTGGTGTCAACATGCGTGAGCCCTTAGAGCATCTGCACTCTGCACATAGGTCTTTGCTCCCATCTGGTCACATCACCAATGGTGCCTAGGTGATTACGTATTTCGAGAGGAATTTCTCAGGTTTCAAGTATGAAAGGGATGCTGCTGCCTCATACTTGAGGGAGCCAAATGGGCAATTGTGCATGGTTTGGCAGCTGCCGGTGCATCCCAACTTCTGGGAGCATGTGTGGTAGCCTCCTGTGCAGGACAGTGCACAGGGGTCGGCAGGTGGTGCCTGCGCACATTATTTGCGTGTCTGTTCAAATGGCCCTGAGCACTATGCGACTTAACTTCTGAGGTTATCAGTCGCCTAGAACTTTGAACTAATTAAACCTAACTAACCTAAGGACATCACACACATCCATGCCCGAGGCAGGAATCGAACCTGCGACCATAGCGGTCTCTCAGCTCCAGACTGCAGCGCCTAGAATTGCATGGCCACTCTGGCCGGCTCCATGTCTGTCGCATTATATTGCGAACAGGTCTGTAGGTTGTGCTACGCGTTATTTGGACAGTTTACAAGTTGGTTTCTTGTCTGAACATCAGTGTACTGCATTTTTAGGAGGAGTTTGCATGTCTGTGTGCTGTGTACTGAAATTATTTCGGTAATTTAGGAGTTGTTTGAGTGTCTGCAGGGCGTTATTTCTGTAATTTACGAGTAGCAGGCTGTAGGCTGTGTGGTGTGACCCCAAGCATGTCTGAGCATGTGTTTTGTATCAGTGTGATAAATGTACTATCTAAAATCGATCCTTAAATAAATTGTTCCAAAATAAATAAAGCACACTCCTTCCTCTCTCCAGCAGCCCAGTGCAGGCTGAGTCATTTTCCCCTCCAGACAGCCATCTTCGGTTACATCATGGAATGGACAACAGTGCCATCTAGTGGTGGTACTGTGCACTAGGTCAGTTGGACTCTGGACCCCATGGCGACCACACTGTTTCCCTCCATTTCCCTGTGCCATCTTGGATTATGCCACGGAATGGACGACAGCACCCTCTGGTGGCAGTACTGTGTACTAGGTCAGTTGGACTCCTGACCCCATGGCGACCACACTGTTTCCCGCCATACCCCCCCCCCCCTCGCCATTCCCCCCCCCCCCCCCCCAACCCAGACCAGCATCTTGGATTATGTCACAGAACAGATGACAGTGTCCTCTGGTGGCAGTACTGTGTACGGGGTCGGTTGGACTGCGGACCCCATGGTGACTACACTTGATCATGGTAGTGCCTCTAATTGTTTGAATAAATAGTGCATGCAAAATAAAAACTTATGTCCAGCACAGGTCGAGTCCTCATCCTGCCATTTCCTAGGAAATAGTGGTGCTCAGATGACTTAGGTTAGTGGAGGTAGCCTAACTGCCCTTTCTTTCCTGCTATTTTATTAGGTTAATGGAGATATAGCCCAATTGACCTATCTTCCCTCCAAAATTCGAACTTCTTGCCAGTTCCTAGGAAGATGTGGCGGTCAGATGACTTAGGTTAGTGGAGGTAGCCCAAGTGACCTATTTTCTAGCCATGTTCTTAGGTTAGTAGAGGTGTGTTGCATTGTCTTGATGGAATCTGAACTTCCTGCCATTTTTTAGGGGAGGCGGGAGGGGTGGGGTTAGGTTAGTGGAGGTAGCCCAATTGACCTATCTTCCCGCCAAAATCCGCCGTCTTGGATGATATAATGCGCTGTTTCCAAGTCTACTGGCTGCCATCGTAGATGACGTCATGGCCGCCATCTTGGATACATCTGGCAACAATGGAGAGTGGGGTGACACGAACCTCGTCCCACTACTTCTGTGAACTAACTTCCACTTTCTTTACACCATCAAATCACCTACAAATTTAATCATGTGTTCCTGCTGCTATACTATATTCGATCAAGAAGTTAAATTTGCTACCGTTCCTGGTGTTTCAAAAGCAGTGAGGCAACATTAATAAAATAGTGATATTATTAAATTTGTAATGAACAGGGGACCCGGGCGAAACTTCCGCACTTTCATAGTTTTAAATAATGACAGTATTTGGAATAATTGTGGTCGTTGGGAGAAGGGTAGTTATGGGAACGAAGAGAAAACGTTTTTAAAAATGAACCGAACGGCGTGAATTAATAATCAATTTATGATACATCCTTGTACATATATTTCTATGTCTCCAAAAATGTCTTCTGCGTTTGGAATGTTTGTCCCTACTTGTACGACGGGCAGATGTCAGAGACTGTTGGTGGGGCCACATAACATATAACTTTAAATCGACAATTATTTTCAGTTTCAGTAAAAATGTTGAGTCCTAGCAACGATAGCTAAATCACAAATCAGGGCGACAACGACGAATATGTTCGTCGTTTCGGAAAGTATATTCGTTAAGAAAAGCCAACTTCAACGACAGGCAGAGATAATGGACTGCCATAGTGGTCGCGTTTACTATCTATGACAATGGTATACACAAATTATCCAGTTGATAGGTAGTTTAAAGCAAATAAAATGGGGTTCCTTATTCGTGGTTAATAAGTTAACTTCGTAAAATATAGGCATGAAGGTACACTTAGTTAACGTAGTTAAAAGACGCTTTTATGTTGAATTTTCTCAAATAGTAAGTTTAAGAGCAAAATCGGTATGCAGTTCCTGAAGCCGGTTAACAAACCTTTCTAACGATACCTCATTCATGTTTCTGTTGAGAAAAAGAGATGTAGACTTGAGAAATAGTTTATATGATGTAATGAACGATGATCAGTTCTAGTGTTTACTTCTCCTTTTCTAAAAGTTTATTTTAACGTTTTGCAACATTACAACAGAATTGACATATGGATCTTTGTGAGTGTAAAATGAAATGCTGCCAGTTAGTTGCAGAAATGAAAGGTTTATTCAAACCCCTTGTCCTAGGTTTCGACCTGTTTAAAAACGTCTTGGTCATAAGGATCAATGGTTACACGTACAATAGTTAACTTTAGACACATGCGGAAATGTGGGTGTACAGAGAAAAAGTGAAAAATAACTAATTAATTACACTTACTGGTACGGCGAGTTGAAAAAGAGAGAAAGGGAGATACAGACGGGCATATGAGAAACCCTTTTCCTCTACAATTTCCCTCCTTCATACCTTCTCTGTGTTATCACAGATGATGTGCCACTGACCTCATTGGAGTACACGCGAGATGCCTATTTGCTTCCACCGCCCTGAGTGGACTGCGTAAGTTCTAATAAACGTTCATCAACCTGCAGTGTTCTATAGTTGTTGTTCCCTGCGCAGAAAACAGCGCGTAAGTCTTGAGTCCGTTACTTTGAGGCTGTAATAAACTCTTAGCAAGGAACCGCGGCCCCACCGTGCACATCTTTTGAATGACTTCCTTCAGGATAACGACATCGCTCGACTAGAGTGGCCAACATGTTCTCCAGACATGTACCCTATCGAAAATGCCTGGGGTGGATGAAAAGGGATATTTATGGACGACGTGACCCACCAACCACTCTGGGGGATCTACGCCGAATCGCCGTTGAGGAGTGGGACAATCTGGACCAACTGGGCCTTGATGAACTTGTGCATAGTATGCCACGACGAATACAGGCATCCAAGAGGACGTGCTACTGGGTATTAGAGGTACCGGTGTGTACAGCAATCTGGACCACCACCTCTGAAGGACTCGCTGTATAGTGGTACAAAATGCAATGTGTGGTTTTCATGAGCGATAAAAAAGGCTGAAATGATGTTTATGTTGATCTCTATTCCAGTTTTCTGCACAGGTTCCGGAACTTTCGGAACCGAGGTGATGCAAAACTTTTTTTTTTGATGTGTGTATTTACGTTATCAACCCATTATTGGGACAGTAACAGATAGAGGAAAATGACATGTTCATTATCTCTTGTATCACTAAAATCCCCCAACTTTATCCTCAAGCAGATTCGATTCTACAGTAGCTGCATTCAGCCATGAGCCATGCTCAAGATTCCGAAACCTGTACCATCTCCGAATCAATTCATCCTGTATGGATAAATTAGCATAAATTTAGAATGTAGCTATCTGTTTAAATATTGCTCGAACATATTGCTCTCTTTTTTTTAGGAAGCTGCTTGACGACGACGAAGCGATGAAAAACCCGGTTACTTTCCAAAATGGAAAATCTGATAAAAGTATAATAAATCACAATAATATGGCTAACGTAAACAGAAGGGATCATCTTTTAACCATTGCGTACATGCATATTTATGCAAACAGGACCTGACGGAATTTATTTAGCTTTATGGGAATCGCTGCTGTTCAGTGCTGTAGTATTTCGCAGGAGACTTCAGATTTATAAAGGGTATTATACCTCCAACATGCGTGCAGCTGCTTTGGTCGTGCAGCTCGGGGTTTGTTGAGGTTGTCATAAAATGAAATCCATTTTACGCTTCTGTAGAAGAAAAGTTTAGTGGTAAGCTGTCACATGTCTGTGTTACCGCAAAGATAAGCGGAACAGTAGAGGTGTACATAGCCCTCATAAGTGCTTTTGTCGACGGAAACAATTCTTCCGTGAGATACAGCAGCAAGACGACTGTCAAAAGCTGCCAGTAAATACAGCAAGCTTGATGTAGCTGTAATCACGCAGTAAGGGGACAGTAACTGTCTTATATGCGTGATGCTCTTCAATTTACGAGTTGTTATGGTCACTAATGATGCGAATTGGCTAGGGAAGATAAACAACTGAATGAAGAATATATTTGTGATTCTTTAGATACGATTTCAACGAACAGATATTTTTCTATTGGAAGAAGCAGTAATGAGACAGGAAAATGTAGGAACGGAGAAGATTAAGATCCGACCGAAGTGTCGCGGTGGTTAATACTGGATTCATATTCAGGATAGCTGGAATTTAGATCCATTCTCCAGTCACTCCAGTCATCCTGCTTTAGATTTTGTAACACATACATAAAACGCTTCAAACGAATGCCCGTTGTTTCTTCAAACTGACAGTTCTGTGGTGACCTACGGTTTGACATGGAATCCAATTTATACTAGATGATATTTTAACATAGACAAAATTTTGTCCTTCGAAAAAATTAATGTTATATAAATCGCTACAAAATGTCATAGGGCAGAAAGAAGATTAAATCACGAATATTTAGATCTGTAGTATAGCATCTCTCGTGGGGCTGCCGAGACCGTTAAATGACAAAAAAGAGAATTATAGGATACTACTAAGGGACAGAGTCGAAATTTCTCTCTCTGTTGGATTTAGGTATGAAGAACTTGTGGCCCATCGTTACACAAAGGATGCGAAAGGCTAAAGCTGCCTTTCTTCACAAAGACATAACCAATACATACATATTAATAAGTTATTACCTTTGGAGGAGTGAATGGATGAAATAATTAATTAAATATGGCTTATCCTTTGAGTACCTAATTTTAGTCGGCCAATTCAATGTAGTAATTGTTAATTGTTGGAACAGGTAGCCATCTCATTAAACTGTCCTCCTCCCTCCTCCCCACTTCTATTTTCGTCTTGTTAAGTGCGAATCGATAGCACATATATTTAAATTAACAGTAAAGTTGCAAATAAGGGCAGGAAAGCTACCGCGAATGTAGTGGTGTAATAAAGCCAGCGCCTGTTTTGGCCGTTGGGTGGAGGGACCCTTTCCTGTATGGTTGGTCCTTAATTAAGTACTACTTAAGTACTGACTAGCAGTAGAAGAACAATGTGCTATAAAGGTTTATTGTGTATGTTTTCTCCAGTGTATTGGTGCATTATATTTCAAGACATCCTTTGGGTATAACAGGTGCTAATGTCAGTAAAATAAAAACTGTTGTAGCAGTCAAATTTCGACTACATTCCTTGAGTCAAAATATTAATAAACACTTTTATTTGTTTTTTTCCTCATAAATGTACGCACTGTGTTGGGTAATAACAACAGGAAGGTCATACGTTATCCTGTGAAAATCACAGTTAACAGGAAATCCACTACCAGCAACACTGAATGAATGATGATGTCCCATACTCCGAGGAGCGTAGGGGACGATGCGGGAGACCCGCACCGCTGTACTAGGCAAGGTCCTAGTGGAGGTGGTTTGCCATTGCCTTCCTCCTACCGTAATGGGGATGAATGATGATGATGAAGACGACACAACAACACCCAGTCATCACGAGGCAGGAAATATCCCTGACCCCGCCGGGAATCGAACCCGGGACCTCGTGCGCGGGAAGCGAGAACGAAACCGCAAGACCACGAGCTGCGGACAGTAACATTACAGGACATGAATCCCTCCTGCAAGTAGATGAAGAAGTACGAATTGCTTACGCAAGAGGTAAACTATATAATCCTTCATAATGTGTGTGAATTAATTTCGCACGGCCTGCGGCACCTCCCTGAAAGACTATTCCCCCAACATTTCACGCCTTAGCTAACATCACCCACTCGCCTCTTCACTCCTGCCATTCCGCAATCACTGCAACGTTTATGTAGTGAACTCTCTCATACTTGCACTTTAAGATAGCAGGATGAATCACAGTGTTGGTTTAGAAGGTAATTTTCCATCTTTTGAACCTGAGGGTAGTTAATGCCAGTCTGTTATTCAAAAGCGGCAGTTCAAGTCTAAGTTTTACTCCGCGGTTATCGGCTTTTGCGGTGATAGAAGAACAAAACATGTTTTAATTGCAGCCGCCGTTGTTCTTTCTATATGACATTAAATAAAAGTCGACAATGTCAAAATCTCAGTTTACAAAGCTCTTGGACATGTCAGAAAAGATAGAGGAGGAATAATCTCAATTAACAGAGAAAAACGATACTGCAAGGAAAGAGGCTATTGTTAAATAGCAAGAGAATAAGCATTCAAACCCAGTGCTTCATCTAGTATAAACAGATAGTATAGAAAAAGAAAGGAATTCCATTTGGGAATTCACAAATTTTAATAAAATATTTCACTGTGTAGACAAAAGTTGCCGAAAGTGTCTATGTTGACGCAAATATTATTACACAAACTACAAAAATGTTGCCGTCTGAGGAAGATATAAGTTAAAGAAACAATGTGTTATGTTCCAAATGATATTTTACACGTAAAGTCCTATCTATGGTGTATGACGACAACGGCTCTCTGGGTGCAACAATTAGACACTGGAGATGAAGACACAATGTTTCTAGCCTACATTTTTCTATCCAAACTCTTATACAAGAAAATGAGGTTAAACAGCTTATGACAATGCAGCTGCCGCATCAGCTGGCCTCCAATTATAATTTTTTAATTTTCAGTTAGTTTATCCGAGATGGCTTGAGAAACCTGCAGCTTTTTAGGAAGTTACCTGTTTGGGAAAAGGGTTTGAAACAGGCAGACTTTTCTAGAGTGAACTATTTATTTTACCATAACTAATTAATTTTCCGAGGGCATCATATTCTTATGAAATTTTACTTTGAAATACGCGCAGCGTAAGAAATGTTTGCCGCAGTTAGAAACAGGTTATGGAAATAAATCATTCAACGGAAGATTTGCTGATTGCAGCGTCTTTTCTGATTGTTGTACTAACGGAAAACGATACAGTTCGGTTAAAGATCCTCATTGGTGGGATCTCATTAGTGCAACTGTCACATTTCTAGTATCTTGGGTGTTATGTATCTTAAGAGGATGACAAAGATATAATTATTAAAAAAGACGCTTACTAACAAGATATGTGAAAGGACTACAACAATGCAGGAAAAGGAGGTCAAGAGTCTGAAACGAAATTCTACGAAGTGATTACAGTTCCTGCGTCAGTATTTTGGGAAGTATTGAGCCCCAATTAAGAAATATATTAAGAAACTGCAAAGATCATAAATTAAGTTCTTCAGATCGTCAGTAAGGTGAAGCACAATAGCTAACACTAGAAAGTACAGTAGAATGATCACCAAACTTTTTGGTCCTTAGACTTCCGGTTTCGGACAGCGATGACCATCTTCAGACCTGCAGCAAAACATGGAAAAACCAAATAGAACTAGTGCACAGTTTGCATTTTAAAACTATAAAACATGCCTTAATGAAAAGTATTACTTTCATGCACGTGGGAAACATGCGTCTAAAATACGGCGAGGTGTACACGCATGCATACATACTGGGTAACAATTAGTGAACTACACGAAATAAAATAGTCATACCTTCTGAACATTTTGTGTTAGGACGTTAAAACTACGGGGTAGGCGGCGGGGAATGATGGGAAATGGGAATTAGTATGCGCATGTGTGGTTTGGTTTAGCGACGAAGCCCACTTTCATTTGGATGGGTGCGTTAATAAGCAAAATTGGTGCATTTGGGGGCTGATACTCCGCATTTCGCGATCGAGAATTCTCCTCGCCATCAACGGGTGACTGTGTAGTGTGCAATGTCCAGTCAGAGTATAATCGACGCGATATTCCTTGGTGGTACTATGACTACAGAATGGTAGGTGAAGGTTTTGGATGATGATTTCATCCCCATTATCCAAAGTGACTCTGGTTTCGACAGGAAGTGGTTCATAAAAGACGGAGCTCGACGCCATCGAAGCAGGAGAGTGCTTGATGTCCTGAAGGAGCACTTTGGGGACCAGATTCTGACTCTGTGGTACCCAGAGGACACTGGCATGAACCTCGATTGGCCGCCATATTCTCCGGATCTAAATACATGCGACTCGTTTTTGTGCGGCTACATCAAAGATAACGTGTACAGAAATAACCCCAAAACCATTGCTGAGCTGAAAACAGCCATTCAAGAAGTCATCGACAGCATAGATATTTAGACACTTCTGCGGGTCATGTAGGATTTCGTTATATATCTGCGCCATGTCATCGCCAATTATGGCAAGCATATCGAACACGTCAAAATCTAAATCCGAATGTCTGTAGTGACGTTTACATGTTGAATAAAGTGTGTGCACGCCGTAGTTTGTAACTAATTTAAGTTTTTTTCATATAGTTCAATAATTGGCACCCTGTACATACATACACATCCAGCCACCGTAATTCCTGCAGATCATGGGCTGCTTCCACAAACTGCATCCATTCCATCTGTTTCTTCGGTCCCCAGTGCTGCCGGATTCTTTGCCAAGTCGTCTATTCAGCGTCGTCTTGTTCATCCTCGGGGCCATCTGGTGTTTGGTTTCTCCTCAAGTGCTTTCTTCACCTGTCTTTCTTCTGGCATACGAGCTACACTAGATTCTTTTGCTATTCAGCTTCTGTAATAATAATATTGTTGGTTGTTGTTGCATCATGAGGCAGTTTTTCTCATTCTTCCTCCTCCACCATTCTCCTTTATCTCAGACTGCTCGCCATATGTTTCCCATTACTCTTCTTTCAAATATTAATAGTTATTCCTTTTCTCGTTTAGTCGCACTCCAGGTTTCTGAACAGTAAATGACTGCTGGGAACATCGCTGTATTATATAATCATATCTTAGTATTTGCTGATATTGATTTTGAATTGAGGTTCTCCTTGAGGGAATACGTGCATTTCATCCTCACTCCTAGTATTATTTGATGTACATTTCTATGCTGTTGAAATGGAAAGCAGTGGTTGACAAGGAAGTGATACAGTTATGTAGCCTATTCCTCATTTTATATAAGCCATACATTGAGCAAGAAGTAAAGGCAACTAAAGAAAAATTTGGATAAGGAATTAAAGTTCAGGCGGAAGAAATAAAGACTTCGAGGTTTGCCGATGAAACTGTAATTCTATCAGAGACAGGAGAGGGCTTGGAAGAGCAGTTGAACGCAGTGGACAGTGTCTTGAAAAGAGGATGTAAGATGAACATCAACAAAAGCAAACCAAGTGTAATGAAATTTAGTCGAATTAAATCAGGCGATGCTAAAGTAATTGAATTAGGAAATGAGACATTAAAAGTAATAGATATTTTGTTTCTTAGGCCGTAAAATAAATAATTAGTGATGGGCGAAGTAGAGAAGATATCAGATGTAGACTGGTAATGGACAGAAAAGTGTTCTAAAAACAGGAATTTGCTAATGTCTATTATAAATTTGTGTGTTCAGAAGTCCTTATGAAGCTATTTGTTTGTTTGTCTGGAGTGTGGCCTCGTACGTAAGTGAAACGTGAACGATAAACAGCCCAGACAAGAACTGAATAGAAGGTTTAGAAATGTGATGTTGTAGAAAAAAGGTGAAGATTACATGGGTAGACTGCATAGCTAATGATGAGGAACTTAACAGAATTGTGGAGAGAAGAAATTTGTGGCACTACTTGAGTAAAAGAAGGGATCGCTTGATAAGACATATTCTGAGACATCAAGGAATCATCATTTTAGTATTGGCGTTTCTACATCTACATCTACATCTACATGATTACTGTGCAATTCACATTTAAGTGCTTGGCAGAGGATTCATCGAACCACAATCATACTATCTCTCTACCATTCCACTCCCGAACAGCGCGCGGGAAAAACGAACACCTAAACCTTTCTGCTCGAGCTCTGATTTCTCTTATTTTATTTTGATTATCATTCCTACCTATGTAGGTTGGGCTCAACAAAATATTTTCGCATTCGAAAGAGAAAGTTGGTGACTGAAATTTCTTAAATAGATCTCGCCGCGACGAAAAACGTCTTTGCTTTAATGACGTCCATCCCAACTCGCGTATCATATTTGTCACACTCTCTCCCCTATTACGTGATAATACAAAACGAGCTGCCCTTTTTTGCACCCTTTCGATGTCCTCCGTCAATCCCACCTGGTAAGGATCCCACACCGCGCAGCAATATTCTAACAGAGGACGAACGAGTGTAGTGTAAGCTGTCTCTCTAGTGGACTTGTTGCATCTTCTAAGTGTCCTGCCAATGAAACGCAACCTTTGGCTCGCCTTCCCCATAATATTATCTATGTGGTCTTTCCAACTGAAGTTGTTCGTAATTTTAACACCCAGGTACTTAGTTGAATTGACATCCTTGAGAATTGTACTATTTATCGAGTAATCGAATTACAACGGATTTCTTTTGGAATTAATGTGGATCACCTCACATTTTTCGTTATTTAGCGTCAACTGCCACCTGCCACACCATACAGCAATCTTTTCTAAATCGCTTTGCAACTGATACTGGTCTTCGGATGACCTTACTAGACGGTAAATTACAGCATCATCTGCGAACAACCTAAGAGAACTGCTCAGATTGTCACCAAGGTCATTTATATCAATCAGGAACAGCAGAGGTCCCAGGACGCTTCCCTGGGGAACACCTGATATCACTTCAATTTTACTCGATGTTTTGCCGTCTATTACTACGAACTGCGACCTCCCTGACAGGAAATCACGAATCCAGTCGCACAACTGAGACGATACCCCATAGCCCGCAGCTTGATTAGAAGTCGCTTGTGAGGAACGGTGTCAAAAGCTTTCCGGAAATCTAGAAATACGGAATCAACTTGAGATCCTCTGTCGATAGCGGCCATTACTTCGTGCGAATAAAGAGCTAGCTGCTTTCACAAGAACGATGTTTTCTGAAACCATGCTGATTACGTATCAATAGATCGTTCCCTTCGAGGTGATTCATAATGTTTGAATATAATATATGCTCCAAAACCCTACTGCAAACCGACGTCAATGATATAGGTCTGTAGTTCGATGGATTACTCCTACTACCCTTCTTAAACACTGGTGCGACCTGCGCAATTTTCCAATCTGTAGGTACAGATCTATCGGTGAGCGAGCGGTTGTATATGATTGCTAAGTAGGGAGCTATTGTATCAGCATAATCTGAAAGGAACCTAATCGGTATACAATCTGGACCTGAAGACTTGCCCGTATCAAGCGATTTGAGTTGCTTCGCAACCCCTAAGGTATCTACTTCTAAGAAGCTCATGCTAGCAGCTGTTCGTGTTTCAAATTCTGGAATATTCCATTCGTCTTCCCTGGTGAAGGAATTTAGAAAAACTACGTTCAATAACTCCGCTTTAGCGGCACAGTCGTCGGCAACAGTACCATCGACACTGCGCAGCGAAGGAATTGACTGCGTCTTGCCGCTTGTGTGCTTTACATACGACCAGAATTTCTTCGGATTTTCTACCAAATTTCGAGACAATGTTTCGTTGTGGAACCTATTAAAGGCGTCTCGCATTGAAGTCCGTGCCAAATTTCGCGCGTCTGTAACTTTTAGCCAATCTTCGGGATTTCGCGTTCTTCTGAACTTCGCATGCTTTTTCCGTTGCCTGTGCAACAGCGTTCGGACCTGTTTTGTGTACCATGGGGGATCGGTTCCATATCTTACCAATTTATGAGGTATGAATCTCTCAATTGCTATTGCTACTATATCTTTGAATTTGAGCCACATCTCGTCTACATTTGTATAGTCAGTTCGGAAGGAATGGAGATTGTCTCTTAAGAAGGCTTCTAGTGACACTTTATCCGCTTTTTTAAATAAAATTATTTCGCGTTTGTTTCGGGTGGATTTGGAAGAAACGGTATAGAGCGTAGCTACAACGACCTTGTGATCACTAATCCCTGTATCAGTCATGATGCTCTCTATTAGCTCTGGATTGTTTGTGGCTACGAGGTCAAGTGTGTTTTCGCAACCATTTACAATTCACGTGGGTTCGTGGACTAACTGCTCGAAATAATTTTCGGAGAAAGCATTTAGGACACTCTCGGAAGATGTTTTGTGCCTACCACCGGTTTTTAACAAATATTTTTGCCAACATATCGAGGGAAGGTTGAAGTCCCCACCAACTATAACCGCATGAGTGGGGTATTTATTTGTTACGAGACTCAAATTTTCTCTGAACTGTTCAGCAACTATATCATCGGAGTCTGGGGGTCGGTAGAAGGAGCCAATTATTAACTTCGTTCGGCTGTTAAGTATAACCTCCACCCATACCAATTCGCACGGAGTATCTACTTCTACTTCACTACAAGATAAAGCACTACTGACAGACACAAACACTCCACCACCAATTCTGCCTAATCTATCTTTTCTGAACACCTTCTGAGACTGGGGGGGGGGGGGGTAAAATATTTAGGAGAGCAAGAGATGAAGCAGAAGCAGTAGCCATTCGGAGACGAGGAGACTTGCACAGGATAGGACAGCGTAGAGCGCTGCATCAACCGTTTTTGGCCTGAGGACACGATTTCCCATTACGTATCAGTATCATGGCGGATTATTCTGTCCTTTGGGAAAATCTTTAGTTTTAAACTTTTGGATTCTTACACCGTAGTGTTTCTTGTAGACACTAGTCAACTGCCATCTGATGACGCTCTAATAAGCCAAAAACTATGTGATAATAATCATTGCTTGAACAAAATGAAGTTCGTTTGTGTTTCAGTATGAAACTGTTTTCCCAAGAATTGACGAAGAAATACATTACTATGATTTATTAATTCCAGGAACGTAACCTGCTCCGGTATACAGGCATCTTCAGAGACGAAATAAAGGCAGTGCTCAATACAGCTATTTCAAATCCAAACAATACCATCTGTGTCAGAAACAAGCGATACTCGTTTGTGTGACTGGAAGTAAATATTATAGGAGCGTCTAGTCGGAAATTTGGGTATAAGCCGAACTCATGTGTCAATAAAATGAATGGCGTGTTTCAAATTAAAAACACATTGATAAAGGAAAATGACTTCTGCCAACAAATATGACGCGGCTGTGGGCAAACGTAGAATATATTAAAGACAGAACACAGAAAATAAGTAGCTTGTTACTCCTGTGATAGTTTTGGTATGTTTTCGTTACCAGTATCATAATTAAATCTAATTTATTAGGTTATTCATTTACAACTTAAATATTTTGTTCGTATCGTGATTTTTTTTACGATTTCGGAGCCAAGAATTCAGTCCAGTACCAAGGAATTACACTGAGGTGACAAAAGTCCTGAGATACCTCCTAGTGTCGTGTTGGACCTGCTTTTGTCTGGCGTAGAGTAGCAGCTCGACTTGTCATGGACTCAACAAGTCGTTGGAAGTCCCCTGCAGAAGTACTGAGCCATGCTGCCTCTATAGCCGTCCGTAGTTTCCAAAGTGTCGCCGTTACAGGATTCTGTGCACGAACTGACACCTCGATTGTGCCCAATAAATATTCGATGGGATTCATGTCGGGCAATCTGGGTGGCGAAATCATTCGCTTGAACTGCTCAGAACGTTCGTCAAACCAGTCGCAAACAACTGTGTAAAATTCCAGTGTTGTTTGCGAATATGAAGTCCATACATGGCTGGAAATGGTATGCAAACAGCCGAACATAACCATTTCCAGTCAGTGGCCGAATCAGTTGGACCAGAGAACCCAGTCCATTAAATTTAAAGACAGCTCATACCATTATGGAGCCACTACCAGCTTGCACAGTGCCATCCATGTTGACAACTTGGATCCATGGCTTCGTGGGGTCTGCGCCACACTCGAACCCTACACATCAGCGCTTATCAACTGAAATCGGGACTCATTTGACCAGCCCACGGTTTTTCAATCGTTCCACGGTCCAACAGATACGGTCACGAGCCCAGGAGAAGCGCTGCATGCGATGTCGTGGTGTTAGCAAAGGCACTCGCGTCGGTCGTCTGCTGCTATAGCGCATTAACGCCATATTTCACCGCACTATCCTAACGGATACGTTCGTCGCAAGTCCCACAATGAATACTGCCGTTATTTCATGTAGTGTTGCTTGTCTGTTAGCACTGATAACGCAAACGCCGCTGCTCTCGGTCGGTAAGTGAAGGGCGCTGGGCACTGCTAAGTCCATGGTGAGAAGCAATTCCTGTACACTCTTGACACTATGGATCTCGAAATATTGAATTCCGTAACGATTTTCGAAATGGACTGTTCCATACGTGTAGCTCCAACTGCCATTCTGCGTTCAAAGTCTGTTGATTCCCGTCGTGCGGCCATAATCATGACGGAAACGCTTTCATATGAGTCTCCTGAGTACAAATGACAATTCCGCCAGTATACTGCTCTTTTATAGACATGTGTACGCGATACTATCGCCATCTGTATAAGCGCGTATAGCTATCCCACGTTTTTTGTCGCCTCAGTGCTTACGCTTACGCTTTACAAACGGGCCTGCCTTGGCCCGAGGTAGCGGAGTTTAAGCTGTTTGAGCTGTTCCTCCTGAAGTCCTCTCGGTTCGGAATGGTTTTTCTTCGCGTGTTGGTCTGTCCTCTGGTTTCTCTGGATGCAGCAGCTTATCTACCGGCTGATTCCGGCGGCTTCTTGTTCTTCTTCTTCTTATTACTGCTTCCTGACTGCCCGAATTCTATTCTCTTCAGGCGGGACCAGTCCACTGGCGGCGTCTGTGTCCGGATATACTTGACTGCTTCCTCAGTCATGTATTTCCAGTCCTCATCCGTGAAGATCGGGTGCTTGTTTATGAGCTCCAGATCTCCACGGCTGACGATTGCCCTCCCGCGCAGCTTCTGGTTTAAGGGTTCGCACCCCCGGTGGAAATCGTAAGGTTTGTGAGGAAGGGGAGGGGTGTTGTCTACCGTGAAAGGGTAGGGATGGTCATGATGAGGGTAGCCACCGTCTCGCAGGGAATCGGCGATCTTGGTGAGCACCTTCCTCACACAGTTCTTGTTAGGGAGGGGGAGGCACTCGAACGGCTCGTCTTCTTCTTCTCCCTCGGACTCCATCGGCACTTCCTGTGTCGTCTGCGTTTCCGCAGAGACAGGAGTGACGACTGCTTGTATGTCCTGCAGGTGCTGCTTCACCACTTCCGGCGGCGGCGGCGAGACGGACTGTACCACGTCCATGGGCGTCTCCCCGGTCTCCTGTATTGCTACAGGTTCCGGGGCGACGTCCGTTTGCGCGGACACATCCGTCTGCGTGGACACGTCCGTTTGCGTGGACACATCCACCCCAACTTGTCGTGCCACCGTGGGGGTGGCAACGGGGGCGGGTGTCTTCTTCTGCGTCGTCCGGATTTCTTCCCGCAACTCTTGCAGCTGCCGGTGGAGACCGACGATCTCCTTCTGCATGGCCGCTCTCTCTGCCGCCATCGCGGCTTTGAGGGCGGCCACGGCGTCGTCGGTAGCGGCGCTGGGCGGGATTGCGGCCGCCCCGTTTTCCCCCTTGGGCGGGGGTGGCGGGACGGCTGCCTCTTCTTCATGTACCGCTTTATTGGCGGTTGTTGGTGTCCGCTGCTTCAGGTATGCGCAGCTGCGTGCATTTGCGGCGTGCGCGCCGCCACAGTTAACGCACGTTGTCGCGACGTGTGGTGGCTTGTCGCAGTCGCGTGTATCATGTGCCTTTGCACATTTCAGACACGCGACCGCGTCCCTGCACGTCCTGGCGACGTGTCTCATCTTCTGCCAGCGGTAGCACTGCCTCTTGTGCTGCGGTCGGCTGCGCTTCTTCTTCTTTTTGCTGCCGCGGCCGTCTCCTGCCAACGTGAGCAGAAGCTTTGCCACAGCAGCAAGTTTGCCTCCCTTTCCGCGTCCGGACATGGTGTTGGGCTAGTGGCGTTGGCGCGCGCGAGCGAGCGACGGTAACGATGCGAGCCGCAGCGAGTCGAGCAGCGGAGTGCTTGCTTGCGGCGTGCGTGCGTACGTGCGTGTGTGTCGCCTCAGTGTATACGGAAAGTTTAAAAGTTCGCCTTATGACAAGGACGTTTGGTAGCTGAGTGCTATCTGTTGCACAAATACTGTAGTTGACGTTACACACTCGGTGCTGAGTACCAAATCGTCTGAAGTTCCATGAACACTCCAGAACAACTGATCAGCGAGTTGAGTTTATTAATAGTTTTACGATATTTTCTCTCACAGGATACAGGAAGTAAAAGTTTATAGGACAAGGGAAAATGTGCTTGCACGGGCGGTGGGGCGAAGTTTAACGAACTGAGTGGATGTATTATTAACAATCTTTTTTACAGAGGAGCGTACTCCTGAAACTGCATTTACTTGGAACACAAAAATACTGGTACTCTGGTTCCCTACGAGCAAACGGTAATAACATGTCGATCATATGTCAGCAAAGAATTGTCAGTATTAAGAAAACGCAACATGGGTGCGGAAATCACTCAAACCAAAGATTCGAAAGCAAAGTTCACCACTTTCCATTACTACATGAATCACCAGAGCCATCTCGTGACACTGTGAAAGGAATCGTGGTACTCAATTGGGTACACAATACGTGAAGTGTGTCGTGGCCGATTCGAATTCGGTTTTATTATTTATTTTTCTTTTGAGTCATCAGTCTTCTGACTGCTTTGATGCGGCCCACCACGAATTCCTCTCCTGTGTCCACCTAATCATCTCAGAGCAGCACCTGTAACCTACATCCTCAATTATCTGCTGGGTGTATTCCAACCTCTGTCTTCGTCTACAGTTTTTGTCCTCTACAGCTCCGTTTAGTACCATGGAAGTCATTCCCTGATGTCTTAACAGATGTCCTATCATCCTGCCCCTCCTCCTTGTTAGTGTTTTCCACATATTCCTTTCCTCTCCGATTCTGCGCAGAACCTCCTCATTCGTTTATAGCATCACTTCTCAAATGATTCGATTTTCTTCTGTTCCTGTTTTCACACAGTCCATGTTTCACTATCATACAATTCCATACTCCAAACGTACATTGCCAGAAATTTCTTCCTCAATTTAAGGCCTATGTTTGATACAAGTAGACTGCTCTTGACCAGGAATGCCCTTTTTCCGGTGCTAGTCTGGCTTTGATGTCCTCCTTGCTCCGTCCGTCCTTAATTTCATCTACTTCGTTACCATCAGTTCTGACGTTAAGTTTCTCGCTGCTCTCATTTCTGCTACTTCTCATTATTTTCGCCTTTCTTCGAATTCGTATGAATTCCCGTAAAACGATACTGAAACTATCGCTCACCAGAATTCCGCATTGCTCCCAACGACGGAGTTTCACCGTTCTAGAGGAACCTAATTCGAAATAGTACTCCCTCTCAACAATGACCACTTACTTGATTACGTAGCAGCGTGTGCTTGCTCCGACTACTCGCCTTGGGCCCAATAAATTCTCTTCACAGCTTAAACGCCCTTGTCTCCGCGTACCGAGAAAGACAAAACTTGAAGGGGACATACTGAATAAACCGTGATTTTACTTTCAAAACCTTTTCTTACAGAATTTAATTTATTTGCTAGCGATTCACCAAGAAAATTAACACATTTAATCACACTATGTGAGAGTGGAAGTAGTTGCCAGTGCGTAACTGATGGAAACAAATCAAATTTCTTTCAAAACATCGAAATTTTATTCCTAAAAGCCCTGTTGTTTTAAACGGATTTAAAATTGTAATCAGAAAGCACCCTGTAAATATCAAGTTACAATTTATTAAGAGGCAGAAATAACAGTTTGTTTTTTGATAGTATCAGCTTTCGGGCTGAGAACCTTGCCGCTCCCTTTTAACAGGCCGTAGTCACGACCGCTGACAACAACCTCTGAAAGACTACACGGGGGCAAATCTGCAACACACCAGATTACTTTAAACTAAAAGTTTTAACAACTCACACAAACACATAAACTATGCACCCCGTAAGAGGGATGGGGCTGGTACAAAGCACTCACATTAAAATTATTTGCCACCGAAAGTGCAACTAGTTTTTAAAAGAACTCTTACGGTGGAAGGGTGGCAACTTTATAAACTAAAATGACCATATAAATAAAATCCATGAAATGCAGTTTTACATAAAATGTACCAACATGCTCTACATTACACATATACTACCTCGCAAGATGATAGGCAAGATAAAAACATGTTTCTGGAATTCGGCCTTTATACCTTAAGCAATAAATTCATTAACACCGAATCCGACAAACATGACAGAGACAGCCATTAACGTACGGCAGACCGACAGACAGACAGACACTAACTGCCTAACAAATGCGGACAAGAGAGAAACGAGCAAGCTGGGGACGAGAGACTGACCAAGAAAACAAGTAGAATTTAACAAGTAACTGAAACAACATATCACGAATCACTTAACCTTTAATAACTTGCGATGTCTGGCGAAGACCTGGCGCAGCACCCCCAAAACGCTAAAACGCTCTCCCGAACCGTACGCTGCCAGCCGCTTCAACGGACGCAGGAAGGCGCGCCGATCTCCCGTCTCACGGCGTCGCAGCTCGCGCCGGCCAGACCGATGGCGTGGGTTGACTCCCGTTGCTCTCGTGTCGGCCGCGAAGCCACTACCCCTCACTATACGGCCCGGAACACTGGGCTGACCTCACATGCGCCGACGCTCAAGACGGACAAGTCATCTTGTGTCCCAGTGCGCGACCGAGCAACCGATCGATCCGACCGCCAATGACCATTGCCTGAACAAACTCAAGTAGACTGGCGGCCTAACACATCCTAGCATTTCGGACGACAGACAGACACTGACGACGGCCGGAGTGGCCGAGCGGTTCTAGGCGCTTCAGTCTGGAACCGCGCGACCGCTACGGTCGCAGGTTCGAATCCTGCCTCGGGCATGGATGTGTGTGATGTCCTTAGGTTGGTTAGGTTTAAGTAGTTCTAAGTTCTAGGGGACTGATGACCTGAGCAGTTAAGTCCCATAGTGCTCAGAGCCATTTTTGAACCAGACACTGACTGCCCCACACTGACCCGGCTGACCAACTGACCAGACTCGCCGAGACTGACAGACTGACAGACTGGCGGCCTAACGCGCAGACTCATCTACATCTACATCTACATCCATACTCCGCAAGCCACCTGACGGTCTGTGGCGGAGGGTACCTTGAGTACCTCTATCGGTTCTCCCTTCTATTCCAGTCTCGTATTGTTCGTGGATTGAAGGATTGTCGGTATGCCTCTGTGTGGGCTCTAATCTCTCTGATTTTATCCTCATGGTCTCTTCGCGAGATATACGTAGGAGGGAGCAATATACTGCTTGACTCCTCGGTGAAGGTATGTTCTCGAAACTTCAACAAAAGCCCGTACCGAGCTACTGAGCGTCTCTCCTGCAGAGTCTTCCACTGGCGTTTATCTATCATCTCCGTAACCCTTTCGCGATTACTAAATGATCCTGTAACGAAGCGCGCTGCTCTCCGTTGGATCTTCTCTATCTCTTCTATCAACCCTATCTGGTACGGATCCCACACTGCTGAGCAGTATTCAAGCAGTGGGGGAACAAGCGTACTGTAACCTACTTCCTTTGTTTTCGGATTGCATTTCCTTATGATTCTTCCATTGAATCTCAGTCTGGCATCTGGTTTACCGACGATCAACTTTATATGATAATTCCATTTTAAAACACTCCTAACGCGCACTCCCAGATAATTTATGGAATTAACTGCTTCCAGTTGCTGACCTGCTATATTGTAGCTAAATATAAGGGATCTTTCTTCCTATGTATTCGCAGCACATTACACTTGTCTACTTTGAGATTCAATTGCCATTCCCTGCACCATGCGTCAATTCGCTGCAGATCCTCCTGCATTTCAGTACAATTTTCCATTGTTACAACCTCTCGATATACCACAGCATCATCAGCAAAAAGCCTCAGTGAACTTCCGATGTCATCCACAAGGTCATTTATGTATATTGTGAATAGCAACGGTCCTACGACACTCCCCTGCGGCACGCCTGAAATCACTCTTACTTCGGAAAACTTCTCTCCATTGAAAATGACATGCCGCGTTCTGTTATTTAGGAACTCAGATGCAAGGACTCAGCTCCGACCGGGCGACCACTAGCTGAGTTCTGTTACTCTCCTTTTTCTGGATTTAAAGTTTGATCCAAACGACAGACATACTAGCCCTCCGACGACAGACAGACACTAACTGCCGCACAAATGCGAACGAGAGACAGACCAGCAACTGGTGACGCGAGACTGACCCAGCTTCACTACGACTGACCAACTGCCCAGACTCGCCACTACTGACAGACTGACCCACTGCCGAGCTCATAGCGCCCCTTAAATGCACGTGAACAGGCAACTTTTACCCTTTCCCACCAGAGCTGCGATTGCCACAGCGGCGCCACCGCCAAAAATGGAGGGCGACTGCCTCACACGACGCGCTGCGGTGCGCTCTTAAAAACAGCAAATTTTACCACGGCTCACTGAACAATCGCCAAGCCGCTTTTTTCAGTAAGAGCAGGCGTTTCCTCTACCCAGAGGACAGGAGAGGAAATGTTTGATCGTTTCGGTCTGAAGTTTTCCACTCCGTTCAACGACAGCAATTTTGAATATGGCGTCCCAGTGCTCGGATTCGAAACGGCCAACCGCGGGGCCTGGAGACAGGCCGACACGTGTGGCGACAAGGCGTCGCGACAACCTGACGTCATCGGAGCTGGCTTCGAAAAAAATGTTCAACTGCCTTCCCAGGGTGTTACTGCAATCCTAATTCAAGAAATTCCACCTGAATTTGTCTGGTTGTGTATTTGTTATGTGTTGTGTACATAGTTCCACGTAGTCAGCGCGTACACAACTTTCCCACTAGAGCGTGCGCCGCTAAGCACAACAGCGCAGGCGCAGCGCCCGTCCGTCTCCGCACTACGAGATGGCGCTGCCGTAGAGACGGACCAAATTCTGCTTCCGCCGATCCGCGTATTAATATGTAACGCAGCCAATGAGATTGCTGCTAACGTAGAACGTTTTCTCCTCGCGGATCACACTCGTGCAGTGATACATGATTGCGCGAGGTAATATAACGAGTGTACAGACCTCCGATGACCAGTATGTATTGGTGTGCAACAGTCTGTACGAGTTCTACGTTTGTCTGTACCAGTCTGTAGTCAAGTTTCAGTCTGCACCTAATAAGATTACCATATTCCTGTACATAGCCATGAAGATAAATGTATAGACACTTTTGTCAAGTATCAGAGATACATGTGAGAATAAGATTAACGTGCCAATACCAAAGACTGTCAATTGTAAATAGCACACTTTTGTCAAGTATCAGAGATACATGTGAGAATAAGATTAACGTGCCAATACCAAAGACTGTCAATTGTAAATAGCATCCAGAACAAAGTTAAGTAATTTTTATGCTTGTTATTATTTTAATAAATGTGTGTGAAAATTAATCAAGTTCTGTTGAAAGTTGGTCACCGTCAATCTGCTACTCTAAGCATGCAAGTGGCATTTATATCGTCTGACTTAATGGCAGAAGATAAACACGCCACGATAAGACCACGAGACATATTACTGACACTCGCCTCCTTCGTTAGAGCGACAAGTCAAATAATCTGATGGTGTGTGTACCGAAGGTCTTACAGTACACACACCACATTATGACACATTCATTCACAAGGAGCGATCAGCCATGTTTGGGACAGGTGGCCATAGATGCATGTTGTGCTATCTATTATTAAAATGAGAATAAAGACGTATAATTCAGATTCCCATCGCGATCTTCCTCCCTGATATTGAAAATGTGAGCAAATGCAGGAAGAGGAAAATTGCCCTGCTGAACTTGCTAAAGCAAAATCACAAGGTTACATAAGAGGCTGACTGATTGACGCATTCCACGTTGCTTCCTGTTACATTTATTTTAACACGCACTTGGGTTTCTTAATTTTATGTTCTTCTTATTGAATCTTGGTGTTGGCAATAAATTAGTTGCCCACATGTACGCTTTATTTCTATTTTATTTTTGTTGTACTACTTACTGCTCGAAACTGTCTCTATACTGAAACGTCCCCTTTGGAAACATTATAATTTACTGTGCTGGTAAACCTCTTACGTTATTTGATTGTCAAACAGCTGAGCATAACTGAACGTACTGAGACATTTTTCTCTTTACTTATTCTGATCATCACTAAACTGCCACACAATACTTATTTTATTTTATTTATTTATATTTATTTTTAGCGCAACGCAATCTGACTTTCTATAATCCCTACAAAAGGGTGGCCCTGGCTAACAATAACCTATACCTTTCATGAATCACTTACCTCACAAAAATCTTCGTTACTCGAACTACTGCAATACAGCAAGCGCCAATACTGCCAGCTAAATGAAAGATTCTAACTACTGAAGGCGCTAACTACTGATAGGCATAGTTAGCAAGTGGAAGATTTTGATAGAGAGCAAACAATGTATTTACGTTAACAGAGTCCAAAAGTCATTATATATATATATATATATATCAATTTATGATATCCAGTCTTACAAATTTCCTCTTTCTGACGGACACACGTCCAGATCGTCCGCTCTCAAAATTCTGCCATCTCTCTCCCCACATCCACCACTGCTGGCCGCTCACCTCCAACTTCCCAACGCTACGCGCTGTTCACATCCAACTGCCCAACGCTACAATAGTGAATATTCCAACAATGCAAACCAGCCACAGACTGCACACAGCATAGTCAGTGATTTTCATATAGGCGCTACGTAGCGTTACCAACATAAAAACCTAAACAGCTTACTTACGATACCTACAGGTTACATGGCTCTGTTGTGTAATTGCTTACTCGCTTCTTCTTTTACTAATTTTTTTCTTTAATACGAAAAAGGTTGTAACAGATTTGTGACTTAAATAAAAACAATTATTCAGGTGCTAGTAGCACTCGCGCATTTAGTGTTCCGTACAAACTTACTTTTGTATACAGACATTCTAAGAAATGAGGATATTGATCATTTTTGCCTGTTATCGACATTGATACCGGCAAGATATCGGTCCCAGGTATTCCAAGACATTCGAGAATGCTTTAATTTCAAGTTCGAAGTTGGATAACAAATGACAAAAGAATTTTGCAATTAACAATTTCGCATTTTCTCCTTTATTTGTGCTGTGAAACCTTGCTTGTTGCCAAATTTCGTGTATCTAGGTCAACTGGAAGTACAGTGGAAGTTCTTCTGAGTATGTTTTCGAGTATTAAAATATGTGACATAAATGGCGGTATCTTTTGATTGCACAGACTTAGAAGCTTAAAATTTTTAAACCGCTAAGGGACAGTCGACCCTAACATGTGACATAAATTTGAACGTGATACGTCCACTTGCTCCTGATAAAAATCATTCTTAGCAGTCGGACAGACAGACAGACTGACGGACAACAAAGCGATTCCATAAAGGTTCCGTTTTTACAGACTGTGGCACCGAACACTAAAAAGCTGAAATAATGGTTGACACAAAGTACAATTACGTTTAACGGTGCAATGAGTTGTACTCGTCGTATTCATAGACGGTATGCTGCGAATTTACGTAAAATCCATCCTTTTTAGCGGGAAGCTTTTGGTGATCGACAAACTACAAATTCCAGGTAGCGAGGCAGGCGGGCAGCAAACTGCCCTGGCGGTATATTAAATGGAATGTTTTAAAGCTCCAGAGTTCCATTTATCAACGGCAACTGACTGCCGTCTCTTTGAAAAGAACCGCCTCGTGTCATTTCGTCACATGTCGCTTTCGCGCGGTGCTGATAAATATTTTTCACTATTCCGTTTGCAAAAAAGGAATCAGAATTTATTAGAGATTACTCTTCGCCAGCAGTTATGTGGAAGATAAATTAATTCGGTTTTTTAATTTCGCAACCCTTTGAAATTGAAATATGGATTACTTGCATTTCCGACGTACAGGTGTGCGTGTCCTTGTGTGTGTGTGTGTGTGTGTGTGTGTGTGTGTGTGTGTGTGTGTGTGTGTGTGTGCGTGTGCGTGTGTGCGTGTGTGTGTGTGTGTGTGTGTGTGTGTGTGTGTGTGTGCTGAACTGGCAAATTGCAGGAATTAACGCCGCAGATATCGCGTAATACCGGATTACCTATTATAAGACCGCCGATCAGCGAGCTCGTTGAATATATTAGCCATTCGCTAACACTCCACTCTGCTTTGCTCCACTTTCGCATGAAAAGAATTTACCTTAGTTGCCTTAACACCTTAACTCACCTATAGTCCAAATCCAAGGATTCGGTTAAATTCTCGGCTGGCCTTTAATTGTTTTCTGTTGTTAATCACTTCTGAACTATGATTTAAGTTACAGTGACATCAGCCCGAAGTTTGGTTTGAATATTACACTGCTTTAGTAGACATGCTCCTGTTAAAGGTCATATTGCCTTGCTTCCCCCGATATTTGAGCAGACTAACACAGTTAGTTATAGGGGACAGCTAGTTAGTATGGATTCAGGACTAGTGTGCAGCTCGACATTTTTCACGTTAACAAACACCTTGACGGTCACTGTGGCCGAGCGGTTCTAGGCGCTTCAGTCCGGAAACGCGCTGCTGCTACGATCGCAGGTTCGAATCCTGCCTCGGGCATGGATGTGTGTGATGTCCTAAAGTTAGTTAGGTTTAAGTAGTTCTAAGTCTAGGGGACTGATGACCTCATATGTTAAGTCCCATAGTGCTCAGAAACATTTCAACCAAACACCTTGAAAGGAAAAAGAAAGAAGTGACAGATTTTTGCATCCACCTTGCCTTTTTTTTTTAAACCCTGGGTCATGGCACTAAGTTATGTAAACAACCTGAAAAAAAGGGAAGGAACCAGGAGGGGAAAAGAAAACGAAATGAAATTTCAGCGTATGAGAAGGTACGTAATGTTATTTCACTGATTACAAATTCGAGTCAAATTTACAAAGAACTTGGCAATATGAGACCACGTGTCGGTCGACTTGCTCTTCCTCTGGTCTGGATGCACGCACTGATTTTGATGGCATAAAACCGTCATATCCTCTCCTGAGGCAAGCTAGCTCGTAACTGTTGTAGCTGGTTCTTGAGACCTTGGATAAAAGGCAGTGGGACAGAGTTAACATCCGAGCTGGAGCGACACATAATCTATGGGTGACAGATCTGGGGATCTCACTTGCCACAGGAACACTTCAGCATCATGCTGCCAGCTCATAGAGGCACATGCCATGTTCGGACGATCATTCTGCTTTTGAAAATTGAGATTTGCTGTCGCGTAAGAGCTAACACATGGGACACAGGATGTCCGTTCCCTGAATCAGTACCCACAGTGATCCGAAGTCATACCCGATGTCACCCCACACCATGACGCCTGGGGCTACCCTACTGTGCCTCTCCAAAAAGTTGGAGCGGCACCCCTCCCCAGATCACCGCCTACCTCTCCCTCGATGGCCACCAGGGGTGGTGAAGAACAGCGATTCATCGCTGATCACAATGCATGTCTTCAGTATTTCATGCTTCCTGGTTAAGGTATCTCTCCAAACGCAGCCGTTTGTGTCATGGATCGGTAACTCCCCAGTCCAACTGCTGCTAATCTTCGGCCTATGGCGAGGGATGAAAAATAAGAGGTCCATTACTTGTTCTTGTATGGCATTCGCTGATGTGAAGTTGTGACTATGTCCTTCCTTGTGGTGGTCAGCAGTGGCCGATCGGAACCATGACTGTGAGTACGTTTGTCTTCACGTATCTAAGTAGTCCAGCATCGCGTCACTGTCGCGCTCGAATACATCACAAATCTATTGCTCGATTCGACTAGCTGGTCAAATGGAGACACACAATGAGGCACCTTTCAAATTCTGTTTCGAGCAGATAACTCTGTCTCACGAGGACACAGTATGTGCGTGGCCTTCACAGTGATCACACAAGATCTGATGTTTTTAGCGCTTCATATATACCTTACCAGCTTTGTAGGAACACTAAAGCACTCTGGTGGCCGTTGTACCTGTCACAGAGTATTGTAACGCTAATCATATACGTACCCTCCGATGTTGTGTACTTGTATGAAGTTACATTGACAGACGACCGTGTCTTCCAGGTGTACCATCGTTTTACCAGGAAGTGTATGGGGGTTGGACAAACACCGCGAGAAATGTGTGCTTGAACATAAATGTAGCTGCTAACCAGGCATGAATGTTGTACAGTGGTATTTGTCCACGGACGATACCTGTCAAATGTCCTCAACATGATGCAACTGTGAGTCACGGCGAGAAAAGTGTACTGTGTAGTAGTGATTGCATTATGTCGGGGCTAAGAGAATTCGAACGCGGGCAAATTGTTGCTGCACATACGGTTGGCGCTTCTGTAGTCAAGAGGGCCGATGTATTTGGTGTTTCAAGAGGCACCGTATCGGCGATTTATGCCGCATACAGGGAAAGAGGAACAACGGACGAAAGTGTGTGTTGAATGATCGTGACAGACGGTAATTGAAAAGGTTTGTGACGAAAAATAAGAGGACGACAGCTGTATAAGTCACTTCTGAAATGAGTTTTGCACTCGCGAGCCCTGTCGATAGGAAAAGAATCGCAGGGCGGGCTAGAAATTCAAAAGCACTCATTGTCGATGCAAATGCCCGTAGGAGGCAAACGTGGTGCCGAAGCTGGAAGACCTGGACTATGGAGCAATGGAAGGAAGTCATTTGGCCGGATGAGTCCTGTATCACACTTTTTTTCATTTTCTGGCCAAATGTACGTCCCAAGAATGAAACATGGCGGGGTTCTGTTATGGCATGGACAGTTATAGAGTGGTATCCATGGATTTCATGGTTAATCTGCAATGTCACGTTACTGCTAAGGACTATGTGACCATTTGGGCTGACCGGATCCATCCCATGGTACAATATTTGTTTCCCATTGGTCATACTGTTTTACAATAAGACAGGGCCCTCTTCACACAGCTTGCACTGTCCAGGACTAGTTCTGTGAGCACGAGAACGAATTGTCGCATCTCCCCTGGCCATTACAGTCACCAGATCTTAACATTATTGAGCCTTTTGCGCCTACTTTGGAGAGAAGTGCGCGTCATTGCCATTCACCTCCGTCATCGTTACTGAGTTGCCAATATTTTGCAGAAAGAGTGGTAGAAGATTCCCTTGAAAATTGTGAAGGATCTGTATTTATCCATTCCGAGACGGCTGGAAGCTGTTTTTAACGCCAAGGGGTTGCCTCCACCGTATTAGGTATGGTAACTGAGCCGTGGCTGGCTCGTGTTAAGCTTTGCATTAAATCTTGGTTGCTATTCTGTGCTTAGTCTCCCGCGGTTATCGCGATTATGGTGTTATCCCCTCCCTTCGCGAGTGGCAGCAGCAGCGTGTATCGATATTCGCACCCTTGTACTATCTTTAGCCTCACGCTTATAGTTTCCGGCTGAGCCGTATGCGGGGTTGGTCGGTTGGCGTGGAGCAGCGAGGAAGTCTCCGTTGCGCGTGTCTGGCCGGGGCCGCTGCCGGCGTCCACGCGCGGTCAGTGTGTGAGGTGCTGTTCCCATTGCTGCGAGGTCCGTGGCTCACCGATCCCTGACAAGAAAGTTAAGTACTTCATCTACCAGCCAGCCCCAACTGTTCACATTGTGTCGTTTGAATTTCGTTGTAGGCTGTTGGGACATTCCCGCGAGCAACAATGTGTGTTTCCAAGTTACCGAAATTCTAGCCGCCCTCCTGTGAAGTTTAGCTTAACATGATTATTTTTGAATTGAAGTGCACCAGCGGAATCTTCTGCCTATTGGCCGTTAACGTTCCAGTTACCTGCCCTGGCCGTTGACGTAAATTCAGGCGATGTATTTTCCTCGTCGTGTTGTGGCTGTCCAGCACGGCGTGTAGTTTGACAGCTGAATGTGTAATTCTCTGTGGGCGCCGATACCTTCTGCGCTGTTCCATTGAACTCCCTGTTATGTGCTGGTCGGCTGTGGCGGGAGCTATCCTGTCGCGTGGTCCGTTGACTGTCTGTCGGTTGGGTTGCCGTCGGATTGAGAATTTTTGGGCCGACTGCCTGTCTCACCTAAGCGAGTGTTGGTGTTTGAATTCCAGGCCGACACTTGGAAACTTTAGAGCGCCGTTTGATGTGCTGCCTTTTCTTATTTGTCCTTGTTGTTTGCTTACGTATGGCTTTTAGTCGATTTTAAATTAAAGTTGTTTTACCCTTAAGACGTGAGATTGTTTCGGCCTTCAGCCTGATTTAAAGAAATTTTAGGATAAGGCCTTCTGCCTTTTAAAATTCAAATTCCTGTTTTGAGTCTTAAGTAATTGGCCTTCAGCCGATGTTAAATTAAAGTTGTTTTGCCCTTAAGGCGTGAGATTGTTTGGGCCGTCAGCATAAATTAGAGATATGTTTTAAGATGAGGCCTTCTGCAATTAAAATTCAGATTCTTGTTTTTGAGTTTTAAGGGACTGGCCTTCAGCCGGTTTAAAATTAAAGTTGTTTTGCCCTTGAGGTGTGAGATTGAATGGCGCATTTAGCCGGGAATTAAGTTCTAAAATTAATGTTTGACTTGATCTGTTTTTAATGTTTTCTTTACTCTTGTAATTTTTGCCAAATGAATAAAGTAGTATGTTCGAGCGCAACTGACAGCCACTCATTTGGGCCCTTTCCACAAATTAAACTATCTGTCCTGTCCTGTGGGTATAGCAGGGGATTTCAGTAATGATTTGTGTATTTTGTGTTTCCATATCGTTGTCCAACCCTGTATGTGAAAAGTGCAGTTATAACAGAAGGTTCTCCTAGAACTGACTCTTTTAAGATTTTCCAAGGGTGAGAGGAATAAAGATGTATACCACCTCCAACCGAACTATTTCTACACTCGTGCTCATATATTAAGGATAATGCTGATACATGGTGAAACAACGAACTGGTGGGCGGTTTGTGGGTTTAAATCACGTCGAGGTATGACCATGCGGTGCATTTGACCTGCGGTCGTCGCACGGTGGCGCTGGCAGCAGTCCACATACGCAGAGGTGTATTGGTGCATGTGAGAATACGGTGCAGCGAGTAAATGTGCAGACTTTTTCAGAAGTGCTAATGGTGACTCTGTGTTGAAAATGGCTCAAAGAACACATATTGATGACGTTATATTGGGTAGAAACTAGGGCGACTGGAGGCTGGTCAAACTTAGCAGGTCGTAGCACGGGCCCTCCGTGTGCCACAGAGTGTGATCTCAGGATTATGGCAACGATTCCAGCAGACAGGAAACATGTCCAGGCGCAACAATACGGAACGTCCACAGTGTACAACACCACAAGAAGACCGATATCTCACCATCAGTGCCCACATCCGGCCACGGAGTATTGCAGGTATCCTTGCTCGTACCTTACCGCAGCCACTGGAACAGTTGTCTCCAGACACACAGTCTACAGACGACTGAACAGACATGGTTTATTCGCCCAGAGACCTGCAAGGTGCATTCCACAGACCCCTGGTCGCAGGAGCCCGTAAAGCCTGCTGTAAAGAACACAGTACATGGTCATTGGAACAGTGGTCCCAAGTTATATTCACGGACGAGTCCACGTATAGTCTGAACAGTTATTCTCGCCGGGTTTTCATCTGGCATGAACCAGGAACCAGATACCAACCCCTTAATGGCCTTGAAAGGGACATGTATGGTTTGATGGTGTGGGGTGGGATTATGATTGGTGCACGTACACCCCTGCATGTCTTTGACAGAGGAACTGTAACAGGTCAGGTGTTTCGGGACGTCATTTTGCACCAGTATGTCTACCATTTCAGGGGTGCAGTGGGTCCCATATTCGTCCTGATGGATGAGAACGCACGGCCCCACCGAGCTGCCATCGTGGAAGAGTACCTTGAAACAGAAGATATCAGGTGAATGGAGAGGCCTGCCTGTTCTCCAGACTTAAACCCCATCGAGCACGTCTTGGACGCTCTCGGTCGACGTATCGCCGCACATCTTCAAACCCTTACGACACTTAAGGTGCTCCGATAGGCACTGGTGCAAGAATGGGAAGCTATACCCCAACAGCTGCTCGACCACCTGATCCACAGTATGCCAACCCGTTGTGCGGGTTGTGTACATGTGCATGGTGATCATATCCCATACTGATGTCGGGGTACATGCGCAGGAAACACTGGCGTTTTGTAGCACATGTGTTTCGGGACACTTTTCTCAACTTATCACCTCCATAGCTTTGCAGACCCAAGCTTTGATTCCGTCTATGATGACCCTGTCGGCAAGATATTCAGCTATAATCCTCCTTTTCCCTTGAGTAAAGCTGTAGTTAATTCCATTTTCCTGCTTAGTGCCGTCCGTCTGACCAGGAATCATGTACGTACTCAGTTATGTTGAAAGGGGTCCATGTTGGCATGCCTACCACTAGTTCCTTATCCACACATGCCTTGATTATATTTCGTAGGCATATTACAGTTAACCGGTTTCGACTGTAATGAGTCATCATCAGAACTAAAATATACAGTATTTTGTTACGAAAGTATCACTGTCACAAGTCTTCCGTTGCCCAGTGTAATGTAGGGTGTGCAGTTTACTAGATATGTAGGCATGAAAATCTTGTTGCTAAACAGGAAATGACAAAAAAGACAAGGTGAATCCTATACTCGGAAAATGAATGCTGGAGGCTGATTGGGGATTCTCACATCGCTGGAGATACTTGTGAAAGTTGTTTGGAACTAATAAGAAGTATCAAGCGCGGACCTGTGTCACATGGCTGACTGCTCAGTGTTTGTACGGTTTAGTGCTAATTGCGGAAAATAATTTTGGATCTTAGCCTGCGTCATTATGTAATACTAAATCAACTGTAAAACAAACAAACGACCGTTTTCGTAGTGGCCCTTCCCAGGGTGATTAAACTGGAGACTGTTGTGCAACTCTAGCGGGTGAGTGGCACGTAGCAACGAATCAGCAAATTGTACAGAGGGGTAAAGTTTCCTTACAGCTAGTGGTCGATTCCGCACGGCAGTTCTCCTGTGGTGCCTTGTTCCCGGATTTTGAGGAGGTGCTGGTTGACGAACAAACGCGTGTCGTTGAACTGATATGGCAGCCAGGCCATTCTCCTACTTTTTCTCTTAGGGCTCTTAATTACGTCAACAGCCTCTCTTATTTTTCGGTGTTGCAACCGTGACTACCGACAAATAACACGATCGTCTTCAAAATTGACAGAAAGACCATAGTCCAAGTCGTGTTCGCCTATTACTAAATTACTTTGTTCCCTCTGATGCATTTAAATTTAATGCTTCGACTCACTAATGCTAATCGGTCTCCGGGATTTGCCAACACAGAGGTAGTCGAATTAACATCGAAGATGGTAAAAGCCTACAGCGACAGAGCATGCACGGAATTCTTCGTGGGCCTCGGTGTATCTCGAATCTTGCAGCGCCCGAAAATACTGACTTCCTTCCTCGACCGTGCCCGTCTTGGTGTATGATGCCACTGAAGCATCTCATTCAAATGTACCCTTTTGCTTCAGCCTCGCCCACTGAGTCTCATCAGAGACACGCACTTAGGTTACAACCGCGCTGCTCCCTACAGTCCTCGCCAGGCGAGAATATCCAGATGGTTTGTACTTGGAATGGGGACCATAACCTGCCGTCCTGAAAACTCAGTTGTGATTGAATACTTCAGGGTCATTCTAGCCCTTGCGCTGTTTAGAGGACTGCCTCTCGTCTATATGTACCATACACTCACATACGTACTATGCAAACTACTGCGAAGTGCGTGGCAGAGTGTACTTAATATCTAACCATATTTTAGGGTTTCTTCTCGTTCCACTTGCATATGGGGCAGGGGGGAGGGGGGTGAGGGGGGGTGGGGGGAATATCTACTTAAACGTCTTTGTGCGCGGTGTAATTAGATTGATTTTGCTTTCGCGAGCCCTACAGGAGCGATATATATAAGGCTGTAGTATGTTCCTCAATACTGGTTCTTGAAAATGTAATCACGGTTTTGAGGGTTAGCATCTGTCTTGACACGTCTGCCATTCAGATTTTTTCATCATTCCCAGGTACACTCCTGTGGATAAAACAAATATGCGAGCATTGGTGCTACCATCCTTTGTATACTTTCAATATCTGTTGATAGTCCTATTTGGTATGGACCCCGCAAACTTGATTAATATTCTAGGATGGGTCGAAGTAGTTTCCTTTGCCGACTGAAGGCATTTTCTCAGTATGCCATCGTACGCAGACAATAATGCTTGTTGCGATAATACGAGATAATTTCAAGAGTGAGAACTGCAAGTGAAGATTTTAATTAGGCATTGATTTCAACCGTTTCTGGGCGCAGTGATATCTGGGACCAGTAGCATACGGATCAGTAAATCCGTTTCATGATGGATAATATTAAGTGTAGCTGCTGGTAAGCCTTTCGGGATGTGAGGTCTTGGTCCAAGAAACTCTTCTGTTCCTGACGTTTCGTCCAGACTGCGCACGACATCCTCAGAGGCGCTCCTCCGCTGAGTCTTGCCTACTGACCGGTCGGACGTGCGCGAGAGACATAAACACCGTAGGAAAGGGGGCGTGGTCAAAGTAACACGTGATAAGCAGAGATAATCCTTGTCAGAGATGAAACTTAACTATCGAGATAAAACCGCCTAGCGATTCTGCAGAGCTACTGTCCATATGTCGCAAAGTTCATTGCCTCCTCTTTCCAATTAAAATTATCCTGATGCTTACAAATTTCATTGTTTTCTCTACATAGTCGTGGATAACAATTTAACGTTGCAGATAAAATTTCTGTTTCAGAAAACATTACTTCGTGGTTTCCTGACTGAAGAGCATGCTCTGCTGCAGCTAATTTCTCTATTTTTCCTAGTCGGCAAAGACTTTTGTACTTTTTTTGGCCGTGTGTTTGCGCTCCTCTTGGTAGTTCCAATAAATACTTTACCACAAGTACACGAAACTTTGTATACACCACATGTCGACAGAGGAGGGCGTTTAGCCTTCACAGATCGGAGCACTTGACTTAATTTCTTTGTTGGCCTAAGGACCGGTCTTACGTCATTTTTCTGTAAAATCTTACCGATCTGATTCGTTACTTTTTTAATAAAAGAGAGTGAAACTGCATTTTTCCCTCATTCAAAGGGTGCATCCATATCTCTACTTCTTTCTTCTTGCCAATAACTACATTTTTGACTTGAACGAACTACTATTACTGTCGTCAAATAATGCAGAGAATATCGGTTCAATCCACTCAGCTAGCGATGTGAATAGCTGTAGGATAAAGGTTCCCGGAGAGAAGCGAGACGCTCGCGTGGCTAACGACGAGCCAGCAGCGAGGTCGCAGCTTCACCTTAACAAGGTTCCTGGCGAGCAACGAGATACGATGTACCAACAACGGGCAGCCATGTACCAGTTACGAGGCTGCAGTGTAAATGTACTCTAAGGTAAGCGAGCAACAGGGAAGTGTTCTCCCATTCCTTTATCTATTTTGTCTTCGCTGGCCCTCATTGCTCATTTATCCGTTCGCAAGCAATATTGTCCAGAAGTCGTTCGTGTTGTGATGTATCAGCTTCGCTGTCAGTGTAAGAAACATGCACGAATATTTTGAAATTCATCGGTTTTCTGTACCACTTACGTTCCAGTTTGCCTTTAGATGTTCAATATACCTTGTAATACTATCATGGGCACCGACCGTGGCCTGTCCGATGGACGTATCGTCATCCACAATGTCAGAAGACCTCACTCCGTATGACATTGCTGAGAGGTTGTAAGTAGGCTGTTTAGGTTTTTATGTTGGTAACGCCACGCAGCGCTCTGTATGAAAATCACTGACTGTACTGTGTGCAGTCTGTGGCTGGTTGGACTCATTTTTGGAATATTAGCTTGTGTAGTGTTGGGCAGTTGGATGTGAACAGCGCGTAGCGTTGTGCAGTTTTAGGTGAGCCGCCAGCAGTGGTGGATGTGGGACAGAGATGCCAGAGTTTTAAGAGCGGACGATATGGACGTGTGTCCGTCAGAAAGAGGAAGTTTGTAAGACTGGGTATCATGAACTGATATATATTTAGCTGGCAGTATTGGCGTTCGCTATATTGCAGTAGTTCCAGTAACGAAGATTTTTGTGAGGTAAGTGATTCATGAAAGGTATAGGTTATTGTTAGTCAGGGCCATTCTTTTGTAGGGGTTGTTGAAAGTCAGCTTGCGTTGCGCTGAAAAAAATATTGTGTGTCGGTTTAGTGATGATCAGAATAAGTAAAGAGAGAAATGTCTGTGTACGTTCAGTTTTGCTCAGCTGTTTGAAAATCAAATAACGTAGAAGTTTACCAGCACAGTAATTTATAATTTTTCTAAGGGGACGTTTCAAGCTCTGGGTTTTTTTAAACGCAGTCTACTGCCGCAAAGTCTGATGATCAGAAACTCTACGCCGCTACCTGTCCTCTCCTCGACACTTTCTTTCACCCCCAGGGTTCTAACTGGCTACCATCAAGTTCAGCGCTACCGCACAGGTCTGCTTTATCGAATTTGAGTAATTTTTTGCGCCTTTCACTTCTTAAATCCCTCCTTCCTTTCGTCATTGTTTGCTTTTTATGGAATTGCTGTTACGCGGCTTATAACTAATGCTTCTTAGTAATAGTATCCAAAGAGAAAAGTCTTGGGTATTACTCGGTCTAGTTCTTGGCGGTAAAAATAGAAAAAAGAAACATTATCCCAATATACAAAATCCAGTGCAAAAATAAAATAAACAAGGAGAAAGATGAAATGAAATGATGACGAATACTTCTTGCCGTAGGAACTACTAAGGAATTGCTACAAGATTTGTCACTGCTCCGTAGACTAGTACTACCGTTCTCGCGGAAAAACCAAAGTACTGCCTCTCACCTCCTATATAAAAATCTAGGCAGTCTTTCAAAACGGTGTATTTATTGCCTAATCGATATTAAATGTAATAATAAGCAACCAGTTGCATAAGAGAAATCTAATGTCTCTGACGGTTTCGGGCAGTTAGTGCCCTTCTTCAGAAGGTTCTGCACATCGCGTTATTTGCAACATGCATAACCTTCTAAAGAAGGCAACTAGGTGCCCGAAACCAGTTACGAAATTGAATTTGTTTTACACAACTGATCGCTTATTATTTCATTACATACGATTATAGTTGCTGAAGGTGGATAAAATACTAATCGATGTCGTGTCCGCAGCTCGTGGTCTCTCGCCCGCGTTGTCGCTTCCCGAGCACGGGGTTCCAGGTTCGCTTCCCGGCAGGGAGGGGGATTTTCACCCTCCTCGAGATGACTGGATGTTTGTATTGTCCTCATCATTTCATCATCATCCATGATAGTGGCGAGATTGGACTGAGCCAAGGTTGGAAATTTGTACGGGTGCTGATAACCGCGCAGTTGAGCGCCCCACGAACCAGACATCATCATCATAATCGATGTTGTATCTTCCAATATTGCCCTGCTGAGTTTGACTCATACTGCTACTCGTGATGGGTATCAGGTTCAAAAGAAATGGAAATTTAATCAGTTAATACCCTTGGCATGTTCAACATATCGGATTGGTGCTTCTATTTTTGTCAGTGTACACTATCTGATCAAAAGTATCCGGACAGCCCTACATAATAGGGAACTGACCACTGGATGTTACGAGAGACGGAACTCCAGTGTACATGAGGCTAATAGAGAAGCGGGAAACAGCCTTGCCACAGTGGATACACCGGTTCCAATGAGATCACCGAAGTTAAGCGCTGTCGAGCCTGGCCGGCACTTGGATGGGTGACTATCCGGGTCACCATGCGCTATTGCCATTTTTCGGGATGTACTCAGCCTCGTGGTGCCAATCGAGGAGCTACTCGACCGAATAGTAGCGGCTCCGGTCACAGAAAACCATCATAACGACCGGGAGAGCGGTGTGCTGACCACACGCCCCTCCTATCCGCATCCTCAGCTGAGGATGACACGGCGGTCGGGTGGTCCCGATGGGCCACTTGTGGCCTGTAGACATAGTGCTAATAGAGGAGCAGTACCAGCAGAATGGGTCGGTCCGGAGAGCTCAGTGACTTCAAACAAAGACCAGGCATTGGATGTCGCCTTAGTAATCCGTCAACGACATTTCAACCGCCCTAAAACTGCCCAAGTCGACTGTTGGTGGCGCGAAGTGAAGTGAAAACACAAGAAACAACCGCAGCTAAACCAAGACGAAGCAGACCTCATGTGCTGATGGACAGGGACCGTCGAGCATTGTGGAGGGTGACTGTAAAATTCGCATGAAATCAGCAGAAAGAAACACCCGTGTGTTCCAAGCTGCTACCAGCAGTCTAGCTAGCACATTCACTGTGTGTAGGGGGTTACAAAGAATGGATGGGGTATATTGGTTGAGCAGCTCGTCAAAGGCACATATTTGTATAGTCATATATGGATATGGAGCCTGTTCTTTCGGACATGTCCGCAAGAACAGAAACCATTGATGACCTTCAACCATCTACAACGAAATTAGAATTACATTAATACCTTCAGCTGCTAACGGGCGCTGATATATATCAACGAGGTCAGGTGAAAATGTGTGCCCCGACCGGGACTCGAAGCCGGTATCTCCTGCTTACATGGTAGACGCTCTATCCATCTGAGCCACGGAGTAGGCCTACACAGAGGACAGGGCGACTGCAGGGAGTATCTCGCGCACGCCTCCCACGAGACCCATATTGTCACCTTGTATGACCACGCACTACATTCTTCTGTGCGGATGCACGCATATTCTCCGAACCCTTACGGGACTTGGTAAGAATGTCTTCCACGAGTAATGAGTGTGTTAGGGTGGGACACTGCAAATGTAGTGTGTGGACATACAACGTGAGAATGTGGGTCTCGCGGGAGGCATGCGCGAGATAGTCCCTGCAGTCCCGCTGTCATCCGTGTCCTGCCTGGCTCAGATGGATAGAGCGTCTGCCATGTAACCAGGAGATCCCGGTTGGACCACACATTTTCACCCGTCGCCCTTGATATACACTGCTGGCCACCGTAAATGCAACACCCTGAAGGAAGTATCCGAATCAAGTGAAATTTACACCATGGGTTTGCAGCGATGAGATATGCAACTGATTAGAATTTCAGCGCAGACGCACATCACGCGCGCCTGTGGCGCCACCTCATAGCGCCATTTAAGGCTTGGCGATTTCGACGAGTGTACGTTCGGCACGTGTGTTTACCTTGTGGTTGTTTCACAAGACGATCAGTTATGCCTCGTAGACAACAGCGAACATCTTTTGATCAAGTATCCGAGTTCGACAGAGGAAGGATAGTGGCTTACCGAGATTGTGGATTATCATACAGAGAAATCGCTAGTCGTGTTGGACGAAACCAAACAACTGTAATGCGGATATGTGACCGTTGGATGCAGGAGGGTACGACGGACCGACGTGGTCGATCGCATTCACCTCGGTGCACCACTGCACGTGCGGATAGGCAAATTGTGCGCATGGCCGTGACGGATCGCTCAGTGACATCCCGAACCATAGCACAGCACATTGCGTCTGTAACGCATCATCCAGTGTCTGCGCGTACCATTCGACGCCGTTTACAGCAGAGTGGTCTGTCCGCAAGACGTCCATTGCTTCGTCTACCATTGACGCAGAACCACAGACGACTCCGTCGCCAATGGTGTGATGACAGACGGATGTGGACGGCAGAATGGAATGACGTTGTCTTTACTGACGAGGCACGCTTCTGTCTGCAGCACCACGATGGTCGGATTCGAGTGTGGAGACACCGTGGAGAGACGATGCTGGACAGCTGCATTATGCACCGCCACACCGGTCTTGCACCGGGTATTATGGTATGGGGAGGTATTGGATATTACTCTCGCACGCCTCTAGTACGCATTGCCGGTACTTCAAATAGCCGGCGCTACATATCCGAGGTGCTGGAGCCAGTTGTCCTTCCTTACCTTCAGGGCTCGGCCACAGCCATATTTCAACAGGATAATGCGCGACCCCACGTGGCACGCATTGTCCAAATGTTCTTCATCAATGACCAGATTGAATTGCTTCCCTGGCAGGCTCGCTCTGCGGATCTTTCGCCGATAGAAAACATGTGGTCCATGGTTGCTCAACGAGTGACCCAGATTACATCCCCAGCTGCCACACCAGATGATCTTTGGCAACGTGTGGAAGCTGCTTGGGCTGCTGTACCCCAGGAACACATCCAACGTCTCTTTGACTCAATGCCGAGACGTGTGGCAGCGGTGATCTCCAACAATGGCGGCTACTCTGGCTACTGATTCTGGCAGGAACCATATGTCACAGACGTCTGTACACGTAATCATTTGATACTTGGTCAACATGTCATCTACAAAATAAATCTTGTTGTGCTACCTCTTGTCTTTCTTGGTGTTGCATTTACGGTGGCCAGCAGTCTATATCAACGCCCGTTAGCAGCTGAAGGTATTAATATAATTCTCATTTTTTTATTTGTATAGTCAGTGATAAGCGACACTTATAATGTAAAGAATGACGGCAATGAATGACTGTGAGCGAGTGATTTGGAGTGATGAATCACTCTATCAGCTGATGGAAGAGTTTAGGTTTGGCGAATGCCTGGAAAACTTTACCTGCCATGAGGTACTGCCTTAACAGTGACGTACAGAGGAAGTGCTTTTCACTTTTTTTCATGTTTAAGGCATAGTCCCCTTACTGCGCTTAAGGAAATGCTAAATGCGGAAATAAATGAGGACATTTTACAGCTCTGTGTAAAGTGCACAATAGAGGACAAATTCGGGTACGATGATTATTTGTCCAGCATGACAAAGCACTTTGGCCGAGCGGTTCTAGGCGCTACAGTGCGGAACCGCGCTGCTGCTACGGTCGCAGGTTCGAATCCTGCCTCGGGCGTGGATGTATGTGATGTCCTTAGATTAGTTAGGTTTAAGAGTTCTAAGTCTAGGGGACTGATGACCTCAGATGTTGAGTCCCATAGTGCTTAAAGCCATTTGAACCATTTGATAAAGCACTTTATTACAAAGCAGTATCTGTGAGGCAATGCGTTGTGGCTAATGATATCTCTGAAGTGGGCTGGCCTGTCCTGATTCCCAACCTGAACCCAATGGAACAGCTTTTCACGAGTCAGAACGTCGACTTCACTACAGCCCTCAGCGCCCACCACCACTCTCTTCTTTTCTTTCGGCTTTTAGGGAGAATGGAATGCCATTCCTCCACAGGAATTCGGAAACCTCTCTGAAAGCGTCCCCAGTACAGTCCAAGACGTCATAAGACCGAAGAGTAGACGTACCTCATATTAAGGTCCACTACTAGGCGTCGGAATGCTTCTAATGAGATGATGCACACTACTCCCGAAACTTTTCCACTAGCCAGTTCTTTATAAGCATAACCATGCTAACCAGTCCTTTGGAAACCCAATACATCATCGTAATCATCAAAACAGAACCTAAGAAGTCACTGCAACGCGGTAATATAGAGTATTTTCTCCGTCGTTTCCATTGTGTTCACAGCGTCTGAGGCGCCGCTGCTACGTGAATGGTAGCGCTCCCGCGGAGCACTGCTGAGGTGCGATATCTGGCAGCTGGACTTTGTGACGGCAGGCGGCGGGCTCCCACTGCTGGAGAATGAGACGCGGTCAGGTGCAGAGCGCAGTCGGTAAGCCAGCCGGGGCTAGCCCCGCCGCCGAGCCGTGTCGGCAAACACGGGCTGGGATTACTCAGGCACCAGGCGGCGGGGATCTTTGCCGCCTCCCTCGCCACAGAGCGGCGGATTAGCCGCTAAGGCGATTTTCCGCACCCGCTGTGGCGTGTCCGCCATAATTTCTGCCTCTCCGATTCGCTGCCGACCAAGTGGTAGAGCTGCAACCGCAGCGTTGGCGTCCGAAGCCACGTGTCTTCATCTCTGCTTCGTGGGATCTAAGGATCAATAATAAGTGGGTGCTCATCTTGTCGCTGATATCTGCGACTGGACACTGAAAGGCGTTGCACTGTTGTAAGAACTGTCAGATTCGTTACTTAAACTGCGGCACAATAACTGCATAAATTTGTGTCTTTTCCGAAGCTCATTTATGCCGTTATAGTAGAATATTATCTTTAAACTTTTAACGCGGAGGAAAATTAACTTCTGAAAATTTTACTGATGATGACATTACTTTCTGGGCACTCTGTGGTAAAATTATCAGCACCATTTCAGAATATGACCTAAATACTTGGCTGAAATGATTTGTCTTCTCCTAAGCAATCTTACTGTGACAGTGGCCCATGGAAATATTAAAAGACAACTCCGTCTAAGGGGTATCGAAGGGGTTGCCTGGCCCCAGTCGCTAGAGCAGCCACGAGGCAACACTTAGCTAATTGGGTGTCAAAGCTATTCAAAAGGTAAGATCGCACAACATATTTTATATTCAGGACGACCGGTTTCAACAGTCTTAGCCGTCATCTTCAGGTATTAAACATTGTTTGTAGTAAAGCATGTTCATTTTACGCTGACCTCATGCCAAGATGTCAACTGGATAAAACGTAGCACATTATAAACGTTTATCTTGGCTAAAATATTTACAAGTACACAGCACCTTGTTCTTTTGGACAAAATAAACGTTTATAATATGCTGAGTTTTATCCACTTGACATCTTGTGCATGAGGTCAGCGTAAAGTGAACATGTTTTACTAAAAAAAAAAGACCTGAACATGACAGCTGAGACTGTTGAAACCGAGCCGGCCGATGTGGCCGAGCGGTTCTAGGCGCTTCAGTCCGGAACCGCGCTGCTGCTACGGTCGCTGGTTCGAATCCTGCTTCGGACATGGATGTGTGTGATGTCCTTAGGTTAGTTAGGTTTAAGTAGTTCTAAGTCTAGGGGACTGATGACCTCAGATATTAAGCCATTTGAGCATTTTTTTTGTTGCAACCGATTGTCTTGAATAACAAATATTTTGTGTGATCTTGGCTTTTGAATGGTTTTAACAATTAAAACAGATCGACCTTCAGTACTCTGATAATGAGAAAATCCAATTAAATGGGCGTCGAGGTCTCTAGCTGGTATATTTTTAAAATGGTCAACAGAGGTGCGTGTGTGGCACTGAAGGTGTTTCCAGATTGGGTGGTCGTAAAAATGGTTCAAATGGCTCTGAGCACTATGGGACTTAACTTCTAACGTCATCAGTCCCCTAGAACTTAGAACTACTTAAACCTAACAACCTAAGGACATCACACACATCCATGCCCGAAGCAGGATTCGAACCTGTAACCGTAGCGGTCACGCGTTTCCAGACTGTAGCGCCTAGAACCGCTCGGCCACCCCGGCCGGCTTTGCCATTTAATTCATACACATGGAATGTTGCACCCCTTCGTGATCATGGCACAGGAGGGCACGAAATAGGAGGGCCTGAAAAGATTAAACAGCGTTTGCTGTTTTGCATCGCCTTCAGATTTCGTCGAATGGTTTTGAATGGTCCCTAGTGGTTCCATCATGTATGCTAGAGCAAAAATTGTGGTCGCACTGTACTCGAAAGGATCAGACCATGTTCAGTGGTGTTTCAGAACTGCGATGTCCTTATAGAAGGGTTTAATCGTCCGTGGGGCGTCATCAGTGTCGAATGTTGTCAAGAACGTCATCCTGTTGCTTCTCGCAGTGCGAACTGTCGTTTACGACGTGAAATCTGCGGGAATGAATGCTCCTAGGAAAGAGGTGGCTTCATTGGCGCCTTTTATGTCACCTCCTGAGGGTTTCTCGTATCGACTCTGAACGGCGGTGTGTCTGAATTGTTTTCCTCGGCCTCCGTAAGGAAACGGCTTGACTTCAACGCTGACCTCCATTACAAAGGGGTCAAAAGAAGAGATGGGGCGTGAGGACCTTCCCATTGTATGACAGATCGACGTCAACTTGCTGTCTGAAGGATCGCCGAGCCCGACAGTGACGTCGTCGTCGGGCGCCATTTGAGACAAATTACAAACTTATGCATCACAATGGGAGACAATTACTGTGTTTCGGAAACGCTTTTCTTTAATTTTTAGTGCAGTTTATTAAAAAGAGTCGTAGAAATCACGTATGTGGGCTTACATGTCCAAGTTCATGCACTTTCCTTCTGCAACCATGTGAAACTGACAGAAAAGTCCCCCTTTGGAATGTTGTTCAAATCGCGCCTCATTTTTGCATCTTCTTCCGTCTTCACTAGCCTCCAGAGACCGATTCAGCACCTTGTCGTTTTGTGGTAGACTCGTGCTGATGACATCGAGTCTCACCTGTGATGATTTTTTCCAGAAAAGAATTGTCCGTTTCTCATGTCGGTGGCATGGAGGCATGTCTCCAAGCGTCGTTGGTTTTTTGTTTGGGGGTCATGGTGTGAAGCACAAACTTCCCTTCTTCAAAGCATTTGAGACGTGTTCAGTTCGTTCCTGCTGTGCAATTTGTGCCATAACAACGGTGACACTTTATGGCCACGCGTCCACTACTTAACACTGATTACTCAGAAATGACTGGTCGAATGCGCACCTGTTGTTACACTTGTTATTCAAGCAACCACCGTAGCTACTGCGCTGACGTCGCTTGTACGCCAGGACTAAAGCTACTCGCGGCACTTTTTGGATGGACGGTGCAGTCATGGGATAAAACACTGAAAATACGACAATTAATTGAAAAAAATGCTAAAACCTATTTCTTGTTTCATGTATCTTGCTGCCCACTAATTAAAGAAGGGAAAGACTCAGTCAAAGTGAGAGCAAGTAGAAGCTGACTGACAGCTCTACATATGAACTTTAACAACCCACAAGTAAAAAACTGAGTCCCAGTTTAAAATTATACACTAAAAAGAAAAATGGGCATGCATTTAAACTGTAAAACTGTGATTCAGATAACTGTGTGACCTGATCGCTGATAAAAACAGAATGAACCAGTCACTCTGAGATACGTTAAATAACCTAACCAGTACTTTGTGCAAGAATGCGGACAACACATAAAACCGTAAAACCTTTTCCAAGTTTGCCTCATTCTTAAACAATGGACAAACCGTTCCCAAGAAATACTGCCGATTCCTTGTCAGAATATAAGATAGAGTGAAGTAAAATGTAGTGCACTGACAGTGGTACGCCACAAACACCGTAGACGGTGGATCCTTTCTCTGGAGGAAGTGCCTATGCCGTAGAGGCAGTAGCCTATTTAGCGTATTGTCAGTCGTTCCTATTGCCACTTCTTCCCGACTGTGTTACTGAAACGGTATTCGCCATGGCATAACTGCTGGCTCTATCAACCTTAATTATTTATTTTATGTCTCTAGCTCCACATTCTCGCATCGACACATAACACTCGACCTCAGTGACTAGGAAATAGCACCCAAGGAAAATACAAAAGTACATTATTTTTGTTACGGATTTACAGCATGCTGTGTTAGCTTGCTGATTTCCCTAGATGCTCATGTGGACGGGTAACCAGCACAATGAAACTTCCTTCCGCTGCGCTGTAGTGTGTGAAGTGTGTCTTGTGTGTTTTGAACCACATGTGCACATGGGCACTTGTGCTGAATGGTTTGTTGGGTACTTAGGAAATGGGAGTAGATGAGAAAATTATTCCGTCGATTACCCCTCACCGTCTGCAGTGCCTTTAGGATAACATAGAGCTCTGCGACAAAGACTCTCTTGTTTGCATCTTTAAGTTACTGCTGACAATGTATGATGGCATTGGAATGTAGTAAGGGAGAACATGAAATTTGCATGAGAGTAATGCTGGAAGTGGCAAATTATTTCCTCATTAACAGTTTTTTCAATATTTAATTTTTATTACTGTATTGGCCAAGATCCCATAAACACGTAAGTTTGTGGAAAAGAAAGAATAAGCAACTAGTGATATTTTATGAATTTTTAAATCTTTCTGTCCTCTTTCACATAAGAGCACGAAAATATTGAAAGATGAATTTGTTTTGAAATATAAACATAATCTGTCGCTTGGCGTAGTTGTAATAAGAGTAGGTTATATAGTTCTTGAGCACTATGAATTACATCTAAGACAACGGTCTACTGATACACAGTCAACAAGGGTTTAGAAAACATCGTTCTTGTGAAACCCTACTAGCTCTTTACACACACGAGGTGCTGAGTCCTACTGACAACGAATTTCAAGTTGATTCTGTACTTCTAGATTTCCAGAAGGCTTTTGACACTGTACCTCTTGTAGTGAAATTGCGTTCTTGTGGAATATCGTCTCAATTATGTGATTGAATTCGTGATTTTCTGTAAGAGAGGTCACAACTGACAGAAATTCATCGACTAAAACAGATTTCTGGTGTCCCCCATGATTGCGTTATAGGCCCTTCGCTGTTCTTTATCTAAATAAACGATTTAGGAGACAATCTGAGCAGCCGTCTTAGGTTGTTTGCAGATGATGCTATAGTTTATCGACTAGTAAAGACATCAGCAGGTGAAAAAATTGCAAAACGATTTATAAAAGATATCTGTGTGGTACAAAAATTAGCAGTTGACCCTAAATAACGAAAAGTGTGAGGTCACCCACAAAATTGCTAAAAAGAAGTTTAGGGAACACGACAAATCAGACAAATATAAAGGCCATAAATTCAACTAAATACGTAGGAATTACAATTACAAACAAGTTAAAATGTAAAGAACACATAGAAAATTTTGTGGGGAAGCCAAAGCAAAGACTGCGTTTTATTGGCAGGACACTTAGAAAATGTAATAGATCTTCTAACGAGACTGCCTACACTACGGTTGTCATTCATCTTTTAGAATACTGCTGCGTTAGGTTAGGTTAGTGTTGTTTTAACGTCCCGTCGACAACGAGGTCATTAGAGACGGAGCGCAAGCTCGGGTTAGGGAAGGATGGGGAAGGAAATCGGCCGTGCCCTTCCAAAGGAACCATCCCGGCATTTGCCTGAAACGATTTAGGGAAATCATGGAAAACCTAAATCAGGATGGCTGGAGACGGGATTGAACCGTCGTCCTCCCGAATGCGAGTCCAGTGTGCTAACCACTGCGCCACCTCGCTCGGTACTGCTGCGTGATGTAGAATCCTTACCAGATAGGATTGACGGAGTACATTGAGAAAGTTCAAAGAAGAGGAGCACGTTATGTGGACACATCAAAAAAAGTTTTGCATCACTTCGGTTCCGAGAGTTCCGGAACCTATACAGAAAACTGGAATAAAGATCAACATAAACATCATTCCCGCCCTTTTTATTCGTCATGAAAACCACACACTGCGTGCTGTACCACTATACAGCGAGACCTTCAGAGGTGGCGGTCCAGATTCCTATACACATCGGTACCTCTAATACACAGTAGCATGTCCTCTTGCATTGATGCATGCCTATATTCGTCGTGGCATACCATCCACAAGTTCATCAAGTCACAGTTGGTCCAGATAGTCCCACTCCTCAACGGCGATTCAGTGTAGATCCCTCAGAGTGGTTGGTGGGTCACGTCGTCCATAAACAGCCCTTTTCAATCTATCCCAGGCATGTTCGATACGGTTCATGTCTGGAGAACATGCTGGCCAATCTAGTCGAGCGATGTCGTTATCCCGAAGGAAGTCATTCAAAAGATGTGCAAGATGGGGGCCCGAATTGTCGTCCATGAAGACGAATGCCTCGCCAATATGCTGCCGATATGGTTGCACTACCAGTCGGAGGATGGCATTCACGTATCGTACAGTCGTTACGGCGCCTTCCATGACCACCAGCGGCGTACGTCGGCCCCACATAACGCCGCCCCAAAACAGCATGGAACCTCCACCTTGCAGCACTCGCTGGACAGTGTGTCTATGGCGTTCAGCCTGACCAGGTTGCCTCCAAACATGTCTCCGACGATTGTCTGGTTGAAGGACTATGCGACACTCATCGTTGAAGAGAACGTGATGCCAATCCTGAGCGGTCCATTCGGCATGTTGTTGGGCCCATCTGTACCGTGCCGCATGGTATCGTGGTTGCAAAGGTGGACCTCGCCATGGACGTAGGGAGTGAATTTCCTCATCACGCAGCCTATTGCGCACAGTTTGAGTCGTAACACGACGTCCTGTGGCTGCACGAAAAGCATTATTCAACATGGTGGCGTTGTTGTCAGGGTTCTTCCGAACCATAATCCATAGGTAGCTCTTATCCACTGCAGTAGTAGTACTTGTGCGGCCTGAGCGAGGCATGTCATCGACAGTTCTTGTCTCTCTGTATCTCCTCCATGCCCGATCAACATCGCTTTGGTTCACTCCGAGACGCCTGGACACTCCCCTTGTTGAGAACCCTTCCTGGCACAAAGTAACAATGCGGACGCGATCGAACCGCGGTATTGACCGTCTAGGCATGGTTGAACTACAGACAGAACCAACCGTGTGCCTGTTGTTGTTGTGGTCTTCAGTCCTGAGACTGGTTTGATGCAGCTCTCCATGCTACTCTATCCTGTGCAAGCTTTTTCATCTCCCAGTACCTACTGCAACCTACATCCTTCTGAATCTGCTTAGTGTATTCATCTCTTGGTCTCCCTCTGCGATTTTTACCCTCCACGCTGCCCTCCAATACTAAATTGGTGATCCCTTGATGCCTCAGAACATGTCCTACCAACCGATCCCTTCTTCTGGTCAAGTTGTGCCACAAACTTCTCTTCTCCCCAATCCTATTCAATACTTCCTCATTAGTTATGTGATCTACCCATCCAATCTTCAGCATTCTTCTGTAGCACCACATTTCGAAAGCTTCTATTCTCTTCTTGTCCAAACTATTTATCGTCCATGTTTCACTTCCATACATGGCTACACTCCATACGAATACTTTCAGAAATGACTTCCTGACACTTAAATCTATACTGGATGTTAACAAATTTCTCTTCTTCAGAAACGCTCTCCTTGCCATTGCCAGCCTACATTTTATATCCTCTCTACTTCGACCATCATCAGTTATTTTGCTCCCCAAATAGCAAAACTCCTTTACTACTTTAAGTGCCTCATTTCCTAATCTAATTCCCTCAGCATCACCCGACTTAATTAGACTACATTCCATTATCCTTGTTTTGCTTTTGTTGATGTTCATCTTATATCCTCCTTTCAAGACACTGTCCATTCCATTCAACTGCTCTTCCAAGTCCTTTGCTGTCTCTGACAGAATTACAATGTCATCGGCGAACCTCAAAGTTTTTATTTCTTCTCCATGAATTTTAATACCTACTCCGAATTTTTCTTTTGTTTCCTTTACTGCTTGCTCAATATACAGATTGAACAACATCGGGGAGAGGCTACAACCCTGTCTTACTCCCTTCCCAACCACTGCTTCCCTTTCATGTCCCTCGACTCTTATAACTGCCATCTGGTTTCTGTACAAATTGTAAATAGCCTTTCGCTCCCTGTATTTTACCCCTGCCACCTTTAGAATTTGAAAGAGAGTATTCCAGTCAACATTGTCAAAAGCTTTCTCTAAGTCTACAAATGCTAGAAACGTAGGTTTGCCTTTCCTTAATCTTTCTTCTAAGATAAGTCGTAAGGTCAATATTGCCTCACGTGTTCCAGTGTTTCTACGGAATCCAAACTGATCTTCCCCGAGGTTGGCTTCTAACCGTGTGCCTACTTCCTGGTAAATGACTGGAACTGATCGGTTCTCGGACTCCCTCCGTCTAATAGGTGCTGCTCATGCACGCTTGTTTCCATCTTTGGGCGGGTTTAGTGACATTTCTAAACAGTCAAAGGGACTGTGTATGTGATACAAGATCCACAGTCAACGTCTATCTTCAGGAGTTCTGGGAACCGGGCTAATGCAAAATTTTTTTGATGTATGTATTAATGCGAAATAGGAGAGAGTGTCACTGAAATGCTACAGGATTTGGGCTGGACTTCATTAACATAAATTTCTCCTCCGAATGCGAAAATATTTTGTTGACGCTGACCTACACAATGAAAAACGATAATCATAATAAAATAAGGGAAATGAGAGCTCGCTCAGAAAGATACAGGTGTTCGTTGTTATGAAAGTGGTTTAGATGTGATTTGCAGAGCACACATGTAGATGTAGATCTAGATGACATCTAAAGAACGCAAACCGAAAAGGCATGAATGCATCAACGTGAAATAAGTAAGAAATTTAATAAGAAAGACAAGGAAACATCCAAATTAATGTGAACAGGTGAAATTGACGATCGAATGTTAATCTGTGTCTTGTGCTAATGAATGTACTGCTAAAGCTTTGTATTTAGAGTCAGACATTTATAAATCTGCTACTCCTCTACTTCATTTCCACATTCGTCAAACACTGCTTACGAATTTGGTTCACATTCAGACTGCAGCTCGAGAGCAATCCGAAGTACTATAAAAACCTCAGACCCATTTCTGGCAGAAGGTTGATTTGGAAAATAATTTCCTGTTCTTACAGATATTTTACTCAAATGTTTCACATAGAGCCGAAATAATTGACTGTCAGATATTATACAAGCCACTCCTTTGTTTTACGCAAAATGTGTTAATGGACAATAGACACGTGCGATATGTACGAGGGCGTGCTGAAAAGTAGTGTCACTGAATTATGGAAGACGAGCGGTGGCAGGAGTACTCAAGGCGTGAGATGTGCAGATGTCGCTGCGCTCGTGTGTGGTCTGGCATGTCATTGTTATCCGACGATTTCCTCTGATGAGCTCATCTAATGAATCTCGTCGCTTGCCGTACGTGGTCGTCAACCCCGAGCTCTGTCACTCACGGGTAAGGTTAGGACCACCGTTTCCTTCACTACGAGCGCGAACAATCAAACGTCGCACATCGCCGATGTCGATACAATGACCACCGTATACACTTCTGCTTATTCTATGGATTTCATTGGAGACACATTTCCTGCAGTTAGAAACTCCATTACATCACGCTGTTTCTCACGCACCGACATAGTTATGTTACACAATGCCGTGTTACACGCTACAATTCGGAGTCCTTTAGCGGCAGAGGGTTGCAACTTGCATCAGCGAAGCGGGATAATCGACCGAGTAATACGCGTGACACGTAATACCTCAATCGATATTGAGAAAGGAGTAAAAGAATTCGAAAGCATTACTTTTTAGCACGCCCTCGTAAACAATACAAGCCAGTAAGTAGTAAGATCGATACTTATTCAATGCTGGCCGAAGTGGCCGAGAGGTTCTAGGCGCTACAGTCTGGAACCGCGCGACCGCTACGGTCGCAGGTTCGAATCATGCCTCGGGCATGGATGTGTGTGATGTCCTTAGGTGAGTCAGGTTTAAGTAGTTCTAAGTTCTAGGGGACTGATGACCTCAGAAGTTAAGTCCCATAGTGCTCAGAGCCATTTGAACTATTTTTGAACTTATTCAATTTAATGCCGTTGCAAGAGTACTTTAGAGAACAACATAGAAAAAGAAAGTCGAAATAACAATTGAAAAATTGTCCTGTTCTAAGTAGACGATTCACACATAAAAATGATCCATACAGAACAGCAGATCCGTATCATTCAATAATCTGGCAGGAACAAGAGGAGGTAGTTAACAACTCCGCTAGACTGAACGGCTCTTCAGTATCGTTTGTGGACTAACGACGGCCGCTGCAGTGACATTGCTGTTGGATTATAAGAAAGGGGACTTGGTGGTTGGTGACAAGCGCTCAGTCTCCGTTGGAATCCAAACATTTTCTTCGCCTCTGTAATTTCTGTGCGTGGGCCAAACCAGTTACAAACGACCTAGTGTTACCGTCAATTCTGAGATTTTTAATGCCTTTGCAGTGGTCTCGTCAATTTTAATTGCTGACTTCTTTCTTCTTTTCCCAGATATTTAAAATTAATCGGTCAAGCTGGCTGGCATGGTACTTTGTGTCTTTTCTAAGTTTTTTTTTTTAGTGAAGAGTAAGCTTTTCGATGCACTATTGATGTTACTGCGTTTATTCTTCGGTTCCATCCTTCAGAGACGTTGTTAGTGCGATGACGCCTTCCACTGTAATTCCACATATTTCTTGGCATGCGCTCGTTATCGAGCTACTGGTCCGCTAAATAGTCCTAGAAGTCCCGAAGCTTTTGGTTTTCAGGAGTGCTCTCCTGAATACACAGCCAGCCATTGCTCAATATTTCAAGAAGAAGATACTCTAGAGCTGACGACATTGTTATATGCCAGCGATTCTCTTCATTTTCGTTACAGGCAGAAACAAGGGCGCAGAACTGCACTTGTTTTGACAAACACTAATTAAAATGATAATTGCGACTCGCAATCTCTGTTTCAAGCAACAAACTTGTTGCTGATTGGACAACAGCAGTTACGAAATCTGTCATAAGAGACGCAGGATTCCATCCAGATACTTAACAGCTTAAAAAAAGATCATATGTTTGTAGGTTTTTGATTCGTCAGTAGATCGTAGATAACTGCAATAGTGTTCGTTTACTCCCAAGCACTTCTAAGATCAACTTGAAGTATAAACAACTGTCCAACTGCTTGCTCGAACCCTTGAAAGGTCCGTCTACAAAGAATGATTCACAGCTTAATAAACATGGATTCCAAACCGAGCCACAGAAGTCCACATCTGCAGCTAATGACTGGCGAGTGTCCAGATCGCAAGGGTCTGCCGCTGCTGGAAATGGACTGTGCGGCTGCCCTCTGTTGTTGCAGTTCAAGGTAGTTCCAGGTTCAGGGAATGAGCGTAGGTGAGCAGACGCGAGCGAGGTGGCGCAGTGGTTAGCACACTGGACTCGCATTCGGGAGGACGACGGTTGCAACCCGCGTTCAGCCCTCGTGATTTTGGTTTTCCGTGATTTCCCTAAATCGCTTTAGGCAAATGCCGGGATGGTTCCTCTGAAAGAGCACAGCCGACTTCCTTCCCCAACCTTCGCTAATCCGATGAGACGGATGACCTCACTGTTTGGTTCCCTCCCTCCAAACCAACCAACCAACTTAAGGGGAACTTACATATTTGTAAATTCCGTTTTGCTGGTTATAGATGGCAACTTTGAGAAAAAGCGACCACGATGCCAAGTCCAATATAGCTGATGGTTGCTCGAGAACTCTGGAAAGGAAGTTATGTCTTTCAAATTGCCAGCCCATGAAGCGGCAATCAACAAACATCAAACGGCTGGAATTGTACTACATGTCTGAATGAGCATTTCAGCGCAACAGTAAGAATTAAACAGGAGTAACGCCATTCTCTCATTCAGAAATCGCATTTAAATGTTCACTGTTGATAGTGTTGTCCTCGTGTAAGAAAGAGAAACATCCGTCGACTAGTCTCAAAGACCGACAGCAGCAAGATCGTGCCTGCTCGTTTTGGTCACGACCACACAACTCCAATGCGAATATGAGCGCGATGGTCTCAGGAGCACCGTAACACCATACATGATCTCAATTGTCCCTAAAGACTAGCCCATGTCCGCTCGGCTACAGTTTACTTAGTGAAATGGGTGGTTTGAGTGAGTTGTTAACATAAATTTAGTAGACTTCTCTACTCACATCCCGTGCCATGAGTCACGAATGAAGCTTGTTAGTGGCAAGGCACGAACAGTCATACGACGTCTGGAGTACTATGGGCCGTCAGCACTGCGACCAGTGCTCTGCGTTCTCTGCCGGCCGTTGTGTCCGAGCGGTTCTAGGCGCTTCATTCGGAACTGCGCTGCTGCTTCGGTTGCAGCTTCGAATGCTGCCTCGGGCATGGATGTGTATGAGGTCCTTAGGTTAGTTAAAGTAGTTCTAAGTCTAGGGGCCGATGACCTCAGTCCCATAGTGCTCAGAGCCATTTGAGCCATTTTTTTGTGCCTTCTCTTAACGCAGCAGCAGTGTGTGGCGCTCTGGCTGCGGTTCGTCCAAGTACGACAATGGATAAAGGAATGGCACCACGTTATTTTTCCTGACGAGTCCTGCTTCTGTGATGATGGACATACCCGTTTGTGAATGCCCTGGGGAGAATCAATGTTGGCAGGTTGCATCTGCCGTCGTCATATAGCTGCAACTACTAGCCTGATGGTATGAGATACCACTCGATACACAATCACTTGCGCTTCTCATAACCAGTAATTTGGAGAATAGCCGTACATTTCTGACGTGTTAAGGCTGTGGGTTGTTACCAAAGACGTGAACTATGCTGTGCGTATATATAATCGCTGAAGAGAGTCAGCGAAGGAGGAGGACGAGGACATTAACAGAGCGAAATCGAGTCGGATAATCCATACAAAGTGACGCTCTGGAAGGAGCTGAGGCCATAAACAGAGAGCGTGCCGCTGCGAACTACCCGTCCTTCTGCGCACACAGACAAGGGGCAGCGTACGGGCTCTATGACCGGAGGCGAGGCGGCCACTCATAGGCCTAGATCACGTTGCGTGGATTTGGAATGCATCCACCACGAATGCTGAACACTGGAGCTGTTGACCGACTGCCGTGCGTCATCAAACAAGCGGTTTTAAGATTTAAAGCAAAGGTATCGACGCTATGTCACACCAGTAGGAATTGTTTATGTCTGAGAACATAACTGAAATGTATAACGGACGTGTTTCCGTACAAGTGTAACCAATCTACCAAAGAATTAGTGTGCTCGAGCTAATAATAATTAAAGTAAGACAAGCTGCTCCGAACTTTGGGTCATATTCACTAATACTTCCCGTTAATGTAAAGACAAGACAGAGACGATACTACGATTTTCGGGAACGTGACACGTAAGCCAGTGACAGTTTTCATATATATATATATATATATATATATATACTGTCGTTGGACTAAACTTAAATAACAGAAGTCCTTATTGAATATTGTGCAATACAGTAACCGTAATTTCTTTTGTTTTCAGCTTGTATTTTTAAAAAGGTGGATAAATCAGTTTAATACGTTTTCAGTTATGAAAAATTTTTATGTTTGTGAAGGTTGTTAATTTAATGAGATTGCATTTGTGCTCACATGACTGAAGTGAGCTTTATTAGTCTCTCATGCAGTCTGCATGGTCAAATGTTAGTGCAATTTGCAAGGTATCAAATTAAATTTATTAAAAGTTATGCTCATAACTAACAGTGATGTACTAGAGTACGATGGAACTGACCTGCAGTGTTATATTTATGTCGAGCCGTTGGCTATCAAATAAAGTGTTTTAAAAAAGCATGTCTTTGACAGTCACTAATCTTCCAGCATGCTCCACTTCCCACAATCCGCGCCTCTTCCCTTCTCACTGTCTTTCAGGTCTCCGTGGCGATACCTTTCAACAAGATAACACTAGAGAGCACGTTGTCGGTGCTGTCCTGGCTTACCTCGATAAAGAAGGTAATCGGTTGTCTTTCTGGACACAACATTGTCTAAGAACTGTAATGGAAGGCCCTTAGCTGACTCGGGGCAGGTCACACTGAGAGCTGCTCTCTTGTTCTTTCCTCAGTCATATTGTAGTGACGAAATAACGGCATAGCCACCACTTTTTAGAACAAGTAGTGAAGCCTCAACGTCAGGGACATGTCCAGCACGCGGCGTCTTCCTGTAACGCAGACTACAGCGTCACTGACAGTCGTGACCACACCCAAAATAATGGAAATGTTTTACAGGGCTAACGGCTACATAAAGAGCTAATTGTTAGTGTTCCCATCCTATGCTGTCAACAACTCACTGTATTCTCTTGTCAGTGTACCGTATGGCCCGAATATGAGAACTCCTCTTTCCACAAAATTTGGCCATAAAAAGTTAGGGTGTGATTGTTCCACACGACCCTACAAATATCGGTTATCTTCACATCCTAGAAACTCCAGCTGCAATGTTCGTTGCTTACTTCAGCTTAGCACAATTATGATGCAAATTTCAAACTCACATTAATCATTACACAGGTTTGCATGTAAAAAGCGTGCTGAAAAGTAAGGCCTCCTAATTTTTCATGTGAAAACTCTTATAAACTTTTTAAATGAAATTAATCTTATTAACGTTCTGCATCTTGATTCTTCCTGTCTGCATATTTGCAGCCATCCACCACTGGAGTGCTCCAAACTGTAGCGTGTAACATTGCGGTATGTAATGTAACTACGTCGGTGAGTGAGAACAGGGAACCGTTATCGAGTTTCGAATTCGAAGAGTTGGCTCACACTTCGAGCACTTTCTCCTTCACAATGACCACACACGAGCGCTGCGACAATTGCAACAATAAGACGGTTGGGTTCAGTGTCATCGATCGTGCTCTATACATTCTCGACTTGGTCCCATTCGATTTTTACCTGTTTTCAAAATTTTAAGAACGTCTTCGAGAACCTCACTTCGGTAGTAATGAAGTGGTGCAAGGCGAGGTAATGTTATGGCTCCGTCAACAAAGTCAAACCTTCTGTCAACAAACTGGTCTCTTGTTGTGAGAAATGTGTTCGTCGCCAGGATGCTGGGAAGTAAATGTGTAAACGTGAAGAATAAAGTTGTAGAATGTTCACAGTGCTTGTTTTATTTACAAAAAAAAAACACTCATTTTCAGTATTGCAACGGTCGCTATTCCACCGGCAATATGTCGGGAATATGTTATTTAAAAAGTATGAAAAGCTTTTCACATAAAAAATGCGGAGGCATTACTTTTCAGCACAACCTCGTAGTTCCTCTTTGTTTGTGAAATACATTCCTTTTTCAAGCTAACCAGCACTGGACAAGGGTGAGCGACACACAGCATAAGCTGCTTTTCCTCCGTGCGATTTTCACATCAGTATGAGGCTGGGGTGTGACACCCTCTTCCCTCCTTATCCGCCGTGACGTATTTCCTTATTTGGGTATGAAATCATGAAAGACATCGTTCACGATCAAAACAGATAAATATTAAATTCTAAATATTGTCATTGTTCCTAAACTACTACTCACATTTTGAAGAGTGGAGTGTCTGTTTCAGAACTACCACACTGTCTGCAGAAATTGCTGTATTTCCATTTGACAAAAAGAGGTTGATATCTCTGTATTTAACGTAGCTGTGAAAAGACACTTAGAAGATTCAACAGATCTAGTGAAGAGACTGTCTGCACTACGCTTGTGCGTCCTCTTTTGGAGTATTGCTGCGTCGTGTACATCGAGAAAGTTCAAAGAAGGGCAGTACGTTTTTTTTTTATAGAGAAATAGGGGAGAAAGTGTCACGGACATGACAAAGGATTTGGGGTGGAAAACATTAAAACGAAGGCATTCTTCGTTGCGGTTGGATCTTCTCACGAAATTTCGATTACCAACTTTCTCCTCCGAATGCGAAAATATTGTGTTGACGCCGACCTACACTGGGAAAAACGTAATAAAATAAGGGAATTCAGAGCTCTCATGGAAAGATATAAGTGTTCGTCTCTTCCGTGCGCTATCGAGAGTGGAATAACAGTAAAAGGTGGTTCGATGAACCCTCTGCCAGGTACTTGGGTGATTTTCAGAGTTTCCATGTAGATGTAGATGTAGATGCGTCGGTTGGGGAGGATCTTCTCACAGGTCATGTGGGTGGAAATAGAACTCCGGTATTTTTAACGGTTCCAGAAATATCTGAGGTGAAAAGCCCAGATTAATCACCCTCTAAGTGTGTGGCGATTCACCACTTTTGTAACATTAATCTCTGGAGGCAGTGTTTGGCAAGAACGGGGTATGTCTTTTTTATTTACCTAACTTAGTGACAGTTCTAAGTCTGGGATGGTATATCTCTTTGTGTACATAAAGATAGCTTCATTTCATTTCGAACTTCGACTTCACAGCTCTATCGAGAGGGTGTACTTGACACTTCTGCTAGTCCTGATGCCAGAGCAATAATTGATGTATTTGCACCACCAGGTGGCATCCTAGACCACACAGTGCTCACCTCGGGCTTAGAAATATTGAACAACAGAAAATTTAGTACTTGGAGTGGCCACCTATGGTCTTCTACTTCACTAACACACTTTATTTCGAACGCTCTGAGCACACGTGTTGCTTCTTGCCGTTCAGTTCTCCCTAAACGACGGCGGCACCGATGATAATTTTGTAAAATACGCATCCAAACTTCAAATCGTTATGAACTATTTAACAGATGACATTGTGTCATATACACACTGGCAATTTGTTAACGTGGTATGTTCGCTCGTCTGAGTTGGATCACTTAAAAATAAATGGTAAGAGGTAGGATGATCTAGAGAGAACAGCTGAAGATCAGAATCTAAGAGATGACTTCAAACATTACTCCATCGTTACTTACGTGTAATAAAACTGTAAAAAGTTATAGCAAAATTCACTTTAGATAAAAAGACTGTGGTACTATTGTGGTGATAATGGCTGTTACCGAGCAATATCTGTAAAAATTACCATCATAACACAATCCCCAGAAAATCCAGAAGATGTAGAAGCGGAAATGGAGTACCATTTCATAAACAATGTATTAGGGATAAAGAATAATCATACCAGAATGAGATTTTCACTCTGCAGCGGAGTGTTCGGTGATATGAAACTTACTGGCAGATTAAAACGGTATGCCGGACCGAAACTCGAACTCGGGACCTTTGCCTTTCGCGGGCAAGTGCTCTACCAACTTTTTTTTTTAATCTCATTTTGTTCTTTATAGTTCGTTGCAATTGTTCGTGGCGGACGTTCCCTGACGCCCGTTGAAGTTCGTAATTGATCCATTCACTCAGTTTTTTTATTACAGAGGGCAGCTACCCCTGTGACCGAACACGCTGAGCTACCGTGCCGGCTACCTTCCAAACTTTACACAAGCTCTCCTGCGAACCTTGCAGGACTAGCACTCCTGAAAGAAAGGATATTGCGGAGACATGGCTTAGCCACAACCTGGGAGATGTTTCCAGAATGAGATTTCCACTCTGCAGCGGAGTGTGCGCTGATATGATACTTCCTGACAGATTAAAACTGTGTGCCGGACCGAGACTCGAACTCGGGACCTTTGCCTTTCGCAGGCAAGTGCTCAACCAACTGAGCTACCCAAACACGACTCATGGCCCGTCCTCACAGCTTTCATTTTCCCTCGAAATCGAAGTTAGGACGACAGGGTGCATTAGTATTGCAATATTTGCTGTATTAAATGTGGATAAGGCCAAAAATATAGAGGGCAGCAAGAATGATTATAAGAAGCTTCTTGTAACCTTGTAGAAAATGTTTGTTGGAGAATTTGTGTGATTCAGAGCTACGCTACACTTCTTTCATGCATGCAGTTGTTAAACTTTTATGGAATCTTTTGAATGTATATATATATATATATATATATATATATATATATATTTCTTGAATGTAATTCTAAGGATTGGCAAAACTATCCTAGCAAGCGACACTACGTCGAGGAGTATTCGCGAATGGGAATCCCAGTCTTCGGTTAGTTAACAGAAAAGGCAGAATCTAGGAGAAACAGGCTTTCATGGCTTAGAGTATTGTCGGAGCGCAAGACTTGTAGTAAAAGAAAGGAACTCGTGTTATTACCGAAAGGACCTTTGAAGCAGAACAGCTACATTTGCTTTGATAGTTGAAGGGAAACTGTCAAACATAAGGCAAATAAATAAATCCCTACGATAATGGGCTCATATGCCCTGTAGTTTGATATAGACCAAGTGTCAAAAAATTAAAAGCAGGGATGAATCCCTCTTATAATGGATACACGTTCTCTGTGTGATGAAAGAGATTAAATTTTCGAACATAAAAATGGAAATAAATATTTGCGTGTGTTGCAAGCTGACTAAATAGTTCACGAGTAACTGGCGGTAGCCAGAGCATCAGTCAGGGAGAGCATAGACAGAACTTCTGAGGTGAACATAGAGTGCAGGGTGTGATAGAAACATTGGAACAACTTGGTGGGACTACTTCAGAGACGTCATCAACTGCAACTCGCAGAAATCCTTCTCCCTCCACAAGGAAGACAGAGTGTGAATTACGACATGAAAAACGGATAGAATAGTCAAGTTAACTTCTTGTTAATTTTCGTGATGAATTCCAAGAGGCAGAGACTTTTCTGACCGTGGCCTCTATCAGTAGCTTAGCCGTTATTACTAATTTTTTTCGCGAAATACGTAGGATTTTGCTCTGATTATGCGTAACAGATATATCTCTGATTTTTTACTTTGCACCCCACTGTAAACCAAAGTCACCTGAAAAATATTTTATTTGAAATAAACTCCTAGTAATCTATATTTTTTAACATTAGTAATTTTCCAGGTCTTCTTCCTCCCTTGCCGAGGTTACCTAACGGCCCCATACCAGGTCAGAATCTCCCTCTCACATATATTGACACCTAATTCTTTTGTGAAACCCAGGCCTCAGAAGTGACTCTGGGCTTTAAAGAACGGCAAATAAAGTTGTACGAATGCTTTGATAAACTCCTGCTTTCTTGGGGTGATACGTTCGCAGGTTCCTTTCTCTGATAACCATCATAAACATTAGGAAGCCTCACATCGTCAGCAAATAAAATTGTATTGGTAATCGGTTTCTTTAATGGTTTTCCAGCTTCTCTTCTCTCTCGATCACACTCTTCCCAGTATTTCGACAGCATTTCGTTTGTGTTTAAAGATTCAACAGTTATTTCGGTCACGCTGTTAACAGAGAGAAGTTGACCACAATTTTTTAGGAGAAGGAATGTAACCTCTACAACATTTCTGTGCACTCACTTCATTATGGGATTTCCTGATCTGGTGAGTAATGTCAAACTTTCCCACTCATAAAGTTTGATAGAGTTGCTTCAGTATCACACGAAAAATAATAGTAATGATAAATACAGCAGTCTCAAGCAACCGTAAGAATTTGGCACAAACAAAGTAAGCGCGTAACAAACGATCGCCCTGGAGAAGAGCGTGCCTGAAATTAAACTAAAATGCAAGCTGCAAATATTGCAGTGGTTGGAGGATGGAGATGAAGTCGAGAAGTGAGAGGGGAGTTCTAGGTAACAAAACGAGTCCGGTCTGCACTGATAGAGCCCACTATCCATGCTAATGCTTCATAGGGACAGGTGCCGATACTTTCCACTCATTGCTTCCTTTTTTTTCCCAAAGTGCTTGTTTACGGTTGCTGTTCCAAACCGTCCTAATATTCGACAAGACTGGATACGGCCCCCGTAATGAAACCTTGCAATGCTTCAAGATCACAACGGAACACGTTCTCTTAAGAGCGCAGAAATGTAGTGAACTTTGACGGTGGATTTTTCGAAAAGTCCACTCGCGGCTGCGACCACAATTCGCTCCCTCACAGCGATCTGCAGCGCGAGACAAAGTACGAGACGTGCGCGTAGATTTGCTCCGCAACGTTAATTGGCGTATCCGGATTTACTTTGTGATCTGCTATACGTGTAAAATAAGTTTAAATAAGGGTCGTCAATTTCGCGTTGACCCAAAAGACTGGTTAAAATTTATCACTATTCCCAAGTCAAAAATGAAAGCAATGAAAGCTATCAGGCGGTTATAATTAAAGTGCAGCTACTCGCAGAGGTCCGGTATGGGCTGTAATTACCGTATGGTATAGCGCCACGTAACACAACACCCTCATTTATCTCGATGTACGGTACAGTATTGGCCTTGTACCTCATATAGACGACATTACGTGCTCTCATTTTTATACTGGACAGTCAAAAGGAAACGAGACAAATGGAAAAGAAGTAAGTAAACTTTTTGTTACTTAAAAAGTAAACACCAAAACTGTTAATACACTTAGCTCACCTCAAGACAAGACAGTCGCTACCTCCATGGAAAAATGTTTTCGGTTCCCTATGGAATCACACTTGTACCAAAATGTGCACCTCTCCGAAACAAATCGACGGCCACGAATGTTTTCCTGAGGGCTCCAAAACTGTGGAAATCGCATGGGGAGAGATCGGGCACATGTGCTGCCAAAGTTGTTTCGACACGCTGACGAAGATTCCCTGGGAAGCCGTTTCGCGTCCTCCATAGAGTCCCGACCACTTCGTATGCGATTTCCAGATTAGATTAGATTAGATTAGATTTGTACTTGTTCCATAGATCATGAAAACGACACTTCGTAATAATGTGGAACGTGTCAGGTTAATAAAAGGTGTCTACACAAGATATTACATTACACAAAATATTACATGACATTTAATATTTTTAATTTTCTTTTTTTGGGTGGGGGTGGGGAAATTACCCACTTACTATATCCAAAATTCCATCTAATGAGTAGAAGGAGTTGCCATTCAGAAATTCCTTTAATTTCCTTTTAAATGCTATATGGCTACCTGTCAGACTTTTTATGGTATCAGGTAAGTGACCAAAGACTTTTGTGGCAGCATAATTTACCTCCTTCTGAGCCAAAGTTAGATTTAACCTTGAGTAGTGAAGATCATCCTTTCTCCTAGTGTTGTAGCCATGTACACTGCTATTACTTTTGAATTCGTTCGGATTGTTAATAACAAATTTCAAAAGTGAATATATATATATATATATATATATATATATATATATATTGTGAGGATACAGTGAAGATCCCTAGCTCTTTAAATAACTGTCTGCAGGAGGATCTTGGATGAGCTCCAGCAATTATTCTGATTACACGCTTTTGTGCAATGAACACTCTTTCACTCAATGATGAGTTACCTCAGAATATGATGCCATACGAAGGCAGAGAATGAAAATAGGCGAAGTAAGCTAATTTACTGAGATGTATATCGCCAAAATTTGTAATGACCATAATAGCATAAGTAGCTGAACTCAAACGTTTCAGCAGATCTTAAGTGTGCCTTTTTTCCAGTTCAACCCCTCATCAATGCATACACCTAGAAATTTTCAATATTCTACCTTAGCTACCGATTTCTGATCGAAGTCTATATTTATTAATGGTATCATTCCATTTACTGTGTGGAACTATATATACTGTGTTTTGTGAAAGTTTAATGAGAGCCCATTTGCAGAGAACCACTTAATGATTTTCTAAAAAACATCGTTTACAATTTCATCAGTTAATTCTTGTCTGTAGGGTGTGATAACTATACTTGTATCATTGACAAAAAGTACCAGCTTTGCATCTTCGTGAATATAAAATGGCAAGTCATTAATATATATTAAGAACAGCAGAGGACCCAAGACCGAACCTTGCGGCATCCCATTCTTGATTGTTTCCCAGTTTGAGAAATCACCAGTTTTTTGCATATTAAGTGAACTGCTTATTTAAACTTTCTGCACTCTTCCAGTTAGGTATGATTTAAACCATTTGAGCGCTGTCCCATTCATACCACAGTACTTGAGCTTATCTAGAAGTATTATATGATTTACACAATCAAAAGCCTTTGAGAGATCACAAAAAATCCCAACGGATGACTTCCGATTACCCAGAGAATTTAATATTTCATTAGTGAAAGTATATATAGCATTTTTCGTTGAAAAACCTTTCTGGAAACCAAACTGACATTTTGTTAAAACTTTATTTTTACAAAGGTGTGAAGCTACTGTATCATACATTAATTTTTCAAGAATTTTGGATAAGGCAGTCTGAAGAGATATTGGGCGCTAGTTGTTGACATCAGACATATCCCCTTTTTTATGCAGTGGTTTAACATTGGCATACTTCAGTCTATCTGGGGAAATACTCTGCTTCAGAGAGCTATTACATATGTGGCTAAGAATCCCACTTATCTCTTAGGAACAAGCTTCTATTATCCTGCTGGAGATATCATCAATTCCATGTGAGATTTTATTCTTGAGATAGTTTATTATTTTCCTAATTATAGAAGGAGAGGTGGGTGGAATTTCAGTTGTATAATTGTGTGGTTAAGGCTTCTTCCATTAACTGCCTTGCTTCTTCTAATGAACATTTAGATCCTATTTTCTCTACAACATTTAAAAAATGATTATTCAAAATGTTTTTCCATATTTCCAGAGCCCCAAAGGAAGATATTCGTGGCCGTCGATTTGTTTCGGACGAAGACGTTTACGCCTGGATACAGTCTTGGTTCCGTAGACAACTGCAAACATTTTTCTATCAAGGCATTGACCACCTTGTCTCACAGTGAAATAATTGTATTAAGGGTAGTGGCTATTACTTTTGGATTAATGAACAGTTTACTTTCTGTTCTTCCATTTTTCTCGTTTCCATCTGACTGCTTCTTATGTGATAATTCTGTCCATTCGAGTATATCCAAGCAGTAATTCATACATGGCACTCGTTTTCTCAGATTCAGTCGAGGGCAGCTTTGTGTATCAGCGTGTTAAGTAAACAGAAATAGAAAAAAATGCGTTTTGTAATGTTACCGTAGCATTTCGCGAATATTTTTCATTTAGGTTTGATCTGTGTGTGTTATGAAACATAATTACAACCAGACTGTAAGGGAGAATCAATATTTTGTATCTCTCCTTCTAAATGATATTTTTTGACGCTTGGTACTTTCACAAAGATATAATATTAGAGATAAGATTTTAAAAGATTTCTTTATTTTTCAGTATACTGTCTTACATGTCTCTTTGTAAGATGGTTGGTTTACGTCTATTACTTTACAAGGAGACACTGAAAACATGTGTACTCGATTTAGATATAAAGGGCGATAGCGGGACAAAGTAAATCATCTAGTGAGAGTCAGTGTAACGTAAGAATTTGGAACAAGAAAATACTGAGATTTCCCTTTTAATGTAAAAGGAAATACAGCCTGGCAGACAGGACACTGAATTCAATTAACTTAGTCCTTTGAAGAACATGCAGTCAAGTGTACGTTTGGGCAGACAAGTTTTGTTGCCGTGCCTCCAGTCGAGTGCAGATGGCGATGTTCTGCTGTTTGAGAGAACTCTGGTAGAGGGCAACCAAGCTCCAACTTATTTAATATCTATCAAAGATTCACAAGTGCCGCGAAATAGTTGATAATCCATTTCTCTTACTTCAGATTTGCGCCTTTCGACAGACAGACCAAGAATTCAAATTATAGCCGACAAGAGAATTATTCGGCGGAATGAGGGCTTTATTTGATGAAGCATCTCGGACTAGTTAAAATGCGCTGCTCTCACTGAGACAATAGCATCTTGTTGAAATGAATTTGAGAATAGCTCTGCGTGAGTAGCGCCATAATAAGTAAGTAGTATACGTATTAAAGCAATGCAGAAGACACAGGAGCCGATCGCAGATCGTAAGGAGCAAAAAATACAATCTTTTTAGAGCACAAAAGGAAAAAAGATACAGAACAATGCAAACTCGCTTATATGTTCTCGTGTGACAATTTTTTGGTTATTCGATGGATTGTAGAAAAAAGTGAAGCAGTACGCAGATAAAGGACTATCACCTGACAGCATACGAGGCAGTACAAAAGATCACCGTGGAATGTACAATTGTAAACTGTATGTGTTCCTTAATATTTGCCATTGTCGCCATACACTGCTACATTTCTGCGGAAAGTTTTGAACATATTTTAATAATAAGTACACTGCTACATTTCTGCGGAAAGTTTTGAACATATTTTACAGGAGAGTACTGCATATTGCATAGTTCAGTGATGATGGTTTATATCAGCATGACAATGCAACGTTTCATGAAAAAGCATATGCGAAGTAATGGTTTGTAGACTTCTATTTTTTTTCAGTCATCAGTCTTCTGACTGGTTTGTTGCGGCCCACCACGAACTCCTTTCCTGTGACAGCCTCTTCATCTCAGAGTAGCACTTGCAAACTTCGTCCTCAATTATTTGCTGGATGTATTCAAGTCTCTGTCTTCCTCAACAGTTTTTGCCCTTTGCAGTTCCCTCTAGTGCCATGGAAGTTATTCCCTGTTCTCCTAACAGTTGTCCTACCGTCCTGTATCTTCTTCTCGCCACTGTTTACCTTATATTCTTTTCCTCGCCGATTCTGTGGGGAACCACCTCAATTCTCAACGTATCAGTCCATCTAATTTTCAATATTCTTATGTAACACCTCATCTCACTTTGACTTTTCCCTTCTGTTCCGGTTTTCCTGCGGCCCATGTCTCACTACCATACTATGCTATGCTTCAAACGTACTTTCTCAAAAATTTCTTCCCCAAGTTAAGACCTATGTTTGACACTAGTAAACTTCTCTCGGCCAGGAATGCCCTTTTTGTCAGTTATAGTCTGCTTTTTATGTCCTCCTTGCTCCGTCCGGCGTGGGTTTATTTTGCTGCCTAGGTATCAGAATTCGTTAACATCAGCTACTTCGCGAACATCAATTCTGAGGTTATGTTTCTCACTATTATCATTTCTGATACTTCGTATTAGTTTCGTCTCTCTTAGATTTACTCTCAATTGTTATTCTGTACTCTTTAGACTGTTCATTACATTCAGCAGATCCTTTAATACTTCTTCCCTTTCACTGAGAATTGCAGTGCCATGATCAGATCTTATCATCGATATCCTTTCACCTTGAATTTTCATCGCCATCTTTACCATTTCTTTTAGTTCCGTCATTGGTTCTTCGATGTATAGTTTGAACAGTAGGGGCGAAAAGACAACATCGCTGTCTTCCACCCTTCTTAATCTGAGCACTTCGTGCTTGGTCTTCCAGTCTTATTGTTACCCCTTGGTTCTTAAACGAGTACATACTGTATATTACCCCTCTTTCCCTATAGCTTCCCATATTTTTCTCATTATCTCGAGCATACTGCCAAACACTATTTCCAGGTCGATGAATCCTATAAATGTATCTATTTTTTTCTTCAGTCTTGGTCCTATTATCAACCACAATGTCAGAAGGGCCTCTTTGGTGCCATTACCTTTCCTAAAGCCGGACTAATCGCCGTCTAACACATAGTTTACTTTTCTGTACTTCTGCATATTATTGTCGTAAGCAATTTGGATCCATAGGCTGTTAAGCTGACTGTGCGATAATTCTCACATTTGTTGGTTCTCGAAATCTTTGGACTTTTGCAAATGATGTTTTTGCCGGAAGTCAGACGGTCCATCGCCAATCTAATAAATTCTACTAACCAACGTGAATAGTCGTTTTGTTGCCACTTCCGCCAATTATTTTAGAAATTTCGATGGAATGTTACCCATTCCTTCCGCCTTATTTTATCTCAAGTTTTCCAAAACTTTTAAATTCTGATTCTTATACTGAATCCCCTCTCTTTTCCCTACCGACTCTTGTTTCTGTCACGTCATCAGACAAGTCCTTCTCCTCATAGAGGCGATTCAGTGTACTCTTTCCACCTATCCGCTCTCTCTTCTGTTTTTAACAGTGGAATTCCAATTGCAATTTTAATGTTACAGCCCTTTTGTTTTGACTTTTCTATATGCTGAACAATCCTCCCAACAATCATTCCTTTTCCTATTTCGCTTTAGCTTCCCTGCACTTACTGTTTATTTCGTTCCTAAGTGACTTGTTCGAAGGTGGTTTGAAAAGTTCTCGGAATCACCACGAGAGGTCAGAGCTAGCGCAACGAATTGTTCACGTGATATCCATTGGACTGTTGCCTGTAAACACGTGCCGCGTCACTGCTCTTGGAAGAGAGCTGTGGCGGTCACGTGGCTCTGTTGTTCCCGCGTAGTGATTTGCGAAGATGCGAAAAATCGAGATTCGAGCAGTGATTAAGTACTTCGTAAAGAAAGGTATGAAAGCAAAGGACATTCATGCCGATTTCCAGAATACACTGGGTTCTCTGCTCCTTCATATTCAACCATTTCCAGGTGAACAAATGAATTTCAATTTGGTCGGGAAAGCTTAGATGATGGTCCTGCAGTGGTCGGCCAAGATGTGTCACTACTCCAGAAATCATTGCAAAAGTGCACAAAACGGTCATCGAAGATCGCCGATTGAAAGTGCATGAAATTGCTCATGCTTCCCAGATGACATCTGAAACGGTATATCACATTTTAACTGAAGAAATAGAAATGAAAAAAATGTCTGCAAGATAGGTGCCACGACCTTTGACGCGCGCCCGCATACATATGCCGTCGCCATGGCAAGATTACACGAACTGAGGTATGAATTGTTGCCACACTTGCCTTATTCACCTGATATGTCTCCGTCAGACTTTCATCTCTTCCCAAAACTGAAAATTTTTCTTCGTGGACAAAGATCCACTTAAAAAAAAATGGTTCAAATGGCTCTGAGCAATAAGGGATTTAACATCTGAGGTCATCAGTCCCCTAGAACTTAGAACTACTTAAACCTGACTAACCTAAGGACATCACATACATCCATGCCCGAGGCATGTTCGAACCTGCTACCGTAGCGGTCGCGCGGTTCCGGACTGAAGAGCCTAGAGCCGCTAGACCACCGCGGCCGGCGATTCACTTCAAACGAAGAACTGATAGCCAGAGTTGACAACTATTTTGCAGGCCTGGAGGAAACTCATTTTCGAGATGGGATCAAGGCAGTGGAATATCGTTGGAACAAGTACATTTATTTGCAAGGATGTAAGTACTTTTTTTCTATTCCGTTCCGAGAACTTTTTAAACCACTCTCGTATTATTGTATTCCAGATTTCTCTGAACATTTTTGTGCTCCCTTCTTTCGTCGATCAATTGAAGTATTTCGTCTATTACTCATGGTTTCTTCGCCCTTACCTTCCTTCTACCTACGTTTTCCTTTCCAGCTTCCTTAATTGCTCTTTTTAGAGATGTCCATTACTCTTCAACTGAACTACCTCCTCAGCTATCGATTATCGCCGTATCCATAGCTTCAGAGAACTTCAAGCGTATCTCTTCATTCCTTAGTATTACCATATGCCATTTTTTTGCGCATTGATTCTTTCTGACTAGTATCTTGAACTTCAGCCTGGTCTTCATCATTACTGAATTGTGATCTGAGATTATATTTTCTCCTGGGTGAGCCTTACAATCCAGTATCTGATTTCGAAATATCTGCCTGACTATTAGGTAATGTAACTGTAAATTTCCCCTATCTTCAGCCTTTTCCAAGTACATTTCCTCCTTCTTTGAATCTTGAACAGAGTATGCGCTGTTACTAGCTTAAATTTATTGGAGAACTCAGTTACTCTTTCTCCTCTGTCAATCCTACTAGCAAGTCCATATTCTCTGGTAACAATTTCTTCTACTCCTTTCCCTGTGATGGCATTCCAGTCCCCCCCATGATTTTTAGATTTTCATCTCTCATTACGTGCTATATTACCTTTCAATATTCTCATATACTTTCTGTATCTCATCTTCTGCTTGCGACTTCGTCATGTATAACTGAACTATTTTTGTCGGTGTGTGAGAACAACCCTCTCACTGAATGGTTCACAGTAGCTTACTTTCTGCCCTACCTTCCCATTCGTAACGAATACTACTACTCCTGTTATACAATTTTCTGCTGCTTGTTAATATTACTCTATATTCATCTGATAAGAAGTCCTTGTCTTCTTTCAATTTCACTTCACTGATCCCACTATATACAGATTGAGCCTTAGTATTCTCATTTTCACTTCTAGCTTCCACACCACGATCAACTTCTGACATTCCACACCCCGACTCTCATGGTCGCATCACCCATGGCAGTCTGCTCCTGGATATCCGAGTGGGGGGCTATTCCGGAATCTTTTGCCAATGAAGAGATGATCGCGACACTTTTTCAATTACAGGCCACATGTCCTCTGGATACACAATATGTGTTTTCAGTGCAGTGGTTTCCATTGCCTTCTGCATCCTCATGCCTTTGACCATTGCTTATTCTTCCACCTTACTGGGGCAGTTTCTCACCGCAAGGATAAGAGAGTGTCCTGAATCTCTGTCCACTCCTCCGTCCTTTTTGACAATGCCGTTGGCAGAATGAAGGTGAGTCTTCTGCCACCATTACTGATTATTTTTGTTCAAAGTTTAAGCAGTTTCAGGGTTAGAGGCCGAGTCCTGTTTTTAACAAACTTGATTCAGTTTTGTATATACATAAACACAGCAGAACTTATTAAGAAGTGTTACATAATTTTTTTCTTTCAGTTTTTCCTTAAAAAATTTCCTTAGTTATTAAATTTCATTGAGTATATTTCCAGTGTGTAGCTGATTTTCATTTTAGGATTTTTTTCCTTGCGTCTCTTTGTAGAATGCTCTTAATGTTCTTGTGAAGTTTTCGAGTTAAGTTTGTTGATTTCTTTCCTCATTGTGTATGAATTTTTTGTTTTTCACGATTAACGTCAACGGAAGTGGCCGCGGAAGAAAAGCAACGCTTGTACTGGACCAATATCAGGCGTATAACAGCAAGCAGAAGCCCTCAACACTATGCTACACGTCTATGGCGGCAGTTCCAAACAACTACAGGAGTGCAGGTATCAACAAACAGCACGAAATAGGCCCCACAAACAAGGATGAAGTGCCGGAAGACCTCTCAAGGTTCCTCTCCTAAACCATGTGTCACATGGAATCAAAACCACTCTTTGTGGGTTAAGCAGCAGTGGGACACAAAACTCTTTTCTGACGATACCCGTATCAATCTCCACCATAAAAAATAGGCTCTCAGGAACCAATATGTACAGGAAACTGGAGTTCCCCAGGGTTCAGTTCTGAGTGTAACGCTGTTTGCTATCGCCATCAGTGGTATCGAAAATGCAGTTGGGCCACAGTCTCTCCATCACTGTACGTGGATGACCTATGCCTGTTCTGAGCCTCTGCATTACTGCGAACCACTGATCGCCAGCTTCAGGGTGCCGTCTGGAGAGTCCATGACTGGGTCCTGAACCACAGATGTCAGTTTACCTCTGCAAAATCACGAGTTATGCATTTTTGTCGACTCCAGACTGTGCAACCACACCCAGAAATTTATCTTGGTGACCAGTTACTTGAAATCGTTGAGACTCCAATTCTTAGATATTTTATTTGACGACATGCTAACTTGGCTGCCACATGTCCGTCAGCTCAAAGCAGCTTGCATGAAGAAGCTGAGTGATCTCTGTTTTCTTAGTGGTTTCTCATGTGGTGCGGGCTGCACAGTTCTTCTGAGATTTTACAAAGTGCTGATGTTATTCCACTTGGACTATGGATGTGTTACTTATGGGTCAGCAGCACCATCCATATCGAGCCTGTTGGACCCTGTTCACTACACTGGCATGTGGTTGACAACACGGGCCTTCTGTATGAGCCCTGTTGACAGCCATTTGACAGAATCCAGTGTCTCTCTGCTGTGGGTTAGATGACAGCAGCTTCTGGCAAGTTACACAGTCACAGTCTGCCAGATACCTATCACCCATGACACTCAACACTGTTTCACAACCAGCAGTTCAGACTGTTTGCTCATTTCCCAAAACTGGGAAGACCAGCTGGTGTCCGACTCGATTTTCGACTGAAGGACCTCCAACAGTCTCCTTTAGTCTATGTCCCTAGTGATACTGTACCATGTCCTGTGATACAGATGGACCTCTTTTGTGGCCTCAAGAAGGATGCTGATCCTATCCTTCTCCGACATCTGCTTCTTTCAATCCTCTACGATTATTGTAATTCCATATGCATCTATACACATCGATCGAAAGTCAACGACAGGGTTGGTTAAGCTTTTGCACATGCGTGGGACATGAGAAGTACTCTCTGCCGAGTGCCTGCAGTGTATACACTGTAGAGTTGGTTGCCATCTCTCAGGCTTTGCAGTATGTTAAATCTCAGGCCACGACGAACTTTCTGAGCTACAGTGAGTCCATGAGGTGCTTAAACGGCTAACCCTGTGTTATCCCAAAAATCTTTTGGTCGCAAACATCCAGGACCTGCTGGCTGACCTCTACAGTTCTGGAAAGATGATGAGCTTCATCTGGACACCGAGGCACATAGACATTCCAGGAAATGAACTCGCTGACCATCTAGCTAAAAACACAACATTCAGGAGATCAACTTGACGTCGGGATACCGGGCCCCAAACTTAAGATTACAGCTCTGACGCAATATTTTGAGGCTCTGGGAATTGGAATGGCAGGCTACTACGACCAAAAAAAAGTTAAGAGCCATTAAAGAGACTTTAAGATGTGGCCTATATGTTTTCAGGCCTCTCCGAAAGACGACATTGTGTTGTGGCACTGACCACGCGGGACTCACCAACAAGTTCCTACTGCGTCGGGAGGATTCTCCTCAGTGCAGCTTAGACACTCTACTGAGGATAGTGCATGTTCTTGTTGAGTGCGCCCTGCTGGCATATCTACGGTACACCCTCAGCTTTCCTACTTCACTACCTCAGGTGCTTGTGGGTGACGTGACAGCCACTACCAAAGTGTTGCAATTCCTGAGGGGAGAGGCTTTTACTCTAACCTATATTACTCTTCGACTTCCAGTGTTAGGGGCGGTGGTAGGGGCGACAGCCTTCCCCTGTGGCGGGTATCCACCAAGCAACCGCAGATTTCTTTCTTCCCCTCTTACCATGTTGTGCTTTTAGCCCCCCCCCCCCCCCTCATTGTACAAGATGCTGCCTGCTTTCTCTCTCTTTTTTTTTTACCTATTGTGGTACATCTACTGTCACGCCCTTTTAAACTCTTCGACTTGCTTATATAGTTTGAGCAGCCTAGACGCCATTGTTTGCACTTTTTACCTTTTGACATGTTTCTCCCATGATAAATAGGGGCTGATGACCCAGTTGTTTTGTCCCTTAAACACATAATAATCATCATCATCCACCCTGAAAATATTGATGCTCGTGTGTTGAAGCAGAGGGGGCAACGTTTACATCACAGCTGTGTTATAGAGTGTCATCCATATTAAGGAAGTTCAGTCACGTTTTGGAGTGCTGATATGCCCAAACCACCTTCGCCCATCCACCTCCTTCAGTATTCTGATGACACCACTTTTCTCGCCCTCTATACTATGCTCCAGGCATCCCAACGATCCCTCCAAATCCATCTCATTCACTTTACCTCCAGGTGTCACCAATGGCCCCTCCAAAACCCAGGCAGTAATTATAGGATGCACTACCCACACCTTCTGTCTCCACAGCTTCTACCTCGCCATTTATGACTGTCCCATCCCGCTAACTAACACATTAAAAAACCTTGGACTAACCTACAACTGGAAACTAAATTGGAAATCCCACCTACTAACCACCCAACAGAAAGCTCACAGTAGACTAAGACTACTAAAACCACTAGCCAGCTAAACATGGAGATTACACCCCTCCACTGTTCTTCACACAGATACAAATGCCTAACCCAGCCCATACTTTGCTACGCAAACGTTGCTTGGGTATCTGCCTCTCCCAAGTCTTGTAAGTCCCTCCAGATCCTCGAATGCTGTGTGCTCTGTTTGTCTTACTACATCTGTTTACCTTCCCTCACTCATCCCATTCCTGCCTCTTCTCACTCACATTGGATGCCTCTGAAAATTCTACACTGTCTGCAACATCGACTCCAATAATCCTATCGTTTCCCCTCTACTTCCCACTCTACCTATTCTGCTGCATCTTTACAAACACATTCCATCAACCCTTCACGTACACACCGTCCACATGCTCTCCCAAAGAAACTTCCACCAGCTTCTTCTCCCCGATCATGAACTCCATCCTGACGTTTACCCTTACCTTACGCTATAGTAACACAATCCGCCTTATCAGGGCTTCCTCTCCCTCTACTCTCCATTCATCCTTATCCTCCTTTTTTCTTTCTGCTTTTCCTTCCACACCACCCTTTTCCTACAACAACGTCACCATTTCCCCCCTCTACACCACCCCTTCTTCTGTCCTAACAGCCACTCCTACACCATCACTGCTATGCACCAGTCCTCCATCTTTATACCTCCACATGCCTACCCTCTTAACCAATCAACCTTTTCCCCTTCAACAACTGACTCCCTATCTAGTGACAGGAAAGTGAGTCTTTTAAATATCAGCGTTTTGGCAACATTTTTAAAATGTGTTTTTATTGTGTTTCGTTTTACCTTTTATTATTACTACTTTTTAACTACCAGTGCCAGAAGTTATCGATTGTATATCTAAAAAGTACTTCCGATTTATTTTTCACCCTTAAATAGTTTTAAATTCAGTGTAACTATCCCCACTATCTGTTTCTTGTTTATTGTCCCGTTTAACTTCTCATTGTCAATTGGCTGAAGAGCAGGTTGCCTTTACTGCAGACAGCCCGACCCCTGCCCATATGGGGCATGGGGGGATGAAATAACAATAAAGGGAAAAATATCGACAGTGGGACAGGGGGTCGGTTCTAATATTGTTACCCATCCTTACGTTGCTACCAGTACGTATTCACATGTTGATCGGCAGGAGGCTACTCCCCTGCATTTCAGTGATAGTTTGCTGTCCTATTAATACAGGGTTATTCTAAATGATGGGCCCATTTTCAAAAATTCTTATGTATTCAAGTACAAATCCAAAATGAAAAAGCTTTATATCAGTGGAAAGAGGAAGTTTCAAAGTTTTTGGCAGGCGGCAACGGGCTGGTGGTTGGTTTCTGCAGCGGCCGGTAGAGTTCGAGCGGCAATAGCTCCGTCATTCCGTTTCACTGTCAGTTGTGTGTGAGATGGCGACTGTGGAGCACGAGGTTTTCTGTATTCTTGAGTTCGCGAGAAGTGAGTCGCAAATTGCAGCGGGAATTTCGTACCAAATTCGGTATTCACCCACAAACTCGCAAAAGCATTAGCCGTCGGTTTAAGCAATTTAAACAGACTGTGAGTGTGTGCAAAGGCAAAAAAGAACAGGCCTATCGCGTCTGTCAGAGGCTGATATCCGATCGATTCAAGAAAGTTTTGTGTGCAGTCCCAGTAAGTGTACCAATAGAGACAGTTGAGAACTTCGAATATCTCAACCAACCGTATGGAAAGTTCGGGGACAGCATTTGCTGTACAAACCCTACCGATCACAACCTATGCATGCTCTCAAACCCATTGACAAAGAGAAGCGTCTCGCATTTTGTGGTTATGTGCTAGCAAAGATGGAGAGTGACACATTTCTACAGCGTGTAATTTCTAGCGATGAAGTTGCGTTCCACTTTAATGGAAAAGTCAGCGACACAATGTTCACATATGGGGTTTGGAAAATCCACATTCACCATTGCAACACGAGAGAGACCTACCGAAAATCAACGTGTACTGTGCCGTATCCCATACAAGTTTATGGACCATTTTTCTTTGTGGGAAGAATTGTAGTGGGAATCATGTACCTGGACATATTGGAACAATGGAATCCCCTCAAGTTGTGGAAGACTCCCAGGACTTCATTTTCCAACAGGATAGAGCTACACCCCATTGGCAACGTGATATATGAGGCTTTTTGAATGACTCCCTTCCTCAACGCTGGATCGGTCGCAGAGGACTTGAGGACCTGGCTCTGCACTTCTGGCCACCGAGACTGTTTACGTCCCGCCTCTGCCAACCACTATGAACGATCTGCAGAACCGGATCACTGCTGCAGTGCACTCAGTAACAGCAGATACGCTTTCGCGTGCGTGGGGCGAGTTTGCCTACCGCGTCGATGTTTGCTGAACAGCCAACGGTGGATACATTAAACATTTATAACATTTATCACCTTTCTAATTATTAAATAATTATTAAAAACTAATTAATTACAAATTATTATAAAATTATTAAATTGATATAAACATTATAAAAAACTTTGAAAAGTATTCTTTTTATTGGTAAAAAGCTTGTTCATTTTGGATTTGTACTTTAATAAATAAGAAGTTTTGAAAATGGGTCCATAATTTAGCATAACTCTGTATTATTACTCATCCTTCCTACATAGGTATATTGGGTAGACTGGCTGGTGCAACTCTCTAGTGCTAGACTAATAGCAAAAATATAGTCTCTACATCCAACAGCTATTGACAAAGCTGGCTACAGGCACTATCTAGTGCTCGATCAGTGGCAACTATCCCCTCCTCAACTCCAATACTTAACAGCTAGAGGAAAAAATTTGAACTTTCTCACTGGTTTTTGAATTTTCTGTCTATTTTTGAATTTTCTGCCGATAGGAGGAAGATGGGCGTTAGACTGTGCAAGAATTTTCGTCGGCCATCTTGGTTTGTTACAGATAGACTGCGCTGGTATTCCAAAGATGTTGTAATAAAGAGAGTACCATACATCCATCCATACCAGTAATATGGAAACTGAATTTTTAAAGTAAAAATATATTGTTATTATTATTATTATTATTATTATTATTATGTCCCTTGCAGTGCAAGGTATTTAGCATCTGAATTTATCACCAAGATACGAATTTACCATGACACTTTAAATTTCCCACCGATTTTGAATTTCCCAAAGGTTTCTGAATTTCCCGCCAATAGCACCAGGCGGAGAGACCCACAAATGAGCAGGGTATTTACCTGAGGGGTAGGAGGTAATTTATAAATCAATTTAATTACTTAGTCAATTAATTTGATATTAAAATGGCGCAGAACTGGCAACTGGGAATGGGAATTTCCTAGAGGACGAGTGGGTAGGGATCCTCCGATGGGCTGGGAATTGCCAGAGGTGGAGGGGGTAAGTAATTAATCAATTTATTTAATTAACATTTCAGTTTGATATTAGAAGGGGTGCAGTATTCTCTGAATCTCACTAATATCCTGAATCCCAGTTTTTCAGGCTGAGCTGCGACCAGTTACTGCTTTGTAACTATTACAATTTAAACTTGCGTTTTTCAAAATTGCCCAGCTGATCTATGTTACATTCAGTTTCTCTTGATTTACTGCGATTCTTGTTTTGACTACAATGGTCTCTTCATTTTAGCTGGAGATAATACTGTAAACGTAGTTCTACATTATTAGCTAGTCTGATCTAAAACCACTTATTCGCCTTTTGGTTTCTGTGACAAGTCGGCCTATTATCTTGTCTATCAATATTGGTTAAGACTAGGACAACATTGGCTTGTACATGGGTCAGCATACTAAAGCCTACGATTCTACAAGAGTATCACATGAAATGTGTACGTGTGTGTGTTGCTTCCCATGTCTTGATAGAACTGTATGTTTCAAGGACTTGTTTATGCCTTGAGTTGATAAAGGATTGGGGCTCTCGGAATCCTCTTTCTATGCGCCACAATTGGTACGGTAGCTTAGCTTAAGGGGAATCCCACCATTTCGTAATACTCGCAAGATGAAGGTACAGTACACAGACTGAACTGAGCACAAGTGAATTCGCTTTTGCTCAGCGGATCTGGAGAGTCTTTGTGTTAGTTGGGTGCTATAAGCTGTTGCTTGTTTCTCGGCTGCTAAGAAATTTATAATCTTTGGGGCAAGACCACACTTTTAGCTATAATTGGTATCATTATTAAGTAGTACAGATAATTCCCATGACAAAGTGTTTAATGAAATGATAATTAAATGGACACCCTAGCTGATAACAGGCGTTGATGTGCTTCGTTAGGGACATGTTGAAAATGTGTGCCCCGACCGGGACTCGAACCCAGGATCTCCTGCTTACATTGCAGACGCTCTATCAATCTGAGCCACCGAGGGCACAGAGGATAGTGCACCTGCAGGGACTTATCCCTTGCGCGCTCCCCGTGAGACCCAGATTCCCACGTCCACACCTCTACATTCGTAGTGCGCCTAATAGATGTTTGCCCATCATACTCATTACTCGTGGCAGATTAATCTACCAAGTCCCGTACGAGTTCGGGCATAGCGTGTGCGTTCACATGGAGGAAGGTCAATGGCCAGGAAGCCATATTTTAACTATATATTACGGTAGTATCTGTTTTCGAAAGAATAGTTACTATAGATGACCATGCAGTTTTGCTAGAAACGAAATGATAATTAAATGGACTCCCTAGCTGCAGATTGATAGAGCGTCTGCCATGTAAGCAGGAGATCCCGGGTTCGAGTCCCGGTTGGGGCACACATTTTCAACATGTCCCCAATGAAGCATATCAATGCCTGTTTGCACCTAGGGTGTCCATTTAATTATCATTTCATTTCTAACAAAGCTGCATGGTCATCTACAGTACCTGTTCTTTCGGGAAGAGATACTACCGTCATACAATGTGTTTACCTGCCCCTTATCCACTAAGATCATAACACTACCCACTATTTTCAAATAGTAGTCACTGATTTCATTGCATACTGTTGGAATTTTTATAGTATACTAGCTGTTCGCGGCCACACGTTGCTGTGGCTCGATCTGGTTTAATGAAAAAGAAAGAAAAGGGAAAGCACACGTTTCTCTTATGTATGGGAATTGAGTATACGTCCTGATCTCATTGTCCCCCCTCTCTCTAACCATCTTCACCTCCTCTTCCCTTTGTCCCTCTCTGCCTCCTTGTCCTCTCTCTGTCCTTCGCCACCTGCACCCTCTCTCTGCCCATCACCTCCTCCCCTCTTTCTCTCTCTAGCTTCTCTTCCCCTCTCTCTTTCTATCTTCTCCTCTCCCACTCTCTCTTCTTCTTATCCCCTTTCTACAGCCATCTTCTTCTATCCTTCTCTCCATCTCCTCCTGTCCTTTCTTTCAGTCCATTTCTTCGTTTCCACATTCTATGTCCATTTTCTTCCAGCCCTAGTATTTTACACTATGCGATCATACGTTTTTCATGTTAGGTGCACTGTGCTGCCACCTGCTACCTGCTGCCTGCCATATCAGCGACCTCGGTAGTCATTAGACATCGTGAGACAGCAGAATGGGGCGCTCCGCGGAACTCACGGACTTCAAACGTGTTCAGGTGATTGGGTGTCACTTGTGTCGTACGTCTGTATGCGAGATTTCCACACTCCTAAACATCCCTAGGTCCACTGTTTCCGATGTGATAGTGAAGTGGGAACGTGAAGGGACACGTACAGCACAAAAGCATACAGGCCGACCTCGTCTGTTGACTGACAGAGACCGCCGACAATTGAAGAGTGTTGTAATGTGTATCCAGACCATCACACAGGAATTCGAAACTGCATTACGATCCACTGCAAGTACTATGACAGTTAGGCGGTAGATGAGAAAACTTGGATTTCATGGTCGAGCGGCTGCTCATAAGCCACACATCACGCCGGTAAATGGCAAACGACACATCACTTGGTGTAAGGAGCGTAAACATTGGACGATTGAGCAGTGGAAAAACGTTTTGTGGAGTGACGAATCACTGTACACAACGTGGCGATCCGATTGTAGGCTGTGGGTATGGTGGATGCCCGGTGAACGGCATCTGCGAGCGTGTGTAGTGCCAACAGAAAATTCGGAGGCCGTGGTGTTATGGTGTGGGCGTGTTTTTCATGGAGTGGGCTTACACTCCTTGTTGTTTTGCCTGGCACTATCACAGCACAGGCCTACATTGATGTTTTAAGCACCTTCTTGCTTCCCACTGTTGAAGAGTAATTCGGGGATCGGGATTGCATCTTTCAACACGATCGAGCACCTGTTCAGCATGCCCAATCTGTGATGGAGTGCTTACATGACAATAACATCCCTGTAATGGACTGGCCTGCACAGAGTCCTGACCTGAATCGTACAGAACAACTTTTGGGATGTTTTGGAACGCCGACTGCGTGCCAGGCATCACCGACACAATCGATACCTCTCCCCAGTGCAGCACTCCGTGAAGAATGGGCTGCCATTCGACAAGAAACCTTCCAGCACCTGATTAAACGTATACCTGCGAGAGTTGAAGCTGGCATCATGGATAAGTGCGGGCAAACACCATACTGAATTCCAGCATTGCCGATGGAGGGCGCCACGAAGTTGTAAGTCATTTTCAGTTAGGTGTCTGGATACTTTTGATCAGATAGTGTATGTGTTAAAACTATATTCATTCTATATGTGTCGAAAAGTTTGCTATTGCAACTTGTAAAAATTTGGGGTAAATGGGTCTAGTACTTTCTGAGATCGTTGTAACAGCGTTTCGCCTTTATGCATTACATATATATTTATATATTATATGTGTTGAAGGTACATAGACTATATCCGTCCGAATGTTCATTACGGTATTGTGTAGAAATTTGAAGCTGGCCGAGCGGTTCTAGGCGCTTCAGTCCGGAACCGCGCGACTGATACGGTCGCAGGTTCGAATCCTGCCTCGGGCATGGATGTGTGTGATGTCCTTTGGTTAGTTAGCTGTAAGTAGTTCTAAGTCTATGGGACTGATGACATCAGATGTTAAGTCCCATAGTACTCAGAGCCATCTGAACCATCAGAAATTCGAAGTTAATCGTTCAAGATGTTTTTGAGACTTTTGGTAATAACGTTTCCTCTTTATGTATTACATAATTACTTATATATTACATATTTAAAAATGCCATATGAAAACATGCGGTCTAGGCGCTTCAGTCCGGAACCGCGGGACTGCTACGGTCGCAGGTTCGAATCCTGCCTCGGGCATGGATGTGTGTGATGTCCTTAGGTTAGTTAGGTTTAAGTAGTTCTAAGTTCTAGGGGACTGATGACCTAAGATGTTAAGTCCCATAGTGCTCAGAGCCATTTGAGCCAAAACATGCGTGTATTCGAATGCAATGTCGTGTCAGAGAATTTGAAGCAGTCTTTGAATAACTTTCGGAGATCTGAGGTGTTAAACAAACGAATATTTACATTCTTATATAGATTTTTCCTATAATTACTACATATACATATTTGCATACTTTATGTGGTGTTCCAGCAGGTATATAAAAATATGGGCATATTATAATGCAACACTGTGTCAAAATTTCAAAGCAGTTGGTGAAGCACCTTCGTATATTTACGATTTCGAGCAAAAGAACATTTACTTTTTAATTGATACAGACGTAAATGTTCGTTTATTCAAAATCTTAAATCTCCGAAAATTCTTCACCAATTGCTTTGAAGTTTTGACACAACGTTGCATTCAAATTCGTGAATGTTTCTGTATACTCACGGCAGTGCCACATGCTATGTAAATATAGTTGTTATATATATATATATATATATATATATATATATATATATATATATATATATATATCCTTGAGGAGCTAGGACTCGATCCGAAAACCCTAAACCTTATCAAAGAAACGCTCACAAACACAACTTCTAAGATAAAATTCCTCGATGAAATATCAGAGCCCTTCCTGATCAAAACCGGCGCCAGACAAGGGGACGGTTTGTCTCCATTCCTCTTCAACCTTGTCTTAGACAAAGTCATCCGAGAATGGGAAAAAGAACTGAAGAATCAAAATTACTGGAAGCCTATACAAGTAGGAAGATCTAAAGATGGTATTAAAATTTCACGCTTGGCACTTGCAGATGACGTGGACATTCTAGCAGAAAACGAGACCACAGCAATTAAACATTCTCAAAGAATGCGCCGAAAAAGTTGGGCTACAAATTTCCTTCCAAAAAACCAAATTCATCTGCTCAAAATTTGAAACTCAAAAACTGACTACAAAATATGGACAAATTGAGAGAGTTCCATTCTTTAAATACTTAGGCGAGGTCCTAGAACCCACAGGGGGAGAGAAAACTGCACAAAAAGTTCGACTGCAAAAACTGAAAAGAGCATACTGGAAAACCCACAACATCTACAATAAAAAGTGTCTCTCCATTCACTCAAAAATACGACACTACAATACAGTAATCAAGCCCGAAGCACTATATGCCAGCGAAACACTCACACTCCATAGAAAAGGCGACCTGGAAGGCATCCTGAAAGAGGAACGCAAAATTATCAGAAAGATTCTTGGCCCAAAAAGAACGGAAGATGGATACAGGTTACAGTCTCGGAAAACTACAGAAAAATAATCTAACCTCGCCGCAGACATCCGGAAAAGAAGACTAAAATTTTACGGTCATATCCACAGACTCCCAATACCCAGACTCTCCCACAAAATTTTAATATACATTGAAAAATTGAAAACCATACCCTGGATACAAGAAACCAAAACAGATCTAGCAAATGCACAAATAAATTCTTCAGAAGTTATAAACAGAAATGTATACAGGCAAAAAATCAATAGTTGGAAAGTACAACCCGAGAATGAAGTTTGCAAGAGACAGGGGACAAAATGGACAGAGGAAAGAAAGAGAATTCATGGGGAAAGAATGAGAGAAGTTTGGAGAATTAAAAAATTGAATCGGAAAAGCTTTGCGTGATCCGTATGGGTCCAATCGCACATAATAATATATATATGACATTTTCGCGAATTCGAGTGGAGAATTTGGTCAGAATTGCAAAGGAATCTGTGAACAACTTTCGGAAACAAAATATTAAAAAAAAGTTATATTTTTACTTACATAGATTATTAAGGTATAGTATTTTATTTATGACACATTCTAAAGCCTTTTCGAACTGTCAGAACTTGGATTCGCATGTCATTGGTTGCACTGAAGTATCGTTCTCTTTAACAGTTTTCTGAGTTTTATTTCTTAAAAATATCTTATACTTATTTATAAGTCTAATACACTAGTGAAGGTTTGCCACATATTTGCTTTTTAATAGCTTTAGACATTACCCATGTCAAACACGCGTACAATCAATTTAGGGAAACAGAGACCACCAAACTGAAATCTGCAAGAACTGTTGTTAGATGTAGTGGCAGTACAAAATTATTTAAACACTTGAAAATAAATCAAGGCTTTAAAGATACTGAAAAACTATCCTGCATCTAGTATTATTTTCAGTACTTCCTTTTCCGTGTCAGTACGAAATATCGTATCGAATCTTGTACTGGAACGTGTCTATATGTTGTGTGGTCAGCGCTTTGTCGGATTTAACGCCTCCTTTAGTTGTCAAGAGAGTGGTGTATATTACTCCAGCTGCCGCGAGAGCTGGGGTGAGACTGCCACATTTAGTGACACTCAACAGAGCTGGATGGTCATTGTTGCAAAGATATGAAGCATAACATGGGCTCAAATCAGACGTTTTAAACACAATACTGTTAATTTATTCTGATATCCCTTTAACGAAATGCAATTTATGTACGGTTGTTGTAATTCATTCTCTTAAACTTTCGGACGGCTGACGCACGATGGGTTGAAAACAATATGTTCCTTAACAAAAGCTGACCCTCTACGTGTGACATATCGTTTCTCACAGTCTGTCGGCGACGTCCTTTAACATCATGTAGTATGTAACGATTCGAAACACTTAAATTCATTATCTGGGAAAAGGTTTTACGAAGGGAATTTTAGCTTCTGTGAAAAGTGTATCACGTTATACCTGTATCTGGAAATAATTCACTTCTGCAAGGGTGGTCCCTCTACGGCATTTGTAGGATTTCATTTTATAATTGATTACTAACCCGAGGGGCAGGTTGCAATAGATTGCTTTGAAGTAAAATCGACGCTAACAGGCCTGTTCGACGAGGCCTGTTCACGATGAGTTTTATGGATGAACCACACTCATTCACAGACGCAGTACAAACAACGTCCTCTGCGGGCGCTTCCGACACGTAATTGTTTCGCGCTGGCACAGTCACTCAAAGCCTCTGTAGCTTGGTTACACCAAACGTTTTTCACGAATGAAATAACATCGAAACCTGTCTTGTTTCGCAGTGCCTGTTTTCGGAGGATTATTCTTTCCGCAGTATGACAGGTTTAGAAGCTTTTAGTCTCTTACCCTCAGACAGATAGTCCTAAATACATGAGATTTGGGCGATGTTAGTCTCCTGACATTTTTGCAAAATTTTGCTACTGCGTCGTATAATGGCCCTACAACATATTATGACATACCGACTAATAATCTCAAAACATTTGTGTTGCATTATTTCTTGCTTACGTGTTTCAGAACAAATTAGAAAGGAAAAACATCCACCTTCAGACACTGAGTCTGAATTTTCTTAAAATAATTTTAATATTTTTGCAATGTACACAGACATTTAAAGTTTTAACACGTGCAAACAAATCAGGGTAATGAACAAAATCAGTGATTTATAAGGCAAATTATCTGTACTTCGAGTCTGATAACAGTATCAATAAGTGGTTTTTTACAAATATTAGCTGCAAACATAACTATTTTCATAGAACCTATCCGTATTTAAGTTTTAGGATCTGTGGGAACTACTGTAAGGAAATAATGACGTCACAATATTATTACGTACTTGAAGATGGATTTACAATGGTCACATTGCATCGTGATTTTTGCTGGGGGCGTGTGTTTCTCTATACCATATTTTGCAAACGTAGCTCAGCCACGGCTACAAGAACTGCAAACGGCTTTATTGTCATATTTATGCTGAAGGGCCAAAGAAACTGGTACACCCCCTAATATCGTGTAGGGCCCCCGCGAGCACGGAGAAACGCAGCAACACGACGTGGCATAGACTAGACTAATGTCTGAAATAATGCTGGAGGGAAGTGACACCATGAATCCTGCAAGGCTGTCCATAAAGCCGTAAGAGTACGAGGGGGAGGAGATCTCTTCTGAACAGCACGTTTCAAGGCGCCCCAGTTATTCTCAATAACGTTCATGTCTGGGGAGTTTGGTGGCCAGCGGAAATGTTTAAACTCAGAAGAATCTTCCTGGAGCCACTCTACAGCAATTCTGGACGTGTGGAGTGTCGCATTGCCTTGATGGAATTGCCCAAGTCTATCAGAATGAACAATGGATATGAATGTATGCAGGTGATCTGACAGCATGATTATGTACGTGTCACCCGTCAGAGTAGTAACTAGAAACATTAGGAGTCCCATATCATTCCAACTGCACACGCCCCACGCCATTGCGGAGCCTCCACCAGCTTGAACAGTTCTCCGCTGACATGCAGGGTCCATGGATTCATGAGGTTGTCTCCATACCCGTACACGTCCATCCGCTCGACACAATTTGAAACGAGACTCGTCCGACCAGGTAACACTTTTCCAGTCATCAACAGTCTACTGTCAGTGTTGACGGGCCCAGACGAGCTGTGAAGCTTTGCTTGGTGCAGTCATCTAGGGTATAAGAGTGGGCCCTCGGCACCGGAAGCCCACATCGATGATGTTTCGTTGAATGATTCGGACGCTGAAACTTGTTGATGACCCAGCACTGAAATCTGCAGCAATTTGAGGAAGGGCTGCATTTCCGTTACGTTGAACGATTCTCTTCAGTCGTCGCTGGTACCCTTCTTGCAGGATCTTTTTCCGGCAGCAACGATGTCGGAGATTTGATATCTCACCAGTTTCCTGATATTCACGGTATACTCGTGAAATGGTCGTACAGGAAAATCATCACTTCACTGCAATGTCGGAGATGCTGAGCCGGCCGCGGTGGCCGAGCGGTTCTTGGCGCTTCAGTCTGGAACCACGTGACTGCTACGGTCGCAGGTTCTAATGCTGCCTCGGGCATGGATGTATTGATGTCCTTAGGTTAGTTAGGTTTCAGTAGTTTTTCTAGGGGACTGATGACCTCAGATGTTAAGTCCTATAGTGCTCAGAGCCATTTGAGTCATTTGAGATGCTGTGTCCCATCGCTCGTGAGCCGACTATAACATCACGTTGAAACTCACTCAGTTCTTGATAACCTGCCATTGTAGCAGCAATAACCGATCTGACAACTGCGCCAGACACTTGTTGTCTTAGATACGCGTTGCCAACCGCAGCGCCGTATTCAAATGGCTCTGAGCACTATGGGACTTAACTTCTGAGGTCATCAGTCCCGTAGAACTTAGAACTACTTAAACCTAATTAACCTAAGGACATCACCCACATCCATGCCCGAGGCAGAATTCGAACCTGCGACCGTAGCGGTCGCGCGGGTCCAGACTGTAGCGCCTGGAACCGCTCGGCCACTCCGGCCGGCCAGCGCCGTATTGTGCCTGTTTACATATCTCTGTATTTGAATACGCATGCCTATACCAGTGTCTTTGGCACTTCAGTGTATTTTCGCGACGTATTGATTGACCCTGTATATGTAGAAAGTGTAAAGGCAGAAGCTCCATTTGTTTCTCAGATATTTCCATCTGATACCAAGAGGCCATCTTGGAAGTGAGCTGACGGACTGAAGCTGCAGCACTCGCATTTTTTATTTTGAACTCGAGTGTCGGATTCGTGTTCTGACTGTTAGGTGTTGCGTTGCAGGTAATACAGTGGGACGCTTCGTGGGAGAAGTGAAAGATGGGCTTTGGAACAGCACGCACACAACGTGAAAGCGTATTTTCTACATTAACATTTTTGTGCATCTAATTCTGCAAAGAAAGGAATCTGTTTATTAAATCAACTAAAATTACAGATAAATAAATTTATCGATTGTACAATAAAACATTATTGCACTTCCTTGTTTATAGCGATGAAATCTACTTGAACAGAAAGGCACGCGTCACTTCTAGATTCAAAGAATTAAAAGCATTTTCTAAACAAACACTTAAAATTTTGCAACACGCTAGCTTCAAGGTCTCCTACATGTAACTTTCCTGTTTAGTTCGAAAGCCGATGTCCCAGTCGGACATTCCACTTATAAGTATTAAGTGCCGTGTTTTTCACTGACTGGAAACATATCCCACGGGTAATAAAGCTGAGCGCATTACAAGTATATGTGACTTCTCTGAAATTCTTCTCCTTTGTGTTCAGTTAAATTTAGTTGATCGTCTATTATTATTTTTAGTCTCGTCTTAGGGAGAGATATTTTTGTTTGTCCAGTTTGAGATTAAAATTGTTAAGCAGTTAGCTAATGAGCTTAGCATGAGCAACCAGGGCAGCATAGGTTTTCAATCGATTGTGATTTGACCCTATACTCCGTCCCAATTTTGATAAGACACACAGGTTAGCATAAACATTCTCGGTAGCTTTGGTCAAGTTAACTGATTTGGCGTATAAATATAACTGTAGGTTATCAGCATACATATGGAATTAACAGTGGGATAGAACTGAAGCCATGTCACTGATGTAGAATGAAAAGAATGTCGAACCTAATACCGAATCCTGAAGGACGCCTGATATACCATCTTCATTGCGACTTTGGTGTCCCTGTGGTGTCACTGCCAGACACCACACTTGCTAGGTGGTAGCTTTAAATCGGCCGCGGTCCATTAGTACATGTCGGACCCGCGTGTCGCCACTGTCAGTGATCGCAGACCGAGCGCCACCACACGGCAGGTCTCGAGAGACTTACTAGCACTCGCCCCAGTTGTACAACCGACTTAGCTAGCGATGCAACACTGACGAAGCCTCGGTTATTTGCAGAGAAGATAGTTAGAATAGCCTTCAGATAAGTCAATGGCTACGACCTAGCAAGGCGCCATAGCAATTTATAGTTATCGTATGAAGCATGTCTCATCAAGAACGATGTATACCAATGATGGATTAAAGTTAAGTATTCCAGAAGCTACGTACTTTTCTTTATAGCATTCATTACGTATCCTGTTTCAGACCTCACGCCATCCTGCGTGAGTTTAAGGCGTGCATTCGGCCTCCTCTCTCAAGTAGTGTGCGTAGTGTTGGCTAACTGCCAACACTACAGTCCCAGGCAAGATACAAGACATGAGGATGAGCGAAACTATAGCGCTGCACTTTGAGAGAAATCTAGGTTATATTTAGAATGCAAAAGGTCGAAGGTAACGCTGCGAAATGTTTTCGTAAAATCTAGAAAGGAAAGTCGTCCTTGTCCCTCCTTAGCTAATTTCGTGTCATCTGTTTGGAGAAGTCTTATTGGTATCTGACTGTATTGGCATTGTAATTATTATCTGTAGGAAAGTGTTTAAACAAGCAAAAACCCTGATTTTAAGTTGAATTGTCGAGCTCCATATTGTGTACTATCAGTTCCTTGACGACCAGAGGCCTAATCCAAGTGGTATCTATCGCTGTGGTTCTACACGTCGCACACGTCGTGGGTTGAGCGTGTGTTGCGCAACAGGACCGCAGAGGTGGAGTACGGGAGCGTACGCACCGATTAGGGCAGATACAGTTCAACTGACAAGACACCGAGCCAAGCTGCGGCTAGCATTGGTGCCGTTGCTAGGTTGGCATCGTTTAGTTGGTATAGTTACGGTTGTTGTCTTCTTCTTTGCGTTCATTGGCGCCACTCCGTTTGCAAGCGTTGTCTGTCCGCTTGTGGCAGCAGTGGCGGTTATAGATATCTAACAACGGTGGTACTATCTTTGGGGCGACGTTGTGATCTTTCCGTGTCGTGTGAGTCGGCAGTTCGGTTGGCGACGGACGAGCAGCCAGGTCCGCGCAGCGCGAGAACACACTGACTGGGACCATTGGTGACACACACGCACTGCCAGGTGGAAGGGCTGTAGTCGCGAGGGGTACAACCTCGTTGTCAACTGCACTCAGAAAGTTTAAGTTGAGTGGGCCTTAATTCAAGTGGTGAAACCTTCACCATTGCGAGATCTCGCCATTTGCTTGTATGTTGCTGCTCGCAGTGTCGCTGAGGCGAAGAGCAGCGAGTGGAACGTTTGGGGAAGGCGAACCTAATAAGCCTTCCTCCACTTCTTATTATTAATTGTTGCATACTTTATGTTATTTAAATATTTTCAACATTTCGTGGCCCTGTCAGCAACTGTTTAAATATTAATTTTAATTTTAATAATCAACAGTCTCAGTTGCACCGTTTACCTATAATTTACCTAGGTTTCAGTCGGGATAACCCAACTTTCTTCAGAATAACAGTAACTGCCGTTTGTCCGTAGTGGACATCGTCAAGCTAAAACTAAAAATCCATAAATTATCGTCAGACTGTAAAACTTATCTGAAACTGCCTTGGCCCCACTCCACAACCGCGATGTGGCAGCCACGAGTGCTGTACTGGAACTGAGGCTGTTGATTATTAAAATTAAAATTACTATATGTTGCGGCCACATGTAGTAAGCATTGCTTCACACAGTGGAGAATGGCAAAACAGAGGCACGCCGGTGACCGAGGTGTTGCGAAGTAAGCACGCACAGATGGCCTTGCTAACAGCAGCAGTCTACCAATAGACTGACACAAGGACGCACACAGACCGAGCGCCGAGCGAAGACTGGAGAGTGCTGTGTAAGGGGAAGTGAGGCCAGCACGCTAAGTTACGCTGCAATATACTGCAGGAGTAATAACAAGAAGCTACCACCAAGTGTAAAAAACGTCCTCCTGCCGGATATAAATAGTGGAGCACAGGCAGCAACAAACAGAAGCCATTAGGAAGCAGTTCGGAACTGAGGACGGACGTGGTCCGTGTCCGAATGTTCAATCTTCGTAGGTGACGATTCCGGAAATCTGTTTCAGCTCGCAGCAGTCATCCGTTCGCCGCCAGATGTCAACTTCAGCTCTGGGGGCCGGCCCGATTTCGGTCGGCACCATGGCTGACTGACTACAGCGAGGACTTCCAGCAGGACCGGCCGCAGCGCGGTCTTGGTCACAGGCGCTACCGAGGACTGACGCCCGGACCTCATGGCAACCCGGCCCCACGGCGCGTGGTCCGTCCATGACGGGACCTCGCGGACATCACGACTGACGGCTTCCCAGCCGCCGGTGCAGCAGGCGTCGGTAGCTGACCTCACGGCGACGCGGCTCCGTGGACGTGCCGTACTGAGCGCCGAGCGGCGACGAGTTCTTCTCAACTGCAGGGCGTCCTGGCTTCAGCGGAGCACTTGTGGCCTGAGGCTCCCGAGCGCGATCAGCAGCGCACATTGCGCGCATTGTCGGAGAATCTACATAGCAGCAGCCAGGAGGAGGAATCCGCGACGACGAGGGAGAACTTGTAAAAAAAGTTCATTAAATAATGGTAAAACTCCACGCCGTCTCAGTCTTTGTCGCAGCCACTGTGTCTGTTGCTAACAAGTGGTGCCAGAAGTCGTAACAAGTGGTGTCAGGCGCACCCACGCCACGACTTTGACTAGCACCATGCAGAGCAATCGAGAAACACCGAACAGGGTGAGTCCAGCAATTGCCTTCTCTCTATGTTTTCTGTGTAGCTAGACATGTCGAGGGCAACGTTAAGGGGTGTGAGAGTGTCATTTGAAAGGCCTAGCAGCCCTGTAGACTTATCGCAGTTTCGTGGGAACGATAGTCACGTTAACTTAGTACCATCTAAATGTGTAGTGTGTGGATTAACCGGTCACGTCGCTCCTTGCGATAAATTTGTACCAAGCACTTGTGATGTGTGTAGCTTCTATGGTCATGTAACAGGGCAATGTGGTATGTATAGATGATTTGCCATTAGACATGCTAGGAATTAACTTGCTTCTGGATAATACAATTTTATTTTTGTGAGGTAAGGTATACTACATGGAAAATTCCAAAGACTCGTGCAACCGGGACAAGTGACGCCATAGTCGCATTGACAGAGCAAGTTAAGATACTGATTGAAGAAAATAAGTTGCAAAAGCAGCACATACAGAGGATGGAGCAACAATTGTTGCAAAATACTCAATCAGGCTCGGGAAGTGATAGTCTAGAATGCAAGGGTACTGTCTTTTCCGGTGTGGTAGATTGTTCAGCGGCTAATTTGATACCTTCCTTCTCGGGTAAAACATCAGAGGATGTGAATGTTTTCATTGGTGACGTACGTAGTATGGCTAGACTGTGTGGCTGGTTGGATGAAATGTGTTTGCAAATGGCGAGGTTACGGTTAGAGGAGATGTTTAAAAGATTAGAGGCAGCTCGGATAACATTAAGTTTGGGCAAATGCCATTTTGCGCAAGCACAAGTAAATTATCTCGGGCATGTTATCAGTCAGGACGGGGTACGGATAGATCCAACGTCTCACTTTTGCAGTACGAGATTTTCCGGTTCCGCAAACGGTTAAACAACTGAAATCGTATATTGGTCTTGCGAACTATTATCGAAAATTCGTACAGGGGTTCGCAGAAATAGCAAGGCCACTTACTAAGCTGCTAAGAAAAGTTGATGTCTTCCAGTGGACGTCAGAGTGCGAGAAAGCATTTCAAGAGTTGAAACGGATAATTACATCAGATCCGGTTTTTAAGTTTCCAGACTTTTCGAAATAGTTTATACTACAACGTGACACGTCTACTCACGGTCCTGGGGTTGTACTTGGGCAGGCAATTGATGGCATAGAACATCCGATTGCGTTCGCGTCTCGTCAACTTAACAATGCGGAACAAAATTACACCACGACGGAGAAGGAATTGCTAGCGGTAATATACGGGATTTCGTACTTTCGATGTTATCTGCACGGTAGAAGGTTTAAGGTTGTGACGGATCATTCAGCTCTGAAATGGTTATGAGGTCTGAAAGACCCAGCGAGTAGGCTAGTGAGATGGGCGCTGAAACTCAGTGAGGTCGATTATGAGGTAATACACAAGCCAGGGGTGAGACGTGCCAATGCTGACGCATTGAGCAGGAAAGTGGCAGTATTACAAGTAACAGGGGTGACTGAAGATGAGTGGAAAAGGGCACAAGCCGTGGATAGTGATTGCCAATCGTTCAGAAAGCAACCGCAGTTCCTAGTACAGGACGGGTTACTTTGCAGGTCGAGGAAATGCGGCCCGCACGTCGTCATACCAGCAGCGTTAAGATCTGAAGTTTTGCAACAGGCACATGACCATTTTCTTTCAGGACATGGCGGGAGAAGGGCGACGGATAGGCGGATAGTGGAGAAGTTTTGGTGGAGGACACGACGTGAAGACGTGGACGAGTACGTCAGGAATTGTGTGCCATGCGCACGGCGTGTGGACTTGAGCCATCAAAAGATTCAGCTTCAAAGATTACCAGAGGCAGACAAACCTTTCCAACAAATAGGAATTGATGTATTAGGCCCATGTAATAGGAGTGCAGCAGGGAATAAGTATGTGTTAACAGTGATTGACCACTTTTATAGGTACTTAGTCAGGGTCGCATTACCAGATCAGAAAGCAAGTACGGTGGCACAAGCTTTAGTTAATAATTGATTACTCAGGTGTGGGATACCTCAGTCCTTAATCTCGGATCAAGATACTAATTTCACGTCTGATCTGATGAAGCAACTCTGTAAGTTACTGAAGGTAAAGAAACTGGGGACTAGTCCATTCCATCCGCAAGCAAACGGACTAACGGACAGAGTGCATCGCACGATCGCTAAGATGTTGAGTCACTATGTAAATAGTCAACACACCGACTGTACTTGCAATTCGTAACCAGTGCATATAATAATAAGGTACATACGTCGACAGGATTGTCGCCGTACGAAGTGGTGTATGGGCGGAAGATGCCATCATCTTTAGACATGCTTCGTCCAAGGCTGGGAGCGGAGGGCGAGCATGTAAGGCAATGTGCGAAAACCATTAAGGAAGTATGGCAGAGAGTTAGACGAGCTAACACGAAAACGTTGGATCGACAAGAACGGATGGGAGGTACAACGAGGAAGTTACCACAGTACAGAGTAGGCCAATGGGTGCTACTAACTAATCCACATGTTCCGAAAGGGCGAACCAAGAAGTTCACAAACAAGTTACAGGGACCATACCAGGTCGTGGAAATGACATCACCTGTCAATGTAAAATTAAAATGCCTACCACGACAACGGTGGTTCATGTTAGTAGGGTTAAGTCGTTCCAGGGGGTAGTAGATCCGTGTATATGTACTTCTCCTTCTGGCAGAAAACGAAAAGAAGCGCCAGAAGCAGACAGTAAACGGGGTATTAAGTATAAGTTGCGTTCGAGGGATGTGTAGTTAGCAGTAATTATCATGTGTGTATTATTTTCGTGCACGGACTAGGGTTGTTTTATTGGTATTAAGGGAAAGTGATGGGAGTTTTTTCCTTCTCTCTCCATTCTATAGGTGACGCAGGATGGGGTACAAGTGGATAGTATGAGGCGTAGTCCTCTGGCAGCTGACAGAAGCTGACCAGGTACAGGATATTCCGTTGCGAAGTGGGGTGTTGTTCGGGAAACAACCGGATGTGGTCCTCATGAGTCACGAGTGGACGCTTCGGCTGGCACTCAACATCCTACAGGTAAGGAACGAGATGCGGCAGCTACCGGAGGTGGTATCGAGTGTGGAAACGGTTGCATCTAAGAACAGAATATTATGGGACGTGCAAGAAGAGTACGAGGTTTTGGGTAGGTCTTGTAAGGAAATAAGGGAACAACTGCGCCAAGTCGTGAGCATGATTCCAGGGAGGAGAAAGAGAGTAAAGAGGGGATGGTTGAATGCAGGTGGGAAGTTGCTGAAAACAATTTTTGGAACAGCGGATAGAGACGATATTGAGGGTTTGAACAATTCTTTAACAGTTATTCGTGATAGGGAGGAAAGCATAGGGAAATTAGTGGATATACACACAACAGACATATGGGAATTAGGTACAGAGTTGTTGAATGTGACATGCGTGTTGCGTGGGATGGCTACAGGGTTACGAGCTTATATAGAACAAACACAGAAATTATTGAATACGGGTCTCGAACAGGTACAAACGCGTTTGGATATAGTGGAAAGGAAGCTGGAAATAGCTAAATTGGTTAACAGCATTTGTGATGCACTAGTGAGGATGGATGAATTGCAAGAGGTAGTACATCACGCATTGCACGGGCAGGTGAGTGTGACGTTGATGTCACCAGAAAAATTCAGACCGAGTCTGAAGCACGCAGAGGGAGAGATTCCCGAGGGGTAGAGCACGAAGTGCCGATAATTGAAGCGAGTGTGCCACTTTTTTACCATATGTCTACGATTAAGGTAACGACGGATCTAGTTAAGATGTATATAGAGATTAGATTTCCAGTAACTAGTGTGGGGAGAGAGTATCACTGTTACACAGTGCATCCTTATCCAGTCAGATGGGAGCGCATGGGGAAGGGTGTACAGTTCAGGACACAGGAGGTTTTATTAATTTCTAAGGAGAGGGATACTCATGCTAATATGTCGAGTTTAGAGTTGAGTAGATGTCTAACGGAGTCAGTTTCCATTTGTCCATCACGGGCTGTTTTCATGGGCAAGGGGTCGTGTGAGATCCAGTTATCTAGGGCAGAAGCAGAAGCTTCGGAGTGTCGGAGAATAATAGTGAAGCCTACGCCACATTTTCAGCAAGTTTGGAGGCATTGGTTGTATTCAGTATTCGCAATGGAAAGGATATCAGCCAAGTGTTATGACAATGGGAATTGGACAACAACCACGGAGATGGAATTACGGGACAGTGATTTTCTAATCAATGGGACAAATTGTGAAATAGTAGGGGATCGTTTCAGCTTACCAGCGACAGTCACGGAAGTCACCAAGGTTACAGATACTCATCCAATGTTGTACTGGCCACATGCGTTATTCAGCATCGCTCCAGGAGAAAATTTGACGTATATTAACAACACCTTGGATGCTACACTATTGCAAACGATAAGATAAACTAGTAGATTCGGAGAAAGGTCAAATTTCAGTGCAGCAATTATTAAGGCACGTGGAGGAGTACGATACCAGGCGGAAACGTAGCATAGTGACCATTGGTATTTCAACCAGTACTATTACCGTGTTGATTTATCGGTGTGGTATTCAGCATGTTAACGCAAGACTGCTCCATGAGATTCCTGTAGAATGGATTACCAGTAGGGCATGAGTCAAGGCAACCTGGATGTATATAGGGAAGAAGTAGAATATAGGATAGAACTAGAGTTAACGTATCGGGTAAATTCGGAGACGAATTTAATTTTTAGTAGGAGGCAGTGTTGCGGCCACATGTAATAAGCATTGCTTCACGCAGTGGAGAATGGCAAAACAGAGGCACGCCGGCGACCGAGGCGTTGCGAAGAAAGGCCACCCAGATGGCCTTGCTAACAGCAAGAGGATATCAGCCAAGTGTTATGACAATGGGAATTGGACAACAACCACGGAGATCGAATTACGGGACAGTGATTTTCTAATCAATGGGACAAATTGTGAAATAGTAGGGGATCGTTTCAGCTTACCAACGACAGTCGCGGGACTGACACAAGGACGCACACAGACCGAGCGCCGAGCGAAGCTTGGAGAGTGCTGAGTAAGGGGAAGTGAGGCCAGCACGCTAAGTTACGCTGCAATATACTGCGGGAGTAATAACAAGAAGCTACCACCAAGTGTAAAAAACGTCCCCCTGCCGGCTATAAATAGTGGAGCACAGGCAGCAACAGACAGAAGCCATTAGGAAGCAGTTCGGATCTGAGGACGGACGTGGTCTGTGTCCGAATGTTCAATCTTCGTAGGTGACGATTCCGGAAATCTGTTCCAGCTCCCAGGAGTCATCCGTTCGTCGCCAGATGTCAACTTCAGCTCTGGGGGTCGGCCCGAGCGGTCGGCACCATGGCTGACTAACTACAGCGAGATCTTCCAGCAGGACCGGCCGCAGTGCGGTCTTGGTCACAGGCGCCGCCGGGGACTGACGCCCGGACTTCACGGCAACCTGGCCCCACGGCGCGTGGTTCGCCCATGACGGGACCTCGCGGACATCGCGACTGACGGCTTCCCAGCCGCCGGTGCAGCAGGCGTCGGTAGCTGACCTCACGGCGACGCGGCTCCGTGGGCGTGCCGTACTGTGCGCCGAGCAGCGATGAGTTCATCTCAACCACAGGGCATCCTGGCTTCAGCGGAGCACTGGTGGCCTGAGGCTCCCGAGTGCGATCAGCGGCGCACGTTGCGCGCATTGTCGGAGAATCTACATAGTAGCAGCCAGGCGGAGGGATCCGCAGGGTTGGGCAGCGACGACAAGGGAGAAATTGTAAAGAAAGTTCAATAAATAATTGTAAAACTCCACGCCGTCTCTGTCTTTGGCGCAGCCACTGTGTCTGCTGTTGACAAGTGGTGCCAGAAGTCGCAACATATATGTTATTATTTGTGAAGTTCAACCAGTGGTATTTTTCCTGCCTAGTGGCCACTAACGGCCCAGTTATCTGCCCTGGAGCTTAGTGTATGTTATGGCAGTGTACTTTTCCTTTCCTTGCCTCTGCTGTCCGGTAAGGCATGTAGTTCGACAGCTTCCTTGACTTGTGGGCTGGGTGGTGTTTTTTTGTTTTGTTTCTTATGTGGTAATAGTTGTTGCTTTCTGCTTCTGGATGCTCTAAACACCGGAGTCTGAAGACGTAGTGCTGACTGCCAGTTCTGAGGGACTTTCCCAGGTCGATCCTTGAAGCAATGTCTGCGCCCCCCCCCCTCCCCCCTTAGTTTGGTCAAATTTGATGATTGTTTTTTTTTTTTTCAAAATTAAAAATATTTTAATAACTGTAATTGCAAGTTGAAGAAGTTAACTGGTTCTTAAAAGATTGCTATGGAGGCCTTCAGCTGTGAAACAGTTTTTAAGTTATTGCTCTTGGGGCCTTCAGCCGAGGAATAGTTGAATTTGTTGTCATTAAGGCCTTCAGCCATGAGTGTTACTTGTCTTAAAATTTAATTTAGACACTTGTATTCTAGCGGTGAGATGTTGATGATTTTTCTTTTAAAAATATTTTAATAACTGTAATTGCTGGTTGACGTAGTTTAACTGGTTCTTAAGATTGCTATTCAGGCCTTCAGCCATGTAACAGTTTTAAATTATCACTATTGGGGTCTTCAGCCGAGAAATAGTTTGAATTTTTCGTCATTAAGGCCTTCAGCCATGGAACATTTCTTAATTTATTGTCACCTTTTATTTGTTGTTGTTTCCATATAAAGTGCACGCAAAAAAAATTAAATAACCTACAGTGATTGATTACGGACCCGTCCACAATCGCAACCCAATCCTGCCTTCCTTGGTGCTAGGTCTCAGTCATATCGTCCACTTATGGTACGACATTTTGCAACTGTGCGATTTCGTACAGTGTTTATTACAAAAACTGCAAGGAACGAAAACAATCAGCTACTACAGTATGTCTCCATATCTTCATCGCTTAACCCTCTGAGAAAGCTTCGTGATTTGCTACTTATTGGGTAAAGGGCTATATTAATGTCTTATATATGGCATACAAAACCTCCACACCGTTTGAGAGCGTTGATGGAGAAATAAAATGAAATGAGTTTCCTATTGGAAGGGTGTAAAACAATGTCACTATATCTGCGAAACTATTTTCAGCAGACTTAGAAAAAGCAGTGTCTAAACTGGGTTGGAAAAACAGAGGGAATCCAAATGGTGAGAAAGAGATTAAATAACCGATGCTTGTTGATTATATTGTTCTATCTGCAAATAAAAGGTTTGCTTCTTAATGGCGTGGTGATACAACAGCCAGTGGTGATACGGCAGCAGTGAGAGCAAGAAAATAGTGTTGCTTGCAATGTTGAAATTATTGTTTATTTATTCATCAGTTCACCGCCTAATTCAAGTCATCTTCAGATTGGCCGATAAATGTTGATAAACCAGTTAGGGGTATCGATGATGAAACATCCGAACAAGACGAGGGCTGTTAATTTTTGCGTATGTTTTATCATCGATAAATGGAAATGGAAATGTCGTGTGGCTAGGGCCTCCCGTCGGGTAGACCGTTCGCCTGGTGCAGATCTTTCGATTTGACGCCACTTCGGCGACCTGCGCGTCGATGGGGATGAAATGATGATGATTAGGACAACACAACACCCAGTCCCTGAGCGGAGAAAATTTCCGACCCAGCCGGGAATCGAACCCGGGCCCTTAGGATTGACAGTCTGTCACGCCCGATACAAATTACTTATAAAAATTTATTGGCCAATTTTAAGATGTCTTGAATTAGGCGAAACGCTCGTCACTGATGAATAAATAAGCATTAATGTCAACATTGCAACCAAGACTGTCCTCTGCTTGAAAATAGTATAGAAGAACTACAAATACTGGTTAGTGAACTTGCGCTACTCTGCTTAGAAGTTGGTCTAAAAATGAAATACGATAAAACAAAGATCATTATGAATGAATGGAAACCGGCGTGAAATATATCTGTTGGAAGTACGGAAATGCAAAGGGTCACAGAATTTGTCTATCTGGGTAACCTCGTAAATATGAAAGAAGATATAAAACCAGAAATATTTCGACGTATTAAATTCGGCTGGCAAGGTTATGAAAGATCCTCTTCAGTTTTAAGTCTAAGATGTCGGCTGCGCTGAAGGAAACAGTTTTTGGTCAGTGTATGCTACCAGTAATACCTTATTGATGTGAGACATGGACATTAAATGAATTCGTTGTTAGAAAACTAATCGTAAACCAAAGAAGAATGGAAAGATCAATTTTGGACTACAGTAAAAATGATAGAAAGAAAGCAGTTGATATCAGATGTACAAAAAATGTCAGTGACATAATGGGAAGAGTGTGTACCTTGAATGGCAGTGGGCTTCTCATGTCGCTCGAAGAAAAGATGGAAGGTGATCAAAACAAATACTAGATTAGAGCCTATTTTGTGAAGAAGATGACGGGGATGTCTACTGGACAAATGAGGCGGAGACTTAAGAAAGACAGCCCGACTAAACTGGCAACAGGAAGCTCAAAACAGGCAGAAACGGAAGAACATGCAGCGATCCTAAGTCGCACGCCGAGAGTTAGAGGTAGAGGATTTCTAGATGTCTTAGTCTACCTTCCGTGTAGCTCGTAGATGAAAGTTTTTGAACAGAACGTCATAGCGGAGGCTTGCGTCCAAGTCCTGATCCTAATAAATCGTCAGCTAATGAGAACATTTAATTGCAATAGTTTGGTAAGACAAGGCTGTCCAATATCGGTGGCCCTATTCGACATCGCATTTGGACCTCTTCTAGCCACTCTGGAACAACAGCGAAGACGGCTAAACGTAAATCCTCACAATATCATATGTAGCACATACACTGATGAAGTGAGTCTCATGGTTACCTGTACGAATGACAATGAACAGAGAAGACTCTACAAATCATGGACCAGTATGAACTGGCATCATGACCAAAGTTAAATATATCTAAATCAGATATTATGAACATCGGGCGCGGAATATCTGTGCAAAACCATTGAGAACTGAAGATCGTCTTCCATATGAAATTATTGGGTGTCGACTACAGACCCTACATGAAGCACAATTGCGAAAAAGTCCTCACGAGCGTAGGAGTGAGCGTACAATAGCACGGCATGAGCAAACTTGACGAACTTCGGAAGGCATCACTGGCAAGTACGTATATCGTTTCAAACCTCGTCTATGTTTTGCAAGTGATACCCATTCCTCGAGACATAAACCCACACACCCGATTTTTGAGCCTTACGCAATGCAGGCAAATGTCGCACGATGATTGAATCATCACAGTTCATCACATTTGCCACTTTTCGAGTAGACTGGCGCGGATCATTCTGGATTAATGAGTTTATACGATCTTCATCTAACTTTGAAGGTCTTCCAGAACGTGGAGTGTCTCTAACGCCAGAACGATCCTCCTTAAAACGAAAAAACTATTTTCTTGCCGTGCTCTGCCAAATGGCATTATCCTTATACACGGCACAAGTGTATACTGTGTGCAGACAGAAGAAGATACAATCAAGGGAGATTTTTGGCTATATACCACTACACAGCATCGCAACTAAAACCAAAAAAAGCTATATACCACTACACAGCATCGCAACTAAAACCAAAAAATATCAGGAAAAGTTCCCAAATTTCTCAAAACTTACTATTTAATAACAAACAAATGAGTAATTGAAAACGTCTACAAGAAAGAAAAACTGAATAACAGCAAATCAGTAAAAGTTTCCACAGGTACATAGGGCGTAAATTTTAAGCTGACAAACCAGAGTAACTCGAAAAATAAGCTTCACACGAAAAAATGTGTAGAACGCAACGTTGCTTATTTTCGAGGGGAACATCTGCTGGGGCAGAAATTGGCCCGCCAGCCCAGCCCCCTGGTCCCAAATATTTGGGTCAACATTTGTAAAACTCTCTCTCAAACCCCACCCTGTGGGGAGAGAGGGAGTGTTTTAGCTTTATCGAATGAAAATTTACGAAGTAAATAAGTATTTTTTATCTATCCGTAACCATTTTCCACGCAAAAATGAGAACATTGATTTTCTTGAATTACAGCGCCAACTACCAAGAATCAAAACAAATATTTAAGACAAAATGTACGCAGTTTTTTTTATGTAGAATCTGATTCTGCAATAAAAGATGGGGGTTCCCATTTGAAATTTTAAAGGTGCCTCCCGCACCACCCCCAGGGGGCTGGGGTGGCGTGCTAATTTTAGCACCAGCAGATGTACCCATCGAAAATAATCTGGATTCTACACATTTTTTCGTGTGAAGCTTATTTTTCGAGTTATTCTGGTCTGTCAACTTAAAGTTTACACCCTGTATACAAAAGCAAAGAAGAATATTGTTTAGTTTTATATTCTGAAAGTTTATAGCCAATGGATATACATTAAAAGTTGATGATAGTTTACATGTGGGGAGCCCGATGAAAAACACATCGAAATTGTATTCCCACCACTTTCCATACTAAAGACATGTGTGGATATGTTACAATGAGCACAATAATTCATAAACTGATTTTGTTTTATGTTACTGTGATGTGCTTGTGTAACGTTAATTTTGTTAAATAAATTGTTGGGTAAAAAAGGAAAAGAAAAAGTCCTGACGCATGTGGTAGTTTTTTTTTGCGCGTGTACAGAGTAACGTTGTGCTGTTGTAGGTGAATGTTGAAGAGAGGAGAGCAACGCGTTACCGACGTTTCATCTTTTGCTTCCGAGAAAAGTTGACCGCCGAGTTTAATGGCTCTATACCTCTAGCGATAAGACACTGCGGAAAAGTGGGGAATACTAAACTAATCATGAACTCGTTTCGAAAGTATCTTACACTACCTGGATACGAACTGGCTACCTTTAAATCAAATGCCTGCGCCTCAGTGAGCAGCAGTGCCCCTTTTTGCAACGCAGGCTGGGTTTAGTGCCTTGTGGTTGCTACAGCGAAGTTTATAAAATCTGCCCCAAGAGGCACTTATTTCCCCGCTGTGACATGCTAGCTACCGAATTCACCAAGATTTATTTTTAAACTCTTCAATATACGAGAGAGATTCCTAAAATAGCCGAGCATAAACAGCGAACACATGCCTGAAACACGTATTTCTAGTTTTTGGTATTGCTGGAGCGTTTATGTATTCGCAGCTGGAATAGAAACAACGATGGCATGCTTCGGTTCAACATACTGTTTATTCATACGTAAACTAACAACAGAATGGGTTTTAAATTTTGCCTTTGCAGCGTAGGGAAAACAAACAGCGTTTTCTATGAATATTCAGATTCGGGACTGCTGTTTTTTGTCAGCGCAAGCTAGATATTGGTACGTCAGGAAAATGAAAATGAACAATGAGATTGTCCGATACGTAAAAAATTGAGTTTCAAAACTCTACTTAACTATATGGAAACTACTTCCATCCCTCTAAAAGGATTCCATAAAGCGATGTACATAGTTCCTTTTGGGGAGTAGCTGTCCTATACAGACTCTGCGCTGCAAGTTTACACTGAGAAGAGGGATATGATTCAACAAAATTGGGAACAGGGGGAGCGTAACAAAATAAAATACAACGGATCAAGAGACGTACAAAAATAGATCCAGCAGCAATTATTCAAGGCTTATGAGTAATAGCATGATTGTTGTAACTTTCTGCGGTACTTAACGGGACATTCCCTCTTTTAGATATGGAGAAACTGCCATGTTACATCACATCTGGACTGCACGATCAACACTCTGCGTGATTCCGTTCACTTGGTAGACAACAGCAAGCATTAGTTTGCTTCATTGAATGAAGGTAAAAAGTTGGCGAAATTTAATATTCCAGAATTTTCATTCATAGTTAAAGTCAGCTGTGAATAGGTGTAAAATCCTGTTCTTCAGTCCACAGCAGTGAAGCAGAACAATGTTGGATTGATTTGAGAGTATGAGGAGTGCAAGTAAAAGGAAAACGAAAGTAAAAAGTTATATAAAATTGAAATGTAAGTTGGAATGGGATGGAATCTGCCGCTGTTAATCGAGGAGTTAGACAAAGCTGTCCACTGTCCCCCATCCTTTTCAATGTTTATATTGACGCCATCATTCATAAGTGGTCGGTTGTGTTAAACGACACATTATCAATTGATAATTTTAATTTAATGAATTTTCTGTTTGCTGATAATCAACTTAAAAGAGAAAAACCTTGGGAAATGTTCAAATTGCAGTACGTAAGTTTAGTCAAATTGCCGCTAAATTCGGACTGAGAATACCGACATACAAAACAAAAGTGATAGCGTTTCAGGATTTGGAACCTATAAGAGCCGGAATTGTCATAGTTGGCCGAGTAATTGAACAAGTAAGAGAGCTTACATAACTAGGGTGCAATTTTAAGTGTTCCGAGTCAGATACCGTAGAGCGAAAACTGCGAAGATTCAGACATTTCTGTGGACGTATGCAACATACGTTAAAGTATAACGTAAGGATAGAAAAACTTAATTAAAATTCACAAAGCAATTTACTGCTGTATGGTAACGAATGTTGAACCCTAATACATCAATTACGAAAAACCGAATCATCAGAGATGAAGTTCTATTTTGTAGCGTGATATTCATTACTTGATCATAAAAGAAATATAGACATTAGACAAGAAGTCAATGTAAAACCCATTACAACTATAAATGAAAAATACGCGCTAAGCTGGAAAGGTGACGTCTAACCTAAGTCTAATAAAAGGATAAATAAAGCAACAATACCATATAACCCAACAGGAAAGAGAAACATTGGACGTGAACACTTCTGTGACAGACGATTAATCCTTGATGATGATGATAATGATCATGATCATGATGATGATTATGTTAAAACGTTTCACCTAGCTAAGGCACTGTACTTTATTGGACGTTACAAACTCAGATATCACGTCAGCATTTCAGTAATACAGTTGGATCTTCTTCAGCGATACTCTCCAGTTTTTCTTTCGGTAAGTGTACAAGGCAGCCACTGATTAGAGTACCAGTTCCGCAGTTGAGAATTCACGTTGGAGTATTACGGTTCACCTCTGCAAGATTTTTGTTCTATGATGGTAGCCATCAAAGATTATATCATATACAAACATTGCTCTTCACGAGATAATTTGTTCGCCATAAATGTCCAGTGAGCTAAGATCTTAACTAACATGCATCAGAATCTATAGAAATGGAACGCACTTGTCTAACCCAAATTTAAATGCATCTGACCATATGCCTGCACTTATCAACAGCGACGCTGGGCACCAGCACCTGTGATCTGCCACATGCTCTGGAGTTGGCACCTCGTACCCAGGCAGAGGACTGGGTACAAGCAATTCGGTCGGGCGTGCACGACTGTCGGATGAGGTCCCCATAAGAATTACGTCTGGGTGTGGACATTTCCTTTCAAATCCTTGAGCGCCGTGAATTCCGTTTTGCTTTCCGCATCAATATAATCTCATCAAATTCCCACCCCTCCTCATCCACACTGAGCACCTCCAAATATCCTATATTATCTGAAAGCTAGATTCTATCACCATCATTGTTACCCCTCTGATCACAGATTCTGGTACGTCGCTACACCATTACCAACACATCCCACTGTTCCTACACCTGCATAATGTCCATAGCGTATCCTGAGGTCACTGCACCCGACTCCCTCCACCCCCCCCTCCCCCTACCCGCCCACGCCCCAAACGATGAAATCTGCCCCAGTATTTACCCATCCTTTAAAGTGTATCTTCTCCTCACATATCCCACTCCACGTCACGGTTCCCCCCTCCACCTTTTCCACTACATCTTTCCCCATCACCTTCTTTATTACGGCACTGCCTACACCCAAAACTCCTTATCACTTTCTGTCTTCTTTTCGATAGATACCTTCAACGGTCACTGTGTTTATACCAACTCTTCAACCCCACACAACGTTTCCTCCCCCAGAACCGGGTTGTCCCCAGAGCAAGACCTTCATGTTTTTGGTGATATGATAGTGATCCTTTTTAGCGTGTTATAAATATATGTTTTTCTTTTTATATTTACCTCTTACTCATTTTGATTTTAATTAAAAACCAAACAAAATTATGAGTTTAATTTTATGTAAATAGTATCGGAAAACAAATGTGTCAATCGATTTGAAAGACATTTCTAAATTTTCATTCTTTAATTATATTTGTAACATTTTTATGTATATTTTAAACCTTTTGGCTGAAGAGCAGGATAGCAGCCCTCACACCCCAGAATGCATGTAGGTCTAGTAACAGCTCAAACTCTTTCATTCAGTAACCATTAAAATAAATTATTCATTTGAAATGGCCAAGTGAAATGCTCAAGCCTTCCAACCATAAACAATAGCAGAGGCCCACGACAGGTTAAGGATCTTATCAGATAACTTTTCTGTTGTATGCGACACTTTATTTTTCAAGTACTCTATTAACTTCATTGGGGTAATTATCATTTGTCGTGATCTGGGATGATAGAATTAACATCGATCTAATATGTATACCCACGGAGCACCAGATGAGGAAGTGATCGTGTTCACACCGAATCCGGTTTCTGGCAAGTTTCCTCTCATTCTTCCAAAAAGTTTAGTTGCTCTTTTCGTCTCACACAGGCAGGTTGCTTCGTTTGCTTTATTCACGGCAAAATGTCCTTATCACTAAGCTACTGCACCTAACTTCGTGCGATTTTGAGTCGATCCCAACTTAATTTCCTATACTGGCATGAGGTACCGTTATGCAACGGTACAGTGAGGTGCATTAAACAAGCCCACAGATTCCCTGTTTAATGTTTCTGTCTCGTCAAGTGGAAACAACATAAGCACGTAACGGTGTTTCTTATTTAAGAACTCGCTAAAATGATTATTGATGTTACAGGCTCCAAAAAAATAACCCACCTGCAAAAAAGCTGATGGTAGACATCGTTATGTTCAACGTCTTTATATATAAGATCCGTCTTGATGACTAAATATAAGGTTCTTTGCTTGTCTGTGACGCGAGTTACACTTAATTTAGCTATGCAGCCTTATTAGTGGATTGTAATACAATGTTTGATTTTTGATATATGTACTATACATACGAGAACATAAGATAGAACAGGTTTTTATACTCCAGTGTTTGACGTTAGCCTCTATCGGTCAAATTAAAGGCAGCTATTTGGTGGACATGTTACACGAATTTTTAACAGTTATTAGTTCCACTTACCACGTTCTGCGCTCCCTTCTACAAAACCGTTCGGCGGTGGAACTGATTTTGACGTCTTGTACAATCCAGAGCGGCCACCATGAAATTTAGCTTATTTACCAATTTTTACTTGTCGCTTAGCTAGTATGGTACGTTTATATATGAATGTTTTCTGCTTATAGTGTTGTCGTAGTGTACTCTTCTGTCGTAATTTAGTTTTGTTTTGGGTGCCAATACACAGTTCCATTCTCGTTAGTTTGACGTGTGTGTGTGTGTGTGTGTGTGTGTGTGTGTGTGTGTGTGTGTGTGTGTGTGTGTATGTGTGTGTCAGGGAACGGGAAATGGTGAGGGACGGAGTCAGTGGAAAGAGAATGTAGAGAGAGAATTTCTTTTAGGTATGGCGAGCGCGCGTGTGTGCTTGTGTGTGTGTGTGTGTGTGTGTGTTTGTGTCTGTGTGTATGTTTTCTTTGAGTAAGGAAGCAGATCGGCTTAGGGGAGGCTGACAGGCTATTTTTTTTTTTTTTTTGTGTGGCCATGTCCTCTGTTTCTTGGTTCGGTTGGTCACGTTAGCCACTGAAATAATAATAATAATGTTAATATCACATTAATGTTTATAATTTACAAGTATTCACAACTACTGTAAGAGGAAAATTACAATGATAACGTGATGCTTACAGAGAGAAAATTGCATTTGCTACAGATTTATCCGACTTCTTTTTGTAACTGACAAAGTTTATTATTATTTAACTAGCCGATTGTCTGGCGTTATCCGATGACTTATTTATCACTCCCCTACCCTCTCCTTACCTCCCGAGTCATCATGCATGTGTTTGCATTCGTGTGTATATGTAAGTGAGCTGTTCCTCAGAAAACTAATGCACAAGAGAACATTTGCCTGTGCATTTAGTTTCTTCTCGTGGGTTCTCGAGCAGTCCATTCATTTCTAAAAAATTTGAGAAGGCTCTGCATATTTTTAATCTTCATGTTAAACCAAACGTGGGTATTAATAAATACAGCACTGTTACCATCAGCTTAACGACCCCTTACACCGTTGACTCGACAGTAACATGGGTTTATTTTTAGACGGGACTCTATTCCCATTCCCTCATCCACCATTGTCCCTATGGTATTTTTCCAAGTTAATATGTTGCGTGTATATAAAATTTATTTGAAATTACGCGAGGTATTTTACACATGCGGTTATTTTTATATCATCCCGAGCCCGCTCTCATTCACCCCTTCACAGTATTTTTTTCCAGACGTTAAGTCCCTTGCTTACTAAGACTGATGAACCCTAACTTCACCTGTAAGAATGGTGGGGACCTCTTACCACCACAGTATTTTGTAAACCATGATAAGTTACGTGTGTATCATGTGCTCTAAGGGATGCGGACATGTTCTCCTAGTAAGTATATATCAAATGTGACATTCCACTGAGATTTACATATAGCATGGTCGGCCAAGGACACAACCTCGCAATGAACAACTGGAGATTACACGTGTACACTTATTTGCAGTCGTACCAAATGTGATGGGCCAATCTTGAAGTTAGTGATTCCATAATTTACGAGCCCGTCTCTGCAGTGCAGTCTGCGGTGTAAATATGCCGGAAGTCTGGTACAGACAAGCTCTGCTGAACGACTGAGACGTAGTCATCGGGAACTACAACTCCTGGGGCGGTTGTAAACTCTCTTGACAGCTGTTTTGCAGGTAAAAGGCCAGATAGGATTAAAATCAGGACATATGCTTTGTTATAGAGGAACGGAACAAGCAGGAAATTTTTGATGTGCACTTCGTCAGCATAGTAAGACTTGTTTTTAAAATAAACAAAAGATACTCCATGGAAATTATTAGAGTGTATGAACCAACGCATCTACATACTTATGAGGAGGCAAAAACCTCCTAATATGTTAAATACACTCATAAATGAGAGCAAATCCCAGTGCAAGCCCACAACTGGAAATTTTAATGCAAATATAGGACAAAATCTAAAGAAAGGCTACTCACTTACAAACTCTGAGTATGATAACAGAAAGTATAAAGGTTGTACATTATTAGAATTGCTGATAAAACAACATGTTTGTCTTTAATATGCTAACAATTAGTAAACGGACATTGCTAGAACCAGGTAGGACTATAAATGTAACTGACAATACTTTTTTTACGCAAAAAAGAAATTAGATGGGATGTGATGGCTCTAAATCAGTTTAAAATTTCAAATGAGTATAGACTAATAAAATGCACATTAAAACAAGATACAAAAAATCTAATTTACCAGGTAGGAAATAAGAAATTGAATAATGAGAATATATTGAAAAATAGGGATAGGAAGGGATGTTGAGCAAGGATGTTATTTGACACCAACGTTTTACAATATTTATGCTATGAAACTAACAGACAAAGCAATAGAAAAGCAAGAGGCATAATAGTAGGAGGAGAAAGGAGAAAGACAATTAAGTACGCAGATGATCAAGTAATGTTGGCTGAATCAGAGGAAGAACTACGATTTACTACGGAGAGAATCATAGAAGTAGGAAGAAGAGCATGGACAGAGGATAAATGTAGCAAACACCAAAGTGACGAGGATCAGTGAAGATGAAGGCTCCGTCAAAATATTGGAGGAAAGTAAGACAGTGGAGCAAGTAAAACATTTTAGGTACTTAGGAAGTATGGTGACAGAAGATGAAAGCTATGTGAAGGAAATAAGAAGTTGATATCTATGAGCAGAAGATGTTTTGGAAGGATGTAAGATTTACTGGCAGCTAATCACGCACTATACAAAGGAAGTAGGAAATATACTTGGATAGTTTTGAAAAAATAATACTGGAGAAAGCTACTGAAAGTGAAATGGTTTGATGGAATGAAGAATAAAGAAGTACTTCTGAGAAGAAGAGGGGAAAAGAAACCATTGGAAATGATGATAATGAGATAGGGAAGTTAGTTTAGTATTCCATAGATGAAATTCACGATAAACTTTATGATGTGGAATGTGTCAAAACACTTATATACACTAAAAAATAAAAATAAAAAATAATATTTATATGGCTACATGTTGGCCATTTACAGGTATTTTTCTTTAAAAATCTCAAGATTTCCTCTATGGTACAGAAGGAGTTATTAACGAGAAACATCTTCAATCTTGGCACTGCAAACAACGTCTGCAATCAGCAACTGAAGATAACACCATCAGAACTGGCACTACACATGAAAGAAAAAGTAAAGAACGTACTGAATGAAGTCAATAGACACCTCTATGATAACACCACACTATCAGACCCCTTTTCTGAAGTAGGTATAAATGAGGCCATCAAAACTGAGAAAAGCCCCAGGACTGGATGGCATATTCCCTGAATTTATAAAACTCATAGGGGAACATGGAAGAACATGGCTGAAGCAGTTCTGCAACGATATACTCAAGACCGGAAGGGTGCCTCAGCGGTTAAAGATCCGCACACACATCAGAAATCCTCAAACCTGGAAAGCCACTACATGACCCCTCAAGTTACCGGCCAATTGCACTGCTGAGCCTGTGCTTTAATATACTGGAACGACTCATCCATAACAGAATACAAGGAATAATAAACAACATAACCCCAACATCTCAGGCTGGGTTCAGAAGAAAGCGGAGCTGCTGTGAACAGGTCCTAAGCTTGACATCCTACACTGAGGCTAGATTCCAAAAGAAACTAAAGACATCAGTGGCCTTTGTTGATCTGTCAGCAGCATATGGCACAGTGTGGCTAGATGGACTCCTGCTGAAGCTAAAAAAAGCATATCCCAAGTAAGAAACCGACGACACTTGTGGGAAATATGTTAACCAACCGCTACTTGAAGGTTAGCGTCGGACAAAAACAGAGCAAGTCATTTACCTTGAAAAATGGGTTCCCCCAAGGGTCCGTCCTAACACCCCTACCTTTCAATCTATACACCAGTGACATGCCAAACACTGCTAGCGCAAAGTTTTGCTATGCCGACGACCTTGCCATATCCGTACAAACCAGCACACTTGAGGAAGGAGAAGCTGTATTATCTAGAGACATAGATATTCTCAACACATACTACAAAGCATGAATACTCCATCCAAATGCAGCAAGGACAGAAGTCTGCGTATTTCATCTAAACAACAGAATTGCAAACCAGCAGTTGAATGTGAGCTACTGCCAACAAAAGGTTAGACATGATTTCCAGCCTAAATACCTTGGTGTCACACTAGATCGGTCTCTGACGTATAAAAAACATTTGGAAAACAAGCCAAAAACTAAAGACACGAAACAACATCGTAAAGAAACCAACTGGTTCAACATGGGGTGCCGACGCATCGTCTCTACGTACCACAGTAATAACGCTGGTGTACCCAGTTGCCGACTACTGTGCTCCAGTGCGGCAACACAGTGCCCGCACGAAGAAGGCGGACGTACACCTGAACGAGTCAATGAGGATTATTACGGGCACATTAAAATCCACCCAGATCCCCTGGCTGCACGCCATCAGCAACATCCCACCACCTGAATTACGACGCCAAGAAGCAATCGATCGAGAATGGAGGAAACTACACCACCATGACTACCCAGAAGACCTCCCAATTCATACAGTCTTAAACAACCCTCACCCAGACCGCTTAAAATCTCGCAATCCACTGTGGCGTAGTGGAAGGAACGATAAGACACTAAAGAAGAGTGGCCCAAGAGGTGGAATGTTGCAACAATAGCACATCAAGGTGTCCAAGACCCAATAGCCAGCGAACAAAGACTTCATCTGCAGAGAAGGGAGTGGACAAGGCTGAACAGAATAAGAACTGGCCACGCCAAGTGAAAAGCTATGAGGCACAATTGGGGACTCCGAGATTCTCCAGCCTGTGACTGTGGGGCCCAAGAACAGACTGTTCAGCATATTGTTAGAGACTGTCCTCGGAGGAAGTATCCTGGACCATATATTGACTTCATTAATGCTACTCCCTCTGCTGTTAGTTGGCTTCAATCATTAGATATTGAACTATGATTAAATGTATCTGCGTTTTGTAACTTACAATTATATGAGTCAAAGTACTCAGTAATATTAAGTTAGTAATTTTCACAATTTAAAAATGTGTGTAAAATTAGTGTCAAAAAGTAAAACTAAAGTATACGTAAATACTTAACTAGACATACATGTAAAATTAAACTTTATGTACTTGTCAATGTTTGCTGTTGTTGCCATACGATAAATAAAAAAATAAATGAATAAAATTTTTAATCTACATTAGAGAACACTTTATTTGCTTGGGTGTATTCTCAAAGAGTTTTATAGCTGCATATTACACTCCTTTCTGCACCAAAATTAGGTTCATCAAAGGGTAATGCGAATTATTTTTTCTTCTGTTGTACTTGTGAATATCTCTGTTATTCTCAAACTTATATGGATTGTTGGTAACAAATTTCAGAGGGGGATAAATGTACTGTAAAGCTGTGGTTATTATTACCAGCTACTTCAATAGATGCCTGCAATATGTACATTTTGGAGTGCCACATATAATTCTAATTACTTTCTTTTGCGCCTCAGAATATTATCACATAAAACATCAGTGAATGAAAATATGTAAAATATAATAACGTCATGACTTCTGTATCCCCAAAGTTGGCAATTATTCATACGGCACAAGTAAACGAACAACGTTTTAGCATGTCTACATGAGTGTTTTCATCAGCATGCACACTTAAGAACTTACAATTTTTTACCCTGTTCATTATTTTTTGTTGTTATACTAAGTTAATACACTGCTCGCCACCTAAAATGCAACACACTGAAAGAAGGATTCATATCGAGTGCGGCGACGAGTGATGCACATGATTAGCATTTGAGCGCGACCTGCAAGCGCTTTATGAAGGCCGAATAGACGGCCATGTGGACGTACTGGAATTGTTCTTTCGTACCGCTGTTTTTCGTAACCAGCTTCAGCATCCATCAATGGAAGGCAGAGAGCGTCTTTCGACTGAGGAAGATAGTTGCCTACTGGGATTGACGATTAACCTTAAGAGAAATCGGTGATCGTATTTGACGGAACCAAGCAACTGTGATCGATATCTAATTGCTGGATGTAGGAAGGAACGACGGACCGACGGGAGAGATTGAACCCACCTCGTTGCACCTCTACAAGTGATGACAGGCATATTGAGAGCATGGCAGTGATGGATCGCTCTGCCACTACAAATTCGGTCTGCCGTGCAACAGGCAGTGTTCGCTCGTACCATTCGACGTCGTTTGCAGCAGAGTGGACTGTCCGGAAGGCGCCCATTGCTGCGTATACCAATGAAAACGCCAGAGACGTTTTCGCTGGCAATGATGCGATCACCGATGGATATGGAAAACCGAATGGATCGACATTTTTTTTACCGGCTAATTACGATTTACCTGCGCCATCATGACGGTCGGATTAGAGCCTGGAGGCACCGTGGTGCGAGACTGTTGAACTGTTGCCTTATGCATCGCCATACCGGTTCTGCACCCGGTATTATGGTTTGGGGTGGTATCGAATTCGGCTCCCGCAACCTCGTAGTACGCATTGCCGGTACACTTACCAGCCAGTGTTACATTTCTGAAAAGGTGGAGCCTGTTGTCCGCCCCTGCCTTCGTAGCTTGCCGATGGCCACATTGCATCAGGAGAATGTGCGACCACACGTGGCACGTAATGTTCAGGACTTCCTAGTAGTCCACCGGATGGTACTGCTGCTTGGTCTCCCTCTTCTCCCGATCTTTCGCCTATCGAAAACGTCTGTTCGATGACTGTAGAACGACTGACCTGGGATACACCACCTGCTGCTACACCTGATCGACTTTGGCAATATGTGGAAGCAGCATGGACTGCTATACTCCGACAACATATCCAGAGTCTCTTTCATTCAATGCCCAGGTCTGTAACAGTGGTTATGGCCAGCAATGGTGGCAACACTCAATACTGATTTCATCATTTCCTCACTTAAAACGAGGCTGTATTTTCAGTCATATAATCCTTGTACTACGTGTTACACTCCTAATCAATATGGGTGTTACATTTCGGATGCCCAGCAGTGTAGAAAGGTGGATATTTTTGACAGCACAAATCTGGATGAACTGCATTGTTCCAAAGTTTACAGCTAGCCTATTTGTGCAAAAGCTGTAACTTTCATAGACCATCATTTACTATTTCCTCTGTTCATGTGGCTTTGCTTTTCTTCACAGTAGTGTTTGGATCATCTTCAGGAAGGATTAATTCTGTCTCCTGATTCAAATAAAACGTCGGATCATTATTAGCATAAAGCAGAATGCCCCAAACATTTTGTCTCCGACACCATGTGTCAATTTCTTTCTGTTTTCGGTAGACCCTCTGCCTTTCACATATAGAAGTTTTACTAAGTCATCAACTTCAAATGTGTCTTTGACATCAGATACGGTGTTACTTATTTTGATATGTTTGGCTGCTGAAGTGTAGAGTGAAAAACTAAAAAAAATGTTTAGTCTTATAACTTTATTACCTTGAATGATACAAAATGCAAATGTAGTAAAAGTTTCGCCCTCAGACCCCGAACGGCTCAATCGGTCCCTACCGACCGTCATGTCATCCTCTGCCACTGGCATCAACGGATGCGGTAGTTTGGAGCGGTATGTGGTCACCTCACCGCTCTCCCGGCCGTTGTAGGGTTTGACCTTTCAACCGCTCCCCATTCGGCTTCACGAGGCTGAGTTCAGACCGTACCAGTTCTCCCACACCGTCACCACCGTAAGGAAAACTACCCCGCAATAACGGGAATTGAACCCGGGCCCCCGGCATGGCAACCGCACTGACCACTAAGCTACTTAGGCTGGCAAAAATCTAGTAAAACCATCCTGTCAGTTCGTCTGTGACAGACTGGGAATCTGGGAAAACACGCACCGTCCAGTGTTTCAGTTCATGAGTTTAATTCTGGCAAGAAAACTGAAATGGTGGACTTCGTTTTTGTCAAATTTAGACTATCACCTTGTAATTGCAAATTAACTTTATTAAACAAATCCGTTGAATAAGGAATGTCTGGTTACCACTTGATTACAGTTTTTTGTGAAACTGGGCCTGTAGTTTCCAAAAACTCTAAATCAGTCTCAAAAGGTTAGAAAAATATTTTCAAACAAGAGCCTTTTGACAACCAGCTTTCTCAGTGGGAAGGAGTAATTGATCAAAGTTCTCGTCATTGCTTCGAAATTTGTTTACTGCGTTAATGACAAACTGATAAGATTGATGCAGTCTATGTCGATTGTTTATGCAATGTACTGCAGACACCCCAGGTACATTTTGTTTTAAATGACTTTTATATTCACGATAGAACCAAAATATGGCAGGTACTCCATCTGCTACTGCTAGTATTATGTTTGATACAGAGGTCGCTTTTCCATGAAATAATCTTTCAAAACGTTGAGCATTAATTCACTTCAGTGTCTGTTGCATTTCAACCGAGCTCTTTCTATGGATTATTTATCCATAATAAAATGAACATACGACGATAATAATGCTTCATTCCGTAAAGTTCACTCATCCAGTTGTGCGCAGAAATGGGTCGTTTGCAGATAATCAAAATGGTTTGAATGTCAACTTATTTCGTCACTACGTCTCGGAACTATTTTACTGCTCAAAGGATTTTTTTTTAGTATCTCACAAGCAGGTTTGTGTAGATCAATTTTTCAAAACTCTTCAGTCGCTGGCAAGATTAACTGTTTCCCCGATAGTTTGCGGTTTTCCGGATTTTGCGATAAGTAGCGAGATATTGTTACACTCCCGCAAACCATCGTAATCTCTTTGTGACATTGAAGCGAACGTTCTGTCCACTGTGGGTCTCTCCTGTAATTCTTGAAGCATTTGAAAGTATTTCAAATATTTCCCAGTTTTATCGCGGTGTCACCTTCTCAGATGATTCTCAATCCCGGATTTTTCATAGCGTCAGTGCTTAGCACTTCGTTGCATGAAATGCACGTAGGTCATCGTTTGTAGGACAATGATGGAATGAAACTCAACTGCAAATCATCAGCAATGTGCTGCCATGCTTAGTATGATTAGCATCAGTTATCTGTGGACAAAAAAATAAGCCATTTAGAATAATGTGATATGGCATAGCAATCAAATCAGCCATCTCATCCTAAAGTCATAATCGACGCTTCTGTACCCAATGAAAGGATTTACAAAATGGAAATTTGGTAAAAAAAAGTACTTACTTTTCTCCAGCAGTGCCAAATACCGTGACATTGATTCACTTTAACTTGTCTAGTGCCTAACACAAAGAGATGAATAAGGTCTCTATATTACTGGATCGGAAAAAATCCATCGACCCATGTGTTATGTCCGGTTGCTGCCAGCCTCAGCGATGTGACATGGAACCTAGCCCCGTATGTACCCGCTGTGAAGCGACTGTTGTGCCATGTTGTTTTGTGCCGCAAATTAATATATCTCTTGATCAGTGACAAAGCAGTTCCTAACCCACCACGGCCGGCCGGAGTGGCCGAGCGGTTAAAGGCTCTACAGTCTGGAACCGCACGACCGCTACGGTCGCAGGTTCGAATCCTGCCTCGGGCATGGATGTGTTTGATGTCGTTAGATTAGTTAGGTTTAAGTAGTTCTAAGTTCTAGGGGACTTATGACCACAGCAGTTGAGTCCCATAGTGCTCAGAGCCATTTGAACCATTTTTTAACCCACCACGGGCAGTGCCAGCTATTCTTTCCACTCCTTGGAGAAGATAAAATGGTCGAATTTCACGGAGTGGAGGCAGAAAAATAATTAATAATGTCACTGAATGTCGCAATCAAGGGAGCTAAAATAGTCACTCCACCTTCTCTCTTAGATGATGAGATGAATAGTGATCCACACAAGAGCAAGCTTCAGCTCTGTCAGAAGTATTCGGAATTTTGGTTGTGACTGGCCTAAATGGAATCCAGTCCCGTGGACCCCCATTTGCATCTAATTGACGCTGTATTGTTTGTTTCGCTAACATGGGCCCCTTGAAGGTTGGACCACTGTGGGAATCACTGGTATAAAGCAAATCACCATTCTGCCAAAGATCGAACCCTGTGTGACTTGAACAGTAACATCTCCCCATGCAGATGACGTGGATTCCCTTTTTGTTTTACTCGAACGGCTTAATGTAACTTTCAGCATTATGTTTTTTTTAAGTAAGAACCAAACCAGGCATTTGCTGAATAACGTTTTCCATAAAAACTTAACGTCCCTAATACGATATTGTGTCTGACCAATCATATAACTGCGACAAGTGACAAAAGATAGCAACTGATGATATTTTATCATTTAAAGACTTTTTTGTGTGCTCTGTACATGGATAAACAGCTGACTCCGTAGAATGGACCCCTTGTATTCCAAAATGTGATTGTCTAAGTATCCGATTAGTACATGGGTGGAGGCGCAGAGTGGCCGCGTGGTTAGAGGCGCCATGTCATGGATTGCGCGGCCCCTCCCGCCGGAGGTTCGAGTCCTCCCTCGAGCATGGGTGTGTGTGTGCGTTGTTCTTAGCATAAGTTAGTTGAAGTAGCGTGTAGGTCTAGGTACCGGTGACATAAGCAGTTTGGTCCCTTAGGAATTCACACACATTTGAACTACATGGGTGAATGACAACCCTGGAATATATTACATTTTAAAAAATTTTACAAACTGATGTGAAGAGTGATAGTGCACGGCAGTTATTGACATCTATGGAGTTCTAACAACTCTCTATTTCAATCATGAACTTTTAATTTTTATTCATGATAATCTTCCTTCTTTCAGACAAGGAAATCAGCTTGGTTTTTATTTCACTAAATGTTGCCTATATTGCTTTTTCTGTGTACCTTTTTGTTTTCTCTTCTGAACTATTTGCACTGATTTCCTCAACTGTTTTTAAAATGTAATTATTAAAAATATTTGCTGTACATCAACTGTCTTGTACAGTGTTCCCATTCTCTTTTACTGAAATTGTGTAACTTCTATGCCTTCTTCCTGTGTCTCTCTTTTAACAATATTTCCTACAGAGTTGATTTTGAAATCTGATCTATCAGTTTCAGACAAGATGTACAAACTCATGGATTTTTTAAAAGCTTTTCTTAATGTGTTACAATACTGTTTTGCAATAAGAAAGCATTACCATTAGGCTCATTGTAAACTTCATCCCAGTCAACTTTTTTACATTGTTTAAACATCTTCAGCACTTTTGTCATTAATCAGCCTCATTATTTTATTAGAGTGTTTCTGAACTGTACATGGAATTTTCTCATGTAATATGACGAAATGCGCATCGTTATCCAACAGTCCATTTACCACGGGATAGGCACGTTTCCTAAACTTCTGCTTGTTGAATGAATACAATGTCTGTAAGGGTACTACTACCTTGAGCAACTGGGGGAGGGAAATTTGTGACTGACACCAAATTGTAACTAGCTAAAAGCACCTTTAGACCACTTTTTCTGTCAGATTCCTTCAAGAAAATTACACTGGAATCACCACAAATTAATATCCCTTCCTTATGCCTGACAGAGAGCAAAATAAGTCATCAAAGTTTTTCATGAAAATTTCTCATTTATCCAGTGAAGGTCTGTTTAATGTAACGATCAGTAACATTCTATTTCCCAATAGTAACTCATAAGCACATGCTTCCATATCCTGATCTATACAGAATTTATTTATTTCTGTTATTTTGTATTTATATCCTTTTTTGTGAATGTGACAACCACTTTTCTGTCCATATTGCATCTATGAACATCCAGCTAACTTATACCCGTTTACATTAAGATTGCTTGTCGTTTTATTTATATTGCGTTCAAGCAGACAAATGACATGTATTTTCTCCGAACTACTAAGATATTGCAAACAAATTAACAACTCATTTACTTTATTTTTAACCGCCCACTCCCCTATGCTGGTATATATATTGCCATAGACCCCTCCTTGCTGAGGTTTGAATCCGACAAGGAAGTCATGTGACGGAGGGCAAACAGCGAGTGTTATTACACAAAATGTGAAATGGAGCTGTCTTGTGAAGTTTCCTCGTTTATAGCTAATGTGTGGTCTGTATTAATTATGATCTAAAAGTACATCTCATCTCGCAAGAATTCGTAGATACAGACGTCTTGTTGACGTCACACACTGTATCGAGGGAAAGAGCTATCTACCGACTTTCATGATTGTACGGCTCACAACACGTGCGCAAAAATAACGTTCAAGGCAATAAAATTCGCTTCAATTATAAAGAGGTGGAGATTATGGTTTTTCTTTAACACAGGTTATGCTGACTTCGATGTTAATTATAAAAGGATAAATTCCTGCATTCATGTCGACTGGGCTATGAATAATGCAGGGATTATAGTTTTTGCAAGACTTAATTTCGAAACGTACAGAAAAAATTGTAATGTTTTTCCCAATACATCTTCATCAACCCTGAATATCCGACGACTTGATGATTTTCAAGCAAAAAAGAAGGTGAATACATTTAATGTATATATTCAGCACTGTACATTACGATGTCTCAACAACATAAATTTATTTTCAGAACCTCTGAAAATTAGTTTCAAGAGTTGGTCTGCAATTAAGAGGGGTGGATAGCCATTCTAGCAGACTAATTAAAGGGGCAGCTCATTTAACTTATGTAATATGAGTAAATGCTGTATCAAAAGACCAGAACACTGAGGTGCTCTCGAAAACGGATTGGTATTGGTAAAATATGTTGTATTAAAACGACAAAAACGGTCGTATTGGTGGTCAAAGAAGTACATTAATTGAAGATATTCTTGTTTTTCAAAGAAGTGTCCAAAAAACTAGCTCGTAAAAGTTCTTTTACACTTTACACATGGCTGAGACTAAATTACTGACAATAACAACTCATTCCTGAGAGAGCATTCTTATATGTATATCATGTAGAATATTACATAACTTATATACATATATTAAAATAATAAGTAAGTCATAGAATCTTTCAGAAAAGGAAAAAAATTAGAGGTTGCAAGACACTAACCAGCAATTAGCAATCTTGCACTTTAATTTTCCACACTCATGACCACTACACCATAAACACATTGTGGAGTATAAAACTCAGTACTTTAACTTCGTCCTCATAAAAGCTTTACCCGCTGACATTGTGTGACGTTTAATTATAATAATAAAAGATTAAAGTTCTTCAGTCATGTGGACGACGTGTTTTTATAAATCTTCGATAATTCATGTGATGTCAAAAATTATGTCACGCATGCGTGAAGTCTTGTGAGCTGTTACTCCTGCAAGAGAGGCCTGCATCGAACGCTAACGAAAGTCGATAGTAATTCCTTAAGTCTTACCCCCTGCGATGTAGACTCACTGAAGGAAAGGATGAATGGAAGAGAAGAAGGACCTTTGGAATACTGGAATGGCATCAAAAAAGGAAGACGTTACCATCAGATTTACGTAGAAGTACAGGACAGATGAAAGTGAAGATAATCCTGTCGATACCAGTCGTAAGGCAAATATACGGAAGAAAAGTTATTCATCAAGTGCGCCACTGACACGATTCAATATTATGGTGAAATGTCCAAAGCATATTTCTCTTGCAGATACGAAAACTCAGATGAATACGTGATGAGATTAAACCGGTATTCTTTTTTCAGTTTTCCGGAGCTGCAAACCACTGTGGGTAGCGTTAGAGATAGTGAAGCAACACAGCGAACGGGAAGAATTAATTTTATCGCCATGGCGGCGAGTTTCGTTTGGAGATGGAACATTTATTAAATAAGAACATTGATACCACAAGGGAGAGAGCAAAGGAAACGGAGGCTGTAGCCGAAGAAGACGGATGAGGGGGTCCGAGCCCTGGCCACGCAGCGGGCAGATAACTTGGCTTCTCGCGGCCGCCGTGATTTATTGTTTCCCTGGAGTCTGTCCCTAAACGGGACGAGCCGATCTCCTGCTGCCCGAGCGCTTTGTCTCGTGTGAAACGTACACACACACAATGTTCCCAGTATGATACTTCGCTACGTGGAGAGCAAATTGTAGACACAGGCTTACCAGAGACAAACACGATCACGGTTTAACATGACAGCAGCACTATTGGTGTGTTTTGAATATTTAAAAAATGCGTCACATATTCTGACAGGAGATGGTACTGGTCAAAATTGGAAAAAATCATCGAAATGTTCTGATGCTAACCTTTTTGAGATATGGGTTATTTTACGTCTACATCTACAGGGTGTTACAAAAAGGTACGGCCAAACTTTCAGGAAACATTCCTCACATATAAAGAAAGAAAATATGTTATGTGGATATGTGTTCGGAAACGCTTACTTTCCATGTTAGAGCTCATTTTATTACCTCTCTTCAAATCACATTAATCATGGAATGGAAACACACAGCAACAGAACGTACCAACGTGACTTCAAACACTTTGTTACAGGAAATGTTCAAAATGTCCTCCGTTAGCGAGGATACATGCATCCACCCTCCGTCGCATGGAATCCCTGATGCGCTGATGCAGCCCTGGAGAATGGCGTATTGTATCACAGCCGTCCACAATACGAGCACGAAGAGTCTCTACATTTGGTACCGGGGTTGCGTAGACAAGAGCTTTCAAATGCCCCCATAAATGAAAGTCAAGAGGGTTGAGGTCAGGAGAGCGTGGAGGCCATGGACTTGGTCCGCCTCTACCAATCCATCGGTCACCGAATCTGTTGTTGAGAAGCGTACGAACACTTCGACTGAAATGTGCAGGAGCTCCATCGTGCATGAACCCCATGTTGTGTCGTACTTGTAAAGGCACATGTTCTAGCAACACAGGTAGAGTATCTCGTATGATATCATAATAGCGTGCTCCATTGAGCGTAGGTGGAAGAACATGGGGCCCAATCAAGACATCACCAACAATGCCTGCCTAAACGCTCACAGAAAATCTGTGTTGATGACGTGATTGCACAATTGCGTGCGGATTCTTGTCAACCCACACATGTTGATTGTGAAAATTTGCAATTTGATCACGTTGGAATGAAGCCTCATACGTAAAGAGAACATTTGCACTGAAATGAGGATTGACACATTGTTGGATGAACCATTCGCAGAAGTGTACCCGTGGAGGCCAATCAGCTGCTGATAGTGCCTGCACACGCTGTACATGGTACGGAAACAACTGGTTCTCCCGTAGCACTATCCATACAGTGACGTGGTCAACGTTACCTTGTACAGCAGCAACTTCTCTGACGCTGACATTAGGGTTATAGTCAACTGCACGAAGAATTGCCTCGTGCATTGCAGGTGTCCTCGTCGTTCTAGGTCTTTCCCTTTCGCGAGTCATAGGCTGGACTGTTCCGTGCTCCCTAAGACGCCGATCAATTGCGTCGAACGTCTTCCTGTCGGGACACCTTCGTTCTGGAAATCTGTCTCGATACAAACGTACCGCGCCACGGCTATTGCCCCGTGCTAATCCATACATCAAATGGGCATCTGCCAACTCCGCATTTGTAAACATTGCACTGACTGCAAAACCACGTTCGTGATGAACACTAACCTGTTGATGCTACGTACTGATGTGCTTGATGCTAGTACTGTAGAGCAATGAGTCATATGTCGACACAAGCACCGAAGTCAACATTAACTTCCTTCAATTGGGCCAACTGGCGGTGAATCGAGGAAGTACAGTTCATACTGACGAAACTAAAATGAGCTCTAACTTGGAAACCGAGGGAGGTGGCGCAGTGGTTAGACACTGGACTCGCATTCTGGAGGACGACGGTTCAATCCCGCGTCCGGCCATCCTGATTTCGGTTTTCCGTGATTTCCCTAAATCACTCCAGGCAAATGCCGGGATGGTTCTTCTGAAAGGGCACGGCCGACTTCCTTCCCCATCCTTCCCTAATTCGATGAGACCGATGACCACGCTGTCTGGTCTCCTTCCCCAAACAACCAACCAATCTAACTTGGAAATTAAGCGTTTCCGGACACATGTCCACATAACATCTTTTCTTTATATGTGTGTGAGGAATGTTTCCTGAAAGTTTGGCCGTACCTTTTTGTAACACCCTGTATATCCATACCCTTCAAATCACGGTGAAGTTGATGATGGAGGATACATCCCACTGTACAAGTTATTAAGGTCTCTTCCTATCGCAATCACATAAGGAGCGTGGGAAGAATGACTGTTTAAATGTCATTGTGCATGCTGTAGTTAATCTAATCTTATTCTCACGGTATCTATGGTAGCGATACGTGTAGGGTTGTACTATTTTCCTAGATTCATCATACAAATGTAGCTCTTGAAACTTTATAAATAGGTATTTTTTGGATACCTCTTGTTCATCTTCAAGTGTCTGCACTTCAATTTGTTCAGCATCTCCGTGACACTCTCGCACGGGTCAAGCAAATCTGATACCATTATCGTGCTGCCCTTCTCTGAGTACTTTCAATATCACCTGGTAGTGTTATTTGGTTAATCCTATTTGGTATGAGTCACACACACTTGAGAAATTTTCTACGATGTATCCGACGACCGATTTACAAGCAGTCTCCTCTGTAGACAGGCTGCATTAGTATTCTGCCAATGGACCGAAGTCTGCTATCTGTTTTACCTCCGAGTGGGGTTAAGTGATCGTTCCATTTCACATCCTTAAAAAGTGTTACACCCATGAATTTCCACGAGTTGACTGATGCTAGCTGATACTCTTTAACACTATAATCACAGGATACTACAGTTTTAGACGTGATGTGTTTCAGGATGTCATGTGATCGACGGTTTTGGATGGTACGGACGAAGTGATTGTGTTCGAGGTACCTCAACGTGAGCTCAGAGTAAGTTCTAATACTATACAACAAATGGCTGTCAAGAATATTGGACGATAGTTTTGTGGATTACTTTTGCAACCCTTCTTGTACATAGACGTGACGCGCTACGTATGCTTTTTTCAGTTACTGGACACGATGTTCTGTCCAAGTTATCTACCTCAGATTACGGTTAAAATGGGGATAAAATTGTAAATTTGTGGTAAGTTCTGTGGGACCTAAGCTTACAAACTACTTAATGTAATTTAAACTAACATACGCTAAGGACAGAATACACACCCATGCCCGAGGGAGGACTGGAACATCCTCCGGGGGGAGCCACACGAACCGTGACGACGCGCTCTGAACCGCGCCGCTACCCCGAGTGGCAAAATGGGGCTAACTCGGGCGCAAACTTGGTATAGAGTACGATACGAATTCCATTGCGCCCTGGAGGTTTCTTCAATTTCAGCTGTTTCTGAACACAACTGACGCTAATATGATGGGTGAGTCACTAACTATTGCCACCAAGAATAACTCCCAAAATATGATAGGAGCTGAAAAGTTTGTGGGACAAAAGTTGCGTGGGACAACGGGGGCCACAATATGACGTTGGTTTTTTGTTGCTAGGTGAGGTCGCGTTAGAGGTATGAAGGTCACCTTTTTTTTTAAATGGGATGCTGTAGTTTGGTACTTATTTTCTGAAAGCAGCTCTAGAGGCGAATCCAATTACGTGGAACAGTAAGGTCTTTGAAGATCAACGAAGGTCATAAAGTTGGCATGAACGTCCATTTACAGAAGGTGTTCGAAGTGATGACCAATGGTATCAATGCAGTGCTGCAATCTTCTTATCATGGACTGAGTGGCATTCTAGATCACTTCGGAACTTATCGAAGCACAAGCTCTGACAATACTCTCTCTCATATCTTCAAGTGTAGTTGGAATGTCTTTATAAACAATATCTGTTACGAATCCCCACAAGAAAAAATACAGAGGTGTCAAGTCTGGCTAACGAGCCGGCCACGACACATCTCCTCCGCGTACAATCCAACGATTTGGGAATTGTCTCTGCAACTCATTTCTAGCCATCAGCGAAAAATGTGTTGGGTACCCATCGTGTTGATACCACATTCTGTTCCTTGTTCCTAAAGGTATTTCTTCCAATAACAGACATAATGTTTCTTACAGGGGTGTGGTTTACTTCATTCCATTAAGATATCCTTCGATGAAGTAGGGGCCTATAATTCTGTCCTCCAGAATATCGGGACCATACATTCACCGACCACGGATTTTGGTGTGCAACTAGCCGCAGCCCACATGGATTTTCAGTTGCCTAATTCCATGGTTTGTGAATGTAGCTTCGTCAGTAAATAAAGTCAAATTAATAAGTACGTCATTCCTCTGAATCTGAAGTTGAGCTGATCGGCAGAATTCAATGCGACGCATACAATCCATGCCAGTTAATTTTTGGATGAGACTGAAATGGTAAGGATGATATTTATGGAGACGCAAAACAAGAACAACACTATTCTGGCTCATGCCAGATTCCCTTGCGATTTGACGCGAACTAAGACAAGGATCTCGAACCACAGTGGCAACGGTACCAATTTTCGTTTCCTCGTTAGTAACTTTGGTGTGCCGTGTATGTTTCTGATGCATTAAAGATCCAGTTGTTCTCAGTTTATGATACACATATTTCAATGTACGACGTATACGGTGAGTACGTTGAGGATATCTTTCAGCGTATAAGTCTCTAGCTCTCACTGAATTTCTTTGGCATTCTCCGTAAACGAGAAGTATATCGACTTGTTCTTCGAAGGAATAAATCATTCACATTCGCTTGATTCGACGATACTAGTCTTACCGAATGGTGCAAATGGCTCTGAGCACTATGGGACTTAACTTCTGAGGTCAACAGTCCCCTAGAACTTAGAACTACTTAAACCTAACTAACCTAAGGACATCACATACATCCATGCCCTAAGCAGGATTCGAACCTACGACCGCAGCGGTCGCGCGGTTCCAACTAGTCTTACCGTTCCTGTTAGTGTTGTATTGCGAAACCGTCTCATGGTGTTAAAATGTCAATGGCACGTTTGGTGGATAAGCTGTATTCGGCGAATATTTGCTATTTGCACGATGTACGAGAGAGAATTGTCAGAGCTTGTGCTTCGATAAGTGCCGAACTGATAAGGAATACCACTCAATCCTAGATAAGAAGATTGCAGCACTGCATTGAGACCAATGGTCATCACTTCGAACACCTTCTGTAAATGGACGTTCATGCCACCTTTTTGACCTTCATTGATCTTCAAAGACCTTACTTTTACACATCATTGGATTCGTCTAGATAGATGTTATAAGAAAATAAGTACCAAACTATAGCATCCCATTAAAAAAAAAAAAAAAAATTGACCTTCATATCTCTGACGCGACCCCATCTAGCAACAAAAAACCAACATCATATTATGGCCCCCGCTGTCCCATGCAACTTTTGTCCCACAAACTCTTCAGCTCCTATCATATTTTCGGAATTATTCTATGTGGCAATAGTTAGTGACTCAGACTGTATATAATTCATCTTCGCAGTTGTGGGAACATTTAGTTGAGGAAATACCACTGAACTTCCCTTCGTAAAGAAAATTGGAAATTGGAGTTCATCTTCTCTGCTTTTGTCTTGCAACCCTCAGTTTCAGTGTCTTTCTCGTCCATGAGTGTGTGCACACAATCTTTGGTATTAATAACAGCAGTTAGATACCACCAGAATTTCTTTGGATTTAGTGAGGGATCCAAGATTCTGCTACGGTAATGGTTGAAGGCTTTACCCTCTTGACAGCTAAACGCATTTCATTCATCACTGATCTGTCTACAGCCGTATGTTTTGTTTTACACCTGCTATGCAGTAATCTGTCTCTTTAGAAGTTTCTTTACACTGAAGTTATATCATGAAGAGTTCCTCCCATAATGAACTACACTACTGACCATTAAAATTGCAACACCAAGAAGAAATGCAGATGATAAACGGGTATTCATTGGACAAAGATGTTATACTAGAACTGACATGTGATTACATTTTCACATAATTTGGGTGCATAGATCCTGAGAAATCAGTACCCAGAACAACCACCTCTGGCCGTAATAACGGCCTTGATACACCTGGGCATTGAGTCAAACAGAGCTTGGATGGCGTGTACAGGTACAGCTGCCCATGTAGCTTCAACACGGTACCACAGTTGATCAAGAGTAGTGACTGGCGTATTGTGACGAGCCAGTTGCTCGCCCACCATTGACCAGACGTTTTCAGTTGGTGAGAGATCTGGAGAATGTGCTGGCCAGGGCAGCAGTCGAACATTTTCTGTATCCAGAAAGGCCCGTACAGGACCTGAAACATGCGGTCGTGCATTATCCTGCCGAAATGTAGGGTTTCGTAGGGATCGAATGATGGGTAGAGCTACGTGTCGTGACACATCTGAATTGTACCGTCCACTGTTCAAATTGCCGTCAATGCAAACAAGAGGTGACCGAGACGTGTAACCAATGGCACCCCATACCATCACGCCGGGTGATACGCCAGTATGGCGATGACGAATACACGCTTCCAATGTGCGTTCGCCGCGATGTCGCCAAACACGGATGCGACCATCATGGTGCTGTAAACAGAACCTGGATTCATCCGAAAAAATGACGTTTTGCCATTCGTGCACCCAGGTTCGTCATTGAGTACACCGTCGCAGGCGCTCCTGTCTGAGATGCAGCGTCAAGGGTAACCGCAGCCATCGTCTCCGAGCTGATAGTCCATGCTGCTGCAAACGTCGTCGAACTGTTCGTGCAGATGGTTGTTGTCTTGCAAACGCCCCCATGTGTTGACTCAGGGATCGAGACGTGGCTGCACGATCCGTTGCAGCCATGCCGATCAGATGCCTGTCGTCTCGACTGCTAGTGGTACGAGTCCGTTGGGATCCAGCACGGCGTTCCGTATTACCCTCCTGAAGCCACCGATTCCATATTCTGCTAACAGTCTTTGGATCTCGACCAACGCGAGCAGCAATGCCGCGATACGATAAACCGCAATCGTGATAGGCTACAATCCGTCGGAAACGTGATGTTACTAATTTCTCCTCCTAACACGAGGCATCACAGCAACGTTTCACAGGCAACGCCGGTCAACTGCTGTTTGTGTATGAGAAATCGGTTGGAAACGTTCCTCATGTCAGCACGTTGTAGGTGTCACCACCGGCGCCAACCTTGTGTGAATGCTCTGAAAAGCTAATCATTTGCATACCACAGCATCTTCTTCCTGTCAGTTAAATTTCGCGTCTGCAGCACGTCATCTTCGTGGTGTAGCAATTTTAATGGCCAGTAGTGTATTATAGTTCGTACATATCTATCAAGTGCATGCTATTCTTTATTGTGTCAGCGCCAATTCCTGACGTCAGTGTTACGACCGGGGCCTGGGGTTGCGCTGTAATCAGGAAGCCTCGCAACATGTGAGTTTGAGCTGTCTAGCGCACGCCCCTGTAGTGTCAGTGATACGGTGATATCTGTCAATACATTTACTGATCGAGCAAAGTTGCAAAGGTTTAGCTTCTCTAAAGCTGCTGCCAGCAGCAGGGCGCGGGGCGGACGTGCTGTGAAGGAATACTTACGCCTCATCGGCGAGTTGTGACGTCGCTGCCGGAGATTATATTACTAGTGGCTCGGCTGTATACGCTTATGCCGATGGTGGTGGGCGAGGCAGGCGCAGCCCACCGGACGTATTACTGTGACCCAGATAGGCTACCAACTCAGCGCTCTCGATGATCGGCACATCATGTGCTCAGGTAGAGTCTACCGACTCTGGTCCAGAATGTCAGTTTTCGTACGGAGAAACCTTGGTCACCCACATTTGATCAACCTCAAGACTGCGACTGACGTTCAAATGTGTGTTTGCGGACGCGCCTCATCTGCAGTGACCGAGAGGAGAAGGATGAGGGCTAGCTGCTCAGCAGTCTTCTCATCCCTGATGTATCAGCACCTTCAGATATCTCCTCGCTGTAAGTAGGTTAGTCGTTTTGGAGCCTGTCTGTCAACTAGGCAAGTGAGATCAGTTTCGGGCTTACGAACAAGTGTATTCATATCCGAAATCTAGTAATGTAAGGCTATATTTCTAGGACGCGCAGCTACGTAAAAAATGATTTTGTAAGCATTTTCATCTCATACAATCACGTCAAATACGTAATACCTGATACGTCGCGTATGGTCAGCACTCGCTGTAAAGGCTACATCGGTGGTGGCACCTGGTGCAGGAAATTGACGATTTATCGCCAGTTTAGAGGAAAGCGATTGACTATTGTTCTCCGTATTGATTCTTGTGCACAGAACGCAGACCCGTGTTAATTACTTGTGGTGATTAATGCGCGGCTCGGTATTGTCTGCAGCCGGAACTGATTACCGCCTACAAAGGCAAATGTCCAATACGTGAAACTTTTATCCTCAGTCTCTAATATCCGCTACTCGGTCATTTCTCTTCGACGTCCGAATTGTTACACAGATTTATATTTTACTGCAAAACACGACAGTACGATGAATCTATACACATTTGTCAATAGTTCCTTATGAGATAAGGGCTAAACATAACATTTGATGCAACTAGTACACGGTTGTTTTACCTGGTTTGCGTTGTGGAGCCCATACTATTCGAATGTTGCTTCAATGTAAACGATATCAACACTCATTTTAATTCTAAAATTATGACTTTTCACTGCTCTTGTTCCGTTTTCAAGTGCGAATGGTAAGCGTGGTTTTGTATTCAGTAGCTCATCGACAGTTCACAGACTAGTTCTTCCTACAGTGTGCAATGTTGTGTTTTCGTACTTTGTTAAAAGGAGGTCTATCCATTATTTATTACCTGTAGCAAAGTGCCTGTTTCACGCTCAAAACTATTTGAAGGAATCGGCTGAAGAAAGTGCTAAACCGCGAGAGCGTCATTTTGAGTTAGGGTAAGTCCGAGAGAGTTGGAGCACTTTTTTCTTCAGCATAAAATTTGTGTGTTTTCCAAAATTTACTACCTCTTAAAATACAAGGGAGTTGATAAAATAAAAGTAAACACGTTCATCTCACCCGTACGAGTGTGGGTGAGATGGACCAGTGCACTATGAGAGATGAACAGTATAATAATGGCTATACATGAAGAAAAGAATTAATTAAAATTTTATATTTTTGTTTGGAATATGTTCTATTTTAGTCTGAAACGAGTTCATCAGCTTATTGTAAGTATAGAATGAACATTGGCTTTTCTGTCGAGTTGTTGGTTTTTTTCAAGCTTTAACCTGTCTTTCTCTTATCACAGCAGTTATTAACAAACGCCGACCGTCGTGGAGAGACAGCGCACTGAATCAGATCGTAATTTTTACTGATTTTGTAACAGAGTTCACCGCAGCCAACATGTTCATACTCATCTCACACATTTAAGTTATTCTCGTTATCTTCTAAAACGTCTGCACCTGATGAACACGGTAAGCTATTTGCAGTATTTTTCCTATTGAGCTTCTTCAGTCCGTTTTTCTCTTCACAAGTTTTTTTCTTTTGTGATCTTTTTTTGTGCTTTTTTCTGTTTTCCTTCATTTCTTATTCAACTTTCTCTTTACAGTGTCAATATTTTTAGCAGAGGTAAGTCCTTTGGATACAGTAACTGTCTTCGTCATAAAATTCATAGTTTTATCAAGAGAAGGAGTAAGTGATATTTCTTCCAAAAGTTTTGTCCGTGCTGGCTTATGAGTAGTCAGGTGGTAATCTCCAAAGTTTTAGGCTTAGTTGGAGTGGAGGTCCAAGCTGTAGCAGTGAAGGAATTTGACTTGTGGATATAATTCTGCTCTTTTTGTGTGCCTTGTGTCAAGAGGTCTTTCGATGAGCTTTGAAGTGGTTGGTTGGCCTGTGTACAAGATTCTGCTCTTCCATTTGTTGGCTCAGACATATATTCCGACAAATAGCAATGGTGTGAGACTGCTCCCTTCTTCAGTGGGATTATTGCACGTGCCTTGAAGCTAAATTTAATTGTGTTCCATCTCTCTTACATTAAAATAGTAGTTGATCCCTTCCAAATAAGATAGGTTCGTCTCTCCCCATTGACTGGGAGAGATGGCCACCCCGACTTCTGTCTGTAGGCAGCGATCTCGGTGACCATTTTAGGTTAGTTTCATGTCCACACATTTGTCAAGCTCGCATCACTGCTGTGTAATCTAGGCCTTAATACTAAAATTATGTAATTACACCATAAAACTTTTCGGCTTACCGGAAGACAGAATGTCATTCTTCTATAGAACTAACAAGAAAATGACAGACTTCTGCACCACGTTTGTTCCTAAATGAGCTTCCTTTCAAGTAGCTGGAGCTGCTCTCCAGCGGCGCATTTATGAAGTCTGCTGCTGGTTCGTCTCATCCAGTGGTCCAACTCTCCCGGACTTTTCTTTTTTTTTGGTCATCAGTCTACTGACTGGTCTGATGCGGCCCGCCACGAATTCCTTTCCTGTGCTAACCTCTTCATCTCAGAATAGCACTTGCAAACTACGTCCTCAATTATTTGCTTGACGTATTCCAATCTCTGTCTTCCTCTACAGTTTTTGCCCTCTACAGCTCCCTCTAGTACCATGGAAGTCATTCCCTCATGTCTTACCAGATGTCCTATCATCCTGTCCCTCCTCCTTATGAGTGTTTTCCACATATTCCTTTCCTCTCCGATTCTGCGTAGAACTTCCTCATTCCTTACCTTATCAGACCACCTAATTTTCAACATTCGTCTATAGCACCACATCTCAAATGCTTCGATGCGCTTCTGTTCCGGTTTTCCCACAGTCCATGTTTCACTGCCATACAATGCTGCACTCCAGACGTACATCCTCAGAAATTTCTTCCTCAAATTAAGGCCGGTATTTGATATTAGTAGACTTCTCTTGGCCAGAAATGCCTTTTTTGCCATAGCGAGTCTGCTTTTGATGTCCTCCTTGCTCCGTCCGTCATTGGTTATTTTACTGCCTAGGTAGCAGAATACCTTAACTTCATTGACTTCGTGACCATCAATCCTGATGTTAAGTTTCTCGCTGTTCTCATTTCTACTACTTCTCATGACCTTCGTCTTTCTCCGATTTACTCTCAAACCATTCTGTGTACTCATTAGACTGTTCGTTCTGTTCAGCAGATCATTTAATTCTTCTTCACTTTCACTCAGGATAGCAATGTCATCAGCGAATCGTATCATTGATATCCTTTCACCTTGTATTTTAATTCCACTCCTGAACCTTTCTTTTATTTCCATCATTGCTTCCTCGATGTACAGATTGAAGAGTAGGGGCGAAAGGCTACAGCCTTGTCTTACACCCTTCTTAATACGAGCACTTCGTTCTTGATCGTCCACTCTTATTATTCCCTCTTGGTTGTTGTACATATTGTATATGACCCGTCTCTCCCTATAGCTTACCCCTACTTTTTTCAGAATCTCGAACAGCTTGCACCATTTTATATTGTCGAACGCTTTTTCCAGGTCGACAAATCCTATGAAAGTGTCTTGATTTTTCTTTAGCCTTGCTTCCATTATTAACCGTAACATCAGAATTGCCTCTCTCGTCCCTTTACTTTTCCTAAAGCCAAACTGATCGTCACCTAGCGCATTCTCAATTTTCTTTTCCAGTCTTCTGTATATTATTCTTGTAAGCAGTTTCGATGCATGAGCTGTTAAGCTGATTGTGCGATAATTCTCGCACTTGTCAGCTCTTGCCGTCTTCGGAATTGTGTGGATGATGCTTTTCCGAAAGTCAGATGGTACATCGACAGACTCATATATTCTACACACCAACGTGAATAGTCGTTTTGTTGCCACTTCCCCCAATGATTTTAGAAATTCTGATGGAATGTTATCTATCCCTTCTGCCTTATTTGACCGTAAGTCCTCCAAAGCTCTTTTAAATTCCGATTCTAATACTGGATCCCCTATCTCTTCTAAATCGACTCCCGTTTCTTCTTCTATCACATCAGACAAATCTTCACCCTCATAGAGGCTTTCAATGTATTCTTTACACTATCTGTTCTCTCCTCTGCATTTAACACTGGAATTCCCGTTGCACTCTTAATGTTACCACCGTTGCTTTTAATGTCACCAAAGGTTGTTTTGACTTTCCTGTATGCTGAGTCTGTCCTTCTGAAAATCATATCTTTTTCGATGTCTTCACATTTTTCCTGCAGCCATTTCGTCTTAGCTTCCCTGAACTTCCTATTTATTTCATTCCTCAGCGACTTGTATTTCTGTATTCCTGATTTTCCCAGAACATGTTTGTTCTTCCTCCTTTCATCAATCAACTGAAGTATTTCTTCTGTTACTCATGGTTTCTTCGCAGCTACCTTCTTTGTACCTATGTTTTCCTTCCCAACTTCTGTGATGGCCCTTTTTAGAGATGTCCATTCCTCTTCAACTGTACTGCCTACTGCGCTATTCCTTATTGCTGCATCTATAGCGTTAGAGAACTTCAAACGTATCTCGTCATTCCTTAGTACTTCCGTATCCCACTTCTTTGCGTATTGATTCTTCCTGATTAATGTCTTGAACTTCAGGCTACTCTTCATCACTACTATATTGTGATCTGAGTCTTTATCTGCTCCTGGGTACGCCTTACAATCCAGTATCTGATTTCGGAATCTCTGTCTGACCATGATGTAATCTAATTGAAATCTTCCCGTATCTCCCGGCCTTTTCCAAGTATACCTCCTCCTCTTGTGATTCTTGAACAGGGTATTCGCTATTACTATCTGAAACTTGTTACAGAACTCAATTAGTCTTTTTCCTCTTTCATTCCTTGTCCCAAGCCCATATTCTACTGTAACCTTTTCTTCTACTCCTTCCCCTTCAACTGCATTCCAGTCGCCCATGACTATTAGATTTTCGTCCTCATTTACATACTGCATTATTCTTTCAATATCCTCATACACTTTCTCTATCTGTTCGTCTTCAGCTTGCGATGTCGGTATGTATACCTGAACTATTGTTGTCGGTGTTGGTCTGCTGTCGATTCTGATTAGAACAACCCGGTCACTGAACTGTTCACAGTAACACACCTTCTGCCCTACCTTCGTATTCATAACGAATCCTACACCTGTTATACCATTTTCTGTTGCTGTTGATATTACCCGATACTCATCTAACCAGAAATCCTTGTCTTCCTTCCACTTCACTTCACTGACCCCCACTATATCTATATTGAGCCTTTGCATTTCCCTTTTCAGATTTTCTAGTTTCCCTACCACGTTCAAGCTTCTGACATTCCACGCCCCGACTCGTAGAACGTTATCCTTTCGTTGATTATTCAATTTTTTTCTCATGGTAACCTCCCCCTTGGCAGTCCCCTACCGGAGGTCCGAATGGGGGACTATTCCGGAATCTTTTGCCAATGGAGAGAACATCATGTCACTTCTTCAATTACAGGCCACATGTCCTGTGGATACACGTTACGTGTCTTTAATGCAGTGGTTTCCATTGCCTTCTGCATCCTCATGTCGTTGATCATTGCTGATTCTTCCGCCTTTAGGGGCAATTTCCCACCCCTAGGACAAGAGAGTGCCCTGAACCTCTATCCGCTCCTCCGCCCTGTTTGACAAGGCCGTTGGCAGAATGAGGCTGACTTCTTATGCCGGAAGTCTTCGGCCGCCAATGCTGATTATTTATCAAAATTGAGGCAGTGGCGGGGATCGAACCCGGGGCCGAAGACGTTTTGATTATAAATCAAAGACGCTACCCCCGACCCGGACTTACCATACTGCATATTATATGTTGGTTAAATTCAAGAAGAAGAACATGATTGCAAAAGACAGAACTATATAGTAGATAGTTCTTTCTAGCGGTACACCTGGAACTACATGCTACTAACATGTGGTGCATTTGAAAACACAACATGAATATGATCAAATCGATATATGCGGAATTGAGTATTAGGACTTTCCATCCCCAACCATTTCAAATGACGGGCAACGTTAGAAGGAGCGACAGAAAGATTGCCTGTATGCGAGATGCTTACATCCACGGATGAGCTATTCGGAGAAGCGGGTATTTATTCATATGTTATAGCGCACATACTATTTTTTTGAGTTATGAATCTTGTGACTGATTTGGTGCTGCCTGCCATAAATTCCTGTCCTGTGTCAGCATCGTCATCATAGAACAGTACTTGTATGTTACGTCCTCAATCGTTGGCTGAATGTATTTCTGTCTCTGTCATCCTTTACAGTTTTTACGCTCCACAGTTCCCTCTAATACCATGGAAGTTATACCCTGACGTCTTAACAAAAGTCCTATCATCCTGTTTCGCCTTCTTATCAGGGTTTCCCTTCAGTCCCTGTTATAGCCGATTCTGAGGAAAATGTCTTTATTTCTTCTTAATCCACGTAGTTTTGGACAAATTCCGCTAGCAACACGTTTCAAACTCTTCAGTTATTTTCTTTTCCTGTTTTCCTACAGTTCATGATTCACAACCGTTCAGACGAACGTTCTCAGAAATTTCTGCCACAAAGAAAAGCCTATTAGACTTATTTTGACCAGGAATGTCCCCTTTGCATTTGATAATCCGCTTCTTACGTGCTGCTTGCTTGCCCTTCATGTGTTATTTTGCTTCCAAAGTAGTAGAACTCCTTCACTTCGACAACTATATGGTCACAAATTCTGATGTTAGGTTTATTGCTAAACTCATCTCTGACATTCCTCAATTAGCGAATCCTATCATTCATATACTTTCACCTTGCAGTATCTGCATTACACTCGTATAATTTTTTTTTGCCGTCAGTCTTCTGACTGGTTTGATGCGGCCTGCCACGAATTCCTCACTGTGCCAACCTCTTCGTCTCAGAGTAGCACTTTCAACCTACGTCCTCATTATTTGCTGCATATAATCTAATCTCTCTCATCCTCTACAGTTTTTACGCTCTACAGCTATCTCTAATACCATGGAAGTCATTCCCTGATGTCTTAACAGATCACCTATCATTCTGTCCCTTCTTCTTGTCAATGTTTTCCATATATTCCTTTCCTCTCCGATTCTGCGCTAAACCTCCTCAATCCTTACCTTATCTGTCCACCTTATTTTCAGCGTTGATCTGTAGCATCACATCTCAAATACTTCGATTCTCTTCTGATCCGGTTTTCCCATTGTCCATGTTTCACTACCATACAATCCTTTGTTCCAAGCGTACAGACTCAGAAATTTCTTCCTCAAATTAAGACCTATGTCTGATACTATCTCATGCCCAGGAATCTCTTTTTGCCGGTGCTAATCCGCTTTTGATGTCCTTTTTGATATGTCCGTCATTGGTTATTTTGCTGCCTAGGTAGCAGAATTCCTTAACTTCAGCTACTTCCAGACCATCACTCCCGATGTTAAGTTTCTCGCTGTTCTCATTTCTGCTGCTTCTTATTACCTTCGTCTTTCTTCTGTTTACTATTAATCCGTATTCTGCATTCATTAGACTGTTCATTCCAATCAGCAGATCCTGCAATTGTTCTTCACGTTCACTGAGGTTAGCAATGTGATCAGCGAATATTAACGTTGACATTAGTTGACCTTGAATTTTATTTCCTCTCCTGAACTTTTCTTTTATTTCTATCACTGCTTCTTCGATGTACAGATCGAATAGTAGTGGCGAAAGACTACATCCCTGTCTTACACCCTTCCTAATCCGAGCACTTCGTTCTTGTTCTTCCAGTCTTATTATTTCCTCTTGGCTCTTGTGTATGTTGTATATTACTCGTCTCTCCCTATAGATTACTCTAATTTTCCTCAGAATGTCGAACATTTTGCACCATTTGACGTTGTCTAACACCTTTTCCAAGTCAACGAATCCTACGAACGTGTCTCTATTTTTCTTCAGTCTTGCTTCCATTATCAACCGCCGAGTCAGAAATGTTTATCTCGTGCCTTTACCTTTCCTAAAGCCAAACTGATCGTCATCGAAAACCTCTTCAGTTTTCTTTTCCATTCTTCGCGTAATACACAACTACACAATGTGATCAAAAGTATCCCGATACCCCCTAAAACATACGTTGTTCATATCAGATGCATCGTGCTGCCACCTACTGCCAGGTGCTCCATATCAGTGACCTCAGTAGGCTTTAGACGTCGTGAGAGAGCAGAATGGGGCGCTCCGTGGAAGTCACGGACTTCGAAAGTGGTTAGGTGATTTGGTGTCACTTGTGTCATACGTCTCTACGCGAGATTTGCACACTCCTAAACATCCCTAGGTCCACTGTTTCCGATGTGATAACGAAGTGGAAACATGAAGGGTCACGTACAGCACAAAAGCATACAGGACGATCTCGTCTGTTGACTGACAGAGACCGCCGACAGTTCAAGAGAGTCGTAATCTGTAATAGAGCGATATCTCTCCAGACCATCACACAGGAATTCGAAACTGCTTTAGGATGCACTGCAAGTACTATGACAGTTAGGCGGGAGGCGACAAAACTTGGAATTCATGGTCGAAAGTCTGCTCGTAAGCCACACATCACGCTAGTAAATGCCAAACGACGCCTCGCTTGGTGTAAGGAACGTAAACATTGAACGATTGAACAGTGGAAAAAAGTTGTATGGAGTGACGAATCACGGTACACAATGTGCCGATCCGCTGTCAGTGTGAGGGTATGGCGAATGCCCGGTGAACGTCATCTGGCAGCGTGTGTAGTGCCAATAATAAAATTCGTAGGCGGTGGTGTTACGGTGTGATCGTGTTTGTCATAGTTGGGGGCTTGCACCGTTTGTTGTTTTGCATGGCACTATCACAGCACAGGCCTACATTGATGTTTTAAGCACCTTCTTGCTTCCACTGCTGCAAAGCAGTTCGGGGATGGCGATTGCATCTTTCAATACGATCGAGCACCTGTTCATAATGCACGGCCTGTGGCGGAGTGGTTACACGACAGTAAAATCCTGTAATGGACTGGCCTGCACAGAGTCCTGACCTGAATCCTATAGAATACCTTTGGGATGTTTTGGAACGGCGACTTCGTGCCAGGCCTCACCGACCGACAACCATACCTCTTCTCAGTGCAGCACCTGATTGAACGTATGTCTGCGCGAGTGGAAGCTGTCATCAAGGCTAATGAATTGAATTCAATTCCAGCATTGCCGATGGAGGACGCCACGAACTTGTAAGTTATTTTCAGCCAGGTGTCCGGATACTTTTGATCACATAGTATATAATGTTTCTTTATTCAACTTATTTCAGATAATACGCGGTCTGTAATGCTAAATGGTGTTTATGAAGAACATCGCTGGTCGGAATGCTTGTGGCATGGGAACTTGTAAGTTTATACAGCGTTACTTGGAACCGTGTGTCGTCACCAGAGTCTTAGGCCCTGTTAATTTCTTAGTTAAGGAGCTGGCAACGGGCAAGAAGTTCAGTGTGCACCTTAGTCAAACCAAGTCTGTTAAATAAGTCTCCCTTCCTTCTGTGGTGGTCAAGCAAAAGGGGAGAGGGGGCTGGTCAGGTCTGAGCAGGGGAGATTGAGCCATGGTGCACCATTTCTGGCGCACCAGCTCTTTGGCAGGGCTGTCGATTACCCGGCCATGCTACGTTCTTTGCCGCTGTAGTGATCTGGCGGCGGGTATCTGCGGTAGGAAGGTTGGTCGTGGGGCTCGTTACGAGGTGCTAGGACGTGCTTGAGGGGACGACCTAGCAAGCACGCGGGCTCGGGCAACAGTGGCGCGGCTAGTCTACCTTGCGAGACGGTCTCGAGTTTTTGGTGGACCTGTCTGATGTCAACTTCGGGCGCTGCTCGTCGCCTTACTTTGGGGCCTGTTTCTCGTAGAGACCCATCCCTCGAGACCATCTCGAACAACGCTCTCCATGGTACGTGTAAGTGGTTTTGGAGCCTTCGTTTCGTCAAACGATTTGCTTTGCAGTGAGTGTACTTGTTGGTCGACGGTTCTAATGTACATGTGGTCGAAGTAAGAGCAGCCGGCAGAGTCTGTGTGATTGTATGCAGACCAGCAGTTACTTGGTTCAAATGGCTCTGAGCACTATGGGACTTAACTTCTATGGTCATCAGTCCCCTAGAATTTAGAACTACTTAAACGTAACTAAGTCCGCCCCTCGTGGTCTCGCGGTAGCGTTCTCGCTTCTCAAGCACGGGGTCCCGGGTTCGATTCCCGGCGGGGTCCGGGATTTTTCCTGCCTCGAGATGACTGGGTGTTGTTGTGTCGTCTCTATCATCATCATTCATCCCCATTACGGTCGGAGGAAGGCAACGGCAAACCACCTCCATTAGGACCTTGCTTAGTAAGGCGGTGGGGGTCTCCCCCATTGTTCCCCTACGCTCTGTAAAGAAGCATGGGACTTCATTTCCATTCCAAACCTAACTAACCTATGGACATCACATACATCCAAGTCCGAGGCAGGATTCGAACCTGCGACCGTAGCGGCCGCGCGGTTCCAGACTGTAGCGCCTTTAACCGCTTGGCCATCCCGGCCGGCCCAGCAGTTACTATTTCCTTTAAAATCCGCTAGTTGGATGACCATTCAAAGGCAGATTAGCACGAAGGAGTGCGTGTGATTTTGGGTTTATTGCCATCAAGCGACGTTTCTGGTATATTGCTGTAAAAGAAAAAATTTTGTACCCATTCCTTTGCAACCACTTATTCTGTTATTAGTATGATTTGTATTTGGTAAAGCTAGTCATTTATCTGTACTTCTTGGTATATGTGAACTTATTATGGAGGCCAGTAGTTACTAATACCTTTAAAATCCGCTGGTTGGATTACTATTAGGAAGCAGATTAGCACGAATGCTTGCATGTGATTTTGGGGTATTGCCATCAAGCAACGTTCCTAGTATATTGCTCTAAAAGAAAAATTCTTACCCACTTCTATTTGCAACCAGTTATTCTGTTATTAGCAAAACTTTTATTTTGTAAAGCTATTCATTTATACGAGGGCTATCCACAAAGTACATTACGTTTTGGAATTAAAAATAAATAAGGTGTTGGAAATTTTTTTAAATATATACAGATGAAAGCCACACTTAAATACTACTTTTCTACATAGTTGCCATTTAAATTAAGGCACTTATCGTAGCGATGGACGAGCTTGGAAATTCCTTCGTCGTAAAATTCGGCCGCCTGCGCCTTCAACCACGTGGTTACCTCTTTTGGGACAGAAAAGGTGTGATTTTTGTGGATTTCCTGGAAAGAGGCACTACAATAAACTCTTGAAGGTATTGCCAAACTCTGCACAACCTCAGAAGAGCAATACAAAACAAGCGCAAGAGAAAGTTGTGCTCAAAGATCTTGCTGATTCGCCGGCCGCGGTGGCCGTGCGGCTCTAGGCGCTGCAGTCCGGAACCGCGAGGCTGCTACGGTCGCAGGTTCGAATCCTGCCTCGGGCATGGATGTGTGTGATGTCATTAGGTTAGTTAGGTTTAAGTAGTTCTAAGTTCTAGGGGACTGATGACCTAAGATGTTAAGTCCCATAGTGCTCAGAGCCATTTGAACCATTTGAACCATCTTGCTGATTCACGACAACGCCCGGGCCCACACGCCAAATGCCAGTCGTGAAGTTCTCGAATCTTTTAAGTGGGAGTTGTTTCCTCATCCGCCGTACAGTCCCGACCTGGCACCGAGCGACTTCCACTTATTCCCAGCAATGAAGAAGTGGTTGGTTATGCAGCGTTTTGATGACGATACACAGTTTCAAGAAGAGGTAACCACGTGGTTGAAGGCGCAGGCGGCCGAATTTTACGACGAAGGAATTTCCAAGCTCGTCCATCGCTACGATAAGTGCCTTAATTTAAATGGCAACTATGTAGAAAAGTAGTATTTAAGAGTGGCTTTCATCTGCATATAATAAAAAAATTTCCAATACTTTATTAATTTTTAATTCCAAAAAGTAATGTACTTTGTGGATAGCCCTCATATGTACTTCCTTATATACTTGAACTTAGTGAATGTACTCACTCAACAGTGATTGGTTTGTGTGTTTTATTGTTTATCGATTTCTTATGTTCAAATGTGTGTGAAATCTTATGGGACTTAACTGCTAAGGTCATCAGTCCCTAAGCTTACACACTACTTAACCTAAATTATCCTAAGGACAAACACACACACCCATGCCCGAGGGAGAACTCGAACCTCCGCCGGGACCAGCCGCACAGTGCAGCGCCCTAGAGCGCTCGGCTAATCCCGTGCGTCTCGATTTCTTAACGTATATTGATTGATGTCTGGTTGGTGTTAGCCGTGTCTTCCGCGGTCTGTTTGTGTTCCAGTTTCTGCGAGTTGGGGTGCGTAGGTGCGGCGCCACGTCCCGCTTCGGTGCACGGAAGCTGTGACGTGCCGTCTAATGGGAAGTGACTCCCGGTTGGGCCCCGGCGTTTAGGTGTTGTTTGGACGGCTGGTTTTCTGCTTTAGGCATTTAAGTCAGCTTTGTCCAGGGCAGCCTGGGGTCACTGCCCGTTTGATAAAAATTGAACCTATTTTATGTATTTTTTTAAAAATGGTTTCAAATTTGTTGAGAATGAATTGTAATTATTGTCACGTGTTGTGCTGATTGAGTTTGGGGGTTCTAAACGAACTGATGCTTTTCGTAAATCACCTTCAAATTTTAAATTATTGTAAAAAAATTGTGCCATTTCTTTAATTCAGCTTCAGACTGTAATTTATTTGAAATCTCTGTGGGTCATCTCTTTAAGTCTGTTGGGTATTGTTATCTGCTGTCTTGCTCGAGAAGTAAGATATTACAGATATTTTATAAAACATGGCCACGTTACCTGTTTTGTATAAGCAATGAATTTGGTAGTTGCTGTTTAAGGAGTGACATTACAGGGGCCTTGGCCTTCCATCCTAAGTGTACCCCTCATCCCCAGTTCCTAAGTTACATTTAGCATTTAGCATTCAATGACAATGGCTTCAGTGCGAATACGACACAGCCCTTGAGACACTGTGATTGCATATAGCAGAGTATCAGCATTATTTCTAAATTGTTTAAAAATGTTCAGTATCATTTCTTCACTACGATGAATTTTCAGTATCTAAATACTCTGACAGCTGATTATATTGTCATAATTTAGCTTTTTAGTGAATTTAGATTCAAGTAGATTTGATTTCTTTTCATTATTTAACTACTTTCGAACTGTAAATTTTAAATGTTTGTACACATGGATTATGTAATTATTTAACTTGACCAATTGCAACTATGTCGTGTTCAGCTTCTATATCTACATGGAAACTCTGCAAATCACATTTTAGTGCCTGGCAGAGAGTTCATCGAACGACCTTCACTATTCTCTATTATTCCAATCTCGTATAGCGCACGGAAAGATCGCACGCCTGTATCTTTCCCTACGAGCCCTGATTTCCCTTATTTTATCATGTTGATCTTTTCTCCGTATGTAGGTCGGCGTCAACAAAATATTTTCGCATTCGGAGGAGGAAGTTGGTGATTGGAATTTCGTGAGATTGTTTTAATGATGTCCATCCCAAACCATGTATCATTTCAATTACACTCTCTCGCATATTTTGCGATAATACAAAACGTGCCGCCCTTCTCTGAACTTTTTCTACGTATTCCATCAATCCTATCTGGTAAGGATCCCAGGCTGCGCAGCAAGCAGTATTTTAAAAAGAGGACGGACAAGCGTAGTGTAGGGGGGTCTCCTTACTAGATCTGTTACATTTCCTGAGTGCCCTGCCAATAAAACTCAGTCCTTGGTTGGCCTTCCTTTTGCACTGATTTAAGATTGTATAGAAGGCGTTGACATGACTGGGTTTATTCTGATCAAATGCTTAGTCATACAAAGCGTATGAAAATTCTGTGGCCTGTGTCATGGATTCTTTGCTCAGTTTTTAGCAGGAGACAGGCTATATGGCTTAGTTCCACTCGTGTTACTAATTGAGTAGTGAAGAGTGCGTTGAAAGAATGGATTTTCTGCAGACTGCAGAAGAACATATAAAATTTGGAACTTACGATAAAGGATTGCATTTATGGGATACACTGTTATTTTTTTCTTTGTAAGGATACTTTGATTGGTATCTTCAGGAATTGTTCACAACATAGTCATATAAACTTGATGTAAAAATGTTTCGATAAAGAAAAACAACGGATGAATACTTGCCAGTTATAAAAAAGAGCTATGACAATAAGGCTGTTACGTCTTGAATATGATATTGAGCAGTGCGCGCCTCGTGTTCGTGACGTTTATTGCTTGACGTCTTGTCTTTGCGGTACCGCCGTCCCGATTCTAATTAGATTTACTGGCGTCACTAAGTTGCTGGCTTGCCTGCCCGTCAGTGGCAGCAGCAGCGCTTATCGATAAGAGCACTGTCGTACTAAAGTGCGCGTCATTTATGTTGGCGGCCGAGTTTAGGTTCGTTCTGCGCATCTGATGTCACAAAACACAGTCAGCCAATGATCAGAGAACGACGTTGCCAGATCTCGACTGCAGAGCAGAGCACGGGCGAGTGTCTTCAGTTTTAGAAACGTTCAGTCATAAATAAAGTAATAGAGCAAAAGCAATGTCTTGATAGCAGACATTCTTTTATAGAAAGTTTGGAAAAAGCATTCTTTATACCAATTGCTTCATATTATATTAATTAATTAAACCAAACAAGCAAGGAAGACGCCTAATACAGGCGATAGCAAGGAAAGGTGTTTGTATCAATCTCACTAACCGTTTTTTCGCAGTAAAGAACAGCGGTAATTGTTTATTTCCTATTGTACTTCGACGAAGTGTGAGTAATTCATAGTCATACCAACAGTGTTTGTCAGTATTCTGCGTGACTTGTTAGACTCCTTATGGAGACATATTGTTTGACGAGCTGCCTTAGCGTAATGGTTAAGGCATTGAGTTAGTAAACGAAAGGTGAAGAGTTCAAACCTTGTGCAGTGCTAAATATTTTCTTTATTTAAAAACAATATGGAATGGTCTTCACGAATTTTATTCGTTTGAATTCAATTTTTTGAAATTTCTAGTGCTTCGTCTCTTCATTAATCCTTTCGCTGCTGCAGACACGTGCTCCCTGCATTCCGCGCTGCACTGCTCGCCTGTGCAGACACATGGTATTCCGACTGCTTTGACACACTTATCATTCGATTTAACAAAAACGATTTGGCCCAAAAATTTGATTTTTACACATCTTTTGGACTGATACCTTCCCCCCATAAATGACTTAATTTTGTTTCGATGTTCAACGCAGTTATTGTGTAGCATTAAATGTAGTAAACCATTGCACGAAATTTTGTAGAGTTTGCAGAGGTAAAAGTTCATAGCGTATACTTTCCGTATGGTCGATTTTAGTTGCCACAATGTTGAGAATGAAATGTGGACAGATACCTAAATTTCATATAAAATTTACTGTATAACAATATCTCATTTAATTTAAGTACCACATAGGTGTCGTATGTAATATTGAGAAATATTCCGTCTTTCGCGACTGTAATAAAAGTTTAATTAACACCGGACGCGTTTGGCTTTATTTTAAAGCACTTCAATCAATCAAAAGGAAGTAGACAAAATACATTGAACAAAACTATGGACTAACAAAAACATTAGGACTTGAATATACCGTCCATCAGTGAAGGTGCGTGCGTCGTGTGCAACTGGCAACGCAGCAATCTCCCGCGTCTGGGCGGGCATGCGCGAGCCGCCAAGATAAAAGAATTGTACTATAGCTTTGGAGCGACGGCTAGTATTTCCGCGTCGTCGTGTGTCAGGAGTTCAGTCGGGACGGAGCAGCAGTGAGGTCCGGACAGCCAGACTCGCCCGACTGTTGCCGACATACGACTTGAGTGGGGGCGACCTTGGTTGGTCGTTCGGTTGTTTGTCTCATCGCACGACGTGTATTTGGTCCCCGACCACTTCTGGGTTCTCCTTGTGTGTCGACTTGTGATTCGTACTTATTGTTCCACAGTCACTGGTTTTACTATTGTTTGAGTTGTTTGTCGAAGTGTTTTCGTAGAACCGTGTGTAGCTATTTTAATGCTGTCTGCATGCTGTATGTAGTTAGTTGGGATGGAGCAGCGAGGAAGTCTCCACAGCGTGAGGCCAGGCCGGGACCGCTGATGGTGTGCACGTGCTGTCGGATAGTGTGGCGCTAGCTGTGAGAGCAACGAAGTTCGTTCCCCAAGGAACCTGAACGCTGAAGTTGAGTGATCAGTTAACCTGTTATGAAACCTCAACTATTGTGACATCTCTTCGTTCATTTGCGGGTTATTCTTCCCTTGGCCATTTGGGCTAGCAGAAATGTATGATGTGTTGGAGTCGGCGAAATCTTGCCGCCGTTTTCCTGTATTGTGATTAATTATTAAATTGACTGTTACTTGCCAGTGAAGTGCACCAGTGGATTTTCTGTCCTGTGGCCGTAAACGCCCCAGTTATCTGCTCTAGTCGTTAGCATAGTTTTCCGGCAGTCTACCTTTCGTCGTCGTGTCGATGCTGTCCGGAACGGCGTGTAGTCCGACAGCCTTTTAAGTTGTTGGTTCGTATTTTGCTTGGAGTGGTTATTGTTCCCTTGGCTGTTTTTAGACGCCAATTTTTGAAGATGTAGTGCTGTTCGTATCCTCTTCCTCGGCTGATATTTTCCATTGTTGTGCCGTTGGTCAGACGGAAGGTAATTGTTTAAACTGTTGGTCGGTCCTTGGGCCATCCCTAGTTTGGGTTGCCATCTGATTATTTAACTTCAACTCTTGGCTGCCTGTCTCACCTCACCTTACGTTTGAGCTACCTTCTCAGGCCCACCCTTGGAACACTTCTGAGCACCACTTTTTCTGTTTGTTTTAGACTGTGATTTACATTTTAGTTTGAAGTATTGAGCGCGGCCTTAGGCTGTGTATTAATTCAGTTCTTTTCAAATTTTAAATGAAGGCCTTCAGCCATGTTAAATTAAAATTTTTAAGATAGATTTTATTTAAAATTTTTTTTGCCTTTAAATTTGTTCTATCTGAAATTCTTTGTAGTCCAGACCCTAATCCGTTAGTTGTTCGATGTGTTATGTGTGGCCTTCAGCCGAGGATTTACGTGAACCCCTTTTAATAAGGCCTTCAGCCGTGTGTATTCTTCAAATGAAAAATTTTTTATAAGAAGGAAGGGATTTATTTTAAATTGTTTGTCTGACTTGTTGTACAGGCCTTCAGCCGTTGTTTCAAATTTGTTTGTGGGGTTCAACTGTGCAATAAGTTAATATTTCTTTAATTAGGCTTTTGGCCGTTCTGTCGTAAGTTTAAAAGGAAATTCCTTGGTTAAATAATTGTTTATTAATTATAGTTGTCCTTCAACGTGTAGTGTAGGCCTTCAGACGCTAATTGTTTTCAATTGCATGTTTCTTTTAAATTTTTACCTTCTATTTCTGATTGCCTTTGATTTCTAAGCCAGGCCTTCAGGCGTTCTTGTTTTTGGTGTGGTTCTGGGCCTTCATCCCAGAAAGCACCTCAAGTTTTCTTTAAGTAGGCCTTCAACCGTATAGTCTAATTGTGATCTTTTAAAGCAATGTGTAAATAGGTGGTTCTTAGATAAATAATGTTGTGTGATTGTGTAACGCACAGTATCTGTTTACGGCCCCATCCACAATCGTAACCTTATCCTGTGCGCTCTATGAGTACCTACCAACCAGATTTCAGATATAGGAAGTAATCCGGACAGTGCAGCGTTCCTGAACCTTTCAGTTCACACTTTCTCTTCTCTCATCCTTCCTATCCTGCCCACATTACTCTCAAGATAAAGACTGTATAGGGAGACACACGAAAAACCGGCCTCTAGTACTAGCCTGTTAATTATCGCCCACCAGTTGTCATCGATTGTTTCGAAGCTGTGTTCTCAATCATACGACGATGGAACCCTACAAAATAGCATGTGTCTAAGAAATGAAGATAAGACAAATCGTGTGAATTACTGTACGTGGCTACGTCACACAACTGGGAGTGGCATAATGGATCCGCAGCCGTATTTCTGTGATAAAGCCTGGATCCATCTGACACGACATGTGAACTCACAGAACACCAGATTCTGGTCAACGAACAATTCCTATACGGTTAATGAGATGCCTCTGCATGGTGAAAAAATCGGCATGTGGTGTGCCGCGTCACGACGTCGGGTTGTGGGTTCCATTTTCTTTTGGAACAACAATAAACACAGTCGCATGTATGCGAATCTTTGAGAAATTCTATCCACAGGTGACTCCCCCATAAACGTACGTCCGCTATCTTTGAACAGAATGGGGCGGGCGACCTTCACACTTTACGCAGATCGATCTCACGAATTCATCAGAGATTCGCAGAAGTAAGGACTGTCAGCATAGGAGTGTGGCTGCAGCTTCCGCCGGACTTAACCACGTGTGACTTTTATGTGTGGGTCAGTCTAAAGGAAAAAGTGTACGCTGTTGTTGTGTTGTGGTCTTAAGTCCTGAGACAGGTTTGACGTAGCTCTCCATGCTACTCTATCCTGTGCAAGCTTCTCCATCTCCCAGTACCTACTGCAGCCTACATCCTTCTGAATCTGCTTATTCATCTCTTGGTATCCCTCTACGATTTTTACCCTCTACGCTGCCCTCCAGTACTAAATTGGTGATCCCTTGATGCCTTAGAACATGTCCTACCAACCGATCCCTTCTTCTAGTCAAGTTGTGCCACAAACTCCTCTTCTCCCCAATTCTATTCAATACGTCCTCATTAGTTATGTGATCTACCCATATAATCTTCAGCATTCTTCTGTAGCACCACAGTTCGTAAGCTTCTATTCTCTCCTTGTCTAAACTATTTATCGTCCATGTTTCACTCCCATACATGGCTACACTCCATACAAATACTTTCAGAAACGACTTCCTGACACTTAAATCAATACTCGATGCTAACAAATTTCTCTTCTTCAGAAACGCTTTCCTTGCCATTGCCAGTCTACATTTTATATCTTCTCTACTTCGACCATCATCAGTTATTTTGCTCCCCAAATAGCAAAACTCCTTTACTACTTTAAGTGTCTCATTTCTTAATCTAATACCCTCAGCATCACCTGACTTAATTCGACTACATTCCATTATCCTCGTTTTGCTTTTGTTGATGTTCGTCTTATACCCTCCTTTCAAGACACTGTCCATTCCGTTCAACTGCTCTTGCAAGTCCTTTGCTGTCTCTGGCAGAATTACAATGTCACCGGCGAACCTCAAAGTTTTTATTTCTTCTCCATGGATTTTAATACCTACTTTTGTTTCCTTTACTGCTTGCTCAATATACAGATTGAATAGCAACCCTGTCTCACTCCCTTCCCAACCACTGGTTCCCTCTCATGTCCCTCGACTCTTCCAACTGCCATCTGCTTTCTGTACGCAAATAACCCAATAATGTTAGAAGACTTGAAGGACAATATGTATGGTGAAATTGTGAGAATTGTTGCGGCAGAGTTGCGCAAAGTGTATATTAACATGTTAGGGCGCGTACAAAACTTCGTTGAAGCACAAATGCGATCATTTTCTACACCTCGTATAATATAACGTAAAAGACAAGATCATTTCAGTAAATATTGATCTTTGAATTAGCATATTTGTTATTTTTTTACTGTCTGATTATTACATATTTATCTCTTTGTTGTTGCATTTGCTCGTGGTGGAGAACCATTCGCGCGTAACTGCAGGGCAATCTATACTCGGGGCCAGTTTTTCCTGCGCTATCGTGTGTGAGTACGGATGACTGTAGCTATAAAATGCGAACTAAAATTAAACATGTTCGTGTAGATTTGTGAGACGAAGAGTAGGAGAAGTAATAACTGGTGCAAGAAGTGACAAAAGAAAAGAAATGAAACTAAAAACTGTTTGATACTGCTTGAATTGGTTTTTAAAGAAAGGTATCAGAACTGTTAGGAAAATAAATGTTTCTATCTTACGTACGGACAGATTCGCTTCAGCGTGGCGACTTGTGCGGTTACTACAGTCCAGGATTGCTGTCTGTCGGAACACGGCCAGATTGCGAACTTCCGAGTAACTCGCTTCACCGCAGAATTGGAGCTGTTTCCTTTTTCCCCCGAAATTGGACAGGGTCGCCTTAATCGAAGTTTTGCTGGACCATCGGCGACAGCGGCCATTCTCTAAGTTCACAGAGGTCTCCGGGATTAAACGAGCACACACGGCTGCCATCGGAATTCCGGCCACTGGAGTAGTCCTACGGCTATGTGGCTGTCTCCGAATCTCTCTTGCGCCGTTACGAGACGCAATTCAGATGCTTCGCTACTGCAATTTATTTCATATCTACTCTCATAATTGTTTGGCTCCAGCGGATCCACAGTAACTTTAACTGATAAACAGAGATGGTAGATTCAGTACTCATTGCTTGTTTCTAGTTAGATACTTCTCTCACTTACAAAAAGGTTGTTTTTTCTGTCATGCTTAGACTCTTCTCACAGTAATACGTCTGCGTAACTCGCACAGCGTAACCTATTACTACGCAAAGATGTGCCTCCCACAAGCCAGGATGAACGTACACGGTGAAGTGACACCGTCTTTAAAAACGTTAATCGAATTGGGTGGGATAGTAGTTTTCTGTAAGGGATACCGCGGCATTCAAGACACATAACGTGTATCCAGAAGACATGTGGCCTGTAACTGAAAAAGTGTCATAATGATCTCTCCATTGGCAAAAGTTTCCGGAATAGTGTCCCATTTGGATCTCCGGGAGGGCACTGCCAAGGGGGGAGGTGACCATGAGAAAAACATTGAATAACCAACGAAACAATAACATTATACGAGTAGTGGCGTGGATTTGAACGTAGTAGGGAAGCTACAAAATCTGAGTAGGGAAATTCTGAGACTCATTCTTGATATAGAACAGGTCAGAGAACTACATGAAGTTAAGAAATTCTACTAGCTAGACAGCAAAATAACCAATGGCGGACGGAGCAAGGAGGACGTCAAAAGCAGATCATCACTATCAAAAAACGACATTCGTAGCCAAAAGAAGTCAGCTAGCTTCAAACATAGGCCTTAATTTGCAGAAGAGGTTTCTGAGAATGTACGTTTAGAGGACAGCTTTGTATAGCAGTGAAACGTAGACTGTGGGAAAACCGGAGCAGAAGAGAATCGAAGCATTTGAGATGTGGTGTTGCAGACGAATGTTGAAAATTAGGTGGACTGATAATGTAAGGAATGAGGAGGTTCTGGGCAGAATGGCAGAGGAATATGTGGAGAAAACCCTGGCAACGAGAAGGGACAGTATAATAAGACATCTTATAAGACTTCCATGGTACTAGAGGGAGCTGTACAGTGTACAAACTGTAGAGGAAGACAGAGATTGGAATACATTCAGCAAATAATTGAGGACGTAGATTGTAATTGCTGCACTTAAATGAAGAAGCTGGCACGGGAGAGGAATTCGTAGCGGACTGCATCAAACCAGTCAGAAGACTGATGATTGAAAAAAGAATAAAAAAAGAGGGCCACCTACCAGAGTTTTGTTGAAGTCTATGTATGTATACAGACCGTATATACAGCGTGTTTCTGATATACAGAGTGGGTAATAACAAGCATATTTCACATGGGAATCCATGTCCGCCTCCCTTAGGATCGTTGAAAAGCGTCAAATGCCTCCAAGAGTGTGGGCACACAATATGCCATCCGAGCCGTCATGGCTGCAGGTCTTTTCTTCCCTTGTCAGTTCGACTCGATGCTTCAAACCGTTGTTGCGGGCAGTAGTGGCAATTCAGTCTACTAAATTCCGCATCCTGTATACTTCCACATTACGCTCAGACTTAATAATATACGAGGGCCGTACAATAGGTAATGCAGTAGACGTTTTTCTCGGCCAATTTCGGTTGAAAGAATGCGGAATTTATTGTGGGACATCGTGGAATATTCCCACTTCAGGTCCTATAGTTTCATGAGGTTCCGATAGGTACGCAGCCTCCAAAATGGCGCCTGTAACGGAGGTGCCTTCCAAGCAGAGAGCTGTCATCGGCTTTCCTCTGGGGGAAAAGCAGAGCATCGCAGATATTCATAGGCGCTTGCAGATGTAAAGATAATTTCCGGTACACCCCAAGGAAGTGTGATAGGACCGTTACCGTTTACAGTACACAATTTCGGATGAGATTATCTCGCAAACTATACACTGGGTAAAAATAGTGGGCAAGACAAGTTCGTAAGCTCAAAGGGGGACATCAAATGATACTGCACGTGACCCCCAGCCCCCGCCCCCTTGGGTGGAGCTGGGGGGGGGGGGGGGCAACTTTTATATCTTAAATGGAAACCCTCATTTTTATGGCAGATTCGGATTCTCCATAAAAAAGTGATAAAGTTTTGTCTGAAACATTTTTATAAACCATTGTCAGGTGGCGCTGAAATCGAGAAAAATTAAAACTGGGGAAGAACGATTTATTTAGAATGATCCGTGAAGGACGCATCAAACCGATACAAAATGTGCGCCAATTCTTTCATTACGACAAATTAAGCTACTTTTTTTTTTTACAAAATGTACCCTACCCGCCACCATTTCTGATGGAGGGAGGCGGAATGGTATTAAAATCTCGTTAGGAAACTCTTCACAATTGCATTACTCATCCGACTGTGGCGCTACCGTGGCCAAACTGCGAACTATGGTTCAGCATAAATCTTACCTGATTCACCCTGTATAAAGCGGTGCAGCCGCGTGGTCTATGGCATCTTGTCACGGCTCACTCCGTCGGAGGTTTGAGTCGTGCCTCGGGCATGGGTGTGTGTGTGTTGTCCATAGCGTAAGTTAGTTTAGGTTAGAGTAAGTAGTGTGTAAGGCTAGGTTCCGATGACCTCGGCAGTCCCATAGAACTTACCACAAATTTACAAAATTCACCTTACTACAAGCTGCTAAGTGAGGAGAGAAATTCAGAGTACCTCTAGCATCTGATTACGTGATGCACAAATAAATTCGAAGTTTATTTGCTCATCTGACGTCTGTGATAACTTGCATCAATACTTAAGTAGTCGGTTGATTGAAATACTAACTGACACAGCCGTGTTGACATATTTCCTACTATACGGTGTAAATAAACAGGGAGTAAATTACCGTTACTTTGCGAGAAAGAGGTAATACGTTTCTTCGAGAGTAACTGACAGTCTATTATTTTTAATGAATTACTCCACTAGTTTCGTAATTAATTTTTTTCTAGTCAATCAAGGTGTTATTAAATGAATTAATGTCATTACATTTTCTCATTCCTTTTAATTGACGTTCTCAGCAGCTTATCGGAAAAGACTCAAAATGACGTGAAATTTAAGGCGCTTAACATCCAAGTAAAGACGCGCTAACAGGCTTAAACGCTTTTCGCCCCTCGGGCGTTTCCAGCTTAAGCGCATTGCCCGCCTACTTTTCGTCGAAAACGTTTCAGTCCAATAAATCCTCTCCTCGAACGGGAGCACCTGTGTGTTAATCAGAGTAATGAGAGCCAATTTATAACTAAAGAACGGAATCAAAAGCGGTATTAGCTGTTGTCGAAAATTTATCAATGTATAGCATCTAAATTGTTTCTATAGGCTTGTTAATTGGAATATACACGGTCCAGTCACAGACTACATCTACATCTGCATACATACTCTGCAAGCCACCCTACGGTCCGTGGTCATTTCCTTTTCTGTTCGACTTGAAAACAGAGCGAGGGAAAACAGACGGTCAAAATCATCCACATGAGCGCTAATTTCTCGAAAATGGTTCAAATCGCTCTGAGCACTATGGGGCTTAACATCTGACGTCATCAATCCCCTAGAACTTAGAACTACTTAAACCTAACCAACCTAAGGACATCACACACATCCAAGCCCGACACAGGATTCGAACCTGCGACCGTGGCGGTCGTCTGGTTACAAACTGAAGCGCCTAGAACCGCAAGTCCACACCGGACGGCTCCTAATTTCCATTATCTTTGTAGTCCTTATGCGAAATGTATGTTGGTGGCAGCAGAATAGGTCCGCAGTTGCTTAAAATGCAGGTTCTCTATTTTTATGTGAGCCCCACTTACGTTGGACGACAATGTGAAATAACCAGTCACAGACAGCAGGTGGCAGTGTTCGCACTGCAGATGTTGTCGTAATATGGAAACCGAGCGATTTATCTGACGTCCGAAAGGGAATGATCATTCGCTTTCGGGTGGAAACAGTTTCGAAACGGAAAGTCTTCACGTGCCGCCGTCGTTAAAACATAGTGTGCATGAAAATCGACTCCATTCTAAACCCATGCAGAGGCAACTGTGGTGCACCAAGGGCCATAACGACAGGGGTGAAAGACGGCCGCAGAAAGACGGGCGAGCAGACGTGCAAATGTTGAGCAGCTGACAGCCCAGATGTGTGACTAGGGCCTCCCGTCGGGTAGTCCGTTCGCCGGGTGCAAGTCTTTCGATTTGACGCCACTTCGCTGGGAATGAGATGATGATGATTAGGACAACACCCAGTCGCTGAGCGGAGAAAATCTCAGACCCAGCCGGGAATTGTACCCGGGCCTTTAGGATTGACATTTTGTCACGCTGACCATTCAGCTACTGGGGACGACCGCCAAGATGAGCCAAGGGGCTACCGTTCAGCGAACGATACTGCGTATAGGTCTCAGCAGCAGGCGCTTGGCTCATGCACCACGCTGACTGCTTTTCGTCGGCGACGGAGACTGGAATTTACAAGCCAGTACCACAACGGGACGTCCACTAAGCCGCGACAGATGGCCTTTTCAGAGGAATAACGCTTTATGCTCCCTCGGACAGATGGTGTTGGTGGGTACGGCGTGAAACGTCTGGAAGCCAACAAACTGTAGTAATCGTCGGAGCATTATGGTCTGGGGAAGATTTCCGTGGCATTACGTGCATGATCTCGTCATTCTGGAAGGCATATGGACCAAAATAGGTCTTCAAATGGTTCAAATGGCTCTGAGCACTATGGGACTCAACTGCTGAGGTCATTAGTCCCCTAGAACTTAGAACTAGTTAAACCTAACTAACCTAAGGACATCACAAACATCCATGCCCGAGGCAGGATTCGAACCTGCGACCGTAGCGGTGTTGCGGTTCCAGAGTGCAGCGCCTTTAACCGCACGGCCACAATAGATATTCATCTATCCTTGGAGACGGTGGTCCCTATATGCAATTTATTTTTTTCCTTGGCATGAAGGCATCTTGCAGCAAGGCAATGAAACGTGTCACACAACTCAAAGGGTGCGTGTGTGGTTTGAAGCGTACCAGGAGGAGTGTCCCGCACTCCTCTGGCCACCAAACGTAGTGTCCTCTGGTGACAAACAGACCTATAGACTCAGACAAAACCGAGAGGGGAATCAGTGGCGCCGGCCGAGGTGGCCGTGCGGTTCTAGGCGCTACAGTCTGTAACCGCGGGACCGCTACGGTCGCAGGATCGAATCTTGCCTTGGGCATGGATGTGTGTGGTGTCCTTAGGTTAGTTAGGTTTAAGTAGTTCTAAGTTCTAGGGGACTGATGATCTCAGAAGTTAAGTCCCTTAGTGCTCAGAGCCATTTTTGAATTAGTGGCCAAAAGACGGCCAATATCATTAGGCACAAGTGTTCATTAATGTGATATGGAACAATTTGCATATTACTTAGCCTTATCGTTAAAAAAACCTGAACGAAGCAAAAATGAGTGTAATGAGAGGAGCACGCAAAGTGTTAAAGAAATTCAGTGGTAGAAGTCTCCATATCAGCCGCGAAATGGTAAAACGTTTTCATAATACGTAACTCCAGTAAACAGATGAAAATCGAAGACAGTACAGGCTCTAAACGTCGGATGGACTATAATCGTCATACAATAACAAACGGCAAATACACGTTCTATCAAAAGTACCCGAACACCTCTATGTAGCTGAGAATTGGCCAGTAGATGTTGTAAGGGGTTCACTATGTAAGGAGCTTACTGTTCACTACCCTACTGGAGCAAATGTAATTTCGATGTATTGCTCACGGGCAGCCTGCGATATAAAACATATCTGCTGCAATAGAATCGCAAGCCAGAGTAGTGTCGGTAGCTGTAATAATCGCTCGCTCCTTCCGTGCACTCGCTATAGTTCGCTCTTATGGAGCAGTCGCAATAGTTCGTTGTTATGGAGCAGTCGCAATAGCTCGCTGTTACGGAGAAAGTAGCTCAACGCTACAGTACAGTTGCTAGCCATGTAAGAGCAATAGCAGTCACCGCTGGTGCAGAGCAGTTCATTGGCATGTAGTGTAAGATAAACTTTATTATTCTTGTTCGCCATGCGCGTACTTAAATTTGTTGTCTGAGATGTTAATATGAATTTGTTTCAACCTTTTGTGATTTGTCAGCGCTAGTTAAGTCAGACTTGTAATGTTCAGTTTTTCATGTAATGGTTTGCAGAAATGTTTTCAATAATAAGGTTTTTCAGAACATAGTTTTTTACAGTAATTTACTTAAATTGAAATATTTTACAAATTTTCCCAGACCATAGTCACGTGTTGTTTAATAATCAGCGCAGGCCGCGGTGGTCGAGCGGTTCTAGGCGCTTCAGTCCGGAACCGCGCGACTGCTACGATCGCAGGTTCGAATCCTACCTCGGGCATGGATGTGTGTGATGTCCTTAGGTTAGTTAGGTTTAAGTAGTTCTAAGTTCTAGTGGACTGATGACCTCAGATGTTAAGTCCCATAGTGCTCAGAGCTATTTGTGTGCAGCTGTGTCAACAAGCAAAGTCAGCTTTTTTCTAATAATGCAAATCTCAGACAAATGTTATTCAGTAGTAGTAGATAGGCCAGCATTGCAACATTTAGGAGCAGATATATAGTCAGCATTTTCCGGCAACACTATTATGAGGTAAGAATTTTTCAGTTTATTCAGGTTGATTTCACAGGGCAATGAGGTATCGCTGCTTACGTCCAAAATTTATCAGTTTCAACTCTCAGTCAATTTAGTACAGGAAGGATATATTTATACTGGAAGGTTACATGATTGGAAATGAGCGATTCTGAGTGCTGAATTACGCTATATCTTGTGGCAATCCGAAGGTAAGGTTACGGTTTGGCGAATGCCCACATATCATCAACATATAGCGGTCCATTGTTTCATGGGCTATGTCGATAAATTCATTGCTACATGTTACCAACTTCCTGTTCGCTGTGGTAATGAGAATGCTTTTCGAACCAGAAACAGATCAGTACTTGTTCCTCCTCCTGTGTTGCAAAATACTTGATAGCCTTGAAACTTCCCCTTTGTATGTAAAGAATGACGTTATTTGACGTTCAAACAGCTGAGCAAATCTAAACTTACTCAGACAGTTCTCTCTTTACTTATTCTGATCAACACTAAACTCACACACAATATTTTTAGTGCAACGCAATCTGACTTTCAATAATCCCTACAAAAGAATGGCCCTGACTAACAATAACCTATACCTTTCATGAATCATTTACCTCACAAAAATCTTCGTTACTCGTAATACTGCAATACAGCGACCGCCAATACTGCCAGCTAAATAAAAGAGTCTAACTACTGATGGCACTAACTACTGATAGGCATAGTTAGCAAATGAAAGATTTTGATGGAGAACAAACAATGTATTTACCTTAATATTATTCAAAAGTCATAATATATATATCAGTTCATGACAACCAGTCTCACAAATTTCCTTTTTCTGACGGACACACGTCCATATCGTCCGCTCATAGCAACCTCTCAAAACTCTGGCATCTCTCTCCACACCCACCACTGCTAGCGGCTCACCTCCGGCTACGCGCTGTTCACATCCAACTGCCCAACACTAGAATAGCGAATATTCCAACAATGAGTCCAACCAGCCACAGACTACACACAGCGCAGTCAGCGATTTTCATACAGAGCGCTACGTGGCGTTACCAACATAAAAACCTAAACAGCCTACTTACAGCCTACATGATGAGGAGATGGACTATCCAGAATCTTAACTGACAGTGTTGTGCATATCAAAATGACATGTTTAACTGTGAATCTCGTAAACCTCTTAGGAGAGATTTACGATGCCGTAGGTTGTTACAAGAAGTGTATACCGTTTGCAGCTGTGTCCTCTTGTTCTTAGCTGCGATAATACAAGGCCATCGTAACCTCCGGCATGAATTCGAGGGACATTAAGTACACAGCACAAGTTCCAATCTTTAATAATTGCAAAACAACATCGGCAGCGATGTAGTACTGAATTTCGTCGGGAAAAAAGAAATCTTGTCTTCGATGTGCATCAGCAGCGAACTTCGTGGCCGAGATTGATATTAATCATATTTTGAAATATGAGGCTCACGAACTGCATTGAACACGCGTGGGGCAAGTTGGGAAATTCTTAATCGTTCACAACCTCCGCATATGCTCCCAGAACATGACATAATTGTCCTTGTAGGATAGGACTTCCTCAAAATGAAGTCGTACCCACGACATCAAATGCACCCGTGGTCTAGTGGTAGCTCTTTGATTGGTAATAAAAACGTACTCAGACCCGGATTCGGACCCCGCCTCTGCCTAAATTTTTAATAAAAATCTTCAGAAATAGCACCCGCAGACTTCAGGAACTCAATTAACCAACGGCCTTGTCAAAGGGTGAGGAGCAGACAGAGGTTCAGGGCACTGTCTTGCTCTTTAGGTGAGAAACTGCCCTTGAAGGCGGAAGAATCAGCGATGACCAACGGCATGAAGATGCAGAAGGCAATGGGAACCACTGCATTAAAGACTCATAATGTGGCCCGTACTTGAATAAGTGTCATGATGACGTCTCCCTTGGCAAGAGATTCAGGACTAGTCCACTCGGATCTCCGCGAGGAGACTGCCAAGGGAGAGGGGACCATGAGAAAAAGATTGAATAACCAATGAAGGACAAAATTCTACCAGTCGGGGCGCAGAATGTCATAAGTTTGAACGTAGTAGGGAAGCTACAAAATCTGAAAAGGGAAATGTTAAGACTCAGTCTAGATGTAGCGGAGGTCAGCGGAGTGAAATGGAAAGAAGACAAGGATTTCTGGTCAGATCAGTATAGAATAATGTCAACACAGCAGAAAATGTTATAACTGGAGTAGGATTCGTTATGAATAGGAAGGTAGGACAGATACTGAGTTACTATGAACAGTTCAGTGATAGGGAAACCAACACCGACAACACCAGTTCACGTATACACGCCGAAGTTGCAGCCAGCAGATAGATAGAGGAGGTAGAGAAATTGTATGAGGATATTGAACGAGTAATTCAGTACGTAAAGGGAGACGAAAATCTAACACTCATGGGAGATTGGAATGCAGTTGTAGGGAAGAAGCAGAAGAAACGGTGACGGAAGAACATGGACTTCGTATTAGAAATGAGAGAGGAAAAAGACTAATGAGTTCTGCAATAAATTTCAGCTAGTAAGAGCAAATACTCAGTACAAGAATCATTCGAGCAGGAGGTATACTTGGAAAAGACCGGGAGATATGGGACGATTTCAGTTAGATTACATCTTGGTCAGGCAGAGACTCCGTAATCAGATATTGGACTACAAGGGGTACCCAGGAGAAAATGTAGATTACAATTTACTAGCGATAAAGAGTAGGCTGTAATTTGAGACTACTCAGGAAGAATCAGGGCATACGGAAGTGTGGTGCGAAAGTATTAAGGAAAGAAGAGATACGTTTCAAGTTCTCTGACGCTATAGATACTGCTATAAGGAATAGCCCAGGAGGCGATTCGGTCCAAGAGGAATGGAAATTTCTAAAAAAGGCAATCACAGAAGTTGGAAACAAAAACATAGATACAAAGACGGTAGCTCCGAAGAAACCATGGGTAACAGAAGATATACTTCAGTTGATCGACGAAAGAAAGAAGAACAAAAGTGTTCAGGAAAATTGAAGAATACAGAAATACAACCCTCTTAGAAATGAAATAAATAGGAACTGCAGGGTAGCCAAGGCGAAATGGTTGCATGGAAAAAGTGATGAAATCGAAAAAGAAATGACTGTCTGAAGGACTGACTTAGCAATAGAAAAATTAAGAGTAAGGGTGGTAAGGGTAAGGGAGTATGTACGCAAAAGCGACCAAAATTGTGGAAGCTTTTTATTGGATCTTCGTTTACTACAGGGTATTAAAATTTGAACTCCTGAATATTCCAGTTCCACTCCTAAGCATGATATAAACAGTAATTAACAAAAGCTTGTAGGAGGCCAGGCCCCTTTGTTCTGTATTTCCTCATATTACCTATTCCTGTGGTATTTTCTTCCGGTTTTATGGAGTCACAATGTGGGGAATATTTCAGTGTTTAGCAGGTGCAGAACTTCTACAAAAGTGTGTGCATGGGAAAACTCATAATACTAATGAAAGTTACAACTCTTCGATAGGAAAAACATGCCACAAAACAACACTTGTTTCCACAACTGCTGATGAAGTTTCAGCGTATGATGCTCGTTTAATTCGTAGCTGTGCTAATATTGGTAGACTACGGACTCGGGCTAGGATTTGATCAGGATCTTTCACACTGTCGACAATGAAGGAAACCATTAACAGCAGAATTTATACAGCTGACACCATTGTTACGCTGCTTGATATTCAGGTTGACCTAAGACGACAAGGGAAGAAAAGACTGCTTAACGGTGAAGAGCATAATGCATACGGTTTGTACTAATTCACCCTGATAAGGTAAGGCCTAATACAATCTGACTCAGGTCTGATACAAACTGATATAGGTTTCCCGTAACTTACATTTTGGTAACTTTATGTATCTTTCCCTAGCAAACCACTGACATAACAGTACTTAAATTTCGCATGCAATTAGTCTATACTACAGTGAAACATTCTGTGGAACAAATTTTCATTTACTACAATAGTAAGGCATTTATCTAAGACAAAAGCTCTAAGATTTGCGTTTTTTTTTAATTTTTTATAGAAATTTCGAGAGCTGTAAAAGTCTTGCAGAAGGAGATATCAATAAAAATGGTGCAAATGGCTCTGAGCACTATGCGACTTAACTTCTGAGGCCATCAGTCGCCTAGAACTTAGAACTAATTAATCCTAACTAACCTAAGGACATCACACACATCCATGCCCGAGGCAGGATTCGAACCTGCGATCGTAGCGGTCGCTCGGCTCCAGACTGTAGAGCCTAGAACCGCACGGCCACTCCTGCCGGCGTGGAAAGACTGATTGAATTCTTTGTGAGGGGGAAGACTTGTCTGATGGCGTGGTAGAAGAAGGAAAAGTGGTTGACATAGAAGACATAGGGGATCTAATACAAGCAACAAAGTTTAAAAGAGCTTTAGAAGACTTACGAACGAATACGGCAGAAGGGATGGATAACGTTGTCAGAATTTCTAAAATCGTTGGGGGAAGTGGCAACAAAACGACTATTCATGTTGATGTCTAGAATGTATGAGACTGGCGGTATACCGTCATACTTTCAGAAACAACTCATCCAATTTCCGAGGTCAGAAGAGCCTACAAGTGCGAGTATTGAAGCACAGTCAGCTTAAGAGCTCATGCAACCAAGCTGCTGATAAGAGTAATATACAGAAGAATAGAAAAGAAAATTGATGATGTGTTAGATGACGATCAGTTTGCCTTTAGGAAGCATAAAGGAACCAGAAAAACGGTTCTAACTTTGTGATTGATAATGGAAGCAAGACTAAAGAAATATCAAGACACGTTCACAGGATTTCTCGAAATGGAAAAGCGTTCGACAGTATCAGATGGTGCAAGATGTTCGAAATTCTGAGAGAAGAAAGGGATAAGCTGCAGGGAAACACGGGTAATACACCATATGTACAAGAGCCAAAAGGGAACAATAACAGTGGAAGACCAAGAACGAAGTGCTCGAATTAAAAAGAGTGTAAGATAGGATATAGTCTTTCGCCCCTACTTTTCGATCTTTACATCGAAGAGGCGATGACGGAAATAAAAGAACTGTTCAAGGTGGAAGTATATGGATGGTAAGATTCGCTGATGACATTCCTATCTTTAGTGGAAATGAAGAAGAATGGCTGGAACTGCAGTATGAAATGAACAGTTTAAGGAATACAGAATATAGATTGAGAGGAAATCGAAGAAAGACGGATGTAACAAGAGGTAGCAGAAATAAAAGCAGTGAGCAACTGAACATCAGTATTGGTGAACACCAAGTAGATAAAATGCCTAGAGGCAGCAAAATAACCCATGACAGACGGAGCAAGGAGGAGATAAAAACCAGAGAAGCACTGGAAAAAAGACATTCCTGGCCAAGAAAGGTCTACTAGTTTCAAATATAGACGTTACTTTGAGGAAAAAATTTCTAAGAACGTACGTTTTGAGCACAGCATTGCATGTCAGTGAAACATGGACTGTGGAAAAATCGGAACAGACGAGAGTCAAAGCATTTGAGATGTGGTGCTATAGAAGAATGTTGAAAATTAGTTGAATTGATAAAGTAAGGAATAAAGAGGTTCTCCGCTGAATTGATGAGGAGCCGGCCAGAGTGGCTGAGCGGTTCTAGGCGCTACAGTCTGGAACCGCGCGACCGCTACGGTCGCAGGTTCGAATCCTGCCTCGGGCATGGATGTGTGTGATGTCCTTAGGTTAGTTAGGTTTAAGTAGTTCTAAGTTCTAGGGGACTGATGACCTCAGAAGTTAAGTCCCATGGTGCTCAGAGCCATTTGAACCAACTGGCGAGGAAAGGAACATATGGAAAACACTGACAACAAGAAAGCACAGAAATGTAGGACATCCATTAAAGCATCAGAGAATAGCTTCCACGGTAATAAAGGGAGGCGTAGAATGTAAAAACTGTAGACAGCAAATAATGCAGAGTGTAGGTTGCAAGTGCTGTTCTGAGATGAAGAGCTTGGCATACGAGAGCAACCATGCCACAGCCTTTCATAAGCCATAGTAAGCCATATTACTGTTGAGTGAAGAAGAAACACTCAGTCCAACAATCCACATACTCATAATGTGTGGTTGTTTCTGTATGTTGGGATGTATTGTAGTGCGCAAAAATATTCGATCGATGTGAGTTGCTCTCGACACGATTTCTGAGCAAGTAATTGTTTTCATCAATGGATCTCCAATCACGTAAGCGAACAGTAACGGATTTCGCTACCTATTTTTTCGAACGCGCTATATGTGTTTATGTCGAGGGTCAACGTCCAGTGCTTGTGCTAATCGTTTGTCCTGTACACGTCTTTTTTGCGTTGCTGCTTCCCTTTTGTGGCAACGGCCTTGCCGCAGTGGATACACCAGTTCCCGTCAGATTACTGAAGTCAAGCGCTGTAGGGCCTGGCCGGCAATTGGGTGGGTGACCGTCCGGGTCACCATGCGCTGTTGCCAATTTTCAGGGTGCACTCAGCTTCATGATGACATTTGAGGAGATACTCAACTGAACAATAGCGGCTCCTGTCTAAGAAAACCATCATAACGACCGGGAGAGCGATGTGCTGACCCCACGCCCCTCCTATACGCATCCTCAGCTGCGGATGACACGGCGGTCGGATGATCCCGATGAGCCACTTGCTCTACTTCCCCTTTTATCACAGCAGGATCTGCTTCAACTATGTACCCCCAGTGAACACTGCCCCATATGAAAATCGATGCAGATGTAAATTTAATAATTAATAATAATAATTTAAATACCATGAGACAGCAAACATCAGAAACTTGATATTAAAGATGAGATAAACTCAGTTTCCTTACAATTAGTGGCATTTCAAACATGTTAACATTCTGATTAGGGTATACTGAAGTATCTGAGATAGTCAATACCTATAGTTCTACCATATAATTCTTTCAGGAGATTTCGTCACAAAATTTTTTTAATAAATAATAGATTTTGAAATAATTTTCATACTCCCAATGATAATTCGAAGTGTTCTTGGGTTTGGAAATGTCTGGGGCCTTTCAACACCTTTTAAATTCCACCAAGCACAGTCTCTGTGGTACGAAAAAAATCTGGATGAAGTGCACCCACGGAGAACAATTCACAGTAGACTTCACTACAAAAGCCGCATAAGGCGACTGTATTGTTGTCTTCGAGTTTATTCGCAACACTTACTAAGCATATTGAAACAGCGTAATTTAAGAGGTACTATTGAAATCAACTAGCATAATAAAAAAATCCATGTGTAGTCATCGGAAACGACATGTGTTGTGCTCGAACCCTGAACAAGCCTAAACTTCTTCGTCTCTTCATTCCAGCTTCAGACGGCTCGCTTCCATTGAAAAAATTCAATATCTAACATCTGACTGCGTTTAGTTGACAATTTGATCATTTGCTAATTTCGAATCCCTGTTCTCCATAAAACATTACGTCTAGTCATTTCAAGTTTAAACATATGCTCACATTATAGTTTGTGACCACAATTATATTTAACATATCTGTCTGACAATAGATGCCTTACATGAATCCTGACCCAATACGAAAAAATTCGTTATTCAAGTTCACGTTCAGACTTTCTACCACTTTCATGCAAGCGAAAAGTTCGATATCTGCCGAGTCAGGAATGACAGTAGATGCTGTGCTCTGGTCTCCGGCAACGAAAGCTTTCGTCATGTGATGTTTACAATTTCAAACGTGTGCAAATGTCAGTTATAGTGTAAAAGACTATGCTTTGTGGTTATTTAGGAGTGAATGTTGGGGCTAGGCTTCAGTCCAGTCTGAACAATATCAGCATTGTGCTAAATTAAAAGAGCAATAGGAGACAAGCGAACCACATATTGATCCACATGCCGTTACGAATACAGCGAAATTAGTAGTGATACCCTCACCCCAGTTTATCGACAGGGAAGCAAGCAAGGTCAGCCCGGTGAAGCAAAGACGACATGAAACACGACTTTCAAAAGCTACTGGCAAAAACCACTCAATGAGCGGTGGATTGTGACGTTCTCATACAGCACGTCCCACCTTAAACGTCGTCTTAATCCATTTTGCAGTTTGCATAAAAGCACACGCCATGCGAACATCGGTTAATTTTTGATAAACGTAATGAGCGAATTAGATGGTAGAACTACAGGTATTAGTTCTCTCAGATACTTCACTCATTGTAAAAAATATCTGTTACTGACAAACGGAGGTCATGACGTTTGGATCACAGATTTACTTCAAACTTTATACACCTTTAGTAAGCCATTGAAACAACATATTTATTTTTCATCGCTGGTCACATCATTTAATTTTTATGACATTTCAGAGGTAGTAGGACGAAAAAAAAAACGTTCATTTTCATGAGGTTGTAGTGAATTTCATACTATTTGTAACTTTACATTTTCAAGTATGAGGGACAGGATTGGAAAGCCCAAGTTAAACCTCGATAAACAATGATGCGAATGACGTGATTCACAATCAGTCACAGAGTGCCACACCACAAGAGTAATGTAGGATTACTCGTCGGATGTGCTTTAGACATCACACGTTGCGGGATACTATTTGTCAAATAGACATGGAAAACATAAATGGAAAATTCATGCAAATACACGTGTTTTTTCTTTTTATTTCATTACCTGTAAAATATCATGTAAATTAAATAATATGACCAGTGATGAAAAAAATAGATTAACAATTAAGTTTGAGCGGTAGCCGAACCGTCGTCTCATACATGTTCGCCACACCAAGTTCGAACGCTTAGCACTGGACCACCGTGAACTCTGTCGTGCGGTGCTTACACACAGCTAAATAAGGCACATGATAGACACTTACAACTTCTCTTGCCATTTTTCTCGGAACTGCCATAGTAGTGCACCTCACTGCTTGAACATTATGTTGTTCTAATGGCCTACTAAAGGTGTACAAAGTTTAAAGTGAATCCGTGATCCCAAGTCGCGGCCTCCCCTTGTGAGACTAAACCAAGTTTTCAGAGGCAGGAATTCGAGACGTGGCGTTTCGTTGAGAATGGAATAGCTTGAGGATGATGATGTGATTTAACTGCAGTCCGAATATAGGCTATAACTTTTATGTAACATTATTGCAACTCGTGACCATTCTTACCTAAGCCACGTAATTTATGGATGTGTTGGATAAGGTGCTTCTCTGAAACGGTTAGAATGTGCAATATGCAGTGGTCTTCCTCGTTGTAATATCTTTCTAGAGAGTTCTGGAATCTAATAGTGAAGTTGCTACAAAGTGAATAGAACACTTGTGCTACCTAGAGTCCAATAATTTAAGTAATATAGATCAGTTAAATGCACTGAGATAGGTGCTTTCAGTTGGTATATATCAACTTCTCTCATATTTGTATTTAGGAGTGTGACCAAGAATTTTGCATCTTTTTTCTGACTGTGTTAGTTCATTGTAAGAGTACCTTATAATTATGCTGTTTCAGTATACGTAGTAAGTGCTGAGAATGAATTCGAAGACAGCAACAGGGCCACACTAGCTTTGGTTTCTTCTTGTGTGTCTTTTGTCGTGTGCACTTCTCTCTTTCAAACAATTTTCTTACATCAAAGACTGAGACGATGGGAACGAAACAGTGCTGAAAGATGCCAAATGCTTTAGAGAGAAAGAATACTTCGAACTATCTCACAGAATTTCGGGATTACAGATAATGTTTCAAAATCTCTTTTTTAAAGAAATAGTTTTAAGTAAGCGTCCTGAACGAATTATTGGATAGAATTATATGTATTGTCTCAGACATTTCTGCACATCCTAATCAGAGTGATAACATGTTCTAAATGTCAATAATTGTAAGGAAATCGCGTTTTTAAAAGTTAACAGACACAAAGAGACAGATAATCCTCTCACCCAAGAGATACATAACTTACGAAACTGCCATACAACAGATTTATGAATATTTCAGGTCATGCCGCGATCCTTGCCTATTCGTATTAATAAAAGGAATACAGAGGACCCAAAGAAGGGCAACATGTTCCGCAACATGTTCCGCTACGGGTTCGTTTAGTACTTGCGAGAGTGTCTTTAAAACAGTCGTGCACCTCTCGAGGCAGACGCTAAAAGGACTACTTGTCGGAGAGGCCTAAACTCCGAGAATGAAAGTGCCAGGGTCAAGAAACGTGAATCATAGTGATGACAGACCATACGGATGCTTACAGACGTGGTTCATTCGCGAACAGAAGAGAAAAGCAGAGAATTTTAGGAGTATCGGAAATAGCATCTGTTAAGTACCGTAACATTACAGTGGTGTCCAAAAACTAAAACAGCAAATGGAAATTTTACAAGGTTGTGTTTATTTTGCACCAAAACAGTATGAACAGGTGACAGTAAAGTAGAAACAATGGAAAGATTATAGATCATAATCAACTGCAAAAATGTTCTTCGTTATTTCCTAAATTAACTGATTTGCACACACATTCTGACAACTGGTTAATGAGCTCATTATGGGGCGTGACCACCTCTAGAATCACTACAGGCCTGACAGCGACGGGACATGCTGTGAATGATGTCATCAGTCTTATGTTTTGGCACTAACGCCCATTCTTCCTGCAGAGCTATTCACGAGCTTTTGAATGTGGTTAGTGGATGCTGACGTGATGCGAGCCGTCTCTCCACACCATGCGTGCAATATCTTACGTTTCAAAAAAAACAAAAAAACAAAAAACAAAAATCAGCTGCCCGTGCTCTATGAGTTCGAGCATTATTATCCGTCAGTACGAAGTCTGGACCCACAGAACCTCACAACAACCGTGCATGAGTTCCTAGATGATTCAAATGGTTCAAATGGCTCTGAGCACTATGGGACTTAACATCTGAGGTCATCAATCCCCTAGAACTTAGAACTACTTAAACCTAACTAACCTAAGGACATCACACACATCCATGCCCGAGGCAGGATTCGAACCTGCGACCGTAGCAGTCGCTTGCTTCCGGACTGAAGCTCCTAGAACCGCTAGGCCACCGCAGCCGGCGTTCCCAAGATGTCCTCACGGTTTATGACAGCACTTAAATCTTGCTGATTCACCCGTACAATTTCATGAAGAGGTTTTCAAGTGGTCAACATAATCCCTGCCCACACCATGAGGGATCCTTCTCGATATCAGTCTTTTTCCACAGTGAATGGGTCTAGAAATTGTGTTCCACGTGCCCTCCAGGTGCGAATCTGACGAGAATCACTCTCCAGACCAAATCGGGGCTCGAACATTGGTCCACCGTTCGACCGTCCAGGTAGCATGTTGACGGCTCCACTCCAGACATTCCCTTCTGTGGAGACACACCAGAGGCAAACATACAGTAGGTCTCCAACAATAAAGGCCACTCTGCTAAAGCTTTCTGTACACCGTTTGCCTCACTAAAAAATGTTCAGGGGATGATGCGATGTTAGATGCCAGTTGCAGCGCAGTACTAAGGCGGTACTGTCGTGCCCTTACTGCCAAATAACGGTCCACTCTTTCTGATGTCACACGTGGTCGACTTAGTCCTGGTCTCCGAGATACAGTTTCGGTCCCTGCAAACTGTCACCTCATCTGAGAAACAACAGAACGATTCACATTAAGCCATCGGGCCACATCAGTTTGCAACTCTCCTGCTTCCATTCTTGCTATGGCCCTCCACAGCAGAGAGCCTGTCGGAGTCTTCTGTGTACCATATTGCGCCGTCTTTGACTGTACATAACGGTTGTGGATGTGAGACTACCATGAAAACACTACCCCTCTTGGTAGATGTCCTGACATCATTGCTGGCGTGGTTGTCCGTTGATCGGAATGCCATCTTAGGTGTAGAACACAATCGTAACGATATTTGTTGACAGTTTGTATGATTATATGGTGAATTAGACACAGGACGGGGAAAAAGCAGTTCGTTGCTTTAATTTTGGACACCAGTGTACTTGGACAAATTCCGGTAAGTGTTAGCTGAGGACATATTGGCTTCATGTTTGTTGTATGCAGGAAGTTTGTAAACGGGTTCGGCATACAAAGAATTTTGTATCTGATTAGGCGGAAAAGTGTTCATGAAATTCAGTTGCATTCCGATTACTGTAAAACATTGATATTGACTCGTAGAATGAGGATGATGCCAAGTGCGATGTTACTGAACGCTGAATAAACGAACTTCGCTGGCAGAAGCTTGAAACGCAGCACTTAGCCCGGTCTTCGCTATGATTACGCAGTTGAGTGCCTCGGAGAGATGGAGGGGTGGGTGATGGAGAACAGAGCTTAAATCAAAGCTGAGGTCAAATTTCGCTCCGCTAAGTGCTTCCTCCGGTTGTATGACTAGCACTGTGGTTACACGGTATCGTTGCTCGGGATTTCCTCATTAAGCTATAGAACTGTAATGTAATATTGTCCCCTAACAATAACCTCATGCTGTTTCGTGAGGCCGTATTGTAGGGCGACATGTGTCTGAGTTCCTGTTTGCTAGTGAGCAAGGAGCCTTTCACTCAACATATCTTCGTATTACGATTTATGTGAACCGCTTAAATCGTTTTGTGTACCACATTCTCTCGAGGTGTGTTCATATCAGCAGGCTAACGCCTACTATATGTAGGAACTAATAACTTATGAACCTGATAATAGTGAATCTGACGGTTATACCTTTCAAACGACTTCGCAACGTTGATAACCAGAGCACTTTATATTAACGAAGCTGCCCGAGGAAACCAACGCAATCACAATTCTTGTCAAGGAAGGAACACAGAAAACTGCTTCGACGCTATTCCGTACTACTGAATAATGAAAATTTGTGCCAGACTCTGATTATAATCTGAAACTTCTGTTTATTGTGAACAGTTGTCTTGAGAATTTATGAACAGACATGAACTTCTGTGTCACTTACTCGTTTTTCTCGAGCAAGCGTCCAGAGGTTTCGAACGTGTTCTACTCATCTTCAGGCGTTCATACATACATAAAATTGTTACTTACAAGTAGAATGGCTTAAGCTTAATTAACATTGAACTTTTTGTTTATTGTTCGCAGCTGGTGTGGCTCTTGCGGTATTTGGAGGTATGGTGGGCAGTGATTGGCCAGAAACTGATTTCCAGTGATATCTTCTGCTGGTGTGGCGTTGTGTCTAGTTATTTATTATGATTACTATCACAGCCTGTCTGGGATATAAGTAGTAGGTAGTTTTGTATCAGTTGTTATGGTGTGAAAATCGTGCAATACACTTTTCTATTTGACAGTTGTTCACTTAAATTTTGGCGTCCCAAAGTTTCGTTTGCATCATTGGTACAGTGGCGAAAATCTTGTGAGACGTTACACAATTGCATTATTTATTTTGGCACTGTTTTTCGACGTAAATTTTCTAGTGAAGTATCTGCATCCCACACAGGGTGTGGTGTCAGTCCTAAACAACAACGAGACGTGTTTCCACACCAGCAATCCCACCACCTGGCATAAATTTCTGGCCAACCACTGCCCCTTCCCCTCCCTCCAAACATCCGAACAGCCACTCCAGAAAGAGCAATAAACAACTAATTTAGCTTAAGACATTTTATTTTTAAATAACATTTTTGTATGTCTAAACGCCTGAAGACCAGCAGAGCATGTTCAAAACGCGTTGCAGTATGTTTAATCAAACATAAATAAAAAATTAAAAAATTAAAATGAGTGCTAATAGAAAACACAAATAATTAAAAACTAATTACGTTTACGATCCGATCTAACCTAAGATCTTACAAGCACAGTAATTTTCGTACTAAGAGGGCCAGATAAACAAAATTATTTAATTGTTAATTTTGTGCTGTTAATATTATTTCGAGGTAAAATTTTCAAAAACGTTCAATTTTCAAGAACAGGGGATTTTTAATGGTCTAGGGTGATTTTAACGCAAATCTCGAGCGGCACGCATGCGCTGTAGTTTAGGTGGCATTTGTAGACCACTTTGAAACTCTTTCGCAACTTGATAGACCACGAGCGTCCTGTATTAATAGGATCGTTTCGGCTTTGCTTACGCCACAGAGGTACGTTCTAAACAATTCTTGTTTACACCTGTGTCTTTATTACGTCCATATACCTGCATGGATTTCTTGCAGCTGCATTCCACGAAATATGTCAACCAGTGATTCCCTTTGTTTCGCTAAAGTCAATTTAATTCAGTTTCTATCACGTTCCTGGTTTGGTCGATCTATTTTAGGTTGGCGTAGTGCAGCACCGAAACATGTGCGTCCTTCGACGAAGGGACACTAACTATACGCATAGTGCAAGACGAAAGGGACGCTGCTCTTAGGGCGTTTGATATTTGTGCAAGAGGTTTTGTAGAACCGTAATCCATTTCCTTGGATACCGATAATCAACTCAGCTCGGGTGATAACTAAAATCATGTACGCCGCGTTGTTGACGTTTCCCCAAGGAAAACAATCGACGAGTGTTAAATAAGGTAAACGTGCTGGTCACAGAGTAGGTTCTGCCTTATGTATCCATTTTTTAAGATTCGAAAGTTAGCTGTGAACGCACGTTGTTCCAGGAACATGGTTATAATTTCTTCTATCCGAATGTTAACGGCAAAATTTGCAGTTAAAATCTAACAGCTTGCGGATCGGGTTTCTCACTATCGCAGATGCAACTGTACTGATTTTTAGAATCGTTCGTAAAATAGCCACATTTATGATGAACATATGTCAGTAATGAAACGCGCGTGTGGAACACGGTTAATGATTAAAGATCTATTTCTTTAACATCAGCATAATTGCAATGATCAAACTGTTTTTGTTTAAATCATTTCATGTATAACATATGTGCATGGTTAGTACATGTACTTAATATGTATTTGGAATGTGTGACATTGTTCCTTTAATAAATGTTTTAAAAAATTGGTAACGCGAGCGCTCACAATAAGCGCGAAATTTGTCATTACGGAACTGAAAGCAGCCACAGCGGCCGGCACTAGCGATCACCCTTCGGCTTTTAGCTACTGCTGATTCTTCCACTTGTGTGATGGAAGTTCGCTATTCATCAATAGGCCACATTGTACCAAAAGTACGCAGTGCTTTGGAAGGGCTGAATGATTTCATTAAGATAAGTTTGAAATAAGAATACATTTTTATTTTATTTTTGTTCACCAGTACAAGCCACTGTTCACACATTTAATTCTCGATTCAGATACTCGTACGTCTCGAGACAGTATGAAACTGGTGGCATGAAATGCAGATCACGTAAATGAAGAGCCACCTGCTCCTTCCACCCTTCGTATACAACTTTCGTGCACAGCATTTGAAACAGATTCAAAGACTTCAGAATTTATTCTATTCTTCATCAATCGTGATTCTGTGTACATCAGCAACATTTTTCTTTTTAAGACTGCTATTTTTGTATTCATTACCTTCGACATCCAATACCTCTGGCTCCAGACGAATTGCATTTGCAGAATTCATAGCTCTCTCATGTGTGCATTACACCATTACAGTACACAACAAATTCACAACTAAGCTATATGAACGTGCGTAAACTTTCGAACAAAAGCTGAACGATATTGTTTTCACTCATAGTACACATGATTACAACGCTGTCGGTGAAATGAGTAGCAGAGGGAAGCAAATAGAGACAAGGACAAGGACAAGGACAGATTTTAACCTGTAATGTGAAATATTCTCCACCCTTGATGACCAAATTGGCAACACCTCGGCATTACGTCGGCGACTAACTGCAACGTCAGCAGTATTACTCAGCCATACAGCGATATGCTCTGTATTGCAGCCAAATTGCAGAAATGTTGACGCAATGCTGTTGCGGCCAAATGTTGCTGCAAACGTGGCTCATCTAAACGCACCTTTACAATAAAAAGAACAAGGGTGGCAAAATGATATCCGGCAAGAAATTTATCCTGCCTGTGGACCTCACTGCATATAAAAAAAGACAATCTGTTCGGAAGGGGAATGGCACTATGTTCCTTTCGAATTATTATTATTATTGTTATCTGAGCATCAGTTTCAGGACTGGTTTGATGTGGCCCGCCACGAATTCTTCTCCTATACCAAACTCTTCATGGCAGAGTAGCATTTGCACTCTATGTCCTTCACTATTTGTTGGATGTATTCCAGTCTGTCTTCCTCTGTAGTTGTCGTCTACACCTCCATCGAGTATCGTGGAAGTTATTCCCTGATGTCTTAGTAAATGTCTTATGCTCTGTCCCTTCGTCTTGTCAGTGTTCTCCGTATGTTCCTTTCTTCTCCAGTTCTGCGGAGAACCTCCTCATTCCTTTCCTTCACATTTTTCAAACTTTTTCTGTAGCACCACACCTCAAACGCCTTCGTTCTGTTCAAAATGGTTCAAATGGCTCTGAGCACTATGGGACTTAAGTTCTAAGGTCATCAGTCCCCCAGAACACAGAACTACTTAAACATAACTAACATAAGGACATCACACACATCCATGCCCGAAGCAGGATTCGAACCTGCGACCGTAGCAGTCGATGCGGTTCCAGACTGTAGCGCCCAGAACCGCTCGGCCACACTGGCCGGCTGATTCTGTTCGGTTTGGGTTTCTCCCACAGTACTTTCAAATATCACACCGATCTGAGCGAGGTACGCATTATACAATTATTTTTAGCAACCCTGAGATTTCACCCGGAATTTGTTGCATTAATAATATTTTTCTGTTTGTGGAAATGTCGAAAACTTATAATCTAGAACCATTCATCTTCCTATACCGGAAACAGAGATTTTTATGATTTTAATTTGTTAACCCTAAGATTATCCTGTCGTATAAAGAACCAACAAATTGTGCAACACTCCTCTGGTACCAATCTTACAGAATCACTCACCATTGATCTGGCGATACGTTTAGAATCTTTTGCAAAAGTGGGATTTCTTTGTCGTGATGATAATGATGACAATGTGTGGTTTAGGGTGCTAAATAGCAACGACATTAGTGCCTTCTTCGCCGTGGCTGCATCATCAGCAACAAAAGAAACTCAACAAACAATGATAATGATACATTACGAGTCATAACATAGTATCAGCCGCCTAACAGTGGCAATGAACTGTTCAGTTATGCACATCTGAGATACCCGCTATGTGCTCTTGCAACGATTGACGTTACCCAAACTTCATTCATTTTACCAAGTCCCTAAGCGTTTGCCCGTTACCCCTCTGTTTATGTATTGCAGAGAAACATCGTGCATTTGAGCGTAAGCAATATCAGTTTTTCACCCAACGTACGATCCTCCTTTCCACTGAAAAAAATTATGTTTAAAAACGCAAAATTAAAAGAAGAAACGATTTGAAAAAAACTGTAACCTTTCCACAATATATCTTAAAATGCAAACCAGCGATCTGAAACCATTCGTACTTGACTCTGTTAAATGGTCCTTGAGAGATACGAACTGTGCTTTGGCATAATGTAAATTTTACGTATCGCGCTGGGACTGTATGTTTCCGCTCCATTTGCAGTCTTCCTCTTCTTTACGTCCCACGCTTAGCTGAACCGCTAGTTCCACGTTCGTGAGTAACAGTAATCCCTGGACCAGCACAGATTGTTCAGACATGACGTGAGCTTCGAAAGGAGAAGAGAAGCCTAACGTTGTTTTCGAGGGAGCTTCAGAATGCTTGTCTTCAATAAGGCGGAAAAGAAGTGTGAGAGTGTGAGAAGGTCTGATCACAGTTGGCATGTCTTCTCCGCAGGTTTGGAAATAACTGCTCTAAATTGTTTCTCTGTAGTATAGCTGCTTACTTGATGGTATATTTTCTTTTAATAAAGTACTCTTCTTATCATCAGTACATGAAACTTATTCAGGAGAACTGCGGTTCAGTTCCATATCTGGTCATCCGGTCAAGGTTTTCTGTGGTTTCTCCGAATATCTAGATTCCTTAGAAAAGGACATTGCCAATTTCGTTTCCCAACCTTGCTCCATCTGAGCTTGCGCTCTGGATCTAACGAGAAACTCGTCGACGGGACTTTGAACACCAATGTCCCATCATTCCTTTTTCACATATCTTATTGACCAGTTAAACCCATGATCTAGGGGCAGCGTCTTTGACTAGTAATCAAAACGTCATGGATCGCGCGTTCGAATACAGCCCCTGCTTAAATTTCGGATAAAAGTCATCAGCTTTGCCTTCAGAATACTTTCTAAGAAGTTACTGCTGTTACTCCAACAGCCTTGTCAAATAGGGAGGAGGGGCCAACAGAGGTTAAGGGCACTCTCTTGGCTTGGGGACGGGAAACTACAAGAAAAAGGTGAAAGAATCAGCAATGATCAACAGCGGGAGGATGCAGAAGGCAATAGAAACCACGGCATCAAATAATGCATATCCACAGGTTGCCCGTAACTGGAACAAGTGTAGTGACGATCTCTCCATTGGCAAAAGATTCTCGATTAGTAACCGGTTCCGATCTTGAGGAGGGGACTGTCCATAAGAAAAAGATGGAATAACCAAAGAAGAGATAACTTCCTACTTGTAGGAACACGGAATGTCAGAATTTTGAACGTGGTAGGAAATTGAGGTACTGTGAACAATTCAGTGATAGAGTTGTTCTCATGAGAATCAACAGCAAACTAACACCGACAACGACAGTTCAGGTATACATGTCGACGTGGCAAGCAGAGTATGAAGAGATCGAGAAAGTATATCGGGATATTTAACTGGCAATTCAGTACGTAAAGGGAGATGAAATTGTAAGACTCATGTTGGACTGGAATGCTGTTGTATGGGAAGGAGTAGAAGAAACGGTTACGGGAGAATGTGGACTTGGTACTAGGAATGACAAAGAGAGACTGAAATTTCAGCTCATAATAGCGAACACTTTATTAAGGAATCACAAGAGGAGGTGGTATACTTGAAAAAGGAAGATTTCATTTAGATTACGTCATGGTTAGGCAGCGATTCCGAAATAAGGTGCTGGAATTAAAAGCGAACCCAGGAGTAGATATAGACTCAGATGAAAACTTAGGTAGGCTGAATTTAAGGGATTAGTCAGGAAGAATAAATGTGCAATGAAGTGGGATACGGAAGTACTAAGAAATATAGAGAGATGCTTGAAGTTCTCTGAGGCTGCAGTTATAGTAAGCAGTTCAGTTGAAGAAGAGGGGATATCTCTACAAATCACAAGCATATATGTTGCACAAGGTAGCTCCAAAGAAACCATGGGTAACAAAAGAAATACATCAATTGATCTCCAAAAGGAGAAAGTACTAAAATGTCCAGGGAAAGGCTATAGTCTTGCTGTTACAGCAATATAAATCACTTAGGAATTAAAGAAACAGGAACTGCTGGCCAGCCAAAGGTGAAGAAATTGAAGCAGGAATTATCGTCGGAAGGACTGACTCGGTATATGAAAAGTCAAAACAGACTTCATTTAAATTAACAGTGATAGGGTAACATTAAGAGTGCAATGGGAATAACCAGCATTAAACTTAAAGAAAAGAGTAGATACACCAAAGAGCTAAAGAAACGCGTAGACCTGTCTAACATCGTGTAGGGCCCCCGCGAGCACACAGACGTGCTGCAACACTACGTGGCATGGACTCGACTAATGTCTGAAGTAGTGCTGGATGGATCTGATACCATGACTCCTGCAGGGCTGTCCATAAATGGGGTAGAGCACGAGTGGGTGGAGATCTCTTCTCAACACCAAAAGGCAATGACATCCCAGATATGCTCAATGATGCTCATGTCTGGGGAGTTCGGTGGCCAGCGGAAGTGTTTAAATTCAGAAGAATGTTCCTGAACCCACTCTGCAGCAATTCTGGACGTGTGGGGTATCGCATTGCCCAAGTCCATCGGAATGCACTATGGACATGAATGGATGCAAGTAATCAGAAAGGGTGCTTTCATACGTGTCGCCTATCAGAGTCGTATCTAGACATATCAGAGGTCCCATGTCACTACACACTGCACACGCCACACATCATTATGGAGCCTCCACCAGCTTGAACAGTCCCCTGCTGGCAAGCAGGGTCCATGGATTCATGAGGCTTCCTCAATACTCATAAACGTCCATCTGCTCAATACAGTTCGAAACGAGTCTCGTCCGACCAGGCAACAAGTTCCAGTCATCAACAGTCCAATATCGGAGTTGACAGTCCCAGGCGAGACGTAAAACTTTGTGTCGTGCAGTCATCAAGAGTACACGAGTGGGCCTTCGACTCCAAAAGCCTATATCGATGATGATTCTTTGAATGGTACGCAGGCTGACATTTGTTGTTGGCCCAGCTCTGACATCTGTAGCAATTTGCGGAAGGGTTGCACTTCTGTCACTTTGAACGATTCTCTTCAGTCGTCGTTGGTCCCGCTCTTGCACGATCTTTTTCCTGCCGCAGCAGTGTCGGAGATTTGATGTTTCACGGTACACTGGTGAATGGGTCGTATGAGTAAATCTCCATCGTTATATCGGAGATTCTGTGTCCCATCACTCGTGCGTCAACTATAAACCACGTTCAAACTCTCTTAAATCTTTATAACCTGCCATTGTAGCAGCAGCAAACGGTCTAACAACTGCGCTAGACACTTGTTGCTTTAAATAGGCGTTGCCAAGTGCAGCGCCGTATTCTGCTGCTTCATACCTCCGTATCTGAATACGTATGTCTGTACCAGTTTCTTTGGCGCTTCAGTGGAAAGAGTGTACTGAAGTAAATATAAGGGGAAAGACTTGTGTAATGACTTGATGGAAAGAGAAACTTTAGTCGGTAAGGAAGGCATAGGGGATCCAGTATTAGAGTCAGAATTTAAAAGAGCTGTGGAAGACTAGAGATCAAATAAAGCAGAAGGGGTATTAACATTCCATCGGATTTTCTAAACTCATTGGGGAAATGGTGTGTAGAATCTATGAGACTGCCGACGTACCATCAGACTTTCGGAAAAGTAACATCCACACAATTCCGACGACAGCAAGGGCAGATAGGTACGAAAACTATCGTACATCAGCTTAAAATCTCGTCCACACATGCCGCTGAAACGAATAGTATGTAGAAAACTGGAAAAGAGAAATGAGTTTCTGTTAGGTGACGGTCAGTTCGGCTTTAGGAAAGGTGAAGGAACAGAGACGCAGTTCTGAGGTAGCGCTTGCTAATGAAAGCATCAGCGAAGCAAAATTGAAAGCGCTCGACCGTGTGAAATGGTGCAAAATGTTCGAAATTCTGAGAAAAATAGAAGTAAGCTACTGGTGAAGTCGAGTGATGAATACAAGAACGAAGAGGGAATAATGAGACTACAAGACTAAAAGCAAAGTGCTCGAATTAAAAAAGGGCGTAAGGCAAGGATGTAGCCAGATCGGCCGGTGTCTTCTGTCGAATCGCAATCAGCACTGAACTTGGTACACCATTCCAAAACGATGGTTTTTGGCAGACATGCTGCCCCATTCACATTCTTCATTCCCAAAGGGATGTCTACCGATGTTTCTTCATCGATAGCGAAGAAAATAATAATAACACGTTGGTCCTCTTTTTGAAGATTTCGTAATAACGTCACCATACTAGTAGTACACGTTTCCGCATTTACCGCACAAACATCATGCCACATTGATCCCTTGCCTAGATGTCGGTGTTTGTATACCTGCATTGGTGTGTTGTGCTACGTTGTTTATACGCAGCAGAAACGCCTTTCAAACGGAAACTTTTTGATTGCCCCTTCTATTTGATATTGCAGACTGAACCTTCACCAGTATGCGACAAGAATGACAAAATGTTTTTTCATATCCATCATGACCAGGGTAGCAGCCGGCAGGAATATACAAGAACCAGCACTGTAGGTCACTAAACAACCACCATGAGGAACCTTGACTGGACTCCCTAGTCACTTGATTCTCAGCCATGGACGAAATCTGGGAAGCGATGGGAAGAGATGTACTTTCATACAAGCCTCCAACTATCATCTTTATGAACTGACATAAGAAAAAATTCCTCAAAATGTAATTCGAAGGTCTTATAGGTCACACCTCGTACTAACGTTGATGACTGATTTTAGTTCCGAATTGAATGAAAGTTTAATCAGTACGCATGTGACAGCATGCGCTACCTAATATGTTCCAAAACACCGCGCATAAAAACGGGGCTCTTTCGGGGCTCATTCTTTGGGTTCTGTTGGGGACAGACAGGTAGCGTCAAGTGTTTTGGACAGGGACAGCCTTTGGACTAGGCATCATTTGTATACCCTGCAAAAGGATCGTCTTAGTGTCACTACCCAGGAGCGCAGGGTCAAAGAATGAATATTCCACAGTTCCTCCTGCTTAGGTAAGTGGTGCAAATCAGCTGGCTATTTTTGCATTGTATGGGGGTACGGAGGGCTTTAAGGGGCTTATGAAGGCACCATTATTTCACCAGCGGCTCCTTAGAAAACCCCCAAAAAACTTAACATTTTTTTAAACCAAAACCGAGTCGTAGACTGCAAGACGGCCAAACATAGCAAATGGCTGAAAATTTTAGGAAACCTCGAACAAATGATTGCCAAAACTTCAGTAAATTGTGATAATTCAATCGTATGTAGCTCAAGCGCTATCTTTTGTTCCACTGGCTTATATTTCCTTGTGTTTTCACCATAGATTAACTTATTATTTTTTATTGTCATTTGAAAATATTTAAGAACATTCAAGGTCTCAAAACATCACATTTCCGATTCCAGGACATTCCATAATACTATAAATTTCCAAGACGTATGAGGTCAGTCCAACAAAATTCCTGCAACCTTGCGGTTCAAAAAAATTCCTTCTTGAAGAGCCAAGAACTTTACTGAATGTTCCACATATTTAAAAAATGAATTAGACCATTTCAGTACATTATGCGTCGAAAAATGCTTTCCCTCTATTTAAATGCTGTAGAAGTCGAAGAGATGACGGTGAATTTAATCAATCTTTAGTAAGGCACATTTGAAAGTGTTGTGTTAACAAGTATAACCGGAAAAATATTATTTGCTAATGACTCACCATGTGCATCAGGAGAGTGACAGAAAATGAGTCTCCGGGAGGTGTAGAGATCAACCTTCTAGGGAATGTATGTATTACACTTCGCAAAATTGCAATCTTCGACATTCAAGAAATGTTAAAAACAAACTATTAACTTGTACCACGAACATCGAATGAGGAATGGCTCTTCACAGTGGTCACCAACCTTCGCACAACCTAGATCAAAGGCGAACTGCTTGGGAGTTACAAACCGTGCAGGACGTCCAGCTAGGTACACCAATTTCATTCTGTATGCGTTCCATAAGAGTGGTCTTATGGAACGCATACGGAATGAAGTTGGTGTAAACAGGATAACGAGAACTGATGGAATGTGGAGGCATGCAGACGAATGCGAAACAACGTATCGTGGAACGTATCGTGGAAATGGCAATCCTATAAGGAGGTAACTGCAGATAGTGCATTAATATGTTTTATAGGCATGAAAAAAGCAAACATTCAGAGGCTGAATTTGTCCAGTGATTCCAGGAGTATGAACTGCAATGTCACACACTGTTCAAGAGGAATTAGATTGCTCTAAGGAAATGCGTTATTTATACGAAGACCAGGAACCAAGCAAAGGCAAGTTATTTGACCAGCTATTGGCTAAAATCACTGCTCATACCATACATATAGTCCTCTCACGCCCATTTTCCCACTCTTGCTTGCTGTGACGTAAATATTCCCTACTGGCCTGTAAGATCATGCACTCGAGAAAGAGTCGTAGGGGGCAGAGCACCTCCAACTTCTCGCATCCAATTTACCATCCATATTAACAATCGGCATAATTGTATATGTATGTGTAAAAGCATTGATGTTAGTTGATACTTATAGAGTTCTCTTGGCGCCCCTAATTTCCCTTCATACGCATTTCCTCTTCAAATTTCGATTGGTCGTAGACGGAATGAAATTCCTTACTGAACGCTGGGATAATTTTGTTTGTCTTCTCTACAAACTTTCGGGCCAATTCTGCAATTTGCTGCGCTTCGTCAGGTTGACGTTTTGTTTGAAATTTCTTTAAGTGTTCCAATTCTGCAGCACTGTTTGAAGTTATGCAGCCTTCCATTGCTTCCCTTGAAATCACTGTAATCTGTGTTGCGCGCAATTTGATGTGCATAACGTATTAGGTCAATACCATACACATCCTGTAAATTGAATCGGGCATCTTTGAAATGTGCGAACACCTGTTTTTGTGAAGAGTGCGCCTTGTCCTCCCTTGAAAATCGACAGTTTTTCTCGTACCTTACACGGTCATATTGCTGCAGACTTGTCCGAAATTGTCTTTTTACTATGCTGCGGATTATCTTTCACGTACGCAGTTCTGGTTAGCAACCACTTCTCGGACAACTAATGTCCTTTACTTCGATTCACTGGAGACGGGATTTGTTACTCCCTGTCCGACAAGTGTGATGAACACCTGTTTCTGTATCACTTTCAATTGTTAAGCACGTGTCGTCGTCATTGTAATCCTCATGTTCACTGTCCGTTCAGTCGAGCGTATACGACACGACACGACACATTCCACCGACTCATCTTAGAAAAACGCTAATATTTCATCTGCCAATTTTTTCTCCCTCTGCAAAATTCCTTGGGTTCCTTTCTGATGAAGTGTCAACTTAGGCAGCTGTTGTTGAATATGTATTGCCATGTTTGCATAGTTTATCGTTGCCATCTACTTTGTATCAACACTACTAGCACTGTTGTGAGTTACTCATCACGTAAGCAGTTCAAATACACTCTGTACCCTCAGGATATGCTCACCATTGGATATCCCCAGTCACGCCACCTGTTGCTATCAGCAGGCAATGCTGTGGTTGCACGGTAGACAGATTTGGCGCGTCGAATACCGTAAACATAATTGGCCTTTCGCGATCTCGAACTGAAGGGGCTCTTTGTTGTATGTCATCAGTCTTGTGACTGGTTTCATGCCAACTGCCACGAATTCCTCTCATGTGCCAGCCTCTTCTCCACAGAGTAGCATTCGAACCCAACATCCTCTGTTATTTGTCGGATGTATTCCAATCTCTGTCTTTCCATACTGTCCTTAACCCTGTACATATCCTTCTATTACTTTGGAAGTTATTCCCTGATGCCCATACACATGTCCTATCACTCTATTTTCCCTTCTTGACAGTGTTTTCCATATATTCCGTTCCTCGCTGATTCTGCCGAGAACCTCTTCATTCCGTATCTTATCAGTCCACGTGATTTTCAATGTACTTCTACAGCACCAAATCTCAAACACATCGTTTCAATTCTCTTCCAGTTTTCTCACTGTCCATGATTCACTACCATACAACGCCGTGTTTCAAACATACATTCTCAGAAATTCATATCTCAAATTAAGGCCGATATTTCATAATTATCTTGGCTAGGAATGCCAGTTTTGCCTGTGCTGATATGCTTCTCATGTCCGCCTTGCTTCGTCCGCTATGTGCTATTCTACTTTCAAGGTAACGGTAGTCCTTAACTTCGTATTTTCCAAATCCAGATGTAAGTTTATTTCTAATCTCATTTTGCTACTCCTTATTACTTTCAACTTTCATCGGTTTACTTTCAATTCATATTCTGTACTGATTAGACTGTTCAATCCATTCAACATGTCCCGTAATTCTTTTTCACTTTTACTGAGAATAGCAGTGTTGTCAGGGACTCTCATTCTTTCTCATTCTTCGGTGTGTTATTCGTGTCACCAGCTTGGATGTGTTAATCGATGAACTAACTTTGGCTTAGTTTGTGGATGCTGTTTTTCCGAATGTATGATAGTACTGTAATGCAGTCAAGACAATAACCAAAAAAAGTAGCGTCTGATACCAGTGTGTATCGATACCTCCAGCTGGATGTACAAAACTTTGTATCTACACATATTCATAAAAATTGTTTCATATTTAAATATTCGTATCATACATATCTGAAATAGTGTAGAAGCATTTAGTTTAAATTTATGTAAATTCATTTTCATTAATTGCTTCTAAGATGTGCCAGTGATTACTATCGACGAAGTTGTAAACTATTTTATATTACATCTCAGTTCATCATCGTTGTTCACAGTTTGGTGAGAGTAGCTGTAAATGGACAGACTTGGTGGGACTGTGACGTGAAATGGAGTCTTAGATAAGAGCTACTGCAAACAAAGCTAATGTGTTTTTGTATTACCTCTGAAGACAAAAGTATCTTCTGTTAATAGTTCAGTGCCTGAAAATATAATTGAATATACTTGTTTCGAAGTTTAGGAATTTTATTTCTTGAATAGTGATTGGAAGCCACCTAAATAACACAATACTTTAACCAGTTGACGTTTCTTCATATCGGAACAGTCCTATCCCATCATCATATTCACGAAAGACAATGAGACAGAGAACGAAATAATAAGACAAGTAGCGTTTGACAACTTTAGATGTGGATGAGGGAGCAGATGAAAATTACTTCAATGAGTGAGCGACATCTGTTCCGAAGATAGATTATTGAACTTTAAGCACTGAAGACAGCACTACAGTCTGTCTCCAGATTCATAGATTCTGCGCACCAACTTAATACTTAGCTGGTTGGCACTTGTCCCAATGATTTCAAAAACCCCACAGGATTGTCGTCTCTCTGTTCTGCCTCATTTGAATGCATGCCTTCCAAAGCTCTGACTCTAATCCTTGATCCCCTACGCCTTCCATGCTGACTCGCATTTGTTCATGTGTCACGTCCTCAGACAGGTCCTCCCCCTTGCAGGACTACAATGTACTCTTTCCACATGTCCAATCTCTCCTCTGCGGTCCTTCAACAAAGGAAATTGCTTACAATACGTTAGTTCGTCCAGTCTTATTGTTCGTCTGTATGGGACCCTTACCAGTTGGGTCTGATTCAAGAGACTGAGAAGAGCGGCAAGATTCGTGACTGGTACATTTAGCCATCACGAGAGCGTTACAAATCTCACAGAAAGTATGAAGTGAGACACACTTGCAGATAGACGACGTGCTAAACGGATGGGGCTGCTCACTAAATTCCGGAATCCGATCCTCGCCGAGGATGTAGAGCATATATTATTACCAACGACTTTCAAATCGCGCAATAATCACCGTTCAAAGATAAGGGAAATTAGAGCTCGTACAGAAGCGTTAAGACAGTCGTTTTTCCGTCGCGCGATCCACGAGTGGAACAGAGTGGGGGAAATATGACTTTGGCGCGAATTGTGCCCTCCGCCACACACCGCTTGGTAGCTAGCGGAGTATTTAGCTGTAGATGTTGAATCAGTCCTTCCGGTGACCATTAATCATAATGGCGTGGAACGAGTCACTTTACATTGATATTACACAGTCATACACGTAAATATTACTACATGCAGAGCATTTACAGTTTCCCCTCCCTCTTTTTTTTAGTACTGTTGTGGGTTGTAAATTTCTACCGATCACCTTTTACGCATTACAAAATTAGAAATTCTTCAACGGAAGAGAAGGAGTTGTCAAGGAGCAACTTTTTGTGTTTGTTTTCAAATTTAACTTTGCCTTCTACCATTTTATAGCACCGCGTTAGGTGATTAAACATTTTGGAGACAGCATGGGGTAGTCCTTTTTCTACTAAAGAAAACCTTTATACTGAGTAATGAGAGTCATTTTTTTCTTCTGGTATTGCAATTCAGTACGTGATTGTTTCTTTCGAGGTGCTGTGGCTTATTTACAACAAACTTCATGAGGGATTAAATATAGAAATCAAAGTGACTAACACCTTAAATAGATATGTACAAGATGATCGTGGATGAACATATCGTATTATCCTTACAGTGTGTTTTTGAGCAATGAGGACTTCCTTTATTAAGGATGAGTTATCCCAGAGTTTGATTCCATATGACATTATTGAAGGAAAATACGCAAAATATGTCAACTGACTGATTTGTCTCTCTCCAAGATTTGCAATGTTGCTGAGTTAAATTGTTTTAGGAGTAACAGAATACAAACGCCAATAAATTCTGACGTTTTACGAGGGGCGTTTCATAGGCAATGGAACATTTTAGCCAATTTCTGTTGAAAAACATGCGGAATTTGTTGTGGGACATCGTGGAATATTCCCGATTCAGCCCCTATTGTTGCATAAAGTTCCGATAGGTGGCTCCGCTATACGTAGCCTTCAAAATCGGGTCTGTAACGGATGTGCGTTCTGAGCAGAGAGTTGTCGTTGAGTTTCTTTTAGTGGAAAACGAGAGCATCGCAGATATTCGTAGGCTCTTGCAGAATGTCTATGGAGACATGGCAGTGTACGTAAGCGTGGTGAGTCTCTGGGCGAGCGTGTGTCATCATCGCAACGAGGTCACGCAAACCTGTCCTATCTCCCGCTTGCCGGCTGGTCGCACACGGATGTGACGGCAATCTATCGAGTGGCGCCACACTACCTCTCCTCCAGAGAAACAGAACAGATGAAAATCACTCAGCTGGTAGAGTCATGGCGACGGTCTTTTGGGACTCTGAAGCGGTTATTCTGTTTGGTGTCCTTCCTCATGGTGCAACGGCCAGCTCTGAAATGTGTTGTGCTGCCCCCAGGAAACTGCAGAAAGGACTTCAGCTTGTTTGTCGCCAAAAAAAAAAAAAATGCAACCGGACTTCTCTTTCTCCATGAGAACGCAAGACCTCACACAAGCCTGTGCACCCGAGAGGAGCTCACGGAGCTACGTTGGAATGTTCTGCCTCGTCCAGCTTAAGCCCGGATCTCACACTTTCGGACTTCCATCCGTTTGGCCCAACGAAGGATGCACTCCACGGAACGAAGTACGTCGATGATGGGATGGTTATTGATGCTGCAAGACGTTGGCTCTTACGTCGCTCAGTAGAGTGTACGATGCGTGCATGCCTGCCCTCTCAGAAAGGTGGCGTAGGGTCGTTACATTGAACGGAGATTGTGTTGAAAAATAAGCTTTTGTGTCCGAAAGAGTGAGGAATACTGTGGTGTACTGTAATCCCGAATAAAATCAACCTGTTGTCAGAAAAATATGTGTTGCATCGCTTATTGAACGCCTCTCGCATTTCCTCAACATGCACTACACTTTCTATCTGTGTACCGGCTGCTGTGGCCGAGCGGTTCTAGGCACTTCAGTCCGGAACCGTGCGACTGCTACGGTCCCATGTTCGAATCCTACCTCGAGCATGGATGTGTGTGATGTCCTTAGTGTTGTTAGGTTTAAGTAGTTCTAAGTTCTAGGGGACTAATGATCTCAGATGTTAAGTCCCATAGTGCTCAGAGCCATTTGAACCATTTGAATTTCTATCTGTGTAATACCTCGAGGTATGCAGAACTGGATATGTTGCGTCTTTTTGAAATTAGGAGTTGGATTATTCGTAGAAAAGCACTCAATTATAAAGAATGTTACTTATGTGGGCCAGTTTGCCTGCTTTCCTACCTGCTGTCTTGAAGATGGCTTCGTTTCGTTACTGGAAGTGATCGAGTTGTTAGTCAATTGTCTGTAACTGCTCAAGGAGCTCGTACACTGCAAAGATTAGGTTATAGAGTTTTTGAAAATTTGTTGTTACCAGTATCTTCAACGGCGACTGCAGAGTATTACGAGTGTAAGAAAAGAAGAAAAAAAATTACGAGACGCGAATGAAGTACTGGCAGTCTTCTCATTATAAGATCGAGCTAGCGTCATCTGTCGACGGATGGTACTCTTTCATGGTGATAAATAGGCTCGATTCCCCGAAACCGCGTGTGAAGAACGTTGCACTAGGGTAGCTTTAAGGGGACGTTGACGTGAACGGCCTGTGTTTTTATGCTTCGCTTTCGGAGCGCGTTACCCGTGACCTGTAATGCGGAGGAAGTTGCGGTTTTGTACCGACACTGAATGACATTAACTAAAGCTGTACAAGGAAATGTATTAAATTGTCAGTTATAATTTAAGAATTACAACATTTTGTCTAATAGATGGTTTTGTAACACTCTTTTCATTTCTGGTACTATTTTCTAGTACATCATCAGTCTAACAGCATTCATACTGTGGCAGGCTGCTGTCAACATTCATAGGAACACTATATGCCTCTCGTTTTGTAGTTTATAGTGCACCTGAGGAAACAGAAAAATCTTTATTATACCATAGAATTATTTTGCTCAGAAATTACCGCTAAAATTATATGCAGAATGACAAACATAGAAATTTTCTACAATGTATTAGACATATTTCAATGAGACTATACAATTTTTGACTTGGGAGAAATTTGGTGAACGTAACTCAAACCATAGTGGAGATATATGTACCCGAAGTTCTGATGGTTCAAATGGTTCCAATGGCTCTAAGCACTATGGGACTTAACATTTGAGGTCATCAGTCCCCTAGACATAGAACTACTTAAACCTAACTAACCTAAGCACATCACACACATCTATGCCCGAGGCAGGATTCGAAGCTCCGACCGTAGCAGCAGCGCGGTTCCGGACTGGAGAGCCTAGAACCGCTCGGCCACAGCGGCCAGCTAAAGTTCGGAAAATGTAGTTTAGAGAAAATGAGAAAATAGTGTTCACAGTGCTTTTGACTCTCCGAATGCCTCTTTGAGAACATTCCAGCAGCATATTCTTGCTGGCCAGCTGCTTCTTTATCCTCTACACTTTTTCAGGAGTCCTTTCCTAGCTCTGAACTCTTCAGTGGTGGCCTCCGCAGCCTTTCAGATTCAACTACTCGCTGACGATCTATGGCAGTCGGAGGAACTATCGTATTATTTCCTGGTTAGATGACCAATTTGTCCATAATTTTTGTCCTGCTAATTGCACCATCATTGAAACAGATGACAGCATCCATCACATCTATTTTGAGTACCATCCTTTCGACAAACACTGTTTTTCGTACTTGTTGCCACACACAACTGTTGAAACTCTTATTATGGTCTGTGTGTGGCCTTGTAGACATCTGCTAAATAATTTTGTGTCTGCAAAATCCCTCTATGTTGACTTTATTGTTTGCATGACTGTGGCAGTGCGACAGTGAACTGAAAGGATAAAGGATAAAGTTGATAATGCATACTGAAGAATACTCAGTATGACAGAGCACTCAGTATAATGTCGTTTATTGAGACTGAATTACACTTCTCAAACAATCACTATATACACACAAAGAAAACAAACAACAAGTAGACGACTATTCATCAAGAGCGTCGGTGAGGTCCGTCGGAGCTGGTCCTAGCTCGGCGAGGAACTGGCTGTACTGCTGCTGCGCTGGCCTTATAAAGCCGGCGGAGGTCGGCGGAGTACTCCAACTTCCCTGTGTCTGTGAGGAGGCCTCTGCAGAAAAAGGTTCGCATTAGTCTCTAGCAAGTTCTGTTTATTTTTGAAGATTTGTTTTCCTCTTGGTTGCGCCTGAAAGTGCTTGTGTATGTTATATGGTACACAGGCGTGTCTTGAGTGCAGTCTGCCTGGCAGGGGCCGTCTGTGGCAGACGTAACACATACATTTTTGAAAACGGTAGAAATTTGTCTTTGAGGTGGAGATAATTTTGTTTCTATTTTTTTAATCATTTTCACGTCCAGGTCCCCTTAAGAGGATATTAGATGCTACAGGAGGGCACGATTAAGGCTAACCATAGAATTAATTGACTTATAAACAACTGTACGATTGGTCTGTCAGTAACTATTGAAAACTTTGAAAGATGCATCTGATACTGTGAGTCTGAAACACAATCACGTTTCATATCACAATGCATTATTTTGTGTGTGATTCTTGATAGATGCCCCCCATGAACCATGGACCTTGCCGTTGGTGGGGAGGCTTGCGTGCCTCAGCGATACAGATAGCCGTACCGTAGGTGCAACCACAACGGAGGGGTATCTGTTGAGAGGCCAGACAAACGTGTGGTTCCTGAAGAGGGGCAGCAGCCTTTTCAGTAGTTGCAAGGGCAACAGTCTGGATGATTGACTGATCTGGCCTTGTAACAATAACCAAAACGGCCTTGCTGTGCTGGTACTGCGAACGGCTGAAAGCAAGGGGAAACTACAGCCGTAATTTTTCCCGAGGGCATGCAGCTTTACTGTATGATTACATGATGATGGCGTCCTCTTGGGTAAAATATTCCGGAGGTAAAATAGTCCCCCATTCGGATCTCCGGGCGGGGACTACTCAGGAGGATGTCGTTATCAGGAGAAAGAAAACTGGCGTTCTACGGATCGGAGCGTGGAATGTCAGATCCCTTAATCGGGCAGGTAGGTTAGAAAATTTAAAAAGGGAAATAGATAGGTTGAAGTTAGATATAGTGGGAATTAGTGAAGTTCGGTGGCAGGAGGAACAAGACTTCTGGTCAGGTGACTACAGGGTTATAAACACAAAATCAAATAGGGGTAATGCAGGAGTAGGTTTGATAATGAATAGGAAAATAGGAATGCGGGTAAGCTACTACAAACAGCATAGTGAACGCATTATTGTGGCCAAGATAGATACGAAGCCCACACCTACTACAGTAGTACAAGTTTATATGCCAACTAGCTCTGCAGATGACGAAGAAATTGAAGAAATGTATGATGAAATAAAAGAAATTATTCAGATTGTGAAGGGAGACGAAAATTTAATAGTCATGGGTGACTGGAATTCGAGTGTAGGAAATGGGAGAGAAGGAAACATAGTAGGTGAATATGGATTGGGGGACAGAAATGAAAGAGGAAGCCGCCTGGTCGAATTTTGCACAGAGCACAACATAATCATAACTAACACTTGGTTTAAGAATCATGAAAGAAGGTTGTATACATGGAAGAACCCTGGAGATACTAAAAGGTATCAGATAGATTATATAATGGTAAGACAGAGATTTAGGAACCAGGTTTTAAATTGTAAGACATTTCCAGGGGCAGATGTGGACTCTGACCACAATCTATTGGTTATGACCTGTAGATTAAAACTGAAGAAACTGCAAAAAGGTGGGAATTTAAGGAGATGGGACCTGGATAAACTAAAAGAACCAGAGGTTGTACAGAGATTCAGGGAGAGCATAAGGGAGCAATTGACAGGAATGGGGGAAATAAATACAGTAGAAGAAGAATGGGTAGCTTTGAGGGATGAAGTAGTGAAGGCAGCAGAGGATCAAGTAGGTAAAAAGACGAGGGCTAGTAGAAATCCTTGGGTAACAGAAGAAATACTGAATTTAATTGATGAAAGGAGAAAATATAAAAATGCAGTAAGTGAAACAGGCAAAAAGGAATACAAACGTCTCAAAAATGAGATCGACAGGAAGTGCAAAATGGCTAAGCAGGGATGGCTAGAGGACAAATGTAAGGATGTAGAGGCCTATCTCACTAGGGGTAAGATAGATACCGCCTACAGGAAAATTAAAGAGACCTTTGGAGATAAGAGAACGACTTGTATGAATATCAAGAGCTCAGATGGAAACCCAGTTCTAAGCAAAGAAGGGAAAGCAGAAAGATGGAAGGAGTATATAGAGGGTCTATACAAGGGCGATGTACTTGAGGACAATATTATGGAAATGGAAGAGGATGTAGATGAAGATGAAATGGGAGATATGATACTGCGTGAAGAGTTTGACAGAGCACTGAAAGACCTGAGTCGAAACAAGGCCCCCGGAGTAGACAATATTCCTTTGGAACTACTGACGGCCGTGGGAGAGCCAGTCCTGACAAAACTCTACATCTGGTGAGCAAGATGTATGAAACAGGCGAAATACCCTCAGACTTCAAGAAGAATATAATAATTCCAATCCCAAAGAAAGCAGGTGTTGACAGATGTGAAAATTACCGAACTATTAGCTTAATAAGTCACAGCTGCAAAATACTAACACGAATTCTTTACAGACGAATGGAAAAACTAGTAGAAGCCAACCTCGGGGAAGATCAGTTTGGATTCCGTAGAAACACTGGAACACGTGAGGCAATACTGACCTTACAACTTATATTAGAAGAAAGATTAAGGAAAGGCAAACCTACGTTTCCAGCATTTGTAGACTTAGAGAAAGCTTTTGACAATGTTGACTGGAATACTCTCTTTCAAATTCTAAAGGTGGCAGGGGTAAAATACAGGGAGCGAAAGGCTATTTACAATTTGTACAGAAACCAGATGGCAGTTATGAGTCGAGGGACATGAAAGGGAAGCAGTGGTTGGGAAGGGAGTAAGACAGGGTTGTAGCCTGTCCCCGATGTTGTTCAATCTGTATATTGAGCAAGCAGTAAAGGAAACAAAAGAAAAATTCGGAGTAGGTATTAAAATTCATGGAGAAGAAATAAAAACTTTGAGGTTCGCCGATGACATTGTAATTCTGTCAGAGACAGCAAAGGACTTGGAAGAGCAGTTGAATGGAATGGACAGTGTCTTGAAAGGAGGATATAAGATGAACATCAACAAAAGCAAAACAAGGATAATGAAATGTAGTCTAATTAAGTCGGGTGATGCTGAGGGAATTAGATTAGGAAATGAGACACTTAAAGTAGTAAAGGAGTTTTGCTATTTGGGGAGCAAAATAACTGATGATGGTCGATGTAGAGAGGATATAAAATGTAGGCTGGCTATGGCAAGGAAAGCGTTTCTGAAGAAGAGAAATTTGTTAACATCCAGTATTGATTTAAGTGTCAGGAAGTCATTTCTGAAAGTATTCGTATGGAGTGTAGCCATGTATGGAAGTGAAACATGGACGATAAATAGTTTGGACAAGAAGAGAATAGAAGCTTTCGAAATGTGGTGCTACAGAAGAATGCTGAAGATTAGATGGGTAGATCACATAACTAATGAGGAAGTATTGAATAGGATTGGGGAGAAGAGAAGTTTGTGGCACAACTTGACCAGAAGAAGGGATCGGTTGGTAGGACATGTTCTGAGGCATGAAGGGATCACCAATTTAGTATTGGAGGGCAGCGTGGAGGGTAAAAATCGTAGAGGGAGACCAAGAGATGAATACACTAAGCAGATTCAGAAGGATGTAGGTTGCAGTAGGTACTGGGAGATGAAAAAGCTTGCACAGGATAGAGTAGCATGGAGAGCTGCATCAAACCAGTCTCAGGACTGAAGACCACAACAACAACAACTTGATAGATGCAACAGTCTAAACTGAACTATGCACCTGGATTGGCAGACACATAGGTGTGCGTGTGTGTGTGTGCGTGTGTGTGTGTGTGTATGTGTGTGTGTGTGTGTGTGTGTGTGTGTATAGTCTACACTGAACTATTCACCTGCAATGGCAGACACATAGGTGTGTGTGTGTGTGTGTGTGTGTGTGTGTGTGTGTAGTCTACACTGAACTATTCACCTGGATTGGCAGAGACATAGGTGTGTGGGTGTGTGTGTGTGTGTGTGTGTGTGTGTGTGTGTGTGTACGTATGTGAGGGTGGGGAGCGAGAAGAGGTAGGGGGAGAGGGAGGGAGAGAGGGAGGGAGGGAGGGAGGGAGGGAGGGAGGGAGAGCAGTAGTGATAGCCTGTAGCGCTGTTTGCCATTTACGACCTCTTACTTCAGGTTAGTTCTTAAGGGTCGCCCCAGCAATATGAGCACCGTCTCATCGCTGCTGCACCAGTGCTGTACCTGACCGAGAAGTAAGTGTTGCTTGGAGAATTTATGAAGCCTCGGTGCCCTTTTTATGGACGTCGTCAACCCGACTTTGGAAGACACTGGGTACAGATTGCGTCCAGGAGAGCCTTAACTCCCCTACAGCGGCCGACTTTATACTGCAGTATCGTGCTGGCACCTCGCGTAAATTCTGGATAACGATCTACTCTAGTTTCCAGACTAGCAAGGAGGCTGTTAAACACTACTGTCCGAAGTCATCAAAAGATATTTGCTACATGGTTTCTTTTACTTGATCGGAATGCTCCAATTGCAGGTTCCGTGACTCATAACAATGAAATCTCTTACAGTTACGAACATCTAATGCAAAAACTGCTACTTGGTAGGCAAAAAGGCAACAGGTACCCTATGTAGGAGAAGGGCCACATGATACGTTCAATGTAGCTACCCTCTTGGACTAAATAGAGTGAGAAATACACAGTTATATGGGCAGTATTTAGCACTGCTTGCGGGAACCGAAATGGTTCATAAAATGCATTTTAAAACAGCCAATAGCTGTTATATTAATTTTTTTCGACTAATTTCGATGATCTGGTTTGCATTCATTATCAACATATTATTGAAAGACAGTTCGTTGAGATCACACTTACAGGCTGAACACCGGAGTCCACTGTGTCAAACATTATGAGCTACTTCTTCTTCTTCTTCTTCTTTCATCATGGTCAAGGCAAATGCCTTTTGATAATCCAATCATCTTTTTCTTTATGTTCTTCTTGATCTGTATCTAAAGATCTGAAATTTTTGTCTTGGTAGTCTTGAATCTAGCATTCTTTGTAGACATACTAGCCAGCTTAGTCGATTAGACTTTATCGTCTCATTTAGATCACATACCCCAAGATCTGCTCTTCTTTCTTCGTTTCTTGGTCTATCTAATCTTGTGTAACCCTTCACTCCTCTAAGAAATTTCATTTCTGGCGCTTGGACTCTACTTTCTTGCTTTTAGCGTTGCTTACCTCAGACGATATGAATGAGACTCTCATAGGATCACTTTGTTTTCTGTCTGCTCTCTATTCAAAACTGTTCATATTAATAAGGTCTATAGTTACCTGGCGGTGTGAGAAACGTAAGCTTCTAAGTCAATACAGTTTTGACACTCGCAATCTCAGTCATCAAAATCTATAGAATCCTGGCAAGAAGCAAGATTTCTCATTAACAAAAAATATGTTAGTTTGTAATTATAGCACACGAAAAGAAAGGATTTTGTTATTTTTCATCAGACTCTGTCTGTCTGTTCGTCTGTCAAAACCTCTTTTTCTCAGGAACGAGTAGACAACGCGGTTTATGTCACATACTAAGGCTTATAATCACTCTGCGCTGCAACAAATGTAAGATTCTAAGTCAGTCCAGCCAAAATACACTCTAAAACTGAACCATCAAAATCTACAAGCAATTTTCCACTGACTAGATTCGTGAAATTTGGCAAGAAGAAAAGTTTCACAGTACAATCATAGTACAAATACCATAAAATCGTTAATTTGTTATTATATCACACGAAATTTTTTTTCTTATTTGTTACCAGAGTGTGTCTCCGTCCGACCATCTGTTAAGACCTTTTTCCTCAGAAGCAGGTTCACGTGTCAAATTGAAATTTGTGTCACACACTAAAATCAAGTGTCCTCTGATGCTGTAAAAATGTTAAGCTTGTAAGCCAATGCAATTAAAACATACTTCCGTTTATGTCACTTATTTTGATACTCTCAAATTCATTCATTAAGGGTACTTCCCCTTGATGTAGAATTATGAAACTTGGCAAGAAGAAAGGTTCCGCAGTACAAGTAAGTGGAAAAAATAAAATAAAAATATAGTTATATCATATGAAAAAAATATTTCTATAGGGATTGGTTATCCGACTTCAGACTCGAAATTAAAAGATTCTCGAAATTCTTGGAACCCGTGGGACAGGTATCTTGCCAGTATCAACGTCGAAAGAGGCAAAAATCTCGATTCCCGGATAGGTGAACTGGCTACATACAAAATTAAGTTCGTACGGAATCTTCAGCGTGCGACCATTATTTTAAGCAGTTGTCCAAGTTTCACTTCCAGGTAGCCCTGTAGGGACGGCCATTACCTTATAAAACGTAATTTTTGTACATTTTGTAACTTTGTTTCTGAATGTTCTATTGATTGTTCCGCATGACTAACTTGTTCAACGGTTTTGTCTCCTATTATGATCTTAGTCCTCAGCGTTTTTGCCCTTTTGAAAGCCATCACTTTGGTTTTTGGAACGTATACGCTCATACCATATTGTTTAGAAATTTGGCGAAGTCTATTGATGGGTCATTGTAGAAGTTTCGCTATCCTGTACAATTGCAAGATCGTCAACAAAACGCGCTGTATACAAAAATACGTCATTTTGAACTGTGTTGTAAAACCATACTGGTCAATACAGTGGACCCGTGTATTCTGCCTGTACGTTTGATGTCAACGAAGTGCCCTCCGATTTTATGTTGTTAAAATTTGTCGACGTGATAATTTAAGATGTAAACTTGTGGAAAAATAAAAAATATTGATGAGCATAACAGCTTAAGAAGTTTTCAACGTCTGTTTCCTTCTGTTGCAAAAATTTTTTGCATGATTGGAGCAACAGTTACCTACCTTAGCTGCATGAACGGAGGGAAAGCGGCTTTAGAGCAGTGATACTGCAGATTCAAACTGTTCGTTCAGTGCTTCGAACTGATCATGAACACCCGTAAACCATCAGAATGATGACGAGGACTGTTCGTAAACTGTATCAGTCTAAAAGACTATGTACAAGGGTTGGAACTTAAATAGTGGCAACTATTTATTCACTACCGATACAAAAGAGTTACATGTTTGCACTTGTTACTGTCATTCAAAGTAGTCACCAGCGTTGTGTAGAACCCGTTACTAGCGATGTTGAAGGCGTAGTATACCGGTAGCAGAGCCTGTTCTGTTGATGGTGCGAATGGAGCGGTCTACTGCCTGTCGAATCTCTGGAACTGTTCTGAAGCGAATGCCACGAAGTGGTTCCTTCATCTTCGGAATCAAATCAAAGTCACAAGGACTTAAGTCCTGGTAGTATGGTGGATGGTACAGTACTTCGCAGTCCCATCGGCCGAACAGAGAAGCCACAGCTTGCGCTGTATGCGCACACGCATTGTCGTGCAAAATGATGGGTGAGTTGAGCAGAAAGTGTCGCCCCTTCTTTCGCAAAGCTGGTAGCAGGTGACGCTCCAAAAACGAACCGTAATACTGTGCGTTGACGGTCTGCCGTGGAGGAACGTAATGCGTTAGGATAACACCATCACGTTAGACCGCTCGCTCACAAGTGACTGTTTTTCCCTCGACTGTACGCACGCCGGTGACGTGGGATGGGCGAGTCCATTTGCTCGGAGGTAAGGTAGGTATGTCAACAACGTGTGCTATCAGCGACAATAGTAGATTCCGTTGCATAGTGTTTCCACAGCAGTGTTTCCACTATTTAAGTTCCATCCTACGTATATGTAGAGTTATTAATGTACGGTAGTACTGCGCACTTGTTTTATTAAAATAAAATTGACTTCAGTTTTTGTTTTCTGATTTATTACCAGGCTACTAAGAGGGCGAAGATTAATCACCTTGGCTGCTATTTTGGTCCGTGTGCGAAATAGTTTTAGTTTTTCTATCATAAAACTAACTTGGTACCCAGAAGACTTACTACCTGGTGAAAAAATACCAGGGCGTTAAGACGCTAACAGAGTCTGTATGGTTGAGGATGGTGCTCTAAAGGAGAGGCGTAAAAGTAAGCATGACTCTGATACTCCTTGAACGATTTCGTGCAAATTTTATACACGTAAAGATCACAAAAAAACCACAAGTACTCTTAATATTGGGCGTGGAGATGGGCAAAAAGTGAATACATGTGTTACTCGTGAAATTAGAAGCATTTTCACCGAACTTCGTATACGTAAGATACAGTACACAGCTGTGGGGATGACACTCCCAGCACACTTGGTAATGGGACGGAGATGGGAAGCAGATGTGAAAAAAAGTATAAATCGAGAACACCAGGAGCAGATTCTATCAAGCTTGGTTCTTACAGGAGACGTGTTCCATAGTGATGTACACTTTATTTTTTCCATCATTCATGGTGCGTTATTTGACTTATTACAGTTGAGAGTATGTGGTACTTTGGTCTAACCGTAGGTAACAGGACAATTACCAGAAATAATATCCCTGAACTGTACAGCCCACTTTCTCAATTGCTGTCATTATGTGAGCGACGAACAGAGGGTGTGATCAAGGACAGCGCTGGACGACTTGGTTTCTGTGGAAGGAGGTTGTAAACACAACAGGTATTCACAGACGATTGTTGACAATGTGTGGAGAGTGGGTACCGTCAGGAAAAGTGCTCATCCACATACGAGTCAGGAAACCACTGCTGCCATCGCTGGAATCGCCAGGCCGACAGGTTGAGATTCATTGGGAGAGTGCTTAGAAAATGTAGCCCATCAACAAAGGAGGTGGCTTACAAAACACTCGTTCGACCTATACTTGAGTATTGCTCATCAGGTCGGGTTGACGGAGGAGATAGAGAAGATCCAAAGAAGAGCGGCGCGTTTCGTCACTGGGTTATTTGGTAACCGTGATAGCGTTACGGAGATGTTTAATAAACTCAAGTGGCAGACTCTGCAAGAGAGGCGCTCTGCATCGCGGTGTAGCTTGCTCGCCAGGTTTCGAGAGGGTGCGTTTCTGGATGAGGTATCGAATATATTGCTTCCCCCTACTTATACTTCCCGAGGAGATCACGAATGTAAAATTAGAGAGATTAGAGCGCGCACGGAGGCTTTCAGACAGTCGTTCTTCCCGCGAACCATACGCGACTGGAACAGGAAAGGGAGGTAATGACAGTGGCACGTAAAGTGCCCTCCGCCACACACCGTTGGGTGGCTTGCGGAGTATCAATGTAGATGTAGATGTAGATGTACAGCCCCGGTCGCATTGAAGACCACGTTCCGTAGAACTACCTGCTAATTTTTAGAAATGAATGGAAATCTGCATCAGTTTCTAGAAAGAACTGAAACCGCGCGAATTTGGGCTGATTCTTTTTTCTGAGAAATCATCACTGTTCCTATAACATTGATAACACAGGGGAAAATAAAACAATTTTTTTAAAGCGTAAGTTTACGGAGTCTATTTGGATACATATGATGATGAAGTACTATAAATTATTTTGTTTGAGTAGGTCCCGTTTGTCATGATAAACCGTTCTATAAAAATACACTTTTCTACTAATCTACCCTCCTTAACGTCACTTTACCTACCAAAAGGCTGGCAATTTTTCCTAGATAGATAAAAAAGTTTTAAATGCCTGTTACTGCGTAACAGAAATAAATTATTTTCGATCCCGTTAGCTCATTCAACTACTCGTAAAGAAGAATATTAAAATGTTAAACTTGTTTTAGAGACAGTTTCATTTCATCAACATCAGTGATTTAAAAACGGTGAATTTTTTATTGTGTCAGTAAGTGGCTACACTAAATATCCTTGTTTTGTTTGTCTGTGGGACGGTCGTGCGAAAAATGAACATTTTAGCAGGAAAGACTGGCCGTCGAGAATGAACCTGACGTTACGAAAATATAACAATGTTCATGAACCGCTTATCAGTCGGGGAAAAATCATTCTTCCGCCACTACACATTAAACTTGGGCTTATAAAACAGTCTGCTGAAGCTGTAAATAGGAATGGCGACTGCTTCAAATATGCTTGTCAAATCATTACCCTGTCTCAGTACAGAAAAGTTAAAAGCAGGAAATTTTGGTGGGCCACAAATCCGTACTCTTATAAACAACAATGATTTCACGAACCATATGACTCAAGTTGAATTGGAGGCATGGACAAGCTTTGTACCAGTTGTCAAAATATTTTTGGGGAATCACAGAGCTGAAGAATATTCCGAAATAGTAGACAAAATGCTCCAGAGTTTCCAAAAATTAGAAGCTAATATGAATGTCAAATTTCGTTTTGTGCACAGTCATTTAGATAAATTTCCAGACAACTTGGGCGATTACAGAGAAAAACAAGAAGAACGGTTGCGCCAGAACACCAAGATAATGGAGGGAATATACTGAGGCCATTAGGATCGTCATATGATGGCAGGCTCATGATGGATCTTGCAGAGATCCTGTCAGGACCAAAAACACAGAAGAAAATCCCTTGCAAAATGTTTTTCTTAATTGTTATTGAAATGTTTTTGTTATGATTAATTTTATTACTCTTGCTATCGTTTATAGCATTTTCTTTAAAATCATCTGTTAACTTTAAAATAAACGTTTTTAAAAATTTCTCTTTTTTTATAATTTAATTTCCAGTGTAAGTGGGTTGCCTTTATCTCAAAAAGTTGAGTCAATTCAACAATAATATTATTATTTTCGTATTCAGGAGACCAAAATTACCTGAAATTGATTAATAAATACCATGCTCGCAGAATCAGTGTTACCCTGTGTAATAAACAGAAAAACTGACGTTCCTAAATGAAGGTTGGAGGGATCGAAAAATACGAAGACGAGGAAGGGGGAACAAATTAAGGACAAGATCAGGTAGCCAACTAATGTGTTTCATTTGCAGTCGTAGTGACCGCTGTATAACTTTTTCGACTACAGATTGCAAATTACAGGACAAAACCAGAAAATCAAGTAATGTCTTACATTTGCAATCATACTGACCGTTGTATAGCTTTTTCGACTACAAATTTCAAAGCTTACGCTAGTTGTCCATACTACGTTATTGGATTTGCAGGGGCATTCTCATGCAGACAGCTTTTTTGATAGCTTGAAATAGTTTCACCAGTAATTGCACGATCATCGGTCTAATTTTTATGATTTCGTGCCTCAGTCTGTGGAAACGAGACCCTTACAGGATCGCTGTATTGTCCGCCCGTCTTTCTGTCTGTGCGTCCTGTTGTTAAGAAACCTTTTTCTCACCAATGGGTTGACGTATAAAATTGAAATTAATGCCACGTATTAAAGTTTGTGTAAACATTTTAAGCTTCTAAGTCAGTTCAATCAAAAGTAACAGCAATTTATGTCACATATTGTGATACTCGAAAACTCACCTATCGAAACCTGCAGGATACTTCCCGTTGACCTAGAATCTTTAAATTTGGTAAGAAGCATGGTTTCACAGTAAAATTAAGGCAAAAACTTCGAAAATAGTTAATTTGTGATTATATAACACGAAAATATACTTTCTTCTCATTTTTCATTCATGTGTTTGTCTGTCCGTCTGTTAACGCCTCGCCTCATTTTCTCAGGAATGCATAGACGTATCAAGTTGAAATATACGTCACACACTAAGACGTACTGGCTCCTGGCAGTATAAAAACGGTAAGCTACTACGTCAACACAATCATTAGATACGGTCGCTTATGTCACACATCTAAACGTATAGGTTACTTCCCGTTGAAACAGAATCATGACATTTGGCAAGACGGAAGGTTTCACAGTACAAGTACAGTAACCAAAATGTCAAAATTGTTAAATTGTAATTATATCACATAAAATATCTTTTGCCATTAGAACATAATAAACGAACATTACTATACGCAAACATAAAATGCATGTTGTAGTCATGTTTTAGGAAGCAGATAAAAAAAATTATTTAATGTTTTATATCCACGTAAATTAATTTAAGTCCCTTCTCGCTTCTTTTTGTATTTCCAGACTAGTCTGAGGAAGTACTATAACGATTTTGATACAGTCTTGGAATCCCCGGTACCGATATCTTGCCAGTATCTATATCGACAACAGGCAAAAATCGTTGAGATTTTCGATTCCCAGGTTGGATGAAATGCCATTAAGCTTAATTTCGACTAGTGATGTACGACGAAATCATTTTTGGGACTGAAATGAAATACTGCTTGCAGTCTGTGAACATGTATTTGAGACACTTCGAGAAAGTTCTTTAACATTACATATGTCTTTCAAGTTTTTCAACATCTCATTATGCTTGTTTTTGCCGTTGGAGCGCTGCAATACTGGTGCCAATAATTCAGCAGTAGCTTGTCAGAGATATGGACTCTTCGTACCACATGATACCTTGCGCCTTCTTGTCTGTCGCCATTTTGATGCACTACAAGTCAATTCTGCAACAATTGGAAAAATAAAAAAAGAAACATTTTTGAGATTTGCTAAATGTTTTATAACAAACCACTACTTGTATTTCTAATAGTTTCCAAGTTATCGTTTTTTTTACTGGCATTCTTACTGTGAATCACACTAAAATACACAAATCAAAAAAAGTTTTTCATCACCTCGGTTTCGAGAGTTGCGGAACCTGCACAGAAAACTGAAACAGAGACCAACATAAACATCATTTCCGCCCTTTTTTATTGCTCATGAAAGCTACACATTGCACGTTGTACCACCATACAGCGAGATATTCAGAGATGTTGGTCCAGACTGCTGTACACACCGGTACCTCTAATAGCCAGTAGCACATCCTCTTGCATTGATGCATGCCTGTATTCGTCGAGACGTACTATCCACAAGTTCATCAAGGCACTGGTGGTCCAGATTGTCCCACTCCTCAACGGCGATTCGTCGTAGATCCGTCAGAGTGGTTGGTGGGTCACGTCTTCCATGAACAGCCCTTTTCAATCGATCCCAGGCATGTTCAATAGGGTTCATGTCTGGAGAACATGTTGGCCACTCTAGTCGAGTGAGGTCGTTAGCCTGAAGGAAGTCATTCGCAAGATGCGCACGATGGAGGCGCGAATTGTCGGCCATGAAGACGAATACCTCTCCAATATGCTGCCGATATGGTTGCACAATCGGTCGGAGGATATGAAGAACTGAATGGTTTAAGAATGTTACGGGACTAAGACAAGGAAGTGTGATATCACCACTACTATTTATAATGGTGACGGATGAAATAGTCAAAGAGACGGAAGAAGCCCATAGAGGAAGGGGGATGAAGCTGTTACTATTTGCTGATGATATTGTGTTCTGTGGAATAAGTAGTAAGGAGGTACAAAAAGAAATAGACATCCTAAATGGTAAGGTTGAGAAATATGGAATGAAATTTGGTATGGAGAAAAACAAGACCATGGTGGTAACCAGAGGGGATAGAGAGGGCAAGGGACAAATTCATATAAGGGACGGGATATTGAAATGGTGGACAACTTTAAATATTTGGGAAGTGTATTAATGGGGAATGCTCGTTTGGAGATAGAAATTAGCAAACGAATGCAACAGAGTAGTACATTTTACCAGTGTGTGAGGGGCTTGGTGTGGAGAAGGGAAGTGCCAATGAGGTGGAAGCTGGTGCTATACAAGACTTACTTCACACCCACAGTAATTTACGGCTCAGAGACTTGGACTATGACTAGAAGAGAGGAGAGGAGGATACAGCCAGAGAAATGAAGATTCTGAGAAATATGCTAGGGAAGATGAGGAGAGACAGAGTGAAAAATGAAGATGTTAGGAAGGAAACTGGAGTGGAGACGTTGACTGAGAAAATTGAAAAGAATAGATTAAAATGGTTTGGGCATGTGAAGAGGATGGGAGAGGGAAGAATACCAAGAAAAATGATGGAGTTCAAGATTCAGGGCAAGAGGCCAAGAGGAAGACCGAGATACAATAAAGATGAGTTTAAGGAGGAGAAACCTGCTATGGAATCAAATTGTGGAAGAAGAATGGTGGAAATACTGAGTAAAGCGGCGAAATACCGTTGATACCTCAACCCAACCAGATGTTGGATAGAGGGGAAACGAAGATGATGATGATGCATTTTTCTCAGAATATTTTCATCGAACTACGGTAAAGTTTTGACTCTGCTGAGACGATTTCCAAAGAAGAGCATATTTGAGCTGAACACAGTAAGGAACCTCAAAAATCGTGCCTCTTTCAGCGTGGTTTAATCGAAGAGAGTGTTTTCTTTATTCTTTGGGTATGACCACATTTTATATACATTTTGTTATGACATAGGTTTCGTAAAACACGATATTTCCAAATATGCGGGACGGTTACTGAAGAACGGGACAATATACGTCACGTATGTATTTTGTTGGGACAAAGGGACACGCAGGCTATATACGAAGCGAGCCCGCAATATACGTGAAGTATGGCCACCCCTAGGGTCTAGAGTAAAGACGTTAACTGCTAGTGGGCACTGAAATTAATCAATGGGGTAGGCGTGTAACTGGATAAAATACAATTTTTGTGTTTCGTATTTATTGTTTACGAGGCATCTTCAGTGGTCTGCAATAAGTTCAATTTTTTCTTTATATTTTTTAGTTTACATTTAGGATGTTGTATATACAGGTGATAACCACTTCTGGCATTTTTGCTTTCTTACGATCTAGTAATAAGTTGAAGTTCTACTTACAGATTTCGAATATGCTGATCTACATGCGTTCTTGTTCTTTTGTTGCATCACTTCTTCGTCTACTTACTGCCATTTGAAACCTCCGATTTCACACCACTAGAAATTGGTTTTCATATCACGTTTGTACAGTACTGCCACCTGTCGAGTGTTACTGCCGACTTTTGAATGTGCTTTTGTGATATCAGTGTGTGTATGAACACACACACACACACACACACACACACAGACTTTTTTGTGCTGTGGGTGTGTGAATACATGCTTTCTTTATTACGGCCTCATGTAACCAACGGATTTTTTTTATCGTATCACTTCTTTTGCAAGTTTAGTACAGAGTCTACACTGATGTGTGTCTTGTCGTTTATCATATATCTTTTTTCAGTTGTGCCTTTCTGTATATGATAGTTTTCCTACTTTGGAATTAAGGAAAATATGGAAGGGAGGACCCACCAATATAACTTTCTTTTCACACAACCTGTTTAATTAATAATATATAAAGCATTTAAGCATTTAACCATATATAAAGCAATGTATTACTGTGTCAAGGCCACTGGTTTTCTGGAAATGTTAAATGAGTTTTTGTCGTTTTCTTTTAGTATCGTTATGTCAAGAAAATTTGTTTGATCCTCTGTTTCTTTTTCAAGCGTGAATTATATGTTATGACGTGTTTTGTTGATCAGTTCATCTATTCTTTTCATTTGCCTCATTTACGAGAGAAATAAAGTTATCCGTATATCTGTACCAATATATGACTTTAAATACATCAGTAAGTATTTTTCAAACACGTGGTCCTCAGAATGACTGACAAAAATATTAGATAAAGTTCCTGAGGCTGGGGATCCCATAGATAGCCCATCGCTTTCCAAACAATATTCATCCTCAAACTGAAAGTACTCTTGTTCAGTAATGAATTGTTATTGCTCTGTAATGAGGTAGCTATGGGATATGAGATGATTTCTATTGTTTCTGTGATAGGGATAGAAGTGTTGAATGAAATTAGTAATGATATGTGTGATACCTCTTTATTCTATCTGTGTTCTGTTGGGTCTCCTGTTTTTATCACTGGTTTGTTTTCTCTATTGTAGAGTGTTGTTATTATGTTTGGGACATGTTTGGCCACGTGGTAAATTAGGGCTTTCCTAAAATTTATAACTGGTTTCACTGGTGTATTGTGTTTCTGTGTGTTTAGTCAGTGTTTGACGGTTTTTCTATGTTATGTAGTATTTTTGTTTTGTTTATCTTTGGGTGCATGTTCAATGTTTTGAAGTGTTCTTTTCAAATTTGTCTGAAATCGTGTGGTTGGGTCTGATTTCAATATTTGTATTGCTTTGCCTCTATGAATTCTTTGATTTTTATGATGTATTGTTCTTTGTACATAAGTACTGTTACATTTCCCTAGTCTACCGTCGTTTTTATGATGTTAATAACCAATAACTTTTGTTTCAACATTTTCGCTTTGGCTGCGTCCATGTGGTTGTTCTTATTGTATTTATGCTGTGTTTGTTTTATGATGCCCTTTATTTCTTTTTTTTACTAGTTCTCTTGTTAGTCATATGTCTATTTCACGACTGTTTTGTTGTTCCTTGTGTTTAGGATGTGTTTCATTTCGAGATTTCTGTGTATTGCTTGCTTAACCTGCTGTTGGTACAACGCTCCAATCCTTTTTCCAAGAGCAGTTTTTCTTTTCCGTGTAGTTCTGTCTTTGTCAGGTTTACTAAATACAGATGAAATGTATGTTGATGTTCTCGTGGTTTCTCATTTCAAATGTTAATGTATGCTTATGTCTCTTTTGTTGTTGGTCTCATTAATTTTGAGTTTACGCTTGTTTTGTTTATGTTTCACTGTTGTGTATGTATTCAGTGTTTTCTATGCATGCCATGAGCGTTGTGGGATTTCCTATGTGGTGTGCTAACTGCAAATGAATCTCATATAGCATCATATTCAGGTATGGTATTTCGAATATAGCATCTCAATTTCATTTAGTAATCCATATCTTTCTGGATGTGTTTTCAGCTTTGGTGACACGCTAGACCTGTTTCATAGTTTGCATAATTGTAACTCGTAATTAAGTTGTTCCTCTTGCAAATTTGGTTGAATTTTATGTGCTGTATCGCCTTGCGGAGCCTCAGAGGTATTTTCTTTAACTTCTTGTACATACTGACAAGAATGCTTGACACAGCTGTCGCAACATCTTCAACGTGGTTGTTGTCTTTGGTGTGTTTGTCGTCCTATTATATTCATATTTTGTTTCTTCATGTTACCAAAGATCCGCATTTGAAAGAGATTATCACTGAAATGTATCTCGTGGTAACAGATTATGCCATTGTTTTTTAGGATAATCGATTTATTTTCTAAGGACTATTTCGAGCGGTTCTGGGAGTTTGAGGTCATGCACTTTCCTTACCAGTTGGAGGACATATACGAAACCAAGGTAAAACAAGGTACAATCGGTACGTCATTTCAAATGTTAGTATTCGTGTGTTGATGTCAAAGAATGCTCTTTCACCGTTTTTATTACGAGCGTTTTTAGCCAAGTATAACTTTATGAAAAAAATGAAACAAAAATGGCTGCCAGAGGGCTACGGGTGACCGTGTTGATGAAATAGGAAGTTTGTGCTAGTGTATCTGACTTCATCGCGAAGCAATTAATAATCCTGAGAATAAAAAACATACGTATTCACATAATCACTGTTTATGATTGTAAATAAGCATGGAAACACTAATAGCTGTTTTAATAAATATTTGTTCACAGATGACCAATCTTCAAGCCATGGATTGCTTGACCGAAACTGATTGTCGGGAAGTAAATATACATGACAAGAGGTTTTGATGCTTCCGTGTTGCCGTTCATGAAACACGAGTATGTTAACGCTGTGAATCACAGTCTACAGAAAAATGTTATTGCTTCTGTCCCGCTATGGACACACGGTGACAGCACGGCGGACACACTCGTGACTGAAGCTGCACATGGAACCGTGATTTCCCCTTCGCGAACAAGCGACGCCCCCCCCCCCCCCTCCTGCCCTTCCCCTCCACCCAGTCTGAAAGGGCGCGGCAATCCCGTGCGTTGCGTGTTTCCCGCAACAAAGTGGACACGTGTAGTCGGCAGCCATTGCCTCCTGTCCACCACCCCCAAAATTAATTTTTGTCCCGCCAGCTCGAACCCCTGCTACAGAAAGCCAGGCTGCTTTTTTTTTTCTTTTTTTTTTTCAATTTTATTCCGCGAACTATGCGGGCCGCCAGGCAGTAGCCGTTACCAGCAGGTGTTCCGCAGGACGGACAGGGCAAAACAATGCACCACAGCACTCGACCCCAGATGCGAGGAGAACTCGATAGGCTTTGTACTGCAGGTAAACTCCGAGCGACGGAGCCGCCACAGCAGTGTTTCCTGCATAGTTTTTCTGAACCCTCACGCCACCTGCGTTCCTGGCACGCCTTGCCTCTGTCCCTCAGTGCCTCTCTGTTCCTCCTCCTAATCCGACCTACTCTCCTTTAGAGTGTCTTTCCCGAGCGTTGCAGATTGTAACTCAGGCTTTTGTTGTTTAAAAACGTGAAGAATAGTGGCGAAGTGCAGTAGAGTTTAAGATCGCATCATCACTTGACATACTATTGTAAGTGTAGTAAGAACAGATCGAGAGGTACGGGGACTCGGAATATATATTACAACCATGAAACAGTGGCGTACATTAACTTGGCAATAATTAGCAAACGTTAAATAAAAATCGCTTACTGCTCATCAAGTTCTATCGCCTGTTGCTGTAAGGACTTCGTGTCTCCCGTTTACAGTTTTGTTTGCTTTCTTCCATATTCTTGTCATTTTGAGGTATTTCAAGAACTGGTTTTTGTCCCTCTTATAATTGTACTTTTCCCTCGTTAAGCTGTCACTTTGTGACTGAACATCGGCCGGCCGCAGTGGCCGAGCGGTTCTGGGCGCTTCAGTCTGAAACCGCGCGACCGCTACGGTCGCAGGTTCGAATCCTGCCTCGGGGATGGACGTGTGTGATGTCCTTAGGTTAGTTAGGTTTAAGTAGTTCTAAGTTCTAGGGGACTGATGATCTCAGATGTTAAGTCCCATAGTGCTCAGAGTCATTTGAACCTTTTTTTTTGACTGAACATCAAGACTTAACATAAATTCAATTTTTACTGTTATGTATCGTCAAGTTGCATACAATAGCATTCATTTTCTCATGTATCAGTTATTAAAAGCTCGATAGTTTACCACTATCATTCAAATACGCCAAGTGTGCTCAAAGCTTTTATACTGAAAGTGAAGGTCACCGCTAGTCGTAATCGGCCGCTGCACGCGAAATCGGACGCTAAACCTGCCGTCTGCGTGTTTCTGGTGCAAGGCCTTGTCTGTGAAACAGATTGTAAACTCTTTGGCTTCGCAGCAGCCTTCAGCAAGCTTTTAGCTTTACGCTGTCACTCGCTGGAGTATTCGCACTGTTATTACTTGGGCAAATAACACTATTACTATCAGTCTTTCTTTTAATTGAACTGCGTGTGCTGTAACTGGATTCTTGTTACACAGAAAAGGCGATCGACTACTAATTCCAAAGTATTTGGTGGATATAGGAGCTCGATTCCATAATTCATCCACGACTACAAAAGCACTACCTTAAACTTAGCACTGACTACCTGCGATATCGTTTTGACATCGTAAAAATATCCACCAGTTTAATAGCTTCTCTTTGCAGAACAAGAAAAAGAGGGGTTTGCGACGCACCTTATTAAGAACTGTGAAATAAATATTGTGACTATGTTCTTAATGTCATCAAGCTCTGAAGGAGTTAGTTTAATTTTATTGAGTCTGAAGTTTACAGGGAATTAATAACCAGTCCTGTTAACGTGATTTGTACTCAAAAATTGAAGATGGAAGCAAGCAATACTGTTTTTAATGCCATCTCTATAACTTTTATGTAAATAATTACTGAAAATTATGACTTGGGTAGTGAACATTCAGTTAGCAAAATTTACTTGAGCAAATAGAAAAAACAAAGGCAACAAGTGCATAAGTCTTAGTTTCGACCCAGTTTAAATGAACTGTAAGTAATCAACTTCATAATTTGAAATACCGAAATTTCAGAAAATATGGCTACGATTTTTGAGATCGTAATTTTGGCGTAAGTTATTACAGGGTGGATTGCGGTAAACTGCTGGTTTTGGAGTGAAATAAAAAAATGAACACTTAGAAACTAACATTTTTATTTTTATCATATTGAACAATAATGGAAGTTTCTAATTTCATGGTTTAAACAGTACATCTGGCAAATATCTACCTTCACAATCCACACACTGTCGCAGTCGTTTTCTGAAATTCTCATGCACTCTTTCAAGTACGTCTTCTGGTATTCCTGCAATTTCAGCCTCAATATTGTTCTGCAGGTCGTCCAGTCTGTTGGGACTATTGAAATACACCTTTGACTTCAGGTAATACCAAAGAAAAAAATCGCATGAAGCTAAACCTTCCAGCAAACGTTTGCCTCAAAAATTCATGGTAATGCCTGCTGTGTGTACAGCGACACCGTCTTGTTGAAACCAAGTATCCTGTAATTGGATTGCCTCGAAAGCCAGCTGGAACAACTGTTGCAGCAGAGTTAAGTAACCATGCGAATTTACAGTTACAGCACGACGATTTTCCTGGAAAAAGTGATGGCCAATGATGACTGCTCATGATATGGTACTCCACACAGTGACGTGGTCTGAATGCAGGAGTCTCTGGTGATTTTGCCTGGGGTTCGTGTCGCTCCCGTACCGCATATTCCGTTCGTTTACACGCCCACTGAGGTGAGAATGTGCCTCATCAGAAAAGAGCACATTTTGTGGTGTCGTAATGCTTCTTTCAGGTCTTCTTCGTACATATGACACATCCCCTGTTGTTCTGAATGCATTTACCCAATTTACAATTGATTGCCGCCCAGGAACACGTCGCAAACGAAAAGCACGCTGCACTGCAATGACAGAGTGGGAATTCGAGAAATACACTTCAACATAAAATGAGAGCTCCTCGCGTGTCCACTGTATTATCGTAACTGAACAACAATGGAATACAAACCTTCCGTCGGTCACTATAAACCACACCCACTGTCCCCTCTATTCGACCAACAGTGCTGTCACAACGTTAATTCCAAAAAATCAATTTACTGCGGTCCACCACGTACTTGCAATGAATGACAGAGGGTTGAGGATGCAACATTGTTGTGTATGTGAGAGCAAGGCACTGTTAAGAATGAACTGTAATGTGCACGGTATTTACGAAGCCACACTTTCACTAATACAGGTGCTACTCCTCGCAGTTTTTGCAATTATTAAACAAATTGACAGTCTTACCTTGTCGTACTTGTATCATCGAAATTCCGGTGGACCATGGTCTCACAGCTTCTTCACGTCTTTAATAAATTATTAAACACCGACCAATATCATGCTTTCACAGCCATTATCCAGCGGCAGCCATCGCTAAAAAAAAAAAAAAAAAGTTCAAATGGCTCTGAGCACTATGGGACTTAACATCTGAGGTCATCAGTCCCCTAGAACTTAGAACTACTTGAACCTAACTAACCTAAGGACATCACACACATCCATGCCCGAGGCAGGATTCGAATCTGCGACCGTAGCAGTTGCGCGGTTCCGGACTGAAGCGTCTAGAACCGCTCGCCCACCGAGGCCGGCCCATCGCTCAAGAAACGGGACAAAAAGTCTAGAAATTCTTGTATCCCCGACTTGAGAACTTGATAGAAGACTTAATAGAGAACAAGTAAATGTCACACCACTTCGGAAATGTTTAGACGCAGATAATTTTGTATGTGTGGCCACTGACAAAAAGCATTGGCACGCTTCAAAGCTTTGTCACGGTGTATCTTCCCTATACTCCTGTTCATGTCACCATTGGGCGAACGAAGCCAATTGCTCAATCGAAATTCTTGATGTTCGCGGCAATATAATATCTTAATTAAATCACTAGTTGAGTCCTTGTGGTAGTGCAGTCATTTACAATTTAAGAAATAACTGCTACACATTTTTATCTTTTCGCTGTAAAGTACGTATAAAATTATGTCATGTTATAAATTACAAAAATATCTCTACAACATACATATATACAGGGTGTTTCAAAAATGACCGGTATATTTAAAACGGCAATAAAAACTAAACGAGCAGCGATAGAAATACACCGTTTGTTGCAATATGCTTAGGACAACAGTACATTTTCAGGCGGACAAACTTTCGAAATTACAGTAGTTACAATTTTCAACAACATATGGCGCTGCAAGTGATGTGAAAGATATAGAAGACAACGCTGTCTGTGGGTGCGCCATTCTGTACGTCGTCTTTCTGCTGTAAGCGTGTGCTGTTCACAACGTGCAAGTGTGCTGTAGACAACATGGTTTATTCCTTAGAACAGAGGATTTTTCTGGTGTTGGAATTCTACCGCCTAGAACACAGTGTTGTTGCAACAAGACGAAGTTTTCAACGGAGGTTTAATGTAACCAAAGGACCGAAAAGCGATACAATAAAGGATCTGTTTGAAAAATTTCAACGGACTGGGAACGTGACGGATGAACGTGCTGGAAAGGTAGGGCGACCGCGTACGGCAACCACGTAGGGCAACGCGCAACTAGTGCAGCAGGTGATCCAACAGCGGCCTCGGGTTTCCGTTCGCCGTGTTGCAGCTGTGGTCCAAATGACGCCAACGTCCACGTATCGTCTCATGCGCCAGAGTTTACACCTCTATCCATACAAAATTCAAACGCGGCAACCCCTCAGCGCCGCTACCATTGCTGCACGAGAGACATTCGCTAACGATATAGTGCACAGGATTGATGACGGCGATATGCATGTGGGCAGCATTTGGTTTACTGACGAAGCTTATTTTTACCTGGACGGCTTCGTCAATAAACAGAACTGGCGCATATGGGGAACCGAAAAGCCCCATGTTGCAGTCCCATCGTCCCTGCATCCTCAAAAAGTACTGGTCTGGGCCGCCATTTGTTCCAAAGTAATCATTGGCCCATTTTTCAGATCCGAAACGATTACTGCATCACGCTATCTGGACATTCTTCGTGAATTTGTGGCGGTACAAACTGCCTTAGACGACACTGCGAACACCTCGTGGTTTATGCAAGATGGTGCCCGGCCACATCACACGGCCGACGTCTTTAATTTCCTGAATGAATATTTCGATGATCGTGTGATTGCTTTGGGCTATCCGAAACATACAGGAGGCGGCGTGGATTGGCCTCCCTATTCGCCAGACATGAACCCCTGTGACTTCTTTCTGTGGGGACACTTGAAAGACCAGGTGTACCGCCAGAATCCAGAAACAATTGAACAGCTGAAGCAGTACATCTCATCTGCATGTGAAGCCATTCCGCCAGACACGTTGTCAAAGGTTTCGGGTAATTTCATTCAGAGACTACGCCATATTATTGCTACGCATGATCGATATGTGGAAAATATCGTACTATAGAGTTTCGCAGACCGCAGCGCCATCTGTTGTTGAAAATTGTAACTACTGTCATTTCGAAAGTTTGTCTGCCTGAAAATGTACTGTTGTCCCAAGCATATTGCAACAAACGGTGTATTTCTAGCGCTGCTCGTTTAGTTTTTATTGCTGTTTCAAATATACCGGTCATTTTTGAAACACCCTGTAGTTTAGAGATAAATCGTTCAACTGTTTTATTAACGAGTTGTGCTTTCTCATTTATTTCTTTTGCGACGTAGTGATTTGGTTTGCTGTAGGTTATAACGATACCAAAGGCGTCAGTTATTTCAGTATAGGTGCCACAGAATGAGGTATAGAACAGTTCACTTATAGTTAGTCGAGACACGGTTTACAGAGAAGCTGTTTCATAGTTTCCAGGACTCAAGCTATTGCACATTTCATATGTGTGAGGTTCTTTCTGTCTAAGTCAGTGTTGTTATGTGTTGTCATAAAATGACGCCTTCCATCCTCCCCGTTCTCCTCCTTACTCCAGAGTAGCATTTACACTTAACGCCTTCAGTTATTTGTTGGATACATTGCAATCTCTGTTTTCTTCTGCTGTGTTTACCTTCTACAGCTCCCTCTATTAGCGAGAAATTACGCCACGATGCCTTATCACGTATCCTATCATTTCACCCCTCCTTCTTGTCAGTGTTTTCTACATATTTCTACGGAGAGTACAATTTAATGTAATCACTCCACCTAATTTTGACCACTCTCCTGCAATAGCACATATGAAAAGCTTCGAAACAAAAATTTCATATTTAGTATGTTGACGAGACATCATTGCAGAGAACGCAAACGATGTACCTGATGCTAAAAATGAGTTTTTTTAAAAATATTTATATTTTAATTTTAGTTGTTTTTCAGTTCTCACTGGCAATACTCTCGCTGCTTCGCAAGTGAACCCTTGAGCCAGAAAACGCACGCTGACAGAAAGCAGAAGTAAAATTTGTGGAATCTCATAATCGACAGGAGAAGCACAACAAAAATGAGGGTTTGTTGCCCACTTACTGCCAAAGAAGTGTACTCTAGTAAGTGGAATTACTTGGGAAGATTGCGAAATTAATTCGCTGACTCCTTTACGTCAGTTGTGTTAGGTGAAGATCTACTATCCTATAGCAACACATGACCATTTATGTAAGTTTGGGTCGGTCATAGGGGCGTGTATGATTAGCCGAAGTGGTGAAGACGACCGCACGCGATAAGTAGCAAATCCGGGTTCGAGACCCTATCCGGAACAAATTTTCATGTTATGAATATTGCATAACACGGTGTGTGACTGTTGGTTCTAGGATTGATCAGGGACATTTGGCTGCCACAATTCGTATGAGGTACTTAAGCGCCAAAACTGTTGCAGTGTGTAAATCACTGTCAGTCAGAGCCAAGTGCTTCGAGCTCATGAGGTCCAGTCCAATCCAGGTAGCAAATACGTAAAGACTCAGAATTTTTCATTCGTGTAATTGCAATATCTTTGATTTTGGTCTATTTACTTTTCTTTTTACCTAGCACACCTAATGCATTTATTTTGTACAGTGAATGTAAACGCCGCTCTTAGCTGGTGTTGTAATCAGTAAATATTAGCTTCACAACGTGGTGCCATAACTAACTAAATACATCACTACAAACTGGAGTCCAGAATGGGGCCTTAAGAAAATTCATCAATACATAAATGACGCACATTGCGGGATTAGAATATTTAACGTAGATTGTTATTATACAGAGAGCTGTGGCGAGAAATGTAATAAACTGTATGCAATCGAATTCAAACACGGAACATGGTCATGGATGTCACGGTTGATGTTAACAACAGTCTCATTGCTGCTGACTTTTACTGCAGCTAATGGTCTGGATTGTTATCACCAAACGAACAGAACACTGAGTAGATAACGTTAAATTATAGAACCTAAAGAGCTACGAGTGACTACACGTATTTTGTATAACAATCATAAAACGTACAAATATGCCTATAAATAGTGTCTTTTTAAAGAAGGACTCGCATATTGACGAATCCTTTTCACAATTTGGGATAATGCGTACGTGGCTATTACTTGTATGCGCTTTCTGTCAGTCGGGTTGCACGTTTTTAACGAGTCAAAAGAATCCTTTTCACAATTTGGGATGATGCGTACGTAGCTATTACTTGTATGTTCTTGCTGTCAGTCGGGTTGCACGTTTTTAACGCGTCAAAATAAAGAGAATTGTTCTGCAATCCAACAGTGTGTGATGAGTAGCAGCTGAACGGATGACAAGAGAATTTCCTTATCGTGAGTATTCTGGCGCAAACCCTCCACTGAGGTCAGCCTGATAGACTGCTAATACCGGTAACAAGTGATAAGACGGAAATTGATACCATCTTTAATAATGAATGCTGTTGGCACGTGTTGCGAATGATTCATTAGGTTGCAGGAAATCAGGTAATTAGGGCGTAAAGCAAGCAATGTTGGAGTTGTGCAACTGTTTTGTTAATTACCAGGAAGTGCAGACAATAAACTCAATTACCTGTATCATTACGGCTAATTAATAGTATTGTTCACATGTCAGAGATTACAGAACTGCGTACGAACCCTGCTCAGTGTAAATATATGAGCCGCTGTACTTCCTGTAGGAGAAGGTACATCTCGTTTATTTATAGCCCCTACTAAAAGGTAAAGATATCGAGGTAAAATCATCTAAAGTTATTGGGATATTATTTCTAACGAGAGAAAATATTTCACTATGGGTCGACATGACATATCACCGAATTTCTTCCATCTGAAATGTCATAAAAGTTTAACATTGAATATTACGAATTTTTATCTCAGTGAAGTTTTGTTGTCTCAGCACATTTAACGACTGATACAGACAGAAAGCATCGTATTATAATTGTTGAACTCTTGAACTTGTGCACTTCTTTCGTTGGAGTGACATAAGTAGTTTTCACGAGACATTATTGAAAAATTTGCGCCTGACTGCAGAAAGATTAGACTGCCGTCAACGTGCTCTTCGCGTACCTGGAAAATCAGTGAAGACAAGATAAAAGAAATTAATACTCGTAGGGAGGCATATGTGCAATCGTTTTCCCCTCGCTCCATTTGCGAGTGGAACAGGAAGAGGAAATGACTAATAGTGGTGCAAGGTACCCTCTACTATGCAGCGTGTCGCGGCTTGGGAGAAGGTCTGCATGTACTCAGAAAAGTACTGTGGGTTTCATCGGAAACAAAGGCACACTTCGTACCTTGTCTTTTCTGTGAAGACCGGATGATGAAAATTTTCCGTGCAACTAGTAGATTCAGAACAGTATTTATTCATCACACTAACAGCTTGTACCCCTTGTCTGTCTGAAACTGTATGTACATCAGCTACTGGCACATATTTTATAGTATTAACCAATGTATTACCCCCACCTTTAGGCAGCTAATATATGTAACATGTAATCTTAAGACCCCTTGCCATGTAAATGTTTGCTCCCATATAATCAATCTTTCCACCCCCTCTCTCTCTCACTCTCTCTCTCTCTCTTCCTCTTCCTCTCCTTCTGCCTCCAGCCTCTCACATCTGTCTGTTAATCCCAATCAAATAGTGTCATCTACGTATGATTTTACTGCTGTAGCCAATATGATTATTATACTTCAAGTCTGTAACATTTCACCTGATTGTTATTAACAAGTATGAAGTTTAGGCCATTTTAACATTTCACCTGATTGTATTAACGAGTACGAATATTAAACTGTTTTAACTTGTCAAAATTGGATTTATATGCCACCTGAAGTACACACACGTATATTCGACACCTCAAAACAAACGCCTCCAAATGCTTTAAACAATTATTCTGTAATAATGTTGTTACGATGTATAATCTTTGCACTTTGCGATTGTGTCTTCTCTTCTGTTATACGGACCTTGCACCCAGCAGATTCCAGACGCCATATTTGTTTACAAATGTGATAGTATACATGTGATGTGTTACTACAGCGAAAGGAACCTGTGACCACTGGAGGTACTCTAGTTTACTTATTTTATGTTTACCATTAGATATCAGTTTAATTTTTTGTCAGAAGAAATCCAAAACCATATTGTGAAATAGTGTCTTGTTTCTCCACTAGGCAGTGCCACAAGTCCCTCCAAAAAATCGTAACACAACACACACACAAATGTCATACTAACAAATGTAAATCCACCCGATGAAGGAGGTTTAAACCTCTGAAACGCGTCGTAGAAATAAATAAAACGGTGACTGGTAACAGTCAACTTGTTGTTTCATTTAATGTCAATAACAGTAACGGTAAAGCCTAACTTAAAAATGATAGCATTTAAAGCTAGTGAAATAAATTTTGACCGTTGGTGGCAAGGATGGGATGCGCGCGCGCGCGCGCGCGTGTGTTTGTGTGTGTGTGTGTGTGTGTGTGTGTGTGTGAGTAGGGGGCCGAGGAAGGCGAGGTGGACGACGGGAACGGGCGGAGTGGAACTTACAACACCCCAATTATAGAAACCCTAATAAACAACTCTTTGTTGTAAAAGAAGTAGGAAAATTATTCATCCTGTCAGTGACGGCGGCTACTGACGACAAAATTTACACTTATGATAACAGGAATGTCATGTAAATAATGATATTTTTCATGAGATAGAGACTGAATAAAAGAATACGATAGGATACGGAACAAAAACATCAAAGAAGGAATTGCAAAATAATTAATAACGAAGGTTAAAGCCCAGATGGTAAATTGGCCAAAGATAACATTTACCATAGAAGAGAGTTGTAGCCGCACCGAAAAGGAAGTTCGATGTGACTACAACGTAACTCGGAAATGGAAATGTTAGCTTCAGTTGCTATCTAGTCGCTCCTAGTACTATTGCGATAGTAGCATGCATGTAAGCGCTACTAGATCGTTTTAAGCTAATCGGAAGTTTGAAAGTTTTGCGATATAGACTGAAGTATTATTCAGAAGTCATACTAAAGAAAAGTCATCTTTACCGTTAGCAAGATAACGGGATACGGACATTCGCGACGAAATTAAATCGTGTGAGATTTGTGACGGGACTTAGCCTTCGTGATACTGAATAAGCACGAACATTCAAGGACATGGAAAAAGAAAGATCGCCGAAAAAAAAGGATTAGTCTCCGAGTAGGTAACAAACAAACGCAAACACGAAGAATGTACAATTGTGCCAAGTTGTCAGAAGTTATCGTCAACGACAGTTACTGATGCAAACGAAAGCAATTCCCTGAGTGACAAATCGGCGTGTGTGCTCAGTGTAGGGACAATTAATTACAGGGAACAATAAAATTGAATTCAAACTTTAATTCTTAGTGTCGCCTGTATAACAGAACAGACATTATCATGCGTGTTAGTGAAAATTAATTGACTATTAGAATATTATGAAGTGAAAAGTGAATTCATGGTTATTTAACAGTGAACAGTCATCGATTTGTCCCAAGATTACGCCGCATTCTGAACATTGCTAAAGTATATCATATCTCTGGAATTGCGTCGTGCAGTTATTGAACACGCGACGTAGCAAAGTCTTGACGACGGAATAACAAGTTATCAACTTAACATACTCGCAATTCCATAATGTGGCCACGACTTGGGTGATGGATTGAAGATTTACGGCTTTATATTATTAATATTCAACATCCATTATCTAACCGGGCATAATAAAAAGAAGAACTACAGTTAGCCAGTTCGCGCAAGCTGAAAAGTCTGTCGCGGACTCACAATAAAAGTGAAGTCATCATTAGCTCAAAGGAGTCATCGCGTCATCGAGTGGTGCAATTGCAGCGTTTATCAGTGAAGAAACAAGAGCGGTTGACACATTCTGACACGCTGCTCTATCGAAATATTGACATTAATCACGAAAAACGGTATCTGAGATATTATCAAACCAAGCGAGGAGTTTGTGTTTTTCTACTAGTTACAGGGTGATGTTGTCGTGAGCGACGGTCACCGTTCCACGACATACCGACTGGGACAACCATCACCAACGAGTCGTGTCTAACGAGACTCTGACGCCACAAACTGTAATACTGTAGAAACATTCATTATTTCATGAAACACGTAATTGATAGTATTAAGTTCTTCTGTAGCCAATGAGAAATAGAAAATATACTGTAAAATATGTGCTGATGCGACAATATTTCGAGTTTAATGACATCGTAGCCGAGACCGTGAGAATCAAGTACATAAAAAATGAGGTTGCAAGTATGCGACGAAGCGATGGTAAACCTTCAATGCCATCATGTAATCGAGCTGTGAACTTGGGACGGTAATCCGCCATTGTTATTTGTGTACGTAAATATTTGTCTATTGTTAACTGGTTGCAACAATAAAATGAATGAAAGATTCCTTTGTAAATGAATCTTTTGTAATGGCTGTGTACCACAGTAATTTAATGTAACATTTTTACTCTTAAATCTGCCAGCTATTAATAGCTGTCCTATTTGATAGAATGGAGTTTGTAAGCTCCGTAGTTTTAGGTATAGCAAAGGCAGAAGTATCGGGAAAAATTCTATAGCTTGCAAAAGTTGGGGCAGAGGATTTTATTTTTTTTTAACTCGTTCATATGGTTGGAAATATTGGAAAACCAAGTTTTGTCACCAAAATCTGTGTTGGCTAACCTTTCTGTAGTCCAAAAACTTAGAAAATTTCAGTTTTTTTCAAAAAAATATGTTTCTTGTGCTCCTTGGCTTTGATGTTTATTTCCTTTCTAAAAGACCACAAAATTTTCTACAAATGTGTTTGCTAGAGCTTTTTTCTGCGCCCAGTACCAAGGGCGCTACAGTTCGTAAAAAAGAATGGTTTTTCAAAGTTTGCGCAAAACGACAAAATACCAAGTTTTTGAGCACTTTTACTTCATTTCCTGTTCACATAGTAAAAGTGTATTATATGTTACACATGGAATTGAACGTCTCACTTTGCAGCATGACCAGCATGACCAGCATGTATAGCATCGCTGGCATGTGTTACATGAAGCAAAGGGAAGAAAAATGAAAAGCGTTTCCGAAATACGAACTTGTTCCTTATCCAGTGTCTCTATTCTCGGAAAGACATACGAAAAGAAATAGAGTCTTCATTCTACAACGCCTTTCTTCCAGTGAAGGATGTGGTCTCAATTTTTTGGCGTTTTCTGAATGTGCTTTATACGCAAAGTAATTTTGCCTTGAAATGATTCCTTCAAATCAGTTGCCCAAAGTCTTACCCGCAGCGTCATTTTGGATCTCAGTTTGCTAACGTATTTGATGAGTACCACTGCTTGGAAGAGTAATGTAGGACAAAGGGTGCTGAGAAAATTCGTTACTCTACAAAAGTTTCTTCTGTTGAAACGGTAGTCGAATCAGAGATGGTAAGAAGAGTCCCTCACCACAAGTTGTGTATGACGAATGGAATAAGAATCGCTTGATCGTAATTCTTAAAAAAGGAATTTGGAGAGTGTAGAAAATGAGGAGACCAGGTCCAAGATGATGCTGCCATTATGATTGTTAACACCTGCCATTACAGCAATCAAATATTTTGGAAGTGTGTGGTCATGTTGACCTCCCTGTGCTCATGCCTCGTTTAGAACAAGCGGTAAATGAATCTTTTACAACGTTATTAAAAAACATGAACATCAAAACTCTGCACTTGTTATGTTCAAAAAACCAGACGCAACCCGTGATGAAATAATAGCAGCTGGAGAACTGTTTATCATCTCTTTAGCTGTCACACCCGGAACTGCCCGAGTATTCATTTTGCCACTTTTCTGTTAGAAATGAAAACAAAAAATACACTGATTGTAGCGTAATATCACGCTACAACGCGATTTTGAAAACGTGTGTATGGCAGCGCCTCGTCATACGTTTACAGATTACGATAGTTTTCGCCTACAGCCAATTGCACACAAAAGTGCTGCCAGGTGTCGGGATTTCGTTAGGAAGAATCGACTGCAGAAGTGTCTTAGCAGCAAAGAATAAATATATTAACACTTCATGCATGATCCGGCATTTTTTCACGCATCTCAGTGTTTATGAGGTCATATCTCCTGATATATAATAGGTACGCGCTTCTTACCCAGTCAGCGATTGTTGACAGACAGTAAGAGAAATGTGTATCAAGTTTGGTTGAAACCGGTCCAGTGGTTTAGAAGCAAATAGCTCACTGCAAATCGTATATATGCTATAGGCCATTAAAATTGGTACACCAAGAAGAAATGCAGATAATAAACGGGTATTCATTGGACAAATATATTATACTAGAACTGACATGTGATTACATTTTCACGCAATTTGGGTGCATAGATCCAGAGAAATCTGTACCCAGAACGACCACCTCTGGCCATAATAACGGCCTTAATACGCCTGAGCATTGGGTCAAACAGAGCTTGGATGGCGTGTACAGGTGCAGCTACCCATGCAACTTCAACACGATACCACAGTTCATCGAGTAGTGACAGGCGTAATGTGACGAGCCACTTGCTCGGCCACCACTGGCCAGGCGTTTTCAATTGGTGAGAGATCTGGAGAATGTGCTGGCCAGGGCAGCAGTCGAACATTTTCTGTATCCAGAAAGGCCCGTACAGGACCTGCAACATGCGGTCGTGCATTATCCTGCTGAAATATAGGGTTTCGCAGGGATCGAATGAAGGGTAGAGCCACGGGTCGTAACACATCTGAAATGTAACGTCCACTGTTCAAAGTGCCGTCAATGGGAACGAGAGGTGACCGACACGTGTAACCAATAGCACCCCTTACCATCTTGCCGGGTGATACGCTAGTATGGCGATAACGAATACAATCTTTTAATGTGCGTTCACCGTGATGTCGCCAAACACGGATGCGACCATCATGATGCTGTAAACAGAACCTGGATTCATCCGAAAAAATGACGTTTGTCCATTCGTGCACCCAGGTTTGTCGTTGAGTACACCATCGCAGGCACTCCTGTTTGTGATGCAGCGTTAGGGGTAACCGCAGCCATGGTCTCCGAGCTGATATAGTCCATGTAGCTGCAAACGTCGTCGAACTGTTCGTGCAGATGGTTGTTGTCTTGCAAACGTCCCCATCTATTTACTCAGGGATCGAGACGTGGCTGCACGATCCGTTACAAAAAATGGTTCAAATGGCTCTGAGCACTATGGGACTTAACATCTGTGGTCATCAGTCCCCTAGAACTTAGAACTACTTAAACCTAACTAGCCTAAGGACATCACACACATCCATGCCCGAGGCAGGATTCGAACCTACGACAGTAGCGGTCACACGTTTCCAGACTGAAGCGCCTAGAACCGCACGGCCACACCGGCCGGCGATCCGTTACAGCCATGCGGATAAGATGCCTGTCATCTCGACTGCTAGTGATACGAGGCCTTTGGGATCCAGCACGGCGTTCCGTATTACCCTCCTGTACCCACCGTTTCCATATTCTGCTAACAGTCATTGGATCTCGACCAACGCGAACAGCAATGTCACGATACGATAAACCGCAATCGCGATATGCTACAATCCGACCTTTATCAAAGTCGGAAACGTGATGGTACGCATTTCTCCTCCTTACGAGGCATCACAACAACATTTCACCAGGCAAAGCCGGTCAACTGCCGTTTGTGTATGAGAAATCGGTTGGAAACGTTCCTCATGTCAACACGTTGTAGGTGTCGCCACCGGCGCCAACCTTGTGTGAATACTCTGAAAAACTAATCATTTGCATATCACAGCATCTTCTTCCTGTTGGTTAAATTTCACCTCTGTAGCACGTCATCTTCGTGGTGTAGCAGTTTTAATGGCCAGTAGTGTATATATATACATGCATATTATATAGTGGAGGTATCAGCATTTCCCAGACGCTAGATGATTTGTATTGGGCTACCAGCTATTCGCCAAGTGTGCCAGAAAACGCAAATTGAATCTTGCAAGGTTGCCACTCACAAAAAATGCTGCGAAATATCATTCTTGAAGAAGTTACCAGCCGGTCCAAAGTTGGGCAGGAAACTGTAAGACCCTCCGAGAAATTGGGCTGGACTCTCAGTAATCACTGTCCAAGGCCTGTTGTGATGAGTCAAGATGCAGCAGCTGAGTCAGTTCTTCACGTTGTTTCGTGCTCATGTAAATTCAGCTGTGGCGGACCATGTTCCTGCAGAAAAACACGCTTGAAGTGTTCTTCCATTTGCAATAACTGCAGTGGAGTCAACTGTGAAAACGTGCCAAAATTGTTATACGAAAGAAGTGAAGAAGAATTACATTTTATAAAAGTTATTGAGGAAACATATGTTGAAATTAACAGCCTGGAAGGGTCTGGGTCACTGTTGGAACAAAAGGTCAATCTGGAATCCATCAAATCTACTTACCCGATTCTACCACTCAAGGCATTTCTGGTGTTATCGAGGAACTTGGCCCATCAGTACATTGGAAGTGATTCACATGTCCAGCTCAAGTACGCTAAAGGTTGAAGTACACTGTCAGAAGTATTACGCATCCAGAAGAGATAATGACGTTAGCAAACGTCAGTGCCTCTGTTATTGTAATAAAGCTACCTATGTATCATTTGTAGTGCACGGTGTCTTTATACAAGTATAATTAGCTTCCTATTTCGGTTTCCATCTTTCATCTAATAATAGTTTGATCTTCTGTCTCTGGTTATTTAACATATAGCAAAATGAGTAAATGATATGGACATATGAAAGTGCATGAATCAGGGATGAAATGCCCTTAACCTTAATTTCGACTAGTAATGTACGAACCTTAATAGATGGATGCCCAGGAAGCACCTGACTGCAAACTAAGTAATTGAATACCGCAGAGTGAGATGTTCAGAAACGGAAATAAAAGTGCTCAAAAACTTGGTATGTTTTGATTTTGCAGAAAGCTAGAAAAATCATTGTTTTTTGACGAAGTGTAGCGCCCTTGGTACTGGGTGCAGGAAAAAGTTTTAGTAATCAAATTTGTAGAGAATTTTATGCTAGTTCAAAAAGGAAACAGACGTCAAAGCGCTAGGAGCACATGAAATAGATTAATTAAAAAACTAAAAAGTTTGTAATTTTTTTTAAGTTTATTGACAACAGAAAGCTTAGCCAATATAAATTTTGTTGGCAAAACTTGATTTTCCGAACTTTACAATCACATGAACCTGTTAAAAAAATAAAATCTTCCATCCCACCTTTTACAAGAACTATTCTTGTGTGTTGGGTTCCATTGGAAGGTGTGACAACGGGGAACCATTAAAATGTGGGTCACGCAGTTGTTTCATGGTTCAGCTCACCGCTTAACAGATACAGAAATTTTCTACGTTGTACAAGTGGACGAGTGTTTGGGATCCCCACCAGGACGCATTAAAGGAAGATATTGAAGCAATACAGAAGCAGGCTGCTGGATTTCTTGTCCGTAGGTTCGATCACCACGCAAGCATTAGGGAGATGCTTTGAGAATTCAAATGGGAATCCCTGCAGGGAATGTGACAGTCTTTTCGAGGAACAGCTGAGAAAATTCAGCATTTGAACCTGCCTGCAGAACGATTTCAGTGCTGTCACCTAACATTCCTCGAAAGGACCACGCCGATAAGAGAAATTAAGGATCGTACGGAAGCGTATATATGGCCGTTTTTCCCTCGCTCTATTTGCGAGTGCAACTGGCAAAGAAACTAGTAGTAGTGGTGCAACGTACCCTCCGCTACGCACTGCACAGTGGATTGCGGAGTATGTATGTATGTGTAGACGTTGATGTATAAGTTCAGATGACAGTAGACCATTGCTGCGGGGTGAACGCTCCGTACTCAGATTGAAGTTTCCCATTTGTGAAACTTTTCAGTGTCATAAACAGTTTCATTCGTTTGGTGAGAATATTCAACTGTACGTACTCGTGTTTCAGTAATTTAATTCTATCGCCATCGCTAAGGAGCTGGTAGCCACCTATAGTTTTCTCCGTTCGCAACGAAGTCGCAGCCATTCCAAGAACGGAACAAGACTTCATAGCCCCACAAGAGGACTTCGCTACATATCGACACCGTCAACTGCGTTTGCACGAAGATGAATACTTACCGTCGCTCATTCCGTAGTCATAGTTACATCGCCATCGCCATTTTCTCTACCCGTGCACTGCAGTGTGCCGGTCACCGTTACTCTACCTTTCTGCTCTTATCAGTGGATCTCCCGTGCACCATTACCGTTTACGTATACTATTCAATCATCGACGCCCACTGTCTGTACAAGCGAGGTCATCATACCACATACCTCGTCCTCTTCTTTGTAACAGCTCGCAGATCCACTATCAGCAATCCTTCAACAAGACCAAACCACGTAATTCCCTCACCATCTCCCAGACTGGCCGTTTACCCAGCATCAGAACTTTCACAACTGCACTCTTCGTTTCGTTGCCTCTACACCAACATAGACGGCAGCACCAGAAAGGGGACAAGCAGTCTTAAACGCATCATCAGTTACAGAAAGACAAATTACAAAGCTGCCAGTCTGAACAACAACAGTAAGTGCTCGGTTAGCAGTTTCTGTAGGAAGTTCCATCAGCATTGAACTGTATAGCAGCCACTTTCAGCACTCACACATGCTCCTATCCACAACCACATAATAACCCATACGCACGGTGTCCATGAAGTCCTACCATTTCCAAAAATCATACCTTAGAAACTATTAGAGACAAATAATCGTTGTTTGTTGTAAAATGTTAAGCAGATCTTAAAGTACAGGGTGATTCAAAAAGAATACCACAACTTTAAAAATGTGTATTTAATGAAAGAAACATAATATAACCTTCTGTTATACATCATTACAAAGAGTATTTAAAAAGGTTTTTTTTTCACTCAAAAACAAGTTCAGAGATGTTCAATATGGGCCCCTCCAGACATACGAGCAATATCAACCCGATACTCCAACTCGTTCCACACTCTCTGTAACATATCAGGCGTAAGAGTTTGGATAGCTGCTGTTATTTCTCGTTTCAAATCATCAATGGTGGCTGGAAGAGGTGGCCGAAACACCATATCCTTAACATACCCCCATAAGAAAAAATCGCAGGGGGTTAGATCAGGGCTTCTTGGAGGCCAGTGATGAAGTGCTCTGTCACGGGCTGCCTGGCGACCGATCCATCGCCTCGGGTAGTTGACGTTCAGGTAGTTACGGACAGATAAGTGCCAATGTGGTGGCGCTCCATCCTGCTGAAATATGAATTGTTGTGCTTCTTGTTCGAGCTGAGGGAACAGCCAATTCTCTAACATCTCCAGATACTGTAGTCCAGTTACAGTAGCACCTTCGAAGAAAAAGGGACCAAAAACTTTATTGGCTGAAATGGCACAGAAAACGTTCACCTTAGGCGAGTCACGTTCATACTGAGTTGTTTCCCGCGGATTCTCAGTGCCCCATATACAGACATTGTGACGGTTGACTTTCCCGTTAGTGTGGAAAGTTGCTTCATCACTAAACACAATCTTAGAAACGAAAGATTCATCTGTTTCCATCTGAGCAAGGATAAAATCACAAAAATCGGTTCTTTTAATCTTATCAGCTGCAGACAGTGCTTGAACCAATTTCAGACGATAAGGTTTCATAACTAACCGTTTTCGTAGGACTCTCCATACAGTTGATTGTGGAATTTGCAGCTCTCTACTAGCTCTGCTAGTCGATTTTCCTGGGCTGCGAACAAATGCTTGCTGGATGCGTGCTACATTTTCATCACTCGTTCTCGGCCGTCCAGAACTTTTCCCTTTGCACAAACACCCATTCTCTGTAAACTGTTTATACCAACGTTTAATACACCACCTATCAGGAGGTTTAACACCATACTTCGTTCGAAATGCACGCTGAACAACTGTCGTCGATTCACTTCTGCCGTACTCAATAACACAAAAAGCTTTCTGTTGAGCGGTCGCCATCTTAGCATCAACTGACGCTGACGCCTAGTCAACAGCGCCTCAAGCGAACAAATGTACAACTAAATGAAACTTTATAGCTCCCTTAATTCGCCGACAGATAGTGCTTAGCTCTGCCTTTTGTCGTTGCCGAGTTTTAAATTCCTAAAGTTGTGGTATTCTTTTTGAATCACCCTGTATTTTTCTGCTGTGCTAGAATTTTAACGTGCGCTCCATTCATTGCTGTAGAAGATCAGTGCTTTACACACATTTTACTAACGCGCGAGTCGGTATTATAGCATCAACACTTCTGATTGCTTCACTTATTCATGCATGATAGCAGTATCATTGACTAGTGTTTTATGCTCGCGGTCTTTGACGTAATACCACAAAAATAAATCTTATGGCGTGACATCGAGAGAGCACGGAAGGCCATGCGATGGGGCTATCACGGTACTTCCACCTCTTAGGGAGGCTTTCATTTAGCACATTCTGCGCGTTCAGACTCCGATATGGTGTACATCATCAAGCTTGACGACGATGGACGGTTGCAGCTCTTTGGTCTTAAGTACACAGGAACTGTTCGAGTATGTCCAGAAAAACAATTCCCGTTATAGTTCTCACTCCGAGAAAAAAAAGGCGTGTCAACCTAATGTACATTAAGCGGCACCAAACAGTAAGATTCGAGCTATCACGCGTGTGTTCACGTGCGCTGTGCTAGTGTTAGGAGCCCCAGATGCTAATGTTGTGGCGATTCACATACGAAAAAATGTGGATCATTGGTTCATCTGAAACCAGGCCTCTTACCAGGAAGTGATTGTCAGCAGCTATGGAGGCCAGTATGGAACACACGAAGGCATACCGCAGAGAACAATCGTTTGACCGCAGTGCTTGGACCATTTGAATTTGTACTGTAACAAATTATGGACAGTTGATGCCTGCATAGCTGGGTGGTAAAGTGCTCGCCTTCCATGCAAGCGGGCCCAGGTTCGATTCCCGTCCGGGTTGGAGGTTTTCTGCGCTCGTGGACTGGGTGTTGTGTTGTCCTCATCATCATTTCATCCTCCTCACCAGCGCGCAAGTCGCCCAATGTGGCGTCGAATGAAGTAAGAGTTGCTCTTGGCGGCCGAACTTCCCCGAATAGAGGCCTCCCGGCCAACGATGCCATACGCTCATTTCCATAACGACAGGTGATCTCCCTTTCTGCATTTCGCGTGGGTGAGCCAGACGCGACCACAAAAACATTTCGACTAGTGATGGCCGGCCGGTGTGGCCGAGCAGTTCTAGGTGCTTCAGTCTGGAACCGCGAGACCGCTACGGCCGCAGGTTCGAATCCTTCCTCGGGCATGGATGTGTGTGATGTCCTTAGGTTAGTTAGGTATAAGCAGTTCTAAGTTCTAGGTGACGGACGATCTCAGATGTTAAGTCCCATAGTGCTCAGAGCCATTTGAACCATTTTTTTCGACTAGTGATGTCCGACGAAATCATTTTTGGGACTTCGTTGAAATACTGCTTGCACTCTGTGATCACGTGTTGAGACACAGAGGGATGTCCACTTCGAGAAAGCTCTTTAACATTGCATATATCTTTCAAGTTTTTGAACATCTCATAATGCTTGTTTATGCCGGTGGAGCCCTGCAATACTGGTGCCAACAATTCTGCAGTACCTTGTCAGAGATATGGACTCTGCGTACCACGTGATACATTGCGCCTTCTCCTTGTCTGTCGCCATTTTGATGCACTACAAGGCAATTCTGCAACAAATGAAAAAAAAACATTTTTGAGATTTTCTAAATGTTTTACAACAAACCACTATTTGTATTTCTAATAATTTCCAAGTTATAATTTTTTTTATTATTAGGAGGCGTTATTGGCATTCTTACTGTGAATGACACTAAAATACACACATCAAAAAATTTTTTGCATCACCTCGGTTCCGAGACTTCCGCAACCTGTACAGAAAATTGGAATAGAGATCAACATAAAGATCATTCTCGCCCTTTCTATTGCTCATGAATACCACAGGTTGCATGTCGTACTACCATACAGCGAGACCTTCAGAGGTAGTGGTCTAGATTGCTGTACACACCGGTACCTCTAATACCCATTAGCACGTCCTCTTGCATCGATGCACGCATGCATTCGTCGTGGCATACTACCCACAAGTGCATCAAGGCACGGTTGGTCCAGATTGTCCCACTCCTCAACAGGGATTCGGCGTAGATCCGTCAGAGTGGTTGGTGGGTCACGTCGTCCATAAACAGCCCTTTTCAATTTATCCCAAGCACGTTCGATAGCGTTCATGTCTGGAGAACATACTGGCCACTCTGGTCGATCGATGACGTTATCTCGAAGGAAGTCATTCACAAGATGTGCACGATAGGGGCACGAGTTGTAGTCCATGGAGACGAATGGCTCGCCATTATGCTGCCGATATGGTTGCACTGTCGGTCAGAGAATAGCATTCACGTATCGTACAACGGGTATGGCGCCTTCCACGACCACCAGCGGAGTACGTCTGCCACACATAATGCCACCCCAAAACAGCAGGAACCTCCTCCACCATACTGCACTCGCTGGACAGTGTGTCTAAGGCGTTCAGCCTGGCGGGGTTGCCTCCAAACACGTCTTCGACTATTGTCTGGTTGAAGGCATATGCGACACTCATCGATGAAGAGAACGTGATGCCAATCCTGAGGGTCCATTCGGCATGTTGTTGGGCCCGTCTGTACCGCGCTGCATGGTGTCGTGGTTGCAAAGATGGACCTCGCCGTGGACGTCGAGAGTGAAGTTGCGCATCATACAGCCTAAAGCGCACTGTTTGAGCCGTAACGAGACGTCCTGTGGATGCAGTAAAAGAATTATTCAATATGGTAGCGATGCTGTCAGGGTCTCTTCGGGCCATAATCCGTAGGTAGCGGTCATCCATTGCACTAGTAGCCCTTGGGCGGCCTGAGCGAGGCATGTCATCGACAGTTCCTGTCTCTCTGTATCTCCTACATATCCGACCAACATTGCTTTGGTTCACTCCGAGACGCCTGGTCATTTCCCTTGTTGAGAGCCCTTCGTGGCACAAAGTGACAATGTGGACGTGATCGAACCGCGGTATTGACCGTCTAGGCATGGTTGAACTACAGACAACACGAGCCGTGTACCTCCTTCCTGGTGGAATGACTGGATCTGATCGGCTGTCTGACCCCTCCGTCTAATAGGCGCTGCTCATGCATGGTTGTTTAATATTTGGGCATGTTTAGTGACATATCTGAACAAAGGGACTGTGTCTGTGATACAATAGCCACAGTTAACGTCTGTCTTCAGGAGTTCTGGGAACCGGGGGGATGCAAAACTTTTTTTTGATGTGTATATGTTAGAAGCCTCAGATTACCGACCAAATTCCAATCCTTGACTACAAGAAAGCACAGATCATTTCAGAATCGAATCCATGGATGACAATTCCACAATAATCTTTCCCATTCCGTCACATAGATTGCGACCACATCCTCGGTATCTTCATTACAGAAACTTCTAGTTTGAAATAACGAAGTAGACCATAAACCTAAATATCACTCGACTCACACCAAGAAAAGATTCACATACAATGAGATCAATTGTTGAGATCATTTCCTTAAGTAGTCTCAATCCGAAGGCACCTTTACAGCTTCGCTATCCAATATCCTACATAGCATATGTAAAGCCCTTCACAAAAGAAATGACGCAGGTCAAATCTACCTCGTCCGTGTTTTCTAAAAATCCTCATTCGTAACTTCCTCCTTCTCAACAGCACACTCATACACCACATGAAACCTAGAAGTTGATCCTTCTAAAACTGTCTAAAGCCTTCTGATCCTCAAACACTAATACCATCGTCACGAAAACTGCAAAAAATTGGCCACCGACCCCTTCTGTAAGGAACTTCATAACCTTAATCATTGCGCTAAACTTCTGTGCTCTCCCATAGGCAACACCCGCAATCAGTTCCAATCTACGTAATACCGGAAATTAAAACTCAAACCATCACTTCTTAATCTTGGACTCACAGTCCCAGTAAGCCCAGCTGATGCTTCTTCCAGGACAATCAGTTTCTTCTCAACGGTCCTCAGTGCAAGACATAACTCACTTCCTTTCACCGTCCAAAAAGTCTGTTCCCTCTAGCATTTTCGATCTGAAGCAATTTCGCTAGCAGCCCCACGTTCGATCTTAAGGTCTGCGCAAATACGCATAAAATGAAATTCTTTTCAGACTCACAGAAGTGCCAATAGTCTATATCCATTTACACCATCCTCTTCTCTTTAGGTGCTTTGTTAACCTAATTAGCATCAAACACATGTTTCTTCCAGCTGCTTCCTTCCTGCTCCTTACTCCTGCACACCCTTATCTATCCAGCCACTGATTATTCTCGTTATCTCACTCCACTTGGAGCGGTTGGTACCGTTCTTGCTCTTACAACGTCACCACAACAACCGTTTGCAAACAGTATCCGCCCAACAACATTAGCAGCAACAGGAATTAAGTAAGCATCCCACACATCTGAAGCTCCACCAGCATTATCTGAAGTATCAGCACTATTGCAACGATGTGGTGTATCAGTGACTGGAAATGATAAAATCAAAGACAATGATGTAAATTTATCAAACTGCACGTCACAAACACTAATTTCCACAAATATTTAAAGTCACTTAAGTTGGTTCAGATAGGTGTTCACTATTCAGCAATACATATTTTCAATAACAAGCGAGTAGCCACAAAAAGTTTAACTAATAATAAAGTTCAGCTTGAGAAGAGTGTAAAGGATTTATTGGTGGCCAGCTCCTTCTTCTCTATTGATAAATTTCTTTGCAGAACTGATTAATGTGTGAGTGTGTTAATAATATTTCATAACGTGAATATTTCCACAAACTGACGTTTGTATAAATTTTATGCGATCATTTTAAAGAAGTTCTGTAAAATGTTTTGTATTTCATTTTTTTATTTGACGATGCGTGGCTACGATAGCCTAAGAATCATCATAGGCACCTATTTTTATTGAAGATTTAATATTTGGTGACAAGTATTATGTCCTTTTAAAAGCAAATATGTACAAGAGTTATTTTTGATCGATTCTACGTCCACAAGGACAATTACATTTGAGATCTGTGGAAGGTATATTACCAAATCATACATGTTCCACATCTCAGAATATCTCTTCACTATGGATCAACTGGAACGAAAAGTACATCTAATCTGTTAAATATCATAATTTGTTTACTTCCTTAATTCTGAAATGTCTTCACAAAATATACACCTAAATCTCAATAGCAGAGATAGCGGCTTACAACCTGCTTCAAACGATGAATAAATTACGAATGAGAGGGGCGAGGAATGGTTGTATCGATGTGCAGGACGAGGGAATGTGCTACTGGGGGTATGGCTGGACTCCATAGTGATAATAACCAATGTTACTTGCGAACCTAAATTTGAGAAGAAATTAACTCGATACACAGAAAAGGTATTTTGACTTGTGTGCTCATTAGTGAAAAGGCGAATCTATTCGTATAGAGAAGGTACTGCATGTTTCAGCATTACAGCTATATAATATTCAAGCATCCAAAGAAATAGATGCTGAGAGAAGAAAAAAGCTGGACTGTGAGCACAAATAAGCAAATGGTCTAACTCAAAATATTAGTGCGGCAATAATTTTGTAGGGCAGAACAATTTCTAACATTCTGTGTGGTGTCTGTTTGTTCTAAGTCGTGTCTTCCTACCACTTTCGCGCAACGACGCTCTGAGCGTGTTTTTTAGGGAATTGACTAGTTTGAACCTGGGACCTATTGCTGGTAAGGAAACGCCAGACCACACATGTCATGTAGAGTTTAGAGGAGTTCAGTGAGACTAGCGATGATATAATCAAATACTTAATGATTTCAGCGTCAGTTCCACTGCACTCCCTGTAAAAGAATCTTAATACTAACTAAATTTAGTGGAAGGGGTTCAAGGCTTTCCTATTTTAAGTTAGCTGGTAAAATCACGTCGAAAAAGCATTTAAGTTTACCATTGGAAATTTTATTCTACTCACAAAACATTGTTTATAAATTGTACTATTGATAAAACGAAATATTTTAATACAGGCTGATAAAAACCAACTGTGTTCAACAAAAATTTGAACGAATATTTCCTGAATGGGTTGCCAAGTTTTACAATGGATCGAAGGATGACCTATGCCATATCACATCTGTAATTTAGGTTTAAATTAAGTTTCATAAAAGAGAAAACTATCAAAAATGATCTACAGAGACTCTCAATTATCTTTAATTACTTACTTAACTTGTCATAAATTACAGTGGCTGATGTGGCTTCTCAGTAATTATATAACAGAAAAATCATCGCATTTAAGATTTTAACTTCTAGTAGCAAATGTGAATGCCATGAGCTTTAATTGACGATTGACATTAGTATTATGCAAAAATGAGATGTAACAGATGAGACTTGTGCAGTTCTGAGTGAAGCCTTATGTGGCATCACGTGCGTTCATCACCTTGTTGTTGGTTAGGCAGCGTCAGGGGGCGGCGGGCGGCGTAGCTCCACACATCTCGCCGTCTCGGAAGCAACTCCCACCTAACTTCTCCTTACTACAACTTACCGAAGTTGGTTTAAAAAAAGCTATCTGGCTGTGTTTTCAACTGACCAATCAGGGGCCGGCCGGTGTGGCCGTGCGGTTAAAGGCACTTCAGTCTGGAACCGCGTGACCGCTACTGTCGCAGGTTCGAATCCTGCCTCGGGCATGGATGTGTGTGATGTCCTTAGGTTAGTTAGGTTTAATTAGTTCTAAGTTCTAGGCGTCTGATGACCTCAGAAGTTGAGTCGCATAGTGCTCAGAGCCATTTGAACCATTTTGAACCAATCAGGGTCTCAATGTTAACTATAAGCTCTGCCTACAAAAATTCTGTCTATCCAATGAGAAACGTTATACTTTTTGTGGTGGGGCAATGTTTTTAACGTTTGAAACGTAACAGAGACGAGTTTGGTCTCACGCTAATACTTTCAGCTGGTGTGGTCCGTTCAGTGTTATCGTAAGATCTATACTGTTCTTCTGGAGGGCTGGGGGGTGGCCCTAGCAGTCAGCTGACGATGTGGGTGTCCATCCGTCCCTTATCGTAGGGCCTTCTAGCTTAACACGGTTCTGCTCTCGGCTTCTGTTCTCGTTTCTTCCCTCGGAACTGCTTCTGTTTCACGGTGGGAAGGTATGACATGCATTTAGGCGTTCTTGTGTTAGTCTGTGGTATTCCATTTGCTCATTCGTTGATCATATTACTTTGGTTAATTTAATGTCAGGATTTATTCAGAGCTATGTGACATACTGCTGGATTTGCTATCATGTCAGGGTTTACATCGAACGTGTTGTATTTGTCTGATACCTTACATATCACCACCCTTCGAACTTAATTTTTGCACTGAAGTTAGGCAATGATTGAATCGTTGTCTAAGTCAGTCAAAAATTATTCCTTTATCTAAGTTTTGTTGCCTACTGTTCAGCCACGTTATTCTAGTTCTATGCTAGCTTGTATTACTAATTTATATTTTTATATTCTTCAACATTATTCTCAAAAGTATGTTTATATTGACAAGAGAAGAATATTTTTATGCTATTATCATTATTAATTTTTAATTATTTTCTTTCTGTGAAGTTTGTTTTTTAATAAGTTTGTAATCGAAAGTGAGGTGTCTTTCACATCGATTTTCTTAGAAATATTTTTTTTATAAGTGTAGTAATTAAGTAAAATCTATTCCTAACACATTTTCTAAATATCATGTACAAGTAAAATGTTTTTGTTTCTAGACACTCATTTCAACATTGTTACACTAACAAATAAGAATTATTTCCAAGAATTGCTTTGACAAAGAAATATACATACACAAGTATTGAGATATTATCCTAACAAATGGTACAAATGTTAGAAAAAGGGAAAACATCCAACAAGATAATTTTTTATTCTTTGTTTTTGTAAGGAGAAAATAAGTAAAATATTGTTATTCTTTTATTTTTATGAGGAGAAAATAAGTGGCATACAGTTTTAGTGTTTATTATGCCTTACTTTTGTTCTTTATATACTGTCTATTTCAGAACTAATGACTTATTTTTATCGATAGTCTATTTTTTACTTAAGTCCATAGTCAATGACTGTTATTTTGCAGTTTACTAGCTGTCTGGTGTGCTTAACTTATTTAGTTTTTCACACATTTCTTTTGCACAATTCCTACATCACATAATTTGATTTCATGCATTCACACAATCCTATGAATGTTTAAGCATGAGGTTGGCGAATGTTTTTGCACGAAGATGATGGACTTGAGTGAGAAGGATGTGGGCAAGTATTTGATGTACAGCTTCGTTCGTCGTTCCTTGTTGGTTCTGCAACTGTGTGTTGCTATTGTGGAGGTCCCATAATGGAATGGAGCTAAGAGTGCAGAATTTCGTGGTTTACTGGCTTTGTATATGTGAAAGTCATCGTTATGTGTCGCTGAAAGCGGTCGTTTTTCGTTGTAATACTTCGCAGACGACTTGTTTACAATAGGATAGGGATTTGGGAAGGTATGTCGTCTAGTCTTCACCCATATTCTTTCTTGGTATCAATCTTGCAAATCTTCAACTTCTGTTCTTTCTGCTTTTTCTCTGCTTCTTACTTGATTCTTGGTTCTTCTCTGGGCAGGATATGGGAATATTTATTGATAACTAGTCGCTTTGAAGTTCTCGTCTTAGTAGCAGTTTGATAAATTGTTTGGACCTGTCAGTTCTACTTTGTGGAAGTTTTCTTCAGTTTCGTGCATCATCGTGCTGTTTAATAGCATTAGTGTGACTTTTACACATATTTTTTGCCAGAGGTGGCTTGCCCAAGCGGTCTTCTTGTCAGGCCGTTTTTTGCTCGCTCCGCTGAGTCAGTGCGTCCCGGGGTTTATGAGCGGCGAAAGTCCTGTGGTTGCTTGTCTGTCCTTGCATAGGTCCCTTTTAGCAGTAGATTTACTGCCGACTTTGGGTACAAGTGCCCTTTGTTGGTCTCGCTGTCCTTTCCCTTCTCTTGATGCTTCTGCCTTGTAGGAATCGTGTCTTGCTAATTACATCCTCTTTTTTCTTGAAAATTCTCTCATTGCAACTTGTGGGTCGTTGCATTTGCTTCTTGCTGGAGCTTTTACAATGCTTCTTACAAAAAGTTTTACTTATAATCATCTAACATACATCTAGTGCCTACATTGGTTTACGCCTTTTTAAAAAGCTTTTCAAATTTCGGCGCCCTTTTCATGTTACAATTCTAAGATATTTTGTGTCTTAACTTCTACAAGAATCTTCAAATTCGTTTTTTATTTTTATGTAGTGTCGTGGTGAATAGTATTTTAGTATTTCATGCTGTTAGACTATCTACGATTTATCCCTTCACCTTAATCTATGCTACTATTGGTGTTATTTTTGTTTTTGTTTTTATTGAAACTAATTTCTTTTCCTCACCTTCCTCTCTATTCATTCTTCTTTCTCCTGAAGATCTTATCTGCAACATAAACTTGAAATATTTTGCTAATTGTTTACTTGAACTTCTTGAAATTTTTTGTCAATTTCTTTATGGACTTCTAACATGAGTTGAGGCGATTCCCCCTTTTGTGCATACCATTCTAATTCTTCATCCTCTTTATCTCGCATCATTCTTAATTGTTTGTTTATAACTGGTATTTCTTCTAATTTTAACTTTTGCTCAAAGAGAAGTGTGACATTCCCGAGTATTACGCTACCTTTCCCCATATCTATTATCGCTCATCTCTCATCTAAAAAATCAGCACCTATAATCAAATCTACTGTTAGTTTGGGTATAATCATGAAGTTGGCTTCGATCTTTTGACCTTGGCACGAAAGAGTTAACCTTGTTTGTCTCGTAACTTCCGCAGCATTGTTTCTAATAGGACCTATTACTTTAATCTTACATGTTTTCAGAACTGGCAATTCCTCATTGGCATTACATTGCATGAATAAATTTTCTGAGATCGCGGTCAGTTCACTTCCGCTATCAATTGCAATATTGACTGGGATATGCTTTACCATGGCCTTCACAATTGGTTGAATTTGAAAGGATTGGTTCTGTTCTTCTTCCTCTTGCATCAATGAATCCTCCACTGAATCATACATGAGTCTTTTCAGGAATTTCCCTTGTGAATTCGAATTTTCTGTAGGATAAGCTTCGACTGCTACTTCTCTCTCTTTTATTTTCTCTTTCTATTTCTTCCTTCATTTACGCTTTCTTCAACATCCTCTACTTTTTCCTCATCCTCGTCTATCTTCTCCTTCTTCATCGCTACTTCCACATAATCTCATTTAAATGCTCTAATTATCGCTTCATAACTTCCTTCATTATATACATTGGGTTGTGTGCTCAATAGTAACTTATTTTCAACTTCTGTCGACTGCACATTATCCTCATTGAACTCGCTTTCTCTGGTTTCTGTCTCAAATAGCTCTGCAATACTCATTACTTCGTCCTTTCCTCCTACAGTTGTTGTGCATGCCCCTGGTAATTCATCTTCCTCGTCAGTATTCTCCCAATTAATTTCGTCCCAACACGATATTGTTATTTTCCTGTCTTTGTTTTCATCTGGTCCCTGTGATTTTGTTTCTTCCTTCTTCTCTTCTCTGTTCAAGGTGCTGCAATTATCCTGGGTCGGTGCGTCATTCTCTTTGGCATGGGCGCTTAGCTGTCAATTCGAACGTTTTTCGGGGTTTGGTGGTCTTACCTCCACCTCTTCTATCTATATTCTCTTTTCTTGCTCCGCTTGTTGATATTGATTTCTTTGTTGATAATTTGTCGGGCTATGGTTCTCCAGTACCCGTTCCGGTTGTCATTGTTCCCTCTGTAATAGTTGTTGCCGTTCCTGGGTGAATTATAGTTATTGCCGTATTCTCTTCTAAATCCATAACCGTTTTTTTGTTGAAATCTGTTGTCGTTTCTTGGTGCGAAGTTATCACGTGGTTCGTAATTATTGTTTCTTCGTACTCTGTCTTGTGGGTTACACTGCTTTTTGCTTTCGTTTTCACGTGCGCTTCGTCTTTTTATTGCGTCATCTTCCGAAAATATAAACTCTAGTTCACTTAGAATTCCTTTAAATGCTTCGACGTCATTGACTCCGCGACCTACTAATGATTGCTGGTATTTCAATGGTAACTTCATCGCGCATAATTTAATCAACTCTCCGTCACTGTATGGTACATCTAAGCATTTATTTTTCTTTGCCATTACTTCGAAAAATTTCACGGGACTCTTCTCTCCTGAATTTTCAAAATATTGGTTCTGTAATAATTCGTACTTCACTCTGTTCTGTGCTTCGCTGGACCAATATCGTGAGAGAAACTTCTCTCTGAAATCTTCGTACGATCGGCATGTCGCTGCAACATTCTGCATGGTTTCTGCGACTGTTCCTGACATGTGTGCACATATACAGTCTAATTTGTGTGCTGGAGTCCAGTGTTCTGGTAATCCTACTCGGAATTGATCAATAAAAGTTCGTGGATGTAATGAGTTTCCGTCTCGAAAGTGTTGACATTTTCTAACTGTGAGGAAATAATCGTTGTCGTACTTCGTCATAGTTCCATATGAAATTCGCGATTCTTCGCCACTTCTGTTTCTGATCATTTCTCCCGTCGTTCTTTCCGGTTGTGGTAGATCCATTCGATATTGTCCACTGTAACTTTCGCGTACCCTTGCTTAGTATCGTTGGAGTGGTACGCAATAATTTTCTTCCATCGGTTGTGAACGTGTAGCTGAATGCATTGCACTGTACTCTTCGCGACCTGGCTTTCCTTTGTCACGTATTGGTTCGGTATCTTGTCTGGCTAATCTTGCCGCTTCATTGCACGATCCAGACCGTCTTAAAACATACATTTGTGGTTCTGCACGTGTTTGTGGTGCCGTTTGTTTATCAAGAATTTCGAAACGTGTTTGTTGCTGTGCAGGCTGTCTGATTTCACGTATGTTACTTTCCGCCTGTGATTGTAATCGCAAATGCGTAATACCTTCGTTTTTCCGGTGTTGTTTCAGATACGGATGTGGTTGCAGACTCAGTGCTTGTTCGATCCTGTTCACTACGCTCTTCAATAGTTTGCAACAACTCTGTTCGCAATTTCTGAAATTGTTGCTTCGTCTGCGCTTCTATTTTGACTATGCGATTATCATATCTTTTCAGCGCTGCTTTTGTGATACGTTTGTGTAACACACTGTTTTCAACAATTTCACGCGCTGTACCTGCTGCTTGTCGAGTAATTACGTTTATCTGTTTCTGTAGTTTCTTGACTTCTCCCTAGGTGTTGTTACGTAAGGTTTTGATCTCGTCCTGAATGTCATTACGCAATGTTTGTACGTCCGCTTGTACCTCGTCAATGTCTGTTCTCAATTGATTGTGACCTGTTATTAAGTTTCCTATTACTTCTCGAGATTCTTTTGCCTCGTCTTCAATATGACTTAGGTGTAACTGAATTTTTTTGTTTTGTTCTTTAATCTCACGCATTTGTCTCGTGATTTCTGCCATTTTTTTCGTCGTTTCTGCATTCTGAATTTTAATTTGGTTCGCAATTTCTTTATTTTGTCTAGTCATGGTTTCCGTCATTTTTTGTAATAATTGTGCGAGATTGGTGGGTCCTATTGCGTTTTCTTCCGACGTCCTGTGCTCTGTACTTTCGCCCAAGTGTTGGTTTTCAACCGATTGCATTGAACTGTGCCGTGACACGTTTCTGCTTGAATTCCTTGTACTCTGTGGTGAGGGAGCTCTGATTACTTGTACTATGGGTTCTACGTGTTCAGGACGCAAGTAAGATTCCTCATCGACTGTCTCTCTCTACTTTCCTGCTCCTCTGTCGTATGCTGACTTACGTTTTCTATTCCTTGACGTACCTTATCCTCGTTATGGTGCGTTATCTGTCCTATTTCTCGCGATACTGCATCGTTTGTTGTACTGTAATTGCTAATCTTTCCGAATCCCTTATTTTCTATTTTAAAAGCAATTCACGCGCACTACTTCACGTCAACATGCGCTCATACGATCTCACGCGTTTCATAAACTTTTTGTTCACACGACTTGACACTTATTATACCCAAGACTGACAATCCATTCACTTACTTGGTGGGTCAGAACCAACTTCTCAACGATGTATCCGCCACCTGTGCGCTTGCATTGGAGAGAAAACTTAATTCTAACAATATTAAAATTCGTAACTTAATTATGCTATTGTCTCTGCTAGAATGTCTCACTTCCTATTGGATACTTTCTTACTATCTATCACTGCAGCTACTGTTTTCAACTATTTATGCCTTTGAAAAAAAATTTTTATTACAAAAATTTTTTAACAGGATATTTTTCTGATCTAGATGGGCATGTGGTCGACCTTCAATCATGGTATTTTACCATCCTGGCAGGGTCGCCATTCTCTAACATTCTGCATGGTGTCTGTTTGTTCTAAGTTGTGTCTCCCTACCACTTTTGCACAATGACGCTCTGAGCGTGTTTTTTAGGGAACTGACTAGTTAAAACCTGGGACCTGTTGCTGGTAAGGAGACGCCAGACCTTACATGACATATAGAGTTCAGAAGAGTTCAGTGAGACTAGCGATGATATAATCAAATACTTAATGATTTCAGCGCCAGCTCCACTGCACTCCCTGTAAAAGAATCTTAATACTAACTAAATTTAGTGGAAGGGGTTCAAGGCCTTCCTATTTTAAGTTAGCTGGCAAAATAACGTCGAAAAAGCAGTTAAGTTTACCATTGGAAATTTTATTCTACTCAGAAAACATTGTTTATAAATTGCACTATTGATAAAAGGAAATATTTTAATACAGGATGATAAAAGCCAACTGCGTTCAACAAAAATGTGAACGAATATTCCCAGAATGGGTTGCCAAGTTCTACAATGGATCGAAGGATGACCTATGCCATATCACATCTATAATTTAGGTTTAAATTAAGTTTCATAAAAGAGAAAACTATCAATATGGTCTACAGAGACTCTCAATTATCTTTAATTACTTATTTAACTTGTCATAAATTACAGTGGCTGATGTGGCTTATCAATAATTATATAACAGAAAAATCATCACATTTCAGATTTTAACTTCTAGTAGCAAATGTGAATGCCATGAGCTTTAATTGACGATCGACATTAGTATTATGCAAAAATGGGGTGTAACAGATGAGACTTCTGCAGTTCAGAGTGAAGCCTTGTGCGGCATCGCGTGCATTCATTACCTTGTTGTTTGTTAGGCAGCGTCAAGGGGCGGCGAGCGGCGCAGCTCCACACATCTCGCCATCTCGGAAGCAACTCCCACCTAACTTCTCCTTACTACAATCTACCGAAGTTGGTTTAAAAAAAGCTATCTGGCTGTGTTTTACAACTGACCAATCAGGGTCTCAATGTTAACCTTAAGCTCTGCCTACAAAAATTCTGTCTATCCAATGAGAAACGTTATACTTTTTGTGGTGGGGCAATGTTTTTAACGTTTGCAACGTAACAGAGACGCAAATAGTCTCACGCTAAAACTTTCAGCTGGTGTGGTCCTTTCAGTGTTATCGTAAGATCTATACTGTTCTTCTGGATGGCGCTATCTTTTAACATGGGCTGCTCTCGGCTTCTGTTCTCGTTTCTTCCCTCGGAACTGTGTCTGTTTCACGGTGGGAAGGTATGAGATGCATTTAGGCATTCTTGTGTTAGTCTGTGGTATTCCATTTGCTCACTCATTCTCGTATTACTTTGGTTAATTTAATGTCAGGATTTATTCGGAGCTATGTGACATACTGCCAGATTTGCTATCATGTCAGGGTGTACATGGAAGGTGTTGGATTTGTCTGACACCTTACAAATTTTATGAGAACAAGTGCCGATTTGTCGGGTCTACAATACATAAACTTCGAAATTTAACAAAATTATATTGTACGTGAGAAATATTTGAAGAAATAGACACTTGTTGATCGTTAATTTTCCAATAGGTTTTTACTTTTGAACATTATTGTGCTGTGAGATTTTTCACAATTTAGAGAGAAGCAGCTCAAACTCGATGAAATGAAAAACAAAAATAATTATAACCCACCGATTCTTCTTTGAAATCTAAATGCAGCAACTAACGTCATCGGTAAATTATAGTGTGGACAACATCTGCGAAACCCTCCTGAGTAAGTTTTCAGATTTACGTTGAAGATGGGGTGATAGCAGCGCTAGCCATTCTGCATTTTGCTGCAAAACTCTTTCACTAATGTCATGTAGTGCTACTGACTGACATTTACCTTCACAGTGTATTTTCAGAATTGTATAAAACCCACTTGCTGGGGCACAGTACGGTTACAGGAAGATTTCACTGAACAAAACTTACAGGGTGCATCTATTGCAAATTCACTCCAGCTCTGCTTAGAATTAAAACAGTACTGAAGTTTAATAGTTGGTAAATTCCTTACGACTTGTACGTCACTTGAAACAGTAAAAAAGTCTCTTTATTAGTTGACTTTCTGTGTACTCGGAGCCATCACGTTATTGTACTTGAAAATATTTTGAGCAGAACGAATAACTGTAGACTTACTCTAAATTAAAACCATCACTTGAATGAGGAGTGAACTAATTGATGTAATACACTTTAACGTTAAAAAGTGAGATAAATGTGCAAATTCAATAGAGATACAATGTGAAAGTAACTGAATAATAAAAATGTTAGTGTAAGTTGTTTTCAAACAATTGATTTTATTTGTTGTGTTGTAGTTTTTTTCTCATTTATGTACTACACTCCTGGAAATGGAAAAAAGAACACATTGACACCGGTGTGTCAGACCCACCATACTTGCTCCGGACACTGCGAGAGGGCTGTACAAGCAATGATCACAAGCACGGCACAGCGGACACACCAGGAACCGCGGTGTTGGCCGTCGAATGGCGCTAGCTGCGCAGCATTTGTGCACCGCCGCCGTCAGTGTCAGCCAGTTTCCCGTGGCATACGGAGCTCCATCGCAGTCTTTAACACTGGTAGCATGCCGCGACAGCGTGGACGTGAACCGTATGTGCAGTTGACGGACTTTGTGCGAGGGCGTATAGTGGGCATGCGGGAGGCTGGGTGGACGTACCGCCGAATTGCTCAACACGTGGAGCGTGAGGTCTCCACAGTACATCGATGTTGTCGCCAGTGATCGGCGGAAGGTGCACGTTCCCGTCGACCTGGGACCGGACCGCAGCGACGCACGGATGCACGCCAAGACCGTAGGATCCTACGCAGTGCCGTGGGGGACCGCACCGCCACTTCCCAGCAAATTAGGGACACTGTTGCTCCTGGGGTATCGGCGAGGACCATTCGCAACCGTCTCCATGAAGCTGGGCTACGGTCCTGCACACCGTTAGGCCGTCTTCCGCTCACGCCTCAACAAGTACACTCCTGGAAATTGAAATAAGAACACCGTGAATTCATTGTCCCAGGAAGGGGAAACTTTATTGACACATTCCTGGGGTCAGATACATCACATGATCACACTGACAGAACCACAGGCACATAGACACAGGCAACAGAGCATGCACAATGTCGGCACTAGTACAGTGTATATCCACCTTTCGCAGCAATGCAGGCTGCTATTCTCCCATGGAGACGATCGTAGAGATGATGGATGTAGTCCTGTGGAACGGCTTGCCATGCCATTTCCACCTGGCGCCTCAGTTGGACCAGCGTTCGTGCTGGACGTGCAGACCGCGTGAGACGACGCTTCATCCAGTCCCAAACATGCTCAATGGGGGACAGATCCGGAGATCTTGCTGGCCAGGGTAGTTGACTTACACCTTCTAGAGCACGTTGGGTGGCACGGGATACATGCGGACGTGCATTGTCCTGTTGGAACAGCAAGTTCCCTTGCCGGTCTAGGAATGGTAGAACGATGGGTTCGATGACGGTTTGGATGTACCGTGCACTATTCAGTGTCCCCTCGACGATCACCAGTGGTGTACGGCCAGTGTAGGAGATCGCTCCCCACACCATGATGCCGGGTGTTGGCCCTGTGTGCCTCGGTCGTATGCAGTCCTGATTGTGGCGCTCACCTGCACGGCGCCAAACACGCATACGACCATCATTGGCACCAAGGCAGAAGCGACTCTCATCGCTGAAGACGACACGTCTCCATTCGTCCCTCCATTCACGCCTGTCGCGACACCACTGGAGGCGGGCTGCACGATGTTGGGGCGTGAGCGGAAGACGGCCTAACGGTGTGCGGGACCGTAGCCCAGCTTCATGGAGACGGTTGCGAATGGTCCTCGCCGATACCCCAGGATTAACAGTGTCCCTAATTTTCTGGGAAGTGGCGGTGCGGTCCCCTACGGCACTGCGTAGGATCCTACGGTCTTGGCGTGCATCCGTGCGTCGCTGCGGTCCGGTCCCAGGTCGACGGGAACGTGCACCTTCCGCCGACCACTGGCGACAACATCGATGTACTGTGGAGACCTCACGCTCCACGTGTTGAGCAATTCGGCGGTACGTCCACCCGGCCTCCCGCATGCCCACTATACGCCCTCGCTCAAAGTCCGTCAACTGCACGTACGGTTCACGTCCACGCTGTCGCGGCATGCTACCAGTGTTAAAGACTGCGATTGAGCTCCGTATCCCACGGCAAACTGGCTGACACTGACGGCGGCGGTGCACAAATGCTGCGCATCTAGCGCCATTCGACGGCCAACACCGCGGTTCCTGGTGTGTCCGCTGTGCCGTGCGTGTGATCATTGCTTGTACAGCCCTCTCGCAGTGTCCGGAGCAAGTATGGTGGGTCTGACACACCGGTGTCAATGTGTTCTTTTTTCCGTTTCCAGGAGTGTATAAGAAATCTTTAAACAATCTGGCAATGGTGATTTCCACCACTGCCTAGATTCGAACCCGTTACGTCCAAGTCGAGAGCCAACACAAAGGTGTGCGCTAGTGATCTCGGCTACGTGGTCTGATGCCCTCTCTTCCACCTCGACACCGAACGGGATGCAACAGCAGTTTCAAGTCACTGGACTGGCGTTCGGCAGAACGGCGACTAAATTTTACCTCTCAGAAGGCGGCTTTAGTATTATGATCACAGTCTTAATTGAATGCTTACCCTGCATTGGAAAATTCAGAAGCTAAAATTACGAACAGATTCGAAATATTCTTATTAATGTAAACTAGTCTGGTGGAAACATGACAGCCTCTATACCACACTTAAACTAGCTTTGTACTGCTTACAGTTATAAAAGGTTAGTTTAACGTTTCATGAATGGTATGCACTTTGTCTTTAAAAGTGCTGGAGAATCAACACATACAAAGAAAATTCCTTAAAGCCGTATTTAATGAATGTAATATTGAGCGTAGGCCTAAGGAATTGTCAGGCACCTGCTATGTAGTTTCGGGGACTCATCAAGTACTGCAGAGCGTCTTGCAGAAGGTGAGATTAACAGTAAACGGACGTGGTTCAAGATACAGCACCGTAAGTTCCTAGAAGTTCAGGCCATACGCAGTTGAGAAACTAATTAAGCTTTAATGGAGGACATAGCCGCAAAGTGCTTCTCGTTAGCTACCCTACAAAGCGCGATCATGCATCGTTCCTTGTATGGCTTCACCGCTCGATGGATTCATAGCTTTACGTCGCGATGCTATAACCAACGATGAACTATGTGCAGCGTTTTTTTTATTTACCAGAGAAATATATAATTTAAAAAAAAATGGTTCAAATGGCTCTGAACACTATGGGACTTAACTTCTTATGTCATCAGTCCCCTAGAACTACTTAAACATAACAAACCTAAGGACATCACACACATCCATGCCCGAGGCAGGATTCGAACCTGCGACCGTATCGGTCGCTCGGTTCCGGACTGTAACGCCTAGAACCGCACGGCCAGTCCGACCGGCTTTTAAAAACAACTCCCCAAAAAACTACAGAACATAGTTGCACTTGTGTACTAAAAAAGTGAGTCTTTATTTGTAAGCCAAGGTGTCACTCTCTAACTCAGTAATTTTAGGTCCCTATACATTTATATTGTAAGGAATTAACTTTTCTTTTGCACATATGAGACGTTTTGATACCAATATTCAGGAAAGCTGTTACCGATAAATAGCTGTTCTGATAACCGCAGCTTATTTGCTTTATAGGGTACTACTGGAAGCAATGAGAGCTTGCTTCATCGAATATTAGAATGAACTAATCTGGTCGAGTGTAGAGTTAGCTATAAGTCAACTTATAAACTGAACTATACTGCAGATTTTCTCATGTCCACAAAGGTACTCTGCAGAATGGTCAAGGAAAGAATAAATGGAAAATACAAACTAAAAGTAGGGGAATGATGACACAACTTAACACTTCACGGAGTAATGGTCATGGAACCAGAGAAGAGGACAAAAATTATAGAGGAAGAAGACTGGAATAATATGCATACAATAAATAATTGAGGTCGCTGGGAGAAAATGCTAACGTTGCAGAGAAGGACAGAAGAGAAAACTGTAGCGGTACGCATCAAACCGTTCAGAAGTCTGGGGGAAAAACAGCATTCCAGCAGGACAAGAAACGTTAGCTGTCCTTTGCTGTTTCTCCATTTGCGAGCTTAAGAAAAGGAAAATTTTCTTTAGGATCACTTTGGTCAGTAATGATGTTATCTAATTCCTTTTTCAAATCTGAGGCTGTCACAATCCTGATGTAAATTGCCCAACATAATTGAAGGATCACTTTTTGAAACCCCGTCAGGTGATGAAGCATGGCGCTCTGCTTCATCCTCGGGCTCGGCGACCCATCAAATAATAAGGTCAACTGCGGGAAAAATGCCACTGTGGACGTGTGACACCTTGGGGAGGTGGTTAAGCCTCCCCATCCCACAGCTCACGCCTTGATGCCCTTGCAGTGGAGATCATAATCGCGACACCCAGCATCGAAATCATTGTTTTCTTATGGATGGCCGAAAAGAACATTTCGGACACACCGCTACAAAGAATCGACACGAAAAGGACATAAGATGTGTCTTCAAGGGCGTTTATTTTCACCGATTTCGCAGAAGAAAACGACTGTTTGCTGTGCGATATGCAACAGGAGAACGCTCTTGACAACCTATGACACTTCAAACACCATACCGAAGATTCAATCGATCTCCAAGGAGACTGAGGGAGTGCAACCCCATTGAACACTATCATATCCCTATGGAGCAATTTTTGCTCTTGTATACCGGATGTAACCACTAGGAACAGTTCAAACTATTCGACGTAATTTGAACGTAATCCGAAGAAGAAACGTGTTTATGCTTTTCCAGTACCCCTTTTCCGCACCCTCGTATGGTTCGTGCACAAAGGGGTGTGTTAGGGATCCGCTCTCGGATAGAAAAGCGAATGATCCCTATAAGACCCTTCCAGTTTGGTAACACCCTCAGTGCCACCGGTGCCTCTTTGTTGGGCTCTTCAGAAATATCCTGCACACGTACAGCCATTCACCGTTTCCTAGGCACCTGTAACTTAGGCAACCCTTTAGACATTCCTCAGAAGAATAGCGTTATGCCACTGCTCTAGCGCCTTCTGGCAGCATATGAAATGTGAAAGGTTTCGAAAGTGTTGTTCTTCACACTGACGCTTAGGCATCGGCGAATGGGAGGTTTTAAAATTCCCAACACCGAGGGTGTTGCAAAACTGGCGATGTTTAGAGGGGCCTTTCGGCATTTTATTCAGGAAAGTATCAGTGTCAATCCCCTGCCTCACATTAAGAGCGCGCTACAGAAGGGAACAGAGCAAAAATTATGGTCACGCTACACTCCAAAGGGGTGATATCACTTTCATTGTGGTTTCAGTCTTGAAGTCTTTAGAGAAGGGTTGATTCGTCCTGTGGAACGTTAAGAACGTCGTCTTCTTGCACACTGCGCTTCGATTTGTCGTTTAATGCAGCGAAATCTGTGCAAATGAATGACCAAAATTAAGGGGCGTTAAGAGAAGGGGTGACATGTGAGGGCCTTCCCTTGTGTGACACGTAATAGTGGCGTTAGGTAGAATTGTGCTGAAATGTGGTGCTAACGTGACATCAGTAACTCACCATACACCGCACATGAACTTCTTAGCTCCAGTCTGTTTCTTCTTCCAAATAAACTTCGCTCTTACGTCGCCGAGCCCGATGGTGACGTCACACAGTGCCACGCTTTTGTATGATTACAGAGGAAGGTCGTAGGTACTTTACAGACACTCTTTGGATTTCTGTTCAGCGAATAGAGAGAATAGGTTTCAAAAAAGTGGCCCTTTAATATTGTTGCCCTGTTTGCCTTTTCTCTGTGAAGCTTTAAATACAGATTTGCTTGAAACAGATTTAAGAGCCTGCTCAAAAGCTAAAAATCGAAGTCTTGAAGACACAGTTGCAATTCATACTTATTATTCAGTTCAGTTCATACTTTAAAACATTCCGCTGTTCTATATCCTCAATCATTCTTTGACTGACTAAAATGGAATGTTTCTTTGGGTAGCTGGTCTACGTACCAGAATGTTCGAAAAAGATTTCGGCCTGATAATGAAAACCGGAATTTGTGTTTTCAAAACCTTTTCCCTTTCCATATAATTTTCCTATAACATTAATATACCTTATTAAGCGGTGTTCGAGTGACATTTCTACATCTTTGTAGCTTCCGCCGGAAGTGCTGCAAAACACTCTTCTGCACGTGCGCTAGGTTCTTGATATACCGATAAGCAAGAAAGAGTACTGGGTGGAGATGAAATTCTGAGGGATTGAAATCCGGGGAAAAAGGGCAATGCTCGAACAGATTCGTAGCGCAGGTTTACCAGTTTTCCAACTGCCAAGGTTCTTGGGTGGGAAGGTGCATTATTTTAATAAAAGGTGACTTTTTATTCTGCAAACCAATCCCTTTCCTCGAATTTCTGAATCCATGCCTGCTAACATTCGTTGTTCGATGTCCGACGTAAGAAACGAAGAGGTTCATAACTGATGTGCGAGAGTATCAAGAGTAATAAAAATCCTACCTCGTTCTGCGTGAGAAAATTTATTTTCAGTCTTCTTAGTTTTGTTTTAAGCATCGTAACATCTCCTTTACATGATCTCCGTAATTATTAGTTGTTTATGGTCAGTAGTTACATAATCTGCAATAGAAGACGACGATCTGATGTATCAACCTAACAGATTCCATAGTAATATTCAAGCTGACCACTAACTATACAATAACGCGCGCATTGAAAAGAGCCAATAAAGAAAATACTATTTATTAAACTTCCAATTAACTTCAGTAATAATTAAAATTCATTTGCTTTATTGAAAAGAATAATTACCATTAGTTTCGATTCACAGAAATTGCCCCAGAGATGGATTACAGTAGCTGTTATTAGGCAGATTAAGCTGGCTACTACACTGTAAAATTATTACTTGAAATAACACTAAGTCAGAAGTGGAATACTGCAAAGGGGATATTGTACCTCAAAGTCAATGCAATGACCTTTCCCGCTGATGATATTTATGAAGCTAAAGAACATGACCACTGTTTCGATCGTTGCTTTGTTTTCGGTGTGTAGTGCTGCATCCATGTTTCAGCCATTATCACATGTCGACGCAGAAAATCACTTTTGTTTTTACGGACCCGTACCAAATACTATTTAGAGTCAGTTTCTGACCCACCGTGATCAGTCACGGAGCCCGCCCTGTACAAAGGTTTCTCATGCGCAATTCTAAATGCAAAATGTAGTCGACACGTTCTTTATACTTCCGTAAAAGTTCGGCACTTTCAAGCAGCTTCTTGAGCCGATCTTGCAAGATAATATTGTGCACTTGGATCGTCTCGAACCTTATCAAGGCTTCGCTTAAATTCAGCAGCTCCTTTCTTCCAGAAGAAAGCCGGCCACGGTAGTCTAGCGGTTCTAGGCGCTCACTCCGGAACCGCGCGACTGCTACGGTCGCAGGTTCGAATCCTGCCTCGGGCATGGATGTATGTGATATCCTTAGGTTAGTTAGGTTTAAGTATTTCTAAGTTCTAGGGGACTGATGACCACAGATGTTAAGTCCCATAGTGCTCAGAGCCATTTCAACCATTTCAACCAGGAGAATAAGAGCCATACATATTTACAAACCTGGTATGAAATTTGTTTGGCGATACTCGATTTACTCCCTTCAGTGACTTACTTTACCATAAGGAGCCTATTGAAAGCTGTACCAACACTGGGGAAAAAGATCACGCCCATAGTGCAGCCATCTACGGGCGAAGTCCTGAAATTTTTGGGTTGTCGTCATATTAACTGTGATATTTGCAGCCAGTATAAAGCTAAATTTGTGGCAAGCAATGCAACCTCGATGAGAGTTGATGGTATTCAAAATTATGTTCTGGTGTAAATTGCTTCTGGAAATACGCTTCTCTTTTCCAGTAGTGATAGCGTACATTCATGAAAAAAAATAGTTTAAGGTAGAGCATTATTAGCGGTGATTGTTATATTTGCTTAGAAACGTCCAAGGAAACTAAAAATAAAGAAACCTGTAGGAGGATTCGACTGTTCGGCAGAGTAACACCACTGCCACATCCACACACCATTTTCCCCCTCCAATCCATCAGACAATTTCAGTGTGCGAATCCCGATCTTGTTGGCCGAAGCAACGCTTTGTCGAAATACGCAATGGGACGCAACAAGAAACAAAGCTATAAATCTCCGTGCTCCGGCATCTATAAAAGATACACGTCAATTCAGTATCGGCTACGGCCGTGTGTTCACATCTGAGTAACAAATGCTGCAGGCGGAATAGATTTATAGCCAGACCAGTAGCAGGTGGCTCCCGTGTTGTGTACGGCCGCTGCAGCAACGCCGACGTGTCCGCCTCTCTCACGCTTGCCAGATGGACACGCGTTGGCGAGGATTTCAGTGGCGGTTATCCATCGCACAACTAAAGCCCAGAAGCGCAATTGTCGCTATTACACCACCTGGCCTGCTGCCACAGACAGCTAATGTGACCGTAAGCGAACGCCGTTGTTATCGTTTGTTCAGTATCGCTCCCCGTCGAATGTCATTTGCAGTAGCGCTAGTGGTCACCGGAATGAAACAAACAGGCCACCATTGTTATTTGTCAGAGTAGCACACTATTGGACTCGTGTTATACAAGAGCCTTTTCTAAATCCCCTGTCATCTACGTCTCCAAAAGCTAAATTCGCGACAGGAAATATTTGCTTGGATATGTCGTTCGTTACAAATGTAGACAATGTTGCACTGAAACGTGCAGTCTTTTGTTTTATTCAAAAATAGACTCCTCTTTGACATCCTTTTTTAGATAATGCGCCTAAAAACGTTTGCGGTTTTTGGAGAGTTGTTTCTCTGGTAAGAGAACGAAAAAACTGTTTTTGATGATCTGTTTCCACCTCTTCCTCTGCCACTATGTCCAACTAATCCTTCCAACTCCCTCCCTCCCCACTCTCTCTGTCTCATCATCTCCCCCTCCTCCCTCTATCTCCACCTACGCCCTCTATCTTCCCCTACTTCCTCTATCTCCCCCTTGATTCTCTCGGGCCATCTCCTCCTCTGACTCTCTGGCCATCTCCTCCTCCCCACTATCTCTGTACATCTCTTCTTGCTCATCTCTCTGCCCAACCCCCCTCACCCCTTTCTTTGTCAATCTCTGCCACCGCCTCTCCATTGTGTCTACATTCTCCTCCTCCACACTCTCTGTCTCCTCCTCCCCCACTCTCTATCCTTCTTCTCCACCCTTTGCTTCTGTTCCTATCCTCCTTCACCCTTATATCTATCTATCCCCTACTGCGCCCCCCTCTCTCTCTCTCTACCCACCCCTACATCCAGGCTATTCCAACACAATATGCCTGTCATGGACTGGAAAACCGTTTCTTGCCCCTGATGTATAGGCTGGTATGCAAAGCAGGTCGATAAGGCAGGCCGACACTAACACCGCACTGCTTGTTGTGCAGGGCTGTTGGTGAATGGAAATCCAGTTCTTGCCCCTGATATTTAGGCTGCCCTGCAAAACAACACACAGACTATTAATCCTACGAAAAAAAAAATTAATGTGACCTTTTTGTAGCAAATTGAATGTAGTTCATTTAGTACTCAGTTACACTTTCGCTAGATGCCACAGTTTTCGAGTTATTGAAGATAACCGTAGATAAATAACCTTCAATTGCATGCCCACTCCGAAACTCATCCCTCAGCCATAAGGATTTGTAGGCACTCACTCCTACTGCTGTATAAAAATTTGCAACACTACAAATTATTTCCCAAATTTGTCGCCTTCATCGACTCACCTTATTACACAATCTGCTTTATTGAGCACCCACAAATTAACATTTGTATAAATTTTGCTTAACAGTATTGTGAATTTTAGGAGCATAAAATAAACAATTACATGGATGCATTCTTCAGGCCATCTGACTACGAAACTACTGTGCTTGTAAGAATTATGTTAACATAGTTAGTTTACAAAAGTCCCTGCCACATGGAGTGGCTGCGTGGTTTGAAACGCCATGTTACAGATTGCACAGCCCCTCCCGCTGGAGAGTCGAGTCCTCCCTTGAACATGGTTGTGTGTGTCGTTCTTAGCATAAGTTAGTTTAAGTAGTGTGTAAGTCTATGGACCGATGACCTCAGCAATTTGGTCGCTTAGGAATTCACACACACACACACACACACACACACACACACACACACACACACACACAAGTCCGTTTTCTTTCATTACCCTCATGTTGCTGTTGTGGTCTTCAGTCCTGAGACTGGTTTGATGCAGCTCTCCATGCTACTCTAACCTGTACAAGCTTCTTCATCTCCCAGTACCTACTGAACCTACATTCTTCTGAATCTGCTTAGTGTATTCTCTCTTGGTCTCCCTCTACGGTTTTTACCCTCCACGCTGCCCTCCAATGCTAAATTTGAGATCCCTTGATGCCTGAGAACATGTCCTACCAAACGGTCCATTTTTCTTGTCAAGTTGTGCCATAAACTCCTCCCCAATTCTATCCAATACCTCCTCATTAGTTATGTGATCTACCCATCTAATCTTCAGCATTCTTTTGTGGCACCACATTTCGAAAGCTTCTATTCTCTTCTTGTCCAAACTAGTTATCGTCCATGGCTACGCTCCACACAAATACTTTCAGAAACGACTTCCTGACACTTAAATCTATACTCGATGTTAACAAATTTCTCTTCTTCAGAAAAGCTTTCCTTGCCATTGCCAGTCTACATTTTATATCCTCTCTACTTCGACCATCATCAGTTATTTTGCTCTCCAAATAGCAAAATCATTTACTACTTTAAGTGCCTCATTTCCTAATCTAATTTCCTCAGCATCACCCGACTTAATTCGACTACATTCCATTATCCTCGTTTTGCTTTTGTTGATGTTCATCTTATATCCTGCTTTCAAGACACTGTCCATTCCGTTCAACTGCTCTTCTAAGTCCTTTGCTGTCTCTGACAGAATTACAATGTCATCGACGAACCTCAAAGTTTTTATATCTTCTCCATGGATTTTAATACCTATTCCGAATTTTTCTTTTGTTTCCTTTACTGCTTGCTCAATATACAGATTGAATAGCATCGGGGAGAGGCTATAACCCTGCCTCACTCCCTTCCCAACGCTGCTTCCCTTTCACGTCCCTCGACTCTCATAACTGCCATCTGGTTTCTGTACAAATTGTAAATAGCCTTTCGCTCCCTGTATTTTACCCCTGCCACCTTTAGAATTTGAAACAGTATTCCAGACAACATTGTCAAACGCTTTCTCTAAGTCTACAAATGCTAGAAACGTAGGTTTGCCTTTCCTTAATCTTTCTTCTAAAATAAGTCGTAAGGTCAGTATTGCCTCACGTGTTCCAACATTTCTATGGAATCCAAACTGATCTTCCCCAAGGTCGGCTTCTACTAATTTTTCCATTCGTCTGTAAAGAATTCGCGTTAGTATTTTGCAGCTGTGGCTTATTAAACTGATAGTTCGGTAATTTTCACATATGTCAACACCTGCTTTCTTTGGGATTGGAATTATTATATTCTTCATGAAGTCTAAGGGTATTTCGCCTGTCTCATACATCTTGCTCACCAGATGGTAGAGTTTTGTCAGGACTGGCTCTCCCAAGGGTGTCAGTAGTTCTAATGGAATATTGTCTACTCCCGGGGCCTTGTTTCGACTCAGGTCTTTCAGTGCTCTGTCAAACTCTTAATGTAGTATCGTATTTCCCATTTCATCTTCTTCTACAACCTCTTCCATTTCCATAATACTGTCCTCAAGTACATCGCCCTTGTATAGACCCTCTATATACTCCTTCCATCTTTCTGCTTTCCTTTCTTTGCTTAGAACTGGGTTTCCATCTGAGCTCTTGATATTCATACAAGTGGCTCTCTTTTCTCCAAAGGTCTCTTTAATTTTCCTGTAGGCAGTATCTATCTTACCCCTAGTGAGATAAGCCACTACATCCTTACATTTGTCCTCTAGCCACCCCAGCTTAGCCATTTTGCACTTCCTGTCGATCTCATTTTTGAGACGTTTGTATTCGTTTTTGCCTGCTTCATTTACTGCATTCTTTTCATCAATTAAATTCAATATTTCCTCTGTTACCCAAGGATTTCTACTAGCCCTCGTCTTTTTACCTACTTGATCCTCTGCTGCCTTCACTACTTCATCCCTCAGGGCTACCCATTCTTCTTCTACTGTACTTCTTTCCCCCATTTGTGACAATTGTTCCCTTATGCTCTCCCTGGAACTCTGTACAACCTCTGGTTTAATCAGTTTGTCCAGGTCCCATCTCCTTAAATTCCCACCTTTTTGCAGTTTCTTGAGTTTTAATCTACAGTTCATAACCAACAGATTGTGGTCAGAGTCCACATCTGCCCCTGGAAATGTCTTACAATTTAATACCTGGTTCCTAAATCTCTGTCTTACCATTATATAATCTATCTGATACCTTCTAGTATTTTCAGGATTCTTCCATGTATACAACCTTCTTTTATGATTCTTGAACCAAGTGTTACCTATGATTAAGTTATGCTCTGTGCAAAATTCTACCAGGCGGCTTCCTCTTTCATTACTTAGCTCCAATCCATATTCACTTACTATATTTCCCTCTCTTCCTTTTCCTACTGTCGAATTCCATGCACCCATGACTATTAAATTTTCGTCTCCCTTAACTATCTGAATAATTTCTTTTATTTCGTCATACATTTCTTCAATTTCTTCGTCATCTGCAGAGCTAGTTGGCATATAAACTTGTACTACTGTAGTAGGTGTGGGCTTCGTGTCTATCTTGGACACAATAATGCGTTCACTATGCTGTTTGTAGTAGCTTACCCGCACTCCTATTTTCCTATTCATTATTAAACCTACTCCTGCATTACCCCTATTTGATTTTGTATTTATTACCCTGTAGTCACCTGACCAAAAGTCTTGTTTCTCCTGCCACCGAACTTCACTAATTCCCACTATATCTAACTTTAACCTATCCATTTTCCTTTTTAAGTTTTCTAACCTACCTGCCCGATTAAGGGATCTGACATTCCACGCTCCGATCCACAGAACGCCAGTTTTCTTTCTCCTCATAAAGACCTCTTCTTGAGTAGTCCCCGCCTGGAGATCCGAATGGGGGACTATTTTACATCCGGAATATTTTACCCAAGAGGACGCCACCATCATTTAACCATACAGTAAAGCTGTATGCCTTCGGGAAAAATTACGGCCGTAGTTTCCCCTTGCTTTCAGCCGTTCGCAGTACCAGCACAGCAAGGCCGTTTTGGTTAATGTTACAAGGCCAGATCAGTCAATCATCCAGACTGATGCCCCTGCAACTATTGAAAAGGCTGCTGCCTGTCTTCAGGAACCACACGTTTGTCTGGCCTCTCAACAGAAACCCCTCCGTTGTGGTTGCACCTATGGTATGGCCATCTGTATCGCTGAGGCACGCAAGCCTCCCCACCAGCGGCAAGGTCCATGGTTCATGGGCACGTTTAAACGAATAATGTTAACAGAGTAGCCGTTCTATGCTGGGGGCGTAGTAGCTCAACTGACAGAGATAAAAAAAAGGTCGTGTATCAGGAATAGTCCATGTAGTCGGAAATGTTTGTGCCACCAACAACAATGTTCGAAATCCTGACTGGTGAATGTTGAGTGTGGGCATGGAAGCTCATTGGAAAGTCACTCTTGACGTTTTTCTTCAATAACTCAAAAACCGTGGCTTCCAATGAAAACGTATCCCAGTACAAAATTCCTTAAAAAATGTGCTGTTCATTTTTCTGTAGGACTAACAGTTGAAGTGTAGTGAGGGAGAGAATATGAAAATCCGTTGCATCGTTTATGAAGGCCAGATGTAATATTGCGGCTTGTCTAAAACGACATCGGCAGGGGCAGCTGCGTCACCCTGTATACGATGTGAGTCACGTAAACAGTTGAACATATCGGAACGCGGTTTTTGCCAATAGCTAGAGCGCCGAGGGGCACGTATGTTCTTGTTTGGATTAATGTTCGTAGCGCTGGTATCAAAGGAGATACTAAAGCAAGAACTTCTAGTAAATTAGAACTGTATACTTTTTATAACTGCATTCGGTAGCTCTTAGGAAGACAATTACAGTGATACAGCCTTTGTTAATGTTGACATTAAAACATGTCGTAAAAATTTTGAAACGTATCTTAGATTGTCAGAGTATGTTGGCCGGAAACGGCATAGGCGATGCAAACACTGCTAAGCAGACGTCTCGGGCCATTTGTGTTCTATAAGGCAGCCTTGCACTACGGGAATAAACCTTTACTTCCCCTTAAGCAACTTACGGCCTAAATGCACGTTCACCTATGAATGTTGTGTATGGAAATACGACATAGGCTAGAACCTAGAGTATCACACAGGGCTTAGGAAAATTATTTCATATTTGTGTGTCCTTTCAGATTTACGTGAGCTGAAACAGAGAAATCAACTGTTCGTTCTTCAAAGAGGTTTTATACGCTGCAAAAAGCAGCTACTGTATTAAATATCTAAATGTTAGAAGGAAGATTTGTCCTATCTTTTCCTGTAGGTGGTTGTGCGATTCTTATAGGTAAAATACATGCTGCCTGACAACTGTCTCTGCCTACACTACTCTAAATGGTATATGGGACGCGTCCGTTGAACTAAGCACTTTATTAAAAATACTCTGGTGACCGCCTGTACATCGCAAAATAAATATTGTTCTTAATAATGAAACATCGTTTCATACTGAAAGTTAGCGCATAATGACAGTCTTACCAGTTTCGTGTGATATACGCTGTCGACTTATTTGAAATTGCAGTGGATGTTTGCTCACTCGTCAATAGTGCATGTTATACACATTTACATTAGCGCGGTTACTAAACGTTGCTTCATCGGTAAAGAGCACACGTTGTAAAAAGGTAGTGTCGTTTCTCAGTGGCTGAAGGGCAAACCAACACAATTCCGTACGATATTGGAAATCACGGACGACGAGTGCCTGATGTATTGACAGCTGATGGGAATGAAATTTCTGTCGATGCAGAGTGCGAATGACACTCGTCTAGCTGATTCCACATTCCTTGGCAATATGTCTCATACCACTGTACGGGTTCGTTAGCGTCGTAGCCAGAATAGATTCTTCATGTTCTCTGTCGGTTACCGTCTTCTTCCTTGTCCGCTTATTGACGTACAGGCAGCCTATCCGCACCAGCGTCTTAATAATTCGTGCAATTGCCTGGCGCGTCGAACATTGGCTATTTGTATAGATAGCCCTATGCCACTGTACCGTATTTATTGCATTTATTTTACGTTCACCATATAAAAGTAGTATATCCAAAGTCTTCTAATTAATTTACATGTCTGCACACAACGATTGCTGAAGCAGAAATGAGCGGTCTGCAGTGCAGACGAGTAAACAGGCAAAAGTGTTGACATTCTGACACAGCGTAGCACGAGAGCTCAGCTGGACGGTGTTTGCGCGGCTAATGCAAACACATTCTCAAATTCTAGGACATTTCTCGATTGTTTTGCGACAGGTTTCAACGTCAACATTGATATACTCTATATCACTGTAATTGTTTGCTCAAGAGCTATCGAATGCAGGTATAAAAAGAATACGGTTCTGTTAAAAAAAAAGTAGTTGCTTCAGTATCGCCGTTGTAACCAGCGCTAAAAGCAGTAATAACACAAAAATATACGCACCCCTCGACGTTCTAACAATTGGCAAAAACCATGTTTCGATATGTGTAACCGTTCACGAAATAAAAGAGGTGTTACGTCTTACGTGACTCACCCTTCGTATTACAGAAGATGTACGTACGCTGAGCATTTGCAACAGTTATCGGAAAAAATATTATTCATAAGCGGAAGGGAATTAGCTTCGCTTAACGATTGCACAGATGGAATTACGAGACCGTTGGTAGCGATAAACATGTGGTAGCTGAAGCCTAGTAAGCATTCTCAGGAGCAGCAACAAGTGGAGCACCTGCGTATTAAATTAGAAACCATTCCCATGTAATACCAAAGGTTACTTCGAGCTATTCCCACTATTTCGGAACGCCAAGGTATGGTTTCTAATGGTGTCTAATGTACTGACTATCCTCTGATTTTACAAAAAACGCGATCCTTTTGGCTGGAACATTATGATCATTCATATGTACTTCATTGGTATTACTTGGTAATGCACAAACATGTCTGAATATGAAAGTGCATAATTTCAGTATCTATCATGTTATCTAAACACGATCAACCGAACGTCTGAATGCATTATCCAACAACAGTATGTTAACAAATGTTTCTCTGTCTGGCTTCCTGCCTTCCTTTTATTTCATTACGCTAAATTAATATTTTAAACATTTATTTTGCAAACTTCACAAATGTCTGCGGTGATTTCGGCTGCAATACATTTTATCACATCTTCAGAAGAAACTATTTAATAGCTGCTTCATTATATGTTTACATTTCACAAAGCTGATATCAGCAGGTGTATGCAGAGAATCAAGTCGAATGAAGAACATCGGATTTCCGTTTCCCATTTGCGTCTCAAATAAACGGAGATTATCTGTGAACAACTCTGAGTTTTTCATGCATGTGCACTATCAACAGATCTTTCCCCTGAAGTGACACACATCCAGCATATTTAGAATCATCATTATAGCTACAGCTGTGTCTACATGTATATACTCGTACATACTCTGGAAGCTACCGCATTGTGCGTTGCGGGCGGTACCCTGTACCACTACTAGTCATTTCCTTTCCTGTTTCACTTGCAAATAGAACGAGGGGAAAAACAAGTGCTATTTGCCACCGTAGGTGCACTAATGTTTCGTATTTTCTCTTAGTGGTCCTTACGCGTAGTGTATATAGGCAGCAGTAGAATCGTTCTGCAGTCCGCTTCGAATGCTAGTTCTCTAAATTTTTTAATAGTGTTCATAGCGTTCTTCGAATAGAACTTCTCTTTCTCTCCAGGTATTGTCATTTGAATTCCCGAAACATCTCCGCAATACTTGCTTGCTGTTCGAACCTAACGGAACAAATCTAGCAGCCCTTCTTCGAATTGCTACGAAGCCTTCTTTTAATCCGACCTGCTGCGGATCCCAAACGACCGAACGTACTCAAGAATAGGTCGCACTAGTGTCCTGTATGCGGTCTCTCTTACGGATGGCCGGCCGCGGTGGTCGAGCGGTTCACATCGATGTGTGTGATGTCCTTACGTTAGTTAGGTTTAAGTAGTTCTAAGTTCTAGGGGACTGATGACCTCAGATGTTAAGTCCCATAGTGCTCAGAGCCATTTGAACCATTTTTGAACCAATAAGTGAGCGATGTTTGTTTTGTACTGTACTAGAAGATAATTTGTATATATATTTTACTTCATAATACAGACACTTTTATTGATTCTTTAAAATGAAATATAATGATCGAATTATTGTCATCTACAAGTAAATTTTAAGCTCAAAGTAAGAAGAGCAGTAGTGCCATGAGTGTTTTTTAATGTTCTAAAACGAATCCCTACGTATTTAAATGGCTCTGAGCACTATGGGACTTAACTTCTGAGGACATCAGTCCCCTAGAACTTAGAACTACTTAAACCTAACTAACGTAAGGACATCACACTCAGCCATGCCCGAGGCAGGATTCGAACCTGCGACCGTAGCGGTCTCGCGGTTCCAGACTGTAGCGCCTAGAACCGCTCTGCCACACTGTCCGGCTACGTATTATGATAAATAAAACAAAACATGTTTGATTTCTTTAAAGTTTGGTACAAAGGTCAAGCTAACAACATCAAAGAGTTGTTAAATCATCACTGCCAATATGTGAACTACATGTATTATTTTAAAAATGTCATAGAACAATTAAGCTATAACAATAGCGCTATGTATTTTTCTTACTCGACATCTTTACTTTTTTCCGGTAACACGAGTAATTTTATTTAGGAGCAAAGATAGTATATTTCAGATACCTAGCTTTGTGTGTGAAACTTTGTTCCATCATTGTTTTTGATCAAACTGCTTTTACGTATCATACTTGGAGCGTCATGAAGTTACACTTGTGCATCACAAAAGCGTGTACTTTAAACATACATCATATTTAAATATCTCATTGAAACGCGCAGTTTTTAATATGATGTACTAATATTTCAGAAAATGTGACATTTGTGGATAAAAGTGCTATCACTGGTTGGTCCCAGATAAAAGTACTAAAAAAGATTTTAATAGTCAGTCAGTAACTTTATTATATTCTTAATGCTTTATCTTCTTTTTTTCTAAAACTGTATTGTCTGCAAAACGTGTTTTGTACCTTTACAGATCAATTTAGAAGTGGAAATAGCATTGTAGTGCTTAATTTGAGAGCATGCAGTCATCTTTTAGGCGTCAAAAGTAAGTTACGCATTAATTGCACCCTTCCAATAGCTACAGGACAGTTGTTTGCATCTAATATCACTGCTTTCTTACGTGTTATATTATATAGTATCAGTTTGAATGTAATAAATTCCCTAGAGAGCAAAAAGCGTATGTACACGAATCTGCACGGTTTCAGAAAGCATCGCTCGTGCGAAAGGCAGCTTGCCCTTTCTTCACATGATATACTACGAACTATGTGTGAAGGGCAACAGGCAGATTCCATATTTCAAGATTTCTGAAAACCGTTTGGCATGGTGCCCCGCTGCAGAATGTTAATGAAGGTATGAGCATACTGAACACCTTGCCAGAAATGTGAGAGGCTCGATGTGGTGTGCGTACTGTAAGATCTTCGGTACACACACCATCAGATTATTTGACTTGTCGCTCTAACGAAGTAGGCGAGTGTCAGCAATATGTCTCGTCGTCTTATTGTGGCGTGTTTATCTTTGCCGTTAGATCAGACGATAGAAATGCCACTTGCACACTTAGAGTAGCAGATTGACGGTGACCAACTTTAAACAGAACTTGATTAATTTTCACACACATTTATTAAAATAATAAAAATCATAGACATTACATAACTTGATTCTGGATGCTGTTTACAATTGACAATCTGAAGTTCCTTTGGTCTTGGTACGTTAATCTTATTCTCACATATCTCTGATACTTGACAAAGTGTCTATACATTTCTCTTCATGGCTATGTACAGGAATATGGTAATCTTATTAGGCGCAGACTGAAACTTGACTATAGACTGGTACAGACTAATGCAGACTGATGCAGACAATGCAGACTAAAGCAGACTGACTAATCGGAGGTCTGTACACTCGTTATAATACCTCGCGCGTTCAGGTATCACTGCACGAGTGTGATCCGCGAGGAGAAAAGGTCATACGTTAGTAGCAATCTCATTGGCTGCGTTACATATTAATACGCGGATCGGCGGAAGCAGAATTTGGTCCGTCTCTAAGACAGCGCCATCTCGTAGTGCGGAGATGGACGAGCGTTGCGCCTGCACTGTTGTGCTTAGCGGGGCGCGTTCTATTCGGAAAGTTGTGTATGAGCTGACTACGCGGAACTATGTACACAACACTCGAAGACTTCTTAAGTAACAGAGCCCAGTATGTTGTCGTCGACGGCGAGTGTGCATCAGAGACAAAGGTATCTTCAGAACCTCTATTATGTTCTATGATTTGAAGGACGGGATGGGCAGCATCTGGGGTTGTTTGTTGATGATTCTGTGGAGCGTACGACGGTGTCGAAGTTGAGTTACTACAGGAGTGTTCTAAATGTAGAAAACTGTAAGTTAATGTGGATAAGGGGGAAAAACAAACCAATAATGTTCGGATACAGCATTAGTAGCGTCTTGACTGACACACTAACGTTGTTTAACTATTTGTCCCTAACGTTGCAAAGCAATATGTAATGGAATGAGCATGTGAGGATTATGGTAGGGAAGGCGAATGGCTGACTTCGCTTTATCGGTAGAATTTCAGTAAACTGTTGTTCATCTGTAAAGAAAATGGTTCAAATGGCTCTGAGCACTATGGGACTTAACACCTGGGGTCATCAGTCCCCTAGAACTTAGAACTACTTAAACCTAACTAACCTTAGGATATCACACACATCCATGCCCGAGGCATGATTCGAACCTGCGACCGTAGCAGCCATGCCGTTCCAGACTGAAGCGCCTAGAACTGCTCGGCCACAGCGGCCGGCGCTCACTTACTGGCACTCGCCATCTAACTTATTGGTGACACAACACTTGTGAATGAGCAGAGTTTGATCATTGCACTACACTTTAGAGACAGCCACCTATTTTATGTATTATTTATCAAAATACATAAAGACTTGTTTTATAACATTCCAAAACACACATGTCACTACTGCTGTAACTTGCAGTTCAAAGAATATTAGCTAAAGAATGACTTATGTTATCATACAATGCAAACAACATCACATTTCAATGAAACAGAATGCTGAAGACTAGTGTACAGGATGGGCGGTTGGGCGGGCGGTGGGCGTTATGGAATAATTAGGATAATATTCTACCAATCGGGCCAGTCCTAGCGGCATGCCGGCTCCAAAAACTAAGTCCCCGGCGCCGCAGCACCGGGAGAAGTGGGAGATGTTCACTGCTACAGGGCGTGCGTCCAAGAGAGCGGGCAGACAAGAGAGCGGGCCCGGCGACGCGTGGCCGGGTATGTTCGACGCACCACGCAACTTCCTCCGGCCTGATTGGTCGGGACCGAAAAAACCGTGAGGGTGGCATGGAATTTTCCAGAGCACACAGCGTACCCTCGTCTGCACATGAGAGTGGCGCATGGTCAAGGTGCCCTTCCTTGGTGGTGACTTCCTGTTGCTAGACCGTTCTTCTGCAATAAGGTGAGCAGAGGGTGTTAATATGGGCGGAATTTCCTAAGCATTCGACTGAAGCCGTAGTAAGAACAACAGTTTTTTAAGAGACAGACACAGCGATCAAAGTACAAGACACAAAGTGTATATTTTCCACTGCTATCAACTGTGAGCAATGTAGGCAGTCAGACCACATATGGCGAGACTTCGATCAACTGCAGTGCAGATAGTATGATAAAGTAGGGCATCAGTAACCAGACTACAGGCAGAATAGGGAGCAGGACTGGAAGACATGGAATGATAATAACCAATCATTAAGTGGAAATGGGGGCTCCAGGCCCATCTGGCGTCTTTTCCAGTAAATTTAAACACAACTGAAACATGTGCAGAGCAGGAATTTTGCTTAACACGTTTGGTAGACGGAAGAGAACACAAGTGTTTATTGGACACAGGTATGCTCATGCCTGTGGGAACTTTGGAACTTATGAGAAAGAGTATTTCAATCCACCATGCTATCAAATATACGGTTGGCGGTAATGGCGTGCATTCGCTGGGAAGGGCGATCTTGAGTGTTCATGTATAGACCAAACATTTCTGAGAGTGCATGGAGGTTGTGCCTTGACATCAATTGCTACTGTGTGATATTATGGTTAGAGATTCTGTAGAAGTACCATGCTAATACTGGCCTTTTACAACGTATAGTAAAACTTGGTGGGGCATCCTTTCAGCTAGAGAAGACTCTTGTCTGTGCCACTCCATCGAAAGGTTCTTCTTTCTGGAAAGATGAACCAATTAAGCCGCACGCGAGGTCACAAAGGCCCAATTCTCTCGATAAAACACCACAAGGTGTAGGAAAACTGTTATAGGTGAGCACAGGAATGGATTTGTGTGAGACTGTGTTATGTGTGACAAAGCTACTGAGAGAAAATAATGTACAAGGTAAAGGGTGGTGTTTTATATGCAGGAGTGTCGTACGCATATGGGAGAGAGAGGGTGAGCAGCAGTGCCTCTTGGAATAGATAGTTTTTTGACCGAAGATAGGGACTTCCTCAAGTGTTTGTTGGTCACCAATTTAAAGATTTTAGAAAAAAATTATTGGAAAGAAAGAATTCGAGCTCTAAGAATAAGCAAGTATCAAATATAGGTACATTAATGGAGGAGGTGAGACATTCAGGAAGACTGGAAAAATTAGTGACAGAGGAGTTGTCATTAGAGCATGAGAGTCTGTATTATCATGGGTCTCTGCCAGCAAATGAGTCTCTGCTAGCAACCCCAGTGATGAAACACAGAAGCCCAACTGGGAATGATTGACTCATGTAATGTACACTGTGTTGTGTGCCTCATCATCTACAACTCTGATGAAAGAGTTCATTAACCAAGTATTACAAAATCACGCCACTGAAAAAGACCATTTCTTGCAGAGGACCAGTGGTGATTGTGCTGAAGAAAGATATGGATGGTACGCAAACTTATCGTTCATCATATACATAAGATTACAGATGCAGATCCAACCCAAATATAACATAAACCTTAGAAACTTAGGGGCAGTGCAAGATTTTTTCATCATAGAGCTGTGGAGTGGCTGCTGTCAATTAGATGTACCACTATAGGATCAACCAAAAACGGCATTTAAGGTTCGTTTAGGGGTCTACCAGTATCGTTGTATACCATTTGAGTTGTAAAGTGCCAGACATGTTCCAGCGTCTGCCGGATGGAGTTTTGTGATGGTTAAAACATAGGCAGTATATGGTGTATTTGTACAATATAACTGTTTTTGGGAAGGATATGGAGAGACATGTGCTATAGTTAGGGGAAGTGTTTAAGAGGTTAAGTGCAACACACTTGACACCGAGTATGTAGAAGTATCGCTTTGTATTACAAGAAAAGTGATAGGAGATATAATCACTCATGACAGAGTACAAAAGAGATCATAGGTTCGTGAATGTCATACAAGATTTTCCAACACCTCAGTGAGAGAAGGAGCAATAATTATTTTTGCGTTTAGTGAACTGCTGCAGAAAGTTTGTCCCAAAATTTATAGGAATAGCATGACCTCTCACTAACTTAACGACAGAAGGTGTAAAATTTCAGTGGACATCAAAGTGTGAAGATGTATCAGAGAGAGATTAAAAAGAGTTCTTTCCAACTACTTCAGTGTTGGTTTTTATAAATTATGAGAAACAGTGCATATTGTTTTATGACCGTAATTACATAGCTCTTGGCTGTTTATTACATCAAGAAGTAGGCAGGGTGGAACATTCGGCTTCCTGCACCCCATTCATCTGAATAAATCAGTGAAAAATTATTCTCCCTTGGAGAAGGAAATGCAAAGCCTTATTTATGGATGAGTTAGTTGTTGGGACTAGAGAATACAACTAATAGGTTGTCATGTTGAGCACTGAAGATAAGCAAATTTGATTTCGAAGCAGTTCATAAACCCAGCAAGAATCATAAGAATGCAGATGGCCTCAGCAGTAACATTGTTGTTTTACAGAGAGTGGGTCACACTATTGCACAGAGGCAGGCAGTGCTAGCTGCTGAAAAGGACTGTAAACTATTTGCAATGTAAACTCAGTTCATTGTGCACAAAGGTGTGTTAGGCAAGAAGGCACAATTAGGACAATGTGTTGTAGTTCAAGCCATGATGCTCGAGGAAGTATTGAGAAAGCACATAATCGTATGTTATCAGTGCAAGTGGGCCAAAGAACCACAGAATACCATGCAGCTGAACAATAATGGTGATGCACTCATAATCAGAATGTACAATAGTGTGTGAAAAATTGTGTACCATGTGCATAGTGGGCTGAATTGAATCATCAGCATTTTCCGCTACATATATTACTCATCTGTCTGAAGTTATTGGTATGGATATTGTAGGTCCTTTTCACAAACACCTGCAGGGAGTTACTATTTTTCTAGCTATATAGGAATGGTGTTCATCCCAAATCAGCAAGCGAACACAATGTCACAGGCAATAGTAAATACTTTGATGTTGAATTTCAGTCTTCCTTAAACAATAATTAAAGATCTTGGCACAAATTGTAGGTCAGAACTGATGAAACAACATTGTCATCTATTGCATGGTCATAAATGATGGGTGTTCAATAAACAAGGCGACACATTCTTTTCTCAGCCAATTACGGTTGAAAAATGCGGAATTTGTTATGGGACATCATGAAATATTTTCGTTTCAGTCCAAGTAGTTTCATAAAGTTTCGATAGATTGAAGAACTGTAGCTAGCCTTCAAAATGGTGTCAGTAATGCAGATCTGTTCCAAGAAGTGAGCTGTCGTTGAGCTTCTTTTGGAGGAAACCCAGAGCATCGCAGATATTCGTAGGCTCTTGTAGAATGTATACGGAGAGATGGCAGTGGACAAAAGCACAGTGAGTCATTGAGCGACGTATCTGTTATCATCGCAACGAGGTCGCACAAACCTGTCTGATCTCATGCCTGCAGGCTGCCTCCACACACAGCTGTGACTCCTGCAATGTTGCAACGTGCAGACACTCTCATTGAAGGTGATCGACAGATCCTAATCAAACACTTTGCTGCTCAACTGGACGCCACTGTTAGTAGACACACTCGTCCACGAGCTGGTGTACTGCAAGTTGTGTGCCCACTGAGTTCCTCGCCATCTAACAGGAGACCATTAAGAGCAACATAAGATCATGTGTACTGAATTGCTTGTGCATTCCGAGACTGACAAGGGGAGGCCGCCAATTGTGAAATTCAGAATCGATTCATAGTGTGCATAATAAAAGCTCATGGCCAGAGGTGTAATGTGGCAAAGCACCAAGATGCACTTCTCAGCCGTTGTCGAGAAAATCGACAGTTAAAAGAAACCGTTGCGGTGAAATACTCTCTACGATTAATGAGTTTCTACAGCGTGGTAGTGCAGCGGTAAGCGCCCGGGTTCGTAATCCGAAGGTTGCCGGATCGAATCTCGCTCCATGCAACTTTTTTTTTAGTATTTGTTTTTTGTAATTTATATATATATATATATATATATATATATATATATATATATATATATATATAATTCCCGGCAATCAGTTACAACAATTATGCATATAATAAGTTGTTGAAAGTCGTTTGTCGTGGAAAACCTGGCGACTTCGAACATCATTATGTTTTCCGCAAACAAAGTTGTATTTCACAAATGTTATTAATTGTCTTCATAATGTTAACCACGTATAGTTAACGGAAGACGTAGAAACGAATACGTATAGTGTAAGTCAAACGTTCGAATTAGAACAGAGACCCCACGAACACAAACTTGCTGTGGCAGGTATGAAATATAAACTCCGTTACTTGCTCGTTACACTTGAAGGACAGATGTTGAATGGGCCGAAACGAGCCGCCCCATAACAGCGTAGTTGCCTGCTAACTTCGAAAGAAGGTAGATGTGGTCCCTAGCGCAACTTATAACATCGTCGAAAATCAGTGCGGACGGGACAGCTTTGGTACACCCTGTCAAACAAACGGAAAAATGGAGGCGGTACAATTGAAGAGCGATCCGCCTTCACCAACATGCATAAGCAATTATATATATATATATATATATATATATATATATTTGAATTGCAAAAAACTAATAATAAAAAAATATAGCATGGCGCGAGATTCGATCCGATATATATATATATATATATATATATATATATATATATATATATATATATATATATATATATATATTTGAATTGCAAAAAACTAATAATAAAAAAATATTGCATGGCGCGAGATTCGATCCGGCTACCTTCGGATTACGAACCCCAGCGCTTACCGCTGCGCTATGACGCTGTAGAAAATCATTAATCGTAGAGAGTATTTCACCGCAACGGTTTCTTTTAACTGTCGATTTTCTCGACAACGGCTGAGAAGCACATCTTGGTGCTTTGCCACATTACACCTCTGGCCATGAGCTTTTATTATGCGCAGTATGAATCGAATCTGAATTTCACAATTGGCGGCCTCCCCTTGTGAGTGTGACAGTTTTTGTCGAACTCCATTCAGGACCGAAGAAACATAGGTTCATCACTTCGAAATGGTAGCAAAACGACAATCCATAGAACGGCGCCACACCCCATGTCCTTTGACGATAAAGATCAAATCAACACGCTCAGCCTGTAAAGTAATGGCGACGGACTTGTGGTACTCTGAAGAGGGTATTCTATTTCACATCTCTGTCTTCCTCTTCCAGTTTTTATCCCCAACTGCTTCCTCTAGTATCATGGGAGCCATTCCCTGATGTCTTGGCAGATGTCCTACCTTCCTGACTTTTCTTCTTGTCAGTGTTTTCCATACATTCGTTTCCTCTCCGATACTCTGGAGAACCACCTCATGTCTTACCTTAGCAATTCACTTCATTTTCAACATTGTTCTGTAGCTCTACATCTGAAATGCTTCGATTGTATTCTGTTCTGTTTTTCCAACAGTCCATGTTTCACTACCTATGCACATCTGTGCTCCAAAAGTACATTGTTAGAGATTTCAACCTCGAATTAAAGCCAATGTTTGATACTAATAGACTAGAATGTGCTCTTTGCCAATGCTTCACTTTTTTTCATGTCCTCCTTGCTTCGTCCGTCATTGGATGTTTTTCTGCCTAGGTCGGAGAATTCCTTAACTTCGTCTACTTCGAAATACCCAAATCTGATGTTAACTTCCTCATTGTTCTCATTTCTCCTACTTCTCATTGCTTTTGTCATTCCTCGATTTACTCTCAATCCATATTCTGCACTCATGATACTGTTCATTCCATTGAACAGATATTATAATTCTTCTTCACTTTCACTGAGGATAGCAATGTCATCAGTGAATCTTATCATTGATATTCTTTCACCTCGAATTTTAATCCCACTCCTGAACCTTTCTTTCATTTCCTCATTGTTTCTTCTATGTACTGATGGAACAATAGGGGTGGAAGACCACATCCCTGTCTTACATCATTTTTTAAACCAAGCACTTCGTTCTTGTTCTTCCACTCTTATTGTTCCCTCTTGCTTGTTGTATAATACCCATCTTTCACTACAGCTTCCGTCAATTTTTCTCAGAATTTCGAACATCTTGTACCACTTTCAATTGTCGAACGCTTTTTCTAGGTCGACAGATCCTACGAATGTATTCTGATTTTCCTTAAATCTTGCTTACATTATCAGATGGAAAGTCACAGCTGCCTCTCTGGTGGCCGTACCTTTCCTAAAGTTAAACCGATCGTCATGTCGTCATCTAAGAACATCAATTTTCTGTTCCATTCTTCTGTACATTATTCTTGTCAGCAGTCTGGATGTATCATCTGCTACACTGATTCTACGATAATTTTCGCACTTATTCGCTCTTGCTATCTAAGGAAATGTAAGGATGATGTTTCTCCGAAAGTCTGATGGAATCTCGCCAGTCCCATACATTCTACGCACCAACGTAATAATCGATTTGTTGCTTCTCCCCTCCCCCCCCCCCCCCCCAATACCTTTAGAAATTCTGATGGAGTGTTATATATGTCTCTTCCACTTATTTGATCTTAAGTCGTCCAAAGTTCTCCTAAATTCGGAATCTTGTTTATATTTCTATCATTTGATCAGACAAGTCCTCACCCCATAGAGGCCTTCAATGTACTCTTTCCGCCCATCCGCTCTCTCCTCTGCAGTTAAGAGTGGAAACTGGAAATTTGTGGTAAGTTTTATGGGACCAAATTTCTGAGGTCAACGGTCCCTAGGCTTACACACTATTTAATCTAACTTAAACTAACTTACGCTAAGGACAACACACACACCCATGCCCAAGGGAGGACGCGAACCTTCGACGGGGGGAGCCGCGCGAACCGTGGCAAGGTGCATTAGACAGCATGGCTACCCCACGCGGCAGTAAAGAGTGGATTGAGCTACTTATTAAAGATGTCTATTCCTCTTCAGCTGAACTGCTCACTGAGCCATTCATTACCCCAGAATCGACAGCCTTTACCATTACTAAATTGTGATCTGATTCCTACCCGCCCCTGCGTATGTCGCACAATCCCATACCTGATTTCGGAATCTCTGTCGAACCATGATGTACTCTAACTGGAATCTTCCCGTATCTCCCGGCCTCTTCCACGTATACATCCTCCTCTTGTGATTTTTGAACAGAGTACTCACTATTACTGGCTGAAACTTATTTGCAGAACTCAATTAGTCTTTCTTCCCTCTCATTCGTACTATCAAGCCCACATGCTCTCATAGCTCTTTCTTCTGCTCCTTCCTCTATTGCATTATAGTATCCGATGATTATCGGATTTTCAGCTCCCTTACGTTCTAAATTACCATTTCAATATCCTCATATATTTTCGAGTTAATTATACGTGACGTTTGGAAGACCAGATAGACATTGCTATATTTTACAAGAACGTTACGGGAAGTTTGGAAGCAGGTATACAAAACTAAAAAAGGTCAAATCAACGCGATGCATGGCTACCTCGGTACCGAGTAAGAAAGTGGAAATGTTGACGATTTTGTACACCTCTAATGGGAAAACAAAGCAATTTTTCGCGTGATACGTTCTTATCAAATAACTGAAGCAACCTTGCTGTTGAATGTAAAACTACAACTTTCTAACTGTACTACAGGCATCCATGTTGGGCATATCGTGCCGTCTCTGGCCACGCTGGACCTTTTGTCGCTAGTATTGGCTCCAGTCCCAAGAACGAGGGGAGGAGATGATAAGAAGAAGGCAACACACAAGATGAAGCAGGCAGTGTCTTCACGATCTATGCACAGATTGCTACATGCGCTAAGCCTGAGGTTTAGGCCGATGTAAAAAGGATAGGGTATTATGGAGTTTTGTGCTCTTTATCACACGTTTTCTTTGATAAGTTTTTGTTTGTTTGTATATGTATTTTTCTTGATAGTGTACTTATTATTGGGGCATGGAGATGTATGATTTGTTTTATGTATGAAGCGTCGTGGAGTTTTTGTGTATTTTTGGCTTGCAATATTGTTTATTTGTGTTGCCAGTGTAGCAAATTGGGTATTAGTTTTTGTTTTAGGGGGCGGGAGATAGTATTTGTTACCTAGTCACCTGAGTGAAGTGTAATTACGAATATTTTCAGATTGTAGATTTAGTTAAGACATTGGGAGAGGAAATAATGCCCAGCCAGCATGTAGTGCAGCACTGAAAAGATTGTGATAGATGAATGGTTCTCGCGCGAAGTGATGTTGGCACATGTTAATTTTTGGAAGGTATGAAACATTTCTGGTTGTGTCAGGAGGTAAGAGAGATATTTTGATGACCGCATGTAAACTGTGATAGTGCAAAAGGGAGCGGATAATATTTGTCCATCCAGGACAATCATGTCACTGAAGCGTGTGAAACAGGATTGATTGTAGGAAGCACATATGAGGAAGAATATCCACAGGACATACTCGCAACACTACCTTGTTTTCAGAAGGTAAGCCTTACTGGTTATACTCTGTATCCGGTTATAGTTATTGCCAATTGCAAAAGTCATCAGTCCCTTTTTCCACGACCATGAAACATCCACAAGGAATAAAAAGAAGCAACAGAGACGACAATGGACGACACAGAACAGGATAGGCACAGACAAAGACCAGAAAAAAGGAAATAAAAGCACACAGAACGTTACAGTGGTTGGCTGACCATGGAAACAAAAGAAAAGGAAAAGCCAACCACCAAGAGACACTAAAAACCTCAATCTAAAACCGCAGGCCAAAGCCCAGACTCAACACACAAAAGAGACAAACTCTTAGATTGAGTGATAAAAGTCCCCTGCTCGAATAAAACTCAAAACTAAGCCTGCCATTGCAGTGCCATCCGGTAAAAGAACAGTCTGTCTAAGCGCAGTTAAAAGCAGACAGTCCATCAAGATGTGGAACACTGTCAACGCCGATCCGCAGCGACATTGAGGTGGGTTCTTTCGACGCAATAAATGACCATGCGTCAGCTAGGTGAGGCCAATGCATAGCCAGTAGAGAACAACTGAGTTCTTGTGAGAGGCTCACATGGAGGAGCGCCACACACCTGTAGTCTCCTTTATGACCCAAAGTTTTTTGGGTGACGGCAGGGTGCGCCATTCATCACCCCAAATACCAAGAACTTCCAAAAGGCCAATCTCCAGGGCCGGTGCACTGACAGCCTGTTTGGGCAACCTGTCAACACATCCATTACCTGGGTTACCGACATGACCTGGGGTCCACACAAAAGCCACGGAGCGGCCACAACAGGCAAGAGTATGGATGGACTCCTGGATAGCCATCACCAGACGAGAGCGAGGAAAATACTGGTCGATAGCTCGTAAACCGCTCAGGGAGTCACCACAGATGATGAAGGACTCACCTGAGCAGGAGCGGATATACTATATGGCGCGAGAGATGGCTACCAGTTCTACAGTGTAAACACTGCAGCCATCCACAATGAGCGTTGTTCAGATTGGTCGACAGGAGTAAAAGCATAACCAACTCGACCAGCAACCATCGTACCGTCTGTATAGACTGTGGAAGAACTGCGAAACGCGGCAAGAATGGAAAGAAAGTGTTGGCAGAGGTCCTCAGGAGTGACTGAGTCTTTCAGGCCTTGGAAAAATCCAGCTGAAGGCATGGGTGGGGCATACACCATGGGGTATACGTATATGGGCCTGGAAAAGAGGTGGGAGAGGGGGAAAAAGGTCAAGCCTAGTGAGAAGAGACCGCAATCGTACACTCTGATTAGGGCCGCCGTTCTGGAAGATGGACGACCGAGTTTTGGAACAGGAGATGGTAATTTGGATGCCCGGGCAAACATGAGCAGCATAAGTGACAGTAGTCGCTGGCGCCGGATCCGCAATGGAGGACGCCAGCCTCCACAAGTACGCTGTTTACAGGGCTTGTGCAGAAAGCTCCAGTTGCGAGTCGGATCCCGCAGCGAAGTATGAGGTCAATCAACTGCAATGCGGAAGGCGATGCCAAACTGTAAGCCAGGCTCTCATAATCGAGATGGGACTGAATCAATGCCTGACACAGTCGTAGAAGGGTACACCGATCAGCATCCCAGGTGGTGTGTCTCAAGCAACGAAGAGCATTAAAATGCCGCCAGCATGTATGTTTAAGCTGCCAAATATGAGGGAGTCAAGTCAACTGGGTATCAAAAACCAATCTCCAAAACCGATGCACCTCCACCACATCAAGAGGTTCGCCATCAAGTTAAAGCCATGACTCATGGTGAATAGTGCAACGCCAGCAGAAATGCATGACACAGGTCTTGGTGGCCGAAAACTGGGAGCTGCATGTTACGGTCGAAGACTGCGCCTTGTGGATAGCGCCCTGCAGCTGCTGTTCAGCAACTGCAATTCCAGTGGAGCCGTAGTACAGGCAAAAGTCATCATCATACAAAGAAGCTAATACAGACACTCCCACAGCTCCAGCTAGCCCATTGATAGCAACCAAAAAGTGGCAGACACTCAAGACAGAGCCTTGTGGGAACCCATTCACCTGGACTTGGGAGGAATTATGGGAGGGACCAACTTACACGTGGAAGGAACGAAGTGGCAGAAAATTTTGAATAAAAATCGGGAGCGGGCCCTTAACACCCCACCCATGAAGCGTGGTGGGGATGTGATGTCACCATGTGGTATCATATGCCTTCCACATGTCAAAAAAGATGACAACCAGATGCTGATGGCGGGAAAATGCCATACGGATGGCAGACTCCAGGCAGACCAGATTATCAGTGGCAGAGCGGCCCTTACAGAACCCACCCTGAGACAGAGCCAGAAGTCCCCGAGACTCAAGGAGCCAGCTCAACCTCTAGCTCACAATGCATTCGAGCAACTTGCAAAGAACGTTGGTGAGGCCAATGGGGCGGTAGCTGTCCACCTCCAGTGGATTATTGCCAGGTTTCAACACTAGTATGACGTTGCTTTCCCGCCATTGTGATGGGAACTCACCCTCAACCCAGATACGGGTGGCAGTCCACCGAGAGGTGTTTGAGCATATGATGGTGGATGCGATCCAGCCTGGGAGCCTTATCAGGGCAAGCAGCTATGGCATTCTGGAATTCCCACTCACTGAATGGAGCACTGTACGATCCGGGGTGGCGCATATGGAATTAAAAGCTCCAATGTTCCAACCAATCTTTCAGGGAGCATAAGGCCAGTGGGTAATTCATAGAAGCGGACCTCTGAGCATACTGCTCTGATAAGAGTTCTGCAATTGTGTCTGATTCAGACCAATATCCTTAACATCGATTTGTTGCAGAATTCTCGAACAAAAAAAATGGCTCTGAGTACTATGGGACTCAACTGCTGAGGTCATTAGTCCCCTTGAACTTAGAACTAGTTAAACCTAACTAACCTAAGGACATCACAAACATCCATGCCCGAGGCAGGATTCGAACCTGCGACCGTAGCGGTCTTGCGGTTCCAAACTGCAGCGCCTTTAACCGCACGGCCACTTCGGCCGGCAATTCTCAGTTCGAATATAATGAATTTCCTTGATACAGAAGTTGCTCTCCATGCATCAGCACGGCTTTAGAAAGCATCGCTCCTGCGAAACGCAACTCGCCCTTTTTTCACATAATATCTTGCGAACCATGGATGAAGGGTATCAGACGGATGCCACATTCCTTGACTTCCGGAAAGCATTTGACTCGGTGCCCCACTCCATACTCCTAACTAAGGTACAAGCTTATGGGATTGGTTCCCAAGTATGTGAGTGGCTCGAAGACTTCTTAAGTAATAGAACCCAGTACGTTGTCCTTGATGGTGAGTGTTCATCGGAGGTGAGGGTATCACTGGAGTGCCCCAGGGAAGTGTGGTAGGTCCGCTGCTGTTTTTTATGTACATAAATGATCTTTTGGATAGGGTACACAGCAATGTGCAGCTGTTTGCTGATGATGCTGTGGTGTATGGGAAGGTGTCGTCATTGAGTGACTGTAGGAGGATACAAGATGACTTGGACAGGATTTGTGATTGGTGTAAAGAATGGCAGCTAACTCTAAATATAGATAAATGTAAATTAATGCAGATGAATAGGAAAAAGAATCCTGTAATGTTTGAATACTCCATTAGTAGTGCAGCGCTTGACACAGTCATGTCGATTAAATATTTGGGCGTAACATTGCAGAGCGATATGAAGTGGGACAAGCATGTAATGGCAGTTGTGGGGAAGGCGGATAGTCGTCTTCGGTTCATTGGTAGAATTTTGGGAAGATGTGGTTCATCTGTGAAGGAGGCTGCCTATAAAACACTAATATGACCTATTCTTGAGTACTGCTCGAGCGTTTGGGATCCCTATCAGGTCGGATTGAGGGAGGACATAGAAGCAATTCAGAGGCGGGATGCTAGATTTGTTACTGGTAGATTTGATCATCATGCGAGTGTTACGGAAATGCTTCAGGAACTCTGGTGGGAGTCTCTAGAGGAAAGGAGGCGTTCTTTTCGTGAATCGCTACTAAGGAAATTTAGAGAACCAGCATTTGAGGCTGACTGCAGTACAATTTTACTGCCGCCAACTAACATTTCGCGGAAAGACCACAAAGATAAGAGAGATTAGGGCTCGTACAGAGGCATATAGGCAGTCATTTTTCCCTCGTTCTGTTTGGGAGTGGAACAGGGAGAGAAGATGTTTGTTGTGGTACGAGGTACCCTCCACCAAGACCCATATGGTGGATTGCGGAGTATGTATGTAGTTGTATGTAGATATAGATGTAGATGTAGTACAGACAGCTCCATTCAGGGAAAGCCCAGTTATGCTGATGTGGGTCTGATATCCATAGAGTCGCCTAATCTTGGTCCAATCCTGTGATGGAGAGTTACGGATGCCAGTGGTGGAGACATACATTTCCTAGCACTCCTGCTTACATCGACGAATGAGGTATAGGGTTTAGGCATGGAGCCGCTTAAAGGTAATGAGGTCTTCCTTTGATGGGTGCCACTTATGTCGCTGTAGGGCCCACCTGCGATCTCTAATCGCCTCAGCGATCTCTGGGGGCCACCAAGGAACAGTCCTCCACCAAGGGGACCCGAAGGAACATGGAATTGCAGATTCCGCTGCAGAAACAATGCTGGTGGTTATCGTGTGAACCACCACATCAATGGCGTCATGAGAGAGGCTCATTAGTGGCAATGGAGGCGAACGAGTCCCAGTCAGCCTTATTCAAAGCCCATCTGGGGAGTCGCCAAGGAGAGTGACGCAGTGGCAGTGACAGAAAGATCGGAAAGTGGCCACTAGCGCACAAGTCGTCATGCAGACGAACGGTCGATGGCTGAGTACGTGCCATGCGCTACACTGAAATGGTTGGAGGCACCGTTATTTAAGAGAGAAAGGTCATGCTGGGCCAACACGTGCTCAACGACAGTGCCTCGGCCTGTTGCCACCAATCCAACCCACAAAGGCTTATGGGCATTAAAGTTTCCCAGTAAGAGAAAAGGTGGCGGCAGTTGGGCTATCAGTGCAGCCAATACATGCTGTGGGACATCACCATCCGGTGGAAGATAGAGACTGCAAACAGTAACAGCCTGCGGCGTCCTCACCCTAACAGCAACAGCCTCTAAAGGTGTTTGAAGAAGTACACACTCGCTGTAAAGAGGGTTAAGGACGTAGACGCAGGTTCCACCAGATATCCTCTCATAAGCTGCCCGATTCTTATAATAACCCCAATAGCCACGGAGGGCGGGGGTTCGCATTGCTGGAAACCAAGTTTCCTGGAGAGCAATGCAGAAGAAAGCATGAAGGCTGATAAGTTGTTGGGGCTCAGCAAGGTGGTGGAAAAAACCATTGCAATTGCCCCGGAGAATGACATTGTCCGAGGCCGAAAAAGCCATGAAGAGACCAAGGAGGCAGATTATGCAACTGGGTCATCTACTGCCACTGAAGAATAGCCAGACTCGAGAACCATTGCGTCTGAGATAGGGGTGAGATTGAGGTCATCAGGGGACGGCAAAATCTGCAAATTGTCCTCAGATGCAGAGCTGGTAGTAACAGGTGGCACAGAGGCAACCCGAGTCTCTTCCTTCTTACCCACCTTTTTCTTCATCTTCATCATCATCTTCTTCTTCTCCTTCTCCTCCCACTGCGCCTTAGGAGCAAACTGGGAGGGAGTCGCAGAAGGAGGGTCAGGGACAGACAAAGAGCAGGAATCTCTTCGATCAGTCGCTCGTGGCTCCTTGAGCCACTGACTGATATCATCTGTCGTGCTGGAGGATGCCTTAGAAGGTATACTTCCAAGGGACCCTTTCCACGTGAGAGAAGCCAGAGGAGGATGGTGTACCTCTGGGGGGGGGGGTGTGGGGAGTGGGGAGGGGCTGGGTCTGACATTCCCGTCAATTTTGGGGGTTGGCTTCCCAAAGGAGATACCTTGAGAGCACCAGAAGAAGCAGTGTCCCCCTTCACAGACACGGGGGAGGAGGTGGGCGGCCCTGAGGGCCCACTGGAGGTTTAACAGACACAGGGACAGCTGTCGCCAACGGGGGCAACGAAGTCGCAGTCGCAGCTTATGATGTAGCCATTGGAACAGGATGAAGTTGTTCATATTTCCTGTTTGCATCTTGATAGGTGAACCTGTCCAGGGTTTTTATTCTTCCAGTGATGGGTACCACTTATGACGCTTATGGAGAACAGGGCAGTCAGGCAAACAGGGGAGTGGTGCTGCCCACAACTGACACAAGTGGGAGGAGGAGCACATGGAGTGCCCAGGTGCAGAGGACCACCGCAATCCCTGTATGTGGCGCTGGAGTTACAGCGAGATGAAATGTGGCCAAACCTCCAGCACTTTAAGCACCACATAGGAGGAGGGACATATGGTTTCACGTCACAACAGTAAACCATCAACTTGACCTTTTCAGGTAACGAGTCACCCTCAAAAGCCAAAATGAAGGCACCAGTAGCAACCCTGTTGTCTTGGGGACCCCTATCCACTTGCTGGACGAAGTGGACACCCTGTTCCTCTAAGTTGGCGCGTAGCTCCTCATACAACTATAAAAGGAGGTCGTGGTGGAAAATAATACCCTGCAGCATGTTAAGGCTTTTATGGGGCATAATCGAGACAGGGATGTCACCCAGCTTGTCACAGGCAAACAACCCCCACGACTGGGCTGGGGAGGCCAGTTGGATCCAAATCGACCTGCTGTGCATTTTGGACAACGCCGCCACTTTTCCAAACTTATCTTCAAGATGGTCGACAAGGTCTCTTCGTCAGTCCTGCTGCAAACTAAGTACTGAGGCGAATACGGCTCGCAAGACCTGGTTGCCATACGGTCCTCCCAAGGTGTGGCCAGGGAGAGGAATGATCGGGAATCATAGGTTGCAGCATCAAAACTATTCCTTACGCGCTTTGAGACAGCTGGGGACGAGGGACCACCAGCTTGATTCAATTTAATCTGTTTCACTGTGGGTCATCCACCCTGATGCCACCCACTCCGTCCAGGGGCTCTCTCCATGGGCGCCACCCAGCCTCAGGAGTGGCCACTTGGCGGAATGGCCATTGCCAGGAGTCCTGGTGCCCCAGAAACGTGGGAACCTACTCCTTGGCATACGTGGGGAAGTTCTCAGCTCTGGCATCATCAATGTGATCCCTGTGTTGTCAGGGGGCTACCACCAAGAGGGTACATGACAACCCCACCACGACGGACTGGCTACCACGCTGGATTTTGGGTGCCAAAATGGTCCAGAATTGTCGTGGGCGTGAAGGATGAGACAGTGTAGGAGACGAGAAGTAGGCAACCCATAAGACGTTGGGTGAAAAGCCCGCTACACGAGAATAAGTAGCATGCAAAGTCTTGGTGCACGATATACAAACAAAAAACACCATGTAAGGCATGTAAGGTGTACTTTCCCAGTTGTCATGCACTATCAACAGAAATTTTGAAAAGGTGGATGTCAAACCCGAGAGGAGTCCATCACAGAAAAGCCGAAACGTTGGAGACTTTCTTTTAGTCACCTCTTACGACAGGCAGGAATACCATGTGCCTATTCTTACCACCAGACCCGCAGGGGGGTAAGCCAACTTAAATCGACCTTTCTGGCACAACACAGAGTCTGTCCCTCAGCACTATTACAACTGTATGTTACACCCTTTATGTACCGTTTTAATAAATAATTTGGGTCGTTCAGCTAGTTTAGAACATGCTGCCACCTTATGAAATTCGGACGAAGCTTAAATTAAGACAGAGGTGGAAATACGGTAGTAGTGTCAATATCGTATATTTTTGATTAACAATTATTTAAGATTTCTGGATACTTTTGAAAATGGCACCTGGCTTGTGATGTCAGAGGCGACAGTTCTGCCATCTCAAATTTTATTTTCAAATTTCCCGGCATTTAATATCTGCGACATTAGGCTAGTTTCGGTTTTTAAATTTTCCACCAGTGCCTCTTGGATAGTTTTGTATTTCGCGCCACCACCATCATGCATTTTTTAATTTCCCGACACTGCCCACTGTGAATTTGCTGACTGCAGAGTCGACTACGAGCGAATACTTCGACTGTGCGCCAAGTAGTACATTACTGTACTACTCCCTGCTTGTAGCATTTTCTTAAGGGCTGTAGGGGGATCACACAATAAGGGGACCACATTCTAACCACGAAAGCACTTTCATATCGTAACACCAACTTCTATGTTGGCGCTATTCATGATGACAGGCGAAGTTCTCTGGGAATTTGACAAACCCCAATCCTTCCATTGGGTTATCACAGTGTATGGCTGCTGAGGAACTGTTCGACCATTGTACCTCATCCTTACTAACTCTGCATGCACAGTCATTGTCCTAGTTGGACTGCTGGTGACACTTTGGAAACTTTGGAACTCACGAATGATTCTATCCGTTGATACAAGCAGTATCTTACAACCACTCTCTGTAATGCTCGACGTCCTGTCCCTGAGTACATGATGTCTGCCTGAACTTAATTTAAATGTAGTTGTTCTTTTGCATTTCCACTTCACAATCACATGACGCATATAACGTTCTAGTTGGACAGCTTTAGAAATTTGGAAATGCCGCCCCGTGAAAAAAGTTCTAGCTCCCTCCCCCACTTCCCCCCCCCCCCCCACCCTCCATCCGCTCTCCTCTTTATACTTAACAGCGGAGTTCCGATTCCACTGTTAATGTTACCAATGTTGGTTTTGTTGGTTTTAAATTCACCCAAGGCTGTCTTGTTTTTTCTATATGCTGAGTCAGTTCTTCTGACCATCATTTCTTTTCGATTTCTTCACATCTTCCATGCAGTCATTTCACCTTAGCTTCCTTGCACTTCTTATCTATTTCATTCCTAAGGGACTTGTATTCCTATATTCTTTAGCTTCCTTGAACATTTTTGTACTTCCTTCTTTCAACGATCAGCTCAAGTACTTCTTCAGTTATTCAACGTTTCTTCGCAGTTACCCCCTTTGTACCTATGTTTTCCTTTCCAACTTCCGTGATTTCCCTTCAACTGATCTCGCCAGTGACATGTTCCTTATCCCAGTGTCTATAACCTTCAAGAACTTCAAAAATACCTCTCCATTTCTTAGTACTTCTGAATCCCACTTCTTTGCGTATCGATACTTCCTGACTAGTCTCTTAAACTTCAGCCTACTCTTCATCACTACTAGATTGTGATACGTGTCTATATCTTCTCTTGGGTACGCCTTACAATCCAATATCTGATTTCGGAATCTCTTCCTTTTCCAAGTATACCTCCGCCTCTTGAGATTCTTGAATAGAGCACTCGCTATTACTAGCTGAAATTTATTATACAACTGAATTATTCATTCTCCTTTCTTATTCCTAGTACGAAACCCCTACTCTCCCGTAATCCTTTCTCTGCCCATTCCCCTACAACCTCATTCCAGTCCTCCACGTCTATTAGATCTTCATCTCCCTTGACATATCCTTATATACACTCTCTGTCTCTTCATTTTCAGCTTGCGACGTCGGCATGTATACCTAAACTGTCGTTATCGGTGTTGGTTTGCTCTGAACTGTTCATAGTAACTCACTCTGCCCCCCACCTTCCTATTCATAACGAATCCTACTCCCATTACGCCGTTTTCTGCTGATGTTGATATTATTCTATACTCCTCTGACCAGAAGTTCTTGTCTTCTCTCCATGTCTAGGCTGAGCCTTAGTATTTCACTTTACAGAATTTCCGGCTTCCCCACCACGTTCAAACTTCTGATACTCCACATCCCGACTCGTAGAATATTATCCTAGCATTGGTTATTCAGTCTTTTTCTCATCGTGATCTCCTCCTTGGCAGCGCCCTCCCGGATATCTGAATGTGGGACTATTTCGGAATTTTTTGCCAATGGAGACTTCATCAAGTCACTTTTTCAACTACAGGCCACATGTGCTGTGGATACATATTATGTGTCTTTAATGCAGTGGTTTCTATTGCCTTCTGCATCCTTATGCCATTGATCATTGCTGATTCTTCCGCCTTTTGGGGCAGTTTCTCGCTCCTTGGGCAAGAAAACACCCTGAGTCTCTGTCCATCCTCTTTGGCAAGGCCGTTGGCTGAATGAGGGTGACTTTTTATGCCGGAAACGCAGATTATTAATCAAAATTTAAGTGGTGGCAGCATTGGAAACCAGGACTGAGGACATTTTGATTACTAATCAAGGACGCTGTCCTTAGACCATGGGTACACATACTACTTAAGATGAACTTTTCTTAAAATTATTCTATTATCGTCTGGTATTCAAATAATACAAAGGTTAGCTTTGGACAGCATACCAATGATTTTTTATTATTGGTTAACATTCTGTCATATCATTCTGTTTGTGTACAAATGTTTGTCGTTAATAAATGTTTTTACAAAACAAGCTCATTCCTATACAGCACTCTCTCCCCTGTTCCAGCCCAAACCTCCTCTCAACACAAATTCTGCGCCACTAATGGCAGCAGAGTCTATTGTTCTGACAAGGAGCCCATACCATCAGTTTGATATATTAAGGAATTGTATCTTGCTTTCCTCCGTGCTGTGTCTGGTATGCCTGCTAGTTAGCTGATAGGCACTACGTGACTGCAGAAGGACGAGTTAGCATATGATGCATTCATTCATGGATGGGTTGCTGTGAGTGACGTGTCCAAGCAACTTCGGCAGGTCATGGTCATGGACTAGCCTTTGTGGTTGACACTGGAAGAGATGGACGTGATATGCGAAACAGAAAACATTAGGTCGGACCTCATGGAGATCGAATTTGCTCTCCAGTTTTGCAAAAGTGAGACACTGTTCCGTGGGCAATTTCTTAGGTTGCAAGTTAGGGCTGCACTTTATACCAATAGTGTTAAAGAATTGTTGTTATTATTGAAGAAAGTGAAGATGGTCCTGCAGTATGTGAACTGTAGGATAGAACAGCTCATATAGAGGTTGTAATTGGTGATTACTTTGGGTGTGGCATCCTTACTGGTGTGCAGGAGTGTAAGTCGTTCTATATTAGTAGGCTGTTTGGTTCGTCACAGGATGAGACTTACTTTTGTCAGTTAGATAGAGCGGAAGGTAAAATTAACAGCATTAGCAGCCCTCCCGTCGCAAAAAAGGAGTCTTTTGACCCAGATTTCGGCACTGCTATGAGTGCCTCCACCATCTGATGAAGGCACTCATAGCAGTGCCGAATCCCAGGTCAAAAGACTCCATTTTTGCGACCGAGGGCTGCTAATGCTGTTCATTTTACTTTGTAAACGGTCTGTGACCACGCAGCTGTGTTCAAAGCAGCGGAAGGTGTTGACCAATCGCTGCTCTGGACATGGAAAGAAGGACCAGTTTCAGTTTTTTTTGACATTACTTTGTTTGTTTTCACGTGTATGTCAGGCTGGCACGTCACTGCCACAGCTTGTGTTTGTTGCTCATGCTTGGTTTTGTAAGCATGATATTGTTTCCTGTGATCGTCTTCCCTCCTCTGCGGGATATGGGGTGGTTACAATATTTCAGATGGGAAGGGGGGGGGGGAGGCGGAGGGAAATCTGTTTTGTGTTGCAGTACGCCGTTCCGAGGCGAACTGGGGTGACGTGGCATGGAGAAGTCGGCCATCTACTATGCTTGGAACTGGAAGTCAGCGCTGGGTTCGTGGTGGGGTGACCGGAAAACTTATGGCCCATGGCTGAGAAAAAGTGGAAAGAAAGGGTTTGCCCTACTTTGGCAATGTCTGGAACTCAGAGGGCATACAGTTAAATGAAACTAATTTTTGAAAACAACAATGGCTAATACGTGTATTTCCTGACTGTTGGTACTCATTGACATTCATGTTTGCGGTATCAATACAAATCACAAGGTGCCTAAGCACTATAAATCACTTAAATGCTATGAAATTTACAACAAAGAATTGTTGCACAGACTGAGAAGAAAGAATTAAAAGTCATGGTAGAACTTTCTTTGAACAATTGAAGGAATCGAGTTGCACGACAGTGACAATATCTAAGAAAATCTGTATTCGGATTTGAAGTCATCATTGAAAATATAAGAACGAACAGCTGGAAAAAATTTGTTGCAACAGAAAATAAGAGGCAATTCTTACCCAGTGTATTTTGTGTCTGGATTATGAAGAGCGCCCTGTATGTGGGGCGTGTGTGTGGTGTCGAATATGTTCGCGGATGTGCAGTTATATTTGCCGAGTGACGTCACTGCACTGCACTGCAAATGTGGACCGTACACGTGTCGCTGGGGACAGCGAATGTGCCATGGCACACAAACGTTTCTCGTTTAAAAAAAAAAGAAGCAAAACGTCTCTATGTGGAAGACTGCAGAAACTGTCTCTATGTTTGTATGTATCCGGGATGTCAGCTATGAAGCTTTTTCTTCTTCTGAGAACCAGCGTCGACACATCACGTGCAGTGCGCACACCACTGCATCAGAATACAAAAATATATACTGAGAGTAATGTAATATGACTACGCTTCCTGACATTTAATTACTCTCAGTAAATATTTGCTTATTGTGCATCTGCCACCACCACTTCCACCAGCGCCAGTACTGCCAAGATCCGTAACATTTGCCCATTATTTCGGTATCACGCACATTGTCATCAGTCGAGGTAACGGCTGTGTGTCCTGTACGTAGCTGTCTTATTAAGTAATAAGTGTACTTTTTTCGTTTATGCATGAAAGGTTCATATTTAGGTCTCAGAAATTCTGAAATACCCGTATCAGCATTTTCCTGTTAAAGGTCAGATGATAGCTGTAAAGTGATAGCTGTAAAGGAGAAACCCGTTATGTGTTAAAATAAAACTTGATCAAACCTATGAATTCTAAGATTTACTTATTATTCGTATTCCCGCATTAGGGTAATTATTGACTATAATATTTTCCGTTATATCCTTGGTCTTTCAGGGTCTCCTTTTGCTCTTGGGTTGCATATCTTCATTTTTACTGGTAATTCTTCAGTGTACAATCTTTTCAGATGCTCACCTCGTGTCCGCTTACTTTTTTGTGGACTGAATATGTTTAGTTCATTTGGAATTGTCTATTCGTTTACATCCATTGACTCTTCATAGAAATTGTATTACCCTACGCTGAAAATGCATTTTTTATTTCTTGTTTATCACCAATGAATATTTTTTATATAATATAGATAGCAGAGCGACAGTATTATAAAATATTACTCTTGCAAGTTTCAGAGTTTTATTTCTCAGGTATGTGCTACTTGTTTCGAAAATACTACTAAATTTATCCACCTTGATTTGCTTGATGTTGTTGTCTTCAGTCCAGAGACTGGTTTGATGCAGCTCTCCATGCTGCTCTATCCTGTGCAAGCTTCTTCATCTCCCAGTACCTACTGCAACCTACATCCTCCTGAATCTGTTTAGTGTATTCATCTCTTGGTCTCCCTCTACGATTGTTACCCTCCACTCTGCCCTCCAATACTAAATGGTGATCCCTTGATACCTCAGAACATGTCCTACCAAACGATCCCTTCTTCTGGTCAAGTTGTGCCAAAAACTTCTCTTCTCTACAATTCTATTCACTACCTCCTCATTAGTTATGTGATCTACCCATCTAATCTTCAGCACTCTTCTGTAGCACCACATTTCGAAAGCTTCTATTCTCTTCTTGTCGAAACTATTTATCGTCCACGTTTCACTTCCATACATGGCTAAACTCCATACAAATACTTTCAGAAACGACTGCCTGACACTTAAATCTATACTCGATGTTAACAAACTTCTCTTCTTCAGAAACGCTTTCCTTGCCATTGCCAGTCTACATTTTATATCGTCTCTACTTCGACCATCATCAGTTATTTTGCTCCCCAAATAGCAAAACTCATTTACTACTTTAAGCGTCTCATTTCCTAATCTAATTGCCGCAGCATCACCCGATTTAATTAGACTACATTCCATTAATCTCGTTTTGCTTTTGTTGGCGTTCATCTTATATCCTCCTTTCAAGACACTGTCCATTCCGTTCAGCTGCTCTTCCAGGTCCTTTGCTATCTCTGACAGAATTACAATGTCATCGCCTAACCTCAAAGTTTTTATATCTTCTCCATGGATTTTAATTCCTACTCCGAATTTTTCTTTTGTTTCCTTTGGTGCTTGCTCAATATACAGATTGAATAACATTGGGGATAGGCTACAACCCTGTCTCACTCCCTTCACAACGACCGCATCCCTTTCGTGCTTACCTTTATTATAATCGTGCGTTACTCAATAGCAACAATATCTGAAACATTGTGTTTATTCTCTGTTCTTATTTTTAGCAGTTTTAGTCCAACTTGTGTGTTTACCAATAGAAGGCATGGTTTTTTTTTATTTTCCGTAAAAATTTCATGTCTTACAAGTAACATGTGTAATTCAATTCATTGGCACCTATTTGCAGATCATTAATGTTTCTTAGAAATCAACAGTCGTCAGATACTACGAAGGGCAGCGACACTCGGAACGCCGTTGACAGCTTTGGATCCTATGCGTGGCTGTTCTGTTTCATATCTGATGACTGCTGAAAGGTCAAAACGTATCAACGGTGTCCAAAAGTTAAAGTGATCTTGTTTAATGATTCATAATATTCTTTGATGTGTGGATTCCGATTTACTGTCTGTAAAATCGGAGAATTTAAGCTGTCCTTCTTCCCGCATTCCGTACGGTAATGCAAACGGAAGGAGTCTTACTAGTTGTACAATGGGAAGTATTGTTTGCCAAGCTTTTCACAGTTTTTTTACAGAGTATAGATGTAGATACAGATGTAGCAGTGTATAGATTTAGGGGTTTATACCGTGATATTCTGTGTTAACCCCGTGAACTCACCAAGAATGCATTTACCCCAAAAAAGGGTGGTCATACTGATCTGTGGTGCCAACACGCGAACTTCGTACAGGTTAAAAACGGACACAAACAGTTTCGACCGCAAATATTTATTTTTTGGTGATCGGTTTCGGTTGGTTTTTGACTATCCTCAGACCCTCACATCTAGATGGCAGCCGATGACGGTGAATGGGGCGGGTGTTACAACTCACGAATGTCAACTGCTCCAGTCACTGCCGCTACCTACCATCATGATGAGAGGGTCTGAGGATGGTCAAAAACTGACCGAAACCGATCACCAAAATAAATATTTTTTCGGTCGAGGCTGTTTGTATCCATTTTTAAAGTGCATTTTGCCAGACCGCCGTCCTTTTCGAGAAATGTTCTCAAAAGTTACTTCGTATGGATTGTTCAACTGTTTCGGACTGCTAACTCTATACATTTATGTTGCATCATGGGATGTGTTGTTGGCAATAATGACCATTTCAGAAGAAACTGCAACACTAAACACTGGGTAACAGTGAACACTGGGCGGAAAGACGATATAAATGTAGATAACACTTTCTTAATTATTGTACAGAAAAGTGGGTATTATTCAGAGAGTTTGATTGTCAGTAGGCTTCCAGCAGATTTGAAAAAAAAAAAAAAAAAAAAGAATGACAAGCCCTAACTGTTTAACTTATGGCACACTCCTTATATTCCGCACAGGGGCTCTCAGCACTAATTGAGAAGTTTTCTCCGTAATGCATTAATAATGTTTCTATACTTTATATTTTATTAATTATTTGCTTATAATTTTTTGATCAGCATTCTACGAACTACATATTGACTCGTTCCGTAACTAGTTAGATTTGACGCGCATGATACCACTGATTTTGATAAATAAATGAAAAATTCCTCAACTTTGAAGATATAATGGAATATGAAGATATAACTGAACTGCGTAATTTTATTGGGCTCTTTCTCAACTTCTTGTGCCACTGTCGTCGTCCTCATACGTGTTCCACACACGAATGATGCGTGGGAGGAGTGATTGCCGGCAAAGCTTCATATAATAGCTAATTTCTTTATTATCTTCATGATTATTTCGTGAGAGTTATGTTGAAGCAATATGTTGCCCAACGCTTCCCGGAACGTACTCTATTTTCGATTGTTCATCTCCATATAATACACAAGGATTCTATTGTAGCGTCTACCATTGTAATTTTTGAGCATCGACGTAACTCTCTCGCGTCGACTAAACGATCCCGTGACGAAATCAGCCGCTTTTAGCTGGTCTTTTCTAGCTCCTCTATAAATCCTTCTTGATAAGGGTAGAGAGCCAAATTTCCTTATCCACCAAAAAACTTAGAGAAATACAGAAGATCACAATTATATTGCAGATATCAGTCCGGCAAAAACATGTAGTGGTTAGAGTGGACAGCAGGGACAAGAAATCGACTGAAACAGTTGTTGCAGGTTACGATTCTACGGCAAATTCTACATACGTTTTATCTGAAACATTTTCTTCGTTTCGCCATAGATGATGCTGTATCCGAGGAATAGAAATGGGTACACAATCGTAGGTTACGACAGTCTAGTCAATGGCCTTGAATATTCAATGGCATGTGAGACCCCACCTCTATGATAGCCCAAAATTTAACAACTTATAACTGCAAATCCTATTCACAACGTTGTATTCCTCCGACATATTGAACAGGGACCTACTCGATGCGTCACCGTGGACGCGGCTCGAGGCGAACGTTCTACCACTTTTCCAGTTAGAGTAAGCGTTGAAACGTACTACCATTAACTTAAATATACTTAGTGATCCGCTTTTCAAATGACCGCACTCAGGACAGAAACAGACCTGCTCGTATGTCAGCACATGTGTTTCTAATATGATCGACCATGACTTTACGGCCAGGTGGCACTTGCTGGTACGTCTTATCTTTCCCCACAGAAACAAATCCGGCGATGTCAAATCCGGCGACCTAGCGGGCAATTAACAGGGCCACCTCCGCCGATCCACTGACCACTGTAAACACGTGCTTCAGTTGCCGTCATGCTGAGACCACATACGTTGTCGAACGTCCAGGGCAACATTCTGCAGCAGTACCGGTAGTTCCCGTTCCAAAAACGTTCGATGTTTGCGCCCATGATTCCACACCGTACGTTAACCGACCAAGGACTTTGATGGTCAACTTGCCGTAACCAGTGGGGATTGTCTACACTCCAGCAATGCATGTTATGCCGGTTAACGTTACCATGGTTTGCGAATATAGACTCATCGGAAAATAGAACCTAGGCAAAGAACGTGGGGGTCGTCTGTATTTGTTGATGTATACATTTACAAAACACTACCCAGTTACGGAAAACGGCTGCGAGAAGTTCTTAATAAGTGACGCGTGGTATGGATGGTACCGGCTGCTCACCAAACCATTAGAGGACTACGACAAAGCCACCAAGGAACTAGAGAAGAGAAACTGGGGCTACTATACATACTCCACGGTGAAGGAAAACCCCATCAACGTAATCATGAGAAGTCTTCCTTTCAGAACCTGCATCGCCAAAGTCCAAAGCAGAACTGGAAAAACTACAGATCGTCTCGCGTACTATAACCAGTTAAAGTCACCTAAAACAAAAAAGGACACGCCACTACTACAGATAAGTTGCAACTGACAAACCAGAGAACAGGAGACTTAGAAACCTGACGTCTCTAGCAAATGTAGATGTGACCATGGAAAAACCACGAAAGAAGAAAGAACCAAGAAGGTGCTACAGATGTCAGGGCCTGGACCACGTTGCCAGGCACTGCACTATGCAGAGAAAATGCGCCAATTGCGCAGGAAACCACCCTGCTGAAGAATGCAAGAAAGATGCCAACACACCACCAACCTATGCGCGCTGCTCACAGCAACACCCAGCCAACTATATGGGATGTGACGTGGTAAAAGCACACATCGCCAGACAAAGACGCCCTACGACAAATTGTGTACCCCCCCCCCCCCCCCCCCCCAGTATCAACGGAACAACCACCACCAGAGGATGACCAACCAGTCACAATGGGCATGCTAAGGGAAGCAGTCGCAGGCGCCGTCGCCTCAGCCATGGAAACCATGTTGAAAAACATACCCCAGCAAATAAACACCGCCGTCCTCGCGGCCATAGTAACACAGTAACCTGGAACGCAGAACGGAAACTCGTCAAAGAGCAGGGAGAATTCCGAGAATTCCTGTACAACGAGAGGGTCGACGTATGCCTGCTGCAAGAAATGGATCTCAAGCCTGGAGTAAACGTCAAAGCGGCAAACTTCAACTGCTACAGAAGCGACAGGCCCACAGTGGGAGGGGGGACCGCGATCTACGTTCGCACTTCACTACAACTACACATCAACGTACCAGTACTGACGACCACCGAAGCCACTGGAGTGGCAATCAAGACAGCAGGTGGTACAATCAACATCATCTCATTATACAGACAACCGGGACGACCCCTCGAGCCTTAGGAGTTCGATGCGCTGCTGGCGCTACAAGGGAAGACCTTCCTCGCTGGAGATTTCAATGCCAAACACACGCATTGGAACAGCCGGTACACCATCGTCAGCGGGAGAAGATTACTGAGAGCAGTAACAGGGAACAATGCAATGACAACTGCCCCTTCCGAACCGACCATCTACCCGAGGAACGGAGGAAGGCCAGATATCCTAGACTTCGCCATCGCTAAGGGCATAGAAGCAGACATTACGGCAACATCCAACCAAGCCATGTCTTCGGACCACATGCCTGTACTTACAACGTAGACCTCCAAGGAACAGAGAAACAATACCGAGGGATGAACATCAAAGGGATCAACTGGCGAACCTACAAAGAGACGCTGGAAGAGACACTCATAACGATCCCGGACCCTACAGAAGCAGGAAGAGAAGCCACCCTCCTGCACATAACAACACAAGCCCTAGGAGCAGCGGAAGCAGCAGCCCCTGCACGTAGACAAGGGCAAAGGGACAGTCACAGGCAGCTACCCCGGGAAGTGCTAGACATAATCACATGAAAAAACAGGTTAATCAGAGAATGGCACATAAGGCTCCCTGCCACCAAGAGAGAGATCAACCACCTACAACGCGAAATAAAAGCCGCAGTACAGGAACACAGAAACCGAAAATGGGCACAGAAAGTAGCCACACTCAACCTACAAGATCAGTCTGCTTGGAAGATGAAAAAACACCTACTAAACAAGATACAAAGAATATCTTCGCTGACAGTAGGCAACAATATAGTGTGTAACCCAGACGACAAAGCAAACGCTCTAGCAGATGTATTCGCTGAGAACTTCCAGCCAATAAACCATCCTGTCTATCAGGAACACTTAGCGCTGGTAGCCACCAGATTGCCAGCCTACCTTGCACATCAGGCAGAGGAAGACACCATTTAACCCATAAGAGAGGCAGAAATGACAGCACAAATACGAAGCCTCAACGTCAAGAAAGCAGGAGGACCAGACCTCCTCACCAACCTACTGATACAACAGATGCCACCCACAGCAGTACCACTGCTAACGGCGCTCTTTAACAACATAATCAACACTGGCCACTACCCAGCAGCATGGAAACGTGCGGAAATTGTGGCCATATCTAAACCGGGTAAGGAGCACAAACTTACAGCCAGCTATAGACCAATAAGTCTTCTGCCTGCAATTTCGAAGATCTTATATACAAGGGAGTTTTGGATTCACAGGATATCTTGCTGTGTGAAAGGAATAGGGTTTACTGTTGGACAGTGGATAGAGTTTCTTAGGATTGACTTTTGCAGGGATTTTTTTTATATAATATGAGTAGTGAGAGAAGAGAAAGATAGAGCGGATAGAGATTTTTGTTGATGCTGATGAGTGTGGTTTGGTGATTTAATGGTGGTGATCCATAATTCTATGATGATGATGATTTGCGGGTGTCCGTACGACAATTCGCTTCTGTGATAGGCTTGTGGACATTCGATAGCCTGGTGAGATAGTTATGGGTAAACTTATTACTATGAGATTTGGTTTTGTAGTCTTACATGCTAAGGGGTGGTGTGGGGGTGAGCTTGGGTTTGATGACTATGGGTATGAGTTTTGTGCTCTGGACAACTTTGCACAATGAAGGACGTGTGGGCCGATCGAACGTCCAGTTTGATGGGTGTGAATTACTTATGACTATTGCTTGGTTGTGGGTTTTGTTACCTCTGCTAAGTATTGTGGAGGGGGTGATTTATATGCTGGGGGGGGGGGGGGAGGAGTGATTGGCTGGGCCCTCTATTTGATCTGAGATTGTCCTATAGTTGGCAGTTTATTTGTTTGACTAAAGCTAGGGAGGGTTGTATTTGCATGTGGAGCATTTTTCGTTCACTATTCCTAAGGGGGGGCGGGGGAATCCGAATTGGGTGTCTGGTAGTATCCGTTCGTCTTCAACGTGTTGCAGCAGTTTTTTGGAGTATATTCTTTCGGCCACGGTGGCGGGTCGAGTAATCCCCTGTTCGATATGTCGGAGGAATACAACGTTGAGAACAGGGTTTCCAATTAGAATTTATGAAATACTGGCCCGTCTTACCCTCGCAGCATTGAGGTGGTGTCCCACATGTCATTGGGTATTCAAGGGCCATTGACTAGATTGTCGTAAATTACGATTGTGTACCCATTTCTATTTCTACGATTTCAGAGTCATCTGTGGCGAAACAAAGAAAATGCTTCAGACAAAACGTACACCAAATTTTCCGTAGAATCGTAACCTGCAACAAAATATGGGGTTTCCCATTGAAGATTTCAAAGTTTCCCACTGCAACCAACGCACAGGGTGGGGGTGGAGTGTAGTATCATTGGATGTCCCCCTCCGAGATAAACAAACTGGATGATCCGATGTGTTGTTTCCGAGATATTTCAATATTTTCAGTTAAAATGAACAACCTGTATAGAGAAGTCGCAACGTTAGAAAATTGCAGCGAAAAGCAGGGAGACGTATAGAGGAGTGCAAATTGACCCTGGACATAAACACATATAATATATAGTGTGTACATAGACAGGAAGACCCGTTGTTGTATGATTACACGATTGAAGAACAAACCCTGAAATCAGTTACTTCCATAAAATATCTGGGAGTTTACGTAGGTCGCAATGTAGAGAGATGTGTAGAGGAGTGCAAATTGATCCTGAACATAAACACATGTAGTATATAGTGTGTACATAGACAGGAAGACCCGCTGTTGTATGCTTACACGATTGCAGAACCATCCCTGAAATCAGTTACTTCCATAAAACATCTGGGAGTTTACGTAGTTCGCAATGTAGAGAGATGTATAGAGGAGTGCAAATTGACCCCGAACATAAACACATGTAATATATAGTGTGTACATAGACAGGAAGACCCGCTGTTGTATGATTACACGATTGCAGAATCATCCCTGAAATCAGTTACTTCCATAAAATATCTGGGAGTTTACGTAGGTCGCAATTTAAAGTGGAACGACCATAACACTAAGAGTAGGTGAGGCACATGGACAGAATCATTGGAAGAATACTCAGGAAATGCTGTCCAGCAACCAATATTTGAAAACTGTTCGTTAATCTGGGATCCGTATCAGGGAGCATTGGTAGAGGAAATACATAAAATCCAAAGAAGAGCGGTGCTTTTCGTTACAGGTTCATTTAGTAAGCACGAAAGCGTAACAGATGCTCTGTCCAGTGGCAGACGCTGCTAGAGAGGCGTTCTGCATCACTATGTGGTTTACTGTTAAAGTTCCGAGTGCGTACGTTCCTAGAACAACACGAAAAATGTATTCGCAGTTTAGAACATGAACAACCAGCAGTTGTATGATGGAATGACAACAAAAATTTGTCCCGGAGCGGGACGCGAATTCGGATTCAAATGATTCAAATGGCTCTAAACACTATGGGACTTAACATCTGAGGTCATCAGTCCCTAGAACTTAGAACTACTTAAACCTAACTGACCTAAGGACATCACACACATCCATGCCCGAGGCAGGATTCGAACCTGCGACCGTAGCGGTCGCGCGGTTCCAGACTGAAGCGCCTAGAACCGCTAGGCCACACCGGCCGGCGAATTCGGATTTCCTGTTTATTGCGAGCGATCACCTTACCAGTAGCAAGACTCACGCCCACACCCAAACTTCCATATATCGTTATCTTGTACTCGTGCATCTGTTGTGTATATTCCGGTACGAGAGAAGCATTTTAATCGGAAGTCGCTTGTCCGGTGTCGGCGGATGAATACAACATCGCAGCGCTTGTGTTGTTCAGAAATACTATGCGACGTTGTTTCGAACATTCATGCACGTGCGAAGGAACAGGCACTGTGGCGACTACAGCCGCAATGAAATACATGAAATATTTTCGCATTTGTGAATATTGCGAATATAAACAACCATCAGCTGTGTAATGGAATGACGACATATGGAACTTTGTGGGTGGCCGTGAGCTGGGTCGGATAGCGTAATGGTAAGGCGCCCGCTCGCCATAAGTCGCAAATTCGGATTTGAGTCCCAGTCCGGCACAAATTTTCACTCTCGTCATTCCATTATACAGGCGTTGGTTGTTGATACGGCATCAGTGGCCCAGTGCTTCTTCATTCCTTCTGCCCGAAAGAACAGTGTATCGAACTTCTGAACAATACTGGTACTGCAATATCGTATGTTCTTAGGACAGTTAACCAATATACTGCTTCCTCCGACGTACCGGGTGATCAAAAATTCAGTATAAATTTGAAAACTGAATAAACCACGGAATAATGTAGATAGAGAGGTAAAAATTTACACACATGCTTGGAATGACATGGTGTTTTATTAGAACCAACAAAAAAAAAATCACCCCGTATTGCTAGACGCGTGAAAGATCTCTTGCGCGCGTCGTTTGGTGATGATCGTGTGCTCAGCCGCCACTTTCGTCGTGCTTGGCCTCCCAGGTCCTCAGACCTCAGTCCGTACGATTATTGGCTTTGGGGTTACCTGAACTCGCAAGTGTATCGTGATCGACTGACATCTCTAGGGATGCTGAAAGACAACATTCGACGCCAATGGCTCGCCGTAACTCCGGACATGCTTTACAGTGCTGTTCACAACATTATTCCTCGACTACAGCTATTGTTGAGGAATGATGGTGGACATATTGAGCATTTCCTGTAAAGAACATCATCTTTGCTTTGTCATACTTTGTTATGCTAATTATTGCTATTCTGATCAGATGAAGCGCCATCTGTCGGACATTTCTTGATCGTTTGTATTTTTTTGGTTCTGATAAAACCCCATGTCATTCCAAGCATGTGTGTCAATTTGTACCTCTCTATCTACTTTATTCCGTGATTTATTCAGTTTTCAAATTTATACTGACTTTTTACCATGAAGAGAAAATTAGAGAATTGAACACACGCGGAGGCTTACCATCAGTCAGTCTTCCCGAAAATCATTCGCGACTGTATTAGGAAAAGGAGAAAGTTACAATTGTAGAGCCGGCCAGGGTGGCTGAGCGGTTCTAGGCGCTTCAGTCTGGAACCGCGCGACCGCCACGGTGGCAGGTTCGAATCCTGCCTCGGGCGTGGATGTGTATGATGTCCTTAGGTTAGTTAGTTTAAGTAGTTCTAGGGGACTGATGACCTCAGAAATTAAGTCCCATAGTGCTCAGAGCCATTTGAACCAATTTTTACAATTGTAGATAAATTATCTTTCGCCATGATACACCCTAAGGTGGCTTGCGAAATATGCACATAGATGAAGATTTGTGGTGTACTGGCCCTCATATTAACAAATGATAAATCAGCTGGCCAACGAGGCCTGTAATTCATGAGGGAAAGCAACCTCTACCACAAAATTTAAGCTCTTAATAATATGACGAGCTGAGTTCTGGAATGAGGTATACCTCCCTTTGCAGATGAAGCTGACCAAGATTCTCTACAAATAGTATGTAACTCAGTAGAATTTAAGGACATAGTATTGGTCCGTACGGGGAAAATTCGTCAATAAGGTTCCTAAAACATGCTCCTGAAATGCATGCTTGGAAGATCACAGTGTGGAGAGTACTGGTGGAACGGCAGTCACACTCGTACCACGAACAACGTTTAGAAGCAATGAAGCCTCATCACTTTGAACAGCTACTGTGTGCTTACGTTATTACTGTGGGGCATAAGTTGTTAATGTCAACAAAGAGTAAACATTCATTTCCAACTATTAGTTACATAAGTATTTCATCATCTGTGTAATTTATACCTTCAAGATTTGGGACACCCTGAAATGTGGTTACGTAACGAATGCGACTCGCAAATGAAGGTAATTCATAGTGTGATTGATGTCTTGCCAGACACAGTGTATGCAGATCGTGTCCAAGAATATTCGCGCCACTTCTTGTACAACGATTATAAGATAAGAACGTGTATGTTCTCTATGAATGAGTCACGAGAGGAGTTTAGGTCGTTGGGCAGTACGTGGTCACGGGAAATTTCTTGGTGCAAAGAGAAATATACTCAACAACTCAACAGCACACAGGATACGTGGCTCTCTGGGTTATTTTAATTAAATTCGGAAGTAAAGACTGTGCCTGCGTAAATGTGGTTCTTTACGCAACGAAAATCCCTCGTGCAGCTAGGGCGTCTTCAAAAGACGTTATATCTCATCAGAAGCATTCTACGGATTAATTAATTTTGTCCTTCTGGAGTGAGATGCTTCCACGTTAAGTCGTGCACTTCGCTCAAAGCCAGATGTGTGCGTCGGGTGCAAGAGAGGAATTCTACCTCCTGGAGCCAAGTCTTGTGAGCAGGCAAATTACATTACACCCGTTGTGCTCCACGGAAGCCCTCAGTACCCGGCGCGAGATCTCGAGGACAATTGTCCCTGACGAAGTTGCCGAAATTTTATTTTCATTTTGCTTTTCGAAATTTAGAAGGGAGTTCGCCTTCGCATGATGTGACAAGAAACAAGATAAATTAACACAACTATATTTCACTCACAAATGTGGGAACATACTGCGCGATAGCTTTCCGACCTCTCGATGTATCAGAAAAGAATTTATATAGCGTTATTTCATGACACCAGCAGGATACTAACGTTGCTGAATTCATTATGTGTCAGAATTAACACTATAGTCAGGCTTCACGTTTCGCCCTTTGCAGCTGTTATTTGCAGTACTGAACTAATTGTGATGACAGTATTCTGAACAACAGTAGCATATCATCTTTTGGAAAAACCTAGATCACACATATTTCCTGCTGGACAAGCGTAGGTTTCGTAATTCCTACACTGACGAGTTACTTTGGAAATATCATAGATTTGAAGATCAATAACTCGTAAGTACGAAACCCATCATATGAAAATCTTTGTGATCTCAAGCAACTGCACAGTCTATTATGGACACAGTAGTCCTTTTTTATTGTTATTCCACCCTTGTCCATGTGCGTGTAATCAATAAGAACAATCCTTTTTGCATCCAATACATCATGACTGACCTGTAGGGAAGATGAAAGCGACTGCATCTTCTTAATGGGATACCCGCCAGCTTTATTCATTGCTTTGACTTTTTCTTCGTTTGTGGCGTGAAGTGATACATCCACACCTCATCCACAGCAACGAAGTGGGGCAAAAATCAGTTTTCTTTTTAAAAAAGACCATATGTTACTGATGAATTCGTTTGCGCGTTTAAATTTGATCAGAATTTAGTGGCTTCTTTGGGTTGGGTTGATTTGGGGGAGGAGACCAAATTGCGAGGTCATCGGTCTCATCGGATTAGGGAAGGATGGGGAAGGAAGTCGGCCGTGCCCTTTCAAAGGAAGCATCCCGGCATTTTCCTGAAGCGATTTAGGGAAATAATGGAAAACCTAAATCAGGATGGCCGGAAGCGTCATTGAACCGCCGTCCTCCCGAATGCGAATCTAGTATGGCAACCACTGCGCCACCTATGGCTAACTACCCACATAAAACGTATCATATTCTTCCTTACGGTACACACTGGCATAAGCTGTCTCATGTACCTTTAATCCCTAATCTTCCAGTACCAATCTATACATTCTTCTCAATATTTCGTGTTTAATTGCAGTTTTGAGGCGCACTGATAGCGCCACGAAGCTGGAATATAGCGATCCCTTTCGTGATTATTGAAAATAAGCGTCCTTCTAAAATTACAAAATTCGGACGGATTCCTGTTAGCGAAATACTGTCCATAAAAAATAAAGTCACTCTCTGTTTCAAAACTGTTCCGCGGACAAAATTTTTGCGCAATATGTACAAAAAGAGCAAAAATATGTCACTGTCGAAGTTGTTTAATACACTACTGGCCATTACAATTGCTACACCACGAAGATGACGAGCTACAGACGCGGAAATTTAACAGACAGGAATAAGATGCTGTGATATGCAAATGATTAGCTTTTCAGAGCATTCACACAAGGTTGGCGCCGGTGGCGACACCTACAACGTGCTGACATGAGGAAAGTATCCAACCGATTTCTCCTACACAAACAGCAGTTGACCGGCGTTGCCTGGTGAAACATTGTTGTGATGCCTCGTGTAAGGAGGAGAAATGCGTACCAACACATTTCCGACTTTGACAAAGGTCTGATTGTAGCCTATCCCGATTGCGGTTTATCGTATCGCGACATTGATGCTCGCGTTGGTCGAGATCCAATGACTGATAGCAGAATATGGAATCGGTGGGTTCAGGAGGCTGATACAGAACACCGTGCTGGATCCCAACGGCCTCGTATCACTAGCGGGCTAGATGACAGGCATCTTATCCGCATGGCTGTAACGGATCGTGAAGCCACGTCTCGATCCCTGAGTCAATAGATGGGGACGTTTCCAAGACAACAACCATCTGCGCGAACAGTTCGACGACGTTTGCAGCAGCATGGACTATCAGCTCGGAGACCATGGCTGCGGTTACCCTTGACGCTGCATCACCAACAGGAGCGCCTGCGATGGTGTACTCAACGACGAACCCGGGTGCACGAATTTTTTCTGTTTACAGCATCATGATGGTCGCATCCGTGTTTGGCGACATCGCGGTGAACGCACATTGGAAGCGTGTATTCGTCACCGCCATACTGGCGTATCAAAATGGCTCTGAGCACTATGGTACTTAACATCTGTGGTCATCAGTTCCTAGAACTTAGAACTACTTAAACCTAACTAACCTAAGGACATCACACACATCCATGCCAGAGGCAGGATTCGAACCTGCGACCGTAGCGGTCACGCGGGTCCAGACTGAAGCGCCTAGAACCGCACGGCCACACCGGCCGGCTCGCTGGCGTATCACTCGGCGTGATGGTATGGGGTGCCATTGGTTACACGTCCCGGTCACCTCTTGTTCGCATTGACGGCACTTTGAACAGTGGACGTTAAATTTCAGATGTGTTACGACCCGTGGCTCTACTCTTCATTCAATCCCTGTGGAACCCTACATTTCAGCAGGATAATGCACGACCGCATGTTGGTGGTCCTGTACGTGCCTTTCTGGATACAGAAAATGTTCGACTGCTGCCCTGGCCAGCACATTCTCCAGATCTCTCACGAATTGAAAACGTCTGGTCAATGGTGGGCGAACAACTGGCTCGTCACAATGGGCCAGTCACTAGTCTTGATGAACTGTGGTATCGTGTTGAAGATGCATGGGCAGCTGTACCTGTACACGCCATCCAAGCTCTGTTTGACTCAATACCCAGGCGTATCAAGGCCGTTATTACGGCCAGATGTGGTTGCTCTGGGTACTGATTTCTCAGGATCTATGCACCAAAATTGCGTGAAAATGTAATCACATGTCAGTTATAGTGTAATACATTTGTCCAATGAATACCCGTTTATCATCAGCATTTCTTCTTGGTGTTGCAATTTTAATGGCCAGTAGTGTACGTTAAAGATACTGCTTTCCTTCAATTTTTACATAGTGATGCCAGCAAGTGTAATGAAAATTTCTTTGAAGGCTGAAAAGACTTGTTAAATCTAATTACGTCGAAATTACGTGGTCATGCATAGACATCGTCACATTATTAATTAAATCAAAATGTGTGGACGAGATAATTATTTATGTACGATAACGTTTCATTTTCCACCATGTACTGAAATCAATGGTATACTCTCAATAATTTCTGTGTGGCAGTTTAAGAACGCAATAGTAGGTAGTCAAAATGTTTCACTTCTGTCTGTTCCGGTTTTTACTTTTACTGAGTTGCGGTTTCAAGTAGACTCCACTATTTGATACGAGGGCTATTCGGGAAATAAGGTGCGACAGGGCCAGAAATGGAAACCACAGTGAAAATACGTACTATGAAGGTTTTCAAAGATGTGTTGGGCTGTATCTAGTATGCCCGTCGATCGCGTCACAACGAATATTTTCAGTTCTGAGCGCACATTGAGCTCTTAAAGATGCGTAGAAAATAACGTCTCCAGCCAAGTAAGAGGGCCTGGTAAGATATTTCGCCTAATGTCATGCTTTCCCTTCTTGATGACAATTCTCGGCCGCACTCTGCAGTGGCAGCGAAGAGGCTCCTGCAGCGTTTTCGCTGGGAATTGTCTGATTACCCACAGTACAGCGTTTTGGCTCAGTCAACGAGCTGCAGACCAGCGTAGTCAACTGGCGGAAAGCACAGGCGATTGCCTTCTGTGACGAGGGTATTGGGAAATTGGCACAACGCTACGACAGAAGTCGGAGCGTCGACGATATAGAGAAGTAGCTGGGAGGTGTAGCTAACTGCTGCAAATATAACGTTTTTGATTTTCATAGTGATTTCCATTTCGCGACCGATTGGACACTACTTTCTGCATAGCCTCCGTGCAGTGCAGACTTTTCTTGAGAAAGTAAGTGCCTGTACGGACTGCACTACAAATACTGTCAACATTCACAGATGGAAATATTACTTTAGTATTAAGCAGGTCACTCAGTTTGCACGAGAGAGACATAACGGCATGAAATGCGAGTGACGTTAAAATGAAGATCAAGATTTTAAAAAATCAAAGAACCATCTCTCTGTTGTAAGACATGTGCTTTTTTTAAGTATTATCAGATACGAACATACCATGAGAATGAAAATGTATAAAGACGTTAAAAGCCGCGCAGGATTAGCCGAGCGGTCTAGAGCGCTGCAGTCATGGACTGTGCGGCTGGTCCCGGCGGAGGTTCGTGTCCTCCCTCGGGAGTGGCCGTGCGGTTCTGGGCGCTACAGTCTGGAGCCGAGCGACCGCTACGGTCGCAGGTTCGAATCCTGCCTCGGGCATGGATGTGTGTGATGTTCTTAGGTTAGTTAGTTTATTTAGTTCTAGGTGACTGATGACCTCAGCAGTTAAGTCGCATAGTGCTCAGAGCCATTTGAACCTCCCTCGGGCATGGGTGTGTGTGTGTTTGTCCTTGGGATAATTTAGGTTAAGTAGTGTGTAAGCTTAGGGACTGATGACCTTAGCAGTTAAGCCCCATAAGGTTTCACACAAACAAATTAAAGACGTTAAAAGTCAGTGATGTCTGTTCGTAAACTCTTCGGACAAAATAAGATTCAGCATCACCTTTTTTATTAAAAAACTGTTGTCGCTTTGTAAAATGTTGCATAACTGGTACCAGGCCGTTACACGACATTCCACCACTGTCGCAAATGTACTTGTACCGTTTGCATGGAATCAGCGCAGTATAATTGGGGGGGGGGGGGGGGGGGGAGGGAAAGGGGCTGCAACAGGAGTGACGGGACGAAGACGACTAGATGACTAGATGGCACAAAGGAAGTAACATGTTTGGACATGCCGATGAGCACAATGTGAATGAAGTTGCAGGATTTGTTGGTGTAACTGCGCGAACTTTCCATATCTACAAGAAATGATGTACCAATCGCAGCCATGAAGTCCGGCCTAAGAACAGTGTTAATAAAAAGGTCCTAGCAGACAGGGACTGAAGGGAAATCTCATGCCTTATCACTGACAAAAGGCGTCAAAATCAATAGGAATTACTGCTGTCATGTCCATCTCATCCAGTTTCCGAGACGACTTTGCGAAGGAATTGCATGCAAAGCCAATATGGAGTCTGGTACCTCACATAAGGCCAGTGCCCGTCACATATAGCCGCACGGTGTGAAAAGGTTATTGGACAGTATCTCTTTGGAGGCATACAGTATTATGCGACCAGGGGAAGTCCGGGATTTTGTTCTGGGGTAAGGTGAATGGGGAAACGGGGGGGGGGGGGGGGAGGGGGGGGAGCTGAAGTCATGAAAATGTATCATACAGGGTGGGCAAAGATGGTGACGTGCCCCTGTAACAACTGTTTAGTATCAAATGTTATTACGCTGGATCGTAGCTATGTTACTTCTTATCATTTGTTGGAATTTTTGTTCACATATTCTCGCAGCCATGTCGGATGTGAGCGGTCTTAGATACGATACTGAAGAGCGCTTAGTGTCAATTGTGTGGGTGCACGGACGAAGACACTCAGGGCAGACAATGAGACAGATTATGGGTGCATTCCAGGAAAGATTTAACAAGCGTCCACCGCGAAAGGCAACGCTCCATGTTTGTCAAATTCATACTTTTGCTTTTAGTAGCGTTACAGATAGGCCGCGGAGGGGGGGGGGGGGGGGGGGGGAAGGAAGAAGACACGAGAAGACGCATGTGCCGGAATATCTGCTTCGATTAGAATATTTCCTATGAAGTCGGCCGGTAAACATGCTTCGAAACTCGGTATACCGAGGACAACAACCCGAGCTCACATGAAAATAGACCCTAAGGTCAGACCTTTTCGACAGACATTCGTAAACGAGTTATCGGATACAAACCGGAATGAGCGCGTTTCAGCATGCCGTGATTTGTTAACTCGATTTGCAAATGCAGTGAACCGTGCCAGATGAACGTGCCATTTATTGTAGCTCACTTGCTAGAAATACTGGGTTTTGGGCCAAAGAGGATAATCATTATACAGATGAGTTAGAAAGGAACCTGCCTCGCGCAAGAATATGGGCAGCGATGACATCACAACATCTACTTGGACCAAACTTTTTTAAAGGGATTGTGAATGGCGTAAATTGTTTACACACGTTACTAAGAGTCTGAAAAAAAAAAGGCTTCACAGAACGCATATAGCTGCAGCAAGACGACGTGCCCCCCCACTACGATATTGCAGAGTGCGAGTCCCTAAATCAACACTTTCGAAACGGTGCATAGGTCGTGGTTCATCAGTAACACCAGCTCCCTTGAAATGGTCATACACCAGTCCTGAGTTCACTAGACCTGACAATTAGTTGTGGGAAATCTTGAAGGCTCATGCGTCTGCACGAAGTTATGCTACGAACTTAGAACTGCGCGATGCAGTTGAGGATGCATTTCGCATTATAGCACCGGGCGTACTCAAAAATATGCCAAGAAGAACGTGGAAACCTACGGAGATGTGTTTACAGCATGATGGGGAACGTCCCTATATTGGACATTTAATACGTAGGTACTTATGTGAAAAGAAATCAAATAAATTAGCATCCGATACTAGGCGGTATGGGGTCGTCTGCCCACACAGTAAATATGCATCAAAATTTTTTCGAATGAACAACGGCATTTTCTTAGCCCTTTCGCTGACTGTCATTTTATAGTAGTTAGTGCAAAAAAGTCATACTTTTTATACTGTCAAGAAGCATTCTCTTTAATCTGCCAATATACAATCCGCTAATATACAGTTCAAAATCTGAAAAAATACAATTTACAGAAGTTTGTAGTTTATCATGTCTTACACAGATCTTTACACTTCTTCACTTTAAATTGTTTATGACATAAAAGGTTCCTCTTCAAAAATAAAAATCTGGTTTTTTGCCTGTACCTACCACTATGCTGAATTTCAAGAAGGCTCACTAATGTCCAAAAAATTTCCATAAATTTCAGAGTAAAATGACATAAGGATAAGTAACTATTATTACTTTTTAGAAAGATAATAAGTGTAATAATCATGCACTTCCGTGTTACGTAGTATCTGTGCCTAGGAAACTTTCACTCATATATCAGCAAGAACATCATTGTAATTTCCTGAGCTACTGATACATTCATTATTAAAATATTCCGTCGTCACCTCTACTTGGGCTTGGGTTGAATCACGATAACGGACAAAATAAAGATACTGCAAACACTAGCTTAAAGAAAAATCACACCAAAACAGTGTTAAACAACAACAGTACACAAAAAATATACCAGCATGTAAACAAATATTACTTAGCACGATGTCAGTACACGTAAGCGTGGAAGCAGACTTACTGATCGTCAATAAAGTCCTGAAATGACTCTCAAAATTCGATAACTACTGATGTACACACAGGTTGAAGTGTTGAATATCAATACTCTGTCCGCTAACAACATCTAGTGGCAGATTTTAAAAGGTAAATGAGACTAAAGAGCATATAAAAAAATCGGCGCCCTGGCAATAGCCTCGTGATGACTGAGTGTTGTGTGATGACCTTAGGTTAGTTAGGTTTAAGTAGTTTTAAGTTCTAGGGGACTGATGACCATAGATGTTAAGTCCCATAGTGCTCAGAGCCATTTGAACCATTTTGAACCCTGGCAATATTATCATCAACAGGGGTCACAGTATATATCCTTACATTGAGTGGGATGCACCCGTTGTCTAGGGGCAGCGTCACTGATTAGTAATCAAAATGTTATTGGCCTGGAAGGAAACGCTCCGCGAGTCGGGGCTTGTAATGTCAGAAGCTTGAACGTGGCAGGGATGCTAGAGAATCTGAAAAGGGAAATGGAAAAGCTCAATCTATATATAGTAAGGGTCAGTGAAGTGAAATGGAAAAAAGACAAGATTTCTGGCTAGATGACTATAGGGTAGAGCACAAACGCGGGAAAACTCTCCTTTATAAGGGAACGCGACACTAGTCTCTTACAGTGTTCGAGCAATAGCGATCACCGAAACATCCTGAAGAAGATCCCAGCAGAGGGTCGAAAAGTCGATCATTTTTGAAGAAAATAACCCAGAAGATTTTAACTTTAGTGACAACGGCCACGAAAGCCTGCAGACTTACATATTCGACTACGGGCTCCCAATAGTGATTCACATTCTAGCTAACTTCATTGGTGTAAAACTCTTGCCAACTTAATCCCTCTCCTTTAACATCGGCAGTGATACACTAATAGTAATGAGCTGCTAGCAACTTGCTTCCGTGTAATTTTGCGCCGCTTGTGTAGCATTACTCTTTTGAAAAATTGTGTTTTTCCTTTGGAAACCAAAGTAAAATTTTTCCTTTTCAAAATGAAGTTGCAGCGCCAAGCCACGTTTATTTGTCTGTCATTAATTTAAAGCATATTCAGGCTCATTTAATTCATAACCGCGCCTACTCGTAATTTGTTTCAGAACAGAGCGGCTAACAGTTAATGTAGCGATTTAAAATTTTATATCCGAGCCGTTTATTTTAATTGCTCTCGCCGGCTTAGTTTAAAGATTCATTTATTATTTTTTAAGCTTGTGCTGATCTCTGCGCGTTTGGAAAATATACGTGGTTTATCTAGTTTAAGTGATGTTAATTATTTATCCATTTGTTAGTAGTCACATATAGTCCAGAGTTCGGGTGGATTTTCTTTTAAAATTCATTTCATGTGTGGTAATTGTTTTATTTTATGTGTATTTTAAAAATTCCCGTCCATATAGCTAAAATGTAAATGCCGGGTGACTAGGGCCTCCCGTCGGGTAGACCGTTCGCCTGGTGCAGGTCATTGGAGTTGGCACCACTTCGGTGACTTGCGTATCATTGGGGATGAAATGATGATGATAAGGACAACACAACACCCAGTCCCTGAGCAGAGAAATCCTCCGAACCATCCGGGAATAGAACCCGGGCCGTCCAGGGGCGGACGTCCATACAGCTATAAACCGTTGTGTTAAGCTGATATCAGGCGGCAGTTGTTCGCGTTCAGTGAGGGATTGTAGCTGGTTGCATTCGCAATCAGTCATTTGTTGAATGGAGCGTCGTAATTCTTTAATTTCATGTTTCCTTTTTTAATAAATTTAGTAAATATTTTATGTAATAAGTTTTTGAGCTGTGTGGTCTGTTGAACCATCTTACACTGCCGACTCTGAGCGTTCATTTCCGTATTCCTTTACTGAATAATTCCGTGTTGCTTGTGTTTCCTTTTTGCATTAAGTAAGTAATTTTGTTGTAATTGTGATTGACTAAAATAAGCAAGAAATAGTGTAAAAACCACTTACATTGGAAAATACTGTACATGAAACACCACTGCTGCTTCACGATTTAAATCAATTGAAACAAAATGCACCGTAAAAAGTTAATTCATTTCACTCAAAAGCTCATTAACTTGTTCACAAATTGTCATTAATTTTTATCAGATGCTAAATTCATTATGCAAGGGAGCAAACTGTATTTGAAATTTTAATAGGAAATACACACTAAATAAGGAACTAGTTGGTTGCATAAACATAAATGAAGCTCAGATGGCGTCAGATTGGAAGTGGCCAACCAAACACACATTAACAGCTTTAACAAGCTACATAAGGAATTCAGAGACGCGAACCCAAGTTACGCAGCGAGTAGTGGCAATACAATTTCTGCTGGTCAAGCTGTATTACACACAGTACTACATACAGCAGCCCACACTAACTTACATTTGCAGACATCCAAGAGGCAGAGAACAGCTCTATTTTAGGACAGACTCACGCAGGAAAATTCGCTATCTCCAGGTTCGGGAACGACCAGCCAGGTCGCCCTGAAGCAAACTATGCCCAGCCTCGCCGTATAGCATGAATCCGGCCAGCGCAATTACACTTGTTGCCACTCTCCCACCACGGCACCCACGCCGTGCTGTCAAATGTAACGGCGGTTTCCTCTATTGGTATATGCCCGTCGTTCGTTGTTCTACAAAACAGGACTCCAGTCACACTTTCTCTTCTCCAAATGTTTCTCGCGGTGGCGCCTGTGTCGCGATGGACGTGACGCAGTGTCACCACTGAGTTAACTCTACCATGCAGGCCGCACCAGTGGCGCGGATTTTAACGGACCGCGTCTGCGTGACGTCTTTTCACGGCACAACTGTAATGTTCGAGGTGTGTAAGTCACACACAGTGATCTCTGCGCTGCCTTGTGTATCTGGCCACACAACGTATCAAAGATAAAATATGTGTGTTATAGACAACGTGTTACAGGCACCGCGTATAAATAAACCCAGAACCGCAAGAGAGAAGATGAGAATTTACAGCGACTATAAATCAGCTGTTACCAGTAAATAGTCGAAAGTGATAGTACTTGGCAATTGTAAACGTAGGATTCTGCGGATGTTGTCACAAGAAATAAAATCCTTCTGGGTTTGGAACTGCATTGTCAACTATAAAATTCCGACGTTTCGGCGACTATTGCAAGACGCATTCCTCAGGGTGTATTGCTAACTGCTGAATTGGCGCTAGTTTGATTACTTATATACTATGGAAGTGTTCTGTCAGTGGATATGGGGGTGAGGAGGAAGGGTAATCGGGTATTCTTTTACTGGTATTTGCATTGCGTGTTTACATTGGCGGAAATTAGCGTTTTCCGTTGGAGTTTCCTTCCTGGAAATCGGCGAATAGCGACTGTTGCAGCGCTTTTCATTAACTTTATAGTATCGACTAGGGCACGTCAGCACTATGTGTTCCCTCCGCCGTTGTGGTCTACTGCGCGCCTGTTGCTTTGCGAGAGCTGTCCTTCCGCAAAGCTGTCACTGCTGGCAGACCCGTTTTCTCTATTCATGTTGTCGTGTCACTTGGCTATTTCAACAGCTTGAAATGGCTCTAAGCACTATGGGACTTAACATCTGAGGTGGCTCAAAAGGTTCAAATGGCTCTGAGCACTATGGGACTTAACTACTTAAACCTAACTAACCTAAGGACATCACACAGATCCGTGCCCGGGGCAGGATTCGAACCTGCGGCCGTAGCAGCAGCGTGGTTCCGGACTGAAGCGCTTAGAACCGCTCATCCACAGAAGCCGGCTATTTCAACAGCCTCTCTGATCTTCCTCAAGCTAAACGACTATTTTGCCAGTACGCAAGCCCCTCGAAATTCGATCTTCATCCTGCACTGTTCCTGGTATTCTGACACCGCTGATTTGTTATATTGTTTGAGACGGATACATCTCTCGTGTTCAGATAACCCTGTGTCTAGCCGGCCGGTGTAGCTGAGCGCTTCTAGGCGCTTTAGTCTGGAACCGCGCGACCGCTACGGTCGCAGGTTCGAATCCTGCCTCGGGCATGGATGTGTGTGATGTCCTTAGGTTAGTTAGGTTTAAGTAGTTCTAAGTTCTAGGGGACTGATGACCTCAGATATTAAGTCTCATAGTGCTCAGAGCCATTTGAACCATTTTAACCTTGTGTCTTTGTGTCTATTGGGAACCTAGTTTTCGTAACAACAACAAAATAAAAGAACGTTCTGGGTTCGACGAAGGAAACAGTTGACAAGTTTCATGCCGCCGGAGTTCATGAAATCGGCTGTGAAAGTGGACTGGTGTATGCTGGCAAGACGGGGCGTCCAATAGTCACAAGGTTATCTGAACACTAGAATTATATCCGTCCCAAAGAATACAACATATCAGCGGTGGCAGAACATCAGGAGCAGTGCAGGTAGAAGATCGAATTTCGAGAGGCCCGCGTATTGGTGAAACAGCCGTTTAGCTTGAAGAGGAAGATCAGAGAGGCTATAGAAATAGCCAAGCGACCCGACAATATGAACAGGGAAGATGGGTACCGACTTTCAGCGTCTTGGCTGCAGCAGTGACAGTTTTGCGAAAGGACAGCTCTTGCAAAGCAATAGGCGCACGGTAAGCCACAGCGGCAGAGGGTACACGGAGTACCAACGCGCCCTAGTTGATACTACGCAGTTAGTAAACAGCGCTTCGCTGCAGTAGCCGCTCAATATCCTCTTCGACGATTTACATGAATGGCAAGCAATGAAGGAAACTCCAACGGAAAATGCCTGCTTCCGCCAATGAAAACACCCAATGCCAAGCCCAATAAAAGAACACCTAATACCCTTCCTGCTCATCTTCATATCCAATGACAGCACTCCTCCATAGTATTTAAGTAATCAAACTAGCGCCCATTCAGCAGTTAGCAATACACCCTGAGGAAGGCGTCTTGCAATACTCACCGAAACGTCGGAATTTTACAGTTTACAACGCGGCCCCAAATCCAGGAGGATTTTATTGACTGTGCTTGGCAATTTTTAAAACCAAGTGCTCCGTGTATAAAATATGACGAACTCTCCTAACCTCCACCCACCCCATCCCCCTCGTCACCCCCTCCCCTTCAAGCTCCGGTCCTCATCAATTTCCCCCCCCCCTACGCCCTTCTTCTATCACTTCTCCTCCACTCCCCCTCCCATCCTTTTTTTGGTCAGGCGTGCCTCTTTTACAGAAATAGGCCCAGTCCTTTCTATAAGCCACATCCACTTGTTGGAAGTAGGTCAGTTATAGAGCTACTGAGCGAACACTCAAATTTAGCTCTTCAAAACGCAGTACATTATTTTATTGCCCTTCAATTCGTCCAATCATAATTTCAACTTTCTGAAGCCACACCCCTTTCTTGGAAACAGGCCAACCAGAGAGTTTCTAAGCCGACTGTGATATATTTTGTTCTCCTAATCACAACTCCGTATTTCAATGCCATAAAAAAGAAACAGCCTGTCACAGAACTTCCTACAGTAATAATGGGCGGGGAATGACATCATTCTCCTGCATTGATGGTACCAGTTGTGGAATTGTCTGCTTTGCAGGATCAAACGGGCATTAAATGCAATTGTATACATGCAGCCAAGTCCTTACACATGCACTCTCTGAAAACTATCACATGACATACTTTAGGCAACTGCGTAGATGCATGAAGAGACTATATAGTGTCTGTCATGTAGGTTCAAACAAGCATTGTAGATTAGACCACAGGAATAATATTCAGTTATGCAGCTCATGGAAGTCTTTCATTACATTTGCATAACATTTCCATTTAATGTCTTCTACAGTGTTCAAACAAGCTATGTAGATTAGACCACAGGAATAATATTCAGTTATGCAGCTCATGAAAGTCTTTCATTACATTTGCATAACATTTCCATTTCATGTCTTCTACATGTGTATTCACTATGTTACAATTACACTTTCATAATACATTTACAATCAATATGTTATATTTTCATTATCATAATACACACACATCTACAATCAGCATGTCACATTTTCAGGGTTAGAGCATAACGTAATTCATCTCCGGAAGTGATGGCATTTGCGTAATTGTCCAACGAACAAGCAGATCTGAACAAGAAGGCCGATATGTAGCGATATGCAGCTTACTTGGTGTGCACTGGCGGGTAAGACAAACACATGATATGAAATGACTGTTTTCAGAATCTTTAGAATTTGTGAACTGCACCTTTTGTGACTGTCTTTCACCTGATGGAATGTTACAGGAGAGTCTTTAAATTCATTTTCTGCAGCCATTCTTATCCTCGCCAACTTAAACTTCAACCAGTAAGCAACACTTCCTGAAGTTACCCCTCAATAGATATTATTCCATTATCATATGAATTATCACCAACCGTTTTCAATGCAAGTAAGCAAAATAGTCTACCAATTTATTCGGTTTATTCCAGTGGACATAGTTGACATGTTCTTACGGTTCGTCGGAGGCCATCCTCCAATCTTTAATATATTCATTTTCATTCTTTCTGTACCTGCATTTCCCGTGCCTATATGTATTTCGTCATCCCTCAATGACGATTCAGGTTTAACGTTATTGGTATTTTTGTAGCCCCCATTGGAATACACTGGTCTACAACAGAGAATTTTGTCTATATGCTCTGAGAATATTAGCGTAATTTTGAACATCTCATGTTATGTAACTTTTTTAATGGATTTAAAGTAAAACAATAGGTTATACACCCCTCTCTTTCCTAGCTATCTTACACTGTGAATTATTAAATCATCTCTATAAATATCTGCCGGTGATCTCATTCATCCACAATTTTGTTATCGGATCGAATATGATGCCAGAAACAGTATCATGTGTTTTTTCTGATGGTTCATTACAAATTATACTGCCATACTACTTCCTGTCTCTGCTATAACTTTCTTTCGTATCTGTTCTCCATCTTCTTCTTGTTCTTCTTTTTCTTTTTGTCATAATCTTCATCAAGAAATTCATCTTCTTCTCTTCCCCTCCAATTTTGCCAGTTATTTCCCTGCCTTCTGCTTTTATAAATTTTCCTTCCGAAGGAAAAACCCTAGCCTACATGTCGGTGATTATATATTCGTATCGGAGTCGCGTTGTGTTGCATATATACTGAAGCGACGACCTCAGACAGAAAATTTTTGATGACCTATTGTGCATACGCACAGACTGTCGCCAATCACTGACAAGCTGGCTAGCCCACCAATAACTTTTTTCCTATCCGCTCCCTTCCGTGATGCCTAGTGTGTTATATTCTAGGACCAATAAAGTTTGACATGTTGACACCGTTCGCCCACAATAAAGAGTCACCTTTCCTGCACCAAAACCTGTCTTGCCCTGAGGAAGGTTGCTGTAATACAAGAAATTTATTTTATACAAAGATGCGGTACAACATCCACAAGGATCCTAATCATCATGACGTCGGCCGCAGAAGCCTTCGTAGTTACATAAGGATCTCTTTGGCTTTGGTCGTCTTCTTGGTCTTTCTTCTCCTTTCAGAATAGCTGTCGTTCTTGAAAATCCCTGTAGTGTTTGAGAAAAGCGTTTCATGCTTTTTCCAGCGCAGATTAAATGTCAGCCTCCCAAGCACCAAAGAGAACTTCTTGAACGTATTTCCTTGAAACTTCAGCACCTGAGATTTGAGACTAATTTTCGGTCTGATGGAATTGAGAAGCGTGTTGCTCTTCCCAGGATGAATTTTCACACTGTACTGATTATAAACTTACTGGCTGACCTCCCAGGCTGTGGATAAGGCATTTCTCCGCAATATCCTTTCTTCCTGGTGTGCTAGGAGGTACACAGGAGAAATGTGAATTTTGGAAGGTAGTAGATAAGGTTCTGATGGAAGTAAAGCTGTGAGGACAGATTATGAGTCGTGCTTGGGTAGTGAGGCGTAGCGCCGTTTAACGATCCTGCCTTGGAGGCGGTTAAGTGGGAGATGTGTCTCAAAGCTGGATAGTGACAGATGGTGACGCGCGACCGGACGCGCAGTAGTTTATGTATCAGCCGATAGAGGACAATATTGAATAGGGGGACTGTGATTTTAGTTTCGATTGTGCCCACTAGAGTGCACTAAAGTAATAGAATGTTTTTCATAAATTGTTGTAGTATTTGCATAAAGAGTTATTATGTCTTTTTGTTTAGGTAAAATGTTATAAATGTGTTTTAGCAGTATGAATGATGCGTGAGTGTGGTTTAAGGTTAATATGAAGATAATTGTTTAAAGAGTTATGTAGTGGGGTTTAGTGTGGGAACATTTCGAGGAAGTATGGATATGAACAAAGGGGATTTTTGTAGAATAGATCTGTAAAGTAAGTTTATGGTAAAGGGAAAGTTAATTCAGGTATAAATAACAATAGTAAATAACTTTATGCATAAACAAAACTTCAGCATATTAGATAATTACGTCGGTAAAAGGTTCAGTCGTTAGGTTTACTATTTTGCCATTGGTTATTGATGAAAAGCGCGGACTGACGCGGGAGGGTGTTGTTTTGCTATTAGTTAATGAGTAAACTGACCAATGGTGAAGCAATATTCTTCGCTCGCCTTTCTCTGCTGGTAGAGAAGACTGACAGTATTCTAGAGGAGGAGTGGAAGCCTAGCCATGAAACAGATCGGACGTGTGTAGTAATAGTTCCGATGTAAATGATAAGTTGCCGGATCTAGCAGTGTTTCATACATCAAACGTGTTGGAATGTGACGGCATAATTATTCCTATGTGTGTGTAGAAATTTCGGAATTTTTAAGTGAATTTTGTGACGAGAAAAGACATATATTCTTCGTGGCGTATTGAGCAGATCGGTGGCTAAAAACTGTGACTGCATTTGGTACCGACAGACTTAATATTTGGCGAGCATTGGATCTAAAACAATCAGTATTTTTGTAGCTATTACGTTTCCGGGAAGTGCAACACCATAAACTTGCTAACGTGAGTAAAAGGGATTGTGAGTGACTGTGTTAAGAGTAGCACGGGCTTGGCAGTGATACTTGTTCACCTGAGTTTCAGAATATATTAATTGAGGACAAAATTTCCAACCTTTCATTTCATATGAAAACTTTCTCCCGAAACGTAGATTAGTGACTTTAATTGCAGCCTGGTTCACGTCGAAGCGCAGTAGGTTTCACTCGGCTTCCCTACTGATGATCTGTTGAGACAATGTTCACAGGTAGGTGCAAGGGACGGAAAGAACCGCGCCGCCGCAGTAGCTCGGCTGTTAGATAGCTTGCCCGTTAAAGGTAAAGGTCTGGGTTGTTGCCCCGGCCTGGCACACAGTTTTAATCTGTCAAAAAGTTTCATATTGCTGTTGTTGACAGACGCAGCTCAATCAGAAACCTAACTAATTATAAGCAAGCATCTCAATACGCAACTTACTACATCTTATGGATGATTACTTTCATGTGTCTTCTCTCTTGTACTATTGTGAAGCTTCGATATGGTCGATGAAATAGAAGTATAGTTGTTGAAATTAATACGTTATTATTTAAATCATCAACTTTGCTTATAAGTAGAAAATTATAAGCATCATCACTACAAGCTCTTTTGTACTCTTCGAGGAAAGCATTAAAACTCACATCACGTTTAACATGATCGCTCAATACGTGCCTGAATTTACGTTCGTGTTGTTTGAAAAGAATAAGTGCATTATCAGTGTTTCTGTTTCAGAATGTTGCTGTATGCTTGATATAGATGAAAGCTGTCTATATCATAATGGCGAACTATAGAAGTACCATATATCTTCACATTATCTTGCTGATCATGAGAAACGTCATAAAAATAAAAATCGAAATTAGTAGTGCTTCATCGAGCGATATTACATCTTTCTTACTTGAAACTCCAATACTTGTCCTAAAAATTTTTATATGTGTGTTGATGAAGATATTAGGAATATATGAGTTCTTAAATTTGAGACCATTTTTACAAAAGGGAAAGATTAATAATTACATTCGCTTTTCGCAGTTGGAGGGATCAGACACAATGCGCCTAATTGTATATGGAAATATATCTCCATGTTTGCGAATTTTTGGTTGTATTCCAATTTAATCAATAACAGGACTAATAGGATGTTACATGTTTCTTGAATTGCATCTTCAAACGTACTAAGGACTCTTTTTGACACGCAGAATCTGACATACAGGGTATTCGAAAATGATGTTTGCGACTTTGCTTACGGATATTTCACAAATGGAGACGGCATAAAGTTGCGGTTTGCAGTTGATGTTCAAAAACACCTAAATATTTTTTGTGTTATTGACGAAAACGGACACTCCGCAGCAGAAGGCACTGCGTGTAGAATGGCTGATAGCGACTAGATCTGGCCTACCTCAATCGTTGATTATAAATTTCGCTAACGACAGCATCTAACGTCATTCGTCTTTGGTTTGTGATGACGCTAGTGTTTACAATGTGTGTGAGTGTTATCTTTCCGCAGTTTCTCTGAAAACTGAGCTTTTAAATTCTCTTGCATGCTTTCTGCAGTTTTGCAGGGTGCGCTCCTGTCGAAATATTGGCGGTTCTCGACGAAATCACCCAGCTGCATTCCCATAAGTTAGTTGAACACAGTAACTTCTACTTTTATAATCAGATAGGAGATCACTAAACTCTGGAGAGAGTTATCGTAAAACGTGACATGACATTGTTTGCGCCTTGCTGCGGGAAATAGCTATACAACATCAAGAATGAATATGAAGGTGACGTGGAGAAAAAGTATAAAACTGAAAATCAGTTACAACAAAACCCTCAAACTAAGTGAGGTAGTGAGTGACGTACGCTATAGGATTAAGTGGATAATACTGTAGTGTCATTGTTAAGTTTCGAGAGAAATGTACTCGTAATTTTAAAAGAAACCTTTAAAGACAGCAGGACGTCAAGTATATATTCAGAAAGTTAACGTCGTAAGCGTTGATTGTCTTTCTGGAGGTTCATCTCTCAATGCTGCTCTTACATACACTTTACATAAATTCTGGCCTGCTGCATCATCTGAATGTGCCAGTTATCACAAGCTAGGTTTCAGAATATTACCAATCACTAATAATGCGCTGAGGATTTCTAGTATACATTGAAAAGTGAATTGTGAACCATAGCGAACGAAGCAAGTCGAAGAGAAATAGAGTAAAAGACGATGAAAGTAATATTATCGAAGGAAAGAGGTTCTTGAGATGTAGCTGCTCCACAGTTTCTCACTAAACAGTCACGGTTCCCTCAACACATAACTTGCATATGGAAGAAAATTAAAATACAGACGTTTTTCAGTCTTATTCACTGACGTCAGAAGTGTGAAATTTCCGGGGAGCTCTCTTGGGAAATTTCTTGACATTATGCAGCAAGTCTCGAGCACAGCATCGCTTAAGCTGTTTGTACTACTGAAAGTCATTACCCTTTATATCTCGCACATGTTACCTATGATGGTACAATCTGTGATGGATACAACGTATCGGAAAAAGAGACTTTGGAGTAATCTTTCTTAACTTTTTCAGTGTTGACGTGTGTGGGTGAGAGGTATTATGTAGCATGCGCGATGTCTATGATTACTTCTAATTCCTCTGCTTGTCCACTCCACGCGTAAAATGTTCCTGCATAGGTTTGACGTACCATCCAACATTCCCATCCTGACAAAACGTTATTCCCCCTCCAAAAGAAAAAACCATGATGCCCGTTGTCTTCCATCGGTGGAGCCTCTCTTCGATTGGGATTTTCGCAATGTCGTGATACGGTGAAAACCACACTGGTCAAAAATTATCTGTGATGATAAAATTTCACTTTCTTTCACTCGCAATTTGGCATATGGGGTCGTTCGCGTTACAGTTGCGTTTACGATAAAACATTCTAGCAGCTATCCACGTCATGCAGATGCATTTCTGTTGTATCGAGGTTTCACGGCAAATTACAGAGTGATCAGTTTCGTTACGAGCCTTCTGTTATACTGGTTAAAATCTTCACGATTGCCTATTTCCTGGAATCAGAAAACAATAGCTGGAGGATATGTTGGAGAAATAATGTTCGAAATGAGACAAGAAGAAAATGTAAACTTTTCGCCATTCATGAGGTTGTGGCAGACGCAGTCGTATGATTAACTAGAAAAGAAAAGAAATTTACCCAGTCTGTCATTTAATTAATCTGAGGCAATTCGTTTTCTTTTTTTTTTTCTTCCGAGATAAGCAGAAATATTTTCAACAGTTGATGTGTCACAGCTTGCAGATATTTATCAGAAATCGTCAGTTGATGTGAAAAGTCTTAATTGTTTCTGTCAATTTTAACTATCGCAGATCACCAACAGCCACAGAACCACACAGGCACTTTGTGATCAAAAGAATGTGGGCACGGCAATGTAATGAAGAACTGACCACTAAATGTCACGAGAGGTCAGTGTTGAAGGTGGTAGCAAGTATTTTATTCCAGAATTAGATTTTCACTCTGCAGCGGAGTGTGCGCTGATATGAAACTTCCTGGCAGATTAAAACTGTGTGCCGGACCGAGACTCGAACTCGGGACCTTTGCCTTTCGCGGGCAAGTGCTCTACCAACTGAGCTACCCAAGCACGACTCACGCCCCGTCCTCACAGCTTAACTTCTGCCAGTACCTCGTCTCCTACCTTCCAGACTTGCAGAACTAGCACTCCTGAAAGAAAGGATATTGCGGAGACATGGCTTAGCCATAGGGGGTGTTTCCAGAATGAGATTTTCACTTTGCAGCGGACTGTGCGCTGATATGAAACGTTTCATATCAGCTCACACTCCGCTGCAGAGTGAAAATCTCATTCTGGAAACACCCTCAGGCTATGGCTAAGGTTCGCAGGAGAGCTTCTGTAAAGTTTGGAAGGTAGGGGACTAGGTGCTGGCAGAAGTAAAGCTGTGAGGAGGGGCCGTGGGTCGTGCTTGGGTAGCTCAGTTGGTCGCCGGCACGGTAGCTCAGCGTGTTCGGTCAGAGCGTTAGCTCCCTCTGTAATAAAAAAACTGACTAATCGATCAACAATGAACTTAAACGGATGTCTTACGACGTCCGCTCCGAGCAGATGCAACGAACAAAATCGAACAAAATGAGATTAAAAAAAAAAGTTGGTAGAGCACTTGCACGCGAAAGCCAAAGGTCCCGAATTCGAGTCTCGGTCAGGCACACAGTTTTAATCTGCCAGAAAGTTTCAAGTATTTTATTGTCAGTGCAGAAGCGATAACAGTAGAATGTGTCGGTCAAAAACGCTCACTGACTTCGAGCATGGGCTGGTCATCCATTTCTGGTGATATGATTGTGAAGTGAAAACGCGATGAAATAACTACAATTGCACTAGGTACACCTCGTGTACTGACGGACAGGCCCGCCAGGCATTAAGCAAGGTAGATGCATAAGAATGCACAAAATCACCGGAAGGATTCATCCAGGAGTTCGAGCGTGCTACCAGCAGTCCAGCTGGTGCAATGTCTGTACGTAGGGAGTACAATGGTCGATCAGCTTCTCATAAGCCATACAGTTCTGTAATCAGTGCTAAGTGACGCTTGAGGTGCTGTGGGGAGGACGCCACTGACAGCAGGTCACTGGAAACGAGTGATGATTCACGCTATACACTATCGCAATCGCATGAAAGAGTCTGGGTTTGGCGAGTGCCTAGAGAACGTAATCTGCCATCATTTGTAGTGTCAACAGTAATGTGTTGAGAATTTGGTGTTACGGTATGGGGTTGCTTTTCATGTTTAGCTGGCAGCCTCTTATTATGCTTAAGAAAACGGTAAATTTCAAAGGATATGAACATACACTCAAGAGCCAAAGTAACTGGTATATCTGTCTAATATCGCATAGGGCCCCCGCGAACACGCACAGGTACCGCAACATGACGTAGCATGGACTCGACTAATGTCTGAAGTAGTGCTGGAGGGAACTGACACCATGAATGCTGCAGGGCTGTCCATAAATTCGTAAAAGTACGAGAGGGTTGAGAATTCTTCTGATCACCACGTTGCAAGGCATCCCAGATGTGATCAATAATGTTCCTATCTGAAGAGTCTGGTGGCCAGCGGAAGTGTTTAAACTCAGAGGAGTGTTCCTGGAGCCACTCTGTAGCAATTCTGGGCGTGTGGGGTCTCGGATTGTCCTGCTGGAATTTCCCACGTCCGTCGGAATGCACAATGGGCATGAAAGGATGCTCACGTACGTGTCACGTGTCAGAGTCGTATCAGGGGTCCCATATCACTCCAACTGCACACACCCCACAACATTACAGAGCCTCCACCAGCTTGAACAGTCCCCTGTTGACATGCAGGGTCCATGGACTCATGAGGTTGTCTCCATACCCGTACGCGACCATACGCTCAATACAATTTGAAACGAGACTCGTCCGACCAGGCAACATTTTTCCAGTCAACAATCCATTGTCGGTGTTGACGGGCCCAAGCGAGGCGTAAACCTATGTTTCGTGTATTCATCAGGGGTGCACGAGTGGGCTTTCGGCTTGGAAAGCCCGTATCCAAGATGTTTTGTTGAATGGGTCTCACATTGACACTTGATGACGGCCCAGCATTGAAATCTTGAGCAATTTTCGCAAGGGTTGCACTTCTGTCACATTAAACGATTCTCTTCAGTCGTCGTTGGTCCCGTTATTGCAGGATCGTTCTCCGGCCGCAGCGATGTCGGAGATTTGATGTTCTACCGGATTCCTGATTTTCACGAAACAATCGTGAAATGTGTCGTGAATATCAGGAATCGGGGAAAATTTTCAACTCATCGCTGTGTCAGAGATGCAGTGTGCCATTGCTCGTGTTCCGAATATAACACCACATCCAAGCTCACTTAAATCTTGATAACCTTCGATTGTAGCAGCAGGAAGCGATCTAACACCTGCGCCACAGACTTGTTGTCTTATATCGGCGATGCCGACCGCAGCGCCGTATTCTACCTGTTTACATATCTCCGTATTTGAATACGCATACCTACACCAGTTTCTTTGGTGCTTAAGGGTATCTTATTGTGTACTTCGTACTGTAGAGGAACTTTCCGTAAACTATGATTGTATCAGCTTGACAATGTTCCCTGTCATAAAACAGCCTCTGTGAGACAGTTGTTTATGCACAGCAACAAGCTTTAAATTGACTGGTCTGCACCGATTCCCGACCTGAACCCAATGGAATACCTTTGGGACACGTTAGAACGTCGACCTCTCCCCAGACTTCGGCATCGAACATTAGTACTTTCTCTGGTTTCGGCGCTCGAGGAAGAATGGACTGCCATCCCCTCCCCCCCCTCCCTCCGACAGACATTCAGATACCTTATTCAAAATGGCCTCAGCAGAGTTCAGGCTATCATAAAGGTGAAGGGTGGACACACCCCATATCAGAGGCCACTAATAGGTGTCCGGATACTTTTGGTCAGATAATGGACGTGACGTCCAATCCCACTCTACATATTATTAAAAACACTAATTGAATATTCTGACTTAATTCTCAAACTGTATATACATTGTTCATAAAGCCAAGATGTTATTACCCCAGTAATACAACGCATCCAGCCCTGTCCAAAGATTCCCAGAAATGACTGCAACCAGTCACCTTTTGTGATGCTTCAATCTTCATTTACTGTGGCCGGTTTAGAATCGCCTAGCGACTCATCATCAGATGGTACATAGAACGTAAACAGACCAGACTGTGAAGCACGTGAGAGATGCTGACTGTGGCAACGTTTGTTTACTGCTGTAGAGTTAACGTAACTGGAAACTATAAATTACGTTTCTCACAATACAGAGCAATGTGTTGTAAAATGTAAATATCCACGGCCGGAATTGACACAATTAATAAAATATTCCGGGTATTATGCCGTGATCGAAGAGATTTCATTACTCAGTAGCGAGCCAGGGTGTGAATGGGACGTTCAACAAAGCTACGATCCCCCTTGAAAATGTCCTACGCAAATGGGGAGGAAACGTTGGGTTTTAAAGTGAAATCCCATCGACCACGGCATAAAAGGCCGGAATACTTTATTAATTGAGAGTAATGTGTCCACCAAGAATAAACCCATGGATGCTAATAACACGACAAGGCCTCCACAGTGCTCCAAACATTCGTTAGAAGTGAGTTTCATGTGACTGTTAGTCGTTAGGCGATTCGATACCGCTCATGGTAAAGACTGAAGAAAAAGCCAATTGGTTGCAGTTATTTCTGGAAACCTTAATTAATTACGGCCGCAGTGTTCCACATCCATAATGGATAAAAGTTTCAACCTGTGTATATTTTTCAAAGGTTGGAACATCATCGTCATTAGGCTGCTTTGCTGTATATAACGACAATTCCACTATGAGGATTACTTACTTATCAAGCTTCTTTGAATATGATTTGCTATTTAGTATTTGTACTTTTTTGAATCAACATTCTGAGTTAAAGATACACCAGAAAATCTCACGACTGTCGAAATTATTTATACATTTCTCCCACCTCTCACTTGGCTGTGAATGCCACGCCAAAACAACAGTTCTTCTTTTGAAACGAACCAGTGAGCGAGCCATTTTCGTACGTTTCATACTAATTGAAGCATTGTTCAGCGAGAGCGTGTCCCAGTGTTGCAAATAGATGATGATAGGACAGAGCCAAATCTGGAGAATAAGCCGCATGCCATAGTATTTCCCAACTGAACGCCTCCATCGTCTCGCTTACCCGTTTTGCTGTGTGTGATGGGGCGTTATCAAGGAGCAGATGACTTTATCTTGCCTTTTTCCATATTCAGGTCGTTTCTCAAGCATTGCTCAATTTAAACCGATCGTTTGCTTTTGGTAGCGATCAGTGTTAACGGTTTCACCAGGTTTTAGCAGCTCATAGTAGATGACACACTTCTGATCCTACCAAACACAGAGCATTTTCTTCTTTCCAAAGCGATTTTTTCTTGCAGTGGATGTCGATGGTTTGCCGGGATTCACCAAAATATATACATTTTTTATCACCTGTCACTATTCGATGAAGAAACGACTTTCTTTTGTATCTGGCGAGCAGCATTTCACAAGTGGTCTTTCAAGTTGCTTGCTGTCTTTCATTCATTTCATGCGGAACCAATTTTCCCATTTTCTGCATCTTTCCCATAGCTTTCAACCGAAGAGAAACGGCTTTCTGCGTCGCATTCAATTGTTCCGCGAGTTCCTGTTGAGTTTGAGTATCCTCTTCATGCAATAAGGCCTGTAATTCTTTGTCTACGAACTTTTTCTGTGGTTTCCCGCGCTCGTCGTTTCTCACGTCAAAATCACCACTTTTTAATTTTTGAACCACTCGAAACACTGTATTTTCCCAAGAGCAAGGTCACCGAAAGCTTCGACAAGCATTCGATGCGATTCTGCAGCAGTTTTTTTCAAATGATAACAGAAAACCAATGCTCTCCGCAAATTGTAGTTCTTAGGCACAAAATGTGTACGGGTTTGAAACTGATACCAATATATGTAACTTGGATTACTGTGTGTTGAAATTCAAATTCGTTGTCAGCCGTTACAGGAAGGAGGTGGCGCTGCAGACGCGTTCTCACGGGCGCTACACTGACGGCTAGCGGTATTTATAGGGAAATTCTGGTTTTATACTTCTACACCTGCTAGTCGCTGAAACACACGTACATTACCTCGAAAACTTTGACTAGTTTTATCAGAAATGGTCGAATATCTACAGAGAAGTCGAGACACGTGTTCACTGCTTTTGACTTCTGTTCCACTGAGAGAAGTTTCAGAAAAATCGGGTTATGGCACTTCTCGTGTTGCCCTCGTTAGTCCCACATACTTATAAAACTACAACGACAGGATAATCAGAGAAATTCGAACTCCTGCGGAGGCTTGCTGAGAGGCATTCTTTTTGCACACCACTCTCAAATGCAACAGGAAAGTGATAACAGAAAGTAATGAATCCTACGTCACACACTGTAAGGCACCTTGCGGAGTGTAAAAAACTGAGGTGACAAAACTCACTGAATGTCTCCTAATATCATGTCGGACCTCCTTTTGAGCGGCGTAGTGCGGCAACTCGAAGTGGCATGCATTCTTGAAGTGTCCTGTAGAAATATTGGGACATGCTGCATCTACAGCCCTCCATAATTGCGAATGTGTTGCTGGTGCAGGATTTTGTGCACGAACTGACCTCTCGATTACGTCCCATAAATGTTCCATAGGATTCATTTCGGGTGATCTGGGTGGCCATATCATACGCTGGAATTGTCCAGAACGCTGTTCATGCCAAATACGAACAATTGTGGCCTGGTGACTTGGCGCGTCGTCATCCATAAAAATTCCATCGCTGTTTGGAAGCATGAAGTCCATGAATGCCTGCAAATGGTCTCCGAGTAGCCGATCATAACCAGAGGACCCAGTCCATTCCTTGTAATCACAGCCCACACCGTTATGTAGCCATCACCAGCTTCCGATTGCCTTGTTGACAACTTAGGTCCATGGCTTCGTACGGTATGCAGCACACTCGAACCCTACAGTGAGCTCTTACCAACTGAAATCGGGACTCTTCTGACCAGACCTCGGTTTTACAGTCGTCTAGATTCTAACCGATACGGTCACAAGAACAGAAGAGGTGCTGCGGGCGATGTCATGCTGTTAGCAAAGGCACTCGCGACAGTCTACTGCTGCCATAGTCCATTAACGCCAAATTTCGCCGCACTGTCCTTAGGGATATGTTCGTCGTACATCCCACATTGATTTCTAATTTTATTTCACGCAGTGTTGCTTGTCTGCTAACACCGAAAATTCTACACAAACGCCGCTGCTCTCGGCCGTGAAGTGAAGGCCCTCGGCCATTGTGTCATCAGTGGTGCGAGGGAATGCCTGAAATTTGGTACTGTCAGCACCCTCTTTACACTGGGGATCTCGGAATCTTGAATTTCTGAACTATGTTTGAAATGGAACGTCCCATGCGTCTAGCTCCAACTACAATTCCGCCTTCAAAGTTTCTTAATTCTCGTAGTGCGACCATAATCACATCGGAAACCTCTTCACTTGGATCACCTGAGTACAAATGACAGCTCCCTCAATACACTGCCTTTTTATACCTTTGTGTGCATATCTCTGTCCCATTACTTTTGTCGTTTCGCTGTAGATGTAAATGTAGAAGTTCAACAGTTTCGATGAGAGTGTTGTCGAAAAGTTTCTCATCACAGATTTTGCGTGCGTGCGAGTAAAATCTGCTGGACGCCCGCTGCCAGCACAAGTTACTGGCGAAATGAAAAAGTCGGTCGGAATCCCGTGCCGGCACGTGAATCAGGAGTGAAGTGGAGAGACGCGAAAGCAGAAGCAGAGAACAGCTGGGTGCCAAGTTAGGGAGCACTCGCGCGCCTCTGCGGTGAAGTGAAAAACTCCCTCGCGGAATGGACCGGGGCCCCATCAGAGTTGCAGAGAGACGTAAATAAATTAGTCTCGCCGCTGAGGCGCCGAAGGAAGCGCCGCGCCGCATCGAGGGCTGCACGGGCAGCAGCGGGCTCAAACGAGCGAGCTAGTCCCAAATTGAGGAGGCGCCGTCCTTTAATAAAAGACTGCGGTAGCACAATATGCTTACGAGTTCCCGCGGCAGTCCACATGTCAGTGGCGCATTTCGAATAAACATCAATTTGCATTCTGCTACCGTATCTCTCTTCACAGAAGCTCTGTTCTGGAGTTGTTATTTTCCGTCAAATGGTTTGCATTTGTTGGATCCTTACTTTTTTTCACTTTTGCTGTAGGTAATTCAGCCACACGTTCCGTATTAGTTATATCGATCTAAAATTTATTGGTCTTGACATTTGCAAATCGCTCATAGTTTTAAAAAAGCTAAAGTGAATGAAAGCTACTGGAACATCGGGGGCAAGGTTATGTCAGAAATCAACGAGAAAGTGACAGATTTATGGAGTCGCGCGTTTAAAAATTAACTGCCATGACCATAATAAATTTTACGTTGGCCGAACAGGCAGGAATTACTCTATTCGATCTAGAGAGCATATGTACGAACGAAAGTGCCCTCAGTAATCATCCTAAGTCCCATAAATATAAAGTGGGTAATACACTCTTCAACTGAGAAATTTTACATCATTCACAGAGAAAGTACGCTTTAAATATACCGAAAAATGGAAATCTTTGTTGAGGGTACGAGAGAAGAAAACGATCTGAGACTAAAATAGCTACTTCTTCTGTGTACCACATCCCTGACCTACAAGAGGAATCGCACTGAGCGGACATTGGATTTTTACTAGCGCTGGACGCTATTTCTCTAGTAGCCTCAATAGCTCAATAGCTCGCCGATAAATAGCAGACACCTATCCCCGTGTGTTTGCTTGGAACTTGCTGAAGGGGTGGCAACTTGAGGCCATAAGGCCTGTCGCCATATTGGCTCTCCGTCTCGAACAGAGTGGACGCATTACAGCCCGCCACTCACTCTGCAGTGATTGCAGTTTCCCCCACGTCAGATATGGTTCTTGTCCGAACTGTTATATTGGAGAAGATAAGCTTCTTTGCTAAGATCGCTAATAATAACCTTTATTGTCGTAACTGGTTTCGGTACTCAATGTTACCATCTTCAAATGTCGACAGCCAGGTAAATCCATATTTCTTAAAATGGCAGTAAAAGTACTGTATCTCAGGAACTTGCGGGTACGCAACAAAAAAATGGTTGAAATGGCTCTAAGCACTATGGAACTTAACACCTGAGGTCATCAATCCCCTAGACTTAGAACTAATTAAACCTAACCAACCTAAGGACAACACACATAACCATGCCCGAGGCAGGATTCGAACCTGCGAGCGCAGCAGCAGCGCGGTTAAGGGACTGAAGCGTCTAGAACCGCTCGGCCACAGCGGCCGGCGGTACGCTACAGACTAGAATGATGCATCGGCATGTCATAGTTTAAGTTTTTGACATGCCGATGCTCAGTCTTCTAGTCTGTTACGTACCTGCAATTCATAAGTAAGAGTACGTTTACTGCTATTTTAAGAAATATAGAGTAACTTGACTGTCGATATTTGAAGATATTAGCACTGATTACTAAGACCTATTATCGAGAATAAAGGTTTATTGGTGATCTTGGCAAAGAAGTTTATCCACTCTAATGTATTCTAGTGTATTGTGCCTCAAAATTAGTATAGTAAACGATATGCTGTAGTCCATGTTTCTCTTCCATACAAGGCTAAACTCCAAATAAAATTTCCAGCAGAAAATATTTTCTGACACATCAATTTACATTTGATTCCAACAAATTTTTCTTTTTCTTGTTATTGCCGGACTTCATTTTACATATTCTCTACTTTGGTCATCCTTAGTTTATTTGCTGCTCAAATAGCAATACTCACCTAATACGGTAAATGTCTCATTTCCTACTCTAATTACCTCAACACCACCTCAACTATTTGCATAAATTACCCTTCTTTTACCTTTTATTTAATGATCAAATAGTAATCTCTTTTGTAGATATCGCTATTTTGCTGCACCTATCAGAATTAGAAAACCATCGGCAAACAATTACGACATAATATATAGTATTTACTTACCGATTGCTGCTGTTCTGATTACGGTCGTATGTGTGTGTGTGTGTGTGTGTGTGTGTGTGTATGTGGGTGTGTGTGTGTGTGGGTGTGTGAGAGAGAGAGAGAGAGAGAGAGAGAGAAACATAGAAGGAGGGAGAGAGAGAGAGAGAGAGAGAGAGAGAGAAATAGAGAGAGGGAGGGGGTTTGTTCAATGGGGCGCAGCCCCGAATCCTCCCGAAACCAGGTAGGTAAGCAGGTAACAGGACCAAATCCTCCCAAACTGAAACATTGAATGTTGTATCATAGACAATAATATAATTATCTCTGCCATGTTCCTTATATCCTTACCCTACCCCTCTCAGGTTTTAAACAAAAAATATTGATTCACTTACACACGCTTTGCGCGTGACCTTGAGCCGCACTTAGTCGCTGGTGCTGTGCCGGCTGGACTTTATCTCAATAAGATAAAAGATAAAACTTTTAAACATACAATCTTCTACTGTAACTTTATATGCTTTTCTTTGCCTGCTTGGAGTATTCAAAACGTTTAGAACTGCTACCTGTTTCAAACGGAAAGATTGAGTACCACCGTTTGTCAGACCCTTGCGGCCTTGGGAGGATTTGGTACCATTCTTTTGACCGCGGGAGCATTCGGGGCTGTGCCCTTTCAGTACTCCAAGACCGCGAGGATAAAAGGGGGAGGAAATGAATTATTAACAAACTATTTACATTTAGAGGCTATCCTCAAGATAAGTATATTAATTTTCACGAGTCACGGTATGAATGTATTATAAGGAGACTACAAGCGTACAGTATTTTTGCGTTCTTCTGAGCGGCAAAGCGTAACTGATGATTAAGTCTTTGGTGTCTTGCAAATATCTGCCTCTGTTGTACAGTAATTTCACTCTGAATTCCCGAAAGAGCCGAGAGAATATTACAGCAGCTACGTTTCGCGTATGCGAAGGGCCGTCAAATATTCTTTGGCTTCAAAGCATCTAGAGGAACTGGCGAGAGTGGCGCTGCCTAGTGTGTTGAGAGGAAGCGAGCAGAGAGCAAACATTGCGAGGAACGAATATTTATTTCATGGCGACCGCTTATCTCCCTCGTCCGGAACGGCGTCCTGCGCTGTCGTTGCAAAGTTAATACCGTATTTCGCGCAACCTGCACTTTATACAGCTGCTAACATTTAATCGTAATTTCATCTGTATCTATTTGCGAGGTAACACTGTGTGGTACGTGGCCGTAACCAGAGAACATTAGCTTCTAGTATACAGAAATGGATATTCAGTATAGACGACGGTCCCTTAAAGTAACTTTTCCCTTTACAGAAGTAAAACATACACAGGCTAGGTATGTCACCTTAAAGGAACAAAATGTCCAACCTTTTAAAATACATTCGTTAATCAAATTTACAAGCGTTGGGGCACACAAACCCATAAAATAAAATAAATAAGACATACTGAATTTTCTCATATTCAGAAATGAGAAGGAGCGATCTGTTTTTACTTGGTAAAAAACTTTATATAGCCAAGATTGCATTAATAGTTCTTTATTATCAATAACCCGTTTCGACAGGCTTTGCTGTTTTCTTCTGGTCTTCAAAAATTTTTTGTAACAAAACATGTTCGTTGTGATTTAGAACCTCATGCCGAGTTGTAATATTAGTGGGCAAAATGTAGGATGTTGTCAGAAATAAAACATTCACAATCAAAACGCATCTTATGGACACGGCTATTTCAGTGTATATAGCGCTCAAGGATGATTGGTAAGTCTTAAAAATCACAAAATACAGTAAAATGCACATTAGTACATCTGTTTACTTTAGCTTGAAATGTTCCATTCATTGATGATCCTCCTTAGACGGCGTATATGGTTCAGTTATACCAGCGACAAATATGCATAATGTCTGCAAAAAGTGTCGCGTATAGAGCTAGTAGCAACTAAGTAATAAATTTAAACGTCTTGCCTAATGAGGTAGTCTTTCATGGATTCAGTGTTTATGATCGCGCATCCCCTGAACTAAGTGTTCAAAAAGTTCAAATATGTGTGAAATCTTATGGGATTTAACTGCTAAGGTCATCAGTCCCTAAGCTTGCACACTACTTAAACTAAATTATCGTAAGGACAAACACACACACCCATGCCCGAAGGAGGACTCGAACCTTCGCCGGGACCAGCCGCACAGTCCAGGACTGCTGCGCCTTTGACCGCTCGGCTAGAACTAAGTGTCGTGTTATTCGTACGAAGATGGAGTTTGTCGCTAATTATATATGAGCGGATGGACCTTTGTATTGTATCTGACACTTGCCCCTTTAGCCACAGAAAGACACAACATACCCATAATGAACAGGAAGAACATACACACGAGGGTCATTTTCAAACGTTCCGCACACTGTAAGACAGAACCAAAGAAAATAATTTATTTTTCAAAATAGCTTTATAAGCCCTCAGTAAAATCATCTTTCTTGCTTACGACAGCTTCCCAACGTTTTGGCAACTTCTCTACTCCGAATAGGGCACCTCCCTTGTTCAGGTGTCTGATTACTCAGGTCACCTCACTGGAAGCTTCATCAGTTGTATCAAAATGTTTTCCGTCGAGTTGTTCCTTCAACTTGAGCAAAAATTGATTTGTTGTCTAGTTTGTTATCTAGTAGGCTCATATGAGGACTGTACGGTGGCTGGGAAAGTTTCCCCATCCAAATTTATCGAGCGTTCCTCTCACTGGTAGGGCAATAGGCGGTCTTGCAGGATCTTGCAAAATGACAACACCAGCTACAAGCATGTCAGGCCGTCTTTCACGAATTTTTTGGCGCAAAACATTTAGCAAAAACAGCTTGTAGGACGTGCCCGTTACAGACGTCCCATGGGGCGCTCTATCTGTAGGTGTGACTCCATTCATGTTGTACGCGAAGTCGCAAAGTTCATCATCAATTTCACCTTTTATGGTTGGCCGGCCGGAGTGGCCGAGCGGTTCTAGGTGCTACAGTCTGGAACCGTGTGACCGCTCGGTCGCAGGTTCGAATCCTGCCTAAGGCATGGACGTGTGTGATGTCCTTAGGTTAGTTAGGTTTAAGTAGTTCTAAGTTCTAGGGGACTGATGACCTCAGCAGTAAAATCCCATAGTGCTCAGTGCCATTTTACCCTTTTTGGCGGTGGATTTTCTTAGCGCGTGGAGAGCTGGAACTTTTCCATTGTGAAGAGTACAATTCTGGTTTAAAGCCTCGTATCCAGCTTTCATCAAGTGGAACAGTCCTTTTCAGAAAGTGTTCTCCTGTTTTAGATAATGTCGAAACAAATGTTCTGTGATTCTTTTGCGACCGGCTTTCTGCTCTTCGCTCACACCGTGTGGAACGCAGCTGGCAGTAACTTTTCCGGTCTTTAACTTTTCATTTACGATTCTGTAAATCGAAGTGACAGATATTCTGGCCTCGTACGAAATTTACCCATTCTTTTCGTCGATACTCTCTCAAAATGCCGTTAACAATAACCTGAGAGGTCTGTTGCCGCTGATGGCCTTCCACTTCTTGGGTTGCCCTCAGTGCTTACAAGATCTTCATGGGAAGGAGCAGACCACTATGATACTGTGCTGCAGTCCGCTACACTATTCCCATACATCCCCCTCAAAGCGTTGTAAATGTTCGTTGGATGCTTTCCACTTGCGGATTATGTTTTGATGTAGGCACTCCAGTCATTACATGTAATCCGACCTGATTCGGTTTCAGCTTCTACTTTAAAACTAAATTACTCACGACACAGCCAACAGAACCGGCAGACATGTCTACATGAATGTCACGCCTAACGTCTCGCTCACAGCTGACATTAATTTCAACTTGATCACACCACCGTAACGGTGGTGCACGCCTTTTGAAATGACCTTCGCGCGATATGACATTACACCATCACGCATCGTAACAGACCAGACGATGTACACTGACATCTGCTTGACAGCGTGTTAATCCGCTTTTGGAACGAAATACAGCAGCTGTTCTGCGAGGTGTGGATACGAAAGGTCCTTTGTACGTTTCCAGAGATATATGGCACCAGATGTTTATGCAAGGGTCACATCGCGCCCGGGTTCCCGGGTTCGATTCCCAGCGGGATCAGGGATTTTCTCTGCCTCGTGATGACTGGGTGTTGTCCTTAGGTTAGTTAGGTTTAAGTAGTTCTAAGTTCTAGGGGACTGATGGCCATAGATGCTAAGTCCCATAGTGCTCAGAGCCATTTGAACCAAGGGTCACATAGTTCTCCTAAAATATGGGCCGGTTGTTTGTGGGAGCGGATCTGGCGCCCGATAGAGTCGCAGATGTGCTACCACTGTAGAACCGTTCTGACTGTGTGACAAGGACAATTATCTTGCTAGAAAATGCCATCGACATCAGCCATTAGGGGGATGAAAGCAAACCCGCAGTACCAGACGTTATGGTGCCTTCGATTACTGCCATAGGTCCTATTCAGGGTGTTTCCTCAAGAGCGTGCAAAAATTTAACAGGACGCAGACGATGCTCCACTGAACAATTTCAGGCAAGGCACCTGGGGTGGAAGAAGCCAGCTTAAGAAGGTAACAGGAATAAAATAACATTACTGTGCGCTTTTTATTTACATTGGTCACAGTTAACTGCAAATACCGTCACAGACACAATGAAAGTACCATTTTTACTGTATGTTACAAAATGTGGTGAAACTGACGGAAATCGATAACAATGCGAGCGTGGCATCAGCGAGCAAGATTCTGACGCAGGTGACCTCAGATTCCCCATAGGAAGTAATCAAGAGGATTCAGATGAGGTGACCTCGCAGGCCATGGAGTAGGTCCTCCCCTTCCAATCCAGCGACCAGGAAATACAGCATTGAGATATTTGCGGACATCCACACTAAAGACAGGCGGTGCACCGTCATTTTGTAGCCACATTCTCTCACGTACGTCCTCCAACAACTCAGGTTGAACTCTTTGCACGAACCTCAAGTACAGGTGGCCATTCAGACGGCAAGGTAGAAGATATAGCCCAATGAGCTTGTCGCCTACAATGTTGGCACAGGTATTCACATCAAACGATACTTGATGGCGTGACTCCACTAAAGCGTGAGGGTTTTCCTCATACTACACATGGCTATTCCTGCTATTCGAAATACCATTACTATCAAGTGAGGCCTCGTCAGCAAACAGCACGATTTTGAGGAAATCTGGTCGCTCAATCCTTTGTTGGAGCAACCACTGACACAATGCAACCCTTTTGGTATAAAATCAGTCACTAGCATTGCATGGACTCTTTGTGGGAGATATGGGCGTAATTGTTGTTCTTGGACTACTGGCCACACGCTAGTATGTGCAGCGCCCATTTAACGTGCAATACGACGAGTACTCTGTAGTGCGAACCGCCGCAACATTTTCCAGCAACTCCTCTTCACAATCGGGAGTTGGAATGGTGGGGTCCGCCGCAACATGTTCCAGCACCTCCTCTTCACAATCGGGAGTTGGAATGGTCCTCATATTGTCAGGTCCCTCGTTTCTGCTTTCCAATGAACCAGTCTCCCGCATTCTTCGATCGAGAGAAATAGACACTCGTCGTGACGGAGGATGCCTGTTAGGAAATCTTCCCCTGTACAGCCTTTCAGCAACGTATTTACCTCTACACAAGGTGCATGTCAGTGAGTTGTGCGATACTGTACCGGTACCGCTCCATCGTATTGTACTGTACGGTCGTGGACAAAACGAGCGAGATCCCTCGCCTTTTCGTTATGCTGATCCGCACAGCTTTAAAGTCTGCTGCACAGCATAACAGGCAAGGCGAATCATGAAGAAAGACAAGGGGAAATGAATTAGGCGTCCTTCCTCTTCCGTAACATCAAATATATTTCAGTTATTCTTTCTTAAATGGACTGCGCAGAAAATCATTCACCAGAAGTGAATAACTTTTAAATAACACCAGATGATATTAACAGCTTGCCGGCGCGGGTTAGCCGTGCGCTCAACGGCGTCATATCGCAGACCGCGCGGCTCCTTGCGCCGTCAGTTCGAATCCTTCCCCGGGCATGGATGTGTGTTAGGTTAGGTAGGTTGAAGTAGTTCTAGGTATAGGGGCTGATGACCTAAGCAGTTTGGTGCCATAGTTCTTAGAGGCATTTTTTGATCTTTCGCGTAAATTTTCTTTACATAAACGGCCGTATCTTTAGATTGCGTTGACATAGCTCACTTTTTTACACCACCAAGGGACCATATACCGCAGGAAGTGTGATACATTTCCGCTTATTATGTCCACCCGTACTCGAGGTAAACGGGTTTTAAGGGTTGGGTAGACAAATAGACGATCAAGAAAGTGATACTAATAAGGTTCCATTTTTAACGATTTACGTGACGAAATCCTAACAACGAAAATAGCTACCACAGTTACTGAAGATGAGGGCCGCATAATAGTTTCCCCTACTCTTTAGTCGAAATGTTCCAGTTGCAGTCGATACATCAGAATATTAATCGTAGCTACGCTTTCGATCCAAATCACGTTTACAGGAATGCAAATAAAATCCATTTGCCTATACACGTGGTAATTCAGATACCACTATTAATGCCACCGCGTTTTAGATGTGCGAGGAACACTTCGGCTAATGAACGTTTTCTGGCTGTGGCAAGTCTAATGTAGAATTCGAAACATTGTAGAATACGTTTGGCAGCTACGTCGCCGTTTATTTCCTGGGGTGGTGCAGAATTATCCTACTAAATTTACTCGCCAATAACAGATTTTTGTTATTTCGATAAACATCCCGAATGATTGTCACATACGCGGTGACATAAAGGTAGATAATACATGTTTTTGAGTCCAGAAAGCTCTATGCAACAGAAACTGCAGATCATTTTGCCATTTTCATTGCGAAATTGCCGGCTTATTCATGTCTGGGTAATAATAGAGGGCTGTTTGCCTGGGTTGTCTGCCAGCGTAGCGAAAGGTGTTTGCTACTGCAAGGGGGGTCTGGTTTGTTTACGGTTCTAATCTCGATGCAGACAGATAGACTATCAGTAAAGGAATTTTAAGAAATCCTCGCGTCCCCAATACGTTTTATCGCTACCTTCATTCTGTACCGGCGCCCTGTGGATCTCGATATGTAACTCTTGTAGAATTTCATACTTGTTACTGCCTACGTTTTTCCGCTTCTGTCAGTAATTGAATTGACTTAAGTGTGGCACTGAATGATTTTTACCTGAATTTAGTTATGAATCTTCACGTATTGCTAAATTTCCGGACTTTCATGGAACGACAACAACGGTAATCCAGTAAGACTGGTCTGAACGTTGACATAGACCATTTCGCTGCCGAATGCGTATGATATTTTGCTAATTCGCAACGCTCTGTGTTAATTTGTCATACTAAAACGGTTATGTTATCTCGATAAGCTGAAATTAATTTTTATTAGTACAGTTTGTAATAATTAGCGTTTCTTCTTTCATTTATATCTTATATTTAGGTGTTGTGGTTAACACACTAATCAGCATTAATATAGTTTTACACATGATTGAAAACAATCTGACAAATTTCGGATAGTTTTTCAATTTCACGCCTGTGCATAGTATGTTGGTAGCACTTAGTCGCCTTGCCTGTTATGCTGTGTAGCAGACTTTGAAGCTGTGCGGATCAGCATAACGAAAAGGCGACGGGTCTCGCTCGTTTTTCACGACTGTAAGTCTCTGAATAGTACCGAGTAATGAATGGGTATGTCGTTGGTTCATAGCACGTTCTGTCATGGGACAACGTAAATACGATACAAGAAATTCACCTTATGGACAAGTGAAGTAAACATAACCTGCATCATGACTTCCTAGTAATCAGCCTCGTCTTTCTTGTTTCCGTGCACGAAATAAAGAATATACATGTAAATAAAAGCACAGTACGTGAAAACGTGCACTCATTTTAGTTGTAAATAAGCTGGAAAACAGAAATACTAGACAAAGCAGTAGACAAGCTTACTTCCATGTCTCCTTAAGCTGGCTTCTCCGACTCCAGGGTCTTTACCTTAAATTGTTGAGTGGAGCATTCTCTATGTCCTGTTATATTTTTGCACGCTTTTGGCAAACAGCCTGTAGGACCCCAGACGAATGTCTCTCATAGCGTGAGACTGTACCCACAGGCCTTAGACTGTGGCACTGTACACGTTTTAAGTAGGTGTTCTCCTAGCTAACGGGGTACCTAGAGGCGACGGTCATTGTATGAAACGTGACACATTGCCATTGATCTACAGGCGCCACTGTAATTGTAATGGAAAATGTTGTTGGGATAACATACACTATGTGATCAAAAATATCGGCACACCTGGCTGAAAATGACTTACAAGTTCGCGGCACCCTCCTCGGCAATGCTGCAATTCTACATGGTGTTGGCCCACCCTTAGCTTTGATAAAAGCCTCCACTCTCGTAGTCATACGTTCAATCAGGTGCTGGAAAGTTTCTTGGGGAAAGGCAGCCCATTCTTCAAGGAGCTCTGCACTGAGGATAGGTATCGATGTCGGTAGGTGATGCCTGGCACGAAGTTGGCGTTCCAAAACATCCCAAAGGTGTTCTATAGGATTCAGGTCAGGACTCTGTGCAGGCCAGTCCATTATAGGGATGTTATTGCCGTGTAACCACTCCGCCACAGGTCGTGCATTATAAGCAGGTGCTGGATTTTGTTGAAAGATGCAATCGCCACCCCCGAATTGCTCTTCAACAGTGGGAAGCAAGAAGGTGCTTAAAACATCAATTTAGGCCTGTGCTGTGATAGTGCCACGCAGAACAACAAGAGGTGCAAGCCACCTCCATGAAAAACACGACCACACCATAACACCACCGCCTCCCAATTTTACTGTTGGCACTATACACGCTGACAGATGACTTTCATCGGGCATTGCCATACCCACACCCTGCCGTCCGATCACCATATTGTATACCGTGTTTCGTCATTCAACGTTTTTCCACTGTTCAATCGTCCAATGTTTACGCTCCTTACACCAAGCGAGGCGTCGTTTGGCATTTACCGGCGTGATGTGTGGCTTATGAGCAGCCGCTCGACCATGAAATCCAAGTTTTCTCACCTCCCGCCTAACTGTCATAGTACTTGTAGTGGATCCTGATACAGTCTGGAATTCCTGTGTGATGGTCTGGATAGATGTCTGCCTATTACGCATTATGACCCTCTTCAAATGTCGGCGGTCTCTGTCAGTTAATAGAAAAGGTTGACCTGTACGCTTTTTTGCCGTACATTTCCCTTCACTTTTCTACTTCATTCTCACTACGGGAACGGTGGACTTAAGGATTTTTAGGAGTATGGAAATGTCGCTTACAGACATAGGAATCGAGTGACAGCCAATCACCAGACCACGTTCGAAGTCCATGAGTTCCTCGCAGTGCCTCATTCTGCTCTCTCGTGATATTTAATGACTGCTCAGATTGCTGATATGGAGTACCTGGCAGTAAATGGCATCACAATGCACCTAATACGAAAAACGTATGTTTTTGGGGGTGTCCGGAAACTTTCGATCACATAGCAGGAGTACGTAGGGACCGTCTGTTACGGAGCGCAATGTTTGCATGTCCGTCGAACAGAGCACCTTGAAAAACTTGTGCCTGTAGTAGCGTTGTGCTCTGTCGTCTGATCTGCTGCACATCGCCATCCACACTGCTTTACAGAGTAGGTAGACCTCCGACATGGAGTTTCTGTGATGAGATGTGGACATCCAACACCTTGTCGCCTATTCTCGGTTTCAACGTTCTTCAACCACTTACCACAGATGCTCACGACAGTAGCATTCTAAGAAAAAATGGTTCAAATGTCTCTGAGCACTATGGGACTTAACATCTGTGGTCATCAGTCCCCTAGAACTTAGAACTACTTAAACCTAACTAACCTAAGGACATCACACACATCCATGCTCGAGGCAGGATTCGAACCTGCGACCGTAGCGGCCACGCGGTTCCAGACTGAAGCGCCTAGAACCGCACGGCGACACCGGCAGGCAGCATGCTAAGAACCGACATGCCGGTAATGAGATGCTCGTTCCTAGGATCCGCGTGATATCAAGCTGCCCTTGTCAAAGTCGTTTATGTCAGAGACGTTTCCCATTTGCAGTCCATATCGTCGCTTGTACTGCTCCCCATACGTCTCTAATACGCTTAAGTCGTCAGAACTCGGAACGACACAGCTGATGTCGCCGTGCATGAAGAAGGGATATCAAACGTCACGAGATGCAGCATCCGCGGCACACGGGACGAGCTGGTTAACTTGATTTTGCGTTCTAGGTCCTCTCCAGTGGTAGTTGGCTTTATTTGACTCGCAAGAGGTACAGTATGTTGAAGCAAATGGACGCGCGAAATTCCTACGTTAGCCGTATTAAAAAGCACGTTTCCTCCCTTGCCTATATGCTGGTCACGTTGTTCCTACTGTGGTGTACATAAATAAGAACACTATCAGTGAACACGTTGTGGCATTACATGAGTATGTCCAATATAGTCGGATCTTCTTTGCGTCATGTGAGTGTAGGGGAGTCGAAACAAGTCGGGACCCATGACGTCATATCAACTTGAGATTTTTTTATACATGCAATTCATTTCTAAATTTTTTTGATTATTTACAAAGAATTTAATTAAGTACAAGATTTAATAGGTAATGAGTTTTAATGAGATAGAAATAAATATGTTTTGACATAGCAAATCACCTTGTTCATTGTGCATAATATGTTTTCTCTTTGTAAGAACAAAAACTTCCGTATTGCTCGAGTGCGCGATCAAGTAGTCGTCCAGTGCGGATCTTCTTTAACTTCCATAACCCGGAGTTGATTTAAAAATCATTCTAGGAAACCACTGCCCGACTTTGGTGCCAACAAATCGCGCGCGAATTCTCAAATATCGGCGTGGAGTTTAAGATACGCTGCTGGATATCGGGCGTTATCGTCGCGTGTAGGATTAAGTAACATTAACCGCAATTTACGGACATTAGCCTGATAATAACTATCAAAGACTTATATGAGCGGCATAGTAATCGTCTTGATGCTTAAAGCAAACGAGAAGCTATTTACTGTCGGGATACGGCAAATATCAATCATTGCATAGTCAGTTTGTTGATACGTTGCTTAGCAACTCATAAACGGACAGTGATATAATTACTGAAACGATCTTTTAAGTATCAATGATTACAACACACATATCAGAAACTACACTCCTGGAAATGGAAAAAAGAACACATTAACACCGGTGTGTCAGACCCACCATACTTGCTCCGGACACTGCGAGAGGGCTGTACAAGCAATGATCACACGCACGGCACAGCGGACACACCAGGAACCGCGGTGTTGGCCGTCGAATGGCGCTAGCTGCGCAGCATTTGTGCACCGCCGCCGTCAGTGTCAGCCAGTTTGCCGTGGCATACGGAGCTCTATCGCAGTCTTTAACGCTGGTAGCATGCCGCGACAGCGTGGACGTGAACCGTATGTGCAGTTGACGGACTTTGAGCGAGGGCGTATAGTGGGCATGCGGGAGGCCGGGTGGACGTCCCGCCGAATTGCTCAACACGTGGGGCGTGAGGTCTCCACAGTACATCGATGTTGTCGCCAGTGGTCGGCGGAAGGTGCACGTGCCCGTCGACCTGGGATCGGACCGCAGCTACGCACGGATGCACGCCAAGACCGTAGGATACTACGCAGTGCCGTAGGGGACCGCACCGCCACTTCCCAGCAAATTAGGGACACTGTTGCTCCTGGGGTATCGGCGAGGACCATTCGCAACCGTCTCCATGAAGCTGGGCTACGGTCCCGCACACCGTTAGGCCGTCTTCCGCTCACGGCCCAACATCGTGCAGCCCGCCTCCAGTGGTGTCGCGACAGGCGTGAATGGAGGGACGAATGGAGACGTGTCGTCTTCAGCGATGAGAGTCGCTTCTGCCTTGGTGCCAATGATGGTCGTATGCGTGTTTGGCGCCGTGCAGGTGAGCGCCACAATCAGGACTGCATACGACCGAGGCACACAGAGCCAACACCCGGCATCATGGTGTGGGGAGCGATCTCCTACACTGGCCGTACACCACTGGTGATCGTCAAGGGGACACTGAATAGTGCACGGTACATCCAAACCGTCACCGAACCCATCGTTCTACCATTCCTAGACCGGCAAGGGAACTTGCTGTTCCAACAGGACAATGCACGTCCGCATGTATCCCGTGCCACCCAACGTGCTCTAGAAGGTGTAAGTCAACTACCCTGGCCAGCAAGATCTCCGGATCTGTCCGCCATTGAGCATGTTTGGGACTGGATGAAGCGTCGTCTCACGCGGTCTGCACGTCCAGCACGAACGCTGGTCAAACTGAGGCGCCAGGTGGAAATGGCATGGCAAGCCGTTCCACAGGACTACATCCAGCATCTCTACGATCGTCTCCATGGGAGAATAGCAGCCCGCATTGCTGCGAAAGGTGGATATACACTGTACTAGTGCCAACATTGTGCATGCTCTGTTGCCTGTGTCTATGTGCCTGTGGTTCTGTCAGTGTGATCATGTGATGTATCTGGCCCCAGGAATGTGTCAATAAAGTTTCCCCTTCCTGGGACAATGAATTCACGGTGTTCTTATTTCAATTTCCAGGAGTGTAATTACTCTAACTGTGAGTGTCTTCTGGATTGGATGAGGTTTTTTTTAATTTTAGCTAATTGGTATTAATAAACTTCTTTCGCGGTTGACTTCATCAATGTCATGTTCATTCAGATTAGTAAAACGGTAGATAGTACTAGCTACGCTACTATTTATAGTTTCAAAAGAAAAGAGAGCACATACCTGTTTTTCTTTTGAGACATGTTTGTACTTCAGTCATCAGTCTTCTCAGACCAGAGGCACGAGTGCCGCTCCCGCACAGCACTACGATATCGTGGATCACCACACACGTGCCCCCTTCTCACTACATTTCTGCATTGAAAACTCTGACATATAGCTGCGGTACGAAGAAGGAAGAAGAAAGATCAGCGAAAGAAACGGAGCAAAGAGAGATGGGGAGGTCACATCGTAATAAGGCGAAAAGGAAAAATTTATGTCCAGTGAGTAAGAACGTCAGATTTTAGAAGTTCACCAGATTTAACAAACTCACTCCGATAGAGACTGTACTTATATTTACATGACATAAAGTAAGACAGAAATAATTTCTGTTAATTTCTTATAAAAAATCCCACAGTCTTTTATAAAACGTAAAGGTAAAAAAAGTAAATAAACAAAGTAGATTCACAACGACTGTCTCGACCTAATGCCTGTTTCGCAATGTGGAACTTCTAATCAATACGCTAGCCTGTAGCTTCAGCAAAAGCGAGTTTGTATTTCACGTTATAGTCTTCTATCGGCTTTAATCGCCGAAATGTTACTAATTAACAGTTAATTGTAACGTAGCTTAATAAGAACACAAGAACGACATCTTTTTCATGAATCTACAATTTGTCGTTGTCTTAAAACGGTTTACTCTCATCACACGCGAGCGATAAGCGATAAGCGATAATAACCAAAAACGAAAATTCTTTAACTATCGATACCACGTTTTTCGAAGTTTTGTTATAACAAATCGAACCAATAAGGATTCGTTCCCAAGACATTCAATGTGTCGGTGCTTAGAAACAGCATATATTCATGGAATGTAAGGTAAAACTCACCGAATATGGGCTTCTACTTAGTACGACAAATACAGTATGGCGTCTTGATTTCTGTAGGGAGCGTTCTAGCTTCCTATTGTTTCTGATTTCGTGACATATTGCCCAAATATTGCAGAACTTCTGTTTTGCGCTATGAAATGGCTCCTCGCCGTGAAACAGCAGGAAGTGACGTCACAAAACTCGTGGAGCGCCACATCAATGTTATCAAACTCGTGCCTTTGTCAGCGGCATTATCTGCTTTCCTTACCGCGTCAACTGTCCACAGTGCCAGGAGGTGGCATTCTGTCTCGCAGTGGTTAGACACTAGACTCAGCACGCTGAACGGAGACAGTAACGGAGTGTTTAATTAAGCCTTTAAAACGGATGGATGGAAATTTTTATCAGAGCGATTTTAATAGACAACGTCTGGATTTCACGAGGGGCTTTAGTAAGTAATACAACACTTTATTTCTCTGAAAGCAGCTTCGTTTTATTTAGGATTCCAATACACCAAATTGTTCGTCACTCTTTTGGCTACAAAACCCTATTTTTCAACATTATCTCCATCAATGCTGCGCTGAGTGGCCGCGCGGTTTGAGGCGCCATGTCACGGATTGCGCGGCCCCTCCCGCCAGAGGTCCGAGTTCTCCCTTGAGCATGGGTGTGTGTGCTGTTCTTAGCATAAGTTAGTTTAAATAGTGTGTAAGTTTAGGGACCCATGACCTCAGCAGTTTGGTCCCTTAGGAAATCACACACATTCATCCATTCCATCAACGCGACGACCTTACGCCATATTACTGGGGAGAGCCTGTCTTCCCACATGGTACCACTCCATCGGTCAGCGTCGGAGCCAACTTCTTGCTGCATCAGTAATCTCCCCATCACCTACGCACCGCTTCCCAAGGCGTGCAGTAGTGACTGGGCCAAACACATAGTAGTCGGAAGATGCAGATGCTGTAGAGTGGATGAGGAACTCCTCTTGGGTGCACAGACATGTGTTAGACCTTGTGTTATCATGGAGGACTAAAAGATCGTTTTTTCAGTTTCCTGTGGATAGCACAATATGCTTCAGAGTTGATCGTTGCACCATGAGGGAGGACATCAAACAGAGTAACCCTTCCAGTGGCCCAGAAGACCGTCGCTTCAATTTTACCGGCTGAGGGTGCGGCTTTGAAATTTTTCTTCGTGGAGCGGTGGTGCGAGGTCGCTCCGTCCATTGCCGTTTCGTTTCCATTTCGAAGTTATGAACCTACATTTCGTCGCTTGTGACGATGTCCAAAAAAACTTTTCACGAACCCCCTCGTAACGAATAATTAATTCCGCACAGAGGGTCCTCCTTTGCTCTTTATGCTCTCCTGTTAGGCGCGCACACATTTTCGAGTGCCCAAACTGGTGGCTGAGTGTGTCAGCACTACCAACGCAGACGTCCAGTTCAGCAGTGAGGTGTCTGACTGTGATCCGTCGATCACCTCGAATGAGAGTGTCCGCATCTTCGAACACTGCTGGAGCAACAGCTGTGTGCGGCCGGCCGGCAGGCTGGATATCGGACAGGTTTTCCCGAACTTCTTGTGATGACAGACGCCTCGCCCAAAGACTCACCGTGCTGTTGTTCCCTCTCAGGTCTCTGTAAACATTCTGCAAGCACCTACGAATATCTGCGATGCTCTGGATTTTCGCCAAAAGAAACTCAATGAAGGCTACGATAGCGCTACCACCTATCGGAACTTTATGAAACTATACGAGGTTAAGCGGAAATATTCCACGTTGTCTCACAGAAAATTCCGCATTTTTTCAGCCGTAAATGACCAAGAAAAAAATGCTTTCGATTACATACAGAATGTAGTTCGTAGTTCACATTACTGTTATGTTGTCATACAGGCCATAGGGGTTGTACACCCGTTGAAGAGTACATTGTACGTGCGAAAGTAGAACGGAAATGCTCACAAATCAGTTGCTAAGTACTTACCGATGAAATTGCAAAATATTGATTCACGGTGGAAAATAAATACCGTAGTATTTTTTTTTCTTTCAGAAAAGTTTTTCAACAGTTCTTAAGCACAAGAATCATGCTGTATAACCGATTCCACAGCAAACATCCTGCCCCAGCTGCATTTTCGTAAGTTATTGTATGTTCAGCTAAACATAATGGTCACAATTACCTTGGAGAAATATGCTGCACGGAAGTACACTTATAATTAAATCTCCTTCATTCCGAAATATAGCGAAGTATGAGGTACTGAACTTATACTGAATGAAATGTTCCGTTAGTAGACATCAGCTTATTGTTACACACATGAAAGATATTTGGCTAATGAGAATAAAATAGGTTGACCTTATCTCGGAATTTTGATCCGTAAGGGACCTTGGAGCGTCTTCGTCACGATGTTAAGATTCTTGGGGCTCCACCTACCACAAAACGGCCACCCAGCACGAAAGAAAGGGAATTTCATGTTTACTAAACACCGTTACTCATCCCCTTTGCCAGAGGCTGAGTTAATTCAGAGTTTTTAGTTAAGGACTTTAATTACAAACAGAGCCCTCTTCCTCGTTTGTTTAGGCTGCAAGAAACAGTGTTCCATTGTTCGGTCGTCCTTTGTGTGGTTTTGTTTTTTCGGCCTGTCGTAAATTGCTTAGGAAGCTGTTGCAGATTCAAAAAACAGATACGTTCGCGCCAGAGTGACATTTTTTCCTTATTAAAAAGCAGTTAAGAGGATAGCACTTGGTTTCACAACTGCTTGCTGTGTGCGAAATTTACTCTTCATTAGACGTAAGCGGTCGAAATGACAGAAAAACCGAACAGCAGAAAAAAGTCGCATGGTTCCGAGAATAATTTATCAGGAACCGAGTGTTACAATTAGAGTTGCACTCTACATAAACATAGTAAATGGTAGGTTCAAATGGCTCTGAGCACTATGGGACTTAACATCTGTGGTCATCAGTCCCCTAGAACTTAGAACTACTTAAACCTAACTAACCTAAGGACATCACACACATCCATGCCCGAGGCAGGATTCGAACCTGCGACCGTAGCAGTCGCGCGGTTCCGGACTGCGCGCCTAGAACCGCTAGACCACCGCGGCCGGCTAGTAAATGGTAGGATTACCGATACTATTGGTAACATTGGTAGGGAAAGAAACATAACTGAATGTTGCAGACGACCCCCACTGTATTTTATATCCTTACAAAATATAAATTGGATTTTATACGTAAATAAAATGGGCTGTGCACGTACCTTCTGTGCTTTTATGTACCCAAAACACTTCTGATGCAAATACAGTTTACGTGCACAAACAAGAAAGGAGCATAAAATTTATGTTATCTTGTACTCAATAGACATATTTCACTTTTTGGTCAAAGGCAAGAGTTTCCTGTTATAATTTATTTCGAAAGCCGTTCAGCAATAATATAAACTTTTTTATGTAAGCTCGATGAAATATTGAAGCGATGTCTGATATGTTCTTGTTCTGCATTTCTTAATTTTACTCCTTTTGAGTGCTATATGATAAATCTATTTTTTTGTTTCTACTACAACAACCCTATGTTTCACGTTGCAAAACAACAGTTTTCTACTATAACCTGAAGTAAACAATGACAAGTTCAGTTATGCTACAAATGCTGTTTATTTTTGAATAATAGACAGGAGGATAACTGTGTACAACGATAGTGTTCCGAGGGTACGCGGCTCTTTATCTATCCACACTCAGTTTCTAGACGGTTTACCGCTTTCAGTTTGTGGGGGAATCTTTCAAAACGCTGACAGCATACGAACACAATGCTACTGTAATGCGGTAAAGCCTGATGGGTATGCAACACACATAACGTACTGGTAATGCAGTTACAATCTTAACTGACCAAAGCCGCTAGAAAGCCTGCCGTAGTCAACGCTTACTTACCATAGTCTACGGCAGCCTTCGGCAGTTTTACAACTGATGTTACAATCGACTGGTGCCTGTGAGAACTTTTATTTTACGTGCTCTGTTGGTAACCACGAAGTCTCATTTTATTATGAGCTCATGCCTTTTAGAAGTAATTTTTTCTCTCCTGAGATCAATATTTTTCTGGTTCCTGAAGCAGATACAGAATGAAACGTGAGTAAATACTTGTTCGGAAATGTCTTACATGTGTCGATAGGAACGGAAGTTCGTTTTAATAACATTTCTTCTTACGACTTAGCAACTGTATTTGTTTGAAATACTGAGCGAAGTAGTCGTGAGATAATAGATTCGCATTTGAGAGGGCGGCAATTTAGATCTTCTTCTGGCCAACCGTGATAGGTTTTTCGAAATTTCCCTAAATCGAATAAGGCAAAAAAATGGCTCTGACCACTATGGGACTTAACATCTGAGGTCATCAGTTCCCTAGAACTTAGAACTACTTAAACCTAACTAACCTAAGGACATTACACACACACCCATGCCCGAGGCAGGATTCGAACCTGCGACCGTAGCAGCAGCGCGGCTCCGGACTGGAGTCCTTAGAACCGCACGGCCACCGCGGCCGGCTACTTTCCAGTAGGAGCTCATGCTCCGTCTCTAATGATCGCATAATCGCCAGGGAGTTAACGCCAAATTTTTCATTCCTTTTATTTGATATAAAACGGGCATCAAAACTGTGTTGGCTTCTATGATAAGAGTCAGTTAGTATGAAAGATTTTTGTTTATGGTGCCGCGTCATGGTATCAAATAACTCACTCCTATCTTAGTCTTATTTTTACGTCTGACGCGTTCCGCTGCAGAGCATTTTCAGTTCTTTGGTACAAGAAACGACATTAGAATGGACGGAAACAGGTTTTGTACAGCAACAATATGTAGCGTAAGTCTTGATGACGCAATGAGTTACGTACCTTAATGGACACACACCGAACAATCTTACTGAATATCAGCGGCCAAATTCGCTCACGCTGCTTGGCATGTTACAAAGTATAGGTTAGGTCTGAGGCAAAAGTCACTCATTGAACTTTGATCTCTCATGTACACTTTTAATTGAACAGTTTATAAACGTTCATTAAATGTAATACAGCTTATAAGCCTTAGTCGATTGTACATTAAAAACTGAGAATCAAGTTACTATTTTTATTTAGTTGAGCGCTAATCTGCGGCATAATCTATGCAGCATCATTAATGATATTAACTACGAGGCGTGTTTCTTAAGTAAGTAACGTTTTGAAATTTAAAAAAGACGTGCTAAGATATCTCAATAATTTTATTTTTACATGATAGCCTGTACCTTAATCTACGCAGCGACGCCATTACAGTCTGATTATTCCTTGTTTACGTTGTGTACTGAGTGTTTAAGGTGCCTCCGATAATTGTGAGTCCCGCCGACTGTGAAGTACGGGTTGTTATAATATTTCTTAGCGATAAAGGCCTAAAAGCGATCGATATTCATCGTGAGATCTGTGCAGTTTACGGAGGTAACATTATGAGTGATGGAATGGTAAGAAAGTGGGTGAGAGCATTTAAAGATGGCCGCACAAATGTGCATGATGAACAACGGAGTGGGCGTCCTTCGGTCGTTAATGAAAGTTTGGTGCAGGAAGTGGACAATAAGGTGAGAGAAAACAGACGCTTTACAATTTCTTCGATGCGGGATGACTTTCCTAATGTTTCTCGTAGTGTTTTGTATGACATTGTGACCGAGCACTTGAATTACCGAAAATTGTGCGCACGTTGGGTACCGAAAGTGTTGACGGATGTGCAGAAAACCAAACGTTTAGACAGTGCACTGACTTTCCTTGAGCGATACCACAACGACGGTGATGATTTCTTAAGCCAAATTGTTACGGTCGATGAAACATGGGTCGCCTACGTCACACCAGAATCACAGCAACAGTCCATGGAAGTTGAGGAGGGACATCGTTTTGCTGCAAGACAATGATCGTCCGCATGTGGCGAATCAGACCAAAGATCTCATCACATCTCTTCGATGGGAAACTCTAGATCATCCTCCGTACAGCCCCGATCTTGTGCCCAGTGACTACCATCTGTTCCTGCATTTGAAGGAACACCTGGGCGGTCAGCGTCTTCAAAACGATGACGAAGTCAAAACAGTGGTGATGCAGTGGTTAACAGGTCAGCTGGCAGACTTCTATGAGGAGGGTATTCAAAAACTGGTACAACGTTATGATAAGTGCCTTAATATTGACGGAAATTATGTAGAAAAGTAGATTAAGGTACAGGATTTCATGTAAAAATAAAATTCTTGAGATATATTAGCACGTCTTTTTTTAATTTCAAAACGGCACTTACTTAAAAAAAAACACGCCTCGTATTTACGTCGACATGTCTGGATGGAATCATAATTAGTTTTACATAGAGTACTTTATGGCATTGGCTCCTTACCTAGCTTGCATTTATCGCGAATCTCTCTCCCAGCGCGAAGTGCTAAGCGACTAGAGAAAGGCGCAGGTGACTCCTGCGTATAAGAAGGCCAAAAGAACGGACCCACAAAGTTATAGACCAATAACCCCAACGTCGGTGCGCTACAGAATCCTTGAACATATTCTCAGTTCGAATACAATAAATTTTCTTGAGGCAGAGAAGCCTACGTCCTCGAATCAGCATGGTTCTACAAAGCATCGCTTGGTGCGAAACTCAGCACGCCCTTTTCTCTCAACCATGGATGTAGGGCAACAGGCAGATTCCATACTTCTAGATTTCCGAAAAGCATTTGACATGGTGCCCAACTGCACACTGTTAAAGAAGGCACGAGCACATAGAATAGTTTCCAAGATACGGGAGTGGCTCGAATCCTTCTTAGGTAATAGAACCTAGTATTTGTCCTCGATTGTGAGTGTTTATCAGAGAGAAGGTTACCGTAAGGAGTGTCCCAGGGATGGGTGATAGGACCGCTGTTATTTTCTTTACACACAAATGATCAGGCTTCAGGATGGGTAGCAAACTGCGGTTGTTTGCTCATGATGCTGTGGTGTATGGGAAGATGTCGAAGTTGAGTGATTGTAGGAAGATGCAAGACGACTTAGACCAAATTTCTAGTTGTGTTAGGAATGGCAGCTAGCTGTAAATGTAGAAAAATGAAAGTTAATGCAATTGAGTAAGAAGACAAACCCATAATATTCGAATGCAGCATTAGTAGTTTATTGCTGTGTAAACAGTAACTTCGTTTATAGACCTTGCCGTAACGTTGAAAAGATATACGAAATGGGACGAGCATGAGTGGATTGTGGTAGAGAGGGCGAATGGTCGACTTTCTTTATTGGGTGAATTTTGGAAAAGAGTGGGCCGTGTGTAAAGGAGACCGCATACAGGCCCCTTGTGCGACCTGTTATTCAGCGCTGCTCCAGTGTTTAGGATTCGTAACAGGTCGGATTAAAGGAAGGTTTCGAAGCATTGACGCTGTCAAAATATATAACCATAGCTTTATGAAAATAACTTCGTTAAATAAAGCTGCCAACAGGCCACGGCTGCTACTGCCTTCCCATATGTCAATTACCTTGTCATATAATATAACGCGGCACCATAACCAGAAAATTTTTGCATGAAATGGAGAATGACTGGAACTGAATAGTGTTTGACTATGGTGGCCAGTATCATGCTGTGTTGACTCCTACTTTAATTTTGTATTTTGAGAAAATCGTACCGCCAGATGAATTTTGTATTGTAAACTGTTTTGCCCGCTAGGTCATTCTCATGCAATTAGGAAACGTTTAATACTACATGTCTTTTGCGTGTCCGTTATGAATGGAGGAGGTTCATATCCACAAGAAGAAGGTTCAGCGGTTCCTACAGAAAAATTAAAAGCATCTTCATCTGCTGGAACTAAATATTGACAGCAATTTAGTGTTGCCCCTATCCTTGACCACTACACATTATTTGCAAAATAAGAGTGTTCGCGTTCAAAGAAGCTACACCGCGACAAGCACAATGTGTTATAATAGCAGAGTCTTCATAGGCGCTTGAACGATGTATGAAAACTGTGAACCAAATGCAGAAAACGTCTGTTTTTTGAGTCACCACTCTTCCGACGCGTTTGATGCGGCCCGCCAGAAGTTCGTCTCCTGTGCCAACCTTTAAATCTCAGAGTAGCACTTGCAACGTACGTCTTCCATTGTTTGCTAGATGTATCCCAACCTCTGCCTACCTCTACAGTTTTCACCTTCTACAGCTCCCTTTAGTACCATGGAAGTTATTGCCGTATGTCTTAACAATGTCGTAATGTCGTATCGTCCTGTCCCTTCTTCTTGTAAGTGTTTCCCCTGTTTTCCTTTTCTCGCCGATTCTACGGAGGACCTCCTCATTACGTACCTTATCAGTCCACCTAATTTTCAACATTTTTCTATAGCACCACAACCCGAATGCTTCTATTCCCTTCTATTCCGATTTTCCCACAGTCCATGTGACACTACCATACAATGCCGTGCTCCAAATGTACATATTCAGAAATTTCTTCCTCATATTAAGACCTATATTTGATATTATTAGTCTTCTCTTGTCCAGAAATTCCTCTTTTGGCATGGCTAGTTTGCTTTTAATATCCTCCTTGATCCGTCCGTCGTAGGCTGGTTTGCTGCCTGTGTAGCAGATTTTCTTACCATCATCTACTTCGTGATTACCAATTACGCTCTTAAGTTTCTCGCTGTTCTCATTTCTGCTGCGTCTCATTACTTTCGTCTTCCTTCGACTGACTCTCAATCCATGTTATGTACTGCTCACTCCATTCAACAGATGCTTTAATTCTTCTTCACTTTCACTGAGGATAGCAATGTCATCAGTGAATATTATCATTGTATATATGAAGATGGTATCTGTTCTTTCGGATAGAAACAAAAAGAAATAGTCCCTTACCCACCACTATGGAACCACATCGGAACAAGAATGTGACTATAAGTCGATGTCAAAGTCTTCTCACCAAAATTAACATAATTAACATTATATTTGGAGATCGTCATACAGGGTGGAACGAAATTCACTGGAGTAACTTGCTTCCTCCCTTCACTGTGGTTATATATGACGACTTGGGTTACTTCTAAAGGATAATAAAAGGCCGTCCTCTGGACTTAATTACCTCTTGTAGAGCGAGGTCAGAGATATACATAAGTAATAATAAACTTGCATTTCATTCCTCTTGCCATAATGCAAACAAACCTTGGAGTTCGCGCTTCCTGCCCAGATTCAAATAAACGTTTTTAGTTGGGGTAGTAACCTTGCACTGGGAACCAAATTATATGGGTAAAATAATCCAGAACCAACCTGTTGTAAAGAAGAAGAATTGTTATAGAATGAGTCCTTTCGTAGAGAAAAGAAGCATTCTGTTAAATCTGCGGGGGGCAGCTCTCTCTCTAGGCGTATGTCGCGGCAGGAAGTCGAGGTTCAGGTCTCGTTGAGATAAGATGTAGAGAGGGTGTGTATTTAAGAGTGAGAGATATTCTAGTATAAGAATGGCTGAGAGATTACCTTTGTCAACATTCTGCATCAGTTCGTCTTTCTTGTCACAGTGCCACGTCCCTCCTAAGGATCTCAGGTTGCCATTGCAACGAGCTGTTTATCCAAAGCTGCTAATAAAGCTTCTGAACATATCTTCCAGACAGCCAACTGAAGCATCCAGCACTTCAAAGCTGCAACTCTCACCGTACAAACCGTTATCTCCAAAATAATCTGTGTCAGTAAGATCAACTGTTGGTGTTTTTACCTTCCGATGAATGCAGTAACAACGTTTGACTAAAAACAGGTGTGACTGAAAACCAATTTCCGATTGCCTACAGCCTTTTCCACCTGTGTAATAAACCCCTCTGGGACATTTCGACGCTTATCTATCTGCCCCCTGCTACTGTTGGCGATATGACTTCGACGTGGAAATGCGAAGGAACAACTACAGCTAAACAAAGACCAGGCAGGCAGACTTCATGTAGCGACGCACAGGGACCGCTGAGGACAGCGGAGGCTGGTTGTAAAACATCGCGTAAAATCAGCGGAAGGAATCACTCGTGAGTTCCAAATTTATGCCAGCAGCCCATCTAGCACAGTGTGCTTAGGGAGTTAAAAGAATGAGGTACAACGGCGGAGCGGCTAGCTCCTCGAAAGTCAGACATTTCTGTAATCAGTGTTAAGCGACACTTGAAGTAGTGCAAAGAGCGATGTCACTGGAAAGTGGGTGACTAGAACGAGTGGTCTGGAGTGAAAAATCACGCCATACCTTGTCGCAATCGGATGGAATGTTTGGAGTTTGGGACGTCCACTAACAGGTGTCAGGATACTTTTGATCAATTAGCTTATGCATGCCAAAATGTTGCCTGCAGAAGGTACTGAAAATTTGTAGAAGTAATCAACATCAGAGTTTCTTGTTTCCAGGGAAGACCACTGGAAAGCACCAGTGGTTGTAACAGAAGCTGTGCCGAGATGCCGGAAGGGGCACGCAAAGCTCTCGTGCTAACAAGAGCACGCCACATTCAGTCGACTTCGCTCTCTAGGTGACACCACTTGCCAATGCTCAGATCGGGTACGGCGTTGCAAATTTACTATCCTCCTCTGCTTGGTTCACGACGTAAACGCCCTCTTTTATTATTTCGCGAGGATGCATGTCGGCAAGCAGTACCTGACACGTGGCGCCGTTGTCTCAGACGCCTGCTCACGTACCCCTGACGTTACTGTGGCGGCCTGGATGTGTCAAACCTGCACTCCAAAAGACCGTGAGGGAATACGGACGTGACAGATCGGACGTGGCACAGGACAACATATGAATTTTACTAAACAGCGTTATATGAGCTGGCGATTCAACCACCGTCGCCCAAACGGCAAATGGTTCAAATGGCTCTGAGCACTATGGGACTTAACATCTTAGGTCATCAGTCTCCTAGAACTTAGACCTACTTAAACCTAACTAACCTAAGGACATCACACACATCCATGCCCGAGGCAGGATTCGAACCTGCCACCATAATGGTCGCGCGCTTCCAGACTGAAGAGCCTAGAGCCGCTCGGCCACAACGGCCGGCCCCAAACGGCAGTTGGCCGTACAACGCATCAAAGCCCGTCTAATCTGCATCAGGGGAGAGCAGCTAGAAGGCGTCCACGTTAGTGCGGGAGTGCAAGACTGCATCCCCGACGACCTGGTGTCAGCCGATCACATCGTGCGCGAGAGGCGCCACCGCAGATGTCATCTCATCATGGCGATAAACACGGAGGCGGTTGGACGCGCCGTAACACAAACAGACATAGCGCATACGTTAACCCAGTACTATGAGACGTGTACATGAAAGGTCAGCGGAACGTACGTGATTATGAAGAGGTGCAGCACGATTTCCCCACCCCTACGAACGTGGTACACGATTAAACCTTGGTGTTGACCATCACATCTGGCGAGCTGACATCAGCCTTCGCACGAAGGGCACCAGACAAATCGCCGGGGCTGGACGGTATTCCCCAGGAATTCTACCGCTCTTTTAATGACATCATGGGCGAAAAATGGCTCTAGATGTTTGAAGAATTAATCAGCCCGGATTTCATTGTCCCCACGGAATTCGCAGACGGCATCCTTATCGTGGTACAGAAAGCGATTGGTGATTCTAAGTGGCAGGACATTCGCCCACTCTTGCTCCTCGACACCGACTATAACAGCTTCGCCTGCATCCTCCGCGAGCGTCTCTACACCACACTGCTATCGGAAAAGCAATCCAGATCGATCAGACCTATTTAGGTAGTGTCAGCAGCATTCACACAGCGTTAGGAGCCTACCGCGACGTAATAGCATTGACGGCGGCCTGCAAAAAAAAAAAAGGTGCGCCTTTGTCGCCGTCGATTTCGATTACGCATTCGACCGAATCGACCAAGGTTTCCTACGCGCAGTTTTGGAATGCATGGGACTCTATCCAGAGTCTGCAGGGGTGGCCCTTCGACTGATCCAAGAGGCGCTTTACCAGTCTGGTCACATGGTAGTTGGATGGTCAGTGCGACAAGGATGCCCCTTGTCTGGCATATTATTTGCGGTAGCGCTCGAACCATCTTTGCACGGGGTACGGCGGCAATTATCAGGCATCTGCATGTTGCGCTGCTTTCGCTGATGATGCGGTGTTCCTGGTCAGATCAGGGGATGATATACACACTGCGCTTCAGTGGCTAGGCAAATACGGGGCAGTCTGACAGACGTCCTCTTGTGTCTGAGATGCTCAGTCGTTGATTCGGGTGCGCACCGCCTGACTTGTAACGCGACAGACGACTGCTGGCTGCTCAAGCAGCGCATGCTGGCATTACTGGTTCAAATGGCTCTGAGCACTATGGGACTTAACATCTGTGGTCATCAGTCTCCTAGAACTTAGAACTACTTAAACCTAACTAACCTAAGGACATCACACACATCAATTCCCGAGGCAGGATTCGAACCTGCGACCGTAACGGTCACGCGGTTCCAGACTGAAGCGCCTAGAACAGCACGGCCACACCGGACGGCACTGGCATTACTCTTGCAGCGACTGCTGGAGTCTATCTCCTCTGACGATGTATTGTGCGTTGGCAGATATGTTCTACCAACCAGGACGAATACCGTTAACTGACAAAAAGGCAATGCCCTTTGCTACAAATTTCGTTGTGCACACAAAGGCAGATTCGACTTTTGGTCCCCACTGATGACGACACTTGCAGCTTTCAGCCGCCACCCAAAGTACAGGGTCCACTTCAATTGTTTAGTCTCACTATTTGCGGAGCTCCTGCTCATTGGAACGTTCCGGGTTTGAGACGCTATTACCGAAGAAGATTCCTGGAGCATGTTGATCCCCTACGACAGAATAGGGGGAAACCGCTTCGACCCCTGCCCCCTCCGACGTCCTGCTTCCGGTTCTATAGAAAAAGAAATGGTGCGTACACTTTCAGCATCGCGAAATGATATATCAGTAATGCAAATGCCAGTATAACAGGAAAATGCGGTGCCGAACTCATAAATCCTGGACTATGGAGCAATGGCAGGAGCAATGTCAATTGGTCGGATGAGTATTGTTTCACACTAACTTCAGCCGAGTTTACGTCCAAAGCATGAAGCACGGCAAGGGGTCGGCGATGATTTGGACAGCCATATCGTGTTTATGCATGGGCCTCAGTGGTACTTTGCAAGATCGCCTTACTACCATGAATTATGTAACCATAATGCTGAACAGATACATCTCATGGCATAATGTACACTACTGGACATTAAAATTGCTACACCACGAAGATGACGTGCTACAGACGCGAAATTTTACCGACAGGAAGAAGATGCTGTGATATGCAAATGATTAGCTTTCCAGAGCATACACACTAGGTTGGCGCCGGTGGCGACACCTACAACCTGCTGAAATGAGGAAAGTTTCCAACCGATTTCTCATGACAAACAGCAGTTGACTGGCGTTTCCAGGTGAAACGTTGTTGTGATGCCTCGTGTAAGGAGGAGAAATCCATTCCATCACGTTTCCGACTTTGATAAAGGTCGGATTGTAGCCTATCGCGATTGCGGTTTATCGTATCGCGACATTGCTGCTCGCGTTGGTGAGATCCAATGACTGTTAGCAGAGTATGGAATCGGTGGGTTCAGGAGGGTAGTACGGAACGCCGTGCGGGATCCCAACGGCCTCATATCACTAGCAGTCGAGAAGACAGGCATCTTATCCGCATGGCTGTAGCGGATCGTGCTGCCACGTCTCCATCCCTGAGTCAACAGATGGGGACGTTTGCAAGACAACAACCATCTGCACGAACAGTTCGATGACGTTTGCAGCAGCATGGACTATCAGTTCGGAGACCATGGCTGCGGTTACCCTTGACGCTGCATGACAGACAGGAGCGCCTGCGATGGTGTACTCAACGGCGAACCTGGCTGCACGAATGGCAAAAGGTCATTTTTTCGTATGAATCCAGGTTCTGCTAACAGCATCATGATGGTCGCATCCGCGTTTGGCGACATCACGGTGAACGCACATTGGAAGCGTGTATTCGTCATCGCCATACTGGCGTATCACCCGGCGTGATGGTATGGGGAGCCATTGGTTACACGTCTCGGTCACCTCTTGTTCGCATTGAAGGCACTTTGAACAGTGGACGTTACATTTCAGATGTGTTACGACCCGTGGCTCCACCCTTCATTCGATCCATGCGAAACCCTACATTTCAGCACGATAATGCGTGACCGCATGTTGCAGGTCCTGTCGGGCCTTTCTGGATACAGAAAATGTTCGACTGATGCCCTGGCCAGCACATCTCCAGATCTCTCACTAATTGAAAACGTTTGGGCAATGGTGGCCGAGCAATTGGCTCGTCACTACTCATGATGAACTGTGGTATTGTGTTGAAGCTGCATGGGCAGCTGTACCTGTGCACGCTATCCAAGCTCTTTTTGACTCAATTCTCAGGCGTATCAAGGCCATTATTACGGCCAGAGGTGGTTGTTCTGGGTACTGATCTCTCAGGATCTACGCAACCAAATTGCGTGAAAACGTAATCACATGTCAGTTTTTGTATAATATATTTGTCCAATGAATACCCGTTTATCATCTGCATTTCTTCTTGGAGTAGCAATTTTAATGGCTAGTAGTGTATGTTCCCTGTGGTGGTGCTGTGTTCCGAAAAGACAGGGCCCTGTTCACACAGGTCGCGTCATGCAAAACTAGTTCTGTGCGCACGGGGATGAATTTTCGCATCTCCTCTGGTCACCGCAGTCTGCAGATTACAATATTATTGAGCCTTAGTGGTCTGCTTTCGAGGGAAGGGTGGGGATCGTTATCTATCTCCACCATCGTTACCTGAACTTGTCACTGTTTTACAGAGAAAATGTTGTAGGATTCCCTTGAGAATCCGGCCTATGTTTATCAATTTCGACACGATCAGTAGCCGTTCCGAATGTCAAAGGTTTTTCTACAGCGTATTAGGCATGGTAACGTATTCTGTTTTCGGTGTTTCCACATCTTTGTCCACCACTGCACGTTATAGTGTCCACGTCAAATATATTAAAAGAAAATCTGTTACGTATTCAATAAAGTGAATGGCACATGTTAGCATAAACGTAGTGTGTGTGTGTGTGTGTGTGTGTGTGTGTGTGTGTTTGTTGTTGTTGTTTACTTTACAACGACTGGAAGACTTTGCTACATTTTGCGACGAACTGGTCCTTACGTAAAACAGTCACTTTCATACCATGAATCTGGTTCTTCTGAACGAAGTCGCTTGATGAAATCTTTATGAGGTGATCGCTTTATGTGTAATTAGTTTTGTGTTCTTCGAGCTTGTCGTTTGTCACCTACTGAAATCTACAGATAATTTCGCTTATTTTGGTTTTCGATTAATTTCATCACTGTCAGTATAGTGTACGATTTTCCGAACGCACCGTTGGTTTGTACAACTTATACAATGTGTTACAGACTTAACGTACATGAACCTTTCTCGGAGACTGTGCTTCCGATTTTTTTCATCTAGATTGCTTTTCAGGCTAACGGACAAGGATGGGTAGAATGGTGCATCTTAAATTGCCTCGAAGCTGACTGCTGCCCATCTGCCTTCATCTGTCTCTCATTATCTATCTCCATGTAACGCGTTTAGATTCATAGTTACGGGACCACTGCGCACAAATGTAGCAATGCTGGCGCATGTGCAGAAACAACTATGCGATGAGCACAGTGGTATCGTGGAAGGAGACAAATCCGTTTAAGCACGAACTAGTTTTGTGCCCCAGATCACACAGAGGCAATGTGCCGAGAAATATCTGTGTTTAAGCCAACGCCGTATTGCGTGAGATAAGAGTACCCATGGCAAATTCCAATGGCGTAACCAGGATTACGATGAAAATCAAACACCAAATCGCGGTGGAAAATTTGTCAGACACAGTTTACAAAGTAAATCGCAGGAACACGAAGCAGAACATCTGCAGTTTGTTCTAAAAATTGACAAATGTGCTTCAGATTTTCATTTTTTTAATACATCTATATTTCTTTAACTGTGTACATTTTTCGTATTATGTTTCTAACAAGTTGGCTGTACTAATTGAGAATAGGGTGTCAAGCAGATGACAGCAGCAGTTAGTCCAATCTTTAATGTTAGGCAGCTACGGACAATTTACATGTTCTGGTCGTGACTGATGAGTCATAATAATACTACGATATAGCCTGACCTGAAATAAGTGCCTCTTGTGAGAAGTTACTTTAGCCACCAAATTAACCTTCCGCTTTGTACAGAAGCGTAAGCTGTGTGTGAGCAGAAAGAACTTTTTCTACTAAAACAATGATGCAAACTGACAGTTTTACTTTTGGATGAATGAAAGGTTCATTTTAGAAAAAACACATAGGCTGTGACTAAAATGACCTTTCAGCGATATTGTTCTGCAGTAACGTTACTGTTGTAGATAAGTAAGTCCGTTTTGGAACACGAATTCCAAAACTTGCATATCGGTAACTGGTTGAAAATACTAATGGATTTCTTTGCAAATCTCGACAGCTAGGTTAAAAGTTAAAACTAAAGGAATATTCGACAAAAATTTATGAAAGGCAATAGACCGCAGTCCTGGGGTAGCGCCTTTTCCTAGTATTCAAAGTCTTGGATGCCATCCACTGCTTAAATTTCAAATAAAAGTCGTGAGCAAAGGCGGCCGAAGTCTTCTGGGATAAGAAGTCTCTTCGTTCTGCCAACGGCTTTGCCAGCGAGGGCAGACGAGGGGCAGAATTTAGGGACACCGTATTGCCCTTGGAGTGAGAAACTGCCCCTAAAATGCATAATATCAACTACCAACAGTGCGAGGATACAGGAGGCAATGCAAATACGCCGCATTGAAGACAATGTGTATGAACAATACAAACGCTCTTTACATCAGAAAGTTCCATGATAACTCTATTGCGGAAAGATTCTTCATTAGTCCTCCTTTTCGGATTGCTGGGATGAGACTGCCAAGGGAGAGGTGTTCACGAAACAAAGAGTAACATCCAACGCAACGGTAGCATTCTATGAGTCGGAGCGTGGAATGTCAGAAGTCTGAATGTGGTAGAGAGCTAGAAAATCTGAAAAGAGAAATGCAAACGCTCTATATAGACATCGTGGGTATCAGTGAAGTGAAATGGAAAGATGACAATTTCTGGTCAGACGAATATAGTTTCCTGCCAGCAACAGCAGTAATAATTGAGGCACACGTGCCGACGTCACAAGCACTAGATCAAGAGGTGGAGAAAGTATTGGAGGGCACTGAATGGGTAGGACAGTATGTGAAAGGAGATGAAAATCTAATAATCATGGGGGATGATAACGCTGTAATGGAGGACGAAACAGAAGCAAGAGTTGTGGGAAAATACGGGAGAGTTATTAGGAATGAGAGAGGAGAAAGAGTTTCGCAATAAATTTCAGCCTGTAACAGCGAATACAAAGTTCAATAATCACAAGAAGGGGCAGTAACTTCGAAAATGTCCGGAGACACGGGAAGATTCCAGATGGATTACACTCCATGATCAGACAGAGATTTCAAAAACAAAAAATATACTGTAAGACTTATCGAGCACTAGATGTAGACTCATACCCCATTTTAGTAACGATGTAGAGCAGACTGTATAAGAGAACCGTCCGGAAGAATTAATGTGGAAAGACGAGGGCTTGAGAAGCACTGAGGAATGACGTGTGTTGAACTTCTCTAAGACTGTAGACACTGCGATAGTGAATACCACATTATGGGGTTAAGTTAAAGAGGAGTATGTGAGCCGTGGCGAGCTGGCGCCAGTGTTATTTTGTTCATGTATCGTTGAGATCAATTGTGGTTGAGCTAAGCTATCTTTGATTTTCTCGTGCTTTATCTTCCGGGTTGGCGGGCGAAGCGAGTTGGTTGTTACCCTTCGACTGGTAACCCTCGAGATCTCGTGACACTCGCGGAGAGACGAGTGTCAACGGCTGCCGAAGGAGCGTGATGACCGTTACATGTTGTCGTGTGAAATCGGTTGGGCGTATTGGCGACATGGGCAGCTTGGAAATACAAGTTCTGTGACTCCGCTGGGAACAAAATTTGAAGTGAAGCGGTAAAGCTGTGGAACCCGCTCCCTTGTATTACGTACGTGATATGAAGAAAGCGGTCGTAATTGTGTTTTGTTGACCGACGAACTCAGAGCCATTTAAACTTTATTATTATGGTGAGACTTCCATAGTCGAACTGAAAGAGTTCAGTTGGCCTAATGAAATGGTGGCCATTATTTGAAAGTTTTCTCACAAGGTTTACTAGTGCTTTGTGTCTCTTGTAATCAAATGATTTTTCCTTGACGTTTTCAAAGCCTGCACTCTATTAATACAGTTGTCCATGTGTAACATGCTGAAGGTTAAAGTTGCGATTTTGTCAGTAGTGTAACGTGTTCCTTTACACTCTTTACCCATATATCGAGTCAATGGTTATGCCGAGTGTTTTTGTGTTTAAGAGTTATTGGACTGTCTTTGTGATTAGAGCGAAACTTTTGATTGTGCCAGCGCCTTGGTGGGTAGTGAAATGTCATCTGAGGTCTAGGCCTGGCAGTCGTTAAGAACCTGGCCACTACCAGGAGTTGCTCACATATCACCTTCCAAAGTTTAGTATTTATCTTTCTTAAGCTGGTAGATATATAAACATATATTGTATGTAACATGTTCGTATGTGAACTTGTTTCCTTAAAGATTAGGGATTGGCAACTGGCTAAACCTTAAACTGCAAAGCATCTGCTGAGTTCCTTGTGCAGCTCTTTCTAGTAATTTTTTATTACCAAGTCTGAGCATTTCCCTCTTTCTTTCACTGGTGCCATGTCCTGCGCTGACGCAGGGCCGGCATTGTTAGGAACGGATTTGGAAAGGTTAGTGGAAAGGGGTGGCCAGATACCCTTCCTTCCGGCACCCCGTACCCCCCCCCCCTCCCCCCAGGCAAGAATTAGTGTGCCCCTGCAGTCTGCATCGAGTGTAATTAATGGAATAGTGCGAGCGTGTTCAGATGTCTGCGAGTCGTGTAATTGAGGCGGATCGTGGGGACCAGCCCAGTATTCACCTAGCAGGATGTGGAAAACCGCCTAAAAACCACATCCAGGCTGCCTGAGTCCAGGAAGCAGTGCATTAGCGCTCTCGGCTAACCTGGCAGGTGTCTGAGCACATGAACATTTAATTTTAAAGATCAGTGTTTCTGCTGTATTTTTTTTATTTTTTAGTGGTTCTATCATGTTATGTAATTGGATCTTAGCTTGGCACTAGTGTTCAAGTGTCATTAAATCACCCTTTAATGGTAATTGTTTTCATTATATGTATTTTGAGAGAACTCCTCTATGAGAGTTTGAAATTCTGAAGTTTGTCAGTAATTCTGTTTTCATAATGAAGGACTGTTTATTTGAGTACTGAGTACGTTGGGTTTATGACTGTAATTGCAAAGCTTTATCTAGTGGCTCGTCCACAATTTGTAATTGTAAAATTCCCTAAAAGGTTTAATGTCAATAAATTGTATTAATTATAAATTGTGACTGCCAACCATGATTCCATTCCGCTTCCTCTTTTATGGTATTTAAGATATGGTGTGTAAGTGTGGTACCATAAGGAATCCACATACCAGAATGCATATCGAAAAGGGGAATCACAGAAGTATGAAATATAAATATAGGTACCAAAAATTCTCGGGTAACAGAATAAATACATCAGTTGGTTGAGGTAAGAAGGAGAAGACAAACCAACAGCAATGTAGTCAATTACGAATAAAATAAGTAATAGGTGCAGGGAAGCTGGAACGAAATGACTGTATGAAAAATATGAAGAAATAGGAGAAGAAATTGTCGTTTGAAGGACATATTCAGCAAAATTAAAACAACTTTCGATTAAAGTAAAACAAAGGCGACAACATTAAGAAAGCAAGAGCAGTTCCACTGTTAAATGCTGAGGAGAGAGTAGACATGTGGAAAGGGTGAACTGAAGGCTTCTACCAGTGGGAGGAATCGTCTCATAACTTGATAGAAGAGGAGGTGGAGTTGATATAGAAGATATAGGACATAATGTATTAGAGTAAAAGAGAACTTTGGACGACTTGAAAACACAGATAACATTTTTTCGGAATTTCTATTGTCACTGGAGAAAATGTCAACCAAACGACTGTCCGAGTTGGTTTTCAAATCTGTGTATCTGGGGACAAAACACGAGACCTTCTGAAAAATATCATCCACTCAATCTCGCAGACAGTAACGGTAAACTGGCAATAAGAGCGAAAACTATGTGTTCTGTATTGGTGGAAAGTGCCACAAGGACGTAGCAACGACCGGACGCTCGCTCCAGGTAAGGATTTTTTTCTGCCCGCCTGTCCACACAAAGCACGACCGAACTGGCCGGGACAACAGAGACGGGCCGTAACCTCCAAGCAGCGCGCTCGCCTCTGTAACTGTGTCTCGCAATGTAGTCTCTAAATACAGTCCACTTTTACCAAACATGTATGCACTTTAATTTCAACCGCGTTTTCTTTGCATTCGTTTAGACTGTGGAAAGAGCGAGGTAGCGCAGAATTTACCGCGCGTTTTGCGGCTGCCTACTCTATGGTATTCTCAGCTTAACATCTGAGGCATCAGAACTGTTATGTAGAATAATGTAGAGATGCGTAGAAAAGAAAATTGATGTACTGTTAGATTACAATCAGTTGGGCTTTAAGGAAGATGAAAGCACCAGAGAGGCAGTTCTGACGTGGTGCTGGACAATGGAATCAGGATTTACAAAAAATCCATACACGTTCATGGGGATTTACAACCCAGAATAAGCTTTCGACAATGTAAAATGGAACGAGACGTCAGGAATTCTCAGAAAAAATGGCAAACGCTCTAGAGAGAGAGATACGTTACAGGTAGTACATACAGAAACCAACAGGAAACTGTTAGATTGGAATAAGAAGTAGAAGAACCAAGTGTTCGTCGAAGAAGCAATGACGGAAGTAAAACAGCGATTTAAGAGCGATTTTAAAATGCGGGGTAAATGGAAACTGACAATAAGATTCGCTGATGACATTGTTATCCTCAGTGAAAGTGAAGAAGAATTACAGAAATTATTCAATGGAGTGAACACGACGAATGGGGACACAATGGGGACTGAGAGTGAACCGAAGAACGACAAAAGTAAAGACAATAAGCAAAATGCGTTTAGTGAGAAACGTAACATTAAAATAGACGATCATAAAACAGGTGAAGTTAAGGGATTCTACTGCCTTCAGAACAAGACGGATGACGCAAAGAAGGCTTTGGCCAAAAGAAATCTCTGGCAACAAACATCGGCCTTGACTTAGGGAAGAGATTTCTGAGAAAATACCTTCAGATCACAGCTTTTTATTTAGGTGACTCACAGATTCTGGGAGAACCGGAAAAGAAGAGAATCGAAGCGTCTGATATTTGGTCCAATAGAAAGATGTAGAATGTCAAGTGAATTGGTAAGACAGGAACTGACGACACTCTCCGCAAAATCTACGGGGACAGAAACATGTGGAGAGGGCGATAGAACGTACATTAATGAGCCGTGGCTGGCTCAAGCTCTGCGCTGGATTAAACCTTCGTTGCGATTCTGTGTTTAGTCTCCCGCGGTTATCGCGATTTTGCTGTCATCCTCACCTTCCGCTGGTGGCAGCAGCAGTGTGTATCGATATTCGCACCTTGGACTGTCTTTCGCCTGGCGCTTATAGTTTCTGGCTGGACGGTGTGTGACCAGGAGGTCGGTTGGCATGGAACATCGAGGAATTCTCGGAGGGGTGTAGTTTTGCTGGGGCCCGCTGGTGGTCTCTGCGCAGAGTCAGAGTGTGTGGCGCTGTTCCCATTGCTACGAGGTCTGTGGCTCACCGACCCTGGACACGAAAGTTGAGTTTTGATTTAACCTACCAGGAAGTCAAGACCACCTTGTGTCGTTTGGAGTTCGTTGTCGGCTGTTGGGATATTCCCGCGAGCACCAACGTGGTTTTCAAGTTGGAAAATTCTAACGTTCCGGTTACCTGCCCTGGCCATTGACGTAAATTTCGGGCAGTGTAGTTTCCTCATCGTGTTTTTGCTTTCCAGCATGATGTGTTGTTTGACAAATTCATGTTGTGGGCGCCAAAATCTTCTACGTTCTTCCGTTGAACTCCCTATTGTGCTCTGGTCGGGTGAAGTGGAAGTTATCTTGTCAGTGGGTCCGCTGATTGTCGGTCGGTTGGGTTGTCGTCGGATCGTGAATGGTTGGCCCGACTACCTGTCTCACCTAAGCGAACGTTAGTGTTTGAATTACAGGCCGACCCTCGAACATCTGAGCGCCCTTGTGTGTACTGCCCTATTTTTTTATTTGTTCATGTTGTTTGTACCTGTATGGCTTCTAGCCTAGTTTAAAGAACTATTTCACGTAAAGCCTTTGGTATTTAAAAGATTGTTATAGAGTTTTAAGTGTTAGACCTTCAGTCGATTTGAATTTAACTTGTTACTTCAGCCTCACTAAAGAACCGTTTTAAGTTAAGGCTTGCCTTTTAAATTTCTGATTATATTTGCGTTTTAACTTATTGGCCTTGAGCCGTTTTTAAATGAAAGTGGCTTTCAGCTGGTAATTAAGTCCCAAAGATTAAAGCTGTGTGTTTCAAAAAAAAAATATTTTTTGGGAGCTTGTAATGTTTGATCAAAAAATAAAGTTATATGTTCGAGTGTAACTGACAGCCGCTTATTCTGGCCCGTTTCCACAAATTATATTATCTGTCCTGTCCTGCGGGTTAAGCAGGCGTCTCAATGAATACGTCAAGGAGTAAGTGCAATGTTGCTTCAGTGTGCTGTAGGGTTCCCAACCAGAAGTCCACAGGAGCTAAAGTACGGTCCGCGGAAGATATAAAATTTGAAATATTCATTCGTTTTAAATTATTAATCCCTTCTTACGAGGGCGGTGTAGTGCCACGCGCCGGGTGAGTGAGCCCGCACAGGGTATGGTGGCCGACGGTGACCAATTTTCGTCCGAAATGGTGGGCGAGTTCGTCGTTCGTTTGTATGGAAAGGGATGCCAACATTGTTTGCGGTTTCGGCGGGTTGGCGACACGCTGCGATGAAAGAATCAAGGCGTGCGCACTGCAACATTTCTCAAAGGATTTTGTGGAAACCATTCAGAAAAAAATTTCATTTTACTTTTAATTTTTATATGAGCTTTATGATAATGTGCCTACAAATTTGTTAATGGCCATAGTTACTGTGATATTTGTAATTAACGCAGACACTATGCAAAATTCGAAAGAGTTTGCAATGAAAAATATGGGTCGCTATGATATTGCGTTTGGTGCATATTACGTAATACGTTGCTGTGTATGAAATTAAGCTAACATATTGAATTTTACTTTAGACCTGGGTAGAGGTATCTGTCACAGGTCTCGATAAAATTGATATTATGTAGCACACTCATTTGCAATCGTGCATGCTGGTGATGAATCCAGAATGAAATATCTATAACTTTCCTATATTTCGTAAACTGTTTGAGATATCGAAACGAGATTTTGGCAAATCATAGCAAGCAAAGAGGAGAGTATTTTGTCATATGGTTATTATGTGAAACTTCGTTATAGATCATGTTATTCCACTAACTACAGACCTTTCTAATGAAAGAATGTAATTTTTAAGGGCCATCGATAGCTGGGGAGACGAGAAGTGCTGTGGGTTTTGGAACAACATAAGTGAACATTACACGTTTATTTTTGTACTGAGGATACGATTTTTCCTAAGCTATCATCCTTACTTGTCTTCGGTTTTTCATTTAATAAACTTAATAAACCAATGTTTCAGAATTCTCCTGCAATAGTGTCTGCACAACATGTTAGTGAGATAACATTGTGTAAACTCTGCTGTGTTTTGGCAAGAAGCAAATTTTAACATGGTAACAAGAGAAATGTAGGTTTCAGTCAAAATTTGCCACTCACGACAATTTTCTGAAAGTTACAATTGGTTCACAAGTCAGGAAAAATAAATCACTGCTTTTGTGGCATTCTTGTTAGATACTAACCAAGGCAGAAGTGACAGTAGATCTTTTTGGAAGGTCAACATGCATATGTGGTTGTGAAGGACATCCTCTTAATACATACAAAAAATGTGAGCACAGACTTAAGTTTAGAACCACACTTCCCCTCCGGCACTCGGCATTTCCCCTACAGCGTGCTGACCTCCTGCCCGTCGCCCCCACCACTGCTGCTCTCCCCACACTTGCCCTCTCAACTGAGCATCTACTAGCCATGTTATTTTGTAAGCACTCTATGGGCTAGCGAAAGTGGCCAGCGGCTGGGTAAGTGATCGACACCACAGCATGGTCTGAGCGAGTCATTAAATAGTATTGCTCTGCAGTTCACAATTAAGTGCCTGGCACAGGCCTCATCAAACCACCTTCAAGCTATTTCTCTATTTTTCCACTCTTGATTAGCGCACTGGAAAACAAACACTTAAATCTTTCTGCAGAGCTCTGATTTTCCTTGTTTTGATCATCATTACTTCCTAACTAGGTGGACGCCAACAAAATATTTTCTTACTTTGAGGAGAAAGTTGGTGATAGAAACTACATGAGAAGATCCTGCCACAATGAAAAACGCCTTTGTTTTAATGATTGCCACGCCAAGTCGCGTATTATATCCGTGTCCTTCTCTGCCCTGTTTTGCGACAGTACAAAACGAGCTACCCTTCTTTGAACTATTTTGATGTCCTCTGTCGATCCTATCTGATGCGGACCCCACCCGCACAGCAGTACTCCAGAAGAGGTCGTACAAGTGAAGTAGAAGAAGTCTCTTTAGTAGCCCTGTTGCAGTTTCTCAATGTTCTGCTGATAAATCGTAGTCTTTGGTTTGCTTTGCCCACAATGCTATCTATGTGATCATTACAACTTAAGGCATTGGTAATTGTAATCCCTAAGCACTTAGTTGAATTTGCAGTTTTAGATTTGTGTGATTTATCGTGTAATCCAAATTTAGCGGATTTATTTTGGTACTCACGTGGATGACTTCACACTTTTCATTATTTAGTGTCAATTGCCACTTTTCACACCATAAAGATATCTTGTCAAAGCCACTTTGGAGTTTATTTTGATTATCTGATGACTTTACAGGACGGCCATCTGCAAACAGTCTAAGACTGCTACTCCGATTGTCTCCTAAATCGTTTATGTAGATCAAGATCAGGAGAGGATCTGTAGCATTTCCTTGGGGAACGCCAGATATTACTCGTACTTCTGTTTTACTCGATTACTTTCGGCCAGTTACTACAAATTGTGACCTTTCTGACAGGAGATCACGAACCCAGTCGCACAACTGAGAACATAGTCCACAGGCACGCAATTTGAATTCGAAGTCGCTTGTAAGGTACAGTGCCAAAAGTCTTCTAGAAATAAAAAAATATGGACTCAGTTTGACATCCCCTGTTAATAGCACTCATTACTTGGTGAGAGTAAAGAGCTAGTTGTGTTTAACAAGAACGTTATTTTCTGAATCCGTGTTGTCTGTCTGTCAACAATATATGTTTCAAAATCCCACTGCAAATCGATGTTAGCGGTATGGGTCTATAATTTAACGGATTAATCCTATTTTTCCTCTTGGATATTGGCGTGACTTGTGCAACTTCCCAGTCTTTAGGTAAGGGTCTTACAACGAGCTTTCGGTTGTTTATCATTACTAAGGATAGCTCTATTGTGCCAGCATGCTATGAGAGGAACCTGACTATTATACATTCAGGACCGGAGGCCTTTCCTTTGTTAAGTGATTTAAACTGCGTTGCTACTCTCAGGGTATCTAAGTTACTCGTGTTGGCAGTTGTTCTTGGTTCGAATTCTGGAATATTTACTTCGTCTTCTTTGGTGAAGGGAGTTCGGAAAACAGTATTTAGTAACTCTTCTTTTTTGACACTGTCACTAGTGTCACCATTATTCTCCGTAATAAATGTATTGATTGTGTCTTTCCACTGGTGTGCTTTATATACGACCAGAATATCTTTGGATCTGCTGCCACATTTCGAGACAGAATTTCTTTGTGAAATTAAAATGGTTCAAAATGGCTCTGAGCACTATGGGACTCAACATCTGAGGTCATCAGTAGTTTACGTTGTTACCAAATGTATCGAAATTTTTGTGTCCGCTTTAAATAAAATTTAGCAAAAGTCTCATAACGTTATTGACCGATTATTTCAAATTTTGCACTGTACTCTAATAAACGTTCAGAATGACTAGGATACACATTTTTAAAAATATATATGGTACATAAATCTACATAAAGGAGAAACGTTGTTAGCAAAAATCTCAATGTTCTTGACCAAATTACTAATATTTATAGACAATACTCTAATGAACACTCTTACGGACATAGGATGCATGTTTTTCAGTATATAGGGTATACGAATATATGCATAATACGTAAAGAGAAAACGTTAGTAGATATCTCGAAAACGTCTCCACCGATTTTCTTCAAACTTTTAAATGAAGTTATAGCACAGTTTCGGATGGAATTAGGCTATATTTTTATGTAATATATGTGGTACATTAATGTATATATAATACATACAGGAAAAGTTGTTAGCAAAAGGATGAAAAAGTTCTTAAGCGATAAATTTAGATTTTACATAATACTCATACATAGGACACATATTTCTTTAATATATTTGGTGTATAAATATGTATGTAGTAAATAAATGGAAAATGTTGTTAGCAGAAATCTCAATAAGTTCTTGACCAGTTGTTATGCAATTTTTACATGATACTCTAGTAACATCCAGACGGAGATGGGCTATATACTTTTTTAAACAACAGTGTACAGATTTTTTGTTAAAACCGACTGCAAAAAGAACATGCTTTGCAGTGAACATGTACGTTTTCCACAGTCAGTTTTAGCTACGACAGCAGGGAATTTAAACTATTAGACTAATTGTTTCTCCCACACACATTCTTTCTCCTTATACATAAATTTAAACAAAAATTGTATACACAACAGTGTGCTATTTCGTTTTCTTATGTATTTATGGTTTAGCGACTTATGTTTCGGATGCTACTATGGAATCTGAATCATCTGAAACTTTGCAATCCTACTCTTTCACAGGTTAAAGCTATGAGAAATATTGTTATTGAAGATACTAGCCTCACAGATCCAGCGGATGGAGAGGCATCTCATCCACCCTTTATATTAATGATACAAACCGATTTACTCAAGTGTGACTTCATTTCCCAATCAAGGCTTCGTTTGGAATAACAATAAACAAGGCTTAAGGTCAGAGAAAAGAGGAAAGAGGAGATGGACAGAGTGTGTGATGGTAAGGAAATGAACAGATATAGGGGGAAGGAAGGGATGGACAGCGGCGGTGTTAGGAGGAGATTGAGAGAGATTGGGAGGGAGGAGATGGACAGTGAGAGGGGAGAGGAGGAGAAGATGGATAAGGAGGGAGGGGAAGAGGAAGAGATGGAAAGCGAGGGATGGGAAGATGATTTGGAAGTACATACAGTTCACATACATATTTAGCAATATTGCCAAGCCCCACCATTTGCGCTTCCCTGCTCAAAGCTGTCAAAAGGACTGCCAGACGTCAGGAATTTCCTGAAGTTGACTTGACTATAGGTGTGTCCTAGTAGTAAAAGATAAATGTATGAAAACTTCAAGTGTGATGCGGTACATTTTTCACGCATCTCGGTGGTCATCACGTCATATCTCTTGATCTATGCCACCTATAATTATATATTTCTGTAGTTACATTCAGTGGTACACGTGGTTACTGTCTGCGAAGTATGTGGTAAATAAATTAGTAGCGAAGAAGTAATAAATTTAAACTTTATGCATGATGCGACAATAAATTCTTCATGCATCTGTGTTCATGGCGTCATATATCCCGATCTGTGTCACTGACGTCATATATCCCGATCTGTGTCATACAGTGACATAATTCTGTAAGTGCATTCAGTGGCGTATAAGGATAGCGTCCGTAAAATGTGTTGCGAATAGAGTTACTAGCAAAGAAGTAATAAATTTTAACATCATAAGCAATGCGGCAGTCTTTCATGCAACTAAGTGTTCATGGCTTCATATTTCCTGAACTATGATAGGTAAGTAGCTCTTATCTTCATAGCTATTGTTGCCTGACGGTATGTGATATCTATACCAAAGTTGGTTGAAGTCGATCATTTGGTTTGGGAGAAGATACGGAACGTACACTCATAAATATATCCATTTTTAAATACGTATGGAGTGATAATAGCAGAAAATTATAAGTGGAGGAAGACCTAAAAAGAATCGGCGGTTTTTGTGGGAACATATAGCTGACCTTCAACACAAACAAATGTAATGTATTATGCACGAATAGGCAATCTACACATTGTAGTTTGTTCACGCGATTGGCGGAAAAGTAATAGCCGTAAAATATCTTGGAATATTCGTCCAGAGTGAATTTAAGTGGAAAGTCCACATGAATTTACAAGCAAGACAGAAATCAGAAGTAAATTTATTGCAGGATGTTTAAGAAGGCGTTATTCGCTCACTATAAAGGTTCTGTTGCCAGGGAGGATCAATAGAGGACATCAAAAACGGGCAGCGCTTTTCGTGTAAATTTTTTCCATTAGTCACTAGAACTTCACGTCGATGCTAATCCATCTCCAGAAGCAACACTGTACATGACGGTGAGTCTTAGTTTTGGTGCTGAAAGAGTTTATAGTCATAGAGAAGTCCGTCAGCATATTCCTTCCTCTTACATAAACATCAAATAGAAGAAGGAAACTTGGGGTCTATTGTGCCATCGGTGATGATATTGTTAGAGGCGGAACACCAGCTCGCTTTAACAATGCTGGTAGAAAAAACCGAACGTTTCTTTTGTCGAGGAACCATCCCGGCATTTGCGTTAAGCGATTTAAGGAAACCACAGAAAACGTAATCTGGATTGCTGGAACGGTTTTTCAAGAGCCGTGTTTTTGAGAACGAGTTCATTTTCTTAACAACTCGCTCAGTGTTCAGATGACAACCTACCCACATACCATTCACGAATGTAAAAGGTAACGACCAGGTAATGATGGTATTCCAAGGTCCTCAGGCGTACACTGTAAACTGACTTAGCGGAGTACTGGCGTTGATGTACGAGTAGAAGCAGAGAGTGTTATGCATACTATGACCAAGACGTATTTGAAAATAAATTAAAAAACTGAAACACAACAGTCTGTATAGAGGGACCTTTGCTGCGACTGAAGCATCAGATCAGTTTTGTTGCGAGAATGGTGACGTTGCTGCGTGCTGCAAAGAAACCGTTTCTGTCGACTCTGCAATTCGGAGAGGCGGTGGCCGTGCCGCTTTAGGGGTGCACGTTGACAAGTTCAATCGGCGCTCGTCACGTCACGATTCTCTTCCGTTTGGCGGATAACTGTGACACTACCTAAACGTCTCGCCCGTTCTGAGATTGCTATCTGAAAAAGAGTTCTTGTAAAGGATGGAGTGGTTGAAGTTTCTTTGCTCTATTTACGTAAGAATCTTAGTGAAATTACTATACGCTCGGTGCTCTGTAGCTATCAGGAAACACAGGAACTGTATTGTACCAATTTCATGCGGCGGGCTGGTGTCGTGTGAATGTTCTTCTTCATCGGCTCATGGCATGTATCGTTGTCCCATACGAGCTGTGCGTGAAAAGTAATGAGAATGACAACACCGCGAGCGATATGGCAACGCTGTGTTGTTGTACTTGTGTAGACCGGTGTGTTCATCCCTTCCAGATGTTCAGTCCGAGTTTCAGCTCCGTACAGCCATCACTTGACTTTTGAGAGCTCCATCAGTGAAGTTGTGCTTCTGTTACGTGTTACGAAAATGGAACAGCGGAATTTAGAGCAAAGTTATGCCATCAAGTTTTTCGTTAAACTTGGAGAATCCACGAGTGTGACCTTTGAAAAGTTGAAACAGGCTAATGGGGAATGTTTCTCATCAGGAGCACAAGTTTTTCACTGGCACAAATTATTTTTTGGAGGCCAGGATCATGTTGAAGCTGAACCAAGCGTCTTTCTCTTTCAAAAACAGACGAGAACGTCGAACGTGTGCTTGCTCTTCTGAGATCAGACCGATGTTTAACAATATGAACCAGTTCTTCACGAAGATGTCTTAAAAGGCTCAGGAAAAGGGCGAATCGAGTGAGGCCGGACATTGCAGACAAGTGGATACTACATCATGGCAACGCCCCACGTCACAGGGCCACTTACGTCACGGAGTTTTTTTACCTCAGAAGACGTACCTGTTGTTTCGAGTAAAACGTAACAAATACTCGGCGTTCCCCAAGGAAGTGTTATAGGCCCTCTATTGTTCCTGGTCTAAATTAACGACTAGGAGACGATCTGAGTAGCCCTCTTAGATTGTTTGCAGATGATGCTACTATTTACCGCCTTGTAAAGTCATCAGATGACCAAAACGAATTGCAAAATGATTTAGATACGATATCTGTTTGGTGCGAAAAGTGGCAATTGACCCTGAATAAAGAAAAGACTATTTCTGACCACACTGTGTTCCCATCTTTATCTTCACTTAATGTTCCCTTAACTGCTGTGCATTTAGCCCTTGATATCTCAATGTACATAGGACTCCCAACGTATCTCTTCTTTTAGTCAGCATGGCCAGAAATTTCTTTCTTCACACATTCTTTGGATGACCTCTTTATTTATGAGTCCACTTTCCGGCACCTTCACGACATTTCAGACACTTAGATTTTCTTCTTCCTCGGTAATTACCACTATGATTCCCTTCTAGATAATGTTCTGCTCCCATGAACCCTCTTTTCGATACTAGTTGATCGCATTTAGCGAGGAACGGCCTGCTTCGCCTGCGCCAGTCTGCTTCTTATAACCTTCCTTCGTCCGTAATGTGTTACTGTCCTTCCTACAACCACCAAATCCTTGACAACGTAAAAGGTAACAGCTGACGTTCAAAAGAATAAGTTTCAACTCTGATACCATGGCTTAATTGGGATGATTCGCATGCTAGACTGATCAAGGAACTCAGACAGCACTTCATTCTAAAGCACAGATATAAAACCACCTTGAAAAGGAAACAGTGGCAACAGATCAAATCAACAATAATCGATCACAAGAGCCTTTCTTTTAAAGACCAAATGACTTATTTTTGATTGCGATCAACCCCAAGAAACATTTTTCACAACGCATTAAGCGCTCAAATGGCGAGCAAGCTACACTCCCAAGTTATTTTGGGGAACGGACGTGGGCTCAAACAGGAGTTAGCACACTTGCTTCAAATTACTCAGCAAGTCTGAAGTGCATAAATACGTAGTAAAAATTGATTTCAAATCCCAGGAATTTTAATGAACACAGGTGCTCTAGAACTTGACACAGAGGACTCGGCCTGAATTATTTTAAATCAAATCTCTAGAGATAAAAGTTAAACAACAAGCGCACATGTGACCAAGCAACTATTAGAACAGATGCTTTGAATTAAATAAGGGTCATGTTATTTTAACAAAGCGAGCTAAACCCAAACAACATGCATAGCAAGACAACAAACAAGAAACAGGATGCTCCCAACCGCTTCGTCGTATTTAGAATACGTGGAGACTACGATATCTTAAGTTACAGAGCGAAGAAACTATGACAGCTCACGACAACACACACAGAGAGAGAGCAGAACACCCTGTTTCACGAGTTACCCAGATTGAGCAATCCACACAGACGAAGCACAATCGGGAGTGCATTACAGAATTCTTTCATAAACCACAAAATTTAAAAGGGAACAGTTTTTAAAAACATAACAATTACAAAAATAAAAAATACAGTTTAAGAGAGACTGAGTTGCACCGCATACAAATTTAAGTCTAAAACATGCTCGTTCGGCCCAGGAACCAAATATAATTTTTTCTTCTTTGTGTTCTCTCCTGTGACAACCTTTTTTATCTCAGGATAGCAATTGCAACCTACGTTCTCCATTATTTGCTAGATGTATCCCAATCGCTGTCTTCCTCTATAGATTTCACCCTCTGCAAATCCCTATACTACCATGGAAGTTATTCCCATATGGCTTAAAAGATGTCCTATCATCCTGTTCCTTCTTCTGACTTCTTGTCAGTGTTTTTCCTATTTCTGTTTCCTCGCCGATTCTACGGAGATTCTCCTCGTTACTTACCTATTCATTACTTACCAGACGCGAGAGCTTTCCAGTCACTGGGGAAACAAGACCACTGTCTGAAAAGTGTTAATAAGCGTACACCCCGTAAACACACGTTTACACTGATGAATCAAATCATTGTGAGCACTGCACACAGCGCGGCTGAATGCCGCCTGTTGGCGTGGCAGGTACAAGACGCGATGAAGAAAGTATGTAAGCGGACCAGAGACGAAGGGGGATACGGGCCGCAAGTATACAACTCCCCTGACATAAGGTACTTTCACAAAGACAGGTTGTTATGGCCCATTGTCTGGGAACGAGCGTCTCAGAAACGTTGCAGCAGGTCGACTGATCCCGTGGTAGTGTCGTGAGCATCGATGGAAAGCTGATGACGGACGGCGAACCCACGAGAAGTGGGCAAGATGTTGGACGTCCACACCACATCACACAACGGGGACTGTAGGCCTCTCCGCGCTCTAAAGCAGGATAGGCGGCTTTTTGTGACAGATCTGATGACAGAGTACAATGCTGCAGGCACAAGTGTTTTGGGGCACACAGTTCTGCGCATATTATTGAACATAGCAGACGACCGCTACTTGTTCCCATGGTAACGCAGCGACTGACAATTACGATTGCAGTGGGCACGGCATATCGTGGTTGGACTGTGGGTCAATGGTCGCATGAATCATGGTTCTTGTTACATCAGGTCGATTTGACTCAACGGATATGCGGTTATTCAGGAGCAAGGTTGCTGGAAACATGCACAGAGCTACGGACTCAGGTCGGTGGGAGCAATATTATGCTATGAGGGACATTCATATGGGCTTCCATGGGACCTGTGGCAGTAATCGAAGGCACAGTAAAAGCTGTGGACAACGTGAACATTATTGCGGACCGGTTGATATTGTCCCTGACAGAAATGGTATCTTCCAGCAGGATAACTGTCCATGTCACAATGTGAGAATAGAGATACAGTGGTTTAAGGAGCATGATAGTGAACACGCGTTGATGTCTTAGACAACGCAGTCGTGTGATCTATAGCCGATGGAACACATATGGGAGACAATCGAGTGCCAGGTGATTTCGTTCAGTTACTGTACACTTGTTGCTTCAGCGCAGATTAAGGTTCATATTCGTTTAAGCTTTCTTGAACTTTGCAGCCTCTCTTCCCTATGTCAGCTTTTTACACTTGCCTAACTCCACATATTGCAGCAGTCACTAACACTTCTGGTTGGTCCTGTGTCGATTTTAAAATACTGTTTATGTATGAAAGTTTCGCTTTAAATCTTTAAGTCGGAGAATCATTTCGATACCATTGGTCTAGTTTTTTATACGTGACAAAATGCACATTGTGATGCTGAGTCCTCTTTCTCTTTGATACCTGCTATTTTCTTCCGCTCACAGCTGTGTACTGTCTGCGTCATAGCCATTTGTTGCCAATGTTTTTCTCAGGTAACTTAATTCCTGCTGTGATTTGGCGATGGCACTGATTCTATATGCTATGGCCGTAACTTCGTGAGAACTTCATAGAGCAGAGATGTGGTGGCAATTCACATGCGAGTACCCTCAGTGTTTCTGAGTTTCCTATACGCTTTGTATCATCAGTTCATTTCTAGACTACGACATCGAGGAACCGCAAACCGCAAGTACTTTCTCTTACCACAGCGCACAGTTTTTACGGTTAATAAACGTAAACGCGGTCCAGAGTATGCTGTAAGCGATTTATATTTAATCGTGCGATAAGCTAATTTCGACTATCTCTGTCAAGCAGATTTGTAAGTTCTGTATTTCATCTCATTTTGAAATGACTCTTAATTACAAGTAAAAGGTAGCCACATTCCATCATTTTACGAAAGATCCCACACTACAGTGCTCTACGTGCAACATGAGACCTTTTAAAATCGAATTCTGTATAGATCAAATTTTAGCTTTTATACCGAGACTTGTCCTTGTCTGAGATTACTGGGGACGTGACTAAGAGAGAGGAGGTAGATAATGTTACCGTTGTATGTTACCAGTCCAGTGGTATTGACATGATTGCTACAGGTTAGTAATCTATAGTGCCACAGTGCGCAGTTTTTTTAATTTTGCCTCGCGGGCGAATGCAAGACTGACAGTTCATTTAGAAAACCTTTAATTAGTTTACTGTTGCAGGAAATTAGTGCACATCGGCTGATCAGAAGCTCGTTGGCTGGTAGTACGAAATCAGCGATATTTCATAATTAGATACAAAGAGGCGACAAGGCACCATAACCACTTCCAGTGTACTGATAGAAATACGCCGACTGTTACTTTTCTATGGATAATCGGTTTCGACTCTTTTTTAAGGTCATCTTCGGATCCCATAGGTATCGAAACTCTTTGGCTACAAAACCCTACTTTTCAACGTAATCTCCGTTCACTGCGAAGGCCTTATGCCATCTTACTGAGACGGCACTACGCCGTCATGGTACCACTCCACCAGTCAGCGTCAGAGCCAACGTCTTGCTGCATGAAAAGCCTAGCCACCACCTACGTACTGCTTCCCACGGAGTTCATCCTTCACTGGGCCAAACAGATGAAGTCGGAAGTGCGAGATCCGGGCTTTAGGGTGGATGAGGAAGAACAGTACAACGTAGCTTTGCTAGCTCCACTTGGGTGCGCAGACTTTGTTAGGTCTTGCATCGTCATGGAGAAGAAGAATCTGGTTGGCATTTTTGTGACGACAAACACGCTGAAGTCGTTTTTTCAATTTCCTGAGGGTGGCACAGTACACTTTAGAGTCCATCGTTGCACCATGAGGGAAGACTTTAAACGTGACTTTACCGTCTGAGAGCGCGGCTTTGAACGTTTTTTCGCAGGAGACGTGATGTGGCGACGTTCCATGGATTCCTGCTTTATTTCCGATTCAAAGTGACCCGTGGTTCATCGCCTGTTCGACAAAAAATTGTCACCATCAGCCTCGTAATGCGCAAGCAATTCCGCACAAATGGCCCTCCTTTGCTCATCATGGTATTCTAAGAGGTGGCGAGGAACCCAGCGTCTTTTGTTAGAAGGCGAGGATACCAGCGGGCACATGCCTTCGAGTACCTCAACTGGAGGACAAGTGTATCAACACCATCATCAGAGACGACCAGTTTTCCAGCGAGGTCCTTGATTGTGATCCGTTGCTCCCCTCGAATGAGAGTGTCCGCACGTTCCAGCATTGGCGGCCGACCGGCACGCGGGAGATCGAGCAGTTTGCGCGACCTTGCTGGGATGATCACAGGCATCTCGCCCAACGACTCACTGTGCTTTTCTCATCTTCAGGCCTCCGTAGACATTCTGCAAGCGCCTATGAATAACTTCGATGCTCTGGTTTCCGCCAAAAGAAACTTAATGACAGCTCTGTGCTTGGAACGCTCCTCCATCATAGACGCCATTTTGGAGACTACGTATGGCGCCGCCACCAACCGTAACTTAATGAAACTCTAGGGGCTGAAGCGAGAATATTCCACGATGTCCCACAACATATTTCGCATTTCTTCAATCGAAATTGGCCGAGAAAATGTGTTGAATTACTTATTGAACGCCTGTCGCAATTGAAGTTGTTGTTGTGGTCGTCAGTCCTGAGACTGGTTTGATGCAGCTCTCCATTCTACCCTATCCTGTGCAGGCTTCTTCATCTCCCAGTACCTACACCCTTCTGAATCTGCTTAGTGTATTCATCTCTTGATCTCCCTCTACGATTTTTACTCTCCACGCTGCCCTCAAGTACTAAATTGGTGATCCCTTGATGCCTCAGAACATGTCCTACCAACTGATCCCTTCTTCTAGTCAAGTTGTGCCACAAACTCCTCCCCAATTCTATTCAATGCCTCCTCATTAGTTATGTGATCTACCCATCTAATCTTCAGCATTCTTCTGTAGCACCACATTTCGAAAGCTTCTATTCTCTTCTTGTCTAAACTATTGATCGTCCATATTTCACTTCCATACATGGCTACACTCCATACAAATACTTTCAGAAACGAATTCCTGACACTTAAATCTACACTCGATGTTAACAAATTTCTCTTCTTCAGAAAGGCTTTCCTTGCCATTGCCAGTCTACGTATTATATCCTCTACTTCGACCGTCATCAGTTATTTTGCTTCCCAAATAGCAAAACTCCTTCACTACTTTAAGTGTCTCATCTCCTAATCTAATTCCCTCAGCATCACCTGACTTAATTCGACTACATTCCATTATCTTCGTTTTGCTTGTGTTCAAGTTCATCTTATACCCTCCTTTCAAGACACTGTCCATTCCGTTCAACTGTTCTTCCAAGTCCTTTGCTGTCTCTGACAGAATTACAATGTCATCGGCGAACCTCAAAGTTTTTATTTCTTCTCCATGGATTTTAATACCTACTCCAAACTTTTCTTTTGTTTCCTTTACTGATTGCTCAATATACAGATTGAATAGCATCGGGGAGAGGCTACAACCTTGTCTCACTCCCTTCCCAACCACTGCTTCCCTTTCATGTCCCTCGACTCTTATAACTGCCGTCTGATTTCTATACAATTTGTAAATAGCCTTTCGCTCCCTGTATTTTACCCCTGCCACCTTCAGAATTTGAAAGAGAGTATTCCAGTCAACATTGTCAAAAGCTTTCTCTAAGATTACAAATGCTAGAAACGTAGGTTTGCGTTTCCTTAATCTATTTTCTAAGATAAGCCGTAGGGTCAGTATTGCCTCACGTGTTCCTATATTTCTACGGAATCCAAACTGAGCTTCCCCGAGGTCGGCTTCTACTAGTTTTTCCATTCGTCTGTAAAGAATTCGCGTTAGTATTTTGCAGCCGTGACTTTTTACACTGATAGTTCGGTAATTTTCACATCTGTCAACACCTTCTTTCTTTGTGATTGTAATTATTATATTCTTCTAGAAGACTGGGGGTATTTCGCCTGTCTCATACATCTTGCTCACCAGATTGTAGAGTTTTGTCAGGACTGGCTCTCCCAAGGCTGTCAGTAGTTCTAATGGAATGTTGTCTACTCCCGGGGCTTTGCTTCGACTTAGGTCTTTCTTTGCTCTGTCAAACTCTTTACGTAGTGTCATATTTCCCATTTCATCTTCTTCTACATCCTCTTCCATTTCCATAAGATTTTCCTCAACTACATCGCCCTCGTAATTGATACACATTATTTATTTTACCAAATGTTTATAACGCACAAGGTTATAAAAGACCAAATGAGGGTTGTCATGCCATCTGCATATACTAGTGCGTTGAGTTTGGCAATGATGCTTGTTCATTCTGATGACACTGCAGCCAGCTCGTCACGCAGTAAAGAGATCGTGCGTGTCGGTGCATGTGATACATACGGAACGAGTCATGGACCTGATGTCATGATGGCGTCGGCAGCCATTGAGAAAAAGAGCATCCTGGCGGAGGTTCGAGTCCTCCCTCGGGCATGGGTGTGTGGGTGTGTGTGTTTGTCCTTAGGATAATTTAGGTTAAGTAGTGTGTACGCTTAGGGACTGATGACCTTAGCAGTTAAATCCCATAAGATTTCACACACATTTGAACAGTTTTTTTTTAAAGAGCATTGCCACCTTACATGCTAGGCTTGTAATATTCCACTGTTAACACATAAAAGTATTTATAATAACGCCAGAATATGTAAGCGTCCATCATCTACACTGTTGCCACAGATTCCATTACAGTTAGTGCCCAAGGGCTACCTTATTAACTGGTTGCATTATTGCAGATGACGCCCGGAGGTGGTAGAGCTGTCTATAATGAAACAATCAGCCCTGAGATGGCCATCTGTTGCCGCCCCAGGGGTTGTCCGTCGCTGTTTACTGTGGCAATTGATATGCGTCACAAGATGATAGTAGTGGGAGACCGATGGAACCGAGACATCGAGAGCAAACCGACCCTGCGAAATCGTACTTCTGAGATTACTCTAAGCCTCTTAAGGCTCATGTCTACCGTTCCTCTGAAAGCGATTTTCCTGATTTTATTCCTTTATTTTCATCAAGTTCTACGAGACAATGTGTGCCACAGCTACCTGTATTTGGTCTCGAAACGATAATGTGAGTAGGGATGACAGAGACAGTTTTCCGACTTGCCTTACGGCGCGTTGTTACATACTACTGACTTTTTTCTTTGTGATATAACTAGTCGACATGTTGGTTAACAGTAAAAATCCTATGCTAAGACCTAGGCAAGGCTGATGCATAATCAGACCTTTAACTTGTACTGATGACAACAAGTTGAAATTCAAGAATCAACCAGTGTCCTAAGCAAATAGATCGAGAGAAGTTCAGTTGAAGAAGAGTGGAATAAAATAAAGATGGAAATTATTAAGGTGTGATACGACACTCTAGACTTACTGAAAGCGACGAAGCCTTGGGTAGCTCAGGAAATTCTCAATCTTACGGACGACAGAAGAAAATATGAGAGTGCTTCAAATGAGAAGGTGGCGGTAGATTTTGCTATGGAATAAAACTAACAGGAAGTGCAAACAGGGTAAATCAGAGTGAATGAGGTAAACAAGTTAAGAAACGTATGACTATACGTATACAGGAAGACAGCTACATTATACGCAGATGAAAAGGCTGAGTGCCAAGGGCACATTCGATGACTGTATGATGGATAGGAATTGTCGTGAAGTCTGATGTAAGAGGAGGAACATGAAGCGGAAGAAATACGTTGTCCAGTAACGTGGTCAAAGTCTGACATAACATTAAATGGTCTAACGTCAAACAAGTGAGTTGGAGTGGATAATATAGCATGGGAGTTACTGAAATCTGCGGGGATCGAGTAACTAGAACCTTGTTTATTTTTCTGTTGCAGATCTATTAGATTTCGAGGATCATGGCATTACCAAAGAAGGCACAGGCAGATAAATGTGGAACCTTGCAGACGACCGGTCTGTCGCTTAAACTTATAAATTTCTGGCCAGAAAAATATAGAAAAGGGAAGAGAGGAAGACTGAAGATGTATAAGACAATCTGCCTGATTTCTGGAGTGGAGGAGATACTTGAAAGCCAATTTTCACGTTGTGATTAGAAAATAAAACGAACCTGAAGAAAAATCAAGATATCTTCCTAAAATTTGTGGTCCTTTGACAGGATATTAGGACGTAAGTACAGAGACAGAGAATAATCTGTAAAATCTACATAAACCAAGCGAGAGTAATAAATGTGAAATGTCAACAAAATATTTGAATATTAGGTCACATAAAGATGTGTGTATGGCAAGGTCGCATCTTTTCACCACTGTTGTTCAAGACGTGAAGTAAGTGAATGACGATTTAGGAAGAGGATAAAAGTTCAACGGGAACAGATACCAATGCTAAGATTTGCAGACAGCACAGCGTATCAGCCCGCATATAAATAAGACGTAGCGAACTTGTTGAAAGCAATAAACAACATAATTAGCACAGAATATTGTTTAAAGTACGTTTACACGGGCAATAGAAATTACATATTACTGACGATACAGGGTGTTAGGGGTAAAGGTACAGGTATTGTGATAACTGATACGTCAATATGTACTCTCTTCAGTATGTTAGTTGTTTCTCTTTCTGTCTCTAATAGTCTTACCGCAAACCCCGTAATTAATTACCTGATGTGGACTATGCTTGCCAGTATAGAATATCCATTTTGGGTCTATGTGTCCACAACTCGATACCTCGCCTACTGCTCAGGGAAAAACGAATAATGGTGGCTTGCTTGTCCCATGTGTACTTGGAGGTACTAACCAATCTAAAAACATGCTACTCCAAACAGCTATAATTATTAGTCTGCAAATGAATAACCACTGATGTAGCGTTGTTCAGCACATTTTCCTCAGTCATCAATAGAAATATCTTCCCTTATACCCCTAACACTTTGTATGACTTGGTTCTGTTGCCCGGCAATGTTTGCGGTAGTACGTTACCAATAGTGTTTATATGAGCCACCATATTGCCGTGAAATAGATGAAGGAGCTACTAGAGGTGAGTACGGCTCTCCTGCTCCTGCAATCCATAAGAGAGAAAAAACGAGACGAAGAGGAACAGAGCCTTGTGCATGCGTTCTTTTTTAAGTAAGCGAAATACTCCCGAAACCTTATCTTTGCGACTGCTGCTGGATACAAATCTCTTTGACAATACTGAAACTTGATTTATATATGTTGTAAAAGTAATTGGTCGACGAATTGGTAAAAGCAAAATTGATTTTAAAGACTGTGTACCAACTGGCTTCCTAACTGGCAATTAATGAGCGTACTATGAATTTCACAAATGCGATACACCTATGACCAGAGATATGCGACGTGAAAAGCATTGCCTACGGAAACAGTGATTCGAAAGTTACTGGCAATGAGTATCATACATATGTAATGTATGTGATGAAGCTTGAAAAAGTTTAGATCTGTCGTATGTAAAGGAGAATTCTGGATCACTGTTGATGTCTTCTGTACGATTGTAATAGCTAGAACGTCCTTTTTCATATTGCTACTTTGTATAAATTTATTTCTGCACTTCTTAGCTCAAAATTTATTTGTCCATTTCTACAGTCTTGTAGACAACAAACACAGGTGCGCCTACGTATGCGTGTCAAGTTTCCGACCTGAACCAAAATAGTATTGTTTACGAGTCAGAGTACGTGACTAGGTACTCCAGCGACGTCGGTGTGAGTGAGAAAGAGGAAGCAAGGCTGAGAGTGAGAGGGGAGCATTTACAGACAAGGACAGATACACATAATGGCCTGGTCATGTGAACTGTTCACTACACTTGGTGGGCATCACTGGCTATACCTCTGTCAGTCCGCAGCAACTACTTGTAACAACCTGCGCTATCGGCAGCATTGTCAAGCCTATAGCAATATTGCCTTGTGCTGCAGCTATATTGCAGCAATGTTAATATCATTATTACGGCCACAGATCGCTGTAAAACATGGCCCTTGACAAGACAAACTGTACGGACGGACAAAAGAAGGCGATGATCGTGAAAAGTAGTAGAACGGAGAATGACTGATTTGTTAACTTAAACGTGTAGAACAGAAGAATGGAAGAATTCTACACTACTGGCCATTAAAATTGCTACACCGAGAAGAAATGCAGATGATAAACGGGTATTCATTGGACAAATATATTATACAAGAACTGACATGTGATTACATTATCACGCAATTTGGGTGCATAGATCCTAAGAAATCAGTACCCAGAACAACTACCTCTGGCCGTAATAATGGCCTTGATACGCCTGGGCATTGAGTCAAACAGACCTTGGATGGGGTGTACAGGTACAACGGCGCATGCAGCTTCACGATACCACAGTTCATCAAGAGTAGTGACTGGCGTATTGTGACGAGCCAGTTGCTCGGCCACCATTGACCAGACGTTTTCAGTTGGTCAGAGATCTGGAGAATGTGCTGGCCAGGGCAGCAGTCGAACATTTTCTGTATCCAGAGAGGTCCGTACAGGACCTTCAACATACGGTCGTGCATTATTCTGATGAAATGTAGGGTTTCGCAGGGATCGAATAAAGGGTAGAGCCACGGGTCGTAGCACATCTGACATGTAACGTCCACTGTTCAAAGTGCCGTCAAAGCGAACAAGAGGTGACCGACACGTGTAACCAATTGCACCCCATACCATCACGCCGGGTGATACACCAGTATGGCGATAACGAATACACGCTTCCAATGTGCTTTCACCGCCATGTTGCCAAACACGGATGCGACCATCATGATGCTGTAAACAGAACCTGGATTCATCCGAAAAAATGAAGTTTTGCCATTCGTGCACCCTGGTTCGTCGTTGAGTACACCATCGCAGGCGCTCCTGTCTGTGACGCAGCGTCAATGGTAACCGCAGCCATGGTCTCAGAGCTGATAATTCATGCTGCTGCAAACGTCGTCGAACTGTTCGTGCAGATGGTTGTTGTCTTGCACACGTCCCCATCTGTTGACTCAGGGATCGAGACGTGGCTGCACGATCCATTACAGCCATGCGGATAAGATTCCTGTCATCTCGACTGCTAGTGATACGAGGCTGCCGGTATCCAGCACGGCATTCGGTATTACCCTCCTGAACCCACCGATTCCATATTCTGCTAACAGTCATTGGATCTCGATGTATGCGAGCAGCAATGTCACGATACGATAAATCGTAATCGCCAATCCGACTTTTATCAAAGTCGGAAACGTGATAGAACGCATTTCTCCTCCTTACACGAGGCATCACAACAACATTTCACCAGGCAACGCCGGTCAACTGCTGTTTGTGTATGAGAAATCGGTTGGGAACTTTGCACATGCCAGCACGTTGTAGGTGTCGCCACCGGCGCCAACGTTGTGTGAATGCTCTGAAAAGCTAATCATTTGCATATCACAGCATCTTCTTCCTGTCGGTTAAATTTCGCTTCTGTAGCACGTCATCTTCGTGGTGTAGCAATTTTAATGGCCAATAGTGTAACAACACTAATATGAGTATGGCCCTCACAAAACTAGTAGAAGTAATGTCCAAAATAAAATCCTAAAAATAAATGAAATCCATCAGCACAATTGATTAAACAGAATACCACTGAGTTTAGTGAGATTTTAAGTTATTTTTAAAACTAGACTTTTGTGAGTGGGAGGTTTCCTGAATGGTTGAAATACGCTGATGTTAAGGCTTTGTATGATAAAGAAGATAAAGAAATACGATGAAACTTCCATCCAATTTCACTTTTGCCCATATTATCAAAAATTTTAGAAACGATAATGTACAGTCTTCTTAATCATCTGAGCACAAAAAAATATTATCCAAGACAGTTTTCTGTTTTCTAAATGGCTCCGACATTGAGAGGGCTATCTGTACACACATTGAGAATGTACTTAATTCATTGGACATTAAATTAAAAACGATTGGTATATTTTGTGATCTGTAAATCACAATATCCCTTTAAGTAAATTAAAATGTTACGGCGTAACAGGAAATGCTGCAAAATGCTTCAGCTCCTATCTGTCTGACAGAAAACAAAGGATATCAATAGGGATGAGATATGTATTATGAGGCATCATCAGACTGGGAACCAATAATATGTGGTGCTTCCAAGGCTCCTTCTTAGGGTCCTTAATTTTTTTTTGTGAAAATCAATGACCTTTTATCGGTAGCTTTACCAGATCCCAAGCTTGTTTTGTTTGCAGATGATATAAACATTACAATAAATAGTAAATCAAGTATAGCCTCAGAAAGGTAGGCTAATGAAATTTTTATAGATAGTAATAAATGGTTTTCAGGCAATTCTCTGTCACTAAACATTGAAAAAAGAAAGAGAAAAGAAACATTCCAAATGCAGGTCAGAACTTGTAAAAGGTTTCCTGCCAATCTATGCCTAAAATATGACACCGAACAGATAGAAAAAGTTAGTGTTGAATTCTTGGGATTACAGATTGATAATAAATTTAATGGGGAGGAGCACACCACAGAACTGTTGAAGTGCCTAAACAAATCTCTATTTGCTATGAGAATGTTGTCAGACAGAGGTGACATAAAAATAAAAAAGCTTGTGTACCATGCTTATTTTGATTCCACAGTGTCATACGGGTTTCTTTTCTGGGGTAAATCATCAAGACAAGCTAGTTTCTTACCCCAAGAATGTAAAAAAAAAAAAAAAAACGAATTATTCGTGGTGTGAACTCATAAACGTTTTGCTGAGGACTATTTAAGGAACTGGGGATACTAACTACTGATTCCCAATGTATTTATTTCTTAATGAAATTTGTCACTAAAAGCATACCTTTTTTTCAAACCAACTGCTCAGTTCATGGAATCTATACTAGAAACAAGAATAACTTTAAGAAAGATTTAAAGTTACCTGTCTTGGTTCAGAAAGGTGTCCAGTAAGTTGTCCACTGTTCAGAAATACACATTTTCAGTAACATGCTAGCATCCATAAAAAAACTAATAATGAAGTTGTGTTTGAGAAGAGGCTAAAGGATTTATTGGTGGCCATCTCCTTTTACTCCACTGACAAATTTATTAGCAGAACCGATTGATGCATGTATGTTATTAGAAACACCATCTACGTTATTAATAGTATGACATAATATGAATATTGCTAACAATGTGACCTCTGTCAAATTTTATGAAGTGATGTGATCATCGTAAATAAGTGCTGTAAAATGTTTTTTTATTTTATTTATCTATTTGATGGTGCATGGTGACAGTAGCCTAAGAGTTGTCATATACACCTAAATCTATTGAACAGGTAGTATTGGTGACAAGTTTTATATCTTTTTGAATGTAAATACGCCTGAGATTTTTGAAAACCGATTCCACATCCACAATGGCAACTTCATTTGGGATGTGTTGACTGGCATATTTGCATATCTGTTCTCATTTTGTAAATATTTATTGTGTATTGTTGTTTTCTGACATGTTCCACATCCCAGAGGATCTCATCACTGTGCGTCAATTGGAACGAAAAGTACAGCTAATCTAATGCAGTCTAATCAGATATGATGAAAATAAAATCTTTCAAATTGTAGTGCTACAGAAGATTACTAAAAATGAAGTGGAAGGGTAAAATATTAAAAAGAAAAGATGAAAAAGAAATGTATGGAATACCATTTTCAGTAGATAGGGCAATTTGATGGCATGCCTACGATGGCATTCAGAAAGAAAGGAACAGTATAGGGAAACAATAATAAGGGCATCTTAAGAAGAGAATATCCAAAGCAGATTACAGAAGAAGTTGCGTGTAATAATCCACATTAGGATCTTCATACATATTCTGCAAACCACCCTTATGGTGTGTGATGGACGATACTTCTGGTACCACTAACTGATCCTCCCTTTTCTGTTATATTCCCAAATGGTGCGTGTGAAGAATGATCCACGGTAAACCTCCGTATTAGTCTGATTTTTCGGATTTTGTGTGGTGGTCATTTCGTGTGTTGTCCGATTCTTCCCTGAACGCACTCTAATGGAATTTCAGCAGTAAACCTCTCCGTGATGCGCAACGCCTCTATTGTAGTGTCTATGACTGGAGTTCGTTGAGAATATCTGTAGCGCTCTCGAGTCGACTAAAGAATCATGTGACGAAACGCGCCTCTTCACGTTGGACCTTCTAGTTCTCTTCTGTCAGTCCTACCTTGTAAGGGCCCCAGATCAGTGGACAATATTCAAGAATTGGTCGAACAAATGCCTTATAAGCCACTTCTTTCGTGGATGAGTTACATTTCCTTAAGACTCTTCCTATGAATGCCTAGCATTTATTTTCTTATTCCGCTTTAAATAACTGTCAGGTAGCTACAGTTTCCTCCGGTTTGCTACAAGTACAGTAATTGCATAGTAGTGGATGTGTGCATAATATGTCACATTTATTTGCTTTCAGTCTCCGAACCATTAATCAAACCTCTACAGGTTTCCTGCTGTTCGCTGCCATCTTGTGACATTGCTGCCTTCTTATGGACAACAACATCGTTTGCATAGAGCCTCATGGAGAGGACGACGCGTTCTACTACATTACTTATATACATTGTAAACAGTAGCAATCCTACCACACTTCCATGGGGCATTCCTGAAATTGCCTTTGTATCGTTCGAACTTGTTCCCTTAAGAGCGACGTGATGAGTACTGACTGCTGCGAAGTCTTGAATCCAGACATACATTTGGTCCTGCACTCTGTGAGCTCGTATTTTTTTTCAGTAAACGACAGTGCGGAATTGTGACATATGCATCGGCATCAACCTGAGCGCCGACGGCTACATCGCTCCGGATCTCATAAACGAACACAGGGAGTCTAGTTACACAAGATCTTTGCTTGTGGAGTTCATTATGATTTTAATAGAGATGAGTTTCGTTCTCCAGCAAAGTCATAGTACGTGTTCGTAAAACAAGTTCCATACTCCTATAACAAATTAACCTCAGCGATGACCGAGCGGTTCTCGGCGCTTCAGTCTGGAACCGCGTGACCGCTACGGTTGCAGGTTCGAATCCTGCCTCAGGCATGGATGTGTGTGATGTCCTTAGGTTAGTTAGGTTTAAGTAGTTTTAAGTTATAGGGGACTGATGACCTCCGATTTTAAGTCACATAATGCTCAGAACCATTTGAACCTCCGCCTACAATTATGTGTGTCTTTCCCACGGTCTTTCTTGAAAACGCAAATGACCTTGGCTTTTTTCCAGCTGCTTGGTGCCTTTCGTTGCTCCGGTGACCTACGATAAACATGCTAGAAAAACGGAAATATTATATTGGTTGTAGAACAGTGTCAAACCAGTCGAAATAGTGATGACTTAAAAAAATAACTGCTGAAAGTCACTATCAAGATTCTTGTTTCCATTACGCAATAAGTGCAAATGGCTTAAGTTGCTTAGTCCACTAACACTCAAGTGTGAGTGTGTACATTTAATGAACTTTTTATCGTACAGAGCAGTAAAGATAAGCAAAGGCTGACATACATAAATAATAACAACAAAAACAAAATATCTGAAAGGATGATTCAGTTTTAAGATATCAGCAGCATCTACCTTTGCTTAATGGTGGGCGAAGCAGAAAGCACATTTAAATAAAATTCTTTCAAAATCATATAACCTTGTTTTGTTTACATGTCAAAGTCCACGAATCATGACGATCACTAGGCGCAACATACCTGACGGTAAGGTCTAAACTGCATTACAGAATGACTATTAGCAGCATCAGACGAAGAATGACGGGGGGGGGACTACAGGTACGAACAAAATCAGAAATGTGTTGGTTAGTCTGAATTTTGATAAGACGCAAGACAACCCAATACTAGTAAAATGATGGATAAGCACCAAAAAATTTGGAAAATGGCTCTGAAAAGGTACCAGAGCTCATTTACGTATCACACTGAAGCAAATGTTACTGCCAAAAATTATTGCATTCTTTCAGTTTAACAATAATTTTAGTTACTGTCACCAACCAGTAGTAATAATAATTATCAACTGTATCGTGTAACAATGTGTCCAAATTAAGTATAACGGCGACGTGTTACAGTGCAAGGTGCAGCCCGACTGAGTATGGATCTCACACAGAATCTTTGTCTCTTACTGAAGAGCGGATTCTTTAACGGTAACGACAATTAAATAGACATGGAATGCTGCAGAGAACGTGCCGGTTGATAATGAACACGGTACTTCAGTTACCAGCGCCGCCTTTGTACGTGCGGAGAGAGCAGAACGCAGTGGGAATATCGAGTACCTCACAGCTTTTATAAGTTCTTTTAAGCGTTATTAGACTCTCTGAACGTCCCGAGTCTCCCTTCTACTTTCCTTCTGTCTGATGCTAATGCAAAGGATCTCCGTAGACGGTACAAAACACACACACAGACGGTAGTGCAAGCGTTTCCTCTTTCTCAAGAGAGACCCATATAAATTTGCATTTACTGCTGAATACTCTGCGTGCCAAATATACTTCTTTGTATTTTAGTAGAGGCTTTTTCCTGTCTTTTCTGCAAAGTAAAAAAAAAAGTCAATCATAATTTTACGTAACGTTTGTGGACATCCATTATTAATTAATTAGTAAACTGACATACAGGTATTGTGGCAATCATCATACATATACAGGGTGAGTCTGGAGGAAAGGTACACGCTTTGAGGGGTGATAGTATTAGTGATTCTGAACAAAAAACTTCATATGGACGCATGCCCTATTCCGAATAGTTTCCCAGATAGAACGCATGTAATATCACTTTTGTACGTTTTTCTTGAATAACTCGAAAACCACACCCTCCAGCGAAAACGTGTCGCAGTACAAAAATAAACTACATGAAATTTCTCGGCCGTTGTCAGTTTTCGTGACCCGAGCCGCTACTTCTCAGTCAAGTGGCTCCTCAGCTTGCCTCACAAGGGCTGGCTGCATCCGGCTTACCAACAGCGCTCGCCAGATCGGACGGTCACCCTTCACAATGTTAGCCAAGTTCGACAGCGCTTAGCTTCTGTAATCAGACAGGAACCGGTGTTGCCACTGCGGCAAGGCCGTTGGATAATATTTTGTACAATGAAAAGATAATTAGTTGCTCCGTCTGTTGCTACATTTTGCGATAAGTGTCTCGTTGTGTTTTTGGAGTATTTGTCTGCTACTGTTTCAGCTAATGTTTCATTGTTTCAAGTAGGGGTATGTTTGAGCACGACTAGAACTGTTTCAACAGGTTACGTCACAGTTCGGGAAATCTAGAGTTCTGTTCGATCTTTGTTTTTCTTTATTGTTATTTCATCCGCCCCGCCACACATGGACGGGATGTGGGCTGTCAGTGGTGCAAATCTCCGCCGTTCAGCCAGGTGAATTAAAAAATTTGCAACGAGAAATACGAACAAAATCTAGGTCTGATTCTTACTTTAAATAAAAAATATAGTAGACGGACAGTTTAAAAAACGGAAGAAGCACGTGCACTAGGTTGAGAGGTATTGCTGGAGGTGGGGCTATACTCCATAGGGTTGAGGAATGTGGGTGGGAAGATAGCGGTTTGTTAGACAGGAAAGACTGTGGAGATGAGAAGTAGGGAATGAGGTGGATAGTGGGCAATACAGTCGGCGGAAAGACAGAGAGTGAGGACAGTCTAAAGGGACGAGGATGGATGAAGAGGGGAAAGGAGACATTAGTCCTGATGTGGAGTGGGATAGGTGCGGAAGAACTGAATTTTTATTTGATTCTGTTTTATTTTTTGAGTCATTAGTCTTCTGACTACTTTGGTGCTGCTCGCCACGTATTCCCCTCCTGTGCCCACCTCTTCATCTCATCTCATCTCATCACTTGCAACCTACGTCCTCAGTTATTCGCTGTAAGTATTCCAGATTCGATTTCCAATACAGCTTTTACCCTCTACAGCTCCCTCTGCTATCATGGAAGTTATTCCAGTGTGTTTTAACAGATGTCCTATCAAGCTGTCCCTTCTTCTTATCGGTGATTTCCATACATTCATTTCCTCTCCGATTCTGCGCAGAATCTCCTCAATCCGTGCCTTATCAATCCATCTAATTTTCAGCATTCTTCTGTAGCACCACATATCAAATGCTTCGATTCTCTTGTCTTCCAGTTTTCTCAAAGTCCATGTTTCGCTACCACTCAATGCTGTGCTCCAAACGTACAGTCTCAGAAATTTCTTCCACAAATTAATGTCTGTGTTTGATACTAGTACACTTCTCAGGGCCAGGAATTCCCCATTTTTGCCAACGATAGTCTGCTTTTTATATTCTCCTTCCTCTGTCCTTCATGGGTTATTTTCCTGCCTAGGTAGCAGAATTCCTTGACTTCATATACTTCGTGATCATCAGTCGTGATGTTTAGTTTCCTCTATTCGCGTTGCTGCTACTTCTCATTACTTCCGTCTTTCTTCCATATTCAGTAGACTGTTCATTTCATTCAGCAGATCTTGTGAAGACTTTCAGAGAGGATAGCAATGTTATTAGCTAATCTTATCATTGATATCCTTTCACCTTGAATTTTAATTCTGTTCTCGAACCTTTCTTTTATTTCCATCATCGCTTCTTTCACGTATAGACAGAACAATAGGGGCGAAAACTACGTCTGTGTCATACACTCTTTTTAATCCCATCATTTCGTTCTTGGTTTCCATTCTTATTATTTCCTCTTGACTCTTGTACATCCTGTATATTATCAGTCTCTCTATATAGTTTACCGTTTTTTTCCCCAGAATTTCGAACATCTTGCACTATTTTACATTATCGAACGCTTTTTCCAGGTCGACAAATTCTATAAACGTGTCTTGAGTTTTCTTTAGTCTTGCTTCCGTTATCACCCACTCGTCAGAATTGCTTCTCTGTTGCTTTTTCTAAAGCCGAGCTTATCGTCATCTAACTCATCTTCATTTTATTCTGTATAATATTTTTGTAAGCAACTTGAATGCGTGAGCGGTAAATCTGATTGTGGGATAACTCTCGCACATGTAAGCTCTTGCAGTCTTCGGAATTGTGTGAACGATATTTTTCTGAAAGTCAGATGGTATATTGTCAGACTCATACAGTCTACACATCAGCGTGAATCTCCGCCTGCTTAGCTGAGTGGAAACGTGTCTTCCTACCACGCAGCGCGCCCGGGTTCGATTGGCGGCCGGGTTGGAAATTTTTCTCCGCCCGTGGACTGGGTATCGCGTTGTCCTTATCATCCTTTCATCATCATCACCCATACGCAAGTCATCCAATGTGGCGTCACCTGAAATAAGTCTTGCAAGCCAGCGGCCGAACTTTCTCGGACAGGCCTCCCGCCCAACAATGCCACACGATCATTTCATTTCGTTTTTACCTACGTGAATAGTCGTTTTATTGCCATTTCCGCCAATGATTTTAAAAATTCTGATGGAATGATATCAATCCCTACTGTCTTATTTGATATTAAGTCTTCGAAAGCTCTTTTGAATTCTGTTTCTAATGCTGGATCCACCATTTCTTTTATACTGACTCCTTTCATCACATCAGACATGTCTTTCCCCTAGTGTACTTTTTCCATCCATCCGCTCTCTCCTCTGCGTTTGACAGTGGAATTTGCAGTGCACTGTTAATGTTACCATCCAAGCTTGAAATCATCCGATCGTTGTTTTGACATGCTTGGTCAGTTCTTCCGACAATCAATTTTTTTTTTCGATTTATTCTTGTGTTTATGTATTCCTGAACGTTTTGTACTTACATCAAGTATTTCTACTGTTACCAATGGTTTTTTCGCAGTTGCCTTTACTGTACCTATGTCTTTTTTTCCAACGTCTGTGACTGCCCGTTTTAGAGATGCCCATGCCTCTTCAGCTGATCTGCTATAGTAAGGTATTCCTTATGGCAGTATCTATATTCTTAGAGAACTTAAAGCGTATCTCTGCATTCTATAGTACTTCTGTATCCCATTTCTTTGTGGGATGACTGTTTCTGACTGGTCTCTTAAACTTCAGCCTACTATTCATCACTAGTAAATTGTGGCCTGAGTCAATATCTGCTCCCGAGTGCTCTTTACAACCCAATATCTGATTTCGGAATCTCTGTCTGACCATGATGTAATCTAACTGAAATCTTCCCGTATGTCCCGGCCTATTACAAGCATATCTCTTCTTGTGATTCTTGAATAGAGTACTCGGTTTTACTAGATAAAATTTATTGCAGAACTCAATTAGTCTTTCTCTTCTCTCATTCCCAGTAGCAAGCCCATATTCTACCGTAACGCTCTCATCCTCTCTTTCCCCTTCAACCGCATTCTAGTCCCCCATGACTATTAGATTTTCATCTTCCTTTATATATTGAGCCATCCGCTCAATATCCTCATGTGGTTTCTCTATCTCTTCATCTTCAGCTTTCGACGTCAACATCTATACCTGAACTATCGCTGTCGATTGTGATAAGAACAACCCTTTCACTGAACTGTTCACAGTAACACTCTCACTGCCCTACCTTCCTATTCATAACGAATCCTTCGCCCATTGTATCATTTTCTGCTGCTGTTAATGTTACCCTATACTCATCTTATCAGAAATTCTTGTCTTCTCTTTATTTCGCTTCACTGACCACCACTGTATCTAGACTGAGCCTTTGCATTTCCCTTTTCAAATTTTCTAGCTTACTAGCATATACTTCTCACGTTCCACGCCCCGACTGGTAGAACCTTATCCTTTAGTTGGTTATTCAGTCTTTTTCTCGTGGTCATCTCCCCTTTGGCAGTTCTCTCCTGGTGATCCGAATGGGAGTCTATTCCGGAATGTTTTGCCAGTGGGGAGATCATCACGACAGTTTTTCAGTTACAGGCCACATGTTTCGTTAATACGTGTTATGTGTCTCTAATGCAGTAGTTTCCATTGCCTTCTGCATGCTCATGCCGTTGATAACTGCTTTCCCCAATGGGAAGAGAGTGTCCTGAACTTTTGTCCGCTCCTCCGACCTCCTTCACAAGGCCGTTAGCAGAATGAGGCTGACTTCTTACGGCGGAACTCTTCTGCCACCAATATCGATGAGTTTTATTCAAAATCTAAGATGTGGCGGGGTGCAAACCCGGGACCCAACATGTTTTGGTTACCACGGGCCTAGAAGAGATAAATATCGGGGTGGACAGGAGATGGTGTGTGTGTGTACATGTAGGGACGTAGGGATGTGTTTGTGAAGGCGCGGCAGCATATCAAGGTTGGTGATCAGAGATAAAACAATGGGGTTACTGGAAAGTAGTTTGCGAACAGGAGATGCGTAGGTGTTCGATGTGGGCGAGGAGGGGTGGGAATTTCGTGAGATGGAAGAGGTTCCGGGTGGGGGAAGGTAAACGAACCAGGAAAGCGTGACGGAGTGCATGGCGTTCAAGAATTTGGAGGGACTTATAGCATTTTGGAGGGGCGGAGATCCATGCAACAGTTGCATAGCAGAAGGTGGGTCGGATAAGGATTTTGAAGGAGTGGAGAATAGTGGCCTATTAGTAGATTCAGTAGTATTAGTCTATTTTGGGCTTTCTGTTGTATGGTTAATACATGAGGTTTCCATATTAGTTGCTAGTTGAGGGTTAGTCCAAGAAATTTTAGTGTGTTAGTTAGCTGCTTGTGACGGTTGTAAATGTCACGGAGGCGGAAGGTGCATGTCGTTCGTCCTATAATTATTGCCTGGGTGTTAGAGCGTTGATCTTCAGTGTCCACTGGTTACATCAGGAGGTACACTGGTTGGGGCGAATTTGATGGGACCGTTGAGATTTACGGAGTGTAAGGTAGAGGGCGAGGAAAGCGGTGTCATCGGCATATTGAAGAACATGGACTGGTGGGAATGATCTGGGCGTATCAGCGGTGTAGAGGAGATAAGGGAGAGGAGAGCGGACAGAGCCTTTGGGGCTCTCCTGCAGTGGGATAGAAGATACAGGTATTGGTACTGAATGTTAATACTGACGAAGGATTGGCGATTGGATAGGAAGACTGCAATAAGGCGAACGTAGTTAACTGGAAGTACGTAAGTCTGGACTCTGAAAAGGAGACCGGAATGCCAAACACGGTCGTAGGCTTTCTCTAGGTCGAGGAAGACAAATATAGTGAATTTACGTGAGTTGAGTTGGTGGGATAGTAGGATAGGAGATGGGTGAGGTGCAGGAGCTGGTTGCAAGAGTGATGAGAAAGGAGAGGGGGGCATTATTTGAGGTGTTGATAAGTAATGCAGTCGTGACCGGAGGAAGTGTTCGTTCTTTTGATCGGCCAGCGATTTAGTGTCTTGTTGGTACTGTAACCACGCCATGCCATAGCCTTTGTATGTAACTGTGGAATTTAATAATAAACATAACTGTTCAAATGGTTCAAATACTCAGAGCACTATGGGACTTAACATCTGTGGTCATCAGTCCCCTAGAACTTAGAACTACTTAAACCTAACTAACCTAAGGACATCACACACATCCATGCCCGAGGCAGGATTCGAACCTGCGACCGTAGCGGTCACGCGGTTCCAGACTGAAGCGCCTAGAACCGCACGGCCACACCGGTCGGCCAAACATAACTGTGAAACACGGACCAAAATATTTTCTAGAGTATAGGTCGTATGTAACAAAGGTTGCTAATCAGTAAATAAGAGTTTGCAATCATGTTTCTGCCAAATTCTCGAGCTTTCGCTCATTCGCGCATCCTACGATCTAGTAATGTGTGATGGTACTATTTCCAAGACGTGTATTCGCGCTATAATTTATTCTCTCGATTGTAATTACTCCGATGTTTAATATGTTATGAGTCTAAACCAAAGCCTTGCTACACATTTCTCTTCACTCCATGAAGCAACACTGGAGCATTAATCTCTTGATAAGCGATGTGTATTGGCGAAGAAGTTAAAAACAGAAGTACAAGAGTTTCTTAAACAGCCAAGTCTTAAAGAAAACAGTTTAACTGCATCGTGTACGAGACACTTAAAATTAAGCAAAGATTGGAAATGCTTCAGCGACGGCATTTACATTGGAAACGGTGAAACGATTTGGTTACGAAGACGCCACTGAACATTTTAAAACAGCTGCTTTGTCACATAACAATGGAAAAACTGGAGTTCCTGATATGTTCCACAACATAAAAAAGAAACTAAACAATTTAATTGCCAACTGTCGGTTTTACTCTTTGTGTGTGGCTGAAAGTGCTGATCGAACATTTCTGAGTCAAATATTTTATTCGTATAATAATGGACGACTTTTCTGCGCAGTTTTAATGCAGTTCAAATGTGCTGACAAAATTGAAAGTTTTGCACAAATGCTTTGCAATTTGTACCAATAGTGCACCATCAATGTTCGGTAGCTAAAATGTATTCGAAGGTGAATTAAAAAAAGAAAAAAGGAACAAATTTTCAGTGTATTATTCAACAGGAAGCACTATGAGTGAAAAGTGTCAAAATGTTATCCTCAGTGAGAGATATAGCGAAAATTACGAATATAATACGCGTAGGCAATCGATCCCTAACTCAGTCGGAATGTACACCTTTTTTGGTAGACGCACACTCTCCAATGAGTTAAATAGTCGTTTTAAATATTTTAAGTCTCTAGAGACAGATATAATTTTCTTTCATAATCCAATGAAAATTAGTATTGGAAGTGTTTGAAGTGATTTTCAAGACGTAGTATGCAGAGTACAAAATGAGCCGTTCCTGCTATCCAGAACAGTAAGAGATGCTCCAGAGTTTGAAGTCATGCCGCAAGATCAGAAAGCAAAACTCGTTGATTTTGCTCGTAAAATAAAATTATTCCTCAGAACAATATACATTTGTGAAAGTACAGTATCTTCAATTATAATGCGTTAAGTCTGTTTAGTGTACTGCAGTGAGTAATGAGTTGTTGGAATTTCAGCTTCCTTTTGCTACAATAGATCTCATTAATGTAAGTGTAAGAGTGTGAGACGCACAAACAAATAAAACTCGATGTTTTAACGCAGGTTCGGTCACGGTGGTCAAAACTACATGCGTGCTCAGTCCGAGGCTCCGCCTATCTCGGGATGTCTCGGCTTTGCTGGGTCTTTCTCGGAATTACTCAGAACAGCGCGAGATTTCATTTAGCAGCGCGATGCGACACTATTTCTTCCCGCATTTGGTATGGCATTTTGTGGTCGGCACGACTGTCTTTAGTTCTGCATAATCTTGGTGTCAGCCGGCCGGAGTGGCCGCCTGGTTCTAGGCGCTACAGTCTGAAACCGCGCGACCGCTACGGTCGTAGGTTCGAATCCTGCCTCGGGCATGGATGTGTGTGATGTCGTTAGGTTTAAGTAGTTCTAATTCTAGGGGACTGATGACCTCAGATGTTAAGTCCCATAGTGCTCAGAGCCATTTTTTGAATCTTGGTGTCAGCACTGTTCATCCTTCGCTATTTAATCATCGCATAGAGGAAGTTTATTGGTCCAGTGCCTTTTTGCGGGAACAGGGACATTCTAGTGATCTATCGTTCCAATCTTTAAAAACGAATACCAGTCACTGAAAGGAAGGGTCAGAATTCTCCGCATCCATTTTTCAATCGCGTAATCTATGGGCACCGCGAATTTTCTATTGGAAGGCATTACAACGCAGTGCAGAAAGAATTTAATGGCTTCAATGCCGATCGATAGACGGTTTGTACGCGATAATCTGTTGCATACGTGATGAAGCACTTTGAGCTAACTAAATTAGCAGGCCTGGAGTACGTGTTGAAATTGATGGTACGAATAGTAAATTTTCTGTCACGCGCTTTAATATATCGTCTGTTGCAACAGTTTTTGACGGTGAGTATGGAGACGTATATTGGTAAGCAACGTTGGTTAAGTCAAAGGTTATACCTGCAACGATTTTTCGATTTAAGACCCGCAATTATTGAGTTTCTGAAGGGAAAAGGAAAGCAGGAACGAAAATTAGAACATCCAAAATGGATTGTAGGTCTGACTTTATGTGAACTGGATTGCAAACTACCCACCGTAAGACGCTTCAAGATTATGTAAGGGGTTCATTAGGGTTTCGTTACTATTCACTAGCGCACTTGATCAGATGTAATTTCGATGGATTGGCACGCGCTCCCTGCGATATGCTACAATAGAATCGCAGGTCAGAGCAGTGTTGGCAGTAAGTCGAGTTTAGTAGCTCGCACAGAGCAGTCGTGTTTTGTAGCTCGCACACAGCACTTGAGTTATGGAGTTCGGACTGACTTATGTTCGGCCGGTCGTGCAGAACGATGGCAGTGCCTGAGCGATGTAGTATAAGGTAAAAGATATATATTGATCTTTGTTGCCGCGCTCATATGTTAATTGCCACAACTGATTTAACTACAATTGTAATGTTAAAGTCTCGTGTAATTCCTTGCAGAAAAGTTTCAATAATAACTTTTGTTCTGAAGAAAACTTTTGCCATTCGTTTATCTGGGTTTAAAGATTTTACGAATTTTTCCTGTGCATACTCACGTTGATTAAAAAAAAAAGAAAATCAGTTGTTTTCCTACAAATGAAAATCTAGTGGCCAGCATTGCACTGGGCTGTGCCAAAAATTTCTTATAGGAGCAGATCGGCGACATCATTGTGAGGTAAGAATTTTTCAGTTTGTTCTGGGTGATTTCACAGGGCTGCTGACGTCAACACTTATTAATCTCGATATGCAGTCAGTCTTTAATGGAAGGTCACATTAAAACTTGAAATTATTGGAAAGAAATTTTTTTATTCAGAACTTAAACGAAATTTTTTTTATTGGGAAATTACACTAAAGGTGAATATTATAATTATTTTTCTGTTGGGAGATTACAATGAGAAGCAACTTATTTGTATTTGTTTGGGATGCATTTAAAAAGAAAATCGTTTTGTAGAAAGAGCAACTTCTGGCAATAATCCATATCCCTGATCTCACTGGTGTTACAGAAAAAGCGAATTCTTAATATTTCATTACGGCGTTGAAACAATTACAGGAACAGTTTTCTAAACATTTCGAGAACTCTGCCAATCTTACATCTGTTTTTGATCTGTTTTCGAGACCGTTTACCGTTTCAGTGAAGCATGTACAAACAGAACCGATAGATTAGCATCCCGCTCCCGGGTTCCCGGGTTCGATTCCCGGAGGGGTCAGGGATTTTCTCTGCTTCGTGATGACAGGGTGTTGTGTGATTTCATTAGGTTAGTTAGGTTTAAGTAGTTCTAAGTTCTAGCGGACTGATGACCATAGATGTTAAGTCCCATAGTGCACAGAGCCATTTGAACCATTTGATAGATCAGCAGTACAATTCCCATTTAAAAGAGATATTCTTTTATGACAAATTTGTCCGGGAGTTCTACATTGTTTACCTCGGGAAGAGTTTCCACGTATCCAGAGTGATGTTCCAAATGTGATACAAGGACTACGTAATTTGCTGCGTCTGTTTGTATGCCGACAATTTGTGCCAGATACAAATTTTATTATGTCTTCAGCGCGCCTAAAATAATTAAGAAATACTGAATTTTTTTGGTTTGCGATCTATGTTGTTGTCCAATATGAAACAAAGCTACATGGAAGACTATCAGTGTTCCTTATGTGACAGCATTAGCATCTAAATGCAATGCGTCCACAAGTTTCCTCCTCTCCTACTTCTTCCGGCTCAGCCCCAATGCGTCCACAAGTTTCCTCCTCTCCTACTTCTTCCCGCTCAGACAACATGCCGCGATATTGGGGAAGTACGCATTCAGGCATCAGAACTCCGCAATTGAGCGAGAGCACCGCACGTATGCAGAATTTGTGTGCATCCCTGTTTTGATAGTGTATGTCCCATGACATTTATATATAGGCAGTGCATAAGCTTCATGATCCACGATAACTGACAGGCATGCCCGTAACTGGGTGGCCTGGCGGCGTCTGTGATGGGTCATCAGTCGACCAAGTGAGGAAATACTTGCTGGAGGAAAATGGCCCATGAGCCACGTCTTGCAAGGCCTTTAGACGTAAATAATAAGCTGGGTATCCTATTTGAGCAGTGCAACAATTTGGAAATTCTGCAACTTTAGGCCGACCGGAGTGGCCGTGTGGTTCTAGGCGCTACAGTCTGGAGCCGAGCGACCGCTCCGGTCGCAGGTTCGAATCCTGCCTCGGACATGGCTGTGTGTGATGTCCTTAGGTTAGTTAGGTTTAATTAGTTCTAAGTTCTAGGCGACTAATGACCTCAGAAGTTAAGTCGCATAGTGCTCAGAGCCTGCAACTTTAATTTTAAATTTCAGCCTCCATTGCCTTAGTTTGTATTGATCCACCTCTTGCTTACCTTGTAGTTTCTGATTGTTTTTTGGTTTTCTACTGTACGCAGACCATGGTTCCACGATGATGGCCACTAATCGAAAAGGGTAGTTACGAGAGGACTTGTTGACAACTGCGTGGCACTCATTTCATAAAATAGCTTAGAGGGGTTGTACAGGACGCCCTGAGGGAAACACTGAGAACTGAAAACTATGTTCAGATACGTTATCCAACAACCCTGCAGAGCGTTGAAGCAATAAGGGCCAAGTTGTTATAGGCTAGCTCTTTGGCAAGAAACACTGACGTGTATTAAACAGAATTCTTCAGAAGTGTTCAGTAAGCCAGTCAAGGGGGCTCCTGTATGACCACACCTGTATCACCATTGAGGGAGTGCTAGCATACTGTGGCGTGAGGTTAGGATTGCGGTATTTTACAAATCGTGGGCAGGACTACAACAAAACCAATCACTTATGATTAGCGTAACATGTGGTTTCATTTAGTCGCTGCCTCTCCCGGCAGAAGATAGTTATCCTGTCAAAGAAATCTCCACCTGAGAACGTGTACAAATGTTTATCTGTCAAGCAGTGTAAATGGGACTAAATTTTTTTCACAAGACTGATCTCACACAATTTAGCGAACTATTATTCAAGGCGACAAACGTTTTTCCTATTTTTACACACAATACCACACGCGCGGAACACTGATGTATTCTTTCCTGTCAAAAAATATTTCCTGATAGTTCTTACGAAATAATTAGGGTTTATACATTAGCAGAGAACAATTTCACCACGTAAGATAATGTTTGCACCATATTTAAAGACTATTCATAATCTAAATCGAATTTATGATTTTTGTGAGGGTTCTGGTCCACCAATAAACAATTATTATCGTGAAAATTGACCATCAAGATTCTTGTGTCCTTAGTAGCTTGATTTAAAACTGTCGCTGCAGTATTTTACTAAGATGGCGGCCAACATAAGACAGTCACTTATAAATTCTGGTTCAAGCGTTGTTTCACTCTCAAAAAATTATATATATATATATATATATATATATATATATATATATATTGTAAGTAGGCTGTTTATGTTTTCTCTATGTAAGTAGGCAGTTTATGTTTTCTTATTGGCAACGTTACGTAGCGCTCAATATGAAAATGAAATCACTGGCTGTGCTGTGTGCAGTCTGTGGCTAGTTTGCATTGTTGTCTGCCATTGTAGTGTTGGGCAGCGGCAGCTGGATGTGAACAGCGCGTAGCGTTGCGCAGTTGGAGGTGAGCCGCCAGCAGTGGTGGATGTGGAGAGAGAGATGGCGGAGTTTTGAAATTTGTCATGAACTGCTATATTTATATATGATGATATCAAGGTAAATACATTGTTTGTTCTCTATTAATATCTTTCATTTGCTAACTATCCCTATCAGTAGTTAGTGCCTTCCATAGTTTGAATCTTTTATTTAGCTGGCAGTAGTGGCGCTCGCTATATTGCAGTAGCTTGAGCAGCGAAGATTTTTGTGAGGTAAGTGATTTGTGAAAGGTATAGTTTAATGTTAGTCAGGGCCATTCTTTTGTAGGGAATTTTGAAAGTCAGATTGCGTTGCGCTAACAAAATATTGTGTGTCAGTATAAGCACAGTCTCATATATAAATTGTTCAAAGGGGAAGTTTCATATGTCGACCCTTAGCCGAGGATACCTCACTGGAATCTTCTGATTTTTTTCTTGTAGTTTGTGTAATTAGTGTAGATTTTGTTTATTGCTAGCGCGTAATTGTAGAGAGAATCTCCTTTGTAGTTGTAGCCTTTCATTGTTGTACAGTAAAACAGTTGTGGCATGCATGTGGATTTGCACCAAGTATTTCGCAGCTGCAATTAACTAGATATTTTTTCTGTGTTATGTTAATGTGTTCTCTTATTTTTGCTCTTCAAATTGTGCTTTTCTGTGTTGTCGTGTGAAATATTGTGACAATAATGGCGTGTGAAAAACGTAATACTAGGCTCCAAAGTAAACTGAGAAATGACAGTGAAGACGAAAGCAGTGTGTTAGCGCCGCAGAGTAATGAATTAACAGACATTCAAAGTAGTAATTTGGTAACTGTGCATAGGGAAATGGAGCGGGCGGCAAACAATGGCGTGGACAGTGAAACATTTAGTGAAGAGGGACGCATTATCGAACGATCGGTCGGCAACAGCTCGCCTCAGGAATCCGAAATGACAGGAAACAATCTCGCAAATACTGTAGATTCAGGTTTTGGTTCCTCACCGTTTTCTCAAATAAGTCAAGACACATTTTCTGCTTGTCAAAATGTGAATGTTGCCGGTGCAAATTCACTGCCGAAAAGCACTGAGGAACATGTTCCAGACACCAGTGCATTGTTATTACAATTAATACAGCAAATGGGACAAACACAGCAAAAGCTTCAAAAGTTAGACACAATGGAACAAAATCTTCGAAAGTTAGACACAGTGGAACAAAATCTTAAAAAGTTAGACACAGTGGAACAAAATCTTAGAAAGTTAGACACAATGGAACAACATCAGAGACAAACACAGCAACAGTTAGACGCAATGGAACAAATTCTTCACACCACGCTTGAACAAACACGTGAAGATTTAACTACTGAGTTACATAACATTGAATCGAAATGTCAAAAAGTCTGTAATGACGTAAAAACTCAAATTTGTGAGCATTTTCAACCTATTTTTTCTCGGCATGAAAAGGCATTACAGAATCACGAAGCAGCCTTAAAAGAACTGCAAATTATTGTTCATGAAAATCATGAGACCTTGCAAGCTAAATTTGACTCAGTTGCATCTACCGATTCGGTTACGCAACTTGCAAAAACTCAGGAAAACTTAAAGAACACAGTAGATTCGATTTCAACACAAATGGACACTCTGAAACTTGGTTCAGAAAAACACACTGAGGAAATGTGTTCATTATCAGAGAAAGTAGTTGAACTTTCGGATCAGCTAAATAATTTATCTACGAAGGTAGATGATAATCTGAATGACGCAAAACCGGTAGTCTTTAATGACACAGAACAGAGCGAACAAATTAGGAAACTGAAACAAAATCTGAATCAAATTGATACGCAACACCAAAGAGAAATCCGGGAAGTACAAGATCAGCTGACACAGGTAATACAAGAATTACGTATTTCAGAAGACACTCGCGCTCCAACACGGGAAGAGGAACTTAGAAATATGCAAAAGCCACAAAATAATAATACAGGGCATTTCGGTAATTATGAAAGAAATTGGCAAGGTACACCGAATTTTGAGATGGAACCGCCGACATGACGTAACTATGACCGAGATGCTACTCGCCGACACGATGATTTTGACTATAAGCTGTTCATTACTACACGTAAATTCAAAACGTTTAAGAATTCTGGCAACGACATTCATCCACAAGCATGGCTCCATCAATTCTCTCATTGTTTTCCTCCCAACTGGTCATTGGAGCACAGATTAGAATTTATGTGTGGCTACTTAGAGAATGAACCAGCTGTAAGAATGCGATCGGTCATTCACGATTGCCACAGTGAAGGAGAATTTTACCATGCCTTCCTCTCAGCATATTGGTCTCAAGCTACACAAGATCGTGTAAAACATAACATCATAATGATGAAACACTTCGAACAATCTGAATTTTCCAGTCTTGTGAAATATTTTGAAGACATGTTGCACAAGAATCAATACCTGTCAAACCCATACAGCCCCTCAGAACTCATCCGCATTTGCTTAATCAAAATGCCTAAACATTTACGACATATTATTTTAGCAGGACGTTGCAAAGACGACATTGAAGCTTTTCAGGGACTGTTACAAGAATTAGAAATTGACACTGACAATCGCGGAACGCGAAACCAGGAACACAACAATTACAGGTCACATCCGTCGCAAATCCGCGATGATAGAAGTAATAACTGGACACGACAAGGCTATTCTCACAACACAAATCGTGACCAAAATAGACACCACCCGTATGACAACCGTTGGCAGAGTAGTAATAACTACAGGGAAAGATCACCTCTCCGTGGTAATGACTATCACAGAGACAATCAGAGATACAGACAATATGGGAACCAAAATAATTATTATCAAGGGAGACAGAATAACTTTAGACGCAACGGTCCAGCGCGCAGTTACGATTCAGGGAGAAATTCTCCACCACTTAACCGACAAGAAAGAAACTACAGGAACTACCGACATGACGACAGACGATGTGATCGTAACGACAGACCTGAATTGCATCAGAACTGGCGGGATTCAAACAGAGCAGGGCCCTCTCGAGGAGGTGAATTTGTAGAAGTTAGGTCTCCTAATCCCAATAACAACGCGCGCCAACAAAGAGACAGACAATGACTCGCGCCGCAGGCACCCACGTGCGCCGGCTGGCTCAGAGAAAAATAACATTGACGCTAACCCTGTGAAAAATTCCAGTATTCTTTACCGACGTATACTGCATGATAATTGCGTTCAAGCTGAAATTCTGAGTACTTTGAAGAGTAAAAGATTGTACCACATTTCACATGTAAAACCGATTATTGAAAGATAATCTGCTTTTTAACTTTGTCTTTGCCATATAACTTTTCACTTTACATTGCTAGTAAGTGTTGTCAGACTTAGAATCTGTTAACATACAACAATGTTTGAAGTTAAATATCCAATCAAGAACCAAGAGAACTTATTTAAACAGAAATGACGAATGCATTGTTATAGTGAACAGACGACACAGTGTTGTATTTGTACATTCTTGCTTGTTAGTTGCACGATTACAACATTTACCAGTACTGCTAATGAGATTTTAATGCAACATTTTGGTTTACTTGAAAATACATTCCGGATTTAAAGTACTTTCTGTGAGATACCAGACGGCACAGTGGTTAGTTTATGTGACAGCTACACGATTTTATCATGACGCTACTAAATGAGTGACAATTTACAATGTTGCTTGTGCGGTGTTTCTGTTTTATATCTGCACAGTTTTTCTGTTTTATTCTGGAAAGTAAAACATGTTTTAGTAGTAACTTTTGTAGTATAGCTACAATGAGACAGGGTTTTCCATAGCACAACAATACGTTACAGCACAGTACGTTCTTCAACACAACAATAAGCGTAATAACTACGATATCTATACGCAAAGCATTTCACTTTCGTTTATCATGAGGTAAGTACATTGACTTCTGCAGAACTTAGCTTTCGGTGGACGATAACTACGACACTCCCACACAGATTATGTTGCAACAAGACGCACATTTAGCGCTACAGTACACGTATTTGAGTGATTAATTGTGTACTTAAAACATTTATTTTTAAAGATTTTTGAATTACAAAGAAAGTTTTCCGTGATACATTTCATTCCATTGCTGTAATCTGTAACACCTGAGGGTATAATTACATTAATCCTCAGGGGGGTACACGTCTACTTTGTGTACCATGTGTGTGGCAACCACAAGGAACCCTAGCTAATATGGTATTTGCTTATACAACCTTACACATCGGTACCATATTTCTCTAACACACAAATTACACAGCTATCTGATCATGTTACTGAGAGAGACAAACATTTATTTTACTATATCAGTGACAGATGTTTACGTAATTACACCGTTGGATAACTTCACACTTACGAAATTGTATTTTGTCTGTACTGTGTGAACTCTTCATATTTTTTCGGAACCATTGTGATACTATGAGAGCTTTGAATGATGTATTTGGTATGAGATCATGATTTTTAAAGTACGTTTGAGGCAGCTGACACTTTTGACATGAGCAGAGAATTTTTTTAGGTTTTGATATTATTGCAGAAAGCTACGACGTTTTTGAGATTTGACTGAGGTGTTATGATGTTATTATTACGACGACGATGTGTATTATGCTGTTGAGGTATGTTTATGATCAATAAGATGATGATACCGTATCTGAGGAATTTGATTATGCTACATGTTTCTCAGGATGAAATATTGAAGAAGTGTCGACGAATATGTATATGTATAATAAGGTAAGGAATAATGAATAGTGGTTAGGGACTCTGATTTATGAAAAGGATGTTGGAAACCAAGAAACGTACTTTAAGAGTTATGAAATGTGTGTGTATATGCGTGAATGTATTACAATGCAGACGAAAATTTTTTTGGACACTGTTATATCAATAGCATTTTGTTTCTACAGATTTGTAACGCAAATTCTTGACCTGTGAAATATTTTTATATCAGACTGTCACTTTAGCGGTAAATATTTCCGTAAGAAAGTTAAGTGACCACCTGCACGTAATGCGTCGCGGGCACCCAGCTGTGTCAGACGCCTGGAGAAAAAGCCATTATTGCGAGCCCTTTTCAGCGGCACAGGTAGAAAAAAAAAAAAAGAAAGGGAAGGCCATTGTACGCGCTACTGACATCTCCTTGTTGAAAGCATACTGTGGAGCTCGTAATTTATGATATTTACTGAAATGCCTAATGAAACGATGAGAAACATTTCACAGCTATTGTCTTGCTAGTTAAGAAAAATGCCATATGGCTTGCTTTATGTATTTATTTACACATTTTGTTTAATATCAAGTTTCTAGCTGCACTGCAGCAATGGTTAAAATAAAATTTAATATATGTACTAATATAAATATTTTATGCCTACAGATCCAGTAAATAATTTTATGATCCATCCAAAACAAATGAGGGAGCACAAAAAGAAATTTCCCTTCACAGGAATTGCATAAATAATTTTTTTACGATTTGGTAACTTATCTACTAGCGTAAGTTTTTGTGATGCATCACTCTAATGTTAAGATGTGACATAGGTATTAGACATGGCCATTTTAGTGTAATATTTTTTCTGCTTGCGCTATGTCATGTTTAGGTATAAGTTGCTGCTGTTTGCCAGGCATAGTGTTATTGAATTTGACTTTTGCTCATTTATGCTGCTAGCTTTGCCAATTTGCATTTTTTTGCATTGCTGTTTGTGTTGATTTGTTATGTGATGCTGCATTGCCTCGTCCCTTAGTTTAGCATCTGAGCTCAGTAGATTTAAGTTAGCTTAAGAGGGGGTAGCCTCTAAGAGAATGAGTTGCGACGAATTGGAAGAAATGCATTGAGAAAACAGGTTTAGGTAGGATTTTCTTGGAAATAAATGTTGAGGTACGAAATGTGTGAACATTTAAATACAGAAAGCATGCTTAGATAGAATTTTTTTGGTGGAAACAACGGATGAAATAAAAGGAAAGATATATGAAGTTTTAGGTTGGACTGCAGTACCAAATGTTACACTGAAAATAAACCCTGTCCTTTCCTTTTGTGTTATTCCGCTATATGTTTGTGTGCCCTTGTGTATTTGTGTTTTTCCTGTCTTTATGTGTTTAGCTGATGAGAGCTATGTTGTAGAATTTTTCTAATACTCTGTTATTTTCTTTGTAAAGATGCTTAGACATTATTTATTCTGTGTTGTTTTCATGCTCATGTGTGAAGTTGACGTTTCAAAAGTGATTCTGATCTTTTATTTTTGTACTCATGTCATCATTCCTGTAACACTGATGTATATGTTTATTTCTATTCTTTTGTAAAGTCTGTATTACTACAAATGTTATCTGTATTGTTATGTTTTTAATGATGTATTTTGTATCTTTGTAAATGTATTCTTATGTTATATAATTGTAATTGACACCAGTTCATCATATTATTATCTTGTAAGCATTCATTTCACTGCACACTTTTCTGTTGGTCATACTATATGGACACTATGTGAGAAGTTGGGACTGTTAGTGTTTGCACGTGTGTTATTAATTCAGCAAGGGACTGGATAACAGCATTGCTGGTTCTAAGGACAATTTCAAAAACTTTGTGAGTGCACAAGTGGTGGTTTATGGACTTGCTATATTATCCGCAAGACTCTTCAATGGTAATTGTGCACCTGCACAGTCACAACAGATGGCTGCTGGCCATCTCTACAAGGACTACAGTGGGTCTACATCTTTGATGATCCATCAATACCATTATTTCTACAAGGACTGCAGTGGGTCTGCACCAATACCATAATCTCTACCAGGACTCCAGTGGGTCTGCTCTGTGATGACCTACCTACCAATATTCTTCAAAACGTCGAATGACTCTGCTGTGGGTTTGCTATGTTGTGGCCCATTACCTGTCAGCATGTCGAGAGTCAGCACTGACTTTCCGTTGGAAGGACAACACTACTTCTTCAAGACTGCATGGAAATCCACTACTTCTGTGTGCATTTTCTTTTACTGCTTAGACTTTGAGAAAAACACTGCTATTTTACTGTGATGAATCAGGACTGTCTTTATGGACTGTGACAAAATTTTAGCTTTTGACCAACGTTGTATCAATAAGTGTGTGCATTGGATATCTTTGTTAGTGTAGTTATGAAAAATTTTATCAAATCATTATTGGCCACTGGCCAAAAACATTTGTAAAATTTTTTGTGGGGAGCATGGGGGCTATGTAAGTAGGCTGTTTATGTTTTCTCTATGTAAGTAGGCTGTTTATGTTTTCTTATTGGCAACGTTACGTAGCGCTCAATATGAAAATGAAATCACTGGCTGTGCTGTGTGCAGTCTGTGGCTAGTTTGCATTGTTGTCTGCCATTGTAGTGTTGGGCAGCGGCAGCTGGATGTGAACAGCGCGTAGCGTTACGCAGTTGGAGGTGAGCCGCCAGCAGTGGTGGATGTGGAGAGAGAGATGGCGGAGTTTTGAAATTTGTCATGAACTGCTATATTTATATATGATGATATCAAGGTAAATACATTGTTTGTTCTCTATTAATATCTTTCATTTGCTAACTATCCCTATCAGTAGTTAGTGCCTTCCATAGTTTGAATCTTTTATTTAGCTGGCAGTAGTGGCGCTCGCTATATTGCAGTAGCTTGAGCAGCGAAGATTTTTGTGAGGTAAGTGATTTGTGAAAGGTATAGTTTAATGTTAGTCAGGGCCATTCTTTTGTAGGGAATTTTGAAAGTCAGATTGCGTTGCGCTAACAAAATATTGTGTGTCAGTTGAAGGACAGTCGTGTATAATTGTTCTAAGGGGAAGTTTCAATATATATATCATTTCTGTACCTTAACTATATGCATTAACATTTAAAAGTATTTCTCCATGTTAATCACTCATTATTCAGCACTTTACCAATAATCCATGCTGTAGATCAATGGCGCTAATGGCTGCGCTCCATTGTAGCTGAGCAGAAAACTTAACATTTACATAGGGCGAGAATCATTAAAGTAAAAGTTCAAACACACGTATTGATTTCAGTGCAATAGAAATTATTTTTCAAATATTACTTAACAACATAATACAGTGTTTTACCGACTTTAGTGTTACAAGACATCAATCACGACCGATGATTACAACAGTTCGAACAAGAAGAATTATTCTACAAGTATCATACATAACAAAAGATGAAGATTTCCATTATCTTTTTCCATGAATATTGTCTGAGACATAATTTTAACAGAAGATTAAATTATAACACTGACAATTATTATTAATTTAATATCGATGAAGTCCGTTTTCATTAATATGACGAGAATGTTCGCTCAAATTGCACACACAATGCCGTCGTGAATATTGTTCTGAATAAAATATAGTAGTGGAAATTACAATACAAAACTCTTATTTACTGCCCATGGCGTGGCCTAGTGGCAGATGGTGACTCCTACAGTTTTCATGCACTGTAGTGTCACGTTTCTGGACGTGGGTTGATATCTTCAGTTTACTTCTCATGACACCCTGTATATTCCTTAACTTTTGGCTATTATTTTAACACGTACAGGAATCACTATAGTATAACCCTAACTGAAACATCAAATCATCAAGTTCCATAAACTTTCCCGGCATAGTAACTAATGATTTTCACATCAGGTCTGCAGCTGGGACAAAACGTCATGTTGACAAAATTTCGGCGGTCCACCTGGCCGCCATCTTAAGGTGAGTAAGCCGTCGCATTGAATCTTCGGAACTGTCTTGTGTCAAGATAACGTTATGTTCCGGCTGGAGACTCTATAGGAATATCACTAAATCATCGAACCTGACTGATGTTGGTATGCACTACGGGCGTAATGGAGTGGAATGACGGTGGAATGATGGCCCCGAATAAGGGCTGAACGTTATTCGTATCGAGATTTTTAACATTTCCCAGTAAAATATTTTTATCATTTCGGCCAACAGGACCTTGACATACTAAGACAAAACTGTTCTAGCAGATAAAATTATTTAAGAACAATTACTGATAATCGGTTAACAATGTTATCAAATATTTCACTGAGATTAAATAACAAAAGGTTATAGCATTAATTCAACTCTCCAAAAAGTGAATCATGGGAACATGTAGTACGAAAATTTAAATTTATTACAAACGTTATTCTTGTTTCAAAATATACCATTTTTGCATGCCACTGGCTACTAATGTTGAAATATTTACAGCCAATTTCAGCAAGAGAAGCAAGATAATATTTCAGCAATTGAAGTTACATAACAATCTCTTCGAAGATTGTATGAAAACAGTCTTCAAACAGGTAGGCCACAAATATCTTTAGAATGTGTTCACTAAAATACGACAAGTAATTCAGGTTTAACTAGTAAGAAGTTCATTAAAAGGAAAGAAAAATAATTAAAGTTGATTGATATGAAAGCACCTCGCGTCGGTCAATGTGATCCGGACGAGCGGACACGAAATTACTTAGGGCAGGCCCGATATGCTACTCACCACACTCCTTTTCTAAGAAGCCAGTGGGAACATGCCCCTAGGCACAAACATACAATGATAGCCTCATGAAGACAGAAGCAATTTTTAAGTAAAACGTAAGTCATCAGATAACACGTTGGCAGCATAGACAAAACATTTGTGAGAAGTCGCTAAAAGATAATAAGGTAACTGGCCAAGACAACTACCCCACTTACACCTAACAGTAAAGAAATTCAGCGGCCAACCGAAATTCACTTTCAAATCTCGCCACGAGGCGGAAACGGTAAACCGTCGCGCGGGACGGAAAACACAAGTGAAAGGAAGACGCGAACGGTTAGCTGATGAACCTCATGTACGGAAACAGATGCTTGGCTTGGAAATATAGCCCACCAAAATGCAAGGAGCAAGATCTACCCGGGTGAGGCGCATACATTTGCGGGCTCCAAATAACTAAAGAAAGCGACTTGGTGATTTAGTATACAAGGCACTAGGCAAGGTAATGTTTTGTACGTCATGATCAATGCAATTTAACACAAAATAAATTTACAAAACCTCAATAATTTAAATTACACATTCAAAAAGAAACTCTACGACAGTTAACAAATGGAAGCTATTATGTTTTGATACGAGTGACACGCTCCTCAGATTGCATGGCCAGACACAGGAACAGAGAAGAAAACAATAACGACGACAACAGGAGGCTGAACCGAGTCCAATATAGAAGCAGCAGGGCACAAACACGCGCCGCGGGAAGTCAACCAGTCACAATTATCACGCTCACAGCGGGGTGGAAGATCCGTCTTTACGAATGTCGCATGGTCTCGCCAGCGAGGCAACGAACTAAAAATAGCTCACCAAGAGCACAAATACACTGTGGGATGACAAACACCGGAGAAACTTGGAGCCGCCAGGTGATGTGTGTATGACGACGACCGACCCCTCGCCAGGGGAATAATGTGTCCAACACCCTTTCCGGTGCTCGTCGTTCTTGTCCGGAAGATGCTTAGACAGACCAACTTGTGAGCCACTGTCCCTGCTGCAGCACTCACTGCATCTCTGAGGCAAACAGCCTAAACGGGACTCGCGACAAACGTGCACGCCCCCTTTATGCCAAACATTGTGTTCAAGGAGACCACGCTACGTTTAATACATCTGTGGTGTCTGTTCTGTCGGACATGTTTGACAGAACAGACACTATTTCTGATACAACAGTCGCATATATATATCTTCGCAAATGGGCATTGAACTGAATGCAGTAGCGACAAGTGAAAATTTACGCCAAACTCGGACTCGAAACGAGATTTCCCATTTCTCGCGAGTGATTGTCTCATCCACTTTTTTTGCATTAACTGTCTTTTTTTACCTAAAAATCAAAGTTCTTGAATGAAATAGCACCAGGAGAATACAGGTAACTAAGGAAACAATTTTGTGTCGGCCTGTTTGTTTTGCTTTTTATTTATTTATTTATTTATTCTTTTAGCTATGTACAGTAAAAAATAAGAGAAAACTCATTTATTTAACATAGCAAAAAAAGAAAAGAAAAAATCAGGCCACGTCGCCGTCCGTAGCTCGTGGAATAAAGTGTCTCGTAACACTTATAGTTTAACGTAGGAACCGAAAGTATTAGAGCTGCACTTTTTTAGATTGAAGACAGCTGATAGGTATATCTGCCCAAAGGAAGTCCATCTAACTAAGGGCTCACCTTCAGAGGATATAATGTTTCCAAGTAGAGAAGGAATTAGCATATTTCGTCAACATATAAGAAGTATTAGAGATAAGTTTTGTGAACTGCTTTTAGATAATGACTCTGAAATTATTGGTATAACAGAACACCACTTAAATAATTTGACACTTCAGAGGCCTCCTTTACCAAGATGCAGATTAACTGGCTGTTTTTCAAGGAGTTCCTTGCGGGGCGGGGGAGTGGCTATGTACGTAAAAACAGTATTCCATTTGAGTCCATAGACATATCACGGCACTGCGTCGAACATATATTTGAATGTTGTGCAGGGGCAATTGAATTTAGTGAAACTAAACTTCTAATTGTTGTTGTTTATAGGTCTCCTAACTCTCACTTCAGAGCATTTCTGCTCAAGCTAGAGAGGGTTCTTGATTCACTTTGTAGGAAGTACAAGAAATTAGTTATATGTGCTGACTTCAATATAAATATTGTATATGATGGTGAAAAAAAAAGGATGTTGGTAGATCTCATAAATTCGTATTATCTGATGCAGACTGTGTTTTTTCCACTAAGGGTGCAGGGGAACAGTAGCACAGACATAGACAATATTTTTATTAATTCTTCGTTACTACATGGGCATTCTGTTAGTAAAAGGCTGAATGACCTATCAGACCATGAAGCACCAATTTTAGCACTAAAAGGCTTTAGTACTCAAACGAATATCACATTTACTTGTCACTGCCAGAATCGTATCTAGACGTGTCAGGGGTCCCATATCACTCCAACTGCACACGCCTCACACCATCACAGAACCTTCACCAGCTTGAACAGTCCCCTGCTGACATGCAGGCTCCATGGGTTCATGACGTTGTCTCCAAACCCGTACACGTCCATCCGCTCGGTACAATTTGAAACGAGACTCGTCTTACCAGGCAAAATGTTTCCAGTCATTAACAGTCCAATGTCGGTGTTGACGGGCCCAGGCAAGGCGTAAAGCTTTATGTCGTGCAGTCATCAAGGGTAATCGAGTGGGCCTTCGGCTCCGGTAGACCATGTCGGTGATGTTTCGTTGAATAGTTCGCACTTTGATATTTGTTGATGGCCCAGCACTGAAATCTGCAGCAATTTTCGGAAGGGTTGCACTTGTGTCACGTTGAACGATTCTCTTCATTCGTCACTGATCAAGTTCTTGCAGAATATTTTTCTGGCAGCAGTGATGGTGGAGATTTCTGATATTCACTTTATCGCTATCTTGGAGATACTGTGTCCCATTGCTCGTGTGCCGACTATAACACCACTTTAAGACTCATTTAAATCTTGATAATATGCCATTGTAACAGTAGTAACCGATCTAACAACTGCGCGAGACAATTCTTGTTTTATATAGCGTTGCCGACCGCAGCGCCGAGTTCTGCCTGTTTACACATCTCTGTATTTGAATATATTTGAATACGCATGCCTATACGAGTTTCTTTGGCGCTTCAGTGTATATATACATATATATCAATATACAGAGTGTCCCACTTATCTTGACTACCATAAATAACTGTTTCTCCAGATGCAAATTACAAAATTTTTCAAGCAAATGTTCCTTAGCCCTCAGGGGACATCAATCAGCGTGATTCCCTCCGTTGTAACTTTGTTTTTGACAACCTCCGTCTGGGAGGTGAGTTCTTTCCAGCATATCGCTCTCTGCACAGTTCCGCTGCCTCCGTAGCATTTCGCCTACCTTCAACAATAACAACAACAACAACAACAACAACAACAACAACAAGAATAAAAGAAACGTTACGTCGATGCAGTTTGTAGGAAGGACAGTCTGTACTGTATGCCTACTCTACACAACAGTATTTAAAAGACCTAAACTACTGTACTAAATGTACCCGTACATAAGAGAACAGTATTGCAATTACTGTTCTACTAACTTACATTCCCCATAGATGAGTAGCATTTCTACCTTCTCTTCGTTGGTGTACATTCTACTCACACAACGCTTCAGCTGACGGTGGTTGACGGAATGATGGATGTGCGTTCTACTTATGTATAGATTTGTCCTCTGTCAAGGTCAGCACGTGGATGTGTTCCATTACCCCGAGTAACTACTGTAAGAGCTGGGAGCGTCAACGTCAGTGTTGTGTTATGTAATTAATAACGTTGTGTTTCAGTGAATGGTACACTGTGATACATTTTTGAATAGGTCTTTAGGAGATGAAATGAATTATCGAATAAAAAATACAGGGTGCCATTTAAAAAAGTCATCTACTGTTCATATCTTTTTAAAAAACAATGCTACAACGAAGGTAATCGTGGTGATTGATGTCCCCCTGATGGCTAAGGAACATGTGCTTGAAACATTCTGATTCTGTAATTTGCATTTGGACTAACAGTCATTTAGAGTCATAGAAATAAATTTACTGTTTCGTAGCACATTACACCAAATCTCTATTGTCACTGGTTTTCCCCTAAGTAACTTTCCATAGGATTTTCATTCTTATATTACTTGTCCATTGAATTTATTTTCCTCTAGTTATTACTTTATACAGAGTTCCTTTCACTGAAGTCACTCAGTTCATTAATTCGTAACAAATATAAAAAGTTTTGTGACAAATAGGGGACGCAATGCAGACAACTATAATGATTCAGCCTGTGAATATATGTACATGATTTAAAAGAAATACATGGCTCAGCTGCAGTGGGGTGCTGAACTATATTCCATGGCGACAGGTGAAAATTTGTACCACACTATACCTGAAGTCTTGTGGAAATCAGGTAATGCTGTGGGCAGTGAGGATAATGGACAGTGGACACTACATGTGTAATGCGCGACAAGTTGAAAGTCTAGGACTGCACTGGAAGCCTGTTCGGTTATCCGAACCAATTAAGGCAAACACTTACGTAAAGTGAGAAATCTGGGTTCGAGTCCATTTCTCCTCTGTCATGTATGTATAGATCCAGCCGAAGTCTTATAAATGGAGACTGTTGTATCAGGCACTTCCGACTGAGTTGGCACTACAAACGTATAACAATATATGTGCGCCTTGACGGTAATTATACCTTCGATGCGGATGTACACTGAGTCCGAACTCTTGCGGAAGTGAGGTAAAGCTGCGAGCAATGAGGATAATGCATAGTGGATGCTGCATGTTTAGTAGGCGGCAGGTTGTGAATTAGGCTTAGATAGGAAGCCTCTCGGGATAGCCGAAACTGTTAAATGGATGATTCGCATAAAGCAGGAGATCCGGCACAAATTTTCGCTTGTCACCATCAAATTTAATTCCGTGCCCAATTGCGGCTGATGTCGTATTTCTGTTGCATCATGGATGGTGTTTTATCTGTCAGAGTCGTCGGACAGAATAGTCATCACACATATAATAATATACATGCACCTCGGCGGTAATCAAAACTTCAGTGCGGATGCACACTACGTGTGAACACTTGCGCGAACAGAGGATAATCGATGACGGACGATTCATGTGTAGTGTCCGACAAGTTAAGAATTCTTAATAACTGAAGGTCGTATCCAGATAGGCGAAGCGGTTAACGGAACAGTTCATGTAAATCGTGAAAAGCGTATTAGAGTCCCCGTATGGCTAACAAATTTTCACTTGTCGCCAGTGAATTTAGATCAGTACCCAGTTGCGGCTGGTGTCTGTATTTCTCTTAAATAAAACACAAACACACACACACACACACACACACACACACACACACATGAGCGCGCTCGGGTGTGTCACACACAGCCGAAAGAAATGGTACCACACAAATAATAATACGTTTGTTACCTTAGTGCAATAATAATTTTCGTGTGGCTGCAGACTACGTTCTAATTCTAGCGTGAATGCGGTAGACCTGTGAGCAGTGAGGATAATGGACGGCGGACGGTACATGTGTACTGTGTGACCAATTCAGAATTTGGGTTGGAAGGAAAGCTCGTCCAGATAGCCGAAGCGATTAAGATGACCTCTTACACAAAACGGAAAATCAAGGTTGAAGTCCCGGTCCGGCAGAAATTATGACTTGTGACCATTGAATTTTATTCATAGCCTAATTGAGGCTGAGGTCGGCATTTCTATTGACTCACGTACATCATACTTAAATTTGTCCGTTGAATAATGTACATCATACTTAAATATGTCCGTTTAAAATTGACTCAACAGGACTGCAGTTAACTCGAAAGCATGTGACACGTTAGCCCTCATCAACTGGGTTAGAGTGAAGTGAGACCCATCTGATGCCTTTATGTTTTCACATTCATTACACCAATGAAGCGACTTGACGGTTCTGAATAAGATAATGATCTCTGACTGTGTTGCTAGCGCTATGTAATTTTAGTCTGGCTGTGGGGCTGCCATCTACGAGAATCCAGACGTGCGTGTGTTTTTTCATCAGGGATGTTTCTCGAAGTCGGAATTCCTCCGGTTGGTGGCAATGTGGACTCACCTTTCTCCCATTTATCTCTGCTGCATCGTACACCTCATGTGGGGTAAATTGCCAAAGAACTTCGCAGCACTGGGCTAAGAGAAGGCAGGATTATCAGTTACTGGCGAAACTGTTAAGAGGCACTTCTAAGCGCTTTAATCTCCTGACCTATCTGGAATGAGCCACGACCGCTGAGACTCTACCTGCCTTTAGCCAGTTTAGTAGGTGTAATAAAAAAATGTACACTGGTATAGGCATGCGTATTCAAATCCGGATATATGTAAACAGACAGAATATGGCGCTGCTGTCGGCAAAGCTTACATAAGACAACAAGTGTCTGGCGCAGTTATTAGATCGATTACTACTGCTACAGTGGCAGATTACCAATATTTAAGCTAGTTTGAACGTGATCTTACGGTCGGCGCACGAGATAGCGATGAAGTGGGAATTTTCCCGTACGACCATTTCACGAGTGTACCGTGTATATCAGAAATCCGGTAAAACATCAAATCTCCGACATCGCTGCGACCGTAAAAATGTACTGCAAGAAGGGGACTACCGACGAATGAAGAGAACCGTTCAACGTGACACAATTGTAGCCCTTCAGCAAATTGCTGCAGATTTCAATGCTGCGCGAGCGTAGCATTCACCGAAACTTCGTCGATAATGTTTTCGGAGCCGAAGGCCCACTCGTTTACCCTTGATGACCCTACCACAAAGGTCGTTAAGCCTCGCCTGGGGCCTTCAACACCGACATTTGACTGTTGATGACTGGAAACATGTTGCCTGGTCGGACGAGTCTCGTTTCAAATTGTATCCAGCGGGTATGGAGACAACCACATGAATCCATGGACCCTGCATGTCAGCAGGGAGCTGTTCAAGTTGGTGGAGGCTCTGTAATGTGTGAGACATGTGCAGTTGGAGTGATATGGGACCACTGATACGTCTAGACATGACTCTGACAGGTGACACGTATGTAAGCAATCTGTCTGGTCACCTGAATCCATTCATGTGAATTGTGCATTCCGACGGACTTCGGCAATTCCAGGAGGACAATGCGACACCCAACACGTCTAGAATTGGTGCAAAGTGGCTGCAGGAACACTCTTCCGAGATTAAACACTTCCGCTGGCCATCAAACTCCCCTTCATGAACATTACTGAGCATATCTGAACGCCTTGCAACGTGTTGTTCAGAACAGATCTCCACGCGCTTGTACTCTTACGGATTTATGGACAGCCCTGCAGGATTCACGGTCAGTTCCCCCCAACACAGTAATTAGTCGAGTCCATGCCACGTCGTGTTGCGGCACTTCTGCGTGCTCGCGGGGATGCTACACGATATTAGGCAGTTGTAGGACTTTGTTTGACTCTTGAGTGTATATACTAGGATTCATGGTGTCAGTTCCCTCCAACACTTCTTCAGCCATTAGACGAGTCCATGCCACTTCATGTTGCGGCTCTTCTGCGTGCTTGCGGGGGCCCTACACGATATTAGGCAGTTGTAGCACTTTGTTTGACTCTTGAGTGTATATACAGTAACGTATGTGAAAAATAAGTGGGACTTGTAGACAATGAATCAATGAAGTTTCATGCGATACGAAGTCACCGAGACAAAGAGGTAATATTTGGCCGTCAGATAACATATGAAAATATGTTGTAGCAGCGTGTATCCTTATCGCTGAAGATCGCGATACATAGAAAAATCTAAGTCGAATCTTTCATCAACTTTCATCAACTTCCTCAACTGATGATGATCGTAACTTCGTAAATATTATTGACTTCAGAAATACTCATAATGGAGATTTATTTTTGAAAATATTTTACATTCATGACGAAACCATAATGATACCCTTTTAGATTATCACTTCCTATAAGCTTTTATATTAACGTCTCCCACGCTGGGGCCTCAGAAACAGTGTTATAAGGCATAAGCAAAGAATTCACTTGGTTTCAGACTGACTCTTAGTAGAGTAATTGTTACTATTATTTTTACAACTTCAGAAGCTGTGAAACCTATAACAGAGTTCCCAGAATGAGATTTTCACTCTGCAGCGGAGTGTGCGCTGATATGAAACTTCCTGGCAGATTAAAACTGTGTGCCCGACCGAGACTCGAAATCGGGACCTTGGCCTTTCGCGGGCAAGTACTCTACCAACTGAGTTACCGAAGCACGACTCAGGCCCGGTACCCACAGCTTTACTTCTGCCAGTACCTCGTCTCCTACCTTCCAAACTTTACAGAAGCTCTCCTGCGAACCTTGCAGAACTAGCACTCCTGAAAGAAAGGATATTGCGGAGACATGGCTTAGCCACAGCCTGGGGGATGTTTCCAGAATGAGATTTTCACTCTGCAGCGGAGTGTGCGCTGATATGAAACTTCCTGGCAGATTAAAACTGTGTGCCCTAGTTCGAGTCTCGGTCGGGCACACAGTTTTAATCTGCCAGGAAGTTTCATATCAGCGCACACTCCGCTGCAGAGTGAAAATCTCATTCTGGAAACATCTCCCAGGCTGTGGCTAAGCCATGTCTCCGCAATATCCTTCCTTTCAGGAGTGCTAGTTCTGCAAGGTTCGCAGGAGAGCTTCTGTAAAGTTTGGAAGGTAGGAGACGAGGTACTGGCAGAAGTAAAGCTGTGGGTACCGGGCCTGAGTCGTGCTTCGGTAACTCAGTTGGTAGAGCACTTGCCCGCGAAAGGCCAAGGTCCCGAGTTCGAGTCTCGGTCGGGCACACAGTTTTAATCTGACAGGAAGTTTTATAACAGTGTTGATATTATTATTACACAATTCAGAAGCTACGAAAACATTTAGTTGCTCATTTTACAGAACTTTGCGAAGTGCTCTTTACTTGGTATTTAAATTTGATGGATTCTAATGGATATGATTTTATGTGTTCTCTGAAGTTGCCGGAGAAATGTTGTCTAGGCCTTGAGACAGGTTTACATGCTTGAGAGTTGCTGGTACTCAGCTCACTTTCCGTTATTCGCGGCACGAAGAGTCTCATGTACAAAGAAGATTAAAGGCTTTCATTTATGATATCATGTCTGGCTTTCGTGTAAACTGTATATTTCTGTGTGTTCTCTCCACTTCGCTGTGGTTTTATCTAAGATTCTACCAACATATATTCCCCAAACCTATACTTTAGAAGGTTTTTGGTTCTACTCTTCCTAGTTTATTGATAACCAAGTCTCATAAGTACAGATTACGATACGAGCTTCATGTATATGTATCTATATATTCATTAAAAATGATTGCTTTCTATTATGTTCACGGACACTGAATATTATGAATTTGGTTTTTGTGTTCTAAATTTTATTTGTAGTGACATATTTTTCTCTGAAGTTGAATCCGTTGTAGGACACTAAACTCATGTATGTCGCTGATTTATGTCTGCGCAAATTTTTAAGACCTGTTTCACATCAGTTGACAACGAGACCACGAAATATTTGGTTTTATCGCAACTTACTCCAAATCATGTTTCATGTAAGCTTTCGTGAAGTACTAGGGTTCGTGAATTAAATTATTGTTCACTAAAATTATCAGATCTGGATAGGTAATAATGTTGAGCATGTGTCCTAGTTTTGTTCAAAAGTTAGACGATATCATGTTATAGATAACCTGTTTCATAACTGAGTCGAAAAACGCAATTTACATAGCATCTCCTCGTATGATTGGAGAGATAAGACTAATCACTTTCCGATACTATTCTGTACTTAATAAATCTAAAGTAGGATTTTTGATTGCACAAGCTGTGTTAATTTTTCTGAGTTACTAGATTATTTCAGTGTCGGTAGATAGTTCATATTAACACAATCAACTGCTTTCTTGAAGTCTACAAAAAGTATCTGAATGTCGCAGCAATACTCAAATTTCTTTCAAGGTAGGACAATATTATTCCATATTGATCTTTCTTCTGAAACCAACACGTGCATCATCAAGAATTTCATTCAGGTATGGTTCTAATATATATGAGATTATATTTGTAAGTATTTTAGAACAGTATCCAGCAACGAAATTCCCCTATAATGAGAGCAACCAGATGGGTCTCCTTCCTCTGTAGTGCTGAACTAAAACGTGTTTCCAGTCTTCTAGGATTCTCTTTCATTAGAGACACTGCTCTAAAACCCGTCATACAGGTGTTTCTATACTTCACTTAAGATATCACTTCGTTATGTCTAACTTCGTTTTTCCCTCTTCTATATACAGAAGTACGTCGCTTGCACCAATTCGTGAGGGAGTAATACCTGATTATGCTGCTTCTTGTTATCTCACACTCGTTTCCTAGGAAACAATTTATGGGAAGTTCTCCATGGCCTCGTAATTAGAAGCGAAAATTCTTGGCAGCTATTCTTTTCCTACTGTCTCTCAACGCTGCGTTGTTTTTCGACGACGTAGAGACCGTTGTTGTGGTATTTGTGTTCCCAGCGGGAACGGGATGTCTGTGTATTTAAGGTGACAGAAACACAGTGAAATTATGGGCTACTAAAAAGTAGAGAGTGAAATATCTGACGAATTTAAAACACTGCCCAGCCGTAAAGTGTTTTGTTTATGAAAGAAGGTACGGCTTTAAACAACATTCAGGAGTGGGCGCGCTCCACGATGACTTACAAGGGCACGTGGAAGTCTTTCTCGACGGAATCCAGAACGGGGTAGTACCTGCTTACCCACAGCAAATAGGAAAGGTTGCAGGCTGGAGTTCATTTAGTAGTAGCGCATTATCAGATGTGGATATAAATGGCGTTGGCCTATTGAAGGAATAAATGCGAAATTCGCCTGAAAATGCGTTAGGAGAGAAAACAGAACGAAAATTAAATCGGGTTGCCCAGAATCTTAAGCACTGTTCTGCCACGCTCAATAAGGGAATAATAGGAACTAAGGGATTTTAGGACACAGGTGTTACTGTATTTTTGTCACATATGTACCGAGCTTTGATTAAGTTTTTTAACAATGTCCTGTTGATCCACAGTACGGTTTATGGGCAATCAACTTAAAGAGTTCAGATCACCACACTTTAAACTGGCTCAGCCCATCACAGTAATCTGATCAAAATCGTATAGAATATTAACTATGCTGTATCTAACCTGCGAGAAAAAACAATAGAATGAAGATTACTCAGGAAAATATTAGTTAAGAACATAATGTTTTTAAAAAACTTACTACCGTTTTTATTGTTATTATTTACGAACTTATCTGTACGAAAAACCGTATTTTATATAATTAAATAGTTTGTAATAAAATGACGTACATTTTAAAGGGATACACTCCATGTAAAACAGTGCCTCAAATTTTAGCTTCGGAACTCAGTATAGCAAATGGCTCTGAGCACTATGGGACTTAACTACTGAGGTCATCAGTCCCCTAGAACTTAGAACTACTTAAACCTAACTAACCTAAGGACATCACACACATCCATGCCCGAGGCAGGATTCGAACCTGCGACCGTAGCGGTCACGCGGTTCCAAACTGAAGCGCTTAGAACCGCACGGCCACACCGGCCGGCTAAGTATAGCAAATGCTGCACTGTATCTACAAATATTGTTGAAGTAATTCTTTGGTTTCTCTTTCATTATTCTTTAACATTGTCGGTGGGAAGATTTAAAACGTATGTGGATACAAATTCCACGCCAAGATCGCAAATTTCCTTTACTGATTACCGCGTTCGGCACATTACTGAGTCATCTTCAAACGTGAAAATTCAGAAAATTGCATATAAAGGTGAAAAAAAAACATTCTATACTAGAATTTTCTTTACGCAACGTATACCAATCTGAAATGTTGTTCAGCGTGGGACGCTCATTAGTCATCGCTGTATTTTTTTTAAAGTTGAGTAACATAAATTTCAACTTGATACGTCCACCCGTTCTTGAGGAAAAGGGTTTTTAACAGTCGGACAGACGGACGGAGAGACGAACAAGAAAATGGTCTTATAAAGATTCCGTTTTTACCGATTGAGTTTCGGAACCCTAAAAACCACAACCTAAGCAGTCTCTATAACCAGATTTATTTTTGCATGGGTTTCAGAGACTTAACTCCATCATCATGTGGAAGATCACCTAATCGTCTGATTTTCCACCTAATGATAGCCCAAAACCCTCGTATCATGTTGGCCTTCGTGTATTACTCTCAGACGGGACGATATTAACGTGTGATCGGAGACCACTGGACCTACACCACGTGAATTCATGGTAACAATGTAACTCCTCTGTAGAGGTCGCATTAGAACATTCTGCATTCTGTGATGATCACCACTGAAACGCGTATATGGAGATACCGGGAGGTATCTGCTGATACGAGCAAGATACATTCCTGCAGTTACCCAGTACATTTGAACATAGTAGTGGTAGAAGAGTCTTCTTGTTGTGTGAAACAAGTGGTGAAGCTGATGTCGTTTCGAGTGTTGCTGGCGGCAACGACCCAATCCGGCCAGCCAACTTCCTGACCTGCACCCGCCGCTGTGCCGAGGACTAGACAATGGACCGGAGTGCGCTGTACCATATGGAGTCTGCAGGAGGAGTCGGTCTGAATTGTTTCGCGATTAGTGGGGCGGGCCATTTGAGGCTGCAATTACGCTCTGGAACACTGAGCAGCGGTGCGACACGCCCCGTGGGCCCCGACTGCCATTAAGCCTGTGGAAGAGACCCTACAGCTCCCGGCCAAAGCAAGCTGTTCGATGAAGCTGCGCGGCGGACTACCCCTAATTACCCTTCCCGCCTCTGTTTACTTCTTTCTCCTGTAAGCTTCCCTTCTCCTACAAGCTTACCTCGATTTCATTGTGAACAAGGCCCCACTCTCAAATTTACTACGTAAAATGAAAGGCTCGTTCTACAATTTATCCACCTTCTGTAATCCATCAAACATTTTTTAAGTGTTTATCTGAAAACTACCTTGAGCAGTTAAACAGAGAACCGACTGGTGGGTATAACATATTAGACTTTCTGGTGACAACTATTCGAAACAGTTAACGCAGAACAGGGAATCAGCGATCATAAAGCGGTTACTGCATCGATGATTTCTGCCGTAAATAGAAATATTAAGAAAGGTAGGAAGATTTTTCTGTTTAGCAAAAGTGACAAAAAGCAGATTTCAGAGTACCTGACGGCTCAACACAAAAGTTTTGTCTCAAGTACAGATAGCGTTCAGGCTCCGTGGACAAAGTTCAAAACCATCGTACATTATGCGTTAGATGAGTATGTGCCAAGCAAGATCGTAAGAGATGGAAAAGAGCCACCGTGGTACAACAACCTAGTTAGAAAACTGCTGCGGAAGCAAAGGGAACTTCACAGCAAACGTAAACATAGCCAAAGCCTTGCAGACAAACAAAAATTACGCGAAGCGAAATGTAGTGTGTGGAGGGCTATGCGAGAGGCGTTCAATGAATTCGAAAGTAAAGTTCTATGTACTGACTAGGCAGAAAATCCTAAGAAATTTTGGTCTTATGTCAAAGCGGTAGGTGGATCAAAACAAAATGCTCAGACACTCTGTGACCAAAATGATACTGAAACAGAGGATGACAGACTAAAGGCCGAAATACTAAATGTCTTTTTCCAAAGCTGTTTCACAGAGGAAGACTGCACTGTAGTTCCTTCTCTAGATTGTCGCACAGATGACAAAATGGTAGACATCGAAATAGACTACAGAGGGATAGAGAAACAACTAAAATCGCTCAAAAGAGGAAAGGCCGCTGGACCTGATGGGATACCAGTTCGATTTTACACAGAGTACGCGAAGGAACTTGCCCCCCTTCTTGCAGCGGTGTACCGTAGGTCTCTAGAAGAGCGTAGCATTCCATAGGATTGTAAAAGGGCACAGGTCATCCCCGTTTTCACGAAGGGACGTCGAACAGATGTACAGAACTATAGACCTATATCTCTAACGTCGATCAGTTGTAGAATTTGGAACACGTATTGTGTTCGAGTGTAATGACTTTCCTGGAGACTGACATCTACTCTGTAGGAATCAGCATGGGTTTCGAAAAAGACGATCGTGTGAAACCCAGCTCGCGCTATTCATCCACGAGACTCAGAGGCCCATAGACACGGGTTCACAGGTAGATGCCGTGTTTCTTGACTTCCGCAAGGCGTTCCATACAGTTCCCCACAGTCGTTTAATGAACAAAGTAAGAGCATATGGACTATCAGACCAATTGTGTGATTGGATTGAAGAGTTCCTAGATAACAGAACGCAGCATGTCATTCTCAATGGAGAGAAGTCTTCCGAAGTAAGAGTGATTTCAGGTGTGCCGAAGGGGAGTGTCATAGGACCGTTGCTATTCACAATATACATAAATGACCTTGTGGATGACATCGGAAGTTCACTGAGGCTTTTTGCGGATGATGCTGTGGTATATCGAGAGATTGTAACAATGGAAAATTGTACTGAAATGCAGGAGGATCTGCAGAGAATTGACGCATGGTGCAGGGAATGGCAATTGAATCTCAATGTAGACAAGTGTAATGTGCTGCGAATACATAGAAAGAAAGATCCCTTATCATTTAGCTACAATATAGCAGGTCAGCAACTGGAAGCAGTTAATGCCATAAACTATCTGGGAGTACGGATTAGGAGTGATTTAGGATGGAATGATCATATAAAGTTGATCGTCGGTAAAGCAGATGCCAGACTGAGATTCATTGGAAGAATCCTAAGGAAATGCAATCCGAAAACAAAGAAAGTAGGTTACAGTACGCTTGTTCGCCCACTGCTTGAATACTGCTCAGCAGTGTGGGATCCGTACCAGATAGGGTTGATAGAAGAGATAGAGAAGATCCAACGGAGAGCAGCGCGCTTCATTACAGGATCATTTAGTAATCGCTAAAGCGTTACGGAGATGATAGATAAATTCCAGTGGAAGACTTTGCAGGAGAGACGCTCAGTAGCTCGGTACGGGCTTTTGTTGAAGTTTCGAGAACATACCTTCACCGAGGAGTCAAGCAGTATATTGCTCCCTCCTACGTATATCTCGCGAAGAGACCATGAGGATAAAATCAGAGAGATTAGAGCCCAAACAGAGACATACCGACAATCCTTATTTCCACGAACAACACGAGACTGGAATAGAAGGGAGAACCGATAGAGGTATTCAAGGTACCCTCCGCCACACACCGCCAGGTGGCTTGCGGAGTATGGATGTAGATGTCGATGTAGATGTAAACGTGCATAGAGATTCACGTTCGTATACTTGCCAGGCTGTACATATCAAATGTATCCATACACATTGCAAATATATATATACTCCAAATCTCCCCCTAAATCACCAGACCCATTTCAACCAAGCCTGAAACATTTTTGGAAGTCATAGCAGTGGGGGCAAGAAAATGCCTATCAACGGTGTTGGGGGTGAAAAGAATTATAGCTCACGGCCCACGACTGGCGATACTTTAGCCGTCTAGTATCTGAGAATGTCACTTAGCTACTTGCAACAAGCATTACACGTAATTTCAAAGCTTTATGAAGTTTTTATCACTGACGACCTCCACAAAATGGTGAAAGGAAAAAAGTTTATCGCTTTCTCCATTTTCCTGTTCATGCAGTAAGGCTACGCATCAAGTGTGACGTTTTAATTTATTACTTGTTTGCTACTAACTGCACTCGCCATACATTTTGCAGAAAGTATTCACATATACCAGTAAATGTACTAGCAAAAGTACATAATTGTGCGACAGGTAACTAGGAAGACATGGCGTCATAAATACAGAGATTTGTGAAAAACGGCCTCATCATGCAACATGTTTAAACTTATTACTTCCTTGCTACCATCTCTGTTCGGAACATTCTTCGAATAGAATACACACTCCTGGCGCTGAATGCACTTACAAAAATATATCATTGTGTGATGCACAGTTCAGGAGATATGAAGTCATAAACAACGAGAAGCGGAAAAACTGACGCATCATGCAATATATTTTAATTTTTTACTTCTTTGCTACTAACTCTGTTCACAGCACAATTCTTAGCCGGTGGCCGCATAAACCACTGGATGTTTCTGCAAAGCTATATCATTGAACAGCACATAGTTTAGGACATACGACATCATAAACATTGAGCTGTATGAAAGTGAAGCTGCTGAGTGAAATTTTCTGGAGATACAGCTGAAACAGGTGTACAAAAATATGTGAAATCTCAAACGTATGGGAAACGTTGGAGGTATGAATTAAACAATGCCTTTAGTCACAACTTTTTCGTGTTTTATTAACTACACTACGCGTTTCAGACCCTGTGAGTTCATCGTCAGGTGTACTTTGTTTTAATACATGTTTTATTTCTTCTCCTGAATGAGGTGAAATGCATATTCCTGTCATGAAAAGGTTTACTGTTAGGTTATGAATTTCGTAAGTGGAACGCAGAAAATATGTGCAAAATAGTGGGAAATGAACAGTGTAAATTAACCACATAATCCAAGAAAAACACTTTCAACGTTTTAGTACTGGCAAACATTCTTTTCTCCGTCCTTTTACCACATGTCACTTCATTCAGGGTGTACATTTGCACACACATGTTTATAAACACTTCACAGATGTTTTTGTACCTGGTGTTCTCAAAGATGAATTTATACGTATTGCTAAAGATATAACTATAAACAATTGACACATGCAAGGAATAACTTAAGAAAAGGTCTTTAAAATTACTGAAATAACTATGGCTTGCGAAATCTGTTTGTTCATTTAACATCGGTCCTGGTTTTTTGATTTTGTGGAGGTATATCTCCAGTTGTTCTAACAGACTTAGGGTCTTACCATTGGGTTCGTTATGTAGTCATCAACAGTCTAGAAAAGAATTTGGTAGTATATATTTACAAAAGAGCTGGTTTCGGCAATTTTGACATTTTCAAATGGTTCAAATGGCTCTAAGCACTATGGGATTTAATATCTGAGGTGATCTGTCCCCTAGAACTTAAAACTACTTAAACCTAAGTAACCTGTGGTCATCACACACGTCCATGCCCGAGCAGGATTCGAACCTGCGACCGTAGCAGTTGCGCGGTTCCGGACTGAAGCGCCTAGAACCGCTAGGCCACAGCGGCCGGCTTTTGACATTTTCAAGCGATTGTATATATTAGTACTTGTTCGGTTTACGTCGTAGATGTTACGACATATATTATTGTGCTACATCCTGGAGAGTCTTCTCCATAATCTCTCTATTTTTGTGCTGTTGGTAATTTTCCTATGTGATCACGTTTATAACAGAACTTGTATCTGTTCGTGATCACGCTTATAATAGCACTTATATATGTTTGACAGCTTTCTCCAGACAACTTTTGGATCATCAACAAACGTTTCGTCAATAGTGACACTGCTCCACTTTTAATGTCGGTGCTTCAGCAAGTCTGTAGTGTTTGATCATCTGAGCCTTTGTTTAGCGAACAAGCATATACAGTAATTGTTCATACTTGAATGTACGTTAGGGGCCCAATATGAACCGTAGATCTTGCGGTTGGTGGCGAGGTTTGCGTGCCTCAGCAGTAAGGATAACCGCATACCTGATGCAACCACAACTCACGGGTCTCTGATAAGAGGCCAGACAAAGTCTGGATCCTGAAGAGGGGCAGCAGATCTTTCAGTATCTACAGGGGTAACAATCTGTTGTTGGTACTGCGAACGCCTGAAACCAAAAGGAAGCTATTTTTCCCTAGGGTATGCAGCTCTAATGTATGGTTTATCACATAAGTAACGAGGACGTACTGAATAGAATTGGTAAAATAAAATTTGTTTCACATCCCGGCTAGAGGGAGGGATCGGTTGGTAGGACACCTTCTAATACATCAAGGGATCACCCATTTAGTAGTGGAGGGAAGTGTAGGGGGTAAAAATCGTAGAGGGAGAACAAGAGATGAATACGGTAAACAGATTCAGAAGGATATCGGTTGCAGTACTTATTCGGAGGCGAAGAGCTATGTACAGGATAGAGTAGTATGGAGAGCTGCAAGTCCTCGGACTGAACTACAACATAACTTGTTAGAATTCGAAATAATTCGAAATACTGACCTTGGTGCAGTTCCTGTAGTATGAGAACGGTGATCTACTAAAGCGTGTGTTATAAATTTTACACTTTGTTCTTTTGTTGATGTTTTCGGACTTCCTGGTCTGGGCTCATTATTCATGTGCACAAGACCGCCAAGACAAGACAAGTGAGAGTTTGTAATCTCATCAACGGTTAATACGCCAAATACTTCTTGCCACAATATTGTTTTTAACTTGATGCACTGTAGACTATTGACGAGCTTTTTTACATGAATTAACACTTAACTGAACTCTGCCGAACAAGTCATGAAGGCCCAAAGATATCGACCAGCCGCCGTGTCATCCTCAGTGTTTTAGGTGTCACCGAATGCGGATTTGGAGGTGCATGTGCTCAGCACACCGCTCTCCCGGCCGTATGTCAGTTTATGAGACGGGAGCCGCTATTCTCTGTCTGGATATACGGCATATAATCATTAATCGTCACAGTACCCTACATTGCCAAATTTTCCGTAATTAGGCTCTTGTCACTTAAAAACGGATAACGCTATGGATGAAGCTAATCTCTCACACATTACTGCGCCCGTCAACTGCAACTTGCGTAATTTCCAACCTGCAGTGTTACCAACAGGGACATTATTTGTGAAATTTTCATCATATGTCACAAGAAACCGTGCAATAGTGTTCTTAACTTATCACGCTGAACGTAAGAGTAAGTCTGCATCGTCATATCGCAAAACAGATTTACTTAGAACAGATTATTTTAAAATTGTTACTATTATTGCTATGGTTTTGTTTTGTACCAAGAATTACGTATGATTAATAACAGTTACTTACGAAACTTCCTGGCAGATTAAAACTATGTGCCCGACCGAGACTCGAACTCGGGACCCTTGCCTTTCGCGGGCAAGTGCTCTACCATCTGAGCTACCGAAGCACGACTCACGCTCGGTACTCACAGCTCTACTTCTGCCAGTATCTCGTCTCCCACCTTCCAAACTTTACAGAAGCTCTCCTGCGAACCTTGCAGAACTAGCACTCCTGAAAGAAAGGATATTGCGGAGACATGGCTTAGCCACAGCCTGGGGGATGTTTCCATGTTCAGATGGTAGAGCACTTGCCCGCGAAAGGCAAAGGTCCCGAGTTCGAGTCTCGGTCGGGCACACAGTTTTAATCTGCCAGGAAGTTTCATATCAGCGCACACTCCGCTGCAGAGTGAAAATCTCATTCTGGGAACAGTTACTTACATTTACAACTGCACATTAGAGATTTAAGTTTAGTAAGAAGCAAAATGTTCCATGCTCCGATTATCACGAATAAATTTCTGAAATTTTTGCTCAAAGTAGGAGGTTGACAAGTCTTCAGTGTAACCTGGCCTTTATCATTGTCGGTAAAATATTGTCGGTTGTTAGGCTTCGTCATGTTTCTCTCCAAACTTCCCAAGCTGGTTGAACACACTTCTTCAGTAATCCACATTTAGACACCTCTACTGGGACCTTCTTGAGGAAGATACTGATCTTCAAATAGGGAGTTCTTTGAGTAAGAATCACCTGCTTCAACGTAAAACCGTTGCGGTTAGTACCAATCTCTGTTGACATTCACGTTGATATACGCCAGATATAGGACTGTAACCTAAATTTAAAATATACAAACACGGCAAGAAGCGGGTGTTCGGAGAGATGTACAGGGAAGTTAGTCTAGTCAGCCTGCTGAACTGTCGGTAAAAAAATTCTGCCACGACGGGGGGACTGTATAGAAAACAGTGCAAACTCGCAAAATGCGTAACTGCAAGGAGTTTCCGGTGGACGTAGGCACTTTTATTTACACATTCGCTCTCGTTAATGGAGCGTGTAATGAAATAATGGTTCGTCGGCGTTCATTAACAGAATTTACTGGCAGGCGGTCAGATTTCACAGTTTTAATGAATTCATATTTTATACTGCACATGATTAAACTGTTTTACTGTTACGGTCCTGTTTTTATTATAATGGGGCCTGCAACGAAACTGCTAAAGCAGCACATTTATTTCTGCGAACATTTCGGCACGGCTGCAGGTATCACCATTGGGACGCGCATACGTGCGCCGCTGTGTAAAGATTGCTTTGTAGCTGTGTTGTAAATTCGCAGCGCAGAATTGGACCAGAGCTCGTTACAAATAAATAACAGTTGGTTAATTGTTTCTGAACGAGTCGCTACGCAACTTTTTTGCGACGCCACTGACATATTTTAGGAGTAAACATGGGAACTGCTCCTATATTATTATTCCATACTGTCTCAAGGTGGCGGGAGTGGCCGAGCGGTTCTAGGCGCTATAGTCTGGAACCGCGCTACCGCTACGGTCGCAGGTTCGAATCCTGCCTCGAGCATGGATGTGTGTGATGACCTTAGGTTAGTTAGGTTTAAGTAGTTCTAAGTTCTAGGCGACTGATGACCTCAGGAGCTAAGTCCCATAGTGCTCAGAGCCATTTGAACCATTTGTCTCAAGGTGAACGAATTTCTTGGGTAACGTGCATAACGTGAAATGTCAGTAAACTGCTTATACATTCATCAAAATATCCACTGGTGTACTGCCGGTCTACAGTGTCTGTAGGTGCCCGTTGGACACTGTAGACCGGCAGTACACCCGGGGATATTTTGATTATCAAATACGCCGGGAGAAACTTAAGAATGCTTATACATTGGAACTGGATAACAGTCTGTCAGTGCCACATTGCTCAGTTGGTAAGAACGTTACCTATGAAAGGACAGTGTGGGTTTGAATTAAGTACGAAGGCACATTTTAATTTATTATAAAGTTTCGTCACCGATTACAAGATTCGGTCTGCGACGTGCTTTAAGATATCGCTGGGTCGTTCTCCGTGGCGACATTTCAGCTGTGGATGTTAGCAGGAGAACCTCTGTGTTACTTTGAAAGCTGGAGAGAAGTTGTCGTAAGGTGAAGCTTTGAACCTGCTCGGGACCGTGCTCTTTGATAGCTACGTTGGTAAGAACTTTCTTTTTCTGTCAGACTGCTGACTTGTCCGATGCAGATCGCCAAGAGTTCCTCACCCGTACCAGTCTCGTTACCTCAGAGCAGCACTTACACCCACTTTCGATTATCTGATGGATACATTCCAGTATTTTGCTTCTCCTATTCACCTACAGTTCTACGGCACCCTGTAGCTCTTCTGTGATAGCTTACACGTCCAATCATATTGCCTGTTCTTCTAATCGGCGTTTGCCGTTTATTCCATTCCCATAGAAAATCTCATTTGTTATCAGTCCACACAATTTTCAGCATTCCTCTGTAACACCACATATCAGACTATTCGATATCCTTTTCCCCAATTTTCCCACAGTCCATTACTGACTGCTGTGCGATACTGCGCTCTACATGTACATTCTCAAAATTTGTTCTTCAGATTAATGCCTGTGTTTGTTACAAGTAGGCTTCCTGTAGCGAGAAATTATGTCTTTGCCTGTGCCAGTGTACTTGATATAGATTCCTTGCTCTGTTACTTTTCTTGCAAGGCAGGAGAATCCTTATTTCTTTACACTGTTTACTATGTGTTCCCCACTTTTGACATTGAGTTTATTTATATCTATATGACTACTTTGCAAATGACTGGCAGACAGTTCTTCTAGCCAATTTCAGACAATTCCCGTACCGTTTCTCTCTCTCTAGCAGGACGTGGTAAAAGTGAACACTTAAATCTTCATGTATGATTTCTCTTATTTAATTATGACGATCATTTATCCCTGTGTATGTTGGCGACAATAAAAATAAAAAAAAACATTCAAAGGAGAAAATTTCGTGAAAAGGTCTCGCAGCAGCGAAGGACGCCTTTAAGTGACTGCCATCCCAAGACGTCATTATATGTGTTACACTGTCTCTCCTGTTTCGCAATAATGCAGAACAAACTGACGTTCTTTAAACATTTTCGATATCCTCCTCAATCCTCTCAGGTCAGGATCTCACACAGATCAGCAACACTTTAGCAGAGAACGAATAACCGTGGCGAAGACAACCACTTTAGTAGACGTGTTGCATCTTTTAAGCGTTTTGACGATGAAAATAGTCTTTGGCTTGCCTTCCTCACTCCATTAGCTATGTCACAGTTCCAATTTATGTTGTTCGTAATTTTAATTCCTAGGCATTTAATAAAACTGACAGTCTTTAACGTTGTGTGACTTATCGTGTAACCAAAATTTAACGGATTTATTTTCGTACATATGTGGATGACGTCACACTTTTCGTTATAGGGAGACAAGCGCTACTTCTTGTGTCTATATCATTTTGCAATTGGTTTCGATCTTCCGATAACTGTACTGGAAGATAAATGACAGCACGTTTGCAAACAATCTGAGAGGTCTGCTCATAGCGTCTAATTTTATTTCCGCTACTACGCGTCTTTGGTTCAGTCTCAATCGACATTATTCCCTCTGAAGACTATTAATTCCATTCCTTTTATTTTAGTCGTTACTTATTTGATGTACAGGTTAATCAGTTCCATGCATGCGGGGAACTTTTTTTTTCGCGGAGACTGATTGAAAAGAGAATAACCGCTTAGAAAAACAACAAGAGAGAGAACACATAAATCTAGAGAAATAAGAAGACTTTTGATGAACGACAGCAAAAGTTTTCGTGGAACCAAAACGATATACAATAAAATGAATAGCCGCGCGGGATTAGCCGAGCGGTCTCAGGCGCTGCAGTCATGGACTGTGCGGCTGATCCCGGCGGAGGTTCGAGTCCTCCCTCGGGCATGGGTGTGTGTGTTTGTCCTTAGGATAATTTAGGTTAAGTAATGTGTAAGCTTAGGGACTGATGACCTTAGCAGTTAAGTCCAATAAGATTTCACACAAAAATAAAATGAATAAAATAAATTTCTACTTGCATACAATAAAATTTACGCAAAAGCAGTGAACCCCTACTCTGACCACCATAAAAGCTTCTCATGAACGAAAAGTTCTTCTTGAAGAGTGAAAAAATTCCGAATTTGACAACAATAAAGTTTCATTTGCACTACATTAAACCCTATGAAAAACTAAACTCTATGAAGGATTACCAGCAGTAAGTAAAGAAAAAAAGTCTTGGTTGGGTTCGGTAAATAAGTAATAATTAAAACCCTGCAACCAAGACTGTTAGTTTGTCTATCGTACATTGCTGCACCACCCATACTATCAGTTGGAAAAAGAGCTGGAAAAAGTGTCCACCAGCAGTATCCGGAGAAATGGAAATTTTATTGGCACTTGTTTACTAATGTGTATTACATAATCCAATGTTGGTGTAAATCGTTTCTTCAGTGACCTGATGACTTTGTCTTTCAATCTGAAAGTGCCTATATGGTATCTGTGCCAGCCAAAAGCGCTGATTTTCGATATTAGTTGAAAGTCTAGTCCTGTATCGACAAAGTGTCAACCTTAATATGCTAATTTTCCCAGCGAGTAACTCCATATCTATTTTTTTTCCCTACAAATAAATATTTGTGCGACAGAGGCTATCATACGAATCGTGTCACAACGAGATGACGTGGCAGACTGCAGCCGGAAAGCCTTTGTTTTTGTGGTTGTAAAACCAGTAACCACACTTACCAGTCGTTACGGGCATTTGGTGGAAAAAATGCGTACGAATAATCTTCTACATTCTTTCTGAGTCCCGTGATGATTGTTTATCTACCCTTGGGTGTTGGCGGCAAAGTAGTTCTCATTTTCCAAATATTTCTGCACATATACCTTCTAAGGTTTCATATCTTACATAGGTGCTTTAGAAATGATACTCACCCTTTTTTTTATTGTGGCCGGGCCGTAGATGATTGTAAGCTGCTGGGTTCCAACATCGTAAGTAAATACCCGGGAGTGGTTGCCGCTGTGCCTGTTCTGAATACGTTTGAGCATGACGTAGGAAAACAGATTTGCAATGCATCTCAGGACTGCAAAGATCTAAACCATCTTTGTGTGAGGCGTGGGGAACGACAACGAGAGCTTGAAAATGTGGACCCACTGTAAGTGCTGAAGCGACGACGCTTCTCGTGGCAACGGGAGGGATATCAGCAGTTTGACTTAACACATTTCAACCGATATAAAAGGTAGCTACTTGCTTGTCTACTTACCGCACTGGCTGATCCCTAAAAGCCGCTTTTACATCGGACGCGCCACACTGTGCAGTATCGCGCCGTGCATAAACGAGCGACGCAGAGCAGAGCAGAATTTTGATGGAGCACAAAGTTCGTACGTGCGCAGCAGTGTTTCAGTCTGCCCGCGCATGCTTCAGTAACAATGGAGCACCAGAACCGCAGTCCAAACAGAGACGCGCACTAGCGAACCAGTTTCGCTGGTATTACAACAGTGTGCGGAACTGTACGATACGATATTGCAGTGAATGTGTTGTTCGGAATTACGATGTAAAGTTCCTTTGGGCATGCTTGCACGTCTAAAGGAACAGGCAATGCGACTACAGTCATTATGAAGTACATTAAACGTATTCGCAACTGCGAATATGGACAACCACCACCTGTGGAATAGAATTACTACAGTCAAAATAGCTGCCAGACCGGGACTCGAACCCGGGTTTCCCGCTTATCGCGAGCAGTCGCCTTACCAGTTGGCTCCCCTTCGCTCCATTCAAAAAAAATCTAGTCTCCAAAAATGCTAGAATATGCTAATTTCTGATTGGCAGAGAAACATCATTGACTGTAGAAAAGCAGCATCGAGACCGCTCAATCCCACGCATATATATAGAACCAGTCAAAACATGCCACTGAACCGGAACAATACATTACCACAAATGAATCTGTGATATCCACAAACATAAAATTCCTTTTTACCAAAACTAATTTTCCGAAATCATAATCTCATTTCCTCAGTGCCATAAACTGAGGAAATTGTTTATAATTGTCTAACACACCTCACGTGATCTGTTACTTCAAACACAATTATAGTAGTAGTTAATAAACAACTAGAAAATTGAACAAACAAAATTGGAAATGAAGTAGACATATGTACACTCTTTGACATAAAACTCGACCGGCGGCCGGCCGCTTCAGAGGCTAAGTCCGCGCCGATCGCGACATGGGACAAAAAAACTGGCCAACTCGCTAATTTTCTAAGTCCGGTTATCTGCACAATCTGGCAACACTGTAGACTACGGCACTTCCTGGAGGAAAACTTGTCCCATGATAGAGAAACACTATGCTGGTTACGCCTGTGGTCTAGCGGTAGCGTGCGTTGTTTCTGTTCATAATGTCAGTGGATCGAGAGCAGCTAGCATAAGATTTTTTTATAGCCTCCTCTGTCTGAATGCTGGAGACGTGAATGTAATGGTAGCGCAGATTCAATCTATTTCGCTTTCTGACACACCGATATCAAAATTTTATCCACTAACGATTTTGCGACAGATTTCCTGCAGACTGTCCTCCTCTGGACGCCGTATGCGGCAAAGCTCCGGGATCCACTGGCTGGCTACCGGCAGCGGCCGTGGCGACAGCAGCGGCGCTGCACTCCCCCGTTCTTTATCGAAAACGCCTGCTACCGCTCATCGCTTTTGATGATTTAAAACGCTTTATAATTAAATGTTGCTCCACAGAAAATTTCTACAATTTCCATTCACGCTCAAAAGCAACGGAAACAGACGCCCTGATTAGTAGGCGCGTATTATATTACATTAATCGGCAAGAGCTGAGTATAGCCCGAAATTAATTTTATGGACTGGGACGAAATTAAACCACCTCGCTACATTCGATGAATTTATAGATGCTTCATATCTCGTTTCTTTTCCTTTCAAACTCAATTATTTGTGCAACTTTTGGTCAATGTTCGGATGTTTTCGTCAAGCCAGAGTGAGCGTCTGTGGTGTAGAGTGTATTACAGTTCTCGTTTCATTCCTTAAGGGACGTCTATGCGATAAACTGTGTGAATACTTTGCAATGCACGCTCTGTAGCAGTGCAGGAACACTGCACATTTGGAGTTCCATGTATGGGTTCATGAAGTATTTAATGTTGATCGGAAGTGATAGTTAAGGTCATCAGATTTAAACCAGAAAAAATTGTCGTTTTGGAGGTTTCAGAGAACGGAAAGGAATTGCTAACGCCGGTGTTAGAAACCGTCTACAGTTAAATGCTATTGCAAAAATTTAGAAGAAGGGAACTATATTAATCAACATGTGCACTTCATAAACAACCTAATGACATGTTAGACCTATATGACGAACAAAGCTCAAATTTATATCGTTGACAGTCGGTTTGAATCTTTTCAGGATCTATTTCACAGTGAAGCACCTTGGCATTTGCAAAGCAGACATCCATGATATGAACTTAATTTACTAAGTCGAAATCGAACGAAGATTGATGTTTAAAGGCATTCTTCAGATTTCGTATAAGGAATTTTTACTAGCAGTTTGCAGCTCCATTAATTAAAATGGAAAATAAAAGGTTGTAGTCAGCGGCTTCCACCGAGATTGGAACTGCTATGTCATATAATACGAGCTCCGCAACGCACAAGGGAACCTCTTTTTTTTTTCAATTTCGCTTTTTTCCTTTTTCTTTTTTTTAACATTACCCCTTTTTTCTCTCTTATTTTAAAGCTCCTTAGGAAAATGACACTAAAAAAAGAAACTAAGTGCCACCGCCACTTTTCATCCTATAACAAAAAAAAAAAAATCTGGTCCACTTCAGGTGTTGGCTCCTGACTAAACCTACCCCAGAGAGCTGCCTATATACCAGGGGAAATATGGGAATTCAAGGTTAGGGCTATCCTTACAAACAAAACAAAATCTTCCTTTTTCTGAATTTTATTTTTATTTTCATTTTTCTGTTTATTTTTGTTGTGTAATTGATCAGACGCCTTCTGCGCCCCGCTGGTAATATGTTGAGTCACGTCTTCTCGAAATTGATGTGTTCCATTCAATACTTCAGAAATGTTCGTTGGTTCAAACAGGAAACCTTCTTCACTCTTGGCTTAACACATTCCAGCTGCGAGGCGGGTCGTGGAAACCACTCCCAAGGAAGGTCGAGATAAATTGTCTGTATTTTGGGTGACGGACAACGACATAATGACGGTCGTTGAGGTATGTCCAACAATCGAGTACAGAGTCTACAGTTTGTCCAAATAGGTAGTGAATGGCATGTCCGCGAATCCTGTTCACAGCATTGGTCTTTGTCCGAGAAAAATAGTCACGTCCCGGAACTAACAATGAAAGGGGAGTATTCCGATTCAGAATGCCCCGCGTTAGAAAAGCCACAATACGACGAATAACTTCTGAGCTAACGACACACTGGCGACAACAGATGGACTATAGTCACTGCGATTTTGCCTGAGCCTCAAAACGCAACCTTAAAACACACAAACAGGTGTTACTTATGTGAAGAACGCCGTTCTTGGAGTCCATAAATTAAATATACTTTCTAAGTGTCTCATCTTACAGTGGATTATATCGTACGAGTCTTCGATGTGGAAAACAAATGTCAAGTGAATTTAGCGAGGTAATGCCGGCCTACATCCGGAAGTAAATGCACTATCAGAGTGTTGCCAAATACTTGCTACGACGCTGCCATTTCTCGGCTCTCTTACGACGCAGCTCTTCAGCGAAATGCTTGCTGTGATTCTCCGATACGGTTCTTCAGAGTGGAGACGCGCGCGCACGTTTGTTTTTTATGCGGCGTTCTCCCCTGATGGTTTCTGATGTCGCCTTGTGGGCTATGTATACATTTGAGACATTCAATTATCATTAATCCAGAATGATACAAGCTTCAGCTTCCGGCGTGGAAGAAGGCTGTTGACACCGACATTATACCATTTCAACGTAGAGAAAGCAAAACGGGTCATTCAATGTTTCTCATTCAACATAAAGCATGTGAGATAATTTTCCGTAACGTTCATAATCATCTAAAAATACAAATGAAGTAAAAATACATCGGAAGCTTATTCGAATTGAATATAATGTAAGATACCAAACGCTTTGCACCTCGCTGTCGAATTTGTCCACGTGCAATCTTTTGCAGCATACACATAGAATGTCATGATTACCACGAGAATGAAGAAATATGTTGGTAAGGATAGAAGCAAGAAGAGACACAATCAACAAATATTCGATTCCTCATGGCATTCATTTCATTTGAGACGTAAGAAGAGGTAAAGCGGGATATTACTTTCGTTAACACGAAAGATATGCCGCACATATTGATAACGAGGAAGTCTGCGTCTTCATACGTTTCCTCCTTGAAATATGTATGCTCTATTATATACTAAGTAACCTGATCATTGTTTCAGTGATTGTTTGACCCCGTAACGATGAACAGATTCCAAATGCATGTCCCTGCATGAAAGTAGCTGTTCGAACCCTTCCTGGGTTGTTTTTTGTGTTTTATTGCTTGGAATTCCTGAAGCAGACCACTGTGCCTTCCCCCCTCCTGGGTTGGGACTCATAACTTAACCGATTTTTTTCCAATGGCATAATTTATTCAGACAGCATCAGCACAAGACTATCAAACAAAGCCTTCCATTTACAGTTGCAACACTCTAACCAGCACCGACCGAAGTGTAATCCACGGTCATGGTCCGAAATTAGCAGCTGTCTGCTACTGTGGCAAAATCCGTACTACACTATCGATTCCGCAGTACCATTTTATCTGGTAACACTGTGTAGTTGCAGAGTTGTGCCAGCATGTCTGTCCTCACACTGTCAACTTTATGTACCTCACTTCTCCTGTAGCGTTGATCACGAGGAGCCGAAGTAAATGAGTGTATTCTGCATGACGTAACATTCAGTATTCCCTTCTTTCATAGCCACTCTTCATGTGCACCGATACTAAATAGGGATGTGAAAACTCTTGAAAGTGAGAGAATGACAATAATAATCGTAACAAGAACAAGCAAATAATGAATGATGTTTATTCCAACGCAGAACGAGAATAGCTTTAAATATAAAAATCTATATCTATATCCATATCTATTGATCTTTGAGTTGGCACAATGCAAATATATTCTTAGCATTTAGTTACTGAATTTAGTTCTGTATGTTTGCAGAGAAAAGGAAAAGTCGGTACTCCTCGCTAGTAACATGTGAGCATGTTTGAACTAGAAATACGAGTAATATGACAAAGAGTTCAGCACTCACTGGGAATAGAGCCCCACACATATCGTTGCTGACTACACACAAAGAGACGTCAGCTACCGAATTTTTCTCCACCAGCTGCTCAGAATAACATCTTGAACTTACAGTCATCTCACAAATAGTTCTGTGTCTCACTGGGAGTTAAAAACGTCAGATATCGTTAGTGTTGACAACGAATGAAAATACATTAAAAATCAAAATATTTATCCACCAGCAGATAGGTGTTCCCATGCTAGAGCTTGATAATACATAATTAAATCTTTAGTGCCGGGCCAGCATTCGATCCCATTGTGGAGATGTTGAGGAATCTGCAGTTTTGAACAAACAACAAATTGTAGCCAAGCTGTATTGTCACGAAGGGATCAAATTCCGCGTTAAGGACGGTCTGAGTTGCATTCCCAGGTCAGAACCAATTTTATCGACATACAGAAGCTCAGATAAAAGATGGAATAAGTGTCCTGTGACCATACATAGCGTTTGTTTCGTCACTTGAAATAAATATCTAGTATAAGAAAGGTTACTGGTGATAGAGTTTCGCCGGCCGCGGTGGTCTAGCGGTTCTAGGCGCTCAGTCCGGAACCGCGCGACTGCTACGGTCGCAGGTTCGAATCCTGCCTCGGGCATGGGTGTGTGTGATGTCCTTAGGTTAGTTAGGTTTAACTAGTTCTAAGTTCTAGGGGACTAATGACCTCAGAAGTTGAGTCCCATAGTGCTCAGAGCCATTTGAACCATTTTTTTTATAGAGTTTCTACATGTTGCCACTCCAGACTTTATTGTGGTTCAACCTACCGTCTACTTGGTAGAGAAGGAATATCATCTTTAATGTGAATTTTCAGACCACACTGCCATTATATCTTCTTCACTTGGTGTAGCCAGGAGAGAATGGAATCTGTCTCTCCCTATCTAAAATCATTGATAGAAGTGGGAATCGTACCCAGACCATAGGTATAACAACCTACCATCCGTCCAACAGACGACGAAATCCTCTTCTCTGCGACTCATTTTTCTATCGTAACGCCGTTGCGCCACACTGGATGAGAATTCTGACACACAGGCTCCCTGTAGTAATTTGGAGCATGTTCAGTAAATTCATTTACTTGGTTGACCGAATCACCATGAACTAGCTGCCTCGGCTACCCAGTGCATACATTCGACTCTATTTTGTAATCACCGAAAATAAAATCACGTAATCGCCACCTACACAGAACTGCCAACAGTGTAGGATGCAGAAGTTTAAATAGGTGTTCCTTTCCACTTGAGCTATTCTATTGCGCTATCTGTTTGTAGAAAACGTCGTTCAGTCCAAAAGAAAAGCTGTAACTGTTTGTCTCTCAGAAGTCGAGACCTGGCCATACGCATAATCTCACAGTGCTGTGGAATCCAAAAGTTCTGGAGGAATAGTTGTCGAGCTCTGGAGCTGTTGTAGCTACGTGTGAGCTAGTAGCATAGATGAGATGTCGCGAGTTCGAATACATTCAGTGCTACATTTTTTAAAACGCAATTCTGCTGTCTGCTGAAGTTACCAATCTAATGGAACTTTGAACATAATTCCCTTCACTTCTCAACCCAAAGTAGTCGCATGTGGAAAAAGGGCTAACTACTGTGACATTTTGTTCTATTCAGGTTTAATAGACACCAGGCAGCAGATGCATCTCGAAGATGTGTAGGGAGAGCACATCGTGTCATAATATGTCAAAAAAGTATTTTCTACATTAGCTGTCGTGTGGTAGTGAGATTGTATTCTTCTTCAAACTTTGTTTGACAGCTTTAACTGTATTATAAGAAATGAAATAAAACTAACCACGATAACCTTACGACGAAAGTCTGTTTTAATAAAACTGAGTATCTGTACACAAGCGTGCCTCTATCGACACGAATTAGTAAAATACTACTCACTTAGATTTTGATTGGGTCTGTGTTTAATTGGTATGCTGTGTCATACTCAAGAGGTATGCTAATGTGACATTTCATAAATATAGTTACGTATTCCTAGAAACCCAAAATTCGCTTGTCAGCAGCGGAAAGAGGTGTTACCTGTTGTGCAGCATTGTAAGTTTTTCAACATTGCACTATGAGCCGAAAGTATTTTCTTGCGATTTCCTTATTGATGTTTGATCCGACTGCTTGTAGCTCTTTCACAGAAAGGATAAAAACGTTGCTATCAGTGAGACTGGAACTGCGAACCATAATAGACACTTTTTCATAGGTCAGTATGTTACCACAGAGCTGACGAAGAGGTATGAGTCTGAGCTTCCTCTTACAAGGGCAATAGTGCCTAGAACTCGTAAACCGCTATTTAAAGGTCGAGATTAGTTGCGGTTTCCACCTGCAACGACTTTCCTGGGCTGAAAACCGTAAATTTACAATCTTTTGTTACACTTCAAGCGATAATAACTCAAATTATTCAATGGAAATGACAGGTAAAATCAAGTGAACTTTGAGGCTTAATTCCATGCACACCAGGAAGTAACTCGTCGATCACAGAGTTGCCAAACATACGTTGCCTTGTTGCCAAATCTCAGTTACAGTACCGGCAGGAAGAATACGAACCGATGTGATCCTACAGCGGGCTTGGAAGTGACCATAGCTGGTATCTCCAAGTCGCGGCTGCTACGGCCTGGAATACGTAATGCGTCTGATTCGCATTTCTGTAACTAGGTTTAGGGACTGGAGCGTAGTTACTAATAATACTCAGAACTGACTGCAAACTAAGCATCATAAGTCAGTAACTCTCATAGTTGTTTTTATATTTCTTTCGTAAGTGTACTCAAAACTAAGAAACTCATTCACAGGCATTTTCGTGCCTCGCCGATAGTCGGGCACAACAAACAAATAAAAAAAAAAGAATGTGTGTGTGTGTGTGTGTGTGTGTGTGTGTGTGTGTGTGTGAGAGAGAGAGAGAGAGAGAGAGAGAGAGAGAAATAAAAAAGAATGAGAGAGAGTGTAAAAATTGTTGTAAAGAAATTGAATCATGGTATTTAAAGAAATCTTTCATTAAAATGTAATCTACGAGAAATTGCTGATGTTTGATATTAACATGAAACGGATTCCGTAGACAGGGAAAGAACCTGTTCTTGGGAAACTACTTCTATAGTGACCAAAAGGCATTAAATGATCTTCAAGCACTTGTGTTCCAGCAGCGGTATGAATAAAATGATAGTAAAAATGACAGTAATAATCGAATTATCCGGCAACCTCACACTTCACAGTGGATTTTCTTGAACTAATAAATTTGCTGAATTTGTGAAAATTCAAAATGGCTTCACATTCAGCCTATGATGCCTAGAAGAGTCTTTACATCCTGCTGACATGAGAATAGCATAATCCCTGCGTCAGAAGCTTGCTTCTACTTAACCATTTAATAGACTCGCATTTTTTCCACCGTGACTAATTTTGTAAGCTAAGCACATCAGCCGTTACAGCACACTCCAGGGGCTGGGAAATGTGGCCACAATGGTCTGGTGGAACGAACTATCACAGGTGCAATGCGTGGGTTCAGGCATTTACTTTTAAGGGGCACAAACAGATTTATTTTACCTCTGGTAACCTCAAGAGAAAGACGTTATAATCCAGAATTCGCATTAAACATCACGTTCCTTCATTACCAACTGGGCAGAGCCGGTTTACGTTTGAAAATGACATAGCGGAAGTCATGGTAAACAGAAATACAGTCGCCAGTAAGCTTACTTACATTAGAAAATTTTATTTTATTTGATGAACCGATAGCCATTTAAAGGGACAGGGCTCTTATTTTACTTGTACTTGATTAAACTAGAGACGTTGAAAAATTTGGTGCTGGACTGTGATTCGAATTCGTATCTCCTCTTTCGAGTATCTGAATCTCTCGGGACAGTATAGTTCAATCATTTCGTTCCTTTTCCCAAGACTGCAATCTTCTCTAGGTCTCCTCCAAAGGTAAGTATGTGGGTCTGAACCCTGATACAGTACAAAAATATTCATAATTTCATTTCAAGCGTTATCAAGTGCACACCCACCTGCTAATGAAAATTAACGCGCATTTTTAATGTCTGTTCATGTGTTGCCAACAATCGCAACAGGTGCCTTTATTTCTGGTCAAACACGCACACATCTTACTGTTCGTGAGTAAGCAACTGATACTTAAGCTATATTCGTGGATGCACGGTAGGAGTGCAGTTCGATTGTCGCTTAGCCACAAAAGTTTGGATCCTTATTTTAGATTCAGACTCCTAACGGCTCGTAAGAAAAACCGATACGTAACATTTGATTTTTCTTAGTTAATAATCCGATTACGTGCTGGGTTCGTATCTCCGTCACAGAAATTCGCATCATGCACTTCATCTTTAAATGCATGCACACTTTGTTACTTCAGAATGGAGGTATATCAGACATCTTTCGTGGTTAGATAACAGGGACGAAAGGGTCTTGATGGGAGTCACGGTTTATTACAAAAATTGTAGTTCTTTCTTTTCAAGTTTAGATTTGGTTACTGGTATTGGCAAAAATTTCGGTAATTCATGACTCTTCATGGCTAGTCATCAATATGATGTGATTAGATTAAATTAATTCTTGATCCATACATCATGAATACAATATTTCGTAATGAAGTGGACTGTGTCATTTTAATAAAAGATTTCTTTAAATACCATGATTCAATTTCTTTAAAACAATTTTTTACACTCTCTCGTTCTTTTTTATTTCTCTCTCTGTCTCTCTCTCTCTCTCTCTCTCACACACACACACACACACACATACTTTTTTTTTTATTCGTTTGTTGTGCACGACCATCGGCGAGGCACGAAAACGCCTGTGAATGAGTTTCTTAGTTTTGAGTAGCAGCCACGACTTGGAGACACCAGCTATGGTCACTACCCAGCCCGCTGTGGGATCACATCGGTTCGTATTCTTCCTGCTGGTGCTGTAACTGAGATTTGGCAACAAGGCAACGTATGTTTGGCAACTCTGTGATCGACGAGTTACTTCCTGGTGTGCATGGAATTGAGCCTCAAAGTTCACTTGATTTTACCTGTCATTTCCATTGAATAATTTGAGTTATTATCGCTTGAAGTGTAACAAAAGATTGTAAATTTACGGTTTTCAGCCCAGGAAAGTCGTTGCAGGTGGAAACCGCAACTAATCTCGACCTTTAAACAGCGGTTTACGAGTTCTAGGCACTATTGCCCTCGTAAGAGGAAGCTCAGACTCATACCTCTTCGTCAGCTCTGTGGTAACATGCTGACCTGTGGAAAAGTGTCTATTATGGTTCGCTGTTCCAGTCTCACTGATTGCAACGTTTTTATCCTTTCTGTGAAAGAGCTACAAGCAGTCGGATCAAACATCAATAAGGAAATCGCAAGAAAATACTTTCGGCTCATAGTGCAATGTTGAAAAACTTACAATGCTGCACAACAGGTAACACCTCTTTCCGCTGCTGACAAGCGAATTTTGGGTTTCTAGGAATACGTAACTATATTTATGAAATGTCACATTAGCATACCTCTTGAGTATGACACAGCATACCAATTAAACACAGACCCAATCAAAATCTAAGTGAGTAGTATTTTACTAATTCGTGTCGATAGAGGCACGCTTGTGTACAGATACTCGGTTTTATTAAAACAGACTTTCGTCGTAAGGTTATCGTAGTTAGTTTTATTTCATTTCTTATAATACAGTTAAAGCTGTCAAACAAAGTTTGAAGAAGAATACAATCTCACTACCACACGACAGCTAATGTAGAAAATACTTTTTTGACATATTATGACACGATGTGCTCTCCCTACACATCTTCGAGATGCATCTGCTGCCTGGTGTCTATTAAACCTGAATAGAACAAAATGTCACAGTAGTTAGCCCTTTTTCCACATGCGACTACTTTGGGTTGAGAAGTGAAGGGAATTATGTTCAAAGTTCCATTAGATTGGTAACTTCAGCAGACAGCAGAATTGCGTTTTAAAAAATGTAGCACTGAATGTATTCGAACTCGCGACATCTCATCTATGCTACTAGCTCACACGTAGCTACAACAGCTCCAGAGCTCGACAACTATTCCTCCAGAACTTTTGGATTCCACAGCACTGTGAGATTATGCGTATGGCCAGGTCTCGACTTCTGAGAGACAAACAGTTACAGCTTTTCTTTTGGACTGAACGACGTTTTCTACAAACAGATAGCGCAATAGAATAGCTCAAGTGGAAAGGAACACCTATTTAAACTTCTGCATCCTACACTGTTGGCAGTTCTGTGTAGGTGGCGATTACGTGATTTTATTTTCGGTGATTACAAAATAGAGTCGAATGTATGCACTGGGTAGCCGAGGCAGCTAGTTCATGGTGATTCGGTCAACCAAGTAAATGAATTTACTGAACATGCTCCAAATTACTACAGGGAGCCTGTGTGTCAGAATTCTCATCCAGTGTGGCGCAACGGCGTTACGATAGAAAAATGAGTCGCAGAGAAGAGGATTTCGTCGTCTGTTGGACGGATGGTAGGTTGTTATACCTATGCTCTGGGTACGATTCCCACTTCTATCAATGATTTTAGATAGGGAGAGACAGATTCCATTCTCTCCTGGCTACACCAAGTGAAGAAGATATAATGGCAGTGTGGTCTGAAAATTCACATTAAAGATGATATTCCTTCTCTACCAAGTAGACGGTAGGTTGAACCACAATAAAGTCTGGAGTGGCAACATGTAGAAACTCTATAAAAAAAATGGTTCAAATGGCTCTGAGCACTATGGGACTCAACTTCTGAGGTCATTAGTCCCCTAGAACTTAGAACTAGTTAAACCTAACTAACCTAAGGACATCACACACACCCATGCCCGAGGCAGGATTCGAACCTGCGACCGTAGCAGTCGCGCGGTTCCGGACTGAGCGCCTAGAACCGCTAGACCACCGCGGCCGGCGAAACTCTATCACCAGTAACCTTTCTTATACTAGATATTTATTTCAAGTGACGAAACAAACGCTATGTATGGTCACAGGACACTTATTCCATCTTTTATCTGAGCTTCTGTATGTCGATAAAATTGGTTCTGACCTGGGAATGCAACTCAGACCGTCCTTAACGCGGAATTTGATCCCTTCGTGACAATACAGCTTGGCTACAATTTGTTGTTTGTTCAAAACTGCAGATTCCTCAACATCTCCACAATGGGATCGAATGCTGGCCCGGCACTAAAGATTTAATTATGTATTATCAAGCTCTAGCATGGGAACACCTATCTGCTGGTGGATAAATATTTTGATTTTTAATGTATTTTCATTCGTTGTCAACACTAACGATATCTGACGTTTTTAACTCCCAGTGAGACACAGAACTATTTGTGAGATGACTGTAAGTTCAAGATGTTATTCTGAGCAGCTGGTGGAGAAAAATTCGGTAGCTGACGTCTCTTTGTGTGTAGTCAGCAACGATATGTGTGGGGCTCTATTCCCAGTGAGTGCTGAACTCTTTGTCATATTACTCGTATTTCTAGTTCAAACATGCTCACATGTTACTAGCGAGGAGTACCGACTTTTCCTTTTCTCTGCAAACATACAGAACTAAATTCAGTAACTAAATGCTAAGAATATATTTGCATTGTGCCAACTCAAAGATCAATAGATATGGATATAGATATAGATTTTTATATTTAAAGCTATTCTCGTTCTGCGTTGGAATAAACATCATTCATTATTTGCTTGTTCTTGTTACGATTATTATTGTCATTCTCTCACTTTCAAGAGTTTTCACATCCCTATTTAGTATCGGTGCACATGAAGAGTGGCTATGAAAGAAGGGAATACTGAATGTTACGTCATGCAGAATACACTCATTTACTTCGGCTCCTCGTGATCAACGCTACAGGAGAAGTGAGGTACATAAAGTTGACAGTGTGAGGACAGACATGCTGGCACAACTCTGCAACTACACAGTGTTACCAGATAAAATGGTACTGCGGAATCGATAGTGTAGTACGGATTTTGCCACAGTAGCAGACAGCTGCTAATTTCGGACCATGACCGTGGATTACACTTCGGTCGGTGCTGGTTAGAGTGTTGCAACTGTAAATGGAAGGCTTTGTTTGATAGTCTTGTGCTGATGCTGTCTGAATAAATTATGCCATTGGAAAAAAATCGGTTAAGTTATGAGTCCCAACCCAGGAGGGGGGAAGGCACAGTGGTCTGCTTCAGGAATTCCAAGCAATAAAACACAAAAAACAACCCAGGAAGGGTTCGAACAGCTACTTTCATGCAGGGACATGCATTTGGAATCTGTTCATCGTTACGGGGTCAAACAATCACTGAAACAATGATCAGGTTACTTAGTATATAATAGAGCATACATATTTCAAGGAGGAAACGTATGAAGACGCAGACTTCCTCGTTATCAATATGTGCGGCATATCTTTCGTGTTAACGAAAGTAATATCCCGCTTTACCTCTTCTTACGTCTCAAATGAAATGAATGCCATGAGGAATCGAATATTTGTTGATTGTGTCTCTTCTTGCTTCTATCCTTACCAACATATTTCTTCATTCTCGTGGTAATCATGACATTCTATGTGTATGCTGCAAAAGATTGCACGTGGACAAATTCGACAGCGAGGTGCAAAGCGTTTGGTATCTTACATTATATTCAATTCGAATAAGCTTCCGATGTATTTTTACTTCATTTGTATTTTTAGATGATTATGAACGTTACGGAAAATTATCTCACATGCTTTATGTTGAATGAGAAACATTGAATGACCCGTTTTGCTTTCTCTACGTTGAAATGGTATAATGTCGGTGTCAACAGCCTTCTTCCACGCCGGAAGCTGAAGCTTGTATCATTCTGGATTAATGATAATTGAATTCTCAAATGTATACATAGCCCACAAGGCGACATCAGAAACCATCAGGGGAGAACGCCGCATAAAAAACAAACGTGCGCGCGCGTCTCCACTCTGAAGAACCGTATTGGAGAATCACAGCAAGCATTTCGCTGAAGAGCTGCGTCGTAAGAGAGCCGAGAAATGGCAGCGTCGTAGCAAGTATTTGGCAACACTCTGATAGTGCATTTACTTCCGGATGTAGGCCGGCATTACCTCGCTAAATTCACTTGACATTTGTTTTCCACATCGAAGACTCGTACGATATAATCCACTGTAAGATGAGACACTTAGAAAGTATATTTAATTTATGGACTCCAAGAACGGCGTTCTTCACATAAGTAACACCTGTTTGTGTGTTTTAAGGTTGCGTTTTGAGGCTCAGGCAAAATCGCAGTGACTATAGTCCATCTGTTGTCGCCAGTGTGTCGTTAGCTCAGAAGTTATTCGTCGTATTGTGGCTTTTCTAACGCGGGGCATTCTGAATCGGAATACTCCCCTTTCATTGTTAGTTCCGGGACGTGACTATTTTTCTCGGACAAAGACCAATGCTGTGAACAGGATTCGCGGACATGCCATTCACTACCTATTTGGACAAACTGTAGACTCTGTACTCGATTGTTGGACATACCTCAACGACCGTCATTATGTCGTTGTCCGTCACCCAAAATACAGACAATTTATCTCGACCTTCCTTGGGAGTGGTTTCCACGACCCGCCTCGCAGCTGGAATGTGTTAAGCCAAGAGTGAAGAAGGTTTCCTGTTTGAACCAACAAACATTTCTGAAGTATTGAATGGAACACATCAATTTCGAGAAGACGTGACTCAACATATTACCAGCGGGGCGCAGAAGGCGTCTGATCAATTACACAACAAAAATAAACAGAAAAATGAAAATAAAAATAAAATTCAGAAAAAGGAAGATTTTGTTTTGTTTGTAAGGATAGCCCTAACGTTGAATTCCCATATTTCCCCTGGTATATAGGCAGCTCTCTGGGGTAGGTTTAGTCAGGAGCCAACACCTGAAGTGGACCAGATTTTTTTTTTTGTTATAGGATGAAAAGTGGCGGTGGCACTTAGTTTCTTTTTTTAGTGCCATTTTCCTAAGGGGCTTTAAAATAAGAGAGAAAAAAGGGGTAATGTTAAAAAAAAGGAAAAGGAAAAAAGCGAAATTGAAAAAAAAAGAGGTTCCCTTGTGCGTTGCGGAGCTCGTATTATATGACATAGCAGTTCCAATCTCGGTGGAAGCCGCTGACTACAACCTTTTATTTTCCATTTTAATTAATGGAGCTGCAAACTGCTAGTAAAAATTCCTTATACGAAATCTGAAGAATGCCTTTAAACATCAATCTTCGTTCGATTTCGACTTAGTAAATTAAGTTCATATCATGGATGTCTGCTTTGCAAATGCCAAGGTGCTTCACTGTGAAATAGATCCTGAAAAGATTCAAACCGACTGTCAACGATATAAATTTGAGCTTTGTTCGTCATATAGGTCTAACATGTCATTAGGTTGTTTATGAAGTGCACATGTTGATTAATATAGTTCCCTTCTTCTAAATTTTTGCAATAGCATTTAACTGTAGATGTTTTCTAACACCGGCGTTAGCAATTCCTTTCCGTTCTCTGAAACCTCCAAAACGACAATTTTTTCTGGTTTAAATCTGATGACTTTAACTATCACTTCCGATCAACATTAAATACTTCATGAACCCATACATGGAACTCTAAATGTGCAGTGTTCCTGCACTGCTACAGAGCGTGCATTGCAAAGTATTCACACAGTTTATCGCATAGACGTCCCTTAAGGAATGAAACGAGAACTGTAATACACTTTACACCACAGACGCTCACTCTGGCTTGACGAAAACATCCGAACATTGACCAAAAGTTGCACAAATAATTGAGTTTGAAAGGAAAAGAAACGAGATATGAAGCATCTATAAATTCATCGAATGTAGCGAGGTGGTTTAATTTCGTCCCAGTCCATAAAATTAATTTCGGGCTATACTCAGCTCTTGCCGATTAATGTAATATAATACGCGCCTACTAATCAGGGCGCCTGTCTCCGTTGCTTTTGAGCGTGAATGGAAATTGTAGAAATTTTCTGTGGAGCAACATTTAATAATAAAGCGTTTTAAATCATCAAAAGCGATGAGCGGTAGCAGGCGTTTTCGATAAAGAACGGGGGAGTGCAGCGCCGCTGCTGTCGCCACGGCCGCTGCCGGTAGCCAGCCAGTGGATCCCGGAGCTTTGCCGCATACGGCGTCCAGAGGAGGACAGTCTGCAGGAAATCTGTCGCAAAATCGTTAGTGAATAAAATTTTGATATCGGTGTGTCAGAAAGCGAAATAGATTGAATCTGCGCTACCATTACATTCACGTCTCCAGCATTCAGACAGAAGAGGCTATAAAAAGATCTTACGCCAGCTGCTCTCGATCCACTGACATTATGAACAGAAACAACGCACGCCACCGCTAGACCATAGGCGTAATCAGCCTAGGGTTTCTCTATCATGGGACAAGTTTTCCTCCAGGAAGTGCCGTAGTCTACAGTGTTGCCAGATTGTGCAGATAACCGGACTTAGAGAATTAGCGAGTTGGCCAGTTTTTTTGTCCCATGTCGCGATCGGCGCGGACTTAGCCTCTGAAGCGGCCGGCCGCCGGTCGAGTTTTATGTCAAAGAGTGTACATAGACTCGAGCCATCTGATTTCACGGCTCCTCCACGAATTTCTCTGCGGTAGCAACCTCTTCATCTCAGAGTAGCACTTGCAACCATGTCCTCTATTATTTGCTTGACGTATTCCAATCTCTGTCTTGCTCTACAGTATTTGGCCTCTACAGCTCCCCCTAGTACCATGGAAGTCACTCCCTCATGCCTTAACAGATGTCTTATCATCCTGTGTCTTCTCCTTATCAGTATTTTCCACACATTCCTTTCCTCACCGATGCTGCGCAGAACATCCTCATTCCTTACCTTATCAGTCCACCTAATATTCGTCTGTAGCATCATGTCTCTCATGCTTCGATTCCCTCTGTTCCAGTTTACCCACAGTCCATGTTACACTACCATACAATGTTGTACTCCAGATGTATATTCTTAGAAATTTCTTCCCTAAATTAAGGCTTATGTTTGATGCTAGTAAGACTTCTCTTGGCCAGAATGCCATTTTTGCCATGCCCTTCTGATGTCCTCCTTACTCCGTCCATCATTGCTTACTTCACTGCCGTGCTATCAGAATTCCGTAACTTCATCTACCTCGTGATCATCAAGCGTTAAGGTTCACACACTAAACGCCTATTAAAAGGTCTCTCATCTCAGTAGGGACGATGTAGAGGAGCTACGCCTCAGTCTCTCTCTCCAGCCCGCACCGTCCACACACACCCAGACACACTTCTTTCCATTACCCAACTGACCATTCCTTGATGTCTCACGATGTGTCCTATCAACTTTTTTACTCAGGTTGCACCACAGATGTACTCTTTCCCTAATTCGACTAAATATCTATTCAAGAGTTATATGATCTACCTAGCTAATTTTCAACATTCTTCTGTAACACCAAGGTTCGAATACTTCTGTTCTCTCCCGCGCTGGTTATTGTCCGTGTTTTACTTCCGTACAAGGCTACTCTCCACACAAATACTATGAGCAAAGACTTATTAACATTTTAATTTGTATTTTACTTTAACAAATTTCTCGTTTTCAGAAATGTTTTCTTGCTATTGCCTGACTAGACCCTCTCTACGTCGGTCGTTGGAAGTTTTACTTTTGTTGATTACACCTTAAAAACTCATTTCGTGACTCTATCCTCCCAATTCAATTGTTCTTCGAAGGCCTATGAGAGAGATTTAAAATGTAATCAGCAAATTACGAAGTTTTTATCTCTTGTTCCTGACCTTTAATTCTCTTTCTAGGTTTTTCCTTGGCTTCCTTTATTGCTCGCTCAATGGACAAATTAAATAACATCGGCGATAGTTCACAGTCATGTTCTACTCCATACTCCGTTTTCAACTAGTGCTTTCCTTTCATGTCCAGCGACTCTTATATTCCTGGTTCAGTTTCTGTACAAGTTGTAGATAACTTTTCTCTGTTACATTCGAAATTTTAAAAAGTGTAGTCCCTCAACATGTCAAAAATATTCTCTAAATCTACAAGAGCTATAAATGTATGTGCTGAATCTTGCTACTAGAGCGAGTGAATGACAGTGCTCCGGTGTAGTGTCATCGCGCATGTGTAATTAAATCAACCGCCAACTATATCACAGTGGGCAGATCGCTAGAGGCCGCCTAGAGGAAAGGTGAAAATGGCACGGTCTCCGCAGCGCCGTCTATAAACGCGCGGCAGTGCTGACACGCTCAGTATGTTCTTTTGCCGCGCGGCATTAGCCGAGCGGTCTTGGGTGCTGCAGTCATGGACGGTGCGGCTGGCCCCAGCAGAGGTTCGAGACCTCTCTTGGGCATGGGTGTGTGTGTGTGTCCTTAGGATAATTTAGGTTAAGTAGTGTGTACGCATAGGGACTGATGACCTTAGCAGTTAAGTCCCATAAGATTTACACACATATGTTCTTTTACACTGAAGCGCCAGAGAAACTTCTATAGGGATCCGTATTCAAATACAGAGACATGTAACAGGCAGAATACGGCCCCGTGGTCGGCAGTGCCTAAATAAGACAACAAGGGTCTGACGCAATTGTTAGATCGGTTACTGCTGCTACAATGGCAGGTTACCAAGATTTAAGAGAGTTTGAACGTGGCGTTATAATCGGCGCATGAGTGATGGGACACAGAATCTCCGAGGTAGCGACGAAGCGGGGTTTTTCCCGTACTACAATTTCACGAGTGTACCGTGAATATCAGGAATCCGATAAAATATTAAATCTCCGATATCGCTGCGGCCGGAAAAAAAATCCTGCAAGAACGGGACCAACGACGACTGAAGGGAATCGTTCAACGTGACAGAAGTGCAGCCCTTCCGGAAATTGCTGCAGATTTCAATGCTGGGCCATCAACATGTGTCAGCGTGCGATTCAGCGAAACATCATCCATTTGGGCTTTCGGAGTTCGTGTACCCTTGATGACTGCACGACACAAAGTTTTACACCTCACCTGGGCCTGTCAACACCGAAATTAGACTGTTGATGTCTGGAAACATTTTTCCTGGTCGGACGAGTCTCGTTTTAAATTCAATCGGATGGATGGATGTGTACGAATATGGAGACAACCTCATGAATCCATGGACCCTGCATGTCAGCATGAGACTGTTCAAGATGATGCTAGCTCTGTAATGGTGTGGGTCGCATGCAGCTGGAGTGATATAAGATCCCTGGCCCGTGTAGATACGACTCTGACAGGTGATAAGTACGTAAGGATCCTGTCTGATCACCTGCATCCATTCAAGTCCATTGGGCATTCCGACGGACTTCGCCAATTTCAGCAGGGCAATGCGAAACCCTGCATGCCCACCCAGAGATGCTACAGAGTGGCTGCAGGAACACTCTTCTGAGCTTAAACACTTCCGCTGGCCACCAAACTCCCCAACATGAACATTGGTTCAAATGGCTCTGAGCACTATGGGACTTAACAGCGGAGGTCATCAGTCCCCTAGAACTTAGAACTACTGAAACCTAACTAACCTAAGGACACACTTCGATGCCCGAGGCAGGATTCGAACCTGCGTCCGTAGCGGTCGCGCGGTTCCAGACTGAAGCGCCTAGAACCGCTCGGCCACTCCGGCCGGCAACATGAACATTATTCAGCATATCTGGGATGTCTTGCAACGTGCTGCTCAGAAGAGATCTCCACGCCCTCGTACTCTTACGGATTTATGGACAGCCCTGCAGGATTCATGCAATCACTTCCCTCCAACACTACTTCAGACATTAGTCGACTCCATGCCACGTCGTATTGCGGCACTTCTGCGTGCTCGCGGGGATCCTACACGACGTTAGGTTGGTGAACCAGTTTCTTTCGCTCTTCAGTGTAGTTTTTATTCGCTCACACCAGCTGTTCTGTGTATCGCTTATGTTGCAACTTCTGTATGATGGTTTTGTCTTGTTAAGTGTGGAGGGGCTTTTTTCCGTTATATTTCCGAGGTTTATGAATAAAGCCATGTTTGCGTTATTTGGATCGGTTTCGTCTTTGTTACATTGATGACGAGGCTGGAACGGGTTAGGCATGTGTAGTCTTTAAGTGCCGTTTCATGAGGCTTAGCCATTATGGACGCCGTGCTCATGGCCCAGACTGAACAGCTAATTTTGGTAGTGACCACTTTGTCGGCTTCCATTAACAGACAGGGTGCCATTCCACCGGTCTGTCCACCTACGTTTTCTCCATATGATGATTCAGTCGAAGACTGGGAAGCGTACGAAACAAGACCCAGACAGCATTTTTTGTCTTTCGGTGTGACAGGCTCGAATTTGTGTGAAGCCTTATTACCCCGTGGATTCCTCCTAAGGTATCAGTTACTGTATCAGCTTACCCCTTAACAAGTACCGGCAGCTCTTTTTTTGATATCGTGTGCAGTTTATTGTCTGACTACCACCGCAGACGAACGCATGTCATAGTGGCGCGAGTTGAATTCTACCGATGCCTCAACCAAACCAGACATACAGTGCCGAAGTCAACCGATCTCCACGTCTTTAGCCGTAAGTGTCAATTCATTATGATGCACGTAATTACTCTTATGTTGACTCTATAGTGTGTGACGCAATTGTCTGTCTAGATCCAGACAAGGAAGGGCACCAGAAGACTTCACTCTGTGAAAAGTTGTTTTGCAAATACTACAATCTTCTGAAGTTTATCGGGCTACAGGTGATCAAACTAAAGCGTGGGGCGATGTGGCAGCAGTGTCAAAAGGTGCACCCAGTAGGACGACAGATAGCTTTCACGGGGAAGCGGCAGTGGCGGCGTTAAACATGTGGGCCCAGCACCGAGCAGACCAAGACCTGCCCAAGCAGTCGCGACCGCCACAGTGCCAGCGTCGGCTTTCTCTGTTTCCTCTTGTGCTTTCTGTTCTGTCCAGCACGAACGTTCTCTGTTTCCGTCTTGTGCTTTCTGTTCCGTCAAGCATGAACCTTCTGTTTCCGTCTTGTGCTTTCTGTTGCGTCCAGCGCGAACCTTCTTTCTTTCCGTCTTGTGCTTTCTGTTGCGTCCAGCATGAACCTTCTTTCTTTTCGTCTTGTGCTTTCTGTTCCGTCCAGCACGAACGATCGGCGTGCCCTAATCGCTGGGCTAGTTGCGGTGCTTGCCAGAAGCAAGGCCACATCACCTCCGTGTGTCGTTTGCCGAAGGCAGCTCAGATTATGGACGTGAGCACAAATTATGTGACTCCAATGCTTGTGACTTCACCCAAGTTATTAATAGCGTCATGTATGCTTCGGCTACAGGTCGACACAGGTGCTGTGGTGATGTTATTGAATTCTCAAACCTATGTGAGTTTAGGCTTGCAGCTGCTGACACCAATCATGCGGAAGCTAGTCAGTTATAACAAACAGGACACTGCGCTGTAGGAAAAATTTACAGTATCTGATTCTTACAAATTAGTGATTCGTTCTATTACGTTTTTAGTGGTTGCTGATGACGGTGTTGAGAACTTGTTCAGGATGGACGCATTTCAGGTTCTTGGATTTTCTGTTACTGACACAACTGATTAGATACCGTATTCTCAATTGGAAACACTTTGTGAGGAGTTTTCAGACTTGTTTCCGGAAGGTATTGGGTGTCCTACGAATTTTTCTGCTCATATTTCTTTGAAATCTACGTCTCGGCCTCGTTTTTGTCGTGCGCGTCATATTCCTGTCGCCTTGAAAGAGCAAGCGAAAGCAGGACTGGACAGATTTAAATCTCTAGGATTGTACAATCTGTTATGGCTAGTGGGTGCCGGCCGTTGTGGCCGAGCGGTTCTAGGGCCTTCAGTCCGGAACCGCGCTGCTGCTACGGTCGCAGGTTCGAATGCTTCGGGCATGGATGCGTGTGATGTCTTTAGGTTAGTTAGGTTCAAGTAGTTCTAAGTCTAGGGGACAGATTTAAATCTGTAGGGTTGTAAAATCTGTTATGGCTAGTGGATGCCGGCTGTTACGGCCGAGCAGTTCTAGGGCCTTCAGTCCGGAATCGCGCTGCTGCTACGGTCGCAGGTTCGAATGCCTCGGGCATGGATGCGTGTGATGTCCTTAGGTTAGTTAGGTCTAAGTAGTTGTAAGTCTAGTGGACTGATGACCTCAGATATTAAGTCTCATAGTGCTCAGAGGCATCTGAATTTTTTTTCCCCTTGCTAGTGGATGGAAGTCTCTGCTGATTGTATCGGAAGCTGTCAGGGAAACTTCGCCTCTGTGCTCTGTGGCGACTTCAGTACTACTGTCAACGCGTAGTTCGATCGTGGGTACGTATCTTCACCCACGCCAGGAGGAACTGTTGGCGAAAATATCGGGTGGCCAGTAATTTTCTAAAATTGATATGTCTGAAGCGTATCTGTAGGTTCCCGTGTACGAAGTCTCTCGCTGAGTTCTGGTTCTGAATACTCCTTTTGACATCCTTTTGGTGTGGCTGCCGTCCCTGCAATTTTCCAACGATTTTTAGTGCAAATGACTGGGCCTACCCCAGGCTGCATCAATTATGTGGCTGATACTGACGTCAGGGGCTCCTCCACAGCTGAACACTTGAAAAATTTGCACATTTCGTTTTCTGTCTTACAATCCACAGGCTTATGACGTAGCCTCACGAAATCTCAGTTTTTTTCGACCTTCTGTTGTTTATTTGAGGTTCGAGGTGTCAAAGGATAGTGTTTGCTCGCTGCCAGACCACATCTTCGTTGTTTATGCCTTGCCCCTCGTCCACGAAAGGGATTCAGCCCTTCCTACGAAAGGTAGCTTACTACCACAAATTTCTACTGGTGGCGGCCACAATACCCCACCCGTCGCATACCGAGCGGTTTTTGGTGGAGCGTGGATTGCGAACATGCTTTTCAAATACTGAAATCCAAACTACCCTCTGCCCCTTATTTAGATACTTTCTCTCCTGACCAGCTCATGGTTTTGGCGACTGACCCCTCACAGTATGGTCTGTGTGCGGTTCTAGGGCATCGATATGCCGACAGCCTGAAAGACCTATTACTTTCGCCTCTAAATCTCTCATTCTGGTACATCCATGTTACTCTCGGCTCTTGCTGTAATCTGTGCTCTCCAGAAAAGTCATGTTTCTTTATATGGCTCCAAGTTCCACCTTACTACCTACCATAAACCACTGGTTTCCTCGTTTAACGCTCACACTCTCTTTCCTGACAAGGCAACGCACCGCCTACAACACTGAACGCTGTTCTTGTCTCGCTACAATTACGAAATCCATTTTCGACCAAAGTCTAAACGCGCCAGTGCGGACGTCTTGTCCCGCCTTCCTGTGGGTCCTGAGCCTGCTCTGATTGTGAAGAATTGTTATGTTCCATCTGGATATTGGAACGCAGGCCATGGTCGGGGGTTTCCGAATTATATGCCCACGCATAGCAGCTGCTGTTGCCGCCGACCCGCTTCTCCGCCAGGTGGTTCGATTTGTCCAACAGCGTTGCATACGTAAACCACCGGGTCAGGCAACTATTTTTCCTTATGGTATCACCTCTCTGTTTATGATGCGTTCTGATGTTGTCCATGGAAGACCTCTCTCCCAGTCATTGAGGAGTTTCGTACAGGAAACTGTTAACTAGGAGACATGATTTTTGGCCAGGGATTGATGGCGAAATCTGCCTTTTTGTCGCGGCTTATGAGCAGTGTCCGTGATGACAGTTAGCTCCCCGGCATCTCTGTCCTATCTCACTCCATGCCAGCCACGGGAACACATTCTTGTAGACTTTGCAGGCCCCTTTTTAAATTCCTATTGACTCTTGCTTGTGGATGGCGTCACAATTCCTACACGGTTTCTTCTACTGAGGGATTGCCTTGTACTTTAGTTTCCGATAATGTGCCCGAGTTCAATTGTTTAATTCCTGGCGTGGCATTCGTCATGTTGCAGCTCTGACATTCAGCCCTCAATAAAATCGTGAGTGGAATAACTAGTGCATACGTTCAAGACCCAAACGAAAAAGTTTGTAGAATCTTCGCTGAACTACTCCCTTCTCCACTTTCTTAGAACCTGTCGCTTCACGCATATCGTGGCTTCAAGGCTGCTAGCCACGGACGCCTCTCCACATTCTGTGGCCTGCGCTGCACCTGCCGCGGTCGGGTTCGTATGGTCGCTTCCGCTGGGATCGCCGGTGTGGGAGCGAGGGTGGGGTCGTCATACCAAGTGGATAATCGGAACTACTGTCCACCCACAGGTACGCCATCTTTCTGACATGCGAACGTCAAACGGGCTGGTGGCGCACCATTTTGTTCAGCTGCGACCCCATTCACTGCCGGAAGCTACCGGTTCGCAATCCGGCTCCCGTCGCAAAAGCCCGCCCCGCCATCCTCCGCCTCGAACCCATGAACTCCACTAATGTCTGAAGTAGTACTGGAGGGAATTGACACCATGATCCTGCAGAGCACTCTATAAATCCGTAAGAGTATGAGGGGTGGAGATCTCTTCTGAACAGCAGGTTGCAAGACACCCTAGATATGGTGAATAATGTTCATGTCTGGAGAGTTTGGTGGTCATTGGAAGTGTTTAAACTCAGAAGAGTGTTCCTGGAGACACTCTGTAGCAATTCTGAATGTGTGAAGTGTCGCATTGCCCTGCTGGAATTAACCAAATCCGTCGCCCAAGTCCTTCGGAATGCCCAATGGACTTGAATGGATGCAGGTATCAGACAGAATGCTTACGTACGTGTAACCTGTCAGAATCGTATCTAGACGTATCAGGGGACACATATCACTCCTACTGCACACGGTCCACACCATTAAAAGGCCTCCTTCAGCTTGAACAGTGCCCTGCTGATATGCTGGGTCCATGGATTCACGGGGTTGTCTCCATACCCGTACACGTCCTTCCACTCGATACAATTTGAAACGAGACTCATCCGATCAACAGGCAACATGTTTCCAGTCATCGACAGTTCTATGGTGGTGCTGATCGGCCGAGGTGAGGCGTAAAGCTTTAAGTTGTGCTGTCATCAAGGGTGCACGAGAGGAGCTTCGGGTCGAAACCCCAAATCGGTGACGTTTAGTTGAATGGTTCGCACGCCGACGCTTGTTGATTGCCCAGTATTGAAATCTGCAGCAATTTGAGGAAGTGTTGCACTTCTATCACGTTGAAGGATTCTCTTCAGTCGTCACTGGTCCCGTTCTTTTTTTCGGCCTCAGCGATGTCCGAGATTTGATGTTTTACCAGATTCCTGATGTTCACGGTACACTCGTGAAATTATCGTATGGGAAAATCCCCACTTCATCTCTGCCTCGGAGAAGCTGTATCCCATCTCTCGTTCGCCGACTGTAACACCACGTCCAAACTCACTTAAATCTTGATAACCTGCCACTGAGGTGACAGTAACCGACTAACAACTGCGCCAGACACTTGTTGTCTTATTTATGTGTTGCCGACCGCAGCGCCGCATTCTTCCTGTTGACATATCTCTGTATTTGAATACGCTTACCTGTACCAGGTTCTTTGGCGCTTCAGTGTATATATGCACGGAGCAGCGCTAACTTACGAGCACGGTGTTCTCTTACTTTGTACTGCCTCACACCAGTCGTTCTGTGTATCGATTATGGTTCACATTCTGTATGATTCTTTTGTCTTGTTATATATGGACTCACGAGAGACTTATTTCCGCGACTGTGCAGAGGTTTATGAATAAAGCCATATTTGCGTTACTTGGGTCGGTTTCGTCTATTTGCTGGGTTGCTACAGTATGCCTTTCTTCTACATATCTGCTGAAAGAAAGGGGGGGGGGGGGGGGGCGAATAGGATTCGCTCTCTGAACTTCTGTCAACAATACTGATAAACATGGAGTCAAAATCTACCGCAGTAGTACAAGTTTACATGCCGACAAGCCTTACATATGATGATAAGACTGAAAGAATGGATGAACAACATGTATTCAAACACCACACAAAATACTTACGTAAATATTTGCACTTTGCTACGAGAATAAATTCTCAGTACTGCCTCACGTGTCCCTGTACTTCTCTAAAATGAAAACTGACCTTCCTCGAGGTCAGCTTCTACCAGTCTCTTCATTCCTCTGAAAATAATGTGTTTCAATATTTTTCAAGCTCGACTTGTTAAACTGTCTACACCTGTATTGCTTGGAATTATAATTATTACATTCTTTAACTAGTCGCAGGGTGTTTTCCCTTTCCTATATATCTTGGAGACCGGAGGTCTCCGTAATTCTGAGGGATATCGTCTACTCTTGGGGTCTTGTTTCCACTTGGGTCTGTCAGACCTGTGTCAGATCCTTCTCACGGAACTTTACTAATTTTGACTTGTCTTTCTATAATATTCTTCTTGTGTTTACTAACCATATATAGAACCCCTACATATTTCTTCCACTTCTCTGCTCTCTCTCTCTCTCTCTCTCTCTCTCTCTCTCTCTCTCTCTCTCTCTCTCTTCTGTGCTTAGAACTGATTTACCATCTAAAGACTTAATTCTCGTACCGCTTCTTCTCTCTCCTTCGAAGGTCTCTTTAATTTTCCAATAGGCGGCATCTACCTTCTCATTGGTAATGCTTATTTCTAACAGCCATAAATTTGTCCTCTAGCCATTGTCGGACATCCATTTTGAACTTTCTGTCGGTATAATTATTTTAGGCGTTTACATTCCGCTTTGTCTGCTTTATATGCTGCAGTTTTATATTCTCTCCTTTCGTTGACTAGATTTCGGACCTTATCTAGTGATTTCTACAAGGAGATGTCTTTTATCTATTTAATCCTCTTCTGCGTGCAATACTTAGTCTGCCTATAAAGCTGAATGTTCCTTTTGAAACTTCTCAACAATCTCTTTTTCTGTCATCTTATCCAAGTTCCATCTCCTTAATTTCCCACATTTCTGCTTTTTCCTTAGTTCTAAACTGTGACTCCAAACAAATTATGAACCGAATTCACATTGGCCCTTGTAAGTGTTTTTTAGTTTAAGACCTAATTTTGATAGCTCTGTGTTACCATTGTGTGATCTATAGGAAATCTTCCGGTGATCCCACGTCTATTCCACTTACACAGCCGTCTTCTGTGATTTTTAAACCACATATTAGCGACGATATATTGCGTTCGGTAAAAGATTCTAATTCGCGGTTCCTCGTTTCGTTTCTCTCACCCTGTCGATGTTGTCCCACAGTTTTCCTCTTGTCCTTTATCTGCTATCTAATTCCTGTCCCTATCACAATGATACATTTTCCTTTTAATTATTTGATTTGCTTTAGCCCATCATCCATTCTTTCATTATTTTCATCATATGCAGGGCTTGTTGGCATGTAAACTTGTACTAGTGCGGTAGATTTTGAGTCCATGTTTATCAGTATTGTTGACAGAATTAAATTCTAGAGTTCCGTACCTCAGTCGGTAAAAGCAGAACCCTTATAGGATCACTTTGTTGTCCGTCCGTCCGTCCATCTGTCTGTCAGTCTGTCCGTCTGTTAAAAGGCCTTTTTCTTAAGAACTGGTAGACACATCAGATTGAAATTTAAATTGTTAAAATGGCTCTAAGCACTATGGGACTTAACATCTGAGGTCATCAGTCCCCTAGACTTAGAACTAATTAAACCTAACTAACCTAAGGACATCACACACAACCATGCTCGAGGCAGGATTGGAACCTGCGACCGTAGTAGCAGCGCGGTTCGAGACTGAAGCGCCTAGAACCCCTCAGTCACAGCGGCCGGCTGATTGAAATTTATTCCACATAATAAGGTCTACGGTCCCTTGGCGGTGTAAAAAAAACTGAAGATTAAGTCAGTGCAGTCAAATGATACGGCGATTTCTCTCACTCATTAAATACGATACTGCACTGCGTGCGTTGTTAAGAAGAACGATGCAATGTTCCTTCGGGCATGTAATATCGTATTTATCAAGGCAATACCAGGCAGCGACTTTCAATTAAAATTGGCTTCTCGTGGTCGGGGTTCACAGTCATGTAGAATTTTTTAAAGGACATCATATTCGCCGTTGACTGTAGAAATTATTTAGTTCACTATTGCAATTTCGGCCTTTGCATTTTCACGTGGCACTGCAAAATATTTTGCTTCAGCACATATCACTCCCTGACGATGACTTGTATACATGTCGGAGGATTTTAAGTCCGACGTGTGGGGAAACAAAAGCTTTTGCAGTACCACTTGAAAATGGTAAATAAAATGTCCTTTAAAAAAATTCGATTAAAATGTTCTTTCCTGTACGGGAAATACGTAATGTGTGTATACGAGCACGGGCTTAGAGGTATGAGCAGCGATATGTGGAGGTTTAGGTCTGGGCGTGAGTCGTGCAGGGACAGCCAAAGCGATTAAGGCGACCGCTCGCGTAAAGCGGGAATTCGGGGTTCGAGTGCCATTCCGGCACAAATTTTCATTGTCGTTTCTTTATACAGTTCATGGTTGATCGTATTGCAACTTCGAATTCATCTCATATATCAATCATTAAAGCCTGTAGCGTACTTCCGTTTGATCTAGAATCATGAAATTTGACGGGAAGGAAGGTTTCACAATAAAAGTGAAAGGGAAAAAATCCAAAAATCATTAACTTGTAATTATATCACAGGAACAAATACTTATTTTTCATTTATTATTCGACTTCAAACGAAATTGAAGCATTCTCGAAAGTTCGGGATTCCCGGCGCCAATTTGTTACCAGTTTCAATTTCGATAACATGTGTTAATACGTCAGGATTGGCCACGAGGGGAAAGCAGTAGGCACCGTTGAGGTGAAGAATAAAACATAGTTTAATCTGTGTGAAGTATTAATGCCGTAAAGAAAGGCAGGCCTGGAGAAGCCGCCGAGACAGAATGAGCAGCCGCCCAAGAGAACAGGTGAGGAGGGCGTCTGGTCGGTTTGGAAGCTGCCAGCAGAAGAGAGACCGAACGGCATGTCCGCTTCCGGCAGCCGGCTGCGGTTCCACCCCCACTTGATCGCCTCAAAGCCTCCCTATTGGTCGGTCAGATCGTAAGACACGTAGTTCGGTAGCGTTACCTCGTCAGCAACACGTGAGTTCAGCTGCTGATGGTTCAACACGTGAGTTTCAGGGTGGTTCTATCCGGTTCTGGGCAACGTGACTGAGATGCTGCAGCTTACCTCCAGGCAGAAGGCACTGACGAACATAAAGTGAAAAAATAAAAATCAAACTTTCCAAAACAATAAACTGTTAGCCAAAGATCGCAGGAATTCTTTATATTCCATGATTACCGGTTTCGCCGAAACTAAAGCCGCCATCATCGGAACTTTATACTAATAAATCCATTCAGTATCGGCCCTCACTGTACACCAGCAAAAATCATCGAGATTCTCGATTCATAGAATGGTTATCTATTTATATACATAATTAAGTTTGTACGGATCCGTCACGGAGCACGTCCTAATAGCACCCGTTCTTTTTTTTTCAGTGATGTTACAAATTAGAAACAGCATCACATACTTACACCAGGATCTTGATATATCATATCTTTTACAGTATATCGACTGACTATGCCGTAGACATGAATGTTATATTTGTTTAACGCACTATACGCGTTAAGAAAAGATTGACCGGATTATGTCACACTGCTTAGGAAATCGCAGTTGTCGTTTAAACTCTCAAGGATATCGGTAGCAAGTTGTAATTACTCTGATTTCTCTATCACGTTTCAATACTTGTAAAAGCTGAAAATGTTACGGACTTGTCTACAAATATTTCACAAAGACTGTGTAACACATCGTTTCTGAAACGTGCTTTGAGAGATTGCAGTTGTCATTCAACTATAAATGTACATACGCCTCAGTACGGTAACTAAGATTTAATGTAACATTAGGGAATGTGTGAGTGTTGAATGACTTATTTTTATGATGTGAATGAAAGTTTAAGAGAGGCCTTAGTAATAAAAAATCCTACTTTCATCATTTATGCTTGATTGATTGTGGCGCAAATTCAGAACAATCAATAAACTTCCTAAATTACTGACTACCTCAGCTGGCATCCAATAAAATTTTAGAATGTTAACATCAGCGGTTACTTATTTGCTTTACTTTTCGTATCCGGTCAAGAACATTTACACTCTCTTCCTCCAAAACTCTACAGCTTTAATGGCCTTGTGATCGCACAAAAATAGATCTTCCACTGTGCAAACAAACTTCATTCGTGGGTACATATGCAAATGTTCTATCGTGTTTCCCCACATTCACAGTGGTCATCCCCAGAGCAGCCTCTCTTAACCATGTTTACTTTGAAGTTTTTGATGTATTCATTGCCCTCCATGTAGTTTCTGCCCTCGTGTGATATCGTCTTTAGGGGCGCAGGTTTTTATTTTGCAGAGAGTCCAACCATAAAGATAGGGGGCAGGTGTCAGCTCGGCCTTCAAGCGTTACTGTCCGCTGGATAAAGCTCTTCCTTGACGTAAGACGAGTTTGAACGGTTTGGTAGTTGTACTTTAAGTGCTATGAGTTGATTTTCTGCTTTTTCCTGTCTGTTTCACTGGTTACTTTGCACGTGATATTTGTTGGTGCTATGGTCGCAAGTGGGTAAATTTTGTGGACATGTTTAGGTCTCAGGCATCTGGTGACAGTCCTGACAGTCTCATTTAAAGCAACTCGTTTGGAGTGGCTAGACGCCTGCCGCACTGATGCTGCATGTTTTCCGGCTGCAAAACAGAGTCCCACTGTTCATGATCGAAGAACTTCATGTTTTGCTACCGATGTTGAACCAGTCATTTTACAAATAATATTGTTTATTGCATATATTTTCCTTTCAGGGCAATGCAGTGTCTTTAAATGACAGTGTACGGTCTAGGGCAGCTCCCAAGTATTTTGGATTGGTGCAGTGTTGTCGTATAACCCCCCTCCACTCTATTTCCAGCTGTATTGAGGCTTCTCTATTACACAGATGGAATGCGCATACATGAATTTTTTCTGGGCTGGTTCGCAGGTGGTTCTCTTCACAGTACCTCCCCAAGGCAAGCAAAGCCTCGGTCAGTTTTCTTTCAACCTGTTCAAATGTTTTTCTTTGAGCAGTAAAGGCAGTGTCGTCTGCGTATGTGAGTCTCTTTATTTCCGGCTGGTGAGGCTTGTCATTTACACACATATTGTTCAAAATAGGGGAATAACACTCCCTTGTGGTACTCCATTCTTTTGATTTCCCCATCTACTTTTCTTCTCTTGGAGGGTTACGTAGAATCTCCGATTTTGAAATATCCCTCTTAACATGTTACTCAGTCGAATGTTCTTCGTTATTTCGTAGATTGTTGTGAGGAGTCGTTGGTGTTTTACTGTGTCATATGCAACAGAAAGGTTTACAAACATAGCAGCAGTTATAAATTTCCTTTCAAAACCATATTCAATATGTTGAGTCAGATTTAGTATCTGACTACAACATGCTTTCCCTGGTCTGAACCCAACTTTTTTAGGGGTACGTTTTGTATCGATTATGGTTGCCATTCTTGACAGAATCATTCTTCACGGTTTCGGTACCTGAAATGTTTCCAAACATCTGTTCATCATCCTCACTAGCCATTCGTTAATTTTTGGTCCAAACTACTTTATTTCTTCAGCGTATGTCACATGTGCCTGCTGCTTTATTTTCTTTCAGTTACCGCACTGCTCTTCCCAATTCACCACGTGAGAATGGAGTTTCTAGAGATTAGCTCTCTCCTCCTAAGTTCGCCTGAGATTCATTCTAGTCGCCTTCTGTCTTGTCATTCAGTAGCAATTGGTGAGCAATATGATCCGGAGTGACGTTTGTACACAACAGTGGGCTCGCAGAATCGTTAATAATTTTTATCAGCTTCCATGCTCTTCGATTGTTCTGTTTCATGTATGTATAAAACAGTAATTCAGGCCATCCCTTCCTTCCCTGTTCAGTTATGTTTCAGGGTAGTTCTTCTCCCGCTTAAGCTGTATCTGATGAGGAACAACCTGCAGTGGACTTGCTACTGTAGTCGCTCAAGAACTTTTGTGAGCTTTAGTCAAGGCCAGAGATAAGTTGGGTCCTACATCCACAAAGAATATGCCTTTTGACGTTTCCTTTACAAGTTCGACAAATTATTTGTATTTTTTTTTGGTGGGGGGGGGTCTGTACTCTCAAGATCCAGTTCTTCTCTGTAAACGTTCCATTTCACTTTCTTGAAGTTAAAACGGCTTTTGAAGCGTGAGCTTTCTACTTGGGCAACTGTAGAAACTACACAAGATATAGGCAGATGTTGCTTTGGAAAACGTTCTTCCGCTATTTTTGTAACGTGATGAACAATGTTCTCAGTGATGGAGGTCAGAATTATACGCTCTCTGCCATCTGCCGCTATTAAATGATAGTCTTAATTTAGAAGTTGATTAAATATAATTTAACAAATAAATTAGGGATTGTCAGTTTTCAAGAATTTTCCCCAAGAAAAGAAGGGCGGCAAAACGGCCCGTTCTGTAGAAGCACGCCCGGGTCACAGTGCTTTTGTCATATCTGCAATCTGGAGAATGGACTGCCGTGCCCTGTCAGCCTATAAAAGCACTCCGCCTTCAGGCCACAAGTGGCCAATCGGGACAATCCGTCATTCTCAGCTGAGGATGCAGATAGGAGGGGCGTGTGGTCAGAACACCGCTCTCCTAGTCGTTATGATGGTTCTCTTTGACCGGAGCCGCTACTATTCGGTCGAGTAGCTCCTCAATTGGAATCACGAGGCTGAGTGTATCCCGAAAAATGGCAACAGTGCATGGCGGCCCAGACGGTCACCCATCCAAGTGCCGGCCACGCCCAACAGCTCTTACTGCGGTGATCTGACGTGACCCGACCGCTACGGTCGCAGGTTCGAATCCTGCCTCGGGCATGGGTGTGTGTGATGTCCTTAGGTTAGTTAGGTTTGAGTAGTTCTAAGTTCTAGGGGACTGATGACCTCAGAAGTTAAGTCCCATAGTGCTCAGAGCCATTTGAACCATCTGACGTGAACCGGTGTACCCACTGCGGGAAGGCCGTTGCCCCAGTCAGCCTAGAGACACGCCTGTCTCATTTATTGATTTATTGTCAAGTAGCACTAAGTGCAGTTGTTTGCATTGGTATGTAATTTCGTACGGTGAAAGAGCCTATCAGCTACAAATTTTGAAAAGTAAAACCTCAAATCCGGTTACGAACGGTTGTTTGGACTAAGTAATATATATTCGGTTGGTGATAATTTTGGTTAATCATGCGTATTCGGTAAGTCATTTCGTTTCTTCGAAAGCCAGTTTTGTGAAAGTCGCGAATACGACGGTATATGCCCTCTTCGCATTACGATTTGAAGGGATCCTTCAGGGATGTCAACAGTGTGTGTTTTAGAGTTTTTTAACAATATTTTATTTTAATTCAATGCACCTTTTCTACCATTGCTAAGTTGCAATAATTTGTCTATTGTCATGGATCTAATTCTTCAAATAAATGTACAGGCGTTTTTGATATGTTTCCGACACCCACAGTCTCGGTTAGCTTGTATGATGTACAGGACACCTAGCCATTGCGTGGAATTAGGAGACATAGTTTCAATAAATGATGCAACCGGACTGAATGTAAACCAAAGTCCCACCTCAAAATATTAAGAAACACAATACATTCTCACCTCCTTTCCTTTGAACAAATAACCTTCCCAAGAGGAACGTACCACTTATAAGGTCTCCATACAAATGAAGAGCTACAATGATACATTTGCTAGCTCTGCGGATAATTTGCGCTGTGTAGTCAACTGTAAAATAATTTATACTTTTTAGAAACATTTAGCAACAATGTCCTTGGTCAAAAACAATCGTTAACTGCCTTCATTAGAGTATACTTACGTGAGAAATGATACATTTCCGAGAATTTTCGGATATTAGCGAGTATATCAAATGGTTCAAATGACTCTGAGCACTATGGGACTTAACATCTGAGGTCATCAGTCACTTAGAACTACTTGAACCTAACTAACCTAAGGACATCACACACATCCATGCCCAAGGCGGGATTCGAACCTGCGACCGTAGCGGTCGCGCGGTTCCAGACTGAAGCGCCTAGAACTACTCGGTCACTTCGGCCGGCCTAGCGAGTGTTTGTCTCTGTTTAGAATCCTCATTAAATTGGAGAATGCAGTGCGTATTTATGTGCGTAAACATTTATTTGAAGAATATTCGGAAGATATGAGTGTCGTTCATAACATACTTCATAGCAAATCGGTGTTTGTGGTTTACAGTTGCAGTAGCATAGAAAAAGGTTCAAATGGCTTTGAGCACTGTGGGACTTAACTTCTGAGGTCATCAGTCCCCTAGAACTTAGAACTACTTAAACCTAACTAACCTAAGGACATCACACACATCCATGCCCGAGGCAGGATTCGAATCTGCGACCGTAGCGGTCGCGCAGTTCCAGACTGTAGCGCCTAGAACCGCTCGGCCATTCCGGCCGGCTAAGCCACGCTTGCTTGTAGTTTCACAGAAGGTTGTTTTGACTTTTCTATATGCTGAGACTGTCCTTCCGACTATAATGTTTTTCTCGATTTCTTCACATTTTTCATGCAGCCATGTCTCCTTAGGTTCCTTGCATTTCCTATTTATTTCATTCGTAAGTGACTTGTATTTCAGTATTCTTGAATTTCCTTGAACATTTTCGTACTTCCTTCTTTCATCAACTGAAGCACTTCTTCGCAGTTACCTTCGTTGCACCTTTTTAGCGATGTTCAGTCCTCTTCCAGTGAACTGCCTATTGCTTATCGCAGTACCTGAAGCCTCTGAAAGCGTATCTCTTCATTCCTTACTACTTCCGTTGGCCATTTCTTTGCGCAATGATTTTTTCTGACTGGTCTCTTAAACTTCAGCCTACTCTTCATCACTACTACATTGTGATCAGATTCTATATCTGCTCCTGAATACGCCTTACAATCCATTAACTGATTTCGTAATCTTCGTTTGACAGAGATATAACCTACCTGAAATCTTCCTGTGCCTCCTGGCGCTTTCCAAGTATACCACTTCCTCTTCTTTTCGAACAGAGTATTGCCTATTATTTAGTCCACAAACCACCGGAATGCTTGATTTCGTTGGCCGTCCTCGAACCACGCCATCAGGCTTACTGATTTCGTTGTGTTTCCGTCTAACCACTGTATCTCTGGCGCTTGCCGTTACGTGGCTACCAGCGGGATACAAATATCAACCATTTTCAAATGAAACTATGTGGTTCCAGAAACCTTTTCAAATCTCAAATATCTATGAAGCATATATGCGGACTCAAGTGACGAATGAAAATTTGTACCAAGGCTAGGATTTGAACGCCAACGGTCTTGCCCCAGTGATAACACTGGTTCCCTTCAGATCACCGAAGTTAAGCGCTGCTGAGCTGTGCTAGCACTTAAATGGGCGACCATCCGGTCTGCGGAATGCTGTTGGCAAGCGGGGGGTGCACTCAGCCCTTGTGAGGCAAATTGAGGAGCTACTTGATTGAGAAGTAGCGTATCCGGTCTCGTAAACTGACATACGGCCGTGAGATCTGTGTGCTGACTATATGACCCTCCATATCCGCATCCAATGATGCCTGTGGGCTGAGGATGACACGGCGGCCGGTCGGTACCGTTTGGCCTTCCAAGGCCGATTCGGACCGAGTAGTTCTAGGATTTGTACACAGGTCCCTTTCTCATTAGGCAGATGCACGAATCACTAAGCCTGCCTTACACATTGGTTTTGTACAGCTCCATGGACTAACCTAATACGCCTTCCTCCTCAGTCCCAGTCCCCCGTCATACCTCAACCCACTTGGTATTGCTCCTTAACTCAAAATATAGAGAACCAGTATTTGAATATGACAGCAGAACATTTTTGCTGACACCATCGTGGCAAAGATAAGATAACAGAAGTATTGGCACGTATTGAGGCGTATAGACCATCGTTTTCCCTTGCTGTATTTGTGAGCGGAACAGAAAAAGATATTGCTAGTAGTGGTACAATGTACCCACCATCATAAGCCATCTATGTAAATGTAATTGGTTTTTAGAAAAACAGCTTTTCATATTGTTTGTAAGGGCATGTTACTCGTGATGGCCTTTTTAAATTCTTGTGTGGAGGTGGTGTACGTAATTTGTGTTTACTTACTTTTTGTGGTTTCCACATTTTCAGGACTCTACGACACTATAGTTAAGCAAAAGGCAACATATGTTTTTCCCACTGTGTCACATGACGATCACACTGTTTTAACCCAAATATGTGCATTAATTAGGTTACGCTATACAATCACTTTAAAATGACCATACTGCGAAAATTGCGCACGAATGGTGATCTCAAAATTTAATCCAACCGCTGCTACGTAACTACTTGGAAATGGCTACATGGCTGAATATGTGCAGTAGTGTTGAATATAAAATAATAGGTTATTTTAATCAACAGCTACATACAGCAACTAGAAAATGGTTTCACAACTGAAAATGATCAGTAGTGGTGAATGTCAGTACTTTAATCCAATGAATGACAAAAGGTGAGGTTTTTCATTATTCAGCCAATTTCCTTTTTGGGTACTTTCTGTGATCTTAAATTGCATATTTTGAGAATTCAGACACTTACAATACACTCATTTCATGTAGGGAATTCGTGCAAAGCATCACTGAGGAACTCATTACCGGAATGGAAGCGTGATGTATTACGAGACAGGTTGCGTGCAGATGTGCAATTTTTCGCGACTTGCATGAAAATGCCAAGTGTTGCTCTTCCGTAACCTCCCATGGGACGTAAGAAATTAATTCCAAACTTAATTTTACTGCACTGTCCGGTCTTTTTCATCCGTCCTGTGTGCACCAAAAAATTACCAGGGGTAGGTATTATTTTTGTATCACAGAAAGTATGAGCACTTCACGAGACACAAATGGCACAAAACCTAACGCGCCCTTCGACTAACTTTCACCAGAAATTCTCATTAATGCTGTTCCAACATGAAACGTTATTTTGAATGTTGAAACAAAAGGGACCCTAATAAATCATTTCTGTCTCTATAGAACGGATGTTTTACTCTTCTACCGAGGATATACTCTGTGGCTGAAGCTATACTGAAAATTATGAAGCTTATCCAGGACACTTTATACAGAGAGTATGCTATAAAAGCTACCTCCTCTATCCCTTCGTGTTACACTGTCACTTTGCGAAAAGGAGAAGAAACATATGCCATACACCCCATGAAGCACCATGAACTAAATGTAAATAATAGTTTAAAAGTATAACACTAAAGGCCTTCTAGAGGACCGAATAACTGTGCTTACACATAAGGGTGGTTCATTTTTCAAGTTAGATTTTTTTGTTTGTGGTGACTTTTACGTTCGGTTCATTGCACAAAAAATGAGTTGTGTGTAATTTGGGGTTCACAGGAAAAGAAGAAGTGGTCCTCCTATAGAACTATATTTGAAAAAAAATAGATATATAAAATAAAACAAAATCACATAAAACATCATTTACCTTTTATCTCAAGGAATATTACATTGAAACAGCTGATTAACCAATCAGTTTCATGAATTCTTGTTTTAACTTCAATAATTTAGTTGATGATATTATAATTGCAATGTTTGCGAGGCACATTATAAGAGAAAATCAAGTTTTCTCTTACGTAACTTTTGTTTTTGCCCTGGAAATCTATGGCGATACCGGGATGCCACATGAAGCAAATACTGTTTGTGTTATTAGTTTATTACAAATATTTTACGATAGTCTTCCGTAAGCTTGACACCTCTTTCGGCGACTCATTTACAACATTCAGTTTATTTAGTAGTTCTAGAAGGTTTCTGGCTAAAAGAGGTCTTCTTGTAACAAACATCGACCTAAGGCGAAGAAATGTCTTAGAAGGTACGTTTGGAGCACTGCATTGTATCGTAGTGAATGATAGACCGTGAGAAACCCAGAAAATATGGTAATCGAAGCGTTTGAGATGTGATGCTACAGAAGGAATACGAGAATTAGGTGGACTGATAAGAAGTGAAGAAGTTCTGCGCAGAATTGGCGAAGAAAGGAGAATATGTTTACTTACAAGAATAAGAGGCACGGTGATAGGACATGTGTTGAGAGTCATATATTGAGACATCATGGAATAATTTCTGTGGTACTAGAAGGAGATGTAGAGAGCGAGAACTGTGGGGGGAGTCTGAGATTGAAATACATTCAACAAATAACTACGGAAGAAAAAGAGCGTTGATGAGAATTTTCGTGCCACTGCAAAGGTTCTGTCGGCAGGAACACAACGCTCAAGTTAAATACGGTGGAAGTGTCCAATCCTGTTTTACTGGTTGAAACAGTTCAATCTCACTATTGACGATTTCTGAGATTTGTCTGTTCCAGCTTCAACCCTTATAAAATATTTGACTGGTGGTTCTTCCTCGTGAGACAATGCATTAACCATTTCCATTTTTGAATGAGAAGGCAAATTAGTATTAAAGAATGCTGTGGCGATGGGTTCAGGAGGCAGGTACCATAAAAGGTTTCTTCATTTTCTGTAAAACCATACGAGAGATATCACAAACAACAACATGATATTTATAAAAGTACTGAAAGGTTACTGAACTCTATATACGTCAATCTGCCTGCAAAAGGGACAGAAAGTACGCTTTGTCGTTGACACTGATTATGAAAATACAAATATCACAAATTGTATCTTCTTCTCGCGGTACTAATTTAAACTCATCGCTTAATATAAATAAATTCAAGCAATAATGGCTTTGCTACCCACTTTGCATGATGGATAGCCCCTGGGGAACGGAAAAAACTCCACGAAATGGAGCTTCGCCGAACTCCAGATTGGAATTTATTATCGATTACATATGAAGCGTTTTTAATTTTTTTAAAAGTTTGTTACTGTCGGATCTCTGCGTCCGCAACCCACTTCCCTCAAAAAATTTTTTGAGAATGAGTTCATATATCTGAATCCTGCAAGTTAAGTAACAACTCTACATACACCTCTAAATGTTCACTTATTCGATTCTGTTGAATCAAACACTAACGCTTTGACATAGAAATGAAGACCCCATTCAGTGAGAGTTTCATATATACCTGTAATCTAATCTTTGGCAGTCGTAGAACACGATGCAGGCTCTCCAGTAGTTGTTCAGTACCACAATGTAAGAGTTCCATGCAAAAACAGTCTATCGTCTCGTTAACTGTTAATGATCGTAGCAATTTACGATCTCAACTAACGGTAGCAGCCAGCAATTTCTTGTTCTATAATAGGTCCTGATTTCATTTGCCTGTTTTATAGCTAAATTTCTCACGGAAAAAGAGAATTCCTGTAGACTGTAAAATCCCCAGTGTCTTGATCTAGAGCTTCTGTTATACCTGTCAGGATGAGAACTGCTTACTTGTCACTGATCCTTCACTTATCAGTGACAGTTGCAAGCTTAGGAGTCTCCACTGTTTAAAGTTCTCTTCTCTCTTTTACTTGTGGAATTTTAGTACTATCATTCGATATTCCTGGAACTTGCTCCAAACTACTTGTTTTCATCAATTCATTAAGCTGGACTGAGAAAATCCGATAAAAATATCTCAACGACACCAACTTAAACGGCCGAAATATGAGTAAAATCAACAGCACTGAATGAGTAGTGGCTTTTTCTTTTATTTCACAGTTCGTATAAGCATAAAATTTATAAAAAACGGACTTATTGAGTTAATGAAATGTATATTCGCTTCCCTCTCACTTCTTCCCACCTGCCTCGGTCCGCTGTCATATGCCTCTCCAGGTGCTTCTCTCTTTCTTAAGTCGCTGGTGATCGAATCCATACATTAACTAAAGCCGTCCTTTCAATCGCTGGTTGATCTAAAATGGTTGTCAGCAGTAGCGTTGATATAAAAAAGACTACCATGACCAATGCTGGAAAGTCATCTAGTTTTTGAACAGTATGTGTTTCTTTTTTATCATGAACGTCCGACGATCTTTCAGCATGTTTCTGCAGTTGCCTCCGTTGTTACCTACGTTTGGTATGGAGTTGCTCAGCTCCTCTATTGGAATCCGTACTTTATTCCGATAACTCGTCAGTTCCCTTCAGCGAGGATGGCAGTCTGATCTACAGTCAATTTATACACAGAAATTGAAAAAGAAAAACGTTGACGTCTGTTTGACAGGCAGCAGTTTGCTCCTAGTTTTTAATGGGAATAACAAAAAAGTAAACAAAATATCTCTTGTAAACGATTTGAAGACTTTGTCGTTGCTAGGACTGCTGAGTTTCAAGGAAGGTGCACAACGACGGAGATAATCTGGATTGGATGGTAAATGGGGAACGGCTCGATCTGTGCTGCTTGTCTTGGGATCACTGATCCATCACCTCACCTGACTAATACGATCTGTAACATGAGAACGCGTTCATAATGAATGAATTTGTCAACCAAATGTTTTACTGAATTGATGTTTTTTATCAACTCCCCGATTTTGAAGGCTCTTTGTAACCTTTTCTCTTAACCTACAAATCACAAACTTTACACGCATCATTTATACGTGCAATAGAACCAAACTGGAGGGCAGCTCAAGAAAAATTACGGAAAATAAAAAAATGCCAAATATAAGCAATTCTATTGGGCTTGTTCTTTTATTATGATGCTATAAATTTTTTATCTCCCTGATTCGATTAGGTACGTTTCCGTTAGATATCTGATCCATCTATCTAGGACGTTCGACCGAAACGCCACATTCATAAAGATGAGTCGCATCATTTTCTTATCTTTGCTGTTTATCGTTCACGTTTCTATCCCGTACAAGGCTACCGTCCAGACAAATAATCTTCAGAAAAGACTGTCTGAGACTTAACTTTATATTAAAAGTTAAAATGTTTCTCCTTTTCGCCTATTGCAGTTTACAGTTTATATCAACTGCCCTTCGGCAGTCAAAACTGCAGAACTCGTCTACTTCTTTCATTTTCTTATTTCCTAACCTAATTCCCTCAAGGAGTTCTGATGCAATTCGTGTGCTCTCCATTGCCGTTGGTTTACTTTTCCCGGTGTTCATGTTATAATTTCTTTTCAACAGACTTTGTATTCCACACAAATGATACGGCAAATCCTTTGTCGTTTCTGATAAGAAAATGTCAGAGGTTTCATTTCTTATCACTGAACTTTTAGTTTTCTTTCGAAATTTCTCCTTGGTTCTCGTTACTGGTTGCTCAGTGTATAGAGACTGGATGACACTGGAAACAGCCTGCAAACATATCTCACTTTTTTCTCTACCGCTTAACTGGCTTTTTCTGCATCTACTGTTAACGAGTGAAATGTTAACAAATGTACCATCTTAACTTAAAAAGGAAACAATTTTTTAAGATTTAGATATATACGCTAGGTGATCAAAAGTATCCGGACACCTGGTTGAAAATGACTTAAAAGTTCGTTGCGCCTTCCATCGGTAATGCTGGAATTCAGTATGGTGTTGGCCCACCCTTAGCCTTGATGGCCGCTTCCACTCACACAGGCATACGTTCAATCAGGTGCTGGAAGGTTTCTTGGGGACTGGTAGTCCATTCTTCACGGAGTGCTGCACTGAGGAGAGGTATCGATGTCGGTCGGTGAGGCCTGTCACGAAGTCGCCGTTCCAAAACATCCCAAAAGTGTTTTATAGGATTCAGGTCAGTACTCTGTGCAAGCCAGTCCATTACAGAGATGTTATTGCCGTGTAACCACTCCGGCACAGGCCGAGCATTATGAACAGGTGCTCGATTGTGTTGAATGATGCAATCGCCATTCTCGAATTGCTCTTCATCAGTGAGCAGCAAAAACGTGCTTAAAACATCAATTTAGGCCTGTGCTGTGATAGAGCCACGCAAACAACAAGGGGTGCAAGCCCCCTTCCTGAAAAACACGACCACACCATACCACCACCGCATCCGAATTTCACTGTTGGCACTACACACGCTGGCAGATAACGTTCACTGGGTGTTCCCATACCCACACCCTGCCATCGGTTTGCCACATTGTGTACCGTGATTCGTCACTCCACCCAATGTTTTCCTACTGTTCAATCGTCCAATGTTTACGCTTCTTACACCAAGCGAGGCGTCGTTTGGCTTTTACCGGCGAGATGTGTGGCTTATGAACAGCCGCTCGACCATGAATCCAAGTTTTCTCACCTCCCGCCTGACTGTCATAGTACTTGGAGTGGATACTGATGCCGTTTGGAATTCCTTTGTGATGGTCTGGATAGGTCTCTGTCTTTTACACATTACGACCTTCATCTGTCGGCGGTCTGTCAGTCAAGAGACAAAGTCGGCCTGTACGCTTTTGCATTGTACGTGTCCCTTCACGTTTCCACTTTACTATCACATCGAAAACAGTGGACCTAGGGATGTTTAGCAGCGTGAAAATCTCGCGTAGAGACATATGACGCAAGTGACACCCAGTCATCTGACCACGTTCGAAGTCCGTGAGTTCCGTGGAGCGCCCCATTCTGATCTCTACGATATCTAACGAATACTGAGGTCGCTGTTATGGAGTAAGTGGCAGTAGGTGGCAGCAGAATGAACCTAATATGAAAAACGTATGTTTTGGGGGGTCTCCGGATACTTTTGATCACATACTGTGTGTGTACAGTAATACTGTCTCCTATAGCTCTGACTAAACATGTTGTGTTCTTAATTTTGATATACTGCATCTTTGCAAATAGGTTTACAGTTAATAAAAAATGCTTCAGTAGTTTTTTTATATTCCGAGCGTGCTGATTCCGCAATTGAATGTTCATTTTATGGAAAGCAGCTTCTGTTGTTAATGAGAACTTTAAGTCCATAACTAGTTCTGCCTTTATAAAAGGCCATTTTCACGTGGATCTCAAACAGCCATTGTCAATACGTAATAACATCGAAATATAAATATTTTGCATAACAGAAGAAGAAGAATAAAACTTTTCATTAGTTAAAAAACTACTAATACATAATAGATTTGTATCACATCAAAGGCACTGCTTTCACTAGTAATAAGGACACACACAGATAGACAGACAGACAGATACATACATACATACATACATACACACATAAACACACCGGCGCTCCTTCGTCTGGAATCAGAGCCTTGACGTTACTGCTGGGTTGGGTTGATTTGGGGGAAGAGACCAAACAGCGAGGTCATCGGTCTCATCGGATAAGGGAAGGATGGGAAAGGACGTCGGCCGTGTCCCGTCAAAGGAACCATCTCGGCATTTGTCTGAAGCGATTTAGGGAAATCACGAAAAACCTAAATCAGGATGGTAGGACGCGGGACTGAACCGTCGTACTCCCGAATGCGAGTCCAGTGTGCTGACCACTGCGCCACCTCACTCGGTGACGTTACTGCTGACTTTCTGTTTAATTCTCCGTGTTGTATTCTTGACCTGTGTGAAAAAGCTGACACGGCAACTCACCACAGTGAATGCGATTTTTAGGTTGAGAAAACGGAAAGAGGTTACCATTATTCATCACAGAACATGGCAAATAATTTACAACAATATTCATTAAACTATGACAGCTTACTGTAGGGTGACAGCAGTTTATCATTTGTTAATTTTTACCGTACCGTAGTCTGTGTTATGTAAGTAATCCTTTACTTGGTATTTTAAATATTTCAGAGATATACTTTAACTGACGTTTTAAAGGTTTCGATTTTATTTGTCTTTGTCATTTTCTTTCGCAATTCATTGTTCAGTTTCATCCCCTTGTTGTAGAAATTTTTTTCCTTTTTTGCTTATTTACTCTTGAAAAATTTTACTTTAGTCTGGTTCTTCGTGTATGATAAATTATGTCACTGTTTGTGACAGTGTTGCTGACGTTCTTCTTGATGTGCTTAACAGATTTGTCGATGTACTCACATGATGCCGTGAGAACCTCAGGGTCTCAAACAAATTTTCACAGGGATCTCGGTTACTTTTTTCTGTTACTATTCTAATAGTCCTTTTTATATAGTTTGAAGACTGTTTCCACGTACTGTGTGTGGTATCGATAGCAACGATGTCACGGAATAGTTTATCAAGTTGGCACTACGGGAGAAACCGACGACAGCTCCCTCTAGCCGGTGCTGTCGAGGTCTACGACCTCCGCGACTGCTTCACCCCATTTTCATCAGGTGCAGCCAGCCAGGACACATCGCTTCAGCATCGCACGTACGTACAAAGTTATGTAATCGTTTATCACCTTGTTTTTGCACCAGTAAACCACGTTCTTGCAGTACCGACTTTTATTTGCCGCGCGGGATTAGCCGAGCGGTCTATGGCGCTGCAGTCATGGATTGTGCGGCTGATCCCGGCGGAGGTTTGAGTCCTCCCTCGGGCATGGGTGTGTGTGTTTGTCCTTAGATAATTTTGGTTAAGTAGTGAGTAAGATTAGGGACTGATGACCTTAGCAGTTAAGTCCCATAAGATTTCACACACATTTGAAATTTTTTTTGTATTACCTTTTCCTGTTCCTACCCACGCGCCGCCTCCCAGGCGGGATACAAAATTGTGTATGGAGCTCACAACTAGAGATGCCTCTTAATGTCGCGTCGGACCTCCTTTTGCCCGGTGTAGTGCAGCAGCTCGACGTGGCATGGACTCAACAAGTCGTTGGAAGTCCCCTGCAGAAATATTGAGCCATGCTGCTTCTATATTTTTTTTTTTTTTGGTCATCGGTCTACTGAATGGTTTGATGCGGCCCGCCACGAATTCCTTTCCTGTGCTAACCTCTTCATCTCAGAGTAGCACTTGCAACCTACGTCCTCAATTACTTGCTTGACGTATTCCAATCTCTGTCTTCCTCTACAGTTTTTGCCCTCTAGTACCACGGAAGTCATTCCCTCATGTCTTAGCAGATCTACTATCTTCCTGTCCCTTCTCCTTATCAGTGTTTTCCACATATTCCTTTCCTCTCCGATTCTGCGTAGAGCATCCTCATTCCTTACCTTATCAGTCCACCTAATTTTCACCATTCGTCTATAGCACCACATCTCAAATGCTTCGATTCTCTTCTGTTCCGGTTTTCCCACAGTCCATGTTTCACTACCATACAATGCTGTACTCCAGACGTGCATCCTCAGAAATTTCTTCCTCAAATTAAGGCCGGTATTTGATATTAGTAGACTTCTCTTGGCCAGAAATGCCTTTTTTGCCATAGCGAGCCTGCTTTTGATGTCCTCCTTGCTCCGCCCGTCATTGGTTATTTTACTGACTAGGTAGCAGAATTCCTTAACTTCATTGACTTCGTGACAATCAATCCTGATGTTAAGTTTCTCGCTGTTCTCATTTCTACTACTTCTCATTACCTTCGTCTTTCTCCGATTTATTCTCAAACCATACTGTGTACTCATTAGACTGTTCATTCCGTTCAGCAGATCATTTAATTCTTCTCCACTTTCACTCAGGATAGCAATGTCATCAGCGAATCGTATCACTGATATCCTTTCACCTTGTGTTTTAATTCCACTCCTGAACCTTTCTTTTATTTCCATCATTGCTTCCTCGATGTACAGATTGAAGAGTAGGGGCGAAAGGCTACAGCCTTGTCTTACACCCTTCTTAATACGAGCACTTCGTTCTTGATCGTCCACTCTTATTATTCCCTCTTGGTTGTTGTACATATTGTATATGACCCGTCTCTCCCTATAGCTTACCCCTACTTTTTTCAGAATCTCGAACAGCTTGCACCATTTTATATTGTCGAAGGCTTTTTCCAGGTCGACAAATCCTATGAAAGTGTCTTGATTTTTCTTTAGCCTCGCTTCCATTATTAGCCGTAACGTCAGAATTGCCTCTCTCGTCCCTTTACTTTTCCTAAAACCAAACTGATCGTCACCTAGCGCATTCTCAATTTTCTTTTCCATTCTTCTGTATATTATTCTTGTAAGCAGTTTCGAAGCATTAGCTGTTAAGCTGATTGTGCGATAATTCTCGCACTTATCAGCTCTTGCCGTCTTCGGAATTGTGTGGATGATGCTTTTCCGAAAGTCAGATGGTATATCGCCAGACTCATATATTCTACACACCAACGTGAATAGTCGTTTTGTTGCCACTTCCCCCAATGATTTTAGAAATTCTGATGGAATGTTATCTATCCCTTCTGCCTTATTTGACCGTAAGTCCTCCAAAACTCTTTTAAATTCCGATTCCAATACTGGATACCCTATCTCTTCTAAATCGACTCCTGTTTCTTCTTCTATCACATCAGACAAATCTTCGCCCTCATAGAGGCTTTCAATGTATTCTTTCCACCTATCTGCTCTCTGCTCTGCATTTAACAGTGGAATTCCCGTTGCACTCTTAATGTTACCACCGTTGCTTTTAATGTCACCAAAGGTTGTTTTTACTTTCTTGTATGCTGAGTCTGTCCTTCCGACAATCATATCTTTTTCGATATCTTCACATTTTTCCTGCAGCCATTTCGTCTTAGCTTCCCTGCACTTCCTATTTATTTCATTCCTCAGCGACTTGTATTTCTGTATTCCTGATTTTCCCGGAACATGTTTGTACTTCCTCCTTTCATCAATCAACTGAAGTATTTCTTCAGTTACCCATGGTTTCTTCGCAGCTACCTTCTTTGTACCTATGTTTTCCTTCCCAACTTCTGTGATGTCCCTTTTTAGAGATGTCCATTCCTCTTCAACTGTACTGCCTACTGCGCTATTCCTTATTGCTGTGTCTATAGCGTTAGAAAACTTCAAACGTATCTCGTCATTCCTTAGTACTTCCGTATCCCACTTCTTTGCGTATTGATTCTTGCTGACTAATGTCTTGAACTTCAGCCTACTCTTCATCACTACTATATTGTGATCTGAGTCTATATCTGCTCCTGGGTACGCCTTACAATCCAGTATCTGATTTCGGAATCTCTGTCTGACCATGATGTAATCTAATTGAAATCTTCCCGTATCTCCCGGCCTTTTCCAAGTATACCTCCTCCTCTTGTGATTCTTGAACAGGGAATTCGCTATTACTAGCTGAAACTTGTTACAGAACTCAATTAGTCTTTCTCCTCTTTCAATCCTTGTTCCTGTAACCGTTTCTTCTACTCCTTCCCCTACAACTGCATTCCAGTCGTCCATGACTATTAGATTTTCGTCCCCCTTTACATACTGCATTACCCTTTCAATATCCTCATACACTTTCTCTATCTGTTCATCTTCAGCGTGCGACGTCGGCATGTATACCAGAACTATCGTTGTCGGTGTTGGTCTGCTGTCGATTCTGATTAGAACGATCCGGTCACTGAACCGTTCACAGTAACACACCCTCTGCCCTACCTTCCTATTCATAACGAATCCTACACCTGTTATACCATTTTCTGCTGCTGTTGATATTACCCGATACTCATCTGACCAGAAATCCTTGTCTTCCTTCCACTTCACTTCACTGACCCTGCTGCCTCTATAGCCGTCCATAATTGCGAACATGTTGCAGGTGCAGGATTTTGTGCACGAACTGACCTCTCGATTATGTCTCATGTCAGGTGATTTGACCTCTCGATTATGTCCCATAAATGTTCGATAGGATTCATGTCGGGTGGTCTGAGTGGCCAGATCGTTCATTTGAATTGTGTAGAATGTTTTCCAAACCAGTTATGACATAGTGCATCGATATCCATAAAAATTCCATCGTCGTTTGGGAGAGTGAAGTCCCTGACTGCTGCATATGCTCTCCGAGTAGCCGAACATAACCATTTCCGGTCAATGACCGGTTCATTTGGATCACAGGACCCAGACCATACCATGTAAACAGAGCCCACAACGTTATGGAGCTACCACTAGGTTGCAAAGGACCTTGTTGACAACCTGAATCCGAGCTTCGTGTGGTCTGCTCACTCTCGAACCCTGTTATCAGCTCTTACCAATTGAAATCGGGACTCAAGTGACCAGTCTCGGTTTTCCAGTCGTCTAGCGTCCAGCTGATATTGTCAAGAGCCCAGGAGAGGTGCTGCAGGTGATGTCGTGCTGCTAGCAAAGGCACTCACGTCGGTCGGCTGCCAAAGCACATTAGCGCCAAATTTCGCTGCACTGTCATAACGGACACGTTCGTCGTCCGTCCCTCACTGATTTCTGCAGCTATTGCGCCCAGTGTTGCTTGTCTGTTAGCACTGACTACTCTGCATAAACACCACTGCTCTCGGTCATTATGTGCAGACCATGGGCCATGCATTGTCTGTGATGAGAGGTAATGCCTGAAATGCGGTATTCTTGGTTCACTCTTGACACTGTGGGTCTCGGAATACTGAATTCCCTAACGATTTCTGAAATGGAATCTCTCATGCGTTTGATTTCAACTACTATTTCGCGTTAAAAGTCTGTCGATTCCTGTCGTGCGGCGATAATCATGTCGGAAACCTTTTCACATGAATAATCTGATGAGAGCTCCATCAGTGTGTTGTCGTTTCACACCTTGTGTACGCGATACTACCGCCATCTGTATATGTACATATCGCCGACCATGACTTGTCATCACACATCTCAAACGCTTGGATTACCTTCTTTTCCGGTTTTCCCACAATACGAATTTACTACTGTATAAGCCGTTCTCCAGACGTACATACCTAATTTAAGCTCTGTTTGCTACCATTAGACGTCTCTCTGTGCTAGTTTTCTTATTACGTTCTCCTTGCTTCGTTCGTCGTGTGCTATTTTGTGTTCTAGCTAGCGGAATATCCTAAACTCACTACGTTACGGTTCACCGCTTTTTCGATGTATGGATTAGGCAGTAAAGGTCAAGATCTGCATCTCCGTCTTACACTCTTTTTAATTCGAGCACTTCGTTCTGGGTTTCCATTTTAATCCTTTTCTCTTAGTTCTTATGTTTATTATCTATTATTCGTCTTTCTTTATAGCTTATTACTGTTCTTCTCAGGATTTCGAACATCTCGCACCACGTTACACTGTCGAATCCTTTTACGAAGTCGACAAACCCTATGAAGGTGCCTTGATGTTTCTTCAGTCTTGTTTCCATTATCAAGCACATCAGAACTCTTTCTCTTGTGTCATTTCCTTCCCTAAAGTCAAATGCTCGACGTACAACAAATTCTCAGCTTTATTTTCTATTTCCTCTATGTATTATTCTTGCTAACTGTACGACAGTTCTCTATCTGTCCTTCCATCTTCGGGATATTTTTCCGAAAATCTGATGGTGTGTCTCCAGCCTCGTAGATTCCACACATCAACTAGAACAGTCATTTTATTTCCGCTTCCACTAATGATTTTAGAATGTTATTTGACCACACGTGTTCTAAAGCTCTGTTAACTCGGACTGGATCCCGTATAACATCCACATCGTGTCCCATTTATGCACCTGTCCACGGCATGAAAGGAGTCTTCCCGTCGTAGATGCCTTCAGTGAACAGTGGAATTTCCATCACACTCTCAATGGCACCAACGTTGCTGTTAATTTCACCGAGACCGTTTTGACGTTCTTGTATCATGAATCAGCCATTCCGACTACCATTTCTATTTCGACTTCTTCATATTGTTCCAGCAGCCGTTTCACCTTCGCTTCCCTGCATTTCCTTACAGTTTCATTTCTAACTTACGTTGCTGTATTCCTGTCCTTACTTGAACATTTTGCACTTCCTTCTTTCGGTAATCACCTAAACTATATATTCTGTTAAACAAGGTATTTTCGCCGTTACCTTCCTTGTACCTATGTCCGTCCAACTGCTATGACGGCTCTTTCTGTTGATAACCATTTCTCTTGAACTGAGCTGCCTACTGCGGTATTCTTTATCGTAGTGTCAACAGCCTTAAAGAATTTCAATCTCCTCCTCTTTCTTCTCTGTCTGTTTCCCCCCTCCACGTCTACCTGTTGAACTTCCGCTCCCTCAAGCCGTCTGTCCATCCCCCCTCCCCCCATAACACACCACATTATAACGCTCATCCCAATACGAAGATGGTGGTTCTTACCGCATATTATTTCCTTTTCACGTGTGATTTGCCCACGTACGCACATCTCATATACATTTCACATATATTTAACGTATATCACCCGTAAAAATATTTCACGTGTATCTCTAGCGACTTTGGCCTTCAGTTTCATTTTTACACTGCTAAGTATATGTTGTTGTGGTTGTGGTCTTCAGTCGAGAGACTTGTTTGATTCAGCTCTCCATGCTACTCTATCCTGTGCAAGCTGCTTCATCTCCCAGTACCTACTGCAACCTACATCTTTCTGAAACTGTTTAGTGTATTCATATCTTGGTATCCCTCTACGACTTTTACCCTCGATGCTGTCCTCCAATACTAAATTGGTGATCCCTTGATGACTAGAACATGTCCCACCAACCGGTCCCTTCTTCTAGTCAAGTTGTGCTACAAACTCCTCTTCTCCGCAATTCTATCCAATACCTCCTCATTAGTTTTGTGAACTTCAGCATTCTTCTGTAGTACCACATTTCGAAAGCTTCTATTCTCTTCTTGTCTAATATATTTATCGTCCATGTTTCACTTCCATACATGGCTATACTCCATACAAATACTTTCAGAAACGACTTCCTGACGGTTAAATCTATACTCGATGTTAACAAATTTCTCTTCTTCAGAAACGCTTTCCTTGCCAGTCTACATTTTATATCCAATGATGTCGTATTTCCTGAACGGCACGCGTGGTCTAGGGGTAGCGTCTTTGATTAACAATTTATTTTTATTTATTTATTTATTTATTTATTCCCAAATTATAGACCTGTTACCTGATGTTTAAAACAGGTCGTACAACTTACAATTTTCGTTTTTCATCTTATTACAGTTTTTTTCTTTTGTTTTATCTACAACATTTAGAAAGAATGATACTTTTCAAAATAACAATAATTTAAGGTTGAAATATAAATAAAATTTTGTTGTTTTTGAAGAAGAATATAAAAAGAAAATAAGAGAGAGGAGAGATTTGTTAGTACCATCACCGAATGTAACTGACGGTGAATACCTCGGAATGGTTTCTTCGAGCCGTTGACCGCCAGTCACTCACTCACTCACACACACACACTCACACACACACACACACACACACACACACACACACACACACAAATGGTTATTAGTAGAGAAATAATGTTGCTTATCCTATTTATTACTAATCCTATGTATTAGCTACTTTAGGTGCCCATCCATGTACAGCATTTGGTGTTTTCTTGGCTAGATCGCCAGCACTTTTGCTTCTTAACATTCAGCACGTTCTCGGTACCCGAATCAAAATCCACAATTCCTTAAATTTTGATTAATAATCAGCATTGGCGGCCGAAGGCTTCCGGCGTAAGAAGTCACCCTCATTCTCCGAGGGCCTCGTCTAAGAGAGCGGAGGAGCGGACAGAGATGACGGCACTCTCTTGTCCTTGGATGAGAAGACGCCCCTAAAGGCGGAAGAATCAGTAATGTTCAATGGCATGAGGCTTTAGAAGGCAATGGAGAAACTGCATTAAAGACACATAATGTGTATCCACAGGACATGTGGCCTGTCATTGAAAAAGTGTCATGATGATTTCTCCATTGGCAAAAGATTCCGGAATAGGCCTCCATTCGGATCTCCGAGAGGGGTCTGCCAAGGGGGACGTGACCATGAGAAAAAGATTGAATAACCAACGAAAGGATAACGTCCTACGAGTCGGGGCGTGAAAAGTTAGGAACTCGAATGTGGTAGGAAAGCTTAAAAAATCTGAAAAGTGAAATGCAAAGGCTCACTCTAGATATAGTAGGGGCCAGTGAAGTGAAATGGAAAGAATACAAGTTTCTGGTCAGATGAATCTTGGGTAATATCAACAGAAGAGAAAATTGTATCATGTATGTTATGAGACTGATAAACCACAATTCACAATTCTTTATGAATAGGAAGGTAGAGCAGAGAGTGTGTTACTGTGAACAATTCAGTGATAGGGTCGTTCAGATCAGAAACGACAGCAAATCAACATCGACAACGGTAGTTCAGGTATACATGTCGACGTCGAGAGCTTAAGTTGAAGTTGAAGAGATAGAGAAAGTATACAGATTTACAGTGCGTAAAGGAAAAGGAAAATCTTATAGTCATGGGGGAAAAAGGCCATCACCTAGATGCAACCATTATACAGGTTCGTTAAATTTGTCATAGCTAAATCTATCTGCAATTAAATCTTTTTCGATGTTCGTGCGACGATTGAAAGGAGGGACAGTGTTACGATCTTCCGTGGTGAAACAACTTCGGAAGACCGAATTCAGTATTTCGGCCTTATCTTTGTTATCTTCCGTTTCGTTGTCGGTGTGGTCGCTGAGAGGACGAATAGATGATTTTGACCCACTTACTGATTTTAAATACGACCAATTTTACTCAGGTCGACTGACAACGTCTTACTTTCAAAATCATTGAACGCCTCTCTCATTGCTCCCCTTACACTCATTTTCGCTTCGTTCAGCCTTTGTTTGTCAGCTATGTTTTTACTTCTCTTGAATTTAAAATGAAGTGCTGTTTGTTTACGTAGCGCTTTTCTAATACGGCTATTTAACCATGGTGGGTCTTTCCAGTCCCTTAAAACCTTACTCGGAACATACTTGTTTAGGGCATATTGAACGATGCCCTTGAATGTTTTTCATTTGTTCTCCACATCTTCGTCTTCATCACCGAATATATGATACTGACTGCTCAGATATTCTGAAATTTGTATCTCGTCACCCTTGCTGAGCAAATATATCTTCCTACCTTTCTTAACATTCCATGTAGGACTGGTCGTAATAGATGCTGTCACAGCCTTATGATCACTGATACCTTCCTCTGCGTTAACTGATTCGATAAGTTCAGGTCTGTTTCTTACCAGGAGCTCTATGACGTTACCCTCACGAGTTGGTTCTCTAACTATATGCTCAAGGTAATTTTCGTCCAAGATATCCAGAACAATGACACGCGATTTCCTGTATCTGGCATCAGTTTTGATGGCATAAAACTGAAACTTCCTCGCAGATTAATATTGTGTGCCGGACCGAGACTCGAACTCGGGACATTTGCCTTTCGCGGCCAAGTGCTCTACCAACTGAGCTACCCAAGCAAGACTCACGCCCCGTCCTCACAGATTTAATTCCGCCAGTACCTCGTCTCCTACCTTCCAACCTTCACAGAAGCTCTCCTGCGAACCTTGCAGAACTAGCACTCCTGGAAAAAGGATATTGCGGAGACATGCCTTAGCCACAGCCTGGGGGATGTATCTAGAATGAAATTTTCACTCTACAGCGGAGTGTACGCTGATATGAAACTTCCTGGCAGATTAAAACTGTGTGCCGGACCGAGACTCGAATTCGGGACCTTTGCCTTTCGCGGGCAAGTGCTCTACCAACTGAACTACCCAAGCACGAGTCACGCCCCGTCCTCACAGCTTTAATTCCGCCAGTACCTCGTCTCCTACCTTCCAGACTTCACAGAAGCTCTCCTGCGAACCTGCATAAAACTCCCAATCTAAGCTGGCAATTTGAAGTCACCCCCTATTACAGTGGCATAATCAGGAAAATTACTAATGATATTCTGTAAGTTCTGTCTGAAGCGCTTTACAGCTACAGATCGTGAGCCAGGTGGTCTATAATCACCATTTTTGACCGTTCTTTGATACTTTCACCCAGATTAATTCACATTCGGAATCCGTGATAACCTCGTTAGATTTTATCGAATTTTTTTCTGCAATAAACACGCTGTCGGCATTGGCAACTAACATATCCTTACGATAAATATTCCAGTCTGAACTTAGGATTTCGTTGTCATTCACGTCTGGTTTCAACCAACTTTCTGTTCCTAGCACTATCTGTGCATTATAGCCTTCAGTAAGCGATACTAATTCTGAGACCTTTCCTTGGATGCTCCTGCAGTTTTCTAAAATCGTATTAATCTTTTCTATCTCCGATCTGCGACGACCAAGATTTTCTGAGGTCACTGTGGGTGATTTAACAGGCAAATCGTCTTTGATCCCAGGGGAGGGTTCTCTAACCTAAGAAAACCCCATGCGCACGCCACACGTACTCCGCTACCCCAGTAGCCGCTTCCTGCATGTAGTGCACGCCTGACCTATTAAGAGGAACCCTACAATTCTGCACCCGATAGCGGAGGTCGAGAAATTGGCATCCGATACCGTCGCAGAGTCGTCTGAGCCTCTGGTTTACACCTTCCTCTCTGCTTCAAACCAGAGGACCGCAACTAACCCTGGGTACGATGCTACATATAGACAGCTTAGCCTGCACCCCACGTGCGTTGCTAATTGCCTTCACCAAATCAGGCAGCCGCCGAAAGGAGCCGAGAATGGCCTCAGAACCCAAGCTTCAGGCGTCATTCGTGCCAACATGTGCCACTGCATGCAGCCGGTTGCATCCTGTGCGCTCGATAGCCCCCGGCAGAGTATCCTACACATCACGGATGAGACCTCCCGGAAAACTTACCGATTGCACACCGGAATTCTTTCCCACCTTGCCTGCTATCTTCGTGAAGGGCTCCATCACCCGTCTAACATTGGAGATCCTAATGACTAGCATATCCACCCTCTGTACTTGTACGAACTGGGGAGGAAAATCGACTGCTGGCCCAACAAGAGAGGCGTCCTCTGTCGGCTCAGAGTTATCATCACCACTGGGTAGCACCTCGTACCTGTTGCTAAGACGCAGAGAGCCAGCCGTACGGCCAGCTCCCTCTTTCACCTTCCGCCCAGTGACACGCGAACCCACCACTGTCTGCCACTCACTCTGGAGTGAGGACGGACCGGTCAGATGCTGTGTATCAGAAGCGACGGGCCACCAGGGGATTCCAGTGGCACCAAAGGCATCGCAGCTCTCGTCACTGGCGCCCCGACGTCACCGCAACCTCGAACATTAGCTAGAAGCTTGTCGACGGTAGCCAACGCAGCTTGCAGATGTTTTCGGACAGCAGCCAACTCTCTTTGTGTCCGCTCACAACAAGCAGAGTCTCTAGCCATATCGTAGTGTGTATACTATAGATATAAAGTCTCAAATGGCGCTACCGAGTTTGAAAATGTACCAAAGGAGAATAGAGTAACATTAAAAGTTACTGTGCAGATTTCTTACTGTACTCTGCTATTATACAGAAATAATTTCTGTACTGAAGTTGATGTATTTGCAGATACTTGTTATTAGAAATCCTGTTTGCGAAATAGTTACTGCACGAGATAAAGAATCAAACTAGAATGCACTGATCTAAACTGTGTGCTGTTTACTAGCACAAAAACATACTTAGTGGCGTGAAGGAGATTCTGGCGACGGGAAAATTTACACTATGAAGCTGCCTACACAAGGATATTCTCAAGACTTACGCAAAAACAAAAACTACGATTAATATTCTTACCAATTGCCTACACAGTAAAATACACACGTACAGCTCACTTCTTTGCTGAAGCACGCGAACAACAAATAAAGACTAAATTAATTTACAGTTTGATACTAAAATGTAGACTTTCACGGCCGGAAATATCATGTCCATTATAATTATCCGGGCTGTTATGCCGTGGTCGGTTGATGAATCGGGAATCTACACAGAATTCATCAACCGACCACGGCATAACAGCCCGGATAATTATAATGGACACAATTTACAGTTTATCAGACAAGTGCTGCCGCTGCTGCTCTGCTGCGCGTCCTCTCGGCTGTAAGTGGAAAAAAAAATACATTTAAAGCCTCTATGAGGGAGATGATTTGTCTGATGTGACAGAAGAAGAAACAGAAGTCGATTTAGAAAAGATATGGGATCCAGTATTAGAATCAGAATTTAAAAGAGCCTTGGAGGACTTAAGAGCAAATAAGGTAGAAGGGATAAATAACATTCCATCAGAACAACAAAAGACTATTCACGTTGGTGTGTAGAATGTATGAGTCTGGCGACAAACCATCTGACTTTTGGAAGACTTTCCGAAGATTGCAAGGGCTGACAAGTGCGAGAATCATCACACAATGAGCATAACAGCTCATGCGTCCTAGTTGCGGATAAGAATAGTATACAGAATAATGGAATAGAACATTGGGAATGTGTTAGATGATTATCAGTTTGGCTTTAGGAAAGGTAAAGGCACCGAGAAGCAGTCCTGATGTTGCGGTTGATAATCGAAGCAAGACTAAAGAAAGATCAGTACATGTTCATAATTCTGAGGAAAAAAGGGGTAATCTATAGGGAAAGACGGATAATATACCATATGTACAAGAGCCAAGAGGGAGTAATAAGAGTGGGCAACCAAGAACGAAGTGCTAGGAGTAAAAAGTGTGTAAGACACGGATGTAGTCTTTCACCCCTACTGTTCAATCTGTATATCGAAGAAGCAATGATGGAAATAAAAGGAAGGTTCAGCAGTAAGGATTAAATTCAATGTGGAAGATATCAATGATACGATTTGCTGTTGACATTGCTATCCTGAGTGAAAGTGAAAAAGAATTACATGATTTGCTGAATGGAATGAACAATCTAATGAGTACATAATATGGATTGAGAGTAAATCGAAGTAATGAGAAGTAGCGAAAATGAGAACAGCGAGAAACCCAACATCAGGATTGATGGTCACGAAGTAGATGAAGTTAAGGAATTTTACTATCTACGCAGCAATATAACCAAACACGCGCGGAGCAGGGAGGAGATCAAAAACGGACTAGCAGTGGCGAATAGGGCATTTCTGGTGAAGAGGAGTCTACTAATATCAAACAAAAGCCTTAATTTGAAGAAGAAATTTCTGAGAATGTACGTTCGGAGCACAGCATTGCATGGTAGTGGAATATGGACTTTGGGAAAACTGGAACAGCAAAGAATCGAAGAATTTGAGATGTGGTGCTACAGACGACTGTTGAAAATTAAGTGGACTGATAAGGTAAGGAATGAGAAAGTGCTGCACAGGATCGGAGAGGAAAGGAATATGTGGAAAACACTGACAAAAGAAGAGACTGCATGATAGGATATCTGTTGAGACATCAGGGAATGACTTCCATAGAACTAGAGGGAGCCGTAGAGGGTAAAAACCGTAGAGGAAACCAGAGATTGGAGTACATCCAGGAAACAATTGTGGACGTAGGTTGTCAGCGCTACTCTGAGATGAAGAGGTTGACAGAGGAGAAGAATTCGTGGCGGACCGCATCAAACCGGTCACAAGACTGATGACTCCAAAATGTTCCTGTAATATTCAAATGTGTGTGAAGTCTTATGGAACTTAACTGCTAAGGTCACAGTCCCTAAGCTTACACCCTACTTAACCTAAATAATCCTAAGGACAAACACACACACCCATGCCCGACGGAGGACTCGAACCTCCGCCGGTACCAGTCGCACAGTCCATGACTGCAGCGCCTCTGACCGCTCGGCTAATCCTGCGCAATATTCGTGAACTATGGCTTCTACAATGATATTTTTTATAGGTACATTTAGTGGCGGGTGTGGATACCGTCTGAGAAGCCTGTTGCGAATAGAGTTGGCAGTAACGAAATAATAAATTTACACGTCGCGTCTGATGCAGCAGTTTTTTACGCATCTCCGTTTTTGTGACTTCGTTTCTCCTGAACTATGTGTCGGAAAATGATACAATTCTTCCGGTACACAAAGTGGAATACGCGAAAACTGCTAGCAAAATGGATCGCCAATACTATTAGTAGTAAAGAAGCAAAAATTTAAAACGTCATGCTTTATGCAGCAGTTTTATTGCATGGATAGCGAAAATGAAGTAAGCGATAAACTTTTGTTTTCATAATCTTGTGCAGGTCGTTAGGGAGAAAAAGTTTCGTTAATATTTGAAATTATGTGTAAATGTAAATACAATTTCTGGATTTCTCGGCGTATTCCATTGGTGAACACCTCTCGGTTGATCGGCCGAGTGGTGGTGTCGTCTTATAGCAATGTTTCGATGAGTTTCGTACCCGTCATTCTCAAGCGAGATTACACATTCTAGCTCGAGCATGATGGGTACGAAACTCATCGAAACATTGCGACAAGGCGACGCCACCACACGGCTGACCACCCGAGAAGAGTTCATCTGTGTGTAAAGCTTGTTGCAAGTTATTAAGTGCTGCCATTCTCAAATACTTGGTGACTAAAATTTCAAATTCGCGCGTCGTGGGCTACGCTGCTTTTTCAGTCTGACACCTACCCCTGTTATAGACAATAAGTGGTAAGTGTACCAGATTTGGTTGAAATCGGTCCTTTGATTTAGGGGGAGATGTGTAGCGTACACAAATACTTACTTACACCGATAAGCCAAAACGTTATGACCACTTGTTTAATAACTTCTTTGTCCATCTTTGCCGGCCGGAGTGGCCGTGCGGTTCTAGGCGCTACAGTCTGGAGCCGAGTGACCGCTACGGTCTCAGGTTCGAATCCTGCCTCGGGCATGGATGTGTGTGACGTCCTTAGGTTAGTTAGGTTTAATTAGTTCTAAGTTCTAGGCGACTGATGACCTCAGAAATTAAGTCGGATAGTGCTCAGAGCCATTTGAACCATTTGTCCATCTTTGGAACGAAATACACCACTCTACTTATCAGGAACCCGACATCAGTTGGTAGTTTTGTGGAGGTAGGTAGCATTAGATGTCTCCGCACAGGTCATATAATTCGCGTAAATAACGGGCAACTGTTTGACGTACGCGGTTATGGCGCCCGATAGCGACCCAGATGGATGCAATAGGATTTACATTGGGCGAATTTGATCGTCGAAACCGTGCGGGATTAGCCGAGCGGTCTTAGGTGCTGCAGTCATGGACTGTGTGGCTGGTCTCGGCGGAGGTTCGAGTCCTCCCTCGGGCATGGTTGTGTGTGTTTGTCCTTAGGATAATGTAGGTTAAGTAGTGTGTAAGCTTAGTGACTGATGACCTTAGCAGTTAAGTCCCATAAGATTTCACACACATTTGAACATTTTTTTTTGACCCTCGAGGCATCAACGTGAGTTCAGTATAATGTTTCTCAAACCACTGTAGAACGGTTTCAGCTCCAAGACACGGACAATTACAATGCTGGAGGATGACATAGCCTTCGAGGAAGACATGAAGCGTGAAAGCCTACTGGTGGTCTGTGTGTCTTGAGTTAATACTAAAGGTCCCATGCAAGCGCTGGTGAACAGTAACATAACACTACTCCGACCAGCCTGCGTCCGTGGCGCGCTGCATGTTTCGAGCCCCCCCCCCGCTTTGCCTCGATGAAGTAGTTTGGTAGTTTGTAGAGACGACCCTCGAGCTAGTGAGCCCCATTGATCGACGGCCGAACCCAAATGGCCCCGTGCCCGCTGTCATCGTAAATGGCGATGTGGTTGGGTTAGGATGTGAACACGTAGCAGTGGGAGTGGTCGGCTGCACAGCTCTCTGTTCAACAATATACGATGAACGGTCTGCTCCGAAACACTTCTGAGTGCACCAGCATTGTGCTCTTTCGGCAGAGATGTCACAGATCACCATCTGTCCCACTTCACAGAGCAGACAAATCTCCGAACACTAAATTCTGTGAAGAGTTGCAGACGTTCAACCATTTATCACCTAGCAGTAGGTTCACTGTCCTAACTCTTCCCGTAGATATTTACGACACTAGCACGTGAATGAAGCTTTGCAGTTTCAGAGATAGTCGTTCACATGCTCTGCATTATAATAATCTGCCCTTTGTCACAGTCGGTTATATTGACGGATTTCCCCATTTGCAGCCCATATCTTCGCTAGAGTTATCCCCCATTCGTTCCGCTTACATACACTACTGGCCATTAAAATTGCTACACCAAGATGATAAACGGGTATTCATTGGACAAATATTTTATACTAGAACTGACAAGTGATAACATTTTCATGCAATTTTGGTGCATAGATCCTGAGAAATCAGTACCCAGAACAACCACCTCTCGCCTTAATAACGGTCTTGATACGCTTGGGCATTGAGTCAAACAGAGCGTGGATGGCGTGTACAGGTACAGCTGCCCATGCAATTTCAACACAATACCACAGTTCATCAAGAGTAGTGACTGGCGTATTGTGACAAGCCAGTTGCTCGGCCACCATTGACCAGATGTTTTCAATTGGTGAGAGATCTGGAGAATGTGCTGGCCAGGGCAGCAGTCGAACATTTTCTGTATCCAGAAACGCCCGTACAGGACCTGCAACATGCGGTCGTGCACTATTCTACTGAAATGTGAGGTTTCGCAGGGATCGAATGAAGGGTAGAGCCACGGGTCGTAACACATCTGAAATGGAAAGTCCACTGTTCACAGTGCCGTCAATGTGAACAAGAGGTGACCGAGACGTGTAACCAATGTCGCCCCATACCATCACGTCGGGTGATACGCCAGTATGGCGATGACGAATACACGCTTCCAATGTGTGTTCACTGCGATGTCGCCAAACACAGTTGCGACCATCATGATGCTGTAAACAGAACCTGGATTCATCCGAAAAAATGACGTTTTGCCGTTCGTGCACCCAGGTTCGTCGTTGAGTACACCACTGCAGGCGCTCCTGTCTGTGATACAGCGTCAAGGGCAACCGCAGCCATGGTCTCAAAGCTGATAGTCCATGCTGCTGCAAACGTCGTCGAACTGTTCGTGCACATGGTTGTCGTCTTGCAAACGTCCCCATCTGTTGACTCAGGGATCGAGACGTGGCTGCACGATCCGTTACAGCCATGCGGATAAGATGCCTGTCATCTCGACTGCTAGTGATACGAGGCCATTGGGATCTAGCGCGGCGTTCCGTATTATCCTCCTGGACCCACCGGTTCCATATTCTGCTAACAGTCATTGGATCTTGACCTACGCGAGCAGCAATGTTGCGATACGATAAACCGCAGTCGAGATAGGCTACAATCCGACCTTTATCGAAGTCGGAAACGTGATGGTACGCATTTCACTCTTTAGACGAGGCATCACAACAACGTTTCACCAGGCAACGCCGGTCAACTGCTGTTTGTGTATGATAAATCGGTTGGGAACTTTCCTCATGTCAGCACGTTGTAGGTGTCGCCACCGGCGCCAACCTTGAGTGAATGCTCTGAAAAGCTAATCATTTGCATATCACAGCATCTTCTTCCTGTCGGTTAAATTTCGCGTCTGTTGCACGTCATCTTCGTGGTGTAGCAATTTTAATGGCCAGTAGTGTACTTTTGCTACCGTGTCACGTGCCCGTAACGCCACCATATGTCTTCCAACGTCGCGTTGGACAATGGTCGTAACATTTTGATTTATCAGTGTATAAATGTACATCCCTTTTATAATGTGTGCTGGTATGTAATGTTACTTACAGTTACGCCTCGCATTTTACTTTTTATCCACGACTGACTGAAAATGTAGACAATGTGCTCGCGACACTTTATATCAAGCGGTACCTCGGCTAGGTGAACGATTCTGTATCGACTTAGGCATTCCCTCCGCCAGTGATAGCATTTCGTCGTCTGCAGCGACTCCCTGGAGGCGCTCGTTGATATTCATGGCCGCAGGCCGGCGGGCAGAATTCCAAATGACAGGCCGCCGCCGTGGGAGGCAGCAGTCAGCGGCCGAAACTTCTCCTTCACTGTCCCCCCGCACTACTCCAGGTACTTTAAGAACTGTAGCAGCGCCTCTTCCCGTACTGGGTCTAGGCGATTTCCAAGTGATATGGGACTAACAGTTGACTATATGAGGACAACATGTAGCGACAGGCATTCTGAATTTGGGACAATAAGGTGTGGTAAATACTCCTTGTTATTTCTATCAAACAGGTATGACAGCTGCTTTGAGTACCATGAGTTAACCATGTCATGCATTTTCGCAAATATGTGGTGGGTTCGATGCATGTTTCACTAATAGAATCTATTTCTTTATAGGCCTACTAGACGGCAAAAGTTGCACAGAAGCGAAAGAGGCTGTGTCCCAAGGAAGGATATCAGTCATGCAGATGACACATAAATGGATCATCAGATGGGATCAGTATTGCTAGAACCGTGTTCGCTGACAATGTTGTTGACGAAAGAAACGTATCGTCGATGAACAGTTGTAAGAAAATACAGAAAGACTTGGACAAAATTTCCAAGTCGTGTGATGAATCTAAGTTCTCTTCAGATAAAGGATAATTTGAATATAACGACCATAACACAGAGAATAACCTAATAGTATCGGTTTGCAAGATAAGTGGTGGATATCTGGCATGACACTTCATATGAGTATTTACGAGAACAGGTAAGAAGCAATACTATATTGATTATTGCGGGAAAACAGTATCACGGAAGACGAATGGAAGATTAGAATTTTTTGGAAGGGCTCCATGAAACAGCGTGATATTTGTAAAAGAAATCGTATACAAAGCGCCAGTTCAGAGAATTTCTGACTATTGTCCCAACGTCCTTGTCAAGTAGGCAAACCGACGGACATTGAACGAATTGGTTCAAATGGCTCTGAGCACTATGGGACTTAACTTCTGAGGTCATCAGTCCCCTAGAACTTAGAACTACTTAAACCTAACTAACCTAAGGACATCATACACATCGATGCCCGAGGCAGGATTCGAACCTGCGACCGTAGCGGTCGCGCGGTTCCAGACTGTTGCGCATATTGCGCATAGAACCGCTCGGCCACCCCGGCCGGCCTTGAACGACGTGTGCTACGCACTTTTAGGATCATGAATCTGAAACAGAAATCTTTTCGGGTAATTTTAGAGAATCAGTAGTCTACGCAAACTGTGGAACCATTATGCTGCCACCATCTTATATACTCATTTGCCGTATGCTCGATAGCAGTAGGCAGCAACTTACTGTGATTCAGTGAAATTACAAAACCGTGAAAGAAATGATAATTAATCGAAACCCTCAGCTGCCAACAGGTGTTGTATATCAACAACCCCTGTTGACAGCAGAGGGTTTCGATTAATTATCATTTCTTTCTAGAGAAGCTGCATCGTCATCATTGGTATCTGTTCTTTCGAAACAGTTACTGTCTTCATATAAAACCGTGAAAGTTGCACACAAGTTTGTTTTTATTGTAATGACGACCGGTTTCAGACTTCTGTCCGTTATCAAGCCACCCTGTAGGACAGAGTATCCCCGTGTCCCGTGTCACAAAAACATACGCATCACGTAAGGTGAACCAAAGTACAAGTACGTTTAACGAAATGATTTCACACGACGTACGTCCTATGATAACACCATAATGTTTGCTTATATGAGTGGCTAAGTGCAAGATACTGCTTGCATACGACAGTCCAGTGCTGCTATCAGCATAACAGTATTACAAGAGCGTTGAACATCGTTAGGTAAACGGAGGTAGCGGGCGCTGAAGGGAGAGCGCCGAAGGAAGGTTGTTCGTTTTATTTTACAAAATTACAAAATAACGGTTACGTATAACCATAATAGTATCCCTTTTAGATTGATATTAAAATACAGTCACAACATAAATGATGAATGTACAAAAAAGAAAAAAATAATCTTGCGAACGCATGTGCGTCACACCTCCTAAAGCCGCCATTGGCCAGTCAATATAACTATAGAATGACCCTAGCGTACATAATGGTACAGAATAATTTTTATGTACGAAAAACTAAAATATCCAAGTCACAGTTTAAAAGGTAGCATGTATACAAACAATTTTACGACCGCTTACGCGTCATAACCCTTACCGCCACTGGTGGCCAATCTGCATAACGTAATATAATGATATACAGTCCGAATTATTTAAACACATAAGATGCAAAGTACAAGATCACTGGAGCAAGGCATTCGGTGTATGTTTCTAATGCATGGTCTGGAATATCCTGTTTTTGAAATTGGTTTCAAGATTATTAGTAGGGTACTACTAGTGAAATCGTTCTTATCAGTCTGAATGGGCTTTGTACGCATGATACGTTTTATTGCTGTAAAGCAATAGATGATGCAATAAATTTTTCTGTTCTGTGTTTATTCATATAGGTTCATATGGTTGTGTATGCTTTGCAGTATGTTTTATTTTCAATAAAAAAGTATACTCGATCATTGTTATGCCCTTGCTTAAGTCGTCTTGGATATTTTAACTCATGTGTGTAATATATTTCAATCTACTGCTGAACTGGCACGTCTAATATATCTTTCATAAATTATGTAACGTCAGTGCTGTCTTAATTATGTGCTCATCAATTAATAAATCATTTAATGCTTTAACAAGTAATGTCAGTGACTGTCACGATTAATCCATCTACTTTCGTATTCATTCCTTCTGTCTTAGTGTGTGTCTTGTGTGTGATATTTTCTCTAGTTTCAGCTGGGTCCGTGATGAGCCAGTGTCACGAGAGACGCCCAGGGCAGGGCAGTGCTTGCTAGGGGCAACTTGCCCTGTTAGTTTCTTTGTTGCACCTCAGCTTGGATTAAATGTGTATTAGCCCATGGCGAGTAATCTGACTACCAGCGAGTTCAACCGATGCGGATCTTCTGACATCTGGGGGGGGGGGGGGGGGGGGGGATATGCCGAAGCCTCAGCTGTAGTCTCACAAGATAATGAAATTCAGTAAATAAATATCATTCAGATTGGGGACTTCAAACTGAACAGTAACAATTTCACCTTAGAATTAAGAACGCCTTAGTTGACTCTAATTACAGAATGTGTCTATGGGGAAAGCCATCTTGCGCAGATCAGAATACGAAAAGACTGCGTCTGCTGTCACTTATAAACTGTTCAGAAGAGAATTCTTTAGATTTTTTTGACTATTGTTCCACAATACATGTAGTCATTACCATTCTTTGCTGTTGCAAGGATTTCATTTTTCGTAAAGAAATGTAGAAAGCATAATTACAAAATTAAAACTAAATCTAAAACTATTACTTAGAGTAAACTCCAAGATTAAGTTTACAATATCTACCTTCTGGAACAAGACAGTGTAAAAAACCTGTTTCAAGGGAGACTCACGCATTAGATACTAAATAAATTTACAGAAAACAATATATGTAGAAAAAGGTAAAACTAAAATAACGTGTGGCCCATATGGTGACAGAGGCAATAGGGATGAAAAAGAAAATTAGCAGGAGAAAAGGTGTCAACATATTGAATGAAAATCAAGGAACAGAAAACTTGTACTACAAATCTACAGCACAGTTCAGAAGAAGCGGAAGCACAGTGCAAAGAGAACTATAACTACGCTAAGAAATTAATAAGAGAAGTCTATCAGGAATCCTAGGATAGAATGACAAATGACGTATGACATCGGAAATGATCTAAATAATAGAAAAGACATGGCTTATAACCTCCTGAAACAATCTAAGAAAGGGGGAAAAGATTCTGCTCGACTATGCATGTAGACAAAGATACTTGGATAAAACATATGAACGATTATGGGTGGAAAAGAATGATAAAATTAAAATGATGAAAACTGACCTGGACAAAGAACAACATGATGAAATACAGCAAGGGGACACTATTACACTGGGGGAAAATACGGTGAGTATTAAAGCAGGTGAAGAATAGAGAAGCTGTAGCACCCTGTATTATTAATGCGTAACTTATGAAATATGAATGATTAATGTTAGAAATCAGACTGTTGAATATATTAAATGGATGTTGAAAATGGAAGACGATTCCCGACTCTATAAAAAAGAAATTAGAAACTCTTGTAAAAATCAGAGGAATAAGTACGTTGACCATTGGCTGTAAAGTATATGCAAGCCTAATTAATAAGTGACTGCAAAAAATAGCTGACACCCTCTTACTGGAGGATCCAAATGGTTTGATGGACGATCATGGAATGACAGTATTATAATAGTGCAGCAGGAAACTGAAAAGAGACGAGAGCATAATCTGGAGACTCGTATTTCATTAGTAGGTTACGACAAAGACTTCGATAGAGTGAATATGCATATGCTGTGAGAGACAGTGGGAAGATTTCCTGCAGGATCACCTGTCGGTATTGAGTTCGGTTCTCGGTTGTCTTTAATGGGATCTGCAGTTCCTCTAAGCCTGATTTAACAGAGGTGATCCACTTGGTTTGGAAGCCTCTCTCCTATTTGTCACTGTGAGGATCCTGTTGGCGAGCCTGGAGTGGTTCAGGCAGGTCATGTGCCCATAGGTCAGTTGCCTTTTCTTTATACAATTGACTATGTCTTCCTGAGGTTCATAGAGCCCGTTATTGTGCCTGACTTTGTAGGTACCGTCTTCCTCTCTTATGGATCCTAGTATTTTCCTCAGGATCTTCCTCTCTTTAACCCTTTGAGTAGTGCAGACGTGATATGCCGCGGCGCTCCACCTTGCGGCGGGGCCAGCGGACTTTGTTTGCTGCTGAAGTGGGCTTTCATGTGGGCCCTGCACACGGCATTCACCCTGCGGCCTGGCCGGTACTTGAGTCCTAATGACGGCTTATACCGCAGCGGGCTGCACTACCTGTGGGCCTGCGGACGTCAATAGCCGCTCAGGGATGCATGCCGGCCCGTCGCAAGTTCTTTTGTCCCGTGCACTCCCTGGGATGGATGTACGTTATTTATTGTTCTGTGCCGCTGTCCCTGCTATCTCGGAAACACTCTGCTACGGATTTCCCAGTTGCTGTTCGACATTCGTGCTAGCTGGTTTATGTGATCTTCTGCAGTCTGCTTCTGTGGTGTCGTTTAGCTATCTGCCGTTTCATCAGGATTTTTGGAGTGCTGATACTTTTGAGTTCCACAGACAAATGGCACATCGCTCGTCGTTACACTGACGAAGCGATACTGGAGATACAGACAAGGAAGTGACAGTGAGAGTGGCATCTTCAGTGAATGTAGTGACGATGAAGATTCACCAGAAGAATCTCGTAGTAATACACCTCCACGTACTTCACCTACTAGAGCTCGCCAGGACAATTCTTCTTCAGATTCTGAAAGTGAAGACGAATCGATCCATAAAAGGCCACGCCATAGTGAGAATGAGAAATTTGATTGGCAAAAACGTGATTTCAGTCCAGCAATTCAACCATTTATTGACTCATCTTCAGGTCATAATTGCCAACTAGCGCCTGATTCAAGCGTTCTATCCTTTTTCATGCTATTTCTATCAGAAGATCTGATGAAATTTAAGCACTTGAAAGGAACCGATTTTTTCCTTTCACCGTGGCAAATACGTCGGAATCAGTTCGTTCTCGACTATCCACCTGGAAAGATACAGGTTTTGAGGAAATGTATAGCTTCATTGGTACTTGGCTTCTCATGGCTCGTGTTAAAAAGTTGAGAATAAAGGAGTATTGGTCCAGAGATGTACTTCTGAGTACTCCAATTTTTGGCGAAGTTAAGTACCGTGTCCGTTTTATGTTACTTTTGAGAATGTAGCATTTTAGTGACAACTCGGCCAATCGTGGAGATGACAGTTTCTTTAAAATTAGGAAAATAATTCATACAGTTCGTATGGCGTTCCTCAGTGCATTTAATACACACAGAAAACTCTGTGTCGATGAAAGCCTTTTATTGTTCAGAGGTCGCTTATCTTTTGAACGATACATTCCTTCGAAACGAAGCAGATTTGGAATCAAAATATTCGTGTTGTGCGAATGTAAAACTGGATACGTCTTGGATTTCATTGTGTACAAAAGCACAACAATAGAAATTGAAGTCCATAATTTGGGGAAATCTGGTGATACTGTGGCAACAAATGGTTCAAATGGCTCTAAGCACTATGGGACTTAACATCTGAGGTCATCAGTCCCCTAGACTTAGAACTACTTAAACCTAACTAACCTAAGGACATCACACACATCCATGCCCGAGGCAGGATTGGAATCTGCGACCGTAGCAGCCGCGTGGTTCCGGACTGAAGCGCCTAGAACCGCTCTGCTACAGCGGCCGGCTATTGTGGCAACACTAATGGAGCCATACCTTGAACGTGGACATACCCTGTATGTCGACAAGTGGTATACAAGTCCAGCCTTGTTCCTCTGACTTCACAACCAGAGAACAGGAGCATGTGGTACTGTACGCAGGAACAGTCGCAACTTTTCGAAGCTACAAAAGAAACTGAAACGAGGAGAAGTTGAGTTTATGTCAACTGACGAAATGCTTGCTATCAAGTGGTGCGATAAGAGAGAAGTGTTCATGTTGACTACCTGCAACACTACAGAAATGCATGACACGAGACAGACAAACAGGACGACTGGCGAAAAAGTGATGAAGTCGCAATTTGTTGTTGATCACAATGCAAATATGGGAGCAATCGACCACTCCGATATGCTATTAAGCTCTGTTGCATCTGTGCGTAAATCTGTTAAATGGTACAAAAAGATCAAGAATGCGACCTTTATCTAATTCCTCGACCTGCAACATTTCGCAAATAATAACCTGCTCACAAGGCAGGAGGAAACGAAGTGCGTCATAAGATGCAGAACTCTTCTACGCCTCAGAGGTAAAATTCATTCCTGATTACATGCTTTGAAGAAAGACTTAATAGATTAGTTCTTTATGAGTATTTTGTCTCTGAATATCAAGGTAGTAGTAATAATAATGACACCGTTTACAGAGATTAAAGGCCAAATTTGGACTCACGTTGTGAGGCAGGTCGTGTTGCTCCGGCTATCGTTCTTTAGTCAACTGTGTTTGTTCATATATTTCATCACAATAGTCTGTAAGAGCGCTGAAATTACTGTTTGAGTATGTATTCAGCGTTCGTTTGTTAATCGTTTTGTATTTTTAGCGATATCATATCCTCAGATGTTAACCTCGGCTTCCACTAATGATTTCCACAGAGAAAGGGACACAAGGTATGATACCTCTCATGAAAACTGTAATGCAGTGTCACGAGATGAAGAGATTTATATGTCGCAGACGTGCAGACTTTGTTTTTAAACCTTTCGTACCTGGACCAAAAGCTTTTCTTATTTGTTAAATTTGTGGATGCTGCTGCTTAAGATTAAAGTCTACTTTAATCTTACAACATGTTAAGCAGCAACGTTCACAAATTTACCGAATAAGAAAATGCTAAAGGAAATGTTGTTAATAGCTTTAAATAGCGGATTGTGAAGTGATTACTGGTCACATTATGCCGCATTTCGCTGGTTAATGGGAAGGAGCTTGCTGCCCACAAAAATCATCTCCCAGAAGGGAAGGAGGAACGAAACGATAACCTCTCATGTTTGGTGGTCGAATGAGTTTTATTTCAGTGATTGGAAAATCAGGAGAAACGAACAACGAAGTTGGCAGTACGAGTAGACTGTTGGTGTCAGTAAGACTTTGCAGCATCTGGGGCCTCATATGAAGGAGAGCCAGTTTAGGTCGGAAATATGCAGAACTGCAAGCTACGGCACTATTAAATTCTGCAGTTCGTATGCATTGCTTGCACATGAAATTACTGTTTCAGTGTAGCTGTAGAACCCAATAAGTCAACTGCGTATTTTCCGGTGAGAAAGAGCAATGCTTAAGAGTTTTAGCTACAATGTTAGAACTTCTGGCTCTGAGTCTGATGTGAGTTATGCAACGTTGAAATATTTTCCTACGTTGTTGAAGTAGATTTTCTGCAATTAAAGTAGTGTTCATATAATCTATGTATAATTGGAGATGTCTGTTATTAACATGAAAGTATTCGCTAGAAATGAAAAGAACTAAATATCTAGTTGTTATGGACCAGTTGTTAAAGAACACCGCAATCATTTGGGGCGAACTAAATATTTACCTGTTTTTGGGCAGCTACTGCTGAAAATGACCAGCAGTATTGAATAGTTCCATAAAGCACGTGTGTAGCACTAGCAGAATGCAGAAGTTAATAGCGATAATGGCAATAATAATCGAAGTTTTTGGTAACTTCATACTGTGCAATTGTATCTCTCGACTTAAGAAATTTCTGGAAATAGCGACAATTTCAAAATGGTTCGAATCGAGGCTGCGATGGCTAAAAGCGTCTTTACTTCCCACTAACATGAGACTATCATAATTTCGGTGTCAGGAGCTTGCTGTTAGTTAACCAGTTAATAGAGAACTGATTTTTTTTTTACCGTGTCTAATTCTTACAGTAAGCGCATCCTTTGTTATGCCACAGTCATGAACGAGGCAAATGTTGGCTTTAGTTGTCTGGTGAACTGATACTAGTTTCTTAACTACGAGTTATGGGTTCGATTCCCACTTCCATAATGTATTTTGAACAAACACGAACACATATCCTTCACATATAATTATGCCAAGTAAAGAACGCCTGGTTGCAACGTATGTCAGAATTCAAACCGTAAACGTCACATCCCTTCGCTGCCAACTGGGGCAGAGCCGGTTTACGTTGGGCCATAGCAGAGGAGAAATCGCGGTATTCAAGGTCAAAGGGCTCATCTTTGATTTGACTTGAGACGCTGAAATATTTGGTGCTGGACTGGGATTCGAATTCGAATCTCTTCTTTCGCGGTACCTGACCACGCAGAATGATATAGCTTGATCATTCCGTCGCTTACCCCAGGATTGCAGACACCTCTAGGTCTCTACGAAAGGCACATTCATGTGTTGTAACAATAACGATAGGTGACGTTATTTCAAGTCGAACATGAACACATTTCATTGCCGGTGAGCAAATAACTCGTGAATGGGAAACAATGTCGGTAGGTGACGAGTTCGACTCCCGGTCAGGCAAAAAAATTGTATCCTCACTTCAAATTCTAACATCTCGTTGCAGGTGAATAAATCAGTTATAGAATATCAGATTTTAATTACTTAACAATCTGTTTATGTGCTATGTTGGAGGCTCAGTCACAAAACTTTACATCATGCCATTCAGGTTAAATATGTACAAACTTTGTTACTTGAATTATGATACTCAGCTTCCGTGTTAGTTAACAGGGAGATAAGGGTTTTGGCAGCATTCCATGTAGAGTAAAAAATTTTCAAGTTCAGACTTTCTAACTAATACTGGTGAAAAATTCGATATTTTTCGTCTCTTTATGCCTAATCACCAGTGACGAACGTTGCTGTGATCGAGTCTCGATCAGGCACGGAAGCTTTGCTTATTTAGTATGGCTATAGGTGCTTGATTTCGATCCAGATCCACACCAAAAAGTCCTTCGTGTTTTTTTAAAATTGAAACACCTGCACAAATAATTGCTCTCTCAGCGTTAGTTCAACATCCATTTTACGACAAACCACTGATCTCAGGAACGCCTTTTCTCAGCTGTGGGAAAACCTTTTAAGGTGCATTAGTACCTCGATTGTCATAGTACTCTAGGAGTACAGATATTGTCTCAAAAATCTCTTGTTCAGAAATATATTTTATTTTGCCGAAAGATTTCTGGAATGACTTATGTGACGGAATTCGTTGACTCCAATTCTAGTGAATGTGGCAGTGGTTTTGAAATGCCTCTTATCGAAATGGAACTGAGTTTGAGAGCTTTAAGGACTGTCTTCTCTTCAATGACGCGTTTCCTAGTATTTGCGATAACGAGGTGACAATTTACATATGGATTGATTATCTTAAAGTATAGTGTTCTGTAGTGGTCTCTTGTGCTGCCCGTTTTGTGTAGTCAAACGACTGTACTGCACAGTGGTTAGAAGACCTGCAAGACAGCTACGTTATGTGGGTGCATGCAAATTAGGTGAAACGCAATTTAGCTCGTTAGGACTCTTTTGGGTATGATAGCACCACTTTCGAAGTGGTGGAAATGATTGCGCACTCTCTTCTCGCGCTGTCCTACCAAGGCTGGGAGTCGCGCCAGGAGGATCGGAAACGCTGCGGACCGCACGTCCTGTCCCAGGGCTAGCGCCACAAGGCAGGCTGGCCCAGGCAGGAAACTGGAAGTAGTGCGAATTAAAAATTCTTGACACATGATATTGTACAAATTTCTGGCTATAGACTTGTTCGATGCAGTTACTGTAACAAAATTCATACATATTACACACTCAACAGCCATAGAAACTTGTACACTTGCCTATTATCGTGTAGGGTCGCCGTGAGCACGCAGACGACCCGCAACACGACGTGGAATGGCATCCACTAATTTCTGAAGTAGTGAAGTGTTTAAACTCTGAAGAGTGTTCCTGGAGCCACTCTCTAGCAGTTTTGGACGTGTGGGGTATCGCATTGTCCCCCTGAAATTGCCCAAGTCCGAATGCACAATGGACATGAATGGATGCAGGTGATCAGACAAGATGCTTACCTACATGTCACCTGTCAGAGTCGTATCCAGACGTACAGGGATCCCATATCACTCTAACTGCGCACGCCCCACACCACTACAGAGTCTCCACCAGCTTGAACAGCAAGCAGGGTCTATGTCTCCATACCCGTACACGTCCATCCACTCGATACAGTTTGAAACGAGATTCCTCCGACCACGCAACATGTTTCCAGTCACCAACAGTCCAATGTCGATGTTGACGGTCCCAGGCCTGGAGTAATATTTCGTGTCGTGCAGTCATCAAGGGTACACGAGTGGGCCTTCACATCTGAAAGTCCATATCGATGATATTTCGTCGAATGGTTCACGCGCTGACACTTATTGACGGTCCAGCATTGAAATCTGCAGCAATTTGTGGAAGGGTTACTCTTCTGTCACCTTGAACGGTTCTCTTCAGTCGTCGTTGGTACCGTTGTCGCAGGATCTTTTTCCGGCCACAGCGATGTCGGAGATTTGATGTTTTATCTGATTCCCGATATTCACGGTACACTCGCGAAATGGTCTTACGGGAAAATCCCCACCTTATCGCTACCTCGGAGATGCTTTGTCCCATCTCTAGTGCGCCGACTACAACACCACACTCACTCACTTAAATGTTCATAACCAACCATTGTAGCAGTAGTAACCGATCGAACAACTGCGGCAGACACTTGTTGTCTTATTTAGGCGTTGCCGACAGTGTGTGTGTGTGTGTGTGTGTGTGTGTGTGTGTGTGTGTGTGTGTGTGTATAATTTCCACATCTCCTCCTAAACCAGTGGACCGATTTCAACGAAACTGTATTACCGTCGGGTGACAGTTGCTGTGTTGTTAAGAACAAACTACCTATCAAATGGGTGATGGTGGAAAAAACGCATAGGTCACGGCTTGGGAATTCCGAGATTTTATTCATACAGTATTTTAGAATGAGAGGACTTAGGGACACGTAAAAAACCTTACACATGATCTGAAACCGTCACCAATTTTTTTTGCTGGCAACTCCTATAAAATGATGAAAGGAAAAATGTTTATCGATTACTACTTTTCAGTTGCTCACGGAGTAAAAGTACCACGAGTCATGCCCAAATAATTTTTACTTCTTTACTACCAACTGTATTCGCGACACATTTTACAGACAGTATGAACATATACCACTGAATGTAAGTGCAAAATTACGTCACTGTGTGACTAATAGCTCAGGAGATATGACGTTCACATGAAGCAGAAGGCCAGCCGTTGCGTAGTACGGGCATGAACGCACAGCCGTAAATAAATGCTTGGGAAACGTAGGACTCTTCCGCTAGTCGTAAAATAAATTAACGATAATAATATTTACCACTGAACCTACTATGTACATTTTTTGTCCTGATTCGTTGGTGTGAATGTCCGCCACTCGTAACATGGTGGTCTTTCTAAATACATTAAAAATTGAACATATTCATAACTGTTCGCAAACAGTACACGCTCACATGTACTCGTATTTCATGTATGTCTGATAAAGCATTTTATCTCTGAAATGATTAATTCGGCTGCTCCTGAGGTCTGCTTTATCCTTCTGTGGTAGCCCCGGTCAGGCGAAGCATCTCCGAGGCATACTTCCCACGGTAGGCACCGACTCACGTTACCCCTCTTCCTCCCATCGGTATCAGGTCAACAGCTCCGCTTCTGCTGTTTTACAAACAGACGGCAGCAGCGGCAAGTGGTAGTGCAGGCGTTAGATCGTGTCATAAAAGAAGCTTACGCATTTTCTCAAATAACGCCATCAGAATATTAGTCTACTTGTGACGGCATCATAAAGCTATTCTCCATCGAATATTTCAGCTAACGAGCCCAATTCTTACCATTTCCGGGAAGTTTATTTTTCTGGTTTAACGTGAAGAAATCTGCGGCTGAGGCTCATAAAATAATGGGTAAGTCTAATGTGAGGCCACCTATCAGAGAAAGAACAGGCCGAGTATGGCTTAAACGCTTCGAGAGCGGTGATTTGGACTTCGAACACTGGCATGGAGATGGGAGAGAAAGGATTTTCCGAGCTACAGAAACCCACGGAAACAATCACAGGAGATCGTTATCTAAAGCAATTGATGCGTTTGAACCTACTACTAACAGGCAAACCGCCACAATACACCGATAGACATGAGAAAGTGATTTTGCAGCATGGCTGTGATCGACCTCATGTCGCAAATCCCCTTCAGCATATACTTGGAGACGTTGAAATGGGAAGTCCTATTGTACGTCGGCGGGTTCCCATTAAAGAAATAGTTCGCCGCCTTTTTACGAGAGCTGGCAACTATTTTTGTGGTCAGCCAGAAAGCGATGGAGAACATACTGACCATAGTTTCCAGTCTAAACGTCCAAATCCTTGTCCAGCCCACTGCAAGAGCTGTTTCTATTCCCTTTTTGCTCAGCGGGATTCGGACTATGATTATAAATGATGATTTAGAGTTCTAATTCATATATATATTTAGTAAAGTTTCACACGCACAACATTGTGAAAGACATTATGTTCATATTGAGAGTAAACCTTTCTATCCTAAACAACGCAATTAGCAGCTCAGAGGCGACCTCTACGGCAAGTTCCTACCAAATTGTCTTTCACCCTGACTGCTGATAACTCAAAATAAATGAAATGCTCGCCTCAGAAGTGGGAAATAAGTCACCACTTGCCACGCGGATTTGTAAATATCATGGGCGGCACACTAACAGTTACTTTAGCAAAAAACTAAGCGATCGAGGACGGTGTACAGTCCTTGCGAGTTCACTATCAGTTAGTACTGAAAATCTAATTTTTCAAGCAGCCTCTCTCTGACGTCACCCGAGGCAGCGTGCCCTCCGGTGTTTGACTGACGCGAATCATACAGTGGCTGGGTGCGAAGTGAAGCCTGGTCTTGCATCACATCGCATCGCACCGCATCGCATCGCAAATTCACGGAGCTCCATGCTCCGGTGAGTTGTAGGATGGGCTGATCACGCCTTTCCTACTTCTCCATTGGGGGGGGGGGGGGTGTTGAATGGTTGCTTGGCTGCTAGTAGGTCTTCTTTGCTCGTGTTGTGGCGTTCCGTTACACCAGAAACACGCTTGGCCATCTTGTGGTCGGGTGCCAGTGCACTTGGTTGTCCAAATCACGGACGAGGGTGTTCTCCGACGTCCGCGCGGTCCTCCTGCCATTCTGTGGAGTTCTCCGGTGCTGAAGTCTAATGGCAGGTGAAGCGCTAACCGAAGCTCCTTGTTCTGGAGCGTCTGCAGCTTTTCAATTGACGTGTCTGCCGCGCTGCCCCACACCACAGCAGCGTACTCTAACACTGGCCTGATTAGTGTCAGGTACAGGGTAATGCCGCAGTGTGGGGGCAGGGTCGTCGCTGGGTTGAGTAAGGGGTATAACAAGCGCTATCTGCCAAGCCTTTACCCCTTACTTCCCTGATGTGCGCCTCAGCCGCCGGTCCAGAGTGACACCTAGGTAGCATCCGTTGTTCGACCATGAGATGGGGCCTCCCACGCTGCTGAGTGGCTGCAGGTCGGCAAGAATCTTACTCCTTGTGAAGATCACGCCTGGCTTTTGGCTGCGTTAAACCTGAACTGCCATTTGGTGACCCAAGCTCCAAAGTCATCACAAGCCGTTTGCAAGTGGTGATGCAATAGCCTGGCGTTGATGCTTCTTCCGTATATCGCCGTGTCGTCAGCGTATAGCGCAACATGCACACCCTGCCTCTTCGGGGCGCCAGAGATGTATAGGGAGCAGAGCAAAGGGCCGATGTCGGACCCTTGCGGTACCCCACCCGCAATGGGACTCTCTGTCGACGTCCTATAGTCGGCACGCACGTGGCAGGTGCACCCATTCAGGAAGGATTTGAGCAGGCTGGCGCGTGATACAGGTAGCCCTTGTGTAATTAGTTTATAAGTACACAAGGCCATAGTGCCACACGCTGTCGAAGGCTCTGGAAACGTCCAGGAGTTCCACCCCAAGATACTCGCTACGTTCCAGCGCACCTACCGCCTGCTGTGCCATTCGGAGAAGCTGCTGCTGTGTAGAGCGGCCGAACTGCTCTACAGGGAGTAGGTCTTCCTCCCCGACGTGTCGCCAGAGCCTCCTAACGTACAGCCTCTTGAAAACCTTTGAGACTGTGGGCAACAGGCTGATGGGTCGGTGGTTTTGCGGCAGCGCAGGTCTTTTCCGGCTTTGGGGACAGCTACAACTTCCGCATGTTTCCATGCAGATGGGAAGCTGCAGGTCCCGAGCACGGAGTTGAAGCTCCTCCTCAGTTGTCGCTCAGTTTTCGGCGGCAGCATCTTCAGCAGCTCGCTGCTGACGCCGCACACTCCTGCCTTCCTTGTCTGAAGGCGAGCGAGTTGTTGCGCGACCTCATCCTCTGTCACTTCTGCGATGACATCGCCCACCTCTCTGTGCTCCAGATACACAGGAAGGCGCCGCTCTACTAAGCGGACGTGTTCTTCCTCCACGACGTCCTCCACCTGCGTGAAATTGGCGGTGAAGGCGTCGGCTAACGCGCTAGATTTGGCGTCAGGCTCGGTGATGACGTCACGTCCGACCTGTAGCGGCGGGACTCACTGGCGTTGTTGCAGGAAGCTTTTTGTCATCCTCCAGCTGTTCCACCTTCTATCCGGAGAGTGGAATTTCTGCCGGCGCAATCGCGGTACCGGTGGTTTGCAGTCGCGTACATAATTTCGCGACGCACACGGTTGATTGTGGCCTTCGTTGCCGGCTGTCGCGTCATCTGCCACTGCCGGTACAGACGGTTCTTCTCCCAGATGGCCTGGGGGATGTCTGGTGGGAGCTGCCTGGAGTGTGCCCGATGGCGTCTTCGTTCACGCGGCCTGGATGCTACTGCTGTTGCTTCGTGCGCCAGACACGCGAATGCGGCAAGGGCCGCATCGGCGCCCTCGGCCTCTGGGTCAGGCATGGCGGTGACTGTCTCTTCTAGGTGGTCCCGGAAGTGGTCCCAGTCGACGTTGCTGTACTGCTTGCGGCCCTCCGGTGGTGCGACAGTGGTGAGATCGAAGATCACAGGAAGGTGGTCGTTAACGGACGGTAGTGGAACGTGTCTGGTCGCGATGGCGTCATGTGCAACTCCCTTGACGATAGCGACGTCCAAGACGTCGATGCAACCGCGTTTGAGATAGTGTGTGGAGTCAAAAGGCCCCACCTCTATGGCGTCGTGTTGTTGGGCCTCTCGCAGTAACCTCCTTCCACTAGGTGTCGTCACCCGGGAGTTCCACTCCGGGTGTCTGTCGTTGAAGTCGCCGCCGATGAACAAGTTGCCACACACCGACAACAGCGAGTGGAAGTCTCGCGGTTGCAGCAACCGTCCTGGTTGTCGATACGCGGTCACTAACTTCACCTTGCCCGCTGAGGTGTTGACCACAACACCATTAGCTTCGAGTGTGGTTGGCGTAGTGATGTCTTCCCGTACACCGCTGTTCCGCCGACCGCCGTCTGTCGGTTGGTGCGGTAGCATCGGAAGTTTGGCGCCCGCACCTGCAGCCAGGTTTCGGTGACGAGACAGACGTCGACGGCCTCGTCACGCAGAAACTGCCGAAACTCGCAAGCCTGGTCACGAATGCTGTTCGCATTCCAAACGCAAACGGTGAGCCCCAGTATTGGCGTATTAGCCATGATGCGGGGCAGGGGCTGCATGTGTGGTGGTGGCCTGGTTGGCAGCAATCAGGGCAGATATTATCACTATGCGGAAGTTGCAGTGTGAGCTGTTGGAATTCTCGGAGCATTTCGTGCAGCTCTGCAGCTTCACTGGCGTCTCGGTCACTGTGTCGGTGGACGCAGGGCTTGCTAGGCAGGCGTAGAAGCGGCGGGTTCGTTGTTTGGACGCCCTCCAGTCTACCGCGCCGAATTTCTGCCCTGGCTGGCGTGGACTCTGCTGCTGGCGCTCCTCCTGCGGGCGCCTACTGCTGTCTCCGCCGTCCGCGCCCCTAGACGTCCGAGGGGGGAGGGGGCGGGTGGTCTCTGGGCTGATCTCGTTGTCGGTGCCGCAGGTGTAGCGGCAGCCGCCGCAAAACTTTTGCCCGCTTGCACAGGCCAGCAGATCGCATATCGCCTCCTGGCTGCTGCTCTCTTGAAGGCCTTGCTGCCCCTGTAGTTAGCAACATGTGCCTCTTTGCACAAATGGTTCGAATGGCTCTAAGCACTATGGGACTTAAAATCTGAGGTCATCAGTCCCCTAGACTTGGAACTACTTAAACTTAACTATCCTAAGGACATCACACACATCCATGCCCGAGGCAGGATTCGAACCTGCGACCGTAGCAGTAGAGCGGTTGCGGACTGAAGCGCCTTGAACCGCTCGGCCAGCCTCTTTGTAATTGAAACAGGTCGCGGAGTCCTTTCTGGCGAGCGGACACCTCCTGCTGGCGTTGTTTCACGCGCATTTCACGCAGCGCGGCATCAACTGGCAGTACTTTACAATACGGTCGACGCGTTGGCTGTTGAAGCACTGTGGACGTCCTCTTCTGAGCCGTAATGTCTCCACAGTGACTTCTGCACTGCCCACCCTCTTTTCCTGGAAGCTCTTCCTAGGTCCGCTTCCGTGAAGTCTTCTGCTGTGTGCGCCCTCTTGGTGCACTGTTGGAGGTGCCGGCTGCGGGGCGCTTTGCGGAAGCGTTGTGCAATTCATCGGCAGGTGCGACCCGGAGCCGAGTTTTCGTCTTGGTTTCCCGATTTTTGGGCACTAGGGATGCTTGTCTGTCTCCGTTGCTGCTGTTGCGCCGCCATTGTTGGGGTCGCTCGGGGCGCCGTTGCTGGTTTCGGCCACAGGTCGTCCCAATGCAGCTCCCCTAATCTTGGTGAGGGTAGGTGAGGGTGTTTGCGGCCTTCCAACGTCCAAAACACGTGCTACCGTCATTAACCGCAGGCCTTTGTTCGCGGTCAAAAAGCGCCATCGTGATTTCTTGGCGCCACTCTTCGTACACCGATTTGCCGTAGGTGGCGGGCGGGACGTGCCAGCCGCGCCACTTGCCTCGCCAGCCAAGGCTGGGTCTGCTTAACGGCTCGTCGACGCAGTGGGAATGTCGCCTTTCTTGTTATCCATGTCCAGGTCGTGGTCCATCGTAGGTAGCAGACAGGAAGCAGGCTCCGCCAGAGCAAGCTCAAACGACAGCCGCCTCCCCCCCCCCCCCCCCCCCGGCCCCAAGCTACTCGCGTCAGCGGCGTATTCCACCTCCACATAATGATTTCCCATGGCCAGATCGTTTGCTAGCTCGTGGCCATTTGCCGGGTTGTTGTAGTTGGGGTGGGGGGGGGGGGGGGGGGCAGCTCGGCTGGACAGCGATCAGCGATCCGCCACACCCTTCGCTTGGTCGCTACCGTCTGCACGCGCTGGCATCTCGGCTCAGAATGCCTAGTCGTGAATCTCGGGCTGTATTTATATATCCGCCTTATGGACACGGCAGCTGTCTCTAAACGGCCACTTTCTCGTACACACAATATTAAATAACCAAGCTATGAATTAATTTAGAATTTTCTTAATTTTTACATGCCTCTAGGTAAATTCGTGAATCTCCTCAAAAGACCCCCAGGTCTTCCGCCCGTGGTTTGTATGTTACCCGAAAATTCGGAGGAAGTAGTGACCAGTGACGGCTTAAATTTTTTTAAGTTTTCCGCAATTTTTTGTAAGTTTTTCGCAATAAAGTTTCGAACATCGAGGAAAAACGGCGTAGCAAAGATGTAGACCTAATAAGACTGAAAAACATCTAACACGTAGGAAGATTTTTAAAGTGCTGTTAACGAGCAGGAAGGAAAATGACCATGTCCTTCTGAGAGTAAACAAAGTGGCGTCGATTTAAGCAATTTACGCCACACACGGTGACCCTAAATCTAATCTCTGGGCCACCTCCTGTCTAGGCAGGAGATGATGGCTCGGGCTTTCCACATCGTTAGTCCTGGAGATAATGACTCTGGCTTTATTTCCCCGTAAATAGGTAGTGACCTGGGCCGCTAGGACCTGTATTTTTCCATGACGCCAGATGTCTTCCAGCACCTCTTTAAAAGAAATGTTAGAATAGTCGTGGCAGGAAGCATCACCTTCCAGAGACATTCTGTTAGGAGAAAGAAGGATGCTGCCAGTGAACTTATGTGCATTCTGCTCCAGAGGCTGAAATGTCTGAACGTTCTTGCGAACAACTCTAGAGCTCGCGATATCGAGGAGACGGTGGGCGGTCGTAATGGATGTGGGAAAGATGGTGCGGAGGTGATGAGTGCATGAAGTTGGGAGTGTGATCCTCAGGCATGAGTATTCTCTTTCCTCTGCGGAAAGCTTTGAATAAGTTTGCAAGTGTGCTCCCGTGCACTGATGTGGAGTTATGAAGTGTCATTTTTCGGTTTTCTAGGCGAGCTTTAACTTTTTTGACCCTTATTCAACTGTGCTCTACCTCTTAGCCCTCTAAGATGAACAGGCCGGCCGCTGTGGCCGATCGGTTAGAGGCGCTTCGGTCTGGAATCGCGTGACCGCTACGGTCGCATATTCGAATCCTGCCTCGGGCATGGATGTTTGTGATGTCCTTAGGCCTAGGTTCTAGGGATGACCTCAGATGTTAAGTCCCATAGTGCTCAGAGCCATTTGTCCCATAAGATGAATATTTAATGTTGACTGGCAGACACAAGAGAATGTGGAGCCATTACGTTGGTGGATGTATCAACTGAAGACATCGAGTCTGTATCCAAAGCAGAGAACAGGGGGGAATAATTCAGCTTGATGGAGTGTGGTGACGTCCATAATTCCTGATTCCCTGTTGTGGACGTGGTAGGAATGAAGTACAGGTTATAAAAACTGAAGAACTAAGCACTGCACCTAGCAACATTTAACATGGCTACGATGACAACGAGAACACTTCGTCGCAGCCGGCCGGAGTAGCTGAGCGGTTCTAGGCGCTATAATCTGGAACCGCGAGACCGCTACGGTCGCAGGTTCGAATCCTACCTCGGGCGTGGATGTGTGTGATGTCCTTAGGTTAGTTAGGTTTAAGTAGTTCTAAGTTCTAGGGGACTGATGACCTCAGAAGTTAAGTCCCATCTGATTCGATGGGAAACCACATGCGCTCAGTAGGATGTCAGAATACTCAATCCCACAACACCCCTATTTGATGGCGCTTTACTCCAAGGCAATCGGTTTGAATTTTTTTGTAGAAGAAATTTCCAACGTCAGTATTTGGGGAGTAAAGGGAAGCGAGCTGATGGCGAAAAACTCTTCGTTACCAGACTCGGTGTTAATGCCGTGGGCAAAATCTAAACCTCTCTGAAATATACGATGAAGTGAGGGCATGTGACACTGTTGATTGTGATCCATCTGTCGAACGGGCAAGCTGAGTTCGGTGATCATCTAGGTTTCACCCTCACCCATCTACTCCACCTCAGAATACAAACAAGTCACCGACACTAAATAGATTTTAGGTAAGCATAAATTGTAGCATTTTTGTTTTGCATGTTGCTATTCCCTCTGCTACGGGTTTATTTATCGGTTGTCACTTTTTATTTGTAGTTCACTGCTACGGTTTGATTTCACATATTGTCCGCCCCGATAGCTGCGGTGTAAGGCACCTTGCCACGGCTCAGCCGGCACGGTAAGCTCAGCGTGTTCGGTCTGAGGGCTGCTCGCACACTGTAATAAAAAAACTGAGTAAAGGAATCAACGATCAACTTGAACGGATGTCTTGTGACGTCCGCCCAGACCAAACGCAACGAACAATAAAGAATGGTGAGCATGACGGACTGCCGTCCTAAGGGGCCCGGGTTCGATTCTCTGCTGGGTCGGGGATTTTCTCTGCTCAGGGGCTGGGTGTTGTGTTGCCTTCATCATCATTTCATCCCCATCCGACGCGCGGGTCGCCTAGTGTGGCGTCGAATGTAATAAGTAAGACCTGCACCAAGGCGGCCTGACCTGCCCCGTAAGGGGCCTCCCAGCCAATGACGCAAACGCCGATTTCCATTTGACATATTGTCAATTTGTCATCTGAAGATAATGAGTAGAGCCGTCACAGCTAGAAAACGGAGTGCGAAGTGGAGAAATCGGAACATTTCCGACATATTCTTATGTTGGAGTTCAGTACAGGGTACAGCAACAGAGGAAGCCAGAAATATTTGCACCGTGTATCTGGATAATGCCACTGGACAGAGCACCGCAGGAAAATGGTTTTCTAGTTTTAAGGGGCATCATATTGACAGTACTGACTCTCCTCGTTCATGTTTGATAAAGATCATTTAAACGTATTAATCACCGGCCGGTGTGGCCGTGCGGTTCTAGGCGCTTCAGTCTGGACCCGCGTAACCACTACGGTCGCAGGTTTGAATCCTGCCTCGGGCATGGATGTGTGTGATGTCCTTCTAAGTTCTGGGGGACTGATAACCACAGATGTTAAGTCCCATAGTGCTCAGAGCCATTTTTTAAACTTATTAATCCACAATGATACACAAATGTGTTGAACTGTGATCATTCCACATTTTCATGCAATGGGGGAGGTTCAAACTTCGGATGTATGTGTATCGAATGCTCTAAGCCAAACTAACAAAAATCGGTGGATGTACATATGTGCATCTCCTTGTTCGTCATCAACTGGTTCGTAAACAGCATTGACCGTTCCTATCCTCTATCGTTTCTGGTGACGAGAACTAGTGTCTCTATGCTAACATAAATAAAAGAATGGAATGAATGAGCCCAAAGAAAACAGCAACTCCCCGTACATAGACGTGCGCGCTTCCTCAAAAGATAATGTCATGCATCTGGTGGAACAGCGACGGTGTCGTGGTGTACTACGGATTGATTCCCCCAGGTGTTATCATAACTGCTGACATTTATTGTCAACAACTGAGACGGCTCACAGGCGCAGTCCAAGAACAACGATCAGGAAGAATGTGTGAAAGGATGCTACTCGACGATAACGCCCGTCCGTATTCTGCTAGACTGACGAGGAACGCTATACAGGAGTTGGGTTGTGAAGTCTTTCCACACTCATCTTATTCATCTGATATCACGCCCACAGATTTTCACCTTTCCTGCTGTTTATGGAACAAGGAAGTTCCTTTCCGGTTGAAAATGGCCTCCGAACATGGCTCGACGAGTTCTTAGTTTTTAAAATCAAGTGCATTTTACAGTCGCGGAATCGAAAAGTTAGTCCAGCATTGGAAGAGTGTTGTAAATTGTGGAGGAGAATATATTATGGTTGGCTAAAATCTCTGTTATGTGTACCTGTTATTAAACTTATGGGAAACCAATACGACCTTATGCACCAACCTCTCAGGTGACCTCAGTGTCGTAAGATTTCTATAAAAATTTGAAGACAGCACTACTGATCACACAAAACTTTATCTTGAAAACTAGTTTTAATTCCAAGTATTTATAATTGTGTGTTATCACAGAGAATCGTGTGAGAAATCCTAACCGATAGGAAATACTGGTCTGTGCGCCGTGTATGCAGTACAGCTGTTGGTTGTGTCGTAGTAAGAACAGGAAGAGTATAAGGTTTTTTTTTTTTTTTTTTTTTTTTTTGTCAACAATCTACTGACTGGTTTGATGCGGCCCGCTACGAATTCCTTTCCTGTGATAACCTCGGAACTAACAATGCATACGCAGAAACAGCGAGTAATAGCTCCATTAATTGCAGCCCACTTAGAAGAGTGAATGCTGAATGCCACTTCCACTGTGATACAGAGGTAACACATCACAGTTATCAGCAAGGTAGATCAGGACACTCAGCCGACGTGCAAGAATCGCAAACGAGTGACAACACCAGTGCGAGGATCGGACAGGATTTTGATCACAATCACTTCCCGTCGATATTAAAATTCAAAAAGTTCAGAGATAATGGAGGATCGATGCATTCCAGGAGCTGGGTGATGCAATTTACAAATTCATTACCGTCATCATGGCCAACCCTGGCAAAATTAGAATTCATGTGTGGACACATCGAAGGCCAAGCCGCGGAACAGATGCGTGGTGTGACAGCGACGTGTCAGACTTATCAGGAATTTGTTGATGCGTTTCTGCGGATCTACTGGTCAAAGGAAACGCAAGACAGGATTAAAGAGGAAATAATATTTTGTCCTGAACTGGAAGTGTCCGGGCAAAGGAGCACAACCAAATATTTTGATGATTTACTCAAGAAGAATCAATTTTTAGATAGTCCATATAGCAAGGGAGAAATCATAAAATTTTGTTTTTCCAAATTGCCAGTTAGGTACCAACAGACACTTGTCGGAAAGTGTGGATCTGACATAGAAGCATTCAAGAGTCTATTGCGTGAACTCGAAGTTTTTTTTTGGTCATCAGTCTACTGACTGGTTTGATGCGGCCCGCCACGAATTCCTTTCCTGTGCTAACCTCTTCATCTCAGAGTAGCACTTGCAACCTACGTCCTCAATTACTTGCTTGACGTATTCCAATCTCTGTCTTCCTCTACAGTTTTTGCCCTCTAGTACCATGGAAGTCATTCCCTCATGTCTTAGCAGATGTACTATCTTCCTGTCCCTTCTCCTTATCAGTGTTTTCCACATATTCCTTTCCTCTCCGATTCTGCGTAGAACCTCCTCATTCCTTACCTTATCAGTCCACCTAATTTTCAACATTCGTCTATAGCACCACATCTCAAATGCTTCGATTCTCTTCTGTTCCGGTTTTCCCACAGTCCATGTTTCACTACCATACAATGCTGTACTCTAGACGTACATCCTCAGAAATTTCTTCCTCAAACTAAGGCCGGTATTTGATATTAGTAGACTTCTCTTGGCAAGAAATGCCTTTTTTGCCATAGCGAGCCTGCTTTTGATGTCCTCCTTGCTCCGCCCGTCATTGGTTATTTTACTGACTAGGTAGCAGAATTCCTTAACTTCATTGACTTCGTGACAATCAATCCTGATGTTAAGTTTCTCGCTGTTCTCATTTCTACTACTTCTCATTACCTTCGTCTTTCTCCGATTTATTCTCAAACCATACTGTGTACTCATTAGACTGTTCATTCCGTTCAGCAGATCATTTAATTCTTCTTCACTTTCACTCAGTGAATCGTCTCATTGATATCCTTTCACCTTGTATTTTAATTCCACTCCTGAACCTTTCTTTTATTTCCATCATTGCTTCCTCGATGTACAGATTGAAGAGTAGGGGCGAAAGGCTACAGCCTTGTCTTACACCCTTCTTAATACGAGCACTTCGTTCTTGATCGTCCACTCTTATTATTCCCTCTTGGTTGTTGTGCATATTGTATATGACCCGTCGCTCCCTATAGCTTACCCCTAATTTTTTCAGAATCTCGAACAGCTTGCACCATTTTATACTGTCGAACGCTTTTTCCAGGTCGACAAATCCTATGAAAGTGTCTTGATTTTTCTTTAGCCTTGCTTCCATTATTAGCCGTAACGTCAGAATTGCCCCTCTCGTCCCTTTACTTTTCCTAAAGCCAAACTGATCGTCACCTAGCGCATTCTCAATTTTCTCTTCCATTCTTCTGTATATTATTCTTGTAAGCAGCTTCGATGCTTGAGCTGTTAAGCTGATTGTGCGATAATTCTCGCACTTGTCAGCTCTTGCCGTCTTCGGAATTGTGTGGATGATGCTTTTCCGAAAGTCAGATGGTATATCGCCAGACTCATATATTCTACACACGAACGTGAATAGTCGTTTTGTTGCCACTTCCTCCAACGATTTTAGAAATTCTGATGGAATGTTATCTATCCCTTCTGCCTTATTTGACCGTGAGTCCTCCAAAGCTCTTTTAAATTCCGATTCTAATACTGGATCCCCAATCTCTTCTAAATCGACTCCTGTTTCTTCTTCTATCACATCAGACAAATCTTCACCCTCATAGAGGCTTTCAATGTATTCTTTCCACCTATCTGCTCTCACCTCTGCATTTAACAGTGGAATTCCCGTTGCACTCTTAATGTTACCACCGTTGCTTTTAATGTCACCAAAGGTTGTTTTGACTTTCCTGTATTCTGAGCCTGTCCTTCCGACAATCATATCTTTTTCGATGTCTTCACATTTTTCCTGCAGCCATTTCGTCTTAGCTTCCCTGCACTTCCTATTTATTTCATTCCTCAGCGACTTGTATTTCTGTATTCCTGATTTTCCCGGAACATGTTTGTACTTCCTCCTTTCATCAATCAGCTGAAGTATTTCTTCTGTTACCCATGGTTTCTTCGCAGCTACCTTCTTTGTACCTATGTTTTCCTTCCCAACTTCAATGATGGCCCTTTTTAGAGATGTCCATTCCCCTTCAACTGTACTGCCTACTGCGCTATTCCTTATTGCTGTATCTATAGCGTTAGAGAACTTCAAACGTATCTCGTCATTCCTTAGTACTTCCGTATCCCGCTTCTTTGCGTATTGATTCTTCCTGACTAATGTCTTGAACTTCAGCCTACTCTTCATCACTACTACATTGTGATCTGAGTCTATATCTGCTCCTGGGTACGCCTTACAATCCAGTATCTGATTTCGGAATCTCTGTCTGACCATGATGTAATCTAATTGAAATCTTCCCGTATCTCCCGGCCTTTTCCAAGTATACCTCCTCCTCTTGTGATTCTTGAACAGGGTATTCGCTATTACTAGCTGAAACTTGTTACAGAACTCAATTAGTCTTTCTCCTCTTTCACTCCTTGTCCCAAGCCCATATTCTCCTGTAACCTTTTCTTCTACTCCTTCCCCTACAACTGCATTCCAGTCGCCCATGACTATTAGATTTTCGTCCCCCTTTACATACTGCATTACCCTTTCAGTATCCTCATACACTTTCTCTATCTGTTCATCTTCAGCTTGCGACGTCGGCATGTATACCTGAACTATCGTTGTCTGTGTTGGTCTGCTGTCGATTCTAATTAGAATAACCCGGTCACTGAACTGTTCACAGTAACACACCCTCTGCCCTACCTTCCTATACATAACGAATCCTACATCTGTTATACCATTTTCTGCTGCTGTTGATATTACCCGATACTCATCTGACCAGAAATCCTTGTCTTCCTTCCACTTCACTTCACTGACCCCTACTATATCTAGATTGAGCTTTTGCATTTCCCTTTTCAGATTTTCTAGTTTCCCTACCACGTTCAAACTTCTGACATTCCACGCCCCGACTCGTAGAACGTTGATTATTCAATCTTTTTCTCATGGTAACCTCCCCCTTGGCAGTCCCCTCCCGGAGATCCGAATGGGGGACTATTCCGGAATCTTTTGCCAATGGAGAGATCATCATGACACTTCTTCAATTACAGGCCACATGTCCTGTGGATAAACGTTACGTGTCTTTAATGCAGTTGTTTCCATTGCCTTCTGCCTCCTCATGTCGTTGATCATTGCTGATTCTTCCGCCTTTAGGGGCAATTTCCCACCCCTAGGACAAGAGAGTGCCCCGAACCTCTATCCGCTCCTCCGCCCTCTTTGACAAGGCCGTTGGCAGAATGAGGCTGACTTCTTATGCCGATTATTTATCAAAATTTATGCAATGGCGGGGATCGAACCCGGGACTGAAGACGTTTTGATTATGAATCGAAGACGCTACCCCTAGACCACGGGTAGCACACGTTAATGAAGAACACTTTCAGATGATGACTGTGAGTGACGTATTATACTTTAGGCTGTGGAGCATACTAAGGTAAATTCATTCAGGAGAATGTATTGTAGCTTGGCGCACTTTGCAGACTATCGCTTGTAGGCAACCTTGTAATAGAAGGTTAGTACATTTTCTTATTCCACTTTTAAATGATGGCATTGATTTTTATGTGCTGCTGTCTTGTTCTGAAATTACAGAAAATTACTCCGGAAAATTATGGTTCCTTCAAATCTGGAAACCGGTACCTAGTTAGAAGAATGACATGTAACTAGGAACAAATATTCGATTGACATTTAAAAGCGTTGCGATCGAGATAACTTTTTCAGTAATGTATTTAATAACCTATTTTTTATATTATTACTCTACTACACACCACAAATCAATAAATGAATTCCAATTAAGCACAAGTATTATGAAAAAGTGCTTACAAGTTAAACACATTTTGAAATAGAGAATATTGGAAACCAACAGAAATTTTCATATTAAAGAGAGGTAAAATTGTAAGAACATTAAAGAAATTCAGTTCATTCGCAAATGTCACATGTACCATGGTAAAAGACCTGTTTTTCAAAGTACCGAATGGTTTACGGGCAAAGAAGTATAGCTTAGCTGTCCACATGTCACACAAATAGTTCTGAAAATATATAGCATTGTACTTACCACTCGATTCTCTATCTGAAGAAATAACAATATATTCCAAATAGCTTTGATGTATAACGTAGCACTTAAACGTGTAGAACGCGAAAACTCACGTCCAACAACAACAAAAACTGTCGAAAGTGACGGCAGTTGCTTACGACTTTCCTTTGTGTCATCCTAAAATCAGTAGTAGATCGGAGCACCAACCTAAAACCTTTGCGCGTTCCCATGTACTCTTATCACCTAGGTACAACACTCTCCCCTACTAACAGCGTATGTCACTAAATACATCCACACGATTTTGTCACTAGTCATACTATTTATCTATAACCAAGATATACGATTAATGAATGCCCTGTGGTTACTCCCAGCATACATGAGTCACCCAATGTCAGAAGGCATTATGAATAGTAATTATTGCATTAGTTTGTTAGTAACTAAATGTAGCCTCTATGTACTCCATAATAATAAAGAAGAAAGAAACATACAACTTGATGTAGATATGTAACAGAATATATTACAGTTCAAGAAACAACAGAGATATGTAATACGGCTAATGTATACTTTCCATTTGATTTACTAATCAACACTGTTTTTTTCATAGGCATTGCACTGAAAACGTAAAAATAAAATATATAATAATAGCTGATAATCTTCCTGTGCATAGCTTAGTGCAGAATAGATTTCTATATTTCCTGTTTTTGACTGCACTCTTACAAACGTCAATAGCAGATGGATCCCTCCGGTTAACATGATGTAGAATATTGGACTCGCTCACGGATCGAACAGTGCAGTTTTATATTTGTAATCTGCAAGATATTGCAAACATAACATAGTACTGCTCACTAGGTGTTTAAAAAATTGAAAGTAATTAAAATGTGAACTTTCTCAGGTGGCTCAAAAACAGGCATTCCACTGATGTTGCTTTTCCAGGTAAGAATAGATGTTCATTCAGCAGCAAGCCACTCTTGGCAAACTACGCTAATTGTTTATTAAAAATAAATTCTCAAACTGTGGAGTATTACTCGTTTCATGATTTCAGTAACGAATCTCATTTTACGTTAATTAGAAATGGCCGCTTTACCTTAATTAGCAATTGCAACTACTGTGATTTTTTGTACACAGATTGCCGACATGAAAAAATAAACAAAGATTTTTAATTTTTTTGAACTGGGCTGCGCAGTTTTTACATTTTGTTTAAGCGTACATTTTCCCCGCAAAAGGGTGGGATCCGCCTCGGACAGGGGAGTAATCTGCATAATACACTCGGCGGAAAGAGTTGTTGGGAAGCAGAAATGTGGAGTGTGCTTTTCTGCATTACACTGGAACCTGCAGCACTGGCCAGAGAAATAATACGCGCTCGTGTGAAACGGACATATTTTTCAAATTTACATTCTGAACAGATTTTTTTAAAAATATTCGTGTTAACCAGAATTGTGGTGGACAAAATTTGTTTCTTTAGGAGGGAGGTGGGCAATTCTGACAATTCAGACACTTGGAATCACATTACACACACTTCGTGCTTATTTATGAAGAATGTACCTCTTTCAAATAAAAAATTAAAACGTTGTTTGGATAGCCAGTAGTACACTGTTTCATTCTGTGTACCTCAAAACACTTCTGATTATACTGGGTGTCAAACAAGTTATTCACTCAATTTCAAAGATGGCGTGTCACAGAAACTTCACAGATCTGCAGTAGCAGAGTGGCTGCTCAGGCTGTGCCTAGTTAGTGAAACGAGTAACAGGCATTCACTTACTAATGTTGTTCGAGTATGCTGGGAATAGCGAGCAGGTCCACAACTAGTTTCTATGGTCTCTGCAACGCTGGCATCACGAAAATCATGCGCTTAATGTGTGTGTACATATATATCTTCACATAAGGAAATGGTTCAAATGGCTCTGTGCACTATTCGACTTAACTTCTCAGGTCATCAGTCGCCTAGAACTTAGAACTAATTAAACCTAACTAACCTAAGGACATCACCCACATCCATGCCCGAGGGAGGATTCGAACCTGCGACCGTAGCGGTCGCTCGGTTCCAGACTGTAGCATCTAGAACCGCACGGTCACTCCGGCCGGCATAATGATATCCACAGAGCTTATATCAGATGACAGCATGACTGTGGTGGTCATAAGTGACGTAACAACAAGTTGGCAATGTGCTCGTGCCAACCTATACGAATTTGCGCTGGAAACATATACTGTAAAAAACTATCATAGTGCCCATTGTCAGAAGTCCACTTACTGGTAAAACTTCAGACTCAATTTATATCGATTCCATATCCTGCAAGGCACTCCGTGACTGCTGTTAAAGCAGAACGCCTTTTCTAAGAAGATAATTATAAGGCGCAACAAACCAAATACTGTTTTTGCACAAAATTCGGATTGTATCCGTCATTAGTTTTTGGAAAGGTTTGAAAGTGACTCAAATATTTAAGATCATTCCGCTGTCCGAATAGTAGTGAACTGGCTTCAGCCTTGGTTTAGTGCTCGGGTAACTTTTTATCGAAGTTCATTAGGTAAAATGTTACACTATTTTTATTCCGCAAGTCTAAGTAAAAATTGAAATTCATACATTTAATAGACATTGGTGTCTCCAAATTTCACCGTTGATTTCAATGTAATTGAGCCGTGCACGGCTCGCGTTTATCCCATTTATTGTTTGTCATCTTCTATTACGGTACGGCTGCCTCGTATTCTTATTCCATTTACTAGCGTTCCTAGCTTCCTGCCTTACTTGCCCGTGAGTGGCAGCAGCAGCGCTATCAATAAGCGCACTGTCGTACCATCTTTGGAGTGACTGATAGTATTTCCCGGTCGTCGTGTCTCTGGCAGTCATTTCGGTACGGACCAGCAGTGCAGTCGGGAGGCAGAAGAAGTGAAGTCAGGGACGGAGCACAGGTGAGGCGCCGACAGCCAGTGCTCGCCGACCACTGGCGACACTCATGAACTGTCCAACGGAGGGAGATTGGAGCGGGACGACCATTGGTTGGTCGTTCCGTTGGTCGTCTCATTGGCTGACGTATATTTGGTCCTTTCACACTTTCCGGGCTTGGGCAGTTGGTCGGATGGGTTGGAGCAGCGAGGAAATCTCCACTGCGCATGGTTTGGCTGGGCACACTGGCGGCCTCTATGCGGTGTCGGAGTATGTGGTGCTGTTCCCATTGTTACGAGGTTCGTGGCTCACCGATCCTGGACATGAAAGTTGAGTTTTAACTTAATCTACCAGCAAGTCACGACTGTTCACCTTGTGTCGTTTGGAGTTCGTTGTCGGCTGTTGGGATATTCCCGCGAGCAACAACATGTGTTTTCAAGCTGGCAAATTTTAGTCGCCCTCCAATGGAGTTTAACCGTACTGGGTTATTTGGATTGAAGTGCGCCAGCGGAATCTTCTGCCTTGTGGCCGTTAATGTTCCGGTTACCTGCTCTGGCTGTTGACGTAAATTCAGGCAGTGTATTTTCCTCATCATGTTGTCACTGTTCAGCATGGTGTGTAGTTTGACAGCTCAATGTATAATTGGTTGTGGGCGCCAATACCGTCTACTTTGTTCCATTGACCTCCCTGTTGTGTGCTGGTTGGGTGAAGCGCAGGTTATGTTGTCCGTGGGTCCATTGACTGTCAGTTGGGTTGTCGTCCGATCGACAATGGGTGGGCCGACTGCCTGTCTCACCTAAGCGAGCGTTAGTGTTTGAATTCCAGGCCGCCCCTCGGAACTTCTGAGCGCCCTTGGGTGTGTGTACTCCCTTTTCTTGTTTGTTCTTGTTGTTTGTACTTGTATGGCTTCTAGCTGAATTTTAGATAAAGGTTGTTTTGCCCTTAAGGCGTCAGATGGTTTGGGCCTTCAGTCTAATTTAAGAACTGTTTTACATAAAGGCTTTGGCATTTTTAAAATTAATGTTATTGAGTCTTAACTGTTGGGCCTTCAACCGAGTTTGAATTTAAGTTGTTTTGCTCTTAAAGTGTCAGATTCTTTGGGCATTCAGCCTAATAAAGAACTGTTTTAAGATAAGGCTTTGCCTTTTAAATTTCTGATTTTGGTTGAGCTTTAAGTTAATGACTTTCAGCTGTTTTTAAATTAAAATGGTCTTGCCCTTAAGGTATGAGATTGTAAGGTGCATTCAGCCGCTAATTGAATTCCTAAACTAGAGCTGTGCTTTTTTTTTAAAAAAAATTTCTTGGCTCTTGTAATGTTTGATCAAATAAAAGGTTCTATGTTCGTGTATAACTGACAGCCGCTTATTTTGGCCCCTTTCCACAACTTAACCTGTCCTGTCCTGCGGGTTTAGCAGGGCGTATCAGTAATTTAATTAATATTGTAAGGGAATTGAAAATTTATTTCAGCTGCTCTTAGACTGTCGCGCAGTTCAGTTGGTTATTTGCTTATCAGTCAATAAATCTAGTAATCTCTTGAAGACAGAGGCAGCAACAACTTCAAATAGAAATCGACCAATTTAAGGAAAAGTCTATTGGTCATCTGGTGGTTCCATAAAACTGCTGTTCTGCGCAGCTGCAGTATGTCTCCTTCGCAGCAAGGGGATAACTAAAAGTCTTCTGATAAACTATACAAAACATACATTTCTCGGACATTGTAAAATAAGTGTTATGACCTGTGGTTGCAGAAAAATTTCAAGGACAGCAATACGACATAGTTATAAACATGAAAGCCATATACGTTTTAAATGAAAATGGCTTTGATGGCCCTGGAATATTACAACCACGATAGTAACTTGCATGTGCTAGCTAATGAGCGTACAATTTACAGATGAAAAGTACGGAAAGCCATAGATACCTTAAAGGAAGGGTCTAACGTCAGCAGAGTAATGGCTATATGATTCGGAGTTCATAGTTTCCATAAAACGAAAAAATAAGTGTCAGCCAATGCGCTTCGGGAGAATAACGGATCTGGGGGGCTACTTATGCACCGATTTGACAATAACAGTTTTTGTTATTTTGTGCTGCTGTAAGTAATATGTTTCGTGAGTTACAGCACCAGTTACTCCCAAGTTTCTATGCGATAAGTTTCGGCCCTTTGGCCATTAGGGTCTATCAAGTATTTACGGCTGAACAACAGGGTTTTCTGGTTGGTTGGTAGGTTGAGGGATTAAACAGTGAGGACATCAGTTTCAAGAGATAGTCTATCTGGAGTTAATAACGCCAGACTGAAATTTCCGGGAATTGTGACAGTAAAGCCTGGGGTGTGCGACCTCTATGGTGGCAGGTGTAGCTGGCTGTGATAAGTTGTGACTATATGGCAGTTCACCTCGCAGGATGTAGCTGCAGTGTAATACTGGGAGTTGTCAGGCGGCGGACCGTCAAGGAAACAATGCTGCTTGACATACTTCTTTATTGCACAACAATTGAAGGGGTCGGAGAGATATAGTCATAAGTCACATCGAACTAGTTTTGAGATACAGCGAGTTTAAAGTTCCACAAAGGTCTGAAAATATGTAATACAAGACAGGAACCTTATTTCTACTGCAAACACTTGCTTAATACTTGCAAAGCATGTTGTTAAATAGTCAACTCTCTGCATGCTATAAAATATTAATTTTAGAATGATTCTAATTAAGATGTAGTCAACGGTGGCTTATGACTATATCTCCCAAAAAATTGTTTAAAACATAAAGTATGAGTTTGTAAGGATTTATTTTAATTACTCTTACACAGCAAGCAGAATATATAATTTTTACACATTAATATATACGTATCAGGTATCTGAGATATATAAATTACTTTTTCATTGACATAGTTACATCACGGAAGTTCCTCTACCTCATCATTGTTCACGTTATTTCCAGTACATGAGAGAAAGAAGTCTTGATTTGCTGCAGGTATGTATGGCATAAGAGACAGCACATCATTTTTTTTTCTCGTTAAATGGTAGTGGCTTTCTGTACTTTATTGGCAGCTGATATGGATCTGGTTCAACTAGCCTTCCTTTCTTTTTGACACGAATGTCCACTGACATGAAAGCTCCTACGTCTGAATAAGAGTGCTTTACTCTTAGCTTGAAGGGATCTTCAGACTAACTTAAATTGAGTAGCTTCACTGAAATGGTGGGGATCTCCAGACGTGGATTCTATACGTTTTGAGATTAACGTCTTCAGGCTTTCCAAACTTCTGAAGTCTTCTCTTTCTATTTAAGTTATAATGAAATGTTTTGGTCTCGCAGATTTTATAACTTCTACCCATTCATCTGGAGTGTACAATATTGGACGTCTGTTTCTTGCATACCGTTCAATGCGACCAAAATCACGATAGCAAGGTAGCATGGTGTGACCTACCACAGGGAAGTAATGCTGGACAGAATCAAATCTTTTGGTAGCAACAAGGGACCTTTCCAAAGCAATAACAGTCCAATTCTTTGCCTGACCCTTGCAGTCGTCTGTGATTATGTGGAGATGTTTTGTCTGAGGATTAGTTATCTCCAAGTACTTCAATAAGCAGCTCCCAACCTTATCTGAACCCAGTCCTCCATCTTTCTCGCTCCACAGAAACACATAAACCTTATTTGACTCACAGTCGTGGATACCATAGTTGTATGTCCATATTTTCCTCTTGTAAAATGCTGGGCGAACTGTTAGTTCAGGTGTGTGTAACGTCTGCTGCATGTCCATTGCTATCACATGATGCTGTTTCGAATTTTCTTTAGCCACAGCAGTTAAAGACGCAATCATATTTTGTCACCTGTCTGCCTTTTTGAGATGCAGATCATATTGTTGTTTCTTTTCTGTGACTTCTTCTGTACATAATTCTGGGTTATTTATTGCAATTAGAAATCCATCACATTTTGAATAGGTGTCACTTTTTGGTAGTTTGACGCCTATGTTAAATTCAGATACGAAAATTTCTCTGAATTTACTTTCAGATACTGCAGGAACCTGGTTTTCCTTGCAGTATTCTGAGTATTTATCTCGAAATAAGGAAGCAATTGTGAGCTCACAATCTAAATACACTTTATTGGGGTTCTGTTGCCTACTGTAATGACTGTTATACTTCGGTATGGTGTTGAGAAAATCTCTAACACTTTGTACAGCTTCATCTTGAAATTTATGTGGGTAGTTTCCATGTTTTCCTGAAAGTAAAAAAAAGATGAGCTTATATCCTCTTCCTAATAGAAATATTTGTATAGTACTCAGTTTGAGTACATCCCTAACTTATAGCACAGAGTAACATACAAACCTCTTCCATCTTCTTTTGGCACTGCAAATCCAGGCTTCATTTGATGTTGTAAATTCCTCACTCTTCGTGCATGTATCTGTTAGCCATGAACCCTTAATAAAGTTTCCTTGCAGATCATGACTTCTATTCCGCATACCCTCACATTATGAGAAAATGTAGCATCCCAGGATGATATTTTCTTGGAAGTCTTTTTTGGATAGCTTTGAAAGAAATTATGACAAATATAACAAAATGAAATAAATATACAAAATATTAAACCATTTGTGTTTAAATAGTGAACAAACCTCCGCTTTTTCGGTTCCATTTTCATACAGCTCATCAGGTAAGTATTCTGGGCATTAAAGTTTCCTATATCCCAAAATGAAAAATGTTTTCTTCCTCTCCAAGCGGTTTCGTGAAGTATTTATTTAAACAAGTACAGGGACTTCCTATAGTAGCAGCCTGAACAGTCTTGTGGGCTTCTAAAGACTTATACTGCTGACCAGCATTTCGTCGACGTTTTCCTTTATTTTCTTCCACTGATCAATATTTCGCTTTAATTTCCGTGAAGACTTTGGTTTTTCGGGTGATTCTTCATTTGTTCTACTTATTTCAAGCTATAATATGAAGAGCAAAATAGTCTAAGAATTTGCGTGAGATATAGTCATAAGCCACAAAAAACATTAAATTTCGCTAAAATCGCATTTATGAGAAAATATTTTTTACACATCTATTGCCTTTGAAACTACATTATTGCACCATTAAGCAGTAATATAAATGTGCCCATCGAGTTTCATCATTAACACACAGGATGGCTGTCAAATGCGTTGGCAATGTTGAGAGAAACAAAGTCACAAGCCACAGGAAATTAATCACCAGAAATAAACCGTTTTATATACTTACCGAAACATCATCTGAGTTGGAACTGGTGGTCGATGGATGCCAAGATTCATCACTGTCAGGATCCAACGGGTAAAGCTCTTCACTTCCACTAATGTCTGTGTCAAATATGTGTTGAAGCCCCGAAGACACTTCAAACGTTCCTGACCCACGAGCCATTTTGCTGTGGCTTGTGACTATGTATCTTCTGAAACTACCACCAGATGGCACAGCATAGAACTGCACTCCGTCATAGCCTGCCGTCTGTTGCAGTAACACGGAACTTTTTCAACACATTGTGAAGAAGACATCGTTAAGAATGCCGCAACATGAAAAACTCAATTTCGTGAAAGTTGTGACTTATGACTATATCTCTCCGAGCCCTTCAATTGTAGCAATGGAGATGCAGCTGAAAAGGCGGCCAACGACATCCATTACATAGACCGGCATGGATGGTGAAGCATACTGGTGTTAGCATCGGAAGTGTGGCGCGCTGCACATTCCTTAAAGTGTGGTGGCATTTGGCAAAGTACTACCATCAGCGTATCGGCACCGATGTTGACTCATTTGCGGCTCTATGTGGTGAGTGGCGGATGGGCAGCACATGCCATGAAGTAGCTAGCCTGGCCTCATTGCTCGGCACAAGGGGTATCAGACCAGGCAGGATCAAAGTACCAGCCACTGCATGGATTATGGTCGCGGCGTGTGTCCGCACTAGGCGATGGCAAACAGCGAAGGCGTCTGCCCGCACGGAAATAGCGAAGGCGTTTGCCCGCACGGAACAGTGTGCAATGACAGTGTTTCCCCACACGAGCAGTGGTGGCTGGACAGCTTGGTGACGTAGACTTGAAACCCTAACCCACCAGAATAGTGACCATCACGAGATGATAGTCACCTAATGGGTGGCCCAACAGCGTGAAGTCACTTGATTGGCAGCATTAGAACTCAGGCAGTGGCCTACAGCTACTGGGGTCAGAGGTCGACAGTGGCAGCTTGCTGGTGCCTCTCTGAGGGCATACAGTTATATACCTCTCTTCAGGTCTAGGGTCTGGCGATAGCTAAGAACTTCAGCCTGAATTCTTGTGTTGTATATACAAGCCAGGTCGACTAGTGTTTCTAAAATGGCAGCAATCCTGGGCGTTAAATCGCAACAGGTCTAGGACGCCAGGTGTAATCGTCGGTGAATCATGACATCAGTTGCAACAGGAATCCATCATGTCAGCGCCTCCACAAGTCATGTCAGGACTGTATTGTATAGTAACACCTTCTTTCCGTTTTCTGCAATGTTATCTGACTCAATATTTGGTTTTGTGCAATGAATGCGTGTTCTTGCTCCCGGACGTCTAGTTTCTGAGGAGTCCTATGATATTCTTCTGAAGATGTCGGCTTCCCAATTGGATGGCGAGAGCAATTCATTATGCTGAGACAAACCGTGACACAGCAGTACATAGCTGTGGTAGAAACGAAGCATTGAAAGCAATATTGATGCCACAGATAAGAAATAATTGAAGGAGAGATAAAGTAGACTGCTCTACTTAACCTAAGAAAGAGACAAATAAAGAAAAATACTGTATTAATTACTCAGTAAAAATTAATGAAAGTGTAGGAGCTTGTAATTAGAGGTATCCCACGTATGAACAGAAAGTTGGACGTCACGTGGAAAAGGCCAGGGTGACTATAGAACCAAATGGGGGGGGGGGGGGGTGTTCTCGCAACTTCAGGCAGTTGATGTCGGTTTTCTGATTGGATCGAAAGCGCAGTTCAGCATGCTAAGCCAAACCACGGTGCAGCAGTAGGTAGGAGCGGTCGAAACGAAGCGCTGGAAGCAACATTTACGCCATAGATGAACAATAATTGAAGGAGAGGTAAAGTACACTGGTGTGCTAAATGCAAGGACTAAAAAGATAAAGGAAAATACCATATTAAGTACTGAGTGGAAACGAGTGAAACTGAGGCAGCGTGTTGCTAGAGTCATCCAAGCATGCATAGGAAGTTGTAAGTAACATGCGTGAGGTCAGGGTGACTATAACTTCAAATTGGTTTGGTCCCACAGTTGAAGAAACGGGAAACGACGGTACGTGTCAATCAGCGAGCAGTTACAGTGCACTGTGATGGTGTTCATTATTACAACATAGCCCGGTGACAACATCTGAATGACATTGCACGGGGATGAAACATAGGGAAACTAGAAGAAAAATGGTGGCGAATGTAGCCCAGGAGTTTTGTATCATTCACAGCATTGTTTCAAGTGTAAGAGTAGCACCCGAATACCGGCACTGCTGCCTGCAGGAGAGGCAATAGCTGACCACGGACGACTGCAGCACAAGATGACTTCTACATTGTGCACTATGCGCAATGGGACCGACTCGCGGGTGTAATAGCAACTACATTTAACAGGATTGCAAGGCACGCAGACATGCTCCACAGTGGCACGGCGACTACAAAGGGTTGGTATCTCTGTCCGACGACCATTTCGACGTGTTCCGTTGACGCCTGCACTTCGGCGGTACGTTTGAGATGGTCCCAACATCATAGTGATTGGATCAAACAGGAATGTTATTGTGTGCCCTTCTCAGATGAGAGCAAATTCAGTCTGAGTAGTGATTCTCTTAGAGCGAGACGTACACGTGACAACTGCGGAAATACTGTCGATCATCGTTTTGGTGGTCCTGGTTTTATAGTGCAGGAAGGCATAACGATGCATGAGTGTACTGAACTCCAAATCTTTCAACATGGTACACTGATTGATCGATGTTATTGTGACGTTGTTGTGATACTGTATTGCTTCTTCATGTGCGTCGTTTCAGAGACAAATCTGGTCCTGATTTCATTGTTATGGATGAGAGTGCACGACTGCATTGAATAGCATAGGTGGAGGAGCTCTTGGAAGTAGAGGCTACTCGGAGAATGGACTGGCCTGTCCTTTCCCCGACTTAAATCCCATCAACCACGAATAGGAAGCGCTGGAGAGACGTTCTGCGGCACGTCCTCTTTTACCAATGACCATCCAGCAGCTGTCAACCGCACTGGTTGAGGGATGGATCACTGTAACACAAGAACCCCGCACCAACCGGGTCCAGTGCGGAGTTCAGTAGCTTTTTTGCAGTTCCAGCAAGCAGATTCAGTCTGTGTCGTGATTCTGGACCTACCCTCATATGGTGGGGAGTGGAGAGGTTTTTATGAAATGCACTCAGGAATGTTGTCGTACATGATCATTTTGGTGGTTCGGGCGTTATGGTGTTGTTGTTGTGGTCTTGAGTCCAGAGACTGGTTTGATGCAACTCTCCATGCTACTCTATCCTGTGCAAGCTTCTTCATCTCCCAGTACTTACTGCAACCTTCATCCTTCTGAATCTGCTTAGTGTGTTCATCTCTTGGTCTCCCTCTACGATTTTTACCCTCCACGCTGCCCTCCAATACTAAACCGGTGACCCCTTGATGCCTCAGAATATGCCCTACCAACCGATCCCTTCTTCTGGTCAAGTTGTGCCACAAACTCCTCTTCTCTCCAGTTCTATTCAATACCTCCTCATTAGTTATGTGATCTACCAATCTAATCTTCGGCATTCTTGTGTAGCACCACATTTCGAAAGCTTCTGTTCTCTTCTTGTGTAAACTATTTATCGTCCACGTCTCACTTCCATACATGGCTACGCTCCATATAAATACTTTCAGAAACGACTTCCTGAAACTTGAATCTATACTCGATGTTAACAAATTTCTCTTCTTCAGAAACGATTTCCTTGCCATTGCCAGTCTACATTTTATATCCTCTCTACTTTGACCATGACCAGTTATTTTGCTCCCCAAATAGCAAAACTCATTTACTAGGTTAGGCGTCTCATTTCCTAATCTAATTCTCGCAGTGTCACCCGATTTAATTCGGCTACATTCCATTATCCTAGTTTCAAGACACTGTCCATCCCGTTCAGCTGCTCTTCCAGGTCCTTAGCTGTCTCTGACAGAATTACAATGTCATCGACGAACCTCAAAAGTTTTTATTTCTTCTCCATGGATTTTAATCCCTGGTGTACGAAAGCATAATGTTTTTTAGGTTTAATGACATTCAAAGATTTGAACACGGCACAGTTACGGCTCTATATGTTCTTGTTACACAGTACTCTTTCCCGATGTGTGTCTTTTCAGCGATTCAGTCGACGCTTACGTCATTTATATGGATGAAAAGGAGCAGGTGGAGGAGCTCTTCGAAAGAGATGACATTCATTGAACGCTGTAAACAATCCTGTTGGTGGAACATCCGCAACTGAGCATTGTACCAGAGGTTCAGTTGTAAAGTTCTTTTATTATCTTATAAGCCCATCATCAGGTGTCGTAACTTGGTGCTCAGATCGCCTCGCGCCGTGGTGGACGTTACTACGCGCGGTGTGCTACCTACGAACGCAGAACAGGGAGTCCATCTAGTGAATGGACTGGCCTGCCCGTATCCCCGACTTATATCCCATCGAACGTAGGAGGGCTGAGGGAGACGTATTGCACCCCGTCCACATGCACCAACGACCATCCAGCGCCTGTGAACCGCGCTGCTCGAGGGTTGGAACTTCCTAATACAAATGCTCCTTACATATCTTGTGGTCACCATGGGAGCACCTTGGAGAGCATGCACTGCTGTCCGTGATGATCACTCACCCTATCAAGACCAATGCCCCACCTTTTTGTGAAGTCCACAGTACTACTCAAATCGCGGTAACTTCAATGTAGTTATCGTATTTGCATAAAAAAGTCATTTCTGCTCGTCTCAACGCGTATTTCTTTCAGTTACCTTCTCTGCTATATTGTAGCTGTTCTTTCTACACTCCTGGAAATTGAAATAAGAACACCGTGAATTCATTGTCCCAGGAAGGGGAAACTTTATTGACACATTCCTGGGGTCAGATACATCACATGATCACACTGACAGAACCACAGGCACATAGACACAGGCAACAGAGCATGCACAATGTCGGCACTAGTACAGTGTATATCCACCTTTCGCAGCAATGCAGGCTGCTATTCTCCCATGGAGACGATCGTAGAGATGCTGGATGTAGTCCTGCGGAACGGCTTGCCATGCCATTTCCACCTGGCGCCTCAGTTGGACCAGCGTTCGTGCTGGACGTGCAGACCGCGTGAGACGACGCTTCATCCAGTCCCAAACATGCTCAATGGGGGACAGATCCGGAGATCTTGCTGGCCAGGGTAGTTGACTTACACCTTCTAGAGCACGTTGGGTGGCACAGGATACATGCGGACGTGCATTGTCCTGTTGGAACAGCACGTTCCCTTGCCGGTCTAGGAATGGTAGAACGATGGGTTCGATGACGGTTTGGATGTACCGTGCACTATTCAGTGTCCCCTCGACGATCACCAGTGGTGTACGGCCAGTGTAGGAGATCGCTCCCCACACCATGATGCCGGGTGTTGGCCCTGTGTGCCTCGGTCGTATGCAGTCCTGATTGTGGCGCTCACCTGCACGGCGCCAAACACGCATACGACCATCATTGGCACCAAGGCAGAAGCGACTCTCATCGCTGAAGACGACACGTCTCCATTCGTCCCTCCATTCACGCCTGTCGCGACACCACTGGAGGCGGGCTGCACGATGTTGGGGCGTGAGCGGAAGACGGCCTAACGGTGTGCGGGATCGTAGTCCAGCTTCATGGAGACGGTTGCGAATGGTCCTCGCCGATACCCCAGGAGCAACAGTGTCCCTAATTTGCTGGGAAGTGGCGGTGCGGTCCCCTACGGCACTGCGTAGGATCCTACGGTCTTGGCGTGCATCCGTGCATCGCTGCGGTCCGGTCCCAGGTCGACGGGCACGTGCACCTTCCGCCGACCACTGGCGACAACATCGATGTACTGTGGAGACCTCACGCTCCACGTGTTGAGCAATTCGGCGGTACGTCCACCCGGCCTCCCGCATGCCCACTATACGCCCTCGCTCAAAGTCCGTCAACTGCACATACGGTTCACGTCCACGCTGTCGCGGCATGCTACCAGTGTTAAAGACTGCGATGGAGCTCCGTATGCCACGGCAAACTGGCTGACACTGACGGCGGCGGTGCACAAATGCTGCGCAGCTAGCGCCATTCGACGTCCAACACCGCGGTTCCTGGTGTGTCCGCTGTGCCGTGCGTGTGATCATTGCTTGTACAGCCCTCTCGCAGTGTCCGGAGCAAGTATGGTGGGTCTGACACACCGGTGTCAATGTGTTCTTTTTTCCATTTCCAGGAGTGTATGTACGGGCCAAGTCTTACCGAGTTCTACGACACGTAATCTAAAAGCTACTTACGTCGTTACGTTTTGCACACCACTGTGTATGAGTCGCGCCAGTATGCAGATCACAGGGCAGACGAATGTTCCCCTATGGCTTGCCGCAAGAAGCTCCTCATACACAACTGAATCTCCATTAAACTATTGTAGGTCTGAGAGAGGAACGGAATAAATAATGCCTTCTACCAGGGAGTTTCGCATTAGAGAAAGTGCTAAGGCTGAAAACATAACCGACGTCAACTGGATTAACAATAATAAACCAACGTGGAAGAAATAATCGGTTTAGTAGATGGTCGGGTACTGTTGAGTGTCTCCCGAGGCTCAGGAAGCTACGGGTTGCGTCTCTCCTGCAACCCTGAAGAACAATCACTAGGAGTACGCAGAGACTTTCTTCATATTGTGCACGGCGCATGTCAGGTAACAGAGCAGCTCCTGTTATTCAGTCTTGAACTGAAAAATTTCGTAAAGGGCGAAAAGGGTCTTGAAGAAATTTTGATGCAACTTGCTCTGCGATTCAATAGGAATAACATTTTTCTCAATAATTAAAATATACATTTTGTTTTGTTTCTTGTTTCCTTGTAGCGTCTATTTGCAATATCTACCCAACAACTACACCCTCCCACTAAGTGTCTAAGGGATATTACGGAGTAATCTCACTTCATCAGGAAAAGTGCACGGGATGCCGTTTTATATATTAATGTGAGACTGGTCTTCAAGAAAAAGTACTATGTGAGTGTTACACCATGAAGTTGCTTAGCAGAAAACTGCAGGTGTCGCCACTGCCACAGCCGTCGCCGTCGGTCAGCACCGCTCGCAGAAGAGTTTCACCGCTCGTCGCTATAGTTTGTATTACCATGAAATGAGTACCCCAAGCTGCATACAGGCGTTGATATAAGTCAACAGTGACAGTTGAAAATGCATGCCCCGACTGGGACCCCAACCCAGGATTTCCTGGTTACGTGGAAGACGCTCTATCCATCTGCGCCACCGAGGACACAGAGGTTAGTGCGGCTGCAGGAACTTATCTCTGGCACGACTCCCGTGAGACCAACATTCGCAACTTATTGTCCCTCACTATATTCATAGTGCCTCTGCTCATCATACTCATTACTCGCGGCTGTGCTGCTGATTCCCACAAGAGTTCGGGCACTGTCTGTGAAGAAATTATTCAGGTAGTGAAGGGAGACGAAAATTTAATACTCATGGGTGACTGGAATTCGAGAATAGGAAAAGGGAGAGAAGGAAACATAGTAGGTGAATATGGATTGGGGCTAAGAAATGAAAGAGGAAGCCGCCTGGTAGAATTTTGCACAGAGCATAACTTAATCATAGCTAACACTTGGTTCAAGAATCACGAAAGAAGGTTGTATACATGGAAGAATCTAGGAGATACTAGAAGGTATCAGATAGATTATATAATGGCAAGACAGAGATTTAGGAACCAGGTTTTAAATTGTAAGACATTTCCAGGGGTAGATGTGGACTCTGACCACTATCCATTGGTTATGAACTGTATATTAAAACTGAAGAAACTGCAAAAAGGTAGGATTTTAAGGAGATGGGACCTGGAGAAACTGACTAAACCAGAGGTTGTACAGAGTTTCAGGGAGAGCATAAGGGAACAATTGACGGGAATGGGGGAAAGAAATACAGTAGAAGAAGAGTGGGTAGCTTTGAGGGATGAAGTAGTGAAGGCAGCAGAGGATCAAATAGGTAAAAAGACGAGAGCTAGTAGAAACCCTTGGGTAACAGAAGAAATATTGAATTTAATCGAAGAAAGGAGAAATTATAAAAATGCAGTAAATGAAGCAGACAAAAAGGAATACAAACGTCTCAAAATTGAGACCGACAGGAAGTGAAAAATGGCTAAGCAGGGATGGCTAGAGGACAAATGTAAGGATGTAGAGGCTTATCTCACTAGGGGTAAGATAGATACTGCCTACAGGAAAATTAAAGAGACTTTTGGAGAAAAGAGAACCACTTGTATGAATGTCAAGAGCTCAGATGGAAATCCAGTTCTAAGCAAAGAAGGGAAAGCAGAAAGGTGGAAAGAGTATATAGAGGGTCTATACAAGGGCGACGTAGTTGAGGACAATATTATGGAAATGGAAGAGGTTGTAGATGAAGATGAAATGGGAGATACGATACTGCATGAAGAGTTTGACAGAGCACTGAAAGACCTGAGTCGAAATAAGACCCCAGGAGTAGACAACATTACATTAGAGCTACTGATGGCCTTGGAAGAGCCAGTCCTGACAAAACTCTACCATCTGGTGAGCAAGATGTATGTGACAGACGAAATAACCTCAGACTTCAAGAAGAATATAATACTTCCAATCACAAAGAAAGCAGGCGTTGACAGATGTGGAAAATACCGAACTATCAGTTTAATAAGTCACAGCTGCAAAATACTAACACGAATTCTTTACAGACGAATGGAAAAACTGGTAGAAGACGACCTCGGGGAAGGACAGTTTGGATTCCGTAGAAATATTGGAATACCTGAGGCAATACTGACCTTACGACTTATCTTAGAAGAAAGATTAAAGAAAGGCAAACCTACGTTTCCAGCATTTGTAGACTTAGAGAAAGCTTTTGACAATGTTGACTGGAATACTCTCTTTCAAATTCTAAAGGTGGCAGGGGTAAAATACAGGGAGCGAAAGGCTATTTACTATTTGTACAGAAACCAGATGGCAGTTATAAGAGTCGAGGAGCATGAAAGGGAAGCAGTGGTTGGGAAGGAAGTGAGACAGGGTTGTAACCTCTCCCCGATGTTGTTCAATCTGTATATTGAGCAAGCAGTAAAGGAAACAAAAGAAAAATTCGGAGTAGGTATTAAAATCCATGGAGAAGAAATAAAAACTTTGAGGTTCGCCGATGACATTGTAATTCTATCAGAGGCAGCAAAGGACTTGGAAGAGCAGTTGAACAGAATGGACAATGTCTTGAAAGGAGGATATAAGATGAACATGAACAAAAGCAAAACGAGGATAATGGAATCTAGTCGAATTAAGTCGGGTGATGCTGAGGGAATTAGATTAGGAAATGAGACACTTAAAGTAGTAAAGGAGTTTTGCTATTTGGGGTGCAAAATAACTGATAATGGTCGAAGTAGAGAAGATATAAAATGTAGACTGGCAATGGCAAGGAAAGCGTTTCTGAAGAAGGAAAAATTTGTTAACATCGAGTACAGATTTAAGTGTCAGGAAGTCGTTTCTGAAAATATGTATGTGTATGGAGTGTAGCCATGTATGGAAGTGAAACATGGACGATAAATAGTTTGGACAAGAAGAGAATGGAAGCTTTCGAAATGTGGTGCTACAGAAGAATGCTGCAGATGAGATGGGTAGATCACATAACTAATGACGAAGTATTGAATAGAATTGGGGAGAAGAGGAGTATGTGCCAAAACTTGACAATAAGAAGGGACCGGTTAGTAGGACATGTTCTGAGGCGTCAGGGGATCACAAATTTAGCATTGGAGGGCAGTGTGGAGGGTAAAAATCGTAGAGGGAGACCAAGAGATGAATACACTAAGCAGATGCAGAAGGATGTAGGTTACAGTAAGTACTGGCAGATGAAGAAGCTTGCACAGGATAGGGTAGCATGGAGAGCTGCACCAAACCAGTCTGAGGACTGAAGACCACAACAACAACAATCGTGCAACCGCACTGAAGTCATATTGGCTACTTAGCTAGTCGACGTCTTCCTATCGAGAGACCGCCAACAAGCGTTATATGCGTGGACGTCTCATCCACAACTCTTAGGTTTCCCCCCTCCACCAATTTATTACAGTAATCTCGTCCCCCAGATTCGCCACTCTCCATAATTTATCTACCCACATCATTACAATCCTGTATCCAATAATGGAAGAACAAGAATGAAATGCTCGGTTTAAAAACGATGCAAGACAGGGATATAGGCTTTCGTTCATATTGTCCAATCTCTACATCGAAGAAACAATGATGGAAATAAAGGAAAGGTTCGAGTGCAATTAAAATTTAAGTAGATTGGTTATCAATGATAAGATTCGTTAATGACATGGCTCTCCTCAGTGAAAGTGAAGAGTTACATGACGTGCTGAGTGGAATGAACAGTCTGACGAGTGCAGAATATGGATTAGAAGGAAATCGAAGAAAGACGAAAGTTGTTAAGGCATTCGTGGCCACTTGTTGACAAACTGCCTATTGGCTTCTGTATCGGGTTCTTCGGCTGGTATTGATCTTATGATTTTATTGACGTTTCCCCAGCACGAGTGGCTAGCATTGTCAAAGCTTCACCCTCCATTGCCGATGATGAACTGGAGCGAAGCTCGCGGCCGCAGACTATATTTATCTGTGGCGCCAAAGTCCGATGGCTTCTCAGCGATGATTTCCGGCAGGAAATCTTTCCCAGCGGGAATTGACGGTCAGTAAATTAAAATTCTACAGCAGGAACAGTCAAAATTTCGTCATAAATATTTTTTCTCTACTCATTTACTTCATCAACAAGGTCGTTGGATTGGTCGCATAATTTCTCAACAAAGTAAGATAGACCAATGAAGTGCATATTGTATATTTCTTTTCTCTTATCTGATCTGTGTACACAAGAACAAATATTAAGCAGTTGCTCTACTAATTTATAATCAGTACATTTATATTTTCTGGCCTAAGATATTTTACCATCTTTAGGTCTTCCGCTATTATAACTTAATACTCTTGTTGAAAGATGATTTTCTGATAATAAACCACCAACTTTAAAATAATTTTTCTTGGCATACTGCTTGGATGTGGCAATGTATACACTTTGTTCTTTCTTCATCTCCACTACATCAGATATTATATCTTTTAATTGTAGACATTATTTTTCCCTTTCTTTTAATTCTTTATTTAGCCTGTTGTTCAAAAATTTTTTGAGATTTATTTTCAAAAGATGTTGTGTAATTAAGGTAGTCAACTAATATATCCTCAATTGTCATATAATAATAATTAATTTCATTAGCAACTTTGGTGTGTAAACTCATTATGAGTTTCTTGAACTTTTGCATGGGCAAACAAATCCATTCTCTTGAACTAAATTGTGAGGAGCAAACGATTTTTTTTTTTCATTTTGGATGTATTCATTCTCTAAAGCAAGAGTATCATCGTGTTTGATTTCAGTGTATATGAGACCGTAATTATTCAAAAACCTGATCAAATCTCTTGTTGTGCTCCTTAAATTTGCATGGTTGACACTCTGCAACCCTGCAATTCCATAGTGATTGAAGCACAAAATGTCGTTTGTGACCAAAGTATGTTTTTGATTGATTAAAGGACCCCAAATGTCTTTGAACCAAGAATGCAGGTTTAATTTATATTTTCTGTCTTCAATGAATTCGAAGATATTCAGCATAGATGATGGTTCGACCTCCATTTATGTAGAATAAAAATACATTAAATTTCCTTTTCAGTTACTGTGACACTGGTAACTGAAATTCAGCAGGCATCTGGAATTCTCTAATTTCCTTAAGAGTGTGTTACTATATATCATGATTAAAGAATGTAATCCAGGTTCACTAATGAAAATAGCGGATTTTTCATTGCCCTTTAAGGGGAACGATTCGTTCCTCTTCAAATATTCATTTATATATTGATGTTTTTCTCCAACTTGGTCTTTGATTGCCTTTCTAGTGTTCGTAAATTGAAGAATTTTGGTAACATCTTTTCCTTTGATTTATTCTTATAAACAACCTTATTGCTTTTCTGAATGAGATAAAAAATATTTAGCATAGGTGTTGTGACAGCTGCGCTACATACCGCCATTTATGTAGAATGAAAATACATTAAATTTCTTTTTCAGTTGCCGTGTTGCTGGTCACCAAAATTCTGCAGGTGCCTGGAAATCCATCTGTAGTTTCCTTAAGAGTGTGTTATCGTAGATCACGATTTCCTTTTCACAAAATGTGTATTGTACTGCAAACTCATAAGTGAAATAAAAAATACATAGTAAGAATGCTATTGATAATGAAAAAAATTAAGAGTGTAAATATCTTATCTATACAATTATTTAATGCACAGCAACAAGAAAGTGGATTCAACCGTTCATAAAAGTTTTTATGAATAAATGGAAGAGTTGAAGAAGTGTAAAGAATGTGAAGTGGAGAAGTCAATTTATAACTTTCATTCACACAAATACTCAAAGAATAAACTTTCATATATTTGAAAAGAATGTACTAGAATCTATGGTAGAAATATATGTAATAATAAAAAAGAGTGCTTTAAACAGTATATATATATATATATATATAAATCAAAATAATTCTTAAAACAAATTTCAAGCGAAGAGTATGCTAACATGTTGGAAAAAATAATTGATGGAGTGGCTGCTGAAATAGGTGAAACTGATGCTAATTCTAAAAAAATTATTGGTTGTCAAGAAGTTAAAGATTTTGATTGTTTTTACTCGAATCCTACGTCTAAAAGCAAACTATCTAGTAGATGTAAGAGCTGTATTTGGGATTATTATAAACAACGAAAGAAAATTAATAGAACTTCGCTGCAGGAGTGTAGCGAAATCCTGAGACAGATGACAGTCTTCAGACTGCGTCCGACATGGCCAGAAAGGCTGCTTCAGCAGTTGCTGACTTAAGACCATTATTTGATGAGCAACAAACAAACTGCAAAAAATGTATTGGTTGTCAAAAAATTAAAGATTTTGATTGTTTTTTACTTTAAATGTTCAACTAGGAACAAACTCTCAAGTGAATGTAAGATTTGTCAACTAGAAGATAAGCAGAAAAGGAAAATAGTGGTCTCAAAAGGCATTTACGGTGAAACAAGCACCAATTAACTGCTGCTTAATTTTTTGAGGGCTTATTGCTTTCTATCCCTATTAAATACAAGGACTAAAAAATGGATGCTCTGTTGACGAAGTTCACAGTCACCCATCTTCATGATTACTGCAGAAGGAAAAATTTACAGGTTAGTAGAAGAATTAGAAAAGCTGATTTAATTAACTTAATCGTTTCAAATAATTTGCCTTGTCCTGCAAGAACTCTCGATGATTCGATAGCAAAGGAACTTAGAGCTCTAGCTAAAAATCTTGACATTAGAGGCTACAGTAAGTAAAAGAAATCAGAGTTAATTAATTCCATTGGATTACAAGAGTTTACGTTTCATCCAGAAGTACTGCAAGCAGCAAGATCGATATCACAATACCTACCCGATATAAATTATTTCTGCAGGTTTGATGATGTAATTATTGAAAAGCCTTACCTGCTGAGGGAGGAAAAATAGTGAGGTTAAATCAAATGTACCAATTTAGTAACAAAATATTTGAGCAAGGAAAGGAGACTGAGCCATCTAAAGAGAATTTATTTGCGATTAAAGAAATTAGAACGAGATTTAACGAAAAACTTAAAGCATGGTCTGTTGACTACAAAATTGTGTTTAACGATGCTAATATTGCCAAACTTGATACCATTAGTAGGAAAACAGATTATATAACGAAAGCGCTCAATTCTGTGGCAAAAGTAGCTAAAAAGAGAACTAATTTTAGGAAAGGGGATAAGTTAAATTTAACAATCAACAACCCAAAAATGTTTTATCCAATTTCCACAGGATGTAAAGCATTGAATAATAGTCGAGAGTCTGTTCAAGTTTTGTGTAATGAAATGAGAGCTATCTTAACATCTAACGAGTCTGTTGATATAGCAGATAACTCATTCAGTATGCAGATGTTAGCAATTCCTAGAGGTGGTAAAGGTATAAAAGTGATAAATCAAGTTGAAGACAAAAAGACTAAAAGATGTATCACAAGAATTAATAACAATGACAATTTGTATTGTCCTAGAGCAGTAATTGTGGCATTAACATACCATACAAACAACAGAGAACTAACTGCAAATGAGATTAAGAAAATCAGAGTAGGAGATAAATACAAATTACAGAAACAGTTAACTGACATATTATGTAAGCAGTTGGGCGAATACAATGAAGAAGGGTTTAACCTGGATGACATTAAAAATTCTGAAGAATTGTTAGATATGCAAATGAATGTCACATGTGCTGAAAAATTCAATGCGGTTTTCTATAGTGGCGCTGAGAAAGAAATGAAGATCTATTTGTACAAAGACCACAACCATTTTGATGTAATTAACAGTATGACAGATTTGCTAGGATCAGTGTATTTCTGTGATAAATGTAATAAGCCATATAACAACAAGTGCGCTCACAGATGTAAAATAGAGAAAAACCGTGCGTATTATGCAAAAGTCCAGAATATAAAAGTGAAGAAAATAAGATTTATTGCCTGAAATGCAATAGATACTGTTATAATGAAGCATGCTTGAACAATCACCAAGAATTTTAGATAAAGCCTACAAATGTGAAGGATGCAAAAAGATTTGCTTCAGATCTAAAGAGCATGAATGTGGCTTTGAACTTTGCAGAAATTGTAAACAAGTAGTGGAAAATGGAAATAATAAATGTTATATGCAACCTGTATTGCAAAAAGGTGGTATCTGTGAAAGAAAATTTGGTGAGTGTTTTATAGTGCAAGGTTGTTCAAATTGTAATAAAGAAAGTTGCTATGTTAATACAAAATTCAAAGATTTTTTTATTTAACAGTGCTTCAAATGTAATAAGATAGTCACAGGTAAAGAGTTTAAATGTCCTGCAAAAGGCTTCTCTAGGAAAGTGAATTGTACCTATGCTGAGAGATACATGTTGTTTGATTATGAAGAAACTCAAGAAACTGGAACACTCGTTCCAAATCTCATAATTGTTCAAAATTTTAAAGGTGATGCTATTTATAAATTTAAGATAAATGATGAGTTCTGTAGGTGGATGATATCTGGCGAAAAAAACAGTTGTCACAAATTCATAGCTCACTATGCAAAAGGTTACAATTCCCATTTCATTTTGAATACAATAAGACCATATACCATCTACACAAGAGCTAAACTGATGTTGTTGGAGATCAAACAGTTAGGTATAAAAATTATAGATAGCAGTAACTTTATCCAAGGACCACTCGGTAGCTTTCCAAAAGTTTTTGATTTGAAAGAATTGAAGAAAGGCTACTTTCCTCATTTATTCAATACAACAGATAATGAAAACTACATAGGACTGATTCCTGATACTGGATATTATGGCATAGTTCCAGAGTTAAACGAAATTATTTGTTCACTATGAATAAAGAAATTAACAAGTACTGTAATTCTGATGTAGATATATTAAGAAGAGGCTGTTTGGAACTAAGAAATCGATTTCTAGAAATTGGTGCAAAAGTAGATGGATTTGATAAAGTAACTAATAATGTTTATCAATACCATGGTTGTTGTTGGCATGGATGTAAAAATGTTTCAAAAGTGAGACAATTAACAAAAAAACTAAGAAGACAATGGATGATCTTTATCAAAAGACTTTGAGCAGATTCACAGAAATACGAAATGTTAGTTAGAATCTGGTAGAGATGTGGGAATGTAATTGGCTGAACTCAGCAGAATATGAAAAGCTTAATAAATTAAAGCACTTACCTGAAATTGTTGAACCATTTAATCCAAGAGATGCTTTTTATGGTAACCGAACAAATGCAATAAAATTAAGAGCTAAAGCACATGGTGTTAGCTCCAAATTGAAATATATTGACATATGTAGTCTTTATCCTACTGTGCAATTTAATGACTTTTATCTCGAACACAATCTGAGAAAATTATATAGACCAAGATATTGTTCTAAAAATTGGTATGGTTTAATAAAATGTAAAGTATTGGCTTCTAGATGATTGTATCACCCTATTTTACCTGTGAAAATAAAGAGCAATAAAAATGAGAAACTGCTGTTTCCTTGGTGTGCCAAATGTGCTCAAGAAAAAATAGATAAGTGCAGTCACAATGATGATGAAAATAGTTTTATGGGAACTTGGACGACTGATGAAGTGACGAGAGCTCTAGTAAAGGATGTGAAATTTTAAATGTGTGTGAAGTTTGCGATTTTAAAAATAAATGCAATATGCACTTTAAAAACTATGTCAAAGATTTTCTGAATATAAAGTTAAAGGCCAGTGCACATAATTTTGACAGTGATGAAGAGTATATCAAAACAGTTAAAGAGAAAATTGATATTGACTTATATCCTGACAGAATAAAGAAGAATCCAAGAAAACGAGCTGTTTCTAAGATATGTCTTAATTAATTATGGAGGAAATTTGTGCAAAGGCAAAATATGAGTCAAACAGAATACGTAACAAATTTACAACACTTTTATGACATACTGCTGGATGACCGATCCGATAATTTAGATATCAATTTTATTACAGAGGATATGGTTCAGATGAGATATAATTTCAAGAATTATTATTCAGAAAATAATACAGCTACAAATATTTTCATAGCTGCATTCACTACATCAAATGCAAGACTCAGATTATATGATATGTTAGATAAATTAGAAGAATCTGTTATATATTTTGATACCGATTCTGCAGTATATATTGATAACGGTGAAAATACTGTGGAAACAGGTTGTATGTTAGGCGAATGGACTGATGAGTTGGGAAATAACTGGATTACAGATTGGGCTTCAACAGGCCCAAAAAGTTACTATTATAAGAAAAATGATAAAAGTTTGGTTGGTTGGTTGTTTTAGGGAAGGAGACCAGACAGCGAGGTCATCGGTCTCATCGGATTAGGGAAGGACGGTGAAGCAAGTCGGCCATGCCCTTTTAAAGGAACCATCCTGGCATTTGCCTGGAGCGATTTAGGGAAATCACGGAAAATCTAAATCAGGATGGCCAGACACGGGATTGAACCATCGTCCTCCCGAATGCTAGTCCAGTGTCTAACCACTGCGCCACCTCGCTCGGTAAAAATGATAAAAAACATAAATGAAAGTAAAGGGCTTCACTCTAAATTACAAGAATATTCAAAGATTGAATGGTGAATCGATGGTAAGACTGGTAGAGACTGAAGTGAATAGATACTGCTAGAGTACAATCAGCTAACGGGAGATGTTGGTACTAAAAATCTGGTCAACAAACATATTAAGAAAGAATTCTTATTTCAGTATGATAAAAGACTGGTTCTAGAAAATTTTGATCTGGTGCCTTGTCTATATTGAATATTTTCTAATATAAAGAAAAAATTCATACCACATTCCTTATACAAGTAGAATAACTTAGTTGCGTTTTCCTAATTCATATTATCTAATTTTTTGGCTATAGAAAGATAAACCTTTAAAAATAATAATTTTGTTGGTAAATTATTTGTAGGTAAATTATGCTTTGCTCTTAGTTTTACAGTCGTAAAAAGAGAGAGAATCTGAATTTTTTATTTCATCCCATAATTCTATATCATATTCTTCTAGACTATGATTCCGACTTCTCAAATGTTCTGTAGTTAAAGGCGGTTAAAATATTCATTGCAAATATTACATTCAACTTATCTATCTCATGGTTTATTATTTTTATCGACAAAAATGTCAAATGGAAATTCATCCCACACATTAGACATGTTTGTAACATTAAAAATTTTAATCTTGTTAAATTTTTAATCTTAATAAATGGAGGTTCTACTGAAGAAACAAAATAATGCAGGCAATTCTAATTTTTTTAAAAAGATTAGTGAGCTTGAAGTAAATGAGTGGTATTACATAACTGACTGTGAATGTTTAAAAACTAGATATGGAGAGAAAATTTCTATCGAGCTCGATAGTAAATTTAAAATTATTTTGCCAGAAAGGTTTAATAAAATAACTAACCGGGATTTCCAATTTTTTAAAGATGGTGACATTAAACTAAAATATAAGGGGATGAAGAAGAGTAAAAATAATGAGAACGAATTTATCTGCAGTTCGTTGTGTGATTTTTAAAATAGCTTTTCGGTGGAGGGGAGCTAGCCATTTGACAGAACATTTTCTATCCTCGCTTCTGTACGACTTATCACCATCCATGGGCGGGTTTAAGACCTGTCTGGCGTGTTTCAGCTGGAAATGATGGAGCACTCTGTTAACTCAGAGGCAGGTCTCCGTGATGTGCTGACGTACAAACGTCAGAGGCCTGAAGCTCAGTGATCACTGAGTGGAAGGTGTTCGAAAGGGACTGTTTTGCACTTTTTTGCGAACTAATTTGGCGATTTTGAAATAGCTTCTCGGGGGAAGTATAAAGTGGGGGCCCGTAGTAAGTGGGTGTGTTGGGCTTGCTCACAGATAATTTAGCGAACTGGCTCACTTTCTGGCTCACCCCTAACTGCCTAACTTTCTGGCTCACCCCTCCAGTCCCCTCAGGGGTCACCAATAAGTGAGCCAGTTGGCTAAATTATCTACGCATGCACCCAACGTACCCACTCACTACTCAGGTTCCCTGTGGCTTGGTGTGTCCCTGGCTATGGTAAGCATGGAGTTTGGGATTGTGGAACTGGGAATCAAGGTCCCAACATTCAAATCTGTAAAACCCTACATATTCACAACTTTGTATAGTTTCAGCGACATTCTTATCTGACATCCAAATCTCAAAGCCCTACAAATCCACAACTCGGTTTCTGGTGAACCAACAGGCATAACAGATCAACTGATCAATCTTAGTTTCTGTCACTGGTACTAAATCCACAAAAATTGCAAAAATGCGCGCGCGCGCGCGCGCGTGCGTGTGTGTGTGTGTGTGTGTGTGTGTGTGTGTGTGTGTGTTCAGGTATGTTCCACATCTCCTTGTAAACCACTGGACCGACTCTGACCATACTTGCTTTACATATGACTTACTGTTTACTACGGTATATTGATAATTTTCACTTATGGACCGTCTGACAGCAACTGAATAAAACACAATTTTAGTGCCTTTATTTTCTGCAAGGCATCATCAGTGGCCTGGAATATGTACATATGTTAGCTATTTTATTTACATTTTTGTCACTGTGCCTACAGGTTATAAACAGTTCTGGTGGTTGGTATTTCCTATTAAGTGGTAATGTTTTGAACTGTACTTACAGGTTGCGTAGACAGTTTCTTACATATTACGCTCCTGTTGCATTTTTGGTGTTGTTCTTCTTCCTATGAGCGCCAATTTGCTGTTTTTTCCGCATTCCATAGCACTATGCACTGAATGCTTGTTTTAATGCAATGTTTTGGTTTCTGTTGCCGACTGTCAAATGTTTTTGACAAAGATCGAATATTACTGCCAAACTTATGAGTGTAACTATTGAAGTATCTGTGGTCTGTTCATGTATGCATTTGTGTGTGTGTGTTTTTCTGGTGATGTATTAATTTAATTTAATTTTATTGTATTTATTTATTTATTTTTGTTTTTGTCCTGTGTATGTGTGTGTGTGTGTGTGTTTTTTGGTGTGATATATATTTTTTTGTGCTGTGTGTGTGTGTGTGTGTGTGTGTGTGTATTTTGGTGTTATGTAATTGTGTGTGTGTGTGTGTCTGCATTTTGGTGTTATATATATATATATATATATATATATATATACTTTTTTATGTTATCATTTCCTTTATTAAGTGTAGTAGGGAGCCTGTACTGATGTGTGTGTGTTCATTTATCACATGTTTGTTTTCTGCTATGGCTTTCTGGATGTGGAAGTTTTCTTGCATTTGTATAAGATGTTTGTCATGGTTGCTTATTCTCATTATTTTCATTTCTTGTTCCATGTTTGTAGGATGATGGTTGTAGTGTTTTAAATGCTCTGCAAATGTGGAATGGTTTGTTTCACACTTCCATCATCTGATATGTTCTTTGTATCTTGTTTCAAAATTCCTGCATGTCATGCCTATGTAAACTGCATCACAACTTTGACATTCAAGTTTATATATTCCTGATTGTTGGAATTTGTCCCTCTTGGTAGCTGGCTGGCTTAGGTGTGATTGAAGGGTTTGCCCAGGCTTATATGCTATTTTGAAGCCCTGTCTCTTTAGGATGTTTGCAACTCTGTGTGTTAGTTTATGTGTGTAGGTCATGGTGTACCATCTGGTTCTTTTCTGTGTGGTGTTGTCATTGTGTGTGTTTGTTGAGTGTGTTTGTAAGTTTTCAGCTTGTGAGTTCTTTTGTACTGTGGAAATGTTGTGTTTGTTTTTTATTTGTGTTTTTATTTTTTGATTGAGCTTGTGTACCACATGTGTGTCATACCCGTTGTTCCTAGCTATTTGTATGATCGTGTTCATTTCTTGTTCATAGTTTCTCTTGCTGAGTGGGATTCTGTTTAATCTATGTAACATGTGTCTTAGTGCTGCAAGTTTCTGGCTTTGGGGGTGGTTGGATGTGGAATGTATTATTGTGTCCGTGACTGTTGGTTTTCTAAAGATGTTAAATGTATGTTTTCCATTTTCTTTTTTAATTGTAATGTCAACAAAATTTATTTGGTTTTCTTTTTCTTTTTCAAGTGTGAATTTTATGTTCTTATGAGCTTTGTTTATTTCTGAATGGAGTTCATCTATTTTTTCACTTGGCTCGTCTACCAGACAAATAATGTCATCCACGTATCTGTACCAATATATGATTTTGAAACTTTCATTTGTGGTTATCTTATCAAATATCTGATTTTCAAGGTGACTGATGAAAATGTTTGCTAGTGTTCCTGATATTGGGGATCCCATGGGCAGTCCATCAGTTTGTAGATAATATTCTTCCTCAAACTGAAAGTAGTTTTGTTCCGTTGTCAGTCTGAGCATATCTGTTATTTCTTTTATTGCGTCTGTGGTGAGGTTGCTGTGGGATGAGAGATTTTGTTCTATGATTTCTATTGTTTCTGTGATAGGGATGGAGGTATACATATTTTCTATATCGAATGAAATCAGTGATGCTGTGTGTGGTACCTGTATGTTCTGTATGTTTTCTATTAGGTTTCCTGTGTTTATCACTGTTCTGTTGTTTTCTACTTTATAGTGTTTTGTAACTAACTTTTGGAGGTGTTTGGCTATGCGGTATGTTGGGGCTTTCTTGAAGTTGATAACAGGTCTCATTGGCATTCCGTCTTTATGTACTTTTGGTTGACTGCGGAGTGTTGGTGCTTGTGGGTTTTTCTGTGTTAAGTAGTATTTCTGTTTGTCTGTGAGTGTGTGTTCAATGTTTTTCAGTGTTCGTTCCACATTTGCCTGGAATCGTGTAGTTGGATCTGACTTCAGTTTTTGTATTGCGTTGGTGTTTATGTAATCCTTGGTTTTTGTGATGTATTGCTCTTTATCCATGAGTACTGTTACATATCCCTTATCCGCTCTTGTTATTAATACGTTGTTGTTTGTTAACTTTTGTTTTAACCTTTTCATAGTAGCTGCTTCTGTTTGGTTGTTCTTATTGTGTGTCTGCTGTGTTTGTTTTATTATGCCTTTTATTTCTTCTTTTACTAGTTCTCTTGTCAGTCCTATGTTTATTTCACAATTGTTTTGTTGTTCTTCACGTGTAAGGATGTGTTCGGTTTCTACTATGAGATTTTCTATGTATTGATTGTTCACTTTGCTATTGGTGCAGTGTTTCAAACCTTTTTCCAAGAGCATTTTTTCGTTTTCGTGTAGTTCTGTCTCTGCTAGGTTAACTAAGCGTGGATGGAATGTGTGTTGGTGTTCATGTGGTTTCACATTTAAAATGTAAATGTATTTTTGCGTCTTTTTTACTGTTAGTTTCATTATCTTGTGTTTATGTTTGTTTTGTAAATGTTTCATTGCCATGTATGTGTTGTGCTCAGTTTTTTCTACTAGTGCCATGAAAACTGCTGCGTTTCCTACGTTTTTTGCCAATTCTAGATGAGTCTCATAGAGCATCATGTTTAGGTGCTGTTTTTTCGAATAGAGCATCTTAATTTCATGTAGTAACCAATATCGTTCTGCAAATGATTTCGACTTTTGTGCCACTGTAGAACTGTTTTTAACCTTTACATTAATGTAACTTGGAATTAAATCGTTCTTTTTGCATGTTCTGTTGAATTTTATATGCTGTATCGTCTTATGGAGCCTCAGATGTATTTTCTTGAACCTGTTGTACACGTTGACAGGGAATGCTTGACATAGCTGTATTGACATCTTCAACTTTTGTGGTCCTGTCCTCCTCAGTTGCGCGTAATACTACGGTATATTGATAATTTTCACTTATGGACCGTCTGACAGCAACTGAATAAAACACAATTTTAGTGCCATACGCGTTTCGCCTTTATTTTCTGCAAGGCATCATCAGTGGCTTGGAATATGTACATATGTTAGCTATTTTATTTACATTTTTGTCACTGTGCCTACAGGTTATAAACAGTTCTGGTGGTTGGTATTTCCTATTAAGTTGTAATGTTTTGAACTGTACTTACAGGTTGCGTAGACAGTTTCTTACATATTACGCTCCTGTTGCATTTTTGGTGTTGTTCTTCTTCCTATGAGCGCCAGTTTGCTGTTTTTTCCGCATTCCATAGCACTATGCACTGAATGCTTGTTTTAATGCAATGTTTTGGTTTCTGTTGCCGACTGTCAAATGTTTTTGAGAAAGATCGAATATTACTGCCAAACTTATGACTGTAACTATTGAAGTATCTGTGGTCTGTTCGTGTATGTATTTGTGTGTGTGTGTGTTTTTCTGGTGACGTATTAATTTAATTTAATTTTATTGTATTTATTTATTTATTTTTGTTTTTGTCCTGTGTATGTGTGTGTGTGTGTGTGTGTTTTGGTGCGATATATATTTTTTTGTGCTGTGTGTGTGTGTGTGTGTGTGTGTGTGTGTGTCTGTATTTTGGTGTTATGTAATTTTGTGCGTGCGTGTGTGTGTGTGTGTGTGTGTGTCTGCATTTTGGTGTTATATATATATATATATATATATATATATATATATACTTTTTTATGTTATCATTTCCTTTATTAAATGTAGTAGGGAGCCTGTGCTGATGTGTGTTTGTTCATTTATCACATAATAAGAATAAGCAACCATGACAAACATACAAATGCTAGAAAACTTCCACATCCAGAAAGCCATAGCAGAAAACAATCATGTGATAAATGAACAAACACACATCAGCACAGGCTCCCTACTACACTTAATAAAGGAAATGATAACATAAAAAAAGTATATATATATATATATATATATATATATATATATAACACCAAAATGCAGACACACACACACACAATTACATAACACCAAAATACACACACACACACACACACACACACACACACACAGCACAAAAAAATATATATCACACCAAAACACACACACACACACACACACACACACACACACACACACATACACAGGACAAAAACAAAAATAAATAAATAAATACAATAAAATTAAATTAAATTAATACGTCACCAGAAAAACACACACACACAAATGCATACACGAACAGACCACAGATACTTCAATAGTTACACTCATAAGTTTGGCAGTAATATTCGATCTTTGTCAAAAACATTTGACAGTCGGCAACAGAAACCAAAACATTGCATTAAAACAAGCATTCAGTGCATAGTGCTATGGAATGCGGAAAAAACAGCAAATTGGCGCTCATAGGAAGAAGAACAACACCAAAAATGCAACAGGAGCGTAATATGTAAGAAACTGTCTACGCAACCTGTAAGTACAGTTCAAAACATTACCACTTAATAGGAAATACCAACCACCAGAACTGTTTATAACCTGTAGGCACAGTGACAAAAATGTAAATAAAATAGCTAACATATGTACATATTCCAAGCCACTGATGATGCCTTGCAGAAAATAAAGGCGAAACGCGTATGGCACTAAAATTGTGTTTTATTCAGTTGCTGTCAGACGGTCCATAAGTGAAAATTATCAATATACCGTAGTATTACGCGCAACTGAGGAGGACAGGACCACAAAAGTTGAAGATGTCAATACAGCTATGTCAAGCATTCCCTGTCAACGTGTACAACAGGTTCAAGAAAATACATCTGAGGCTCCATAAGACGATACAGCATATAAAATTCAACAGAACATGCAAAAAGAACGATTTAATTCCAAGTTACATTAATGTAAAGGTTAAAAACAGTTCTACAGTGGCACAAAAGTCGAAATCATTTGCAGAACGATATTGGTTACTACATGAAATTAAGATGCTCTATTCGAAAAAACAGCACCTAAACATGATGCTCTATGAGACTCATCTAGAATTGGCAAAAAACGTAGGAAACGCAGCAGTTTTCATGGCACTAGTAGAAAAAACTGAGCACAACACATACATGGCAATGAAACATTTACAAAACAAACATAAACACAAGATAATGAAACTAACAGTAAAAAAGACGCAAAAATACATTTACATTTTAAATGTGAAACCACATGAACACCAACACACATTCCATCCACGCTTAGTTAACCTAGCAGAGACAGAACTACACGAAAACGAAAAAATGCTCTTGGAAAAAGGTTTGAAACACTGCACCAATAGCAAAGTGAACAATCAATACATAGAAAATCTCATAGTAGAAACCGAACACATCCTTACACGTGAAGAACAACAAAACAATTGTGAAATAAACATAGGACTGACAAGAGAACTAGTAAAAGAAGAAATAAAAGGCATAATAAAACAAACACAGCAGACACACAATAAGAACAACCAAACAGAAGCAGCTACTATGAAAAGGTTAAAACAAAAGTTAACAAACAACAACGTATTAATAACAAGAGCGGATAAGGGATATGTAACAGTACTCATGGATAAAGAGCAATACATCACAAAAACCAAGGATTACATAAACACCAACGCAATACAAAAACTGAAGTCAGATCCAACTACACGATTCCAGGCAAATGTGGAACGAACACTGAAAAACATTGAACACACACTCACAGACAAACAGAAATACTACTTAACACAGAAAAACCCACAAGCACCAACACTCCGCAGTCAACCAAAAGTACATAAAGACGGAATGCCAATGAGACCTGTTATCAACTTCAAGAAAGCCCCAACATACCGCATAGCCAAACACCTCCAAAAGTTAGTTACAAAACACTATAAAGTAGAAAACAACAGAACAGTGATAAACACAGGAAACCTAATAGAAAACATACAGAACATACAGGTACCACACACAGCATCACTGATTTCATTCGATATAGAAAATATGTATACCTCCATCCCTATCACAGAAACAATAGAAATCATAGAACAAAATCTCTCATCCCACAGCAACCTCACCACAGACGCAATAAAAGAAATAACAGATATGCTCAGACTGACAACGGAACAAAACTACTTTCAGTTTGAGGAAGAATATTATCTACAAACTGATGGACTGCCCATGGGATCCCCAATATCAGGAACACTAGCAAACATTTTCATCAGTCACCTTGAAAATCAGATATTTGATAAGATAACCACAAATGAAAGTTTCAAAATCATATATTGGTACAGATACGTGGATGACATTATTTGTCTGGTAGACGAGCCAAGTGAAAAAATAGATGAACTCCATTCAGAAATAAACAAAGCTCATAAGAACATAAAATTCACACTTGAAAAAGAAAAAGAAAACCAAATAAATTTTGTTGACATTACAATTAAAAAAGAAAATGGAAAACATACATTTAACATCTTTAGAAAACCAACAGTCACGGACACAATAATACATTCCACATCCAACCACCCCCAAAGCCAGAAACTTGCAGCACTAAGACACATGTTACATAGATTAAACAGAATCCCACTCAGCAAGAGAAACTATGAACAAGAAATGAACACGATCATACAAATAGCTAGGAACAACGGGTATGACACACATGTGGTACACAAGCTCAATCAAAAAATAAAAACACAAATAAAAAACAAACACAACATTTCCACAGTACAAAAGAACTCACAAGCTGAAAACTTACAAACACACTCAACAAACACACACAATGACAACACCACACAGAAAAGAACCAGATGGTACACCATGACCTACACACATAAACTAACACACAGAGTTGCAAACATCCTAAAGAGACAGGGCTTCAAAATAGCATATAAGCCTGGGCAAACCCTTCAATCACACCTAAGCCAGCCAGCTACCAAGAGGGACAAATTCCAACAATCAGGAATATATAAACTTGAATGTCAAAGTTGTGATGCAGTATACATAGGCATGACATGCAGGAATTTTGAAACAAGATACAAAGAACATATCAGATGTTGGAAGTATGAAACAAACCATTCCACATTTGCAGAGCATTTAAAACACTACAACCATCATCCTACAAACATGGAACAAGAAATGAAAATAATAAGAATAAGCAACCATGACAAACATCTTATACAAATGCAAGAAAACTTCCACATCCAGAAAGCCATAGCAGAAAACAAACATGTGATAAATGAACAAACACACTTCAGCACAGGCTCCCTACTACACTTAATAAAGGAAATGATAACATAAAAAAAGTATATATATATATATATATATATAACACCAAAATGCAGACACACACACACACAATTACATAACACCAAAATACACACACACACACACACACACACACACACACACAGCACAAAAAAATATATATCACACCAAAAAAAACACACACACACACACACACACACACACACACACATACACAGGACAAAAACAAAAATAAATAAATAAATACAATAAAATTAAATTAAATTAATATGTCACCAGAAACACACACACACACACACACACACACACACACACACACAAATGCATACACGAACAGACCACAGATACTTCAATAGTTACACTCATAAGTTTGGCAGTAATATTCGATCTTTGTCAAAAACATTTGACAGTCGGCAACAGAAACCAAAACATTGCATTAAAACAAGCATTCAGTGCATAGTGCTATGGAATGCGGAAAAAACAGCAAATTGGCGCTCATAGGAAGAAGAACAACACCAAAAATGCAACAGGAGCGTAATATGTAAGAAACTGTCTACGCAACCTGTAAGTACAGTTCAAAACATTACCACTTAATAGGAAATACCAACCACCAGAACTGTTTATAACCTGTAGGCACAGTGACAAAAATGTAAATAAAATAGCTAACATATGTACATATTCCAGGCCACTGATGATGCCTTGCAGAAAATAAAGGCGAAACGCGTATGGCACTAAAATTGTGTTTTATTCAGTTGCTGTCAGACGGTCCATAAGTGAAAATTATCAATATACCGTAGTATTACGCGCAACTGAGGAGGACAGGACCACAAAAGTTGAAGACTTGCTGTTTGTTGAGTATAGCTGTGAGGGTAAGAACCACCTGCCTATGAAAGGGTTTGTGGGTGGTAGTGAGAAAGGACTGTAGTCTGCGTCGCAAGAATACCCAGAGTACATTCAACCAGAGTTTGAGAACGACAGCACGTAGTAACTTGCAAAAACTTTGCAATTAATTTCAAACCTTTACTAAATATTTTATCGTTGACAACCCCCATAAAATTATGAAAAGAAAAAAGTTTACGGCTTACTAATTATCGCTGATCATGGAGTAAACCGTCGCATTAGTCATGACGTTTTAATTTATTATTTCTTTACTACGAACGATATTCGTGACATTTTGTAGACAGTAGTCTCAAATAGCACTAAATGTACCAGAAAACTTATATCGCTGTGCGACACACAGTTCAGGATATATGACCATATAAACCCTCATATATTTCAAAAACTGCCGCATCATGCGTGATGTTTATTACATCGTTACTACGAACCCTATTCACTACACATTTCGATGGAAGTTCCCAAACGTATCGCAGAATGTATCTGGTAAATTATATTATACGAAACACTGTTCAGAAGATACGACATCGTAAAACTGAGTTGCCTGAAAAAGAAACCTCTGGCTGAACTTCGCTACAGATAAATGTGAAATATATGTACAAATATATGTGAAATATGTTCAATATGTGTGAAATATGTGCGACGTGTGTACCCTGGCAAAACTGCGAGTTACAAGTTCCTCCTAACCCCTGGAGAATTTCAACCAACCTTGGTACACACACATTACTTATTATCTGGAAAGAAGTACTATGAGGGTAAGAACCACGAGTTTGCTTCGTGACAGAGACAGAAGGTGAGGAGTGGGTGGTGTGGCGGTGGTGAACAGAGAGAGGAAGGAGCAGATGGAAGTAGATAGGAGGGAGGAGGAGGTGGACAGAGGGAGAGGAGAAAAGAAAGAGTATGGGATTGACAGAGAGTGGGAGGAGGACAAGATGGACCATGAGAGTGAAGAGGAGGAGACAGAGTGGGATGTAAGAGATGGACATAGAGTGGGGATGAAGAGATTCGCAGAGTGAACAGGTGGAGGAGATGGAGAGAGGGAGGTGGGGTGGATAGAGTGGGCGAGGAGGTGACAGAGAAGTAGAGGAGCAGAAGAACAAAGACAGGGGCGAGGAGCAGATGTACAGGGAGAAAAGCAGGAGGAGATTGATAGAGAGTTGGTGGAGGAGGAGATGGAGAGATCGGAAGGAGCACATAGAGTGACAAAATACTGGAATAAGTAAATGACTGAGCAGTGCAAAGTACTGATGTAGGAAAGTCATAAAAGTCCATTGCAAAAACTGTAGATGCCTAAAATTCTTGCAGAACAGGGCAGTGATCACTTTGTAAGTTAACTGTGTTGTAAGATGTTAGGGAGTAGTTGGCAGTTTATGTTCATTTGCAATGAATGTGACTGTGTTTGATCCTAGATAGAATTTTCTCATTACGAAAACTTACGTAGAACCTACTGAACACATCTACTACAATCCATTTTTTCAGGACTAACTCACTTATTTTCATTTCAAAAATCGTATTTTGTAATAAATAACTTAGAAAATTAGGAGAAATAAATATTTTTTCATTATCACATTTACTTACTATAAAAAAATTATTCTTTTCGCGCAAAAGGTGAACATAAGAAAACAAATTTAATTTTTTTATGAAAGGTGCACATGCGAAAAACATTTAATTCATCTTCACGAAAAATAATTCATATTAAAATTTTACTGGCTTACTAGTACATTGTATTTTATTTTAAAAAGTGAACGTTAGAAAAAATTAATACAGTATCCAAAACTTCAAAATGACCCCCACATCGTCCTTAACAGGACTTGTGCTTTTCGGACTCCTCTGACCGTATGTACACAGTACTACGCGAAGTTGTGAATCTGAAACGCTTCGTTTACTGGGACTGTTATTAAGTACGAAGGCGAGGGTGTTGACTGGGCGATCTCTTTTAATTTCTAAAAAACCATTCAACAGTAAAAATCGCATAAAATGTTTATGTGTTTAAGACAACTGCTTTGAACAGACTTTGCTGTCATCGTCAGGTCTCAAAAATCTTTTTCTTGTTAAACATGTTCATTTTAAACTGAACCTCATGCTATGATGTCAACTGGATAAAAATCAGCACATTATAAAAGGTCTGTCATCGCTAAAATATTGAAAAGTACCTCCTTGCGCTGTTCCATTTTTCGGGGTGCACGCAGCCTCGTGATGCCAATTGAGGAGCTACTCGACCGAATAGTAGCGGCTTCTATCAAGAATACCATCATAACGACCGGGAGCGCGGTGTGCTGACCCCACGCCCCTACTATCCACATCGTCCTTTGAGGATGACACGGCGGTCGAATGGTCCCGGTAGGCCACTCGTAGCCTGAAGACGGAGTGTTTTTTCTTTAAAATATGTTAGTGATGACAAACCTTTTCTTATGTGTTGATTTTTATCCACTCGACACCTTGGAATGAGGTTAAGTGTAAAATGAACACGTTTTACAACAGAGATTCTTACGACTTGAAGATGACACCAAAGTCTGTTGAAACCGGTTGCCTTAAAGGAATATTTTATGCGATCTTGGTGTTGAATTGTTTTTAGTTATCCTAGATAGCTATCTTTAACAAAGAAAAACCATATTATGCATCCACCTACCCACTGAGAAAAGAATCTTAGTGAAGACAACGGTAATATTTTCCAGTGTTACAATATGCGCTGAAAGTTTCCGTCTATGTGACCACAGCAGCAAGATGTTTTGTGAATACAGTCACTAACCTAGCAAATTCACCCATCTGCTTACGGATACTTGCAACAATAGGTGGATCGACTTCTTTTTAAGCCATAGAACGATGGTTATCACATATCACGTAACCTTGATGTTATGTGGAGGCATAACTAGAGCAGCTCAGCTTGCGATTTTAGAAACTAAACGCACTCCTAGCAGGGTTTCTCAGAACTCACTTTTGTTGATATTAGGAGCGGCACGATCCGGGAACGTATTGGGTGTGAATCTGTTAGGCAGATGGGCGCCTTCTTGGGGAGACAGGTCGCGGGTCGCCTGCAGCAGGTGTCTGGCGACAAGCGCCGTAATTGGGCGGCCCAGGAGGAGGCGCTGAGATATTGCCGCTGGCAGGTGTCGCGGCGCGCCACCGCACCGCCCTATTGCCCCCCTAAATCACAGCTGCGGCCCACGGGGGCGGTAATAAGGCCCGGCTTCGACAGGCCCGAAACCGTCATTATCACCGCCAGAGGCGAAAACATTTATAACTAAACTGTATGTCTAGCTCACGTTTTATTTCTACAAGTGGATAACGCGCTTCAGCAGACTCCTACCATCAGATCAAAAAATTTAAAAAATGTCAATAAAATTGTCAAGTTAAGTACTGTATGATTGTACCGAGTATAAGCACATACTCATTCAAGTATCCGTTTATCCATTTCAAGAAATAAAGTGCGATCTAGACAGACAATTGTACACTACGGGCCATTAAAACTGCTACACCAAGAAGAAATGCACATGATAAACGGGTATTCATTGGACAAATATATTATACTAGAACTGGCGTCTGATTACATTTTCACGCAATTTTGGTGCATAGATACTGAGAAATCAGTACCCAGAACAACCACCTCTGGCCGTAATAACGGCCTTGATAAGCCTGGGCATTGAGTCAAACAGAGCTTGGATGCCGTGTACAGGTACAGCTGCCCATGCAGCTTCAACACGATACCACAGTTCATCAAGAGTAGTGACTGGTGTATTGTGACGAGCCAGTAGCTCGGCCACCATTGACCAGACGTTTTCAGTTGGTGAGAGATCTGGAGAATGTGCTGGCCAGGGCAGCAGTCGAACATTTTCTGTATCCAGAAAGGCCTGTACAGTATCTGCAACATGTGGTCGTGCATTATCCTGCTGAAATGTAGGGTTTCGCAGGGATCGAATGAAGGGTAGAGCGAAGAGTCGTAACACATCTGAAATGTAACGTCCACTGTTCAAAGTGCCGTCAATGTGAACAAGAGGTGACCGAGACGTGTAACCAATGGCAACCCATACCATCACACCGTGTGATACGCCAGTATGGCGATGACGAATACACGCTTCAGATGTGCGTTCACCGCGATCTCACCGAACACGGATGCGACCATCATGATGCTGTAAACAGAACCTGGATTCATCCGAAAAAATGACGTTTTGCCATTCGTGCACCTAGGTTCGTCGTTGAGTACACCATCACAGGCGCTCGTGTCTGTGATGCAGTGTCAAGGGTAACCGCAGCCATGGTCTCCGAGCTGATAGGTCATGCTGCTGCAAACGTCGTCGAACTGTTCGTGCAGATGGTTGTTGTCTTGCAAACGTCCCCATCTGTTTACTCAGGGATCGAGATCTGCTAGTGATACGAGGCCGTTGGGATCCATCACGGCGTTCCGTGTTACCCTCCTGAACCCACCGATTCCATATTCTGCGAACAGTCATTGGATCTCGACCAACGCGAGCAGCAATGTCGCGATACGATAACCCGCAATCGCGATAGGCTACAATCCGACCTTTATCAGAGTCGGAAACGTGATGGTACGCATTTCTCCTCCTTACACGAAGCATCACACGAACGTTTCACCAGGCAACGCCGGTCAACTGCCGTTTGTGTATGAGAAATCGGTTTGAAACTTTCCTCATGTCGGCACGTTGTATGTGTCGCCACCGTCGCCAAACTTGTGTGAATGCTCTGAAAAGCTAATCACTTGCATATCACAGCATCTTCTTCCTGTCGCTTAAACTTCGCGTCTGTGGCACGTCATCTTCGTGGTGTAGCAATTGTAATGGCCAGTAGTGTATCATTTCTCAATGTTAATGTGGTGCATACCTACTGTAAGAGAGAGAGGGAAGGTGGCGTTGGCTAAAGTAGAACTTTCAGTGTGACACCTGAGTGGCTTGTCGTCATCTTCATAAGAGAAAGGTATTGGCGGAGCTCTGCAGGAATATATACAGTCAAATAAAATTTATGTGGTGCTGGTTGGCCGAAAGACGAGGCATCAGCTCCCTCCCTTGTGTCGCAGCTTGAAAGTCAGAGCCAGCAAATTAGTCACGGAGGGGAGGCCACCAGCAGCAGATTTTCGTCTCCTGTTCAGTATATTACCTGTTGAATTTCTCACGTTCAAGGCAGAATTGGTAGCGGTGGCCTCAGTGATTAATAGATCGCAAATAGCTCTTATTAACTATAATCAGTGTTAGTGTTTAAACTCGCATGTTCGCAGTGCATTATCGTGAGGTCACGTATGTACGTAATAAGCGTCTTCTTCGTAATCTCCCCACGTTGCAGAGTGGGGTGCTAATATATAACGAACGAAGTGTAAAGTGCATTGTATTTGACGATACTACAGGATAAGTGGATAATTATACGGCATCCCTTTTTAAATTGTTCTATACTCTTTACTGCCAGAATCAGTAGTTGGTGATTCCCTTCATGTTTCACCATTGCAGCTATACCTTCGCATCCAGATATGATGAGTCCACGGCCAGTGCGTCCACTGTAGCGAAAGGGAAATCGTCTGAAAGAAGCAAGTTAGGGGATTTCGAATCTACAACCGCGGGATGTCACGGACTTGGCATATCTACAACGACGACCTCGCCTTGTACAGTTACTCTAGCACAAATAAAGGCTCATACTTGTCTAAAAACCAAGGGGAGTGTTGCAAATTTCCGTATAAGTGCGTCGTGATCGCGGACCTCCATGGAATTTCTGTCTCTCATTATCAAGCAACCGCATAGTCAAGTTAGCAACATTTTTCTACCTGAATTAAAGAGTACTTTATTTTAGACGAGATACTGTCACAATAAAATAAATATCAGTCACGAGTGAGGAAACGGGTGAGAGAAGACTTGAAGTTGCAAGGGAGGGTTTAATTCACATTCTACATGAATTAGGGTAGCGACTACAGACTGCGACACCGCCAGATCTCAGAATACAACAGCAGGTGAGGTTTAATCATGGTAGTGTCCCCGAGAGCAACGGTCTTGGCGCTATACTGTATACCGTACAATGGGCGCCGTTTGGTTTCAGATGTATTTGAATCTCATCCCTGTACCACATGCGGCGGGGTCTGATAAAAAAATTTAAACTGTATGCCAGGCTACAACTCACCTATTGTGGATATTTTTTTCATCTTATGTCTGGTTTGATGTAATTTGCCAAGAATTCCTCTACTGTGCCAACCTCTTCATCTGAGAGTAGCACTTGCAGAGTCTGCTCAGCATGTGGTGGTTAGTGCACAGTGACGAATTTTCGTCCGAGGTGCTAGGCGAGTTCAATCGTTTCCCGGGAGGGGCGGCCGAAAATGTTGTACACTTTTGACCAGTTGGCGATTCGCTGTACTTGCAGAATCGAGGCACATTTCCAGCAATTTTTCTCAAACAATTTTACAGAAACTATTCAATAAAAAATAATTTTTTTATTACTTGTAGCTTTATAAGCCAGATTCATTATGAAATGCCATAATTTCATTAATAGCCATAGTTATTATGATACTTGCATTTAAGTAAGACACTGCACAAAATTCGAAACGGCTTGTAATGAAAAATAGCGGTCCATATAATGGAGTAGCGGTGATTTTCCCTTTGATGCATATTAAATATTTTGCTGCAAATGGATGTAGCTGAATTTTCCTTTAGGCTTGGGTCGAGGTCTCTACCTGTCACCTATCTCGAGAAAATTGATTTGATGTAGCGCACTCATTTGCAAATGCTTGCGTCAGTGATAAAGCCAGACTGAAATACCCATAACACTCCTCAAACTTCATAAATGGTTTCAGATATCGAAACGAGATTTTGCAGATGATAGCAAAAAAGTGGAGAGTATTTTGTTACATGTTTATTATGCGAAACTTCGTTATGTACTATATTATTCCACTAAATACAGAGTTTTCGCTGAAAGAATGTAATTATTAAGAGTCATCTGTTCGTGGTATAACGAGAAATTCTTGGGGTTTGGGAAAAACATAAGTGGAGGCGTTAGACGTTTATTTTATTTTTCCTAAGCTATTGCCTTACTTGTCCCTAATTCCTCACTTTGAATACTTGGTAAACCACTGTTCCAGAATTCTGTCAGAAATGCGTCTGAAAACTAAAGTTGTGAGGTAAAATTGCGTAATCTCCGCTGTGTTTTGACAAAAGTAATTAATGTTAATGAACAAACAACAGAAATGTAGGTTTTATTCAAAATTCGCCCCTCGTGATGCTTTCCAGAAATGTTTAATGATTTACAAGTCAGGCGAAAACATATAGCTGCTTTTGTTGCATTTTAAGCGGAATTCATTTTAGACACCAGTCAAAGCAGATGTGACAGTAGATCTTTTTGGACGGCCACCATGCAAGTGTGGACATTTACAAAAAAAAAAAAAAAAAAAATGTGAGCATAGGCTTCAGTTTAGAGCGGCACTTCGCGTCTAGTGCTCGGCATTTCCGCCTGCCCGCAGCCCCTTACCACCACTGCTCCTCCCACGCTTGCCCAGCCGGCTTCGCATTTGTTGGCCACGTTGTTCTGTGCGCACTCATTTGACGAATGTATTCCAGTCACCCTCAGCGTACAGACTGAATGACATCAAGGATATGTTACGATCCTGTCTCATTTCCTTCTCAACTACGACTTCCTGCATGTCAATCGACTGGTTTCTGTGTGAGTTGTAAATTACCTGTCGTTCCCTGTATTTTATCCCTGCTACCTTCTAAATTTCAAAAGTGTAGCCAAGCCGACATTGTCGAACTCTTTCTCTAAATCTACGACTGCTATAAACGCACATTTGTCTCTCTTATATTCAAAGATATTCCTAGCATCTGTGAATATGTATGTGTCTATGTGTGTAAAGTGTAGGACTTGCTGTACATGTGAGTGTTCCAGATGGTGAGTATATATATCTAGTGTACGTGAATATATACTTGTTTATGTGTATTGTGAGTAAAGTTGGTGACTTGCTGTACATGTGGGTGTTTTTGGTGACGGCATATGTGTGTGTGTTTATCTTCTTGATACTCATCTGAGTATGCTAGACCGACTCCAAGAGACGAGCAGGCATTTGTCTTTATACACTGAAGCGCCGAAGAAATTTGTACACCTGCCTAATGACGTGTTGGGCTCCGCAAGCACGCAGAAGTGCCGCAACACGACGTGGCATAGATTCGACTAATGTCTTAAGTAGCGCTGGAGCGAATTCACACCATCAATCCTGAAGGGTCGTCCATAAATCCGTAAGAGTACGAGGGGGTGGAGATCTCTTCTGAAGGCATCCCAGATATGCTCAATAATATTCATATCTGGTGAGTTCGATGGCCAGAGGAAGCGTTTAAACTCAGAAGAGTGTTCCTGGAGCCACTTTGTAGCAATTCTGGACGTGTGGGGTCTCGCATTGTTCTGCTTGAATTCCGCAAGTCCGTCGGAATGCACAATGGACACGTATGGATAAAGGTAATAAAATTGGAAGCTTGCGTAAGTGTCACCGGTCAGAGTCGTATCTAGACTTATCAGCGGTCCCATATCACTCCACATCATTACAGAGCCTCAACCAGCTTGAACAGCCCCCTGTTGACGTGCAGGGTCTATGGATTCATGAGTCTGTCTCCATACCCGCTCACGTACATCCTCTCAATACAATTTGAAACAAGACTCGTCCGGCCAGGCAACATGTTTCCAGTCTTCAACAATCCAGTGTTGGTGTTGACGGGCGCAGGCGAGGCGTAAAGCGGTCATTAAGGGTACAGGAGTGGGCCGGTGGCTCCGAAAGCCCATTTCGATGATGTTTCGTCGAATGGTTCGCAATCTGACACTTGCTGATGGCCCATCATTGAAATCTGCAGCAAATTTGCGAAGGGTTGCACTTCTGTCACGCTGAACGATTCTCTTCAGTCGTCGTTGGTCCTGTTTTTGCACGATCTTTCTCCGGCCGCATTGATGTCGGAGATTTGATGTTTCATCGGATCTCTGATATTCACGGTACACTCGTGAAATGGTCGCACGGGAAAATCGCCCACTTCATCGCTACCTCGGAGATGCTGTGTCTCATCGCTCGTGCCCCGGCTATACCACTCACCTAAATCTTGATAACCTGCCGTTGTAGAAGCAGTAACCGATCTAAAAAGTACGCAAGACGCTTGTTGTCTCACATAGGCGCCGACGCCGACGCCGACGCCGACAGCAGCGATGTATTCTGCCCGTTTCCATATCTCTGTAATTCATACGCAAGCTTATACCGGTTTCTTTGGCGCTTCAGTGTACCTGTCGAGAAGGAAGTGTTGCACAATGTGTCGAGCACGCTACACGTTGGAGCTGTATGGCAGGTAATGGCCCACACTGCAGCATTGTATGGATACTGGAATTGTAAAATATTTCGAAGAATAAACACCGATAAAATACGACTTTATCTACTCTTAACCCAAAATACATTCATGTGAACCCTTTTGGAGAACTACGCTTACCCTTACTGTACGAGATCATCATTTTCCGAAATGTGACTTCTTCAACTGTCACTGTGTGTCAACCTTCTACAGCTTTTGTGGTGAGCTGTAATGAGCTGTGTTTTTTTTTCCTCTCCAGACGTTAAAGTTTCCAACCACGAGGCCTCCCTCTGTCTAGAGGATTCGGAGCACTCCCGTAGGTAGGGGCCGGCCACTGGACCTCGTCCTGGCGCTGTAATCTGTAATACTTATGCGGGTAATGTTCCGTCTAATGCAAAAGTAACAAGAAAACTTAAAATTCATGAGCGGCCCTCCGGAACGCCCGCGCATTTCGCACGCAGCACAGACGTTTCCGTTTTTTCCGTGCCTACGTGCTCCATTACCCGAATGTCCTGCATTCTCATCCGCAGCCTACTCCTCTTGTTATATCTGTGCACTCTAATATTCCACCTGTTCCGTTATTTGACCACAATAATTTCATTTCAGCAACCGACACTTCATCAGCGCGGGAAGTTGAGCGTAAGATCATAAATATGGGAAAGCCATTACCGAATTTATCTTTAGTATGCCAATGAGACGCGTTAAAACCACTCGCTGCCTTATTAGCATTTAATACATTACATAACTACGAAGTGCCTATCGAAAGTTCGATTAATGGACCGACTTCTATCGGCAATTTCTGATAGAGGGCTCATGTATATACAAATATATCGAAAATTGCCTGCTTCGGCCAGTCGAACGTAGTACACAATACAGACGACCATAAACGTCAAGATTTGTGACCCACTGAAAGACTGACAGAAACGTCAGCTGCACTGGATGTCAAATTAAACACCTTTCAGCCGTCCAGTTTTCAAACGTACACTACTGGCCATTAAAATTGCTACACCACGAAGATGGCGTGCCACAGACGCGAAATACAACTGACAGGAAGACGATGCTGTGATATGCAAATGATTAGCTTTTCAGAGCATTCACACAAGGTTGGCACCAGTGGCGACACCTACAACGTGCTAACATGAGGAAATATTCCAGCCGATTTCTCATACACAAACAGCAGTTGACCGGCGTTTGCTGGTGAAACGTTGTTGTGATGCCTCGTGTAAGGAGGAGAAATGCGTACCATCACCTTTCCGACTTTGATAAAGGTCGGATTGTAGCCTATCGCTATTGCAGTTTATCGTATCGCGACATTGTTGCTCGCATTGGTCGAGATCCAATGACTGTTAGCAGAATATGGAATCATTGGGTTCAGGAGGGTAATACGGAACGCCGTGCTGGATCCCAACGGCCTCGTATCACTAGCAGTCGAGATGACAGGCATCTTATCCGCATGGCTGTAACGGATCGTGCAGCCACGTCTCGATACATGAGTCAACAGATGGGGACGTTTGCAAGACAACAACCATCTGCACGAACAGTTCGACGACGTTTGCAGCAACATGGACTATCATCTCGGAGACCATGGCTGCGGTTACCCTTGATGCTGCATCACAGACAGGAGCGCCTACGATGGTGTACTCAACGACGAACCTGGGGGCACGAATAGCAGAACGTCTTTTTTTCGGATGATTCCAGGTTCTGTTACAGCATAATGATGGTAGCATCCGTGTTCGGCGACATCGCGGTGAACGCGCATTGGAAGCGTGTATTCGTCATCGCCATACTGGCGTATCGCCCGGCGTGATGGTATGGGGTGCCATTGGTTACACGTCTCGGTCACCTCTTGTTCGCATTGACGGCACTTTGAACAGTGTACGTTACGTTGCAGATGTGTTATGACCCGTGGCTCTACCCTTCATTCGATTCTTGCGAAACCCTACATTTCAGCAGGATAATGCACGACCGCATGTTGCAGGTCCTGTACAGGCCTTTCTGGATACAGAATACATTCGACCGCTGCCCTGGCCGGCTCATTCTCCAGATCTCTCACCAATTGAAAACGTCTGGTCAATGGTGGCAGAGCAACTGGTTCGTCACAATACGCCAGTCATTACTCTTGATGAACTATGGTATCGTGTTGAAGCTGCTTGGGCAGCTGTACCTGTACACGCCATCCAAGCTCTGTTTGACTCAATGCCCAGGCGTATCAAGGCCGTTATTACGGCCAGAGGTGGTTGTTCTGGGTACTTATTTCTGAGGATCTATGCACCCAAATTGCGTGAAAATGTAATCACATGTCAGTTCTAGTATAATATATTTGTCCAATGAATACCCGTTTATCATCTGCATTTCTTCTTGGTGTAGCAATTTTAATTGCCAGAAGTGTATTTTATTTGGCTTCGGTAATTTACCACAGAATCTTCAGGCCCCTGACTGACGTGTACGAAGATTCCACCTGGATTGTGATGAAAACAGGGGACGGTTCAGTCGGCAGATGATGGTTGAAGGTATCGCTTTAGCAAGCAGAAATCGACTTATAGCAGTATTGCTGGCCCCTGGTTTTATTACACTTCGGTCAGGGGCCTGAAGGTGCTGTAGTAAATCACCGGTAGCCAAATAAAAAACAATTTTTTAAATTGGACGGCTGAAAGGTGCTTAATTTGATATCCTGTATCGAACAGCCGAGTCCCGCTACCATCTATGAAAAGATGGACATACAGAGACTAAACTGTATGGTTGCTGTCTATAGAAGCTAGGAGGAGAAAACGTATTTTGTAGCTAGTGTTCATGTTCTCAAGACGCTCAGATGGTTCGAGACACCCAACAAGCAAACGCAAAAAATTGTGACAGAAGCTGGTACAAAATCAGTAAACGTCACTGACAATGATGCTGAAACACTCTTTATGCTACCTCTCTTCACAGGCAACACAGATAACATTTAACAAAGAAATTCGCCAAACAGTGATGCAGTTGAGAAGTTATTTTATTGTATTTTCGCTACCAGTTTCGACAAAAATAAAATAACTTCTGAGTCTGCACGGCTCTTTGGCCAATTTATTTGATAGATATTTGGCCAGTCATTGTCCCAATGCAGCAATGGATCAACAGAGACATAGATAACATTTTAATGGAATTTATAAAATCATCGGATTGTACTAAAATCTCAACATTCATTGAATTTTGCGAATGTTTCAGACATTGAATGTGTATCATCACCGTATTTTTTCGTTGTGGTGTTATGGGGAACTGAACATTAAATTCACTACCGTAGAAATTCTGAGAAAATATAAAAGTCTTCAACATCTTCAGAGTTTCTCGGAAAACAAATGAGTTATGTTAATGTATTGGTGTCGATGATAGACGATTAAGTAACTGTGTCAGGAAAATGTTTCTTAGGAAGGATATACAACGTGACGACCAGCATATGGGAATTAGTTGCGGTCTATATTCCAGTATAATTAAAAATCGCTGTTGGAACACGTATGAAGCAAATATATTTACTTTGTTACATGGTATTGCTACTTAACCTTAGAAACAAGTGTGAAGTAAAGTTTATATTCCAAATAAAAACACTTAAAGTTACTTCCATCAACAAATATAACGCGGTTCTGTATCCAACCGTGAAAACGACTGTATAAACAACAGGTTTAGTAGCATGTTGCTGCAATTGCTGCCACACTAAACTGCTTAGTACAAACAAATAGGTCACTCTTCCTGTCTGGTAACAAACATCTCACGCTATAAGATAAATCTGCGTTAGTTTTCACCGAGGAAAAACACAGACAATGATCTTACCTGACACAGTATAATGTCGCCGAGAAAACTTACCACTTCTTACTAAGTGAGATGACCCTAAAATAACACCAGATGTTGCCACGGATACATGTAATACTTCCAGATATCAGCCCTTTCTGAGATAATTATACCAGTAAATGAGTCTTTTCAGTATTATGGAAGAGGTAAGTAGATAAGTGAAGTACATCCAAGTTGTTATTATGTTACATACTCTGAGTACTGAATGAATCAGAGATATACTATGAAGATTCATTTCCCAAGACGGCAAAGCCACTAAAATATACTCGGGTGCTAAATGTAGCTTGACTGCGAATACCTCCCTGGGTTAAAGTACGCTAAGGGCACTGTCAGACATTGAAAACTTGAACTGTGAAAATAGTCAATTACTTCTCACACTATAATCGTATGCATAAAGTTAAACTAACAAGTTCTATTTCAGTAGACACACTAATTCTATTAAATATACAACTATCGCAACTGATTAAATTTTCTTATGTAATTTAATAAGTAATTATTTTAGTATTAACACAGAATGATACGCTACACGAAATTAATTTTAATATCCTTTAGTGGAACGAACGAAAAAATTTACGAGTAACTGCTGTTTGGAAAACTCTTCAACACAGAACGGTACTTGTCATGATAATGCTGACTGGTACTTAATATTGCATTATAAATGGCCCTCGTATTGAAGATTATTGAAGATGCTCGTATTAAAGACTGTATTTTGTCACTTTTTATTTCATTTTAAGTACTTTTTACGAATGCCGTTCTGGCACAAAATTATATCTGTGACTCTTTCTGTTGACGAACTCACTTTCGCGGGAATGGCAATTACATACGAATAACTCTCGCTTCAGAAATAGCGTACAAGATACATGATTTATAAACATTATAATAAATGACATCTTGGAGAACGACGCGAATATCCGGCTGGATTCCCGAATATCCAAGATGTCAACAGATCGATGGGAAAGCATGAAGAATTACATTATAATAATTAATAAAAATGCTGTAACCTAAAAGAGAAGTCACTGATTCAACTTTGTGCACACTAATAGTTTTAACGTAATCTGCATCTGTAGTCGGGATGTGGTTTTTCACCAACAGAATGTTTGTATTCAGACAAAGAATAGGTTTTGCGGGAATAGCTTAAAATGTATTAGAGATACGAGGTAAACTGCAACTCAAACTAATGATGAAAATCTGGGTACTCTATGATGAAGTGGAACAATTCCAAGGCAGAAACCAATGGCCTAAGCAAAAGTGTAGAAAATTAAACGCTGAAATGAAAAATCCTGGTACAAACTTAATTGTGTATATAAATACCACAATGAAATTATCACTCTGGAGCGGAATGTACGGTATGAAAGTTGGTATGGCAGATTAAAATTGTGTCCCGGACCAAGTCTCGACCTCGGGACCTTTGTCTGTCGCGGGCAAGTGCTCCATCGACTGAGCGCCCCCAACATGACTCACAACCCTTCCTGAAAGATTTACTTCCATCGTGCCTGGGTAGCTCTGTCGTAAGAGCACTTGCCCGCGGAAGGCAATGTTCTCGTGTTCGAATCTCAGCGTGGCACACGGTTTTAATCTCCCAGGAAGTTTCATATCAGCGCACACTCCGCTGCAGGGTGAAAATCTCTTTCTGGAAACATCTCATAGGCTGTGGCTAAGCCATGTCTCCGCAGTATCCTTTCTTCCAGGAGTGTTAGTCTTACAAGTTTCGCAGGAGAGCTTCTGTGAAGTTTGGAAGGTAGCAGAGGAGGTGCTGGCGGAAGTAAAGCTATGAGGGTGGGTCGTCAGTTCGTCCTTGGGAGCGCAGTCGGTAGAGCACTTGTCCGCGAAAGGCAGATGTCCCCAGTTCGAATCTCGGTGCAGCAGACAGTTCTGATCTGCCATTAATTTTCCATCCCGGTAATGAGAATTTCGACGATCTATGCCTGTTGTCGACATCGATACTAGATTTGTGACATATTTTGATTTAATTGATTTCAAAGCTTAAATTTTTTCAACCATTAAGTGACCGCAGACTTTAGTATATAACTTTGAACTTCATACATCTACCTGTTGCTGAGCAAAAGTAATTGACAGGTAACCAATTCATTGAGTTTTTGTGGGAGCTACGAATTTAATACAACTGATGCAGGTAACATGACAGAATTAATTTACAGTTCCATAATCATATCATCTATACAGTTCAGTGCACAAAACCTGGGCAAGCCTCAAGTGGCTCTACAGCTCAATAAAATATTACTCCCGAAGTTCGATAGAATCTAATTTTGCATCCAATGGACACACTTTCCGTTCCTCACAGAAACATTTAATTCCACTTCAAACGGAGTAAGTAATGAGATCCTGTTCTCCCTCCTGTCAGGCATGACTCGGTATATCACTCACTAATGCCCAACGAAATCGCTCGCGTACTCGTTGACGGGTTCTCTTTAACGTGATGCAGTACGACTTCTTCTAATTCTGGTGGGCGGCGTCTTCTTGGAGCACTAGAGTCACGCCTGCTGACAGTGAAGGAATAATTTCTCGAAGCCGTCGTATAACTGTGGCGAAAAGGATACTCGACGGAGTCGTGCGTTGTGGAGAACGATCTTGTTCAAGGGAACGAACAGCTCTCCCAATAACGTGAGGTTCACCATTTCGAAGGATCGTGTCTGCGTATTCTGCAAACGCGTACGCACACATGTTGCTCTAACACTCACAGTCCCGTGAGTGAGGCTCGAACAGGTCAAAGAGGTAGAACAGACGTCAAATGACATCAACCGATCGGACGTAAGCACCCCTCACGCTAATATCGTGTTGAATACTTACTCAGCAAACGTATGAAACGACTGTAGCACGGAAAGGATACGTTTCGGGACATGCATTCCTATTCAAAATATTATTTAGGTACTCCCCACTACAAGTCCTAGAAGTCTGTAACGGTAATTTCCGAACATCCGATATGTTAAGAAAATTTAAAGAACAATATGGGCAGCGCGGTATGAAAATTAAGTTTACAAAGACTGAATGCTTAGTTGTCGGAAATATGGGAAGCGATCTCGTTACGGGTGATGAATCTATAGCGAACTGTAGACGATCATATATTTATGGACAATCGTTTCTGATGAAGGTAGAAGTAACGATGCAAATAAAGAACAGAGTAGGAAAGGGAACGTTGGCCGTTAAGCAATTACACTCCACCATTTGGAATAAAATTAAGTCAAAAAACTTGAAAAGGAAGATATACGACACTACAGTTCAGAGCATTGCTCTGTGTCGTGCTGAACTGTGGGAAGTCCCAGGGTAAATGAGATGAAATTAAGGGAATGGAAATGGAGATTTGGGGAAGAAGCTGTGAAGTGACGGAAGAAGCAAAGTAAGAAATGAAGTTGTAATCAGTTGAAAATAAACAGCCAGAAGAAATATGTCCATCTAAAATATGGCACTGGAGAGTTCCACAACACATAAATAGAGGGAGACCCTGGGTACATTTGAATGATGGTGTGAGGAGTGCGATGCAAGACTGGACCATGCAAGAAGAGGACAGATATGACAGAAGGAGACGGAAATGCGGATGCGAGAGACACCGCATGGTGCAGATAACTCGCAGATAGGAGAATAAGATGAAATAACTACTTGCCACGCATACAGAAATCTGCAAACGTTCAAAAATTCAATGCTTGAACCGCAAATCACTGACAAGCCACCTGACTACGGTGATGTGCGCGTGAAGAGTGCAGAATGTTGATCTTATAGTGGGAGGATCACTTGAATGTGCACAAACTCCGTATGCAGGACTGGAACGGTAGACATTCCAATGTGGAAGATAAATTGCAGAGCTACAGTGACCACTGAAACGAACGGTGAAAGATGGAGTGAAATATTAATGTATAAATTGTGGTGCCTGCCTTCCTCAAGGCAGCGTAAATCTTTTCGCAAGGCAGCCATAAATTCGACGTTCACCAGCAGGATCGTCGTTCCTTCGATGAACGCCAATAGCCACGACAGTCGTGAAGTCAGATGCTTTCCTCATCTAGAAAGCTGTTTTTACTGTGCATAGCGCTGTCAGATGTCTCGGTTTTAGATTAAAGAAGTCGGTGTCACGAAATATACTTCAGAATTTCAGAGAAATAGTCTCATACCACCCATCTTTTCTCCAATTTTTTACGTTATCTACAGGTGTTAAGCTAAATGTCGAAAGATTTTACTATCGAAGCTGACTGAGTCTCTTAAGAAGTGTTACTGCGCGATATAGCTGCTGAATATCCATTGTTGTCCCTTATACCGGGTGTTTCAAAAAGAAGATACGTATTACAAAGTATTATTTTGTCCAAGCTATCGATCGTTGCGCCTCGGCTCGGCTATTGGAGAAACGAATACATAGTCTAGTTTATATTAATAGCCGCTAGATGTCAGTTGTCTTCTGTTTTGCTTGGTAACCGTCATAGATTTAAAATGGCTACTCCACAGCAGAAATCATTTTGTGTTCTCGAGTTTGCAATTCCGTGAGTACAGTGCAAAGATGTTTCAGGTTGTGGTACCAAACTGATCCTCGGAATGGGTGGAACATTCGCAGATGGTATCGACAGTTTATAGATACAGGATGTGTATGTAAAGGAAAGAGTCCTGGCCGCCCTCGTGTTCCTGAAGAAAATGTTGCACGAATTCAAACTGCTTTCCAACGCAGTCCTTCAAAATCAACTCGTCATTACAGTCGGGAGTTACAGCTGCCTACAAAAACAATTTGGCGTGTTTTGAGATTTCGGTTGGTTATGAAGCTGTACAAGTTACAGTTGTTACAAGCTCTGCGTCCTGACGACAAACGCAAACGTTTGGCATTTTGTAACGAGATTCTTGATGCTATTGACAATGATAACACTTTTGCACAATGCATCCTGTTCAGTGATGAAGCGAATTTCCGTGTTAATGGTCAGGTAAACAAACACAGTGTTCGAATTTGGGGCCTACGGAACGCACATGCAGCTATCGATCATGTACGAAATTCGCTCAAAGCAATGTGTTTTGTGCGATATCCTGGTCATCTGTTTACAGCTCATTCTTCTTTGATGGGAACACGGTTAATGGTCAGCAATAACTCGCTATGTTATCAAAACTGGTGGTTTCCGAGGCTGCGTGAAGACTACTTCATTTTTCAACAAGACAGGGCTCTCTCACTGGAGTCACCAAGTGCGTGAAAGTCTGAATGAAACTCTACCGAACCGTTGGACTGGTCGTCAAGGAGCTGGCGACTTAGCATGTCTCAGCTGGACTCCACGGTCACCGGATTTGACACCCTCTTACTTCTTCATGAGGGGTTTCGTTAAAGACAAAGTTTATGTACCACAGAACTTCGAAGAGTTGAAGAACCGGATCCATACTGCCATAACATCAGTGATGAAGGATATGCTTGCTCGTGTATGGGAGGAATTTGAATATCGATGCGATATTGCTCATGTCGTTGATGGAGGACTTATTGAACATCTGTAATCTGAACTTGAGAGGTTCGTAAATATGTGTGTAAAGTTTCATATTCGTATGTCTTATGTTCAATAAATATATGCATTCGAAATACGTATATTCTTTTTGAAACACCCTGTATCACTTCAGTTTAAGCTTTGCACCGACGTCGTTCTCTCTTTCTCTGAGTCCTATCGCGGTTAAATTGTTATTGAAGTATTCATTGTTTCAAGTGAACTCAAAATGTCGAAGAGAAAGTGTTCATTCGAAGAAAAATATCCAAAAAAATGGTTATTCACAAACGATGGAGAGGTGTTTCTGAAATAGAATGTGTAATTTCTGTTATGTTTCCATTGCACACGATGGAAGACATATTGTAACGCATTAATGTGGAACCGATTTACGCTGGAAAAAAAAAATTCCAATTTTGGCCACTGGGTGCAAATAAGGAGTTGTACATCGTCTCCTTGACGTTCCGGTGTTCATATTGAAGAAATACTGCAATCAGCCGTTAATAATAAGACCAACATTATGCGCTTCTCACTTGTTTGACCTTTTCTGCCCACGTTCTGTTCGTAATGGATTACATATGGAAACCTCTCTATGTCTTACTTGCATTCACAGCGCCAGCTTCACATCTGGTTGCCAAAATCGGAACTAATTTATTTTCTAGTTAAATCTGTTCCAAATTAACGCATTACAATATGTGCTAAGTTGCACTGCCATACGATAATTACAGCCCACGCTGAGCCTCTGTGAGTAGATGCACTTTGATTATAACCACCTGGTATTAAGAATAATTTAGCTACTCTAAAGCATGAATCTCGTACGCTGCAAGCGCGTAAGAAAAACGGATAGTTGTTTCGGGTCAGATTCATTTAAACAGCGACAATTAGTAACAGAAGCGGAATTAACAATGTGATATCATACCATTAAACATCATATGTCTTTGAAATGTGGGCTGTACTTCTAGGCTGAGATTCGAACTTTTTAATGATTTTGAAGGAGCAATAAGTGTGACGTTGGGCAGAACAAAATCAAGAGAGATTCTGAAATCAGTGTTAGTGGACGAAAGTGGTAATCAAATATACGATGCTCTTTCAAAAGCGAGTTATTTTGTTATAGCTGCAGACGGTAATAGTCATAAAGACGAGAAAATATTTCTATGAATTAATTCACTTTTTTGTGTTTAATACAAGTGTTCCAGTTTCTGCCTCCCAAATTACGTCCATTTTACTTATTTTAGGAGAAATGTTCCGGCTTGTGAGAGAGAAATTATGGTAAATGTAACTGTGAACAGTTATGAGGGTACCAGGCGGTAAGAGATCGTCCAGTGAACTACTTGCTGAAAGGGAAGCACAAATTTGCCTTACGCCGGGAGAATCAACATTTAATCGATACCTCCAAGTTTCCCACGATTTGCCGCAGGTAAAAGTAGTCGTGATATAGGTTTCATACCTCACCTACAACACCTGTTGTTATAGTGTTCAGCTAAAGAGACAGTCGCAGGACAAGAGACGCTGTAGGGGCGTAAAATTGCCTTCTGAAGAATTCAAGCTCCTTCTACATTCTCAGAACACCTTGCAGATGTGAATCACAGTCCAACAGACACAAACAGAATAAACATTAATCTACAAATTCGTAAATGCAGCAACAGCTCTCCTCAGAGACTGGTAGGTGAAGAAAACTACCGTATACAGAAATACGTAGTAGAAGGGAAAGAGATAATAAATGGATAGTGGGCTTTTGCATTGGAACTATTTGAAGATCGTCTCAAAGTTGGTAACGGAAACGCAAGTTTCCGAAAGTCGCCCACAGTGGTCTTACGGAAGCCCGGGGAATTCAGGGTACACGCCTGCTCAGCGATGCCTTCAGCTGCTCCGACCACGAGTGCACTATGCGGCCGCGATAGAGGGTAGCCAGCTACAGCTGCACGGCCCATTCCTAGTCAGTGCCTATGACAGTCTTCAGTCTGTCAGTCTTTTGACAGTTTTCTAGTAGCCGGAGCCTCACACTGTAGGACGTCCTTTAGTTCTTGTAATTTCTGGATTTTATTCCAGAATGAGATTATCACTCTGCAGCGAAGTGTGCGCTGATATGAAACTTCCTGGCAGATTAAAACTGTGTGCCGGACCGAGACTCGAACTCGGGAGCTTTGCCTTTCGCGGGCAAGTGCTTTACCAACTGAGCTACCCAAGCACGACTCACGCCCCGTCCTCACAGCTTTACTTCTGCCAGTACCTCGCCTCCTACCTTCCAAACTTTACAGAAGCTCTCCTGCGAACCTTGCAGAGTTAGCACTCCTGAAAGAAAGGATATTACGAAGACATGGCTTAGCTACAACCTATGGGATGTTTTCAGAATGAGATTCGAGTCTCGGTCCCGCACACAGTTTTAATCTGCCAGGAAGTTTCTCGATTTTATTGCTGTTCGTTCTCATGTAAAGTTTTCTGACAACGCATGGAGAAAGTTCAGTTTATGTAAAGCTTCTGTTTACTGTCTTTACGTGTTTGCTAATCATTTCTACTCCTGTCTAGCTTCCCTACGACGACAGCTGCTGCACCAGTCTGTAGCCCATCTGTCCTTAATGTCGTGTACGAAGTAATACACAACAGAAGCACGTAACAAAAAGCACACACACGAACACACACAAGCACACACACATGGGCGCACCCACCCACCCGCCCACCCACCCACACCCACGCACACACACACACACACACACACACACACACACACACACACACACACATGAGAGAGAGCAAGAGAGAGACGCGCAAATATATACGTACCTCAGAGCCTGTTGTCAATGCAAAGTTCGAAATTTCACCCAGAGTACAAAAAAGAAGACAGCTGAACAGATCAATATGTGGTAAACACTGACACGATCGGCAACAATAAATACACACTGCACAAAGGCATGGTAACGTGGAAACAGCTAAAAATAAATACGTGAACCTTCTCCCCAGCCCGCCTTTCCTCACAAGTTTTTAAAACTTATCACAAGTAACGTGTTCTCACTATATTTTCAAATGCTAGTACATAAACCTGTCAAACGGTAGTAAAAGACAGTTAACAAATTTTGGTGTTGACAGCAGCGTTTAAGGCAATTGCAGTGCTGTAGGCCAACATTAACTAAGCGAAAAGCTGCGATAGACTCCGTTTAGGCTATAAATTTCGGCAAAGATACATAATGCATAACTGAGAAAACATGGTTGCTTGCAGATAGCAAACTGGAATTAAATGTCAACTATAGTTCAGATGACAGATACAGCAACGTCGGTGTGTGATATGAAGGTACATATTTTGTTAACGACGTCATGCATATAGATACCGTAATCCCACACCCGTACCTATTGTCATGCAAAAAAGTTTTCCTCTTATTCGACAGAAATAGACAATACAGTCACATTAATTTGGCCACCACCCACGTTCGACGTCAATGTGCAATGATCACTCACACACGGCAGGTGGCAGCACAACCAGTGGCAGCTATATAAGACCTATCTGGGGGGCGCGGAAAGAAACTGAGCAGTTGTTATTGTAAAGCTGAAATTGAGCGATTTTTCTGACTCCCAAAAGAGCCTGATCATTGGCTCTCCGGCCAAGGGTGGAAGCGTTTCCGAAACGGCTAAGTTTGTAAATGATTCACATGTCGCCATGGTAAAGGTATACCATACATGGCGAAATGGCGCTATCCAAAACCCGAGGCAACTCTTGTGCACAAAGGATCACACGTAACAGGCGTGAACTACGACAGCAGAGATGCGTAGGGGCGAATACACGTGCACTGTTGAGCAACTGACCGCCCATATCAACTAAGAGGGTACCAGCAGTGTCTCTCCAACCACGGTTCACCGAACGTTGCTGCGTATTGGTCTCCGCAGCAGACGCCTGGTTCGCGCACCCCTGCCGACTGCTCCTCATCAGCGACGAAGACTGGAATTTCCGCGCCAGTAACGCAACTAGACGTTAGAGATGAATGACGTTTTATGGTCTATCGGACACATGACCGTTGGCATGTATGACGTGAAATGTCTGAAAGCAAACACCCTTAATGGGAGGTTTACTATCTTTGGCCTAAAAAACGCATGTTCTTTGAGAATTTTTTTCTCGGGATGTGTTATAGATATCAATGCCAAATTTGGCCAAAATGTTTATTGATATTTCTTCCACAAACTGAAATGTGTTCGACCAGAAATGTAGAAGAGCAAAGGCGGAAGTTCAAACTTTCATTTGAATATTGCGCATTTTCTCCCAAGAAGCGGTACAATAACTCGTCCTCCGAAAGAAAAAAAAAAAAAAAAACTGGTGCGTAAAGAAGGCCGATTTTAGGCAGGTACATTTATTTGTTCAACCGCGAACAACAAACATTTTCGTTCTGTATTCGGAAAAACCGTTTCAGTGGTGGATTCTAAACACTCATGGATCCAAAAATGTAATTAAAAAAACGATTTTTTTAACGTAAAGATAGTAAACCTCCCGTTAATTCCGCAGCTCGTGGTGTAGTGGCTGCCTCTGGATCACAGGGTCCAGGGTTCGATTCCCGGCTGGGTTGGGGATTTTCTCTGTCCGGGGACTGGGTGTTTGTGTTGTCCTCATCACTTCATCATAACCATATCATTCGTGAATGTGGCTAAAACTGGACCGTGTAAAGACTGGGACATTATACGGGCGCTGATGACCGAGCAGTTAAGCGCCCCACAAACCAAACATCATTATCATCATCATCAAACAGTATTAAACAATCGTTGGAAGCTTCCAGGCAGCAGAAGGGAAATCTATGGTGTGGATAATGTTTCTGTGGCATTCCCTGGGTGATGTCGTCATTGTGGAAGGCATAGTCGATCCACATGAGTCTGCAGTGTGCGTGGGTGGTTCGGACGCTAGGATGAGTTTACCATGCTCTCTGGCCCAAACTCGCTCGATTTATACAGATCAAGAATATGTGAGACCGCGCCGTGGATGCTCAGACGAGAAGCCAAGCCCAGTTAGCCATGACACTGGAGTCGATATGACTCCACATCCCTGTCAGTACGTCGCAGAACACTGACTCTCTTGTTGTACGTATCGCAACGGTTCGCGCTGCAAAAGTTGGTAATTTAGACTTTTGACAGGTGACTGGACAGTGTAAAATAAAACCCGTTAAGGCTGGTGAAACTTCAATGAAACATGTATGAGTATTAAAGAAGAAAGTTGTGCATGCTGAAGGATCAGCGCTATTTCCTTAAATATACGGGGTAAACGAGAATACGGAAGACAAATCGCGATTCCTTGCATGCTAACAGCAAAAAAATACCTTCTGCAAAATTTCGTTTCATGGATATATGCGGTAGAAAATTCTCGTGAAATAAACTCACTGTAGTCACATGAATGACAACTGTTTTTCTTCAACACGGTATAACTATGTAGCATAGTTAGTGCTGTGGGCAGAGTTTTGCCCGAGTTTGCGAGTCCCTGTATAGCAGTTTTCAGCAGCTCAAAATTAGAAAAAAAAAATTACTCCTATAGCCGGAATCCTACTCGCGAACTCGAGTAATCTATTCCCGAAGTCTACTGACTGCACTAGTTGGGCAGCATTTATACTATTTACTGAATGAAGATTATTATCGAACGTGTGATATAGTATTGCTAAAACCTTGCAGTGATTTGTTCCCTGAGACGACTGTGTATGAGATCAAGTTTATAAGCGAGAAGATACATGTCCTGCCGGCCGCGGTGGCCGTGCGGTTCTAGGCGCTCCAGTCCGGAGCCACGCTGCTGCTACGGTCGCAGGTTCGAATCCTGCCTTTTGGCATCGATGTGTGTGATGTCAAATGGTTCAAATGGCTCTGAGCACTATGGGACTTAACATCTATGGTCATCAGTCCCCTAGAACTTAGAAATACTTAAACCTAACTAACCTAAGGACATCACACAACACCCAGCCATCACGAGGCAGGGAAAGTCCCTGACCCCGCCGGGAATCGAACCCGGGAACCCGGGCGCGGGAAGCGAGAACGCTACCGCACGACCACGAGCTGCGGGCCTGTGTGATGTCCTTAGGTTAGTTACGTTTAAGTAGTTCTAAGTTCTAGGGGACTGATGACCACAGCAGTTGAGTCCCATAGTGCTCAGAGCCATACATGTCCTGGAAACCTTCGGTTACGATCATGGGTAGTTTCTTATACACACCGGTGAAGTACAATTGATTGTGGTGGTGGAATTGCCGATAAACTAAGAGGACCAGCTGATCCATGCGACCGTTCTACGAATCTTTGCTAACGCTGTCGTGGGTGACGAATTAATGTTTTGGAAAACTTGCCAAAATTCAGATCACTTTTCCTATAAACGGAAGTACCACCCACACACAACCCAGCATAATACATTTCAATGGACATCCGTAGTACGTGGTTGGACTCAATAATTTAGCTGCGAGTTATGCGCCATGTCGCAATGTACCCAAAACATTTTTTTAAAAATAAATGCAGACAGGTTTTACTACACTAGAAGTTAGGTACTCGCTCGCAGTTGTTTAAAGTTATTTGTAATTAAAGTTTATTGCTTCTCCCATAAACACGCTGAAAACATGTATGAAACACAGTTTATCCTTGTAACCTCACAGTCAGATCGAAGTTTTATATCCCAGTGGAGGCTGTCGACTATTTTGCAATAAATCCCTTGAGCTTTTAGTTAAACTTTCACAGCACCAGTTCAGCACCAATGTTACTCTAAAAACCCAGTGCTACTGTAACTTGTAGCTGTATGCAACAGCCTAAAACTGATTAAGTCCCCACGAGGTTGCCCTACGGAGTTGACACATTACGAAATTCTTTACGCACGGACTGGGCACTTAGAATACTCCGCAAAACGAAATAAAATTACGGGTTCCTACAAACCCACCACGAAATTCTTTAAGTCCTGAGTTCAGCGCTCATAAATCAGCTGCTATGTTGCGACTCATCAAACACAACGGCTCACCGACTCCCTGTTTAAAGATGGCCGTCACCCTTATAAAACCTGGATCTATTACTGCTGAAATCAAATCAACAATTTCGTAAGACAACTGATGAAATTCTTACTTCAAACATTTAACATAGTTATTATACATCATTATATGCAGATATTTTGCGAGAATTCTCATGCTACCACTTGTTTTCTTCTATTCGGCATAGTTGCCTTATTAAAAACATTTTTCCGTAGCTATTCTTAGTTAAGGTTTTTAGGAATAAGAATTAGTAGATAATTTACACTATAAATTCCAATAATTTTCTGCTTATTTCTAGTTTATGCTACTGCCGCTGGTTTTAGAACATTTATAGTTATTTAACAAAAAAAACTGTTTTTACTGGTGAGTCTACTATGATTGACAGACACAGCTCTGCGAGATGTAACTGTAAGCTCCTTGTTTGTTGTAATCGCAAAATGCGTTCCCGAGATATTTTCAATTATGATATAGAAAATACATATATTTAATTTATAATAACTTACAAAGTAATGCAGATGTTGAAAGCACGTCTTTATTCGAGTAATCGTCCCTTTTTTTCTGTTTAAGGTGAGCGTTCTAGCTCTTCTGTATCACATATGAATTAATAGTTAGTACTTTCTGCATAGTCACGCAGATGCTGCCATGAGAAGGTCTGTATGCACCCAGGGGTCAGGAGAGTCCACTTGTCACCTTGGAGTCAGTCTGTTAGCAGTACTGGTTAGAGATGGACTTACTGTGAGACTGTGAAGTACCAAGAGGTGAATGTGAATAGTAATTCTCCATATCAGTGACGTGCTAAACCGACTATATTTCAAAAGCTTGAAATGTAAACGGCTTTGTATGCATGGGTGTGATTCGTGGGTACATAGTCGATTAGGTAGTTTCTATAAAATATTTACCTTCCACGCAAATGAATGACTAAATACACTGAAGAGCCAAAGAAACTGGTACACGCGTGTAATATCGTGTAAGGCCTGCGTGATCATGCAGAAGTGCTGCAACACGACGTGGCGTGGTCTCGACTAATATCTCTGAAGCAGTGCTGGAGGGAACTGACACCATGAATCCTGCACGGCTGTCCAAAATCTGTAAGAGTACGAGGAGTGGAGATCTGTTCTGAACAGCGCGGTGCAAGTGATCCCAGATACGCTCAATAACGTTCCTGTCTGGGGAGTTTGGTGGTCAGCGGGAGTGTTTAAACTCAGAAGAGTGTTCCTGGAGTCACTCTGTAGCAATTATGAACGTGTGGCATGTCGAATTGTCCCGCAGGAACTGCTCAAGTCCGTTGGGATGCACAGTGGACATGAATGGGTGCAGGTGATCAGACAGGATGCTTACGTATGTGTCACCTGTCAGGGTCGTAACTAGACGTATCAGGAGTCCCATACCACTTCAGCTGCACATGCCCCACACCTTCACAGAGCCTCCACCAGCTGGAACAGTCCCCTGCTGACATGCAGGGTCCTTTCATTCATCAGGTTGCCTCCACACCCGTACACGTCCGTCCGCTCGATAATTTCAAACTAGACTCCTCCGACTAGGCAACAAGTTTCCAGTTATCAGCAATCCAATGTCGGTGTTGACGGGCCCAGGCGAGGCATAAAGCTTCGTGTCGTGCAGGCATCAAGCGTACACGATTTGGCCTTGGGCTCCGAAAGCCCATGTCGATGATGTTTCGTTGAATGGTTCGCACGCAGACACCTGTTGATGGCCCAGCACTGAAATCTGCTGCAATTTGCGGAAGCGTTGCACTTCTGTCACGTTGAACGTTTGTCTTAAGTCATCGTTGGTCCCGTTCTTGCAGGATCTTTTCCCGGCAGCACCGATGTCGGAGATTTGATGTTTTACCGGCTTCCTGATATTCACTTCATCGTTATCTCGGAGACACTGGAATCCATCACTAGAGCGACAACTGTAACATATCGTTCAAACTCACTTAAATCTTGATAACCAGCCATTGTAGCACGAATAACCGATCTAACAACTGCGCCAGACACTAGCTGTCTTATATTATCGTTACCGACCACAGCACCATACTCTGCTTGTTTACATAACTCTGTATTTGAATACGTATGCCTATACCAGTTTCTTCAGTGTAAAGGTTTAAAAGCTCGATCCAAACAATTTTTTAAAATTGTTTTAGCGAATGAAAATTATCGCCTAGCACTGGGACTGGGACTGTACCCATATTTCTCGGGTAACGCCGGCCGGAGTGGCCTAGCGGTTCTAGGCGCTACAGTTTGGAATCGCGCGACCGCTACGGTCGCAGGTTCGAATCCTGCATCGGGCATGGACATGTGTGATGTCCTTGGGTTAGTTAGGTTTCAGTAGTTATAGGGGACTGATGACCTCAGAAGTTAAGTCCCATAGTGCTCAGAGCCATTTGAACCATTCTCAGGTAACGCTAAGGGAACTTTTACGCTGAACTTTCTAGCCCTAACGATACACGAAGCACGGTGCTGAACACAGTTTCTTGCGTCGGCATCGCTGTCAAAGCGCCTTCCTCCAAAACAACGCTTCAGGTTCGAGAACATATGGTTGTCAGAAGGTGCTTGATTGGGGCACTGGGGGGAGTGATTGAACTCCTCCCTACCGAATGGTTGAATAAGTTTTTATGTGAAACCAGCACAATGGGGATGTGGGATGTCATGAAGTAACACAAACCCTAGCTTACCATTCCATACCTTTTGTTTTGAGTTTCGCGACGAATCTTTCTGAATGTTCCACAGTATCGTACCGCACTGACGGTTACACCAATAGGTAGGAACTCAACAAGCAGTAAGCGACGCAATAGATGGTGTTCAATAGTGACTGCCTTTACTGGCCGCCTCCTTCCGTGAAGAGACCATACAAAATTTGGTTTCCTGATATGACAAATGTCTACACAATGGTAACAACAACATAGTTCAAGAAATGTTCTTTCTTGTAAACATAAATTTTGGTTTGTTTACCAGTTTTTTTCCAAAACAGTACTTACGCTTTGGACATGCCTTCTTTCGAGTAATAATTACATGTTAATTACACTTACAAAAGCTTAATCCACGACAACATTAAAGGTGTCTAATCAAAATTATTTCCTCTTTAATTAGTGAAAGTATCAATGATAAAATTGTTCCGAATTAATTATTCAACAAACCTGCATCTGACTGCATCTGCGAACTTTTTCTTGCACTCCTCTATTTTGCCAGTAATGAAACATGACTCACCAATCAAGTTTAAGAGAATAATGCCGTTTGTGCAACGGCATTAAGATGGTTCTGAAAAATTAACTTTTGGCCCTGATGTTTACTTAAAGAAATTATATCTTGCCTTGAATAATGCCAGTTGTGAAATGACATAAAATTTGTTATTTGAAATAACTATGCTCTGATTACTTTGGTCATACTAAAATCGATTTCAAACCATGAACTGCACATATATTTTGCCTAGAGGCCTCATTTTCTTTACGTTCTTTCATTGGTGGGTAACTTTACTTTTCAACTCATTTTCATATTCAGTACAAGCAAAGGATGTGGACTATGATTCAGGCTGTTAGATTTAAACACAATGTTGATCTCAGTATATAAATTGTTGAAATTTTAAGTCATACACAAACCCTACCATTTCCAACATTTTTGTAGCACGAATCACTCTTACAAAAAATTTTACAAAACGCTTACTGCGTCAAACCTTGGATGTACAAATACTAACTCTGAACATTATCTAACAAAAGCCATTTTTGAAATCACTACATGTCTTCTCTAATTTTCGTACTAAAGTTTGCTCAGTGTAACTGCGCAGCGAGCGCGCATCCTATCTTAAAGCTGTCACCACACGTCTGCTTCCTACGGGCTCCTAGTTGCGACCCCCCCCCCCCCCCCCGAGGTTTTTACTGCGCACGCCCGGCTCTCTTAACCATCAAAGATCCTCCTACTCAAAGATATTATACTCGTTCCACCGTGCGGTTGGCAACTACCGACTTTATTTTCTGGATATACGCTGATCAGACCTTAGCACATACTTTTAAACATATTTATAAGTTTCAAATGATATAGTTAAGAATTAGTGTATTTAGTACATAATTAAATAAACGTGTATAATTCTTCTTTTAACTTTGGCATATCCTGTGAGATGTCGTCATGTTCTCTAGATTGTCGCACAGATGATAAAATGGTAGATATCGAAATAGACGATAGAGGGATAGAGAAACAATTAAAATCGCTCAAAAGAGGAAAGGCCGCTGGACCTGATGGGATACCAGTTCGATTTTACACAGAGTACGCGAAGGAACTTGCCCCCCTTCTTGCAGCGGTGTACCGTAGGTCTCTAGACGAGCGTAGCGTTCCAAAGGATTGGAAAAGGGCATAGGTCATCCCCGTTTTCAAGAAGGGACGTCGAACAGATGTGCAGAACTATAGACCTATATCTCTAACGTCGATCAGTTGTAGAATTTTGGAACACGTATTATGTTCGAGTATAATGACTAGAAATCTACTCTGTAGGAATCAGCACGGGTTTCGAAAAAGACGATCGTGTGAAACCCAGCTCGCGCTATTCGTCCACGAGACTCAGAGGGCCACAGACACGGGTTCACAGGCAGATGCCGTGTTTCTTGACTTCCGCAAGGCGATCGATACAGGTCCCCACAGTCGTTTAATGAACAAAGTAAGAGCATATGGACTATCAGACAAATTGTGTGATTGGATTCAAGAGTTCCTAGATAACAGAACGCAGAATGTCGTTCTCAATGGAGAGAAGTCTTCCGAAGTGAGAGTGATTTCAGGTGTGCCGCAGGGGAGTGTCGTAGGACCGTTGCTGTTCACAATATACATAAAAGACCTTGTGGATGACATCGGAAGTTCACTGAGGCTTTTTGCAGATGATGCTGTGGTATATCGAGAGGTTGTAACAATGGAAAATTGTACTGAAATGCAGGAGGATCTGCAGCAAATTGACGCATGGTGCAGGGAATGGCAATTGAATCTCAATGTCGACAAGTGTAATGTGCTGCGAATACATAGAAAGAAAGATCCCTTATCATTTAGCTACAATATAGCAGGTCAGCAACTGGAAGCAGTTAATTCCATAAATTATCTGGGAGTACTCATTAAGAGTGATTTAAAATGGAATGATCATGTAAAGTTGATCGTCGGTAAAGCAGATGCCAGACTGAGATTCATTGGAAGAATCCTAAGGAAATGCAATCCGAAAACAAAGGAAGTAGGTTACAGTATGCGTGTTCGCCCACTGCTTGAATACTGCTCAGCAGTGTGGAATCCGTACCAGATAGGGTTGATAGAAGAGATAGAGAAGAGATAGAGAAGATCCAACGGATAGCAGCGCGCTTCGTTACAGGATCATTTAGTAATCGAGAAATCGTTACTGAGATGATAGATAAACTCCAGTGGAAGACTCTGCAGGAGAGACGCTCAGTAGCTCGGTACGGGCTTTTGTTGAAGTTTCAAGAACATTCCTTCATCGACGAGTCAAACAGTATATTGCTCCCTCCTACGTTTATTTCACGAAGAGACCAAGAGGATAAAATCAGAGAGATTAGACCCCACACAGAGGCATACCGACAATCCTTCTTTCCACGAACAATACGAGACTGGAACAGAAGGGAGAACCGATAGAGGTACTCAAAGTATACTCCGCCACACACCGTCAGGTGGCTTGCGGAGTATGGATGAAGATGTAAATGTAGATGTATCCTCGTTGGTAGAAATGGCACGGTTGTAAGCAACTGCATTTTACTGTTCCAGTGACAGTACTACAGACCAGTTTCACTCAGAACAATAAATACACTCCTGGAAATTGAAATAAGAACACCGTGAATTCATTGTCCCAGGAAGGCGAAACTTTATTGACACATTCCTGGGGTCAGATACATCACATGATCACACTGACAGAACCACAGGCACATAGACACAGGCAACAGAGCATGCACAATGTCGGCACTAGTACAGTGTATATCCACCTTTCGCAGCAATGCAGGCTGCTATTCTCCCATGGAGACGATCGTAGAGATGCTGGATGTAGTCCCGTGGAACGGCTTGCCATGCCATTTCCACCTGGCGCCTCAGTTGGACCAGCGTTCGTGCTGGACGTGCAGACCGCGTGAGACGACGCTTCATCCAGTCCCAAACACGCTCAATGGGGGACAGATCCGGAGATCTTGCTGGCCAGGGTAGTTGACTTACACCATCTAGAGCACGTTGGGTGGCACGGGATACATGCGGACGTGCATTGTGCTGTTGGAACAGCAAGTTCCCTTGCCGGTCTAGGAACGATAGAACGATGGGTTCGATGACGGTTTGGATGTACCGTGCACTATTCAGTGTCCCCTCGACGATCACCAGTGGTGTACGGCCAGTGTAGGAGATCGCTCCCCACACCATGATGCCGGGTGTTGGCCCTGTGTGCCTCGGTCGTATGCAGTCCTGATTGTGGCGCTCACCTGCACGGCGCCAAACACGCATACGACCATCATTGGCACCAAGGCAGAAGCGACTCTCATCGCTGAAGACGACACGTCTCCATTCGTCCCTCCATTCACGCCTGTCGCGACACCACTGGAGGCCGGCTGCACGATGTTGGGGCGTGAGCGGAAGACGGCCTAACGGTGTGCGGGACCGTAGCCCAGCTTCATGGAGACGGTTGCGAATGGTCCTCGCCGATACCCCAGGAGCAACAGTGTCCCTAATTTGCTGGGAAGTGGCGGTGCGGTCCCCTACGGCACTGCGTAGGATCCTACGGTCTTGGCGTGCATCCGTGCGTCGCTGCGGTCCGGTCCCAGGTCGACGGGCACGTGCACCTTCCGCCGACCACTGGCGACAACATCGATGTACTGTGGAGACCTCACGCCCCACGTGTTGAGCAATTCAGCGGTACGTCCACCCGGCCTCCCGCATGCCCACTATACGCCCTCGCTCAAAGTCCGTCAACTGCACATACGGTTCACGTCCACGCTGTCGCGGCATGCTACCAGTGTTAAAGACTGCGATGGAGCTCCGTATGCCACGGCAAACTGGCTGACACTGACGGCGGCGGTGCACAAATGCTGCGCAGCTAGCGCCATTCGACGGCCAACACCGCGGTTCCTGGTGTGTCCGCTGTGCCGTGCGTGTGATCATTGCTTGTACAGCCCTCTCGCAGTGTCCGGAGCAAGTATGGTGGGTCTGACACACCGGTGTCAATGTGTTCTTTTTTCCATTTCCAGGAGTGTAGGTAGCTCAGTCGCTTAAAACCCTACAGAGTGATTTTATTGTATGGGGAGAAAAGGGTAGCGTTGGGTGGGAAATTAGTGGCTTCCAGTGGCACAGAGCGTTGTGGAAGTGCAAAGCCGAAGTTTAAAATTTGTGCTGCACTGGGACTCGGACCTAGATTTGCCACTTCTCATGAACGGTTGCCTTGACCGCCTTTTAACTTCAATGTTTTTGTCAGTGATCTACTCATTTGAACTCAGTTGACGTCACATGACACCCCCTCAAGTTCGTCGTTGAATACTTCACTCAGCGTGTTTTTCCCCCTATTCAAAAAATGGTTCAAATGGCTCTGAGCACTATGGCACTTAACATCTGAGGTCATCAGTCCCCTAGAACTTAGAACTACTTAAACCTAACTAACCTAAGGACATCACATACATCCATGCCCGAGGCAGGGTTCGAACCTGCGACCGTAGCGGTCGCGCGGTTCCAGACTGAAGCGTATAGAACCGCTCTTCACAGAGTGCTGCACCGAGGAGAGGTATCGATGTCGGAGGATGAGTTCTTGCACGTAGTCGGCGTTCCAAAACATCCCAATGGTGTTTCTATAGGAGTCAGGTCAGGACTCTGTGCAGACCAGTCCATTGCAGGGATGTTATTGTCGTGTAACCATTCCGCCACAGGCCGTGAATTATGAACATGATCGTGTTGAAAGATGCAGTCACCATCCCCGAATTGTTCTTCAACAGTGAGAAGCAAGAAGGTGCTTAAAACATTAATTTAGGCCTGTGCTGTGGTAGTGCCACGCAAAACAACAAGGGGCGCAAGCCTCCTCCATGAAAAACACGACCACGTCATAACACCACTGCCTCCGAATTTTACTGTTGGCACTACATACGCTGGCAGATGGAGTTCACTAGGCATTCGCCATACCCAAATCCTGCCATTGGATCGCCACATTGTGTACCGTGATTCGTCACTCCACACAACGTTTTTGCACTGTTCAATCGTCCAATGTTACGCTCCTTACACCAAGTGAGGCGTCTTTTGGCGTTTACTGGCGTGTTGTGCGGCTTATGATCAGCCACTCGACCATGAAATTCAAGTTGTCTCACCTCCCGCCTAACTGTCACAGTACTTGCAGTGGATCATGATGCCGTTAGCAATTCCTGTGTGATGGTCTGGACAGACGTCTGCCTATTACACAGTAGGACACACTTCAGCTGTCGGCGGTCTCTGTCAGTCAACAAACGAGGTCGGTCTCTACGCGTTTGTGCTGTACGTGTCCCACCAAGTTTCCACTCACTATCGCATCGGAAAAAGTGGCCCTGGGGATGTTTAGGACTCTGAATATCTCGGGTACAGAGGTATTACACAAGTGACACCCAATCACCTGATGCCGTTCGAAGTCCGTGAGTTCCGCGGAGCGCCCCATTCTGCTCTCTCGCGATGTCTAATGACTACTGAGGTCGCTGATATGGAGTACCTGGCAGTGGGTGGCAGCTTAATGCACGTTTGTTTCTGAGTGTGTCCGGATACTTTTTATCACATAGTGTAAATTTCTATTCACACAACCTGTTTATTTAACAATATTGTATAAACTGTGTTTTACAGAGAATCGAAGCATTTAACGATAAAATTTTCTTTAACAGAACGATCAAATTTGCAAAATTCTTTTAACCTTACACGTCAAGTTGAATAAGCTTTCAATATTTGCAAAAGAAACCTGAAGTGCTGTTGTGCAAAACAGCAAACAATATGGCAACGATTACAACTCGGCCAGACCAGCAGCCCGTCCGCTATCGGGTGAAACATCGGTGTTAACTAACGCGCTGGACACAGTCTGTCTTATTAAATGCCCTTCTGAAACACAGGAAAACTATATAAGCACCATTAATGACGTGAGTTATTCAATTACTCAAAACATATGACTTTTAATTTGAAAGCCGTATTGTGAAAGGTTCGGGGTTAAGACGCCCACCTGGGCTTAAAGGTTAAACAGATTAGCAAGCAATATGACAAGCCTTGCTTCAAAGCAATCAACCTCTTAATTTCAATCGGCAACCAATGTGCGACTGGATACCAAGCAGTCCCTTCTGATAATTTTATTTTGATAGAACCCCGGTGACAATTGGCTGTTAATATATTCAAAGTTAAACCGCTTGTCTGTTATTAAGGCTCACTCGGCGGAACCACAAGATCCAGCTAAAATACACCAGTAATTACTCGGTCTTTCAAACACAGAAATGAACAGCTTAGTTCAACAGGTTGTTCAGATTGAAATTAATGAATGAGAAATGCAATTGCGATCAAAGAAATGAACCGGTTAACAGCTAAATCTAACCACAACGTCCTCCTTTTATTTAACGGCAACCTTTGCCTTAGTACAATTGTTCCGGCTGTATTTACGACCAAGAGCTGATTCATTAGAACATTAATGATCGGGTACAAACCAGAATAGAAACGAAATATAATAACAGAACAAATTTTCGAACGACAACTAGTGTCTTAGTACAACACTACGGCCTATATTTACGACTAAAGAGCTCACAGAAGAAAACTCTGAGGGTCGGGTAAAAACCAGAGAATAATAAGGAGGGCACATCCTGCCTCGGGCATGGATGTGTGTGATGTCCTTAGGTTAGTTAGGTTTAAGTATTTCTAAGTTCTAGGGGACTGATGACCTTAGAAGTTAAGTCCCATAGTGCTCAGAGCCATTTGAACCATTTGAACTTCCCTTTATCAACAAGCAGTTCCAGTAACTGAGCGGTGCCGTAGAAAGCCAGATAGAAGAGGGCAGCCAGGTCGCGAGCGATCGGCCGGGGTGGCCGGGCGGTTCTAGGCGCTACAGTCTGGAACTACGCGACCGCTGCGGTCGCAGGTTCGAAACCTGCCTCGGGCGTGGGTGTGTGTGATGTCCTTGGGTCAGTTAGGTTTAAGTAGTTCTAAGTTCTAGGGGACCTCAGAAGTTAAATCCCATAGTGCTCAGAGCCGTTTGAACCATTTTGATCGTCCGAGACGGATGTTGTCAACCAACCGATGGGATGTCGGCCTGTTGCTTGTAGTCGACGCTGGCCGCGGTGATGTACTCCGGTATCTTCGCTGTGTGCAGGCCTTCCTCCCGCAGCTCGTGGATTCGGCCGCTCGGACCTCGAGACCACTTCTTGTCGCGACGCTGCCCCCGATTCCTATACTTCGTGCATCTCTCTCGGGCCAGCGAACCCCGTATATATATCTGCAAGCAAAGACCTTCTAAGGACACACTCTTCCTCTTAGATATTGGCAATCGGACCGCAAGACGGATAGTCGATACTACACCTGAGCCAATGGCGCCAGATAGGACAGTCTACTAACTCAATGGCGCCACGGCTCAGAGGTAGCAAGGGAAGAGAACAATTTGATACGGGATGCTTATGGTCTGTCAAGTTGGGAAGCTACAGCAAATTGGCCTACAAAAAATATGTAAGCTACAGCGCATGCGCATGCGCGTCGAGCGAGTTTTTCAACATTCTCGCGCTCTCTTCGCCCTAACCATTACTTCTAGAGAAAAAAATGAATAACACCCTTTTTGTGGGAATTTTAATACAGTTTAATTCTGTACTGTGACACATTTTCGCTGGAGGGTGTGGTTTTCGACTTATTCAAGAAAGAGGTACTAAAGTGATAGAACATATTTAATATCTCCGAAACCATTCTTAACAGGGCTTACGTCCGTATGAAGTTTTTTTGTTCAGAATCACTAATACTATCACCCCTCAAAGCGTGTACCTTTCCTCCTGACTCACCCTGTAACCCGCCCAAAAATGTAAACAACCATGCATGAGCAGCGCCTATTAGACGGAGGGGGTCCGACAGCCGATCAGTTCCTGTCATTCCACCAGGTAATAGATATCGGCTCGTCTTGACTGTAGTTCAACCATGCCCAGACGGTCATTACCGCGGTTCAATCGTGTCCGCATTGTTACTTTGTGCCGAGAAGAGTTCTCAACAAGCGAAGTATCCAGGCGTCTCTGTGTGATCCAAAGCGATGTTGTTTGGACGTGGAGGAGACACAGAGACAGGAACTGTCGATGACATGCCTCGCTCAGGCCGCCCAAGGGCTACTACTGCAGTGGACGATCGCTACCTACGGATTATGACACGGAGAAACCCTGACAGCAACGCCAACATGGTGAATAATGCTTTTCGTGCAACCACAGGACGTCGTGTTACGACTCAAACTGTGCGCAATAGGCTCCATGATGCGCAACTTCAGTCCCCACGTCTATAGCGAGGTCCAACTTTGCAACCACGACACAATGCAGCGCGGTACAGAGGGGCCCAAAAACATGCCGAATGGACCGCTCAGGATTGGAATCATGTTCTCTTCACCGATGAGTGCCGGGTATACTTTCAACCAGACAATAATCGGAGACGTGTTTGGAGGCAAACCGGTCATGCTGAACGCCTTAGACAAGCTGTCCAGCGAGTGTAGCAAGCTGGAGGGTCCCTACTGTTTTATAGTGGCATTATGTGGGGCCGACGTACGCCGCTGGTGGTCATGGAAGGCGCCGTAACTGTTGTATGATAAGCGAATGCCATCCTCCGACCGATAGTGCAACCACATCGACAAGGTATTGACATTGGCGAGGCATTCGTCTTCATGGACGACAATCCGCGCCCCCATTGTACATATCTTGTGAATGACTTCCTTCAGGATAACGACATCGCTCGACTAGATTGGCCAGCATGTTCTCCAGACATGAACCCTGTAGAACATGCCTGGGGTAGATTGAAAAGGGCTGTTTATGGATGACGTGACCCACCAATCAGCAAGAGGACGTGCTTCTGGGTATTAGATGTACAAGCGTGTACAGTAATCTGGACCACCATGTCTGAAGGTCTCGCTTTATGGTGGTACAACATGCAATGTGTGGTTTTCGTGAGCAATAAAAACGGATGATATATATATATATATATATATATATATATATATATATATATATATATATATATATATATATACCAGCAAGGAAAGAATGAATAATCCAATCAATATAAACAACTACAGCAGACTGTTCCGATTATTTCCTTCCGTTATTCTCAAAGACTGGTTTTACTCGAAATAATAAGGCTGAAACCGACTGAATCAATACGTAAAACCGATACGTTTAATTACAGCCGAATGAGTCGACTGATTCCCACAGCCCGTGTGAATCTATTGTTTTCGCTCGGCTGTTCCCATCACTACTTTTCAAGAGCGAAAGGTTCTTGTTTCTCATTTTCTTTTTTGTCTTTTTTTGTTTTCACTATATCCATTCATCAATTTCTCCCGTTTCTCTCCGTGCGTCACCTACTCAGTGTCATCCAATAAAATTTTCGGAACGTGTACAGCTTTTACGAGACGAAATTTTGGATGGTCTGTTGCACACTCCAGTGCACTGAAAAGGGCATCTGCTAATTAACGCTCATTACATTTCTGTGTGGATGAAGGTTCCCTTCATCAAACTGCGTTTCGTTAATTAAGCTCCGTTCTTTCTGCGGCAGTACGATCAGCTGTGACGAGGGCTGATTTCAGTGTGTGCCGGGGTGCTGGATACTGGATGCTGCTACCCACCAGCTGCGGCCGTAATAGCTTTTGGCCTCAGGCCGGGCGGCGGGACGTAACTGCCTCGGTTATTGGAAAACTTGTGGATTAAAGGGAATAAATCGGAAATATCTGCTCTCAACATCTGGCTGCGAAATAACGCCTCCAGTTTTGACTCCTGAAGCTGCCACAAGTATACCGAATTTGATGGATAGCTATCAGGATTTTAATTTCGTGCAGTTTGCGTCCCTGCACGTTATTACTAACTCTAGTTCGGAGTCTGTCATCACGAGTTTGCTTTGTTTTGCGCCATATGAGTACATTTGCCATTCGAAGTTAGAAACAGAGCACATGGATTGGAGAATTATCCTGGTAACAATGAACGATTTATATTTCTCGTGATTCGTACTAAATACCTTCAGGCGTATGCGACAGTTACTAAATAAATACGATTCTATAGTGTACTAACGGTAGGGGCCAAACAGGCGTTTAAGCCAACAGACAATACGTCTTTCGTGGTTCGATGTCGCTAATAATGAACAATCACAGTATGTCGAACTACATTCGACATGAATGTGGATACTTTAAAAAGTTATTGACATTATTTTCCCACAAACAGAAATTTGAAACAAGACAATGTCTTGGAATGAAGAAGTCACTGCAATCAGTAAAGAAATAGAAAAATACGGTAACAAAATGCAGAAATTAAATTGTTTTAACCTGAATGTAGGCTGAACGGACGCTTGGTTTTCTATTTTCTCAGGTAACGCAAGCGTCATTGTAAAAGCCATGTAATGCAATATAAGTCACTCAGCAAATTAGGTGGTAAGTATAAGCAGCCTGTGGTTTCATTACAATAAAACACAGTGCGAGCAGTTTCCGGCACCGACCTCTCTTAAAAAGGAAGCTTCACTATAACAAGCGATCAAGTAATGAGTTATGTCAAACATTTGAAGTTTAAGGAAATGAAGAGAGATTAAAAATTTACTGGAAGCAACAGATCAGTATAGTATCAAGAAATTCCTTATTAGTTTTCTTATTTTTATTCCCGTTACCTACTGTAGCATCACGTTTAGGGCAGTTGTGTTTATTCAGAAAGGATTATACTAAGCTTACAACAAAACTATATACGATGTCGCAATAAACCTCTTATCCTGCATGCCACAACAGATGGAAACAGCCAAAATTGGCTCTAAGTTTTTTATTTCTTTCATGATATCAGGTTACCGACCATGAAAGCGCGTCACAAAGGAACATCATCATCTGCTGAGTGACCTTTCAATACAAAAACAATTTACAATTGGATAAGTATAGAAGTAGAAATCATTACAGATTGTATTCGCCAATTGCAACAATTGATAAAACGAAACTTCCTGACAGATTAAAACTGGGTGCTGGACCAAGACTCGAACTCGGGACCTTTGCCTTTCGCGAGCAAGTACTCTACGAACTGAGCTACCCGAGCACGACTCACGCACCCTCCTCACATGTTTAATTCTGCCAGTACCTCGTCTCCTACTTTCCAAACCGTGAGGACGGTGCGTGAGTCGTGCTCGGGTAGCTCAGTTGATAGAGCACTTGCCCGCGAAAGGCAAGGTCCCGAGTTCGAGTCTCGGTCCGGCACACAGTTTTAATCTGCCAGGAAGTTCCATATCAGCGCACACTCCGGTGCAGAGTGAAAATCTCATTCTGGCAATTGATATAACACTCTTCCAACCTACCCTTAACCAGTCCAAAGCCAATATGAGAAATTTCTCTGTTGCCAACTTGCCATGAATTGGAAACTGTGCCTACTAAGGAGGAGCTTCAGTGAGTTGTCACGCAGATTTAAGTTGGGGAAATGCTCTGTTAAAGACAACACCTGTAAGGTGACTGATTGAGTGAATGTCAATTTCGCACCTTACATGAAAGATTTTATATGTCATAATAAGTAGATGAGTCATGGAGAGCTGCATCAAAGCAGTCTCGGGACTGAAGACCACAACAACAAGTAGATGAGTATGTCATCTGACATACTTCGACGAAAAAATGAGCAGGTTTGCGTAGTAAAATGTATAGTATGCAATGCAAAGGGATGACACTCGGTTTGACAGTATTAACACACTGAACCTAAATCCTGCATGTCAGTGAGCAAACGGTGAAAAAACCTGCTGAAGAAAACATTTTACTTTGGGGACAGATGCGAGTTGCGCCGTCACAGCCCGAGTACAATGGAACGCTTTTAAGAAAAAAAAAAGGGGGTTGTGGACCCGTGGCGACAGGGACAACGAACGCGCGAGGCGACGCATTGAGAAGAGCAGGTAGCGGTCCAGCACTGCGTGCTACAGAGAAGCAGAATTAAGAGAGAGAATTTAATTACTAAGCAAAGAGAGAAACATTTTATTTCGTGGAAGGATGTTGACAGAGGGATGTGAGTTTAACATAGAAGGATTTCAATAAGGAAGGGTATGATGGGGGAAGATAGTAATACAAAAGTTTACTGTTTAGAAGAAGGAGATAGGGATAAGTACAGCTGAGACGAATAAGCTCTGGAACAATGCAATAGGACAGTGGAGAAAGTTTCTGAAAAAAAAGGGGGTGATATATTGTACTTTGAAGTTATGTTACAGCTAATTCAAAACGAAGAGATCGCAGAGAAAAAGATGCTGGAGTCGGAGTAAAGGTGCGAAGTTTTCATGATAATATGATGTACCTGTAGTTAGAATAAAAACAAACCTAGTAATACACTAACCTTCACTATCATTAATTTTCCACTTACTATCGATTGTGATGAAGATGAGGAAACCATAACCTTTATACTAATAGAAAGGAAAAATGTATGTGTAGATTGGGGGTAGACATTGATCTGTTGAAATTAGCTGTAAAGTCATGAAGTAAATAATTAGGAAAATCTTATGTGTAGTTTAAATACGGAATTTTGTATAGTGTCTTAATGTGTGTCTGCGAATTCCTAAGGGACCAAACTGCTGAGGTCATCGGTCGCTAGACTTATGCACTACTTAAACTAACTTTTGCTAAGAACAACACATACACCCGTGCCCAAGGGAGGACCCGAACCTCCGGCCAGAGGGGCTGTACAGTCCATGACATGGCGCCTCAAACCGCGTGGCCACTCCGTGCAGCTCATAATAGTTTAGTGTTTGTAAAGCTTGTAATGTGTATTACGGGAGTAAGGGTTGTGATAAGATAGGTAATGATATCATGTAAATTAGAGAAATTTGAGTCTATAAGAAATGTAAGACAGACAAAAGTGTGCACAGTATTGTATTATACATGATGTCATCAAGCATAATGCGGCATCAGTGCAGCCAGATCGACAACAGAACTGAGTAGAGCAGTTAGGCGTGACAGGAAGGGACACTGAGTGTGGGTGCCTGGTATGTCAACTTGCAAAATGATGAAAGGAGGTGCGTTGGTGGAAGCAACAGTCCAAGAGGGTAACACCTCTGTGGAAAAGTTTGGGAATTTACAATGATTCCTGGATATGGTCAACATATACCATGACGCGACCTTTATTCATGTGAAAGTCACATGTCAACTTCATAACAACGGTTTTGCGAAAGTGCTAGGTACTTAGCACTTATGTCGCAAACTGTTTAGAGAGTCTAGTATGTAATGTGTTTGTTAAAATATAGTTTATGTAGAAAAAAAGAACTTTTGCAATTTCATGATGTTAGTTTAATATTTACAAGGTAATTAGTAGGTTAGATATTTAATATGTTTGTTAAAGTCAACAAATAATTTTATTCTTTTGTAAAGCTATAATGCGTAAGTTTAAGATTTTTGAGGGATATAAATATTTTGAGAATGGGATAATGCTTGTTAAGTTGTGAGAAGGGTGTTGTTAAGTGTAACGTAGATTAAGACATTAGTGTAAGAGATGAAACTTTCTTGAATTATAATTGCTATGTTAACCTAAGGTTGAGGCTACAACATAAGCCTTGAAAAAGGAGAGGATAATTTTAAATGAAGGTTTCCTCAACTTAAATATATCTTTGGCATCATTTAACGTAAGTCTTGATGTGAAAAAAATAATCAGTCTCAAACTGAAAAATTATGAGTGGTACAAATTTGTAGGGATTCTCTAAATTTGTTTAAATTTAAAATTAAAGTATGGAGAACTATAGAATAGAAAGAAAAAGATTCATATTATTTAAATAATTGTATTAAATCAAAAAACTAGGAGAAACCTATAACAATTTTGGGAAAACATTACTTTAATATTCAAAAGAAAAGTATATAGTAAACCAATTATGGTGGAAATATAACGAAGAAGATACCGAAAGAACAACTATTTGATTATGCCATGTTAAAATAGAGAGTTGGTCAATATGTATGTAACAATTACTACAGTCAGCAGTTGAAAACAATTTTGCAATTTCTCAACTGTTGATTGATCCAGCTCAAAATTGATCATGGAAGGAGGTGGATATGTATGGTGGCAGATTGAATGAATGTCAATTTCGCACCTTACATGAAAGATTTAATATGTCATTTATAAGTAGATGAGTATGTCACCTAACATACTTCAGCGATAATGAGCAGATTTGCCTAGTAAAATGTATAGTATGCAATACAAAGGGATGACACTCAGCTCGATGGTATTAACACACTGAACCTAAATCGTGCATGTCAGTGAACAAAATGTGAAAAAAGCTGCTGGAGGAAACATTTTAGTTTGGAGGCAGATGCGAGCTGCGCCATCAAGACTAACCATCTTCCGTAGACGTGATTGTCATCCTAAATAATACGGAACTGAGAACTGGGATTGGATGATTTGTCGTAATATTGGCCAACTTCATAGTGTAGTAGTAGTAGCAATTTTGTAGAGAATCTTCTGGTTAAAAATTTGATATTGTTGTTTTCAGTGTTGTTTTGATTAAACGGGACGTAAATTGCTATTTTGACAACTGTCCTGACACCTATGTCCTGACACCTATGTAAATTCGTGTACTTCGTTGACAATAATCCTGAATTAAGAATGTGCTCAGTCATAGAATAAGGGTCCGCTCCTAACCTCAGTCATTTATTCTATAGACGCTTACACGGTCACAGGGTGTTTATGCTGATGTCCGATGATAGAAAAAAAGGAGTAGACGTAGAACCTATCAAACTAACACCGTTTTCTCAGTGCTCTGTAATCTTTTATTGAAATGTTGGGCGGAGGGTACTGTGCCACAGGGTAGAGGCGATCACAGTTATTGCAACTGCTACTGTGGAATTTCGTTACTGAGTATTGCTGGAAAAGTGTTTGCCCATGTGGTGCTTGGTACACTGGAGGAACTTGCCAATTGTTTGTAAGCACTCCGTCTTCAGGCCACAAGTGGCCCATCGGGACCATCCGACCGCCGTATCATCCTCAGATGAGGATGCGGATAAGAGGGGCGTGTGGTCAGCACACCGCTCTCCTGGTCGTTATGATGGTTTTCTTTGACCGGAGCCGCTACTATTCGGTCGAGTAGCTCCTCAATTGGCATCACGAGGCTGAGTGCACCCCGAAAAATGGCAACTGCGCATGGCGGCTGGATGGTCACCCATCCAAGTGCTGGCCACGCCCGACAGCGCTTATCTTCGGTGATCTCACGGGAACCGGTGTATCCACTGTGGCAAGGCTGTTGCCTAATTGTTTGTACCCTGAGTCTTAATGTCGGCTTTCAGCCCAGCTATCTACAACTGATATGATCTTTGCACTCTGACAGATTCAAGAGAAACGCTGTGAGCAAAAGACCCCATAGTTCATTGCTTTTATCAAGTTAAATACGGCATTTGACAGGCAACGGGGAGGGACTGTATACCTTACTACTGAAGATAGGATGGCCTCCAAAACTCTTGAAGATGATTGGGGCTTTTCATGACGATTTGGACAGTGCTGTGATTTTTGGAGGTAGCACATCAGATTACTTTGCTGTGCAAAGAGGAGTTCGCCAGCGCTGTTTACTGGCCTCTACCTCATTTGATATATTCTTCTCTTTACTTCTCAAGGCTGCTTTCGGCGAAACGAACCTAGGTATCCATCTACGTACCAGGGCTGACGGTAAAACTGACAACATCTCGTTACTTAGATCCAAGTACTATCGTGAGGACTTATTCCTAAGTAACCTTTTATTCGCCGATGATGCAGCATCCATAGCACACTCTGAAGATGATCTCAAATGCTTATGCGTAAATTTGTTGCATTATGCAAGCTCATTTCAATATTTGTGAATGTAACGAAGATTGTGATTATGATGCAAGGTTATACAGATATGCCTGTCATAACATTAGATGGCCCATTGTTATATGCAGTACAGACCACTCCCGTCTTCCACGACGCTTACTGCTTTGTGAGACAGCACACGCCAAGTGACCCCCTGGAAGATCAGCTTTATGCTTTAAAGATTGCATGAAGCGTGTCATGAACGCATTTAATATTGACTGCGGCAAATAGGAGAAGCTAGCCGAAGACCGCGGTAGATAGAGGAAAATCATTAAGGATAGCAGCAACGTCCATGAAGGCGCCTGGCTCAGCAACTTAGCTGCAAAACGAGCGTGTAGCCAAGTGGCTCAGACGAACCTCTCTTTTGGTGTGCTACAGACTTTCCCCACCTGTTGGCGCCAACTGGACTTTCACGTTGGACTCCTGAGGCACCAAAGTAATTGCCTGCAAGCGCCAGCGAATGATGAAGATGACCGAACCGTCATATGGAGTATCTCGACGCATACGTGATGGGCTCCAAAAACTTTTAATTAATAGATTCCAGTCTGTTATAGGGGGCTGCCACTCTTCAACAAAAGCATCATCGAGTGTACCCCAAGAAAACCTATTAGGAAAGAAAATGTTCCTAATATACTTCAAAGATTTAGCATGCGTGATACCATCAAATTGTTCTTTGATGATACTGATATCCTCACTATCATCTGTGGATGACAGTAATAGATTGCACAGGATTGGTGGCAAATATTATTTGTAGAATAAATAAGAGAAGCCATTTAGCTTAAATATTAATGAAAACATGTTAATTAATTTCAAAATTCTGAATATTAATTTACGAGGGGCGTTCAGTAATTAATGCAATACATTTTTTTGCTGAAAGAAGGTTGGTTTTTCACATTTATTTGACTTCAGTGCAATAGTGAAGCCATAGTCGCAGTAAATTTCAGAAAGTTTATATGATTAGTTTCGGTGAAGCTGAGTCTCCAATATTGTTTCCTCAGAGAAAGCTGTTCTGGTTTTATGTTACTTACATTTCAGGTTCTCATAATTAATAGCAGATTTATTTCATACTTGTTACGTTTGATAATGGTGACTTAGCTTCACCGAAGGTAGTCATGTGAACTTTTGTAGTTTATAGCGACTATGGCTTGACTACTGTACTGAAGTCACACAAATAAAATAAAAGAAAGGGAAACCTACATTTGGTCGCGCACATTAAGACAATCATGTCTAGTTACAGGTTTAGTTATATTCAGGATTCCAGTATACCATACTATTCCCCACTTTTCTGGATACAAAACATTATTTTTCAACATCTCCTTTAATGCGCAAGCCTTATTTCTTTTTATTGGGAAGGCGTGTGTGCCGGTATGGTACCATTCTACTGGTCGACGTCACGGCCTCTCTGTTATCTACGTACTGCTTCTAGTGGAATGTCGTTCATTGGGTCAAACAGACGTAAATTGGGAGGTGTGAGATCCGGGCTGTAGGGCGGATGAAGAAGAACAGTCCAGTTTTGAGGGCTCTTCTCGGATGCGCAGATTTGTGTGAGGCCTTGTATTGTCATGGAGAAGAAGAAGCTCGTTTGGATTTTTGTGGCGACGAACATGCTGGAGTCGTTTCTTAAATATCCTGAGCGTAGCACAACACGCTTCAGAATTTTTCGTTGCACCATGAGGGAGGACATCAAACAGAATAGCCCCTTCAGAGTGCCAGAACACCGTCGCGGTGACTTCAACGGTTAAGGGCGCGGCTTTGAACATTTTCTTTCTAGGACAGGTGGTGTAGCGCCATTCCATGAACTGCCGTTTTGTGTCCACTTCGAAGTGATGAACCCTTGTCTAATCGTCTGTGACGATGTTCGACAAAAAAATTTCCCGATCGCCTCGTAATGCGCAAACAATTTCGCACACATGGTCGTTCGTTTCTCGTTACGGTCTCCTCTTGTGCGGCGAGGAACCCAGCGGGTACACACCTGGTGGAGGGCCTGGAGCAAAACAGGCCATATGGACATATGCATGGAAATGTCTTCCAAGGGAGGTACTCCAATTTGAAGTTGAAAGTGGAGGTAAAAAGTCTTTGACAATGTGAGCTTGAGTGGCTGCAAGGACACATGAGAACACATCAAGCAAGTGGGAATGTTATGTCTGGACAGCACTACCGACGACAGAAACGTGCAGTTGTGCAGCGATGTGTGTGATTACGAACTGTAGATCACTTCCAAAATTGCAGGGGTCACAGGCGTGTGCCGCTGGTACGTACGCATGAGATCAGAAAGGTTTGCGCGATCTTATTGCGATGCTGACGTACGTCACGCCTAACGACTCACCGTGCTTTTCTCCACTGCCAGGTCCCCGTAGACATTCTGCAAGCGCCTATGAATATCTGCGACGCTATAGTTTTCCTCCAAAAGAAACTCAGTGGCAGCTCTCTCGCTGAAATGCATCTTCGTTACAGACACCATTTTGAAGGCTACTATAGCACCGCGATGTCCGGAACTTTGTGAAACTATATAGGGGGCGTGCGACCGCTACGGTCGCAAGTTCGAATCCTGCCTCCGGCATGGATGTGTGTGATGTCCATAGTTAGATTTAAATAGTTCTAAGTTCTAGGGGACTGATGACCTCAGAAGTTAAGTCCCATAGTGCTAAGAGCCATTTGAACCATTTTGAACCACCAAATGAAACCATAACCTTTGAAACAGAAACCTTTATATCTCTGGCATTTTGTCTCCTTTTACCAAAATCAGTCCGTCTAATCTGTAGCTATACACTAATAAAAAACTGTAAAACCGTCGTGTGTGTACGTTTGAACACACTAATACCCAAAACTACTGGACGAATTTCCACTAGGTTTTCACATGTAACTTAACCTTAGCTTGAGACAACATATAGGCTTTATTTCAACAAAGTCGTAACAAGAAAAAAAAGATATAATTTAAAGTCACGAGATGCGATACATTCGCAGTAAGGTTTCACAGAGGTCCAAGCAATATTTTTGTTATAAATCCAGTCATGGATCGTATAAATGTTTTTAACCAGATAATTAATTTAGATCAGGTATGGTCAGAAGATGGCCATAGCTGATCGAAATTAATTACCTAGCTAAAGGCATCTTCTGACTGAGTGAATCTAGTACATTACATAATTCGTCTCATTGCATGTATGATAGGTACATTAATCAGACCTATAGGGTTCGTCACAAAATGTCATTTTTTTCCGGGTACCATGAACACTATTACGCCACTCATGTCTGTAAAGTGTCAACACGTCTGGCGCAATAGTGTCCCTGGTACTCAGAAAAACTAACATTTTGTGACAAATCTTGTAGGCTGATTAATGTGACTGTACCGTCTAAATACGTAATGACTCGAATTATGTAATGTACTGGATTCACTCAGGTCTGAAGATGGTCATAGCTGGCCGAGATGAATTACCTATGAAATAATATTTTTGTGATCCATTACTGGATTTATAACAAAACAAGTAATTTAAGCTTTTATAGAAAATCTTTTGCCCGATTTAGTAGTTCAGATATTTACCTCATCGAGACAATCATCGCCGCAAAGTACACTAGGGAATCAACAGACGTCATCGTCAGTTTAGTAATACGCCAAAGAACGAATGGATGGCGCTGTTAGTTTTTTTAACTCACAAGAGGAGCACGCTTACTCGTGAACACCGACTTCGTCTAAATATGTAGGATGTGTGTGGATTGGCCAGAAATGAAAATGATAGAAGTGGGAGCTTCAGATGTGCAATCGTTTAAAAAAATAGCATTTTTTGAGCAATTCGAGTGCCGCTTGAGCCACTTAAATTGACGGAGTTTATAGGCAGCAGTTGCTGCAGCAGAAAACTTCCAGAACGGTAATCAGACGATCGTAGTGTCTATTCCCTATGTGGACATTTTTAATTTTCATTTGTTACGTTACTTAGACTGGAAATAAACCCAATTAATATTCAATATGTTGCATTTATTACTGTTTTCATAGAAAATAAATTTGCAGGAAGGGACTGTATTTACAGCATTCACGAGGACTCTGCAAATAACTTTCCAAGAAGGGACTGCAATTAAAGCGTACAGGACGTCGCATTCCATTAGTTTCCTTAGAAAAGCATTACTCGTTGTTTGGTGCAACTGGGCAATGAGAAATAACCTTTTATTAATGCAGACAAATTATGTTTTCGTATAAATTTTAAAACTGCCGTGTAATTGTAAAAATGCAGCGTTTACAACATATGCGATATGCCGAGAAAATTACTGTTTCCCCTGTTTTACGAAGAGTATAATTCTAGGACACGTATTTCATCTTCTACAAAATAATAAAAGGCTCATATTTTATGTAAGAAGTTGTTAAATACGGCTTACAGTCATTTCTTTGAAATTTATTTGTAGAGTCCTCGTTGATGCTATACATACATCCTGTCTTGGAAATTTATTTGTTGTCCCAAATTTTCCATTGCATCACGTTTTCATGGCTTCTATGAAATTATTAATAAGTATTATTTCAGTTTGTTTACACTTTAAGTAACGAAAAAATTGAAAATATCTCTGCGTGTACTCTTGGCCCTCGGATTACGTCCTACACCGATTCCACTAAGCCAACTGCTGCCTGCAAACCATACTAACATAAATCGCACATGTATCGCTCGACCCGCACCAGAAATTCTCTGTCTTGCTAAACGCTTGGCCATCTGTAGCTCCCATTTCCCTAAGTTTAATTTCTGTCCAAGCCGCACACATACTATAAACCTGGTCGAAATCGGCGATGATCACTAGACGCGGTCCTCTTGTCAGTGACAGACCTGTTTTCGAAGTGACGTCAGCGGCAGAATTAAGCAAGACAGTCTTATCTTTACAAATGCAAACTAAGAGAGAATTTTCTTGGATGGGGTATAAGGATTTACTGATTGCGCATTGCGTGTTAAAAATTTGAAGACATTGCTTTGCTTCTTTCGATATGTCTCTTTTTTTCACACGGCCACCTCTACGAGACTTTTTCCCGTTAATGAAGCAAATAAGCTCCTCGTTCATATCCCCAATCATATGTAGGGTGATTAAAAAAGACGTTTACAAAGTGAAATATTAGATGTCTCCTGGAAAGACCAATAAAATAAAATTATACCTGTACCAGACGTGTAAATGTGAAGCTAATACGACAAACAACTGTAAAACCTACAAATTGTCAATGTGATAATTTTCGTGTTAAAAATGTTAATAAAATACGTATTTTAATATCAAGAAATAACTATGCAATGTAAAGACATCCTTTGTAACCATGGACATCTTATCTTATTAGGGTTAAAAAAGACTTGGTTCAAAGATGGAATACGACTTTTCTCTCTGCTGATGAATAATTAAGTCGCTTAGCTGTTCTGACAAAATAAGTATTTGATGTACTTGTTTTCTTTTACAATACATGCTAAAAAGTGAATTCCTCTTGTTCTTATTCAAAATCTCTCCCTTCCTTTGGAAATATTTTAGTTGAAATATGTGGTTCTTCAATTTCTGCAGGCGTATTTTATGACGATATAAATCTCGAGTGAACAGCCTGGTATGAGTGTGCATAGGACCCAATATTTCGGCAATCGACCACGTTGCCATCATCAGGTGCGCTGATGTACTGACCGGCGGTGGGCTGGCGCCATGTATATACAGGACAATCCCCCTCCCGCTCCTCCCTCAGGCGCTTCCTATGAGTCGATGCGGTCCGCGCCCCGCGCGCGGTCCAGGTACAGCGTCCGTTCTCCCGCCGTCTGGGCGCTGCGTCCTAGGTCTTCTCGTCCATGGGGGTCTGCCGGCACCGCTCTCGCTATTCTTCCCTCCTCCCCCAAAGTCGTTACACTCTGGGAAATATCCTTTTCCTTCTTAATCCGAGTGATCGCGGGTTCCCACGCCCACCGCCGGTCAGTACATTAGCGCACCTGATGATGGCAACGTGGTTGATTGCCGAAATATTGTGTCCTATGTACACTCATACCAGACTGTTCACCCGAGATTTATTTCGTCAAAAGTTAAAATAATTATTTAAAATGTGGCCCATCAAGCTTTCTTTTGTCGTGTGCACAGGCGGCCACTGCGTTGATTTTAATTAAAATATTAAATATTTGGCTTCACCCTCAAGTTAAAATAATAAGTACTTTGAATAATGACAATAATTTTCAAGAATAAATATTTGCAAAATTCATATTACCAGAATTTTTACAGAATTGCGTCGATAGATTTGACTGCAGTAGGCAACAAGGCTTAGGCTTGGGTTTGCTTCACGATATTTTTGAGTTTGCAATCAAATTTATTTCTGTCGAGGAAATGCTTCACCTAAAATGAAGCCAGTGTGATATCAATATCCGCCAGTTTGGATAACGTAATTCAATCATTACAAGGTAAACTGTACATATTTTTACTAATATTTGTCCCTGCGTAGCAATCTTGATTATCCGTGCATGTATCTCGCATTTATGATAGTGCAGGATGTACGCCACGCCAGCAGTGTATTCAATACCCTTTACCTTTTTCTCATCAATCCCGACCACATCTTACATTAAAATCAAAACCGTTTAGGACCCAAGAAGAGAGAGGAACGACATACGTGGTACATGGGACATACGAGGATCGGGGGGCCGCAAACGCAACGAGAGAGCATCGCTACACAAACACTGGCGGAGCGCATAGAGACCGTCCCCATTCATGCTGCGGAAGCAGTGGGAGTAACATGGGCAGCTATAATTTCCACGAAGTGGCTGAGATGCATTTGATTTATGGCTCTGTCAACTGCAGCGGACGAGAAGCAAAGCGATAGTATCGCGCGAAATGTCCCAACAGAAAGGTGCCATGCCACACATTATTCGCTACCCTGCACCACCGATTGTGCGAAATTGGCTCGTTCCATGTACAGAGTTAGATGCAGGTCGCCAACCAAAAATATGGACAGTTGCGGCTGAAGGAAGCGTTCTCGAAGGGTGCAGCGTACTCCGTCAACAGGTACACGACATGTATGTAACCCATGGTACTGATATCCCCAACGCTCCGTCCGGCGCTGAAGAACTGCGTTTGGTTCATTTCCAACTCAGGCACTGCAGCTGGGGAACAACAACAATGGCATGGGTTTTTCACGGTGGTTTCACGGATGAGGCTGCGTTCTCACCCGATGGTGTGATGAACATTCCCACCCTGCACATGTGGGAGGATGTGAACCCGTATGGTACATGTAGGCATGCATCACAAGGAAATTTACCCTTAACGTGTAGGCTGGCATCATCGGAGAATGTGTAATTGGGCCGTACATTCTCCCATAGAGACCTGATGGTCGTGCGTATCTCGTATGCTTGCGAGACGTTCTGCTGGACATGACATGCTGAATGATGTTCCCATGGCTAGTCGCAGCAGCATTCGACTTTAGTACGACAGATTCCCCGCACATTTCAGCAGACAAGTGAGGGCACATCTGTAATCGATCTTTCCAGACCGCTGGACTTGTCACGGTGGGCTAGTCGCATAGCCACCATGATATCGCGATCTGTCCCTAACGATTATTCCCTGTCGAGGTATCTAAAGGGCCTTGTGTATGAAACACGTGTTACGTAGCCGGAGGAGCTAGTGGGTAGGATTATTGCGGCAGCAGGATGTCTTCGAGATACACCAGGTGCCTTTGAGAGGTTGCGCCGTTCAATGCAGCACCCACGTCAGGAATGTCTCGATGCATCCGGACAAAACGTTGAGCATCGTAGTAGTGTGCGTCCATTTGTAGCATGTGACCAAATAACTGCAACGCCATTTAGTAGTCCCGGGTTCTTGCATGACCGATGTGCCGCGTCATTTTGTAAACGTCTTTTTGAATCGCCCTGCATATTTGTAAATCAAAAGTAATTCCACGCATACGAAGTCTTGGGCGCAAGGCAACAGCGGGATTCTCAACAGAAGTAAATTACGAAGTATCACGAAGATGGAGGTTTCTGTTGAGAAGAATTGTGTAATAAAATCCTGCCTTCACGTGCAGACACCGGAAAAGTGAAATTTGTGGTAAAAAGTCGTCTACGCCTGGCAATGTAAGATGCCTCAGCAATCCTTTCAGGACTTACAGTAACGTCCTCTCTGAAAAATTTAAAAATGACTGTGCTGATAAACTTCTCTGCTATTTGGGTTTCAAACAGCTGAGCAAAGCTGAAAGTACTCAGACATTTCTCTCTTTACTTATTCTGATCATCACTATCATGACTATACTGACACACAATATTTTAGCGCAACGCGATCTGACTTTCAATAATCCCTACAAAAGAATGGCCCTGACTAACAATAACCCATACCTTTCATGAATCAATTACCTCACAAAAATCTTCGTTACTCGAACTACTACAATACAGCGAACGCCAATACTGCGAGCTGAATAAAAGATTCTAACTACTGAAGGCCCTAACTACTGATAGGCATAGTTAGCAAATGAAAGATTTTGATAGAGAACAAACAATGTTTTTACCTTAATAATATTCAAAAGTCATCATATATACATCGGTCAATTCATGACAGCCATCTTTACAAATTTCCTTTTTCTAGCGGACACACGTCCAAATCGTCCGCTTATAGCAACCTCTCAAAACTCTGGCACCTCTCTCTCCACATCCACCACTGCTGGCGGCTAACCTCCAACTGTGCAACGCTACGCGCTGTTCACATCCAACTGCCCAACACTACACAAGCGAATATTCCAACAATGCCAACCAGCCACCGACTGCACACAACAGTCAGTGATTTTCATACAGAGCGCCACGTGGCGTTGCCAACATAAAAACCTAAACAGCCTACTTACATAGCCACCAAAATACCATTGGGTCTGCACCTTTGATGGCCCAATAATACCATCATCTCGACAAGAAATACTGTGGCTCCTCACTGTGATGACCTACCTACCAATATTCTTCAAAACTTCGACTGACTCTGCTGTGGGTTTGCTCTATGTATGTATTAAAAAATTTTCTGGGAACTCCTGCTATCGTGCATGTCGGTATTCTGATAGAGAAAAAAAACATAAATTAATTACCCTACCTATAAATCGTGAAAAATCAATTCTCTAGTATCCGACTGCCATTTTAAAAATATTCTCTAACAATAATGCTCCAAATGGTCTCGCTCGCAACAGACAACTTATCTCCCCTTGCCGCTGCAACTGCATAAATATGTTGTATCCAGCAATGTGCTAAAATAATTCAAAAGAAATACTTAGATCCTTGCAGAGTGCAACGCATAGTCACAGCTACTGATGCGACTATTCGTTTGTTTTATTTTTATAGAAATTAAATGAACAGGATGGCTTTAGTCAACAAGTCTTAAGCAGCACTGAAAAATGAAAGGGATCAATAAATATTTTAATTTACTGTATTCTGGAGATTGGAGATTCATACACTGACAAACCGTACTCAGAGCTTTTTTTCCTTGGACAGTTTGACTAACAAAAACTTTAATTATTCCACAATGACTATAATTAATAATCACTTATGCGGTCAAGCCGAGCGGTTCTAGGCGCTACAGTCTGGAGCCGCGCGACCCCTACGGTCGCAGGTTCGAATCCTGCCTCGGGCATAGATGTGTGTGGCGTCCTTAGGTTAGTTAGGTTTAAGCAGTTCTGAGTTCTAGGGGACTGATGACCTCAGCAGTTGAGTCCCATAGTGCTCAGAGCCATTTGAACCAACTTATGCGGTCACAACAAAAATGTGAATATTACTTTCAACGTATGCATTCTGGCGTTAGGAACTTGCTTATTCTGTATAAGATATTAGTAAATAATAACAGTGACGCTGTCACTGTTTGTTTGTAATATTAACTGACAAAATGCAACCTAACGCTAGATTGCGTACTTACGGCTAGTCTGTGTGGTCGTTTTTTAGTACGACTTAAAAAGAGTGAGAGATTATTAATTGATCACCGATGCGTCGGTTCTCAATTGTGTTGAGGAGACGTGCGGATTGATTACGCGAAAGAGTTTTCTTAATTGATCTTTTGCTCGGATAACCTTCACGCAATCAGAATCTTCGAAGAAAATACCCAAGGGACCTATCTGAATATAAAAATGGAAATGAAAGCAAATTAGTGGAATTTCGTAAGAGAAAGATTAATAGATCGGAAGTGAAACGCAATAGTGGTCTCCCAATTAGAATCCAGACACCGCGATAAAGAGCGAACCTATAACAAAGCTCGTATACAATTTGAACATCATTTTTGGTTAGTGAAAGAGAAGGATAAGAAGAAAATTACAGCATCGTAAAACATTAACATATTTTGAACAAAATGCCTTTAAACTTCTAGACATTGACAAATACACAATAAATACATGACTTACATCTGATATTTCTTTTGTACATGGCGCAGTCCAATAATCGTTGCTTTGTCAGTCAGTTCCTTCTTAAAAAGTAAATGTCCTTGCGTGTGCGTAGATACATTATATTTTCGCCCGAGTTACCGAAACGTTTGTTCGTCGTTTGACATAGTTTTTACACAAAATAAAAATACAGCATGCAGCAATGCTATGTGGTACATCTTAACATGTCGGCGACCAAAAATACAAGGGATAATGAAGTCTCTAGAATATTTCTTAACAAAAGATAGATTGTTCTTTCTTCTGTTTCGCACCTTTTTGCTATTAAGCGCTGCGGGAATGATTTTAAATATCCGCGCCTAGCGGGTCATAGTGTTTATTTAAAGTATTTAAACACTGGACTCTCGTCTTGGTATAGGCGCACATTATAAAAATATTTCGTCTCTTTAGTGCTGTGATGCTTATCATTTTTACGAACTACAGCTCGTTGGCTGCCCTTTTCTTTTATGACAAATATCTCATATGCAAAGTAACTGAAATCCAATCATTTTACAGCTTTCACAAATCTGACAAAATACCTCCAGTGCGCAAACAAGCAACGAGTACGTGCAGCAAATAGACAGCTTACCAAAAATCCTCGATTAATACCAAAATCTCCTCCGGCGCTACTGGCACGGTCAGGGCAGGCTGCGACACTTCCCGATGCGGCTTCTCTCCCTGGCACTCTGCGTCCACTACTCTCAACAACTGTTGGCTCGCTACCAGTCGTGATAATAGTATCTCGGACTCAGAATTTGTGTAGGCACGCAACAGCAGAATCAGTAGCCAACTTTCCAAGAGAAAGGTATATGAACGTCCAACTTTCAATCTGGCACGACATCCCTGGAGGGAACCCAGAAGTTCTATCAATTAGTACCAAGCCGAGTAAGTGCTTGCATAATGGCCAGAAATTGACCGAATCGTTATTGACTTCTTCCATTTATGAAGCTCGTTCTCCTGAATAAATCATCCAATTTTACCGAAATCGTAATCATTTGTTTTTGTGTACATGTACATCTCAGTTACCGATTTCCGTTCCAGTCGGATAATTCGTTCTTGGTACGTCGTCATCTGCGTGCGATAAAAATTCATACAAGACTGTTCTGTAGATATCTATTTACATAAACTATGAGACAAATAAATAAATGCATGTAAAAATAAGATAACACATAGAGCATTACAGCACATTTCTGCCATACCTTACTCTAGGAAACTCTTAGTAGGGCCGTTACATGATTATCTCTATGCCGAATTTTAAATTGTGGCTACGCTACAATTTCATTTTTTGGTGGACTGTCCATGACGATATGGAGTTCGACGGTGATATAAGCTACAGAATTCAATGTATGGAAAGAAGGCACACGACCTGTTTGATCCGTGCGCAAGCGCGTATCGGTAGCTATAGAAGTCGCCTACCTCTGCTCAGAGAATTCTAATAGTTCCCTGGCCAGCTGATGGACGACTGCAGTGACTATGAGCAGTCTTCATCGCGGCTGCTGGCTGGCCGCAACAGCGGGAGTCGGATTGCCCGGTGACTGTGTGTGAGAGACCGCGAGGCGGAGTTGGATCCACATCAGTGTTGATTCTCAAGTGCCACTGGTTATATGGAACTGCCTTTCAGAAAGAAAGGCAACCTGGACTTATGAATGTTGGTCAATTTCTGCAACGAATTTGGACTAGCTGTCGCCGAGAAAAGATTGCTTGCTGAGCAATTTGTGAATCTTATACTCCCTGTGTTGTCGAAGGCTGATTTGTAATGTTCGGCATATTAAGCATTTATAGTTTCTGTCACCGGGATAATAGTTAATTCATCTTCAGTATGGAATAGATGAGGTGACAAAGCAAAATTATACTCCAATTCGGCTGCTGGGTTGAGTTGAGAAGACTGGATATTTGTTCTTCCCCGGATTTGCGATCTTATTTCTATAGTGTTTACTAGTGCACATTTTAAGACTGTGTTTAATTGTGTTTTATCTGTTGTAGTACGGGACTCTGTTGTCTGACCCGTAATTACTGTTATTTTGAGGATGTTGCTGATCGGCCATTCAACCGCATTTAATCTGATGTCACTAGAGCAGGCAACTTCGTGAATGGCTGTTGGTTGGGAGGCAGTTCACTGTAAATTTTGAATTGTCACCAATAAGTGGAAGCAATCTACAGTGATTGGATATGGAACGTCTTTTCAGTGGAAATGTGAAACCTGGTGGTAGTCCAGGGAAGGCAGGATTCGATTGCGACTGTGGACGGGACCGCAATCAGTTACTATTGGTTGCCTTTTACAATTACACACAATTTATTTTAAACCAGTAATTCCAGACTGGACAATAAATAAAAATACCACACTTTATTAATGAAGGAATAAACAAAAGTGTAGATAATAGCGTTATCAGTGAGCTACAATTTAGCAAATCACCATTAAATACAGATACAAAAGATAATGTTGTTTTAAAAGCAACCCACTGTGATCTGGGCAGAAGGCCTTACACGCCAAGAATGGCAATAAATTAAGAATGGTCTAAGAACTCGCTGAAATTTACAACCTACAGGTATTGAAATATTAAGTTAAGCCGCCACAAACACATAAGACGGCATCACACGCCAGGAATGGCAGTAAATAAGGTTTTAAGGCTTACTGCTAAAATACAAATACCAAATTAAAATTTTAAGGCAAATGACCACAATCACGGCTGACGCCCTTAAACGCCAGGAGCGACAATAATATAAAAAAAATTTTGAAACCTGCTGTAAAACAGCAAATACAATAGCAAAAGTTAATTAAAAAACTAGCAACTGATGCAGACGATGCTCCACCAATCGACCTCTGAGGAGCTCTGGCAACAAGCATTTTCGCGAGCGATGAGGTAGACAGCCAAGAGCTGCATTCCCTTCACAAGATGATAGCTCAGACTAGTGGCAGTCTAACGAATGACTAATGACAATCTTGCTGAAGCTACCTGACGTCCGATAAACCAAATGCAACGATGGAACAATACACCAAAGCCGGATCCGGCGGTCTGCACTACGCCCAGAATACTGTGTTTAGATCCCCCAAAACGAGAAAGGAATCAGTACCACCAGAGCAGAGGAATGACCAACCGTCCTACAATCAAGAAAGCTGTCAAAACTACGCGCCTTACCGGACAGCATTTGCAAGGAGAAGAAATGTACATTGCTGTTATATACACTAGCCCCCAGGGCAGGTAACTGGGGAGTTAGCGGACACCAGGCAAGAAACTTTACCGCTGAATGAGATTTTCACTCTGCAGCGGAGTGTGCGCCGATATGAAACTTCCTGGCAGATTAAAACTGTGTGCCCGACCGAGACTCGAACTCGGGACCTTTGCCTTTCGCGGGCAAGTGCTCTACCATCTGAGCTACCGAAGCACGACTCACGCCCGGTACTCACAGCTTTACTTCTGCCAGTATCTGGTCTCCTACCTTCCAAACTTTACAGAAGCTCTCCTGCGAACCTTGCAGAACTAGCACTCCTGAAAGAAAGGATATAGCGGAGACATGGCTTAGCCACAGCCTGGGGGATGTTACCAGAATGAGATTTTCACTCTGCAGCGGAGTGTGCGCTGATATGAAACTTCCGCTGCTTGAACTTAACAAATTGTAACAAGTTGAACGCAGTAAACAGTAATAAGACGTCGAGGAAAGATAATAATCAGACCCGCCTTCCCCAAGCACTCCACTCGCTGCTCTTCGCCTCGGCGACACTATTAGCAGCAACGCGACCCCAAGTCACTGGAGAATCGTGGGGTATCACAATGGTGGAGGTTTCTCTACTTAGATTGAAATGCACTCATCTTAAAGCTTGCTGGATCCGGTTTACGACGAAGTCGTGCACCCTCGTGACCACATCCCTCCCATCCGGCAGTCTATGCATGCCGCCAGCAGCCCCAGAGTGTTCACGCACTGCGCGCACCTGGCTTCTCCTCAGTCCCCAACCGAAGGCGCAACTCACACGACCTGGCAAAACAACGACGTCACCCCAGAGATAGGGCAGCTGTTACTACATATCGATAACCGCCGCTGTTGCCACCAGCGGACAGGCAACGCTTGCGAAATCGAGTGGCGCCAGTCAACAGAAGAAGAAGACAAACAACCCCAACCTTGCCAGCTAAACGATACCACCTGGCCTCCAACAGAGGGCGGAAACCTACAAACAGCACCAACGCGAGCCGCAGCACGGCTCAAAATGAAATTAATTTTACTATTTGCTCTTGTTTGTGTAAGCTGTTTAACATTCAGTTCACTGAACCTGATAAAATTATTCTGCAGTTCGGCTATCCCGATACTATCTTCTGCTGGGTCGATTTACTGTTCACATTGCCAACAAGGACGTCAACTTCTTAATACTCACTCGGCAGCTTTGATATTTCTCGTTTATTTATTATGTCCACAACATAATTTCCTAACGCTGTAAGTTGGCTTCTGCCCAGATCAAATGATTTCACATTTCAGCTAACTTGCCATGCATGTACGAGTATATCTCTTTTAAAATAGTATGCCTTGCGAAATTGTGACTGAATATCGGTGCCTTCCATTTAGTTAAGAGCCTTCAGCTGATCCATCCTTGTGTCTTCTTTTGATCTGCTTGCATGTTGATTAAAATGTTTTGTAAATACGGATGCACTTTAAATAAAAATTTTATAAGTATATAAGTACATTGTTATCTAAACGCAATAAGTCGCATTCTGTGCAGTGTTGTCAAATAGTGATTGTATATAAACTGCAGTGCCTTCTGGCTCGTGATCGCCTTCTCCGAATTCTGTTGAAAATGGTTCAAATGGCTCTGTGCACTATGGGACTCAGGTCATCAGTCCCCTAGAACTTAGAACTACTTAAACCTAACTAACCTAAGGACATCACACACATCCATGCCCGAGGCAGGATTCGAACCTGCGACCGTAGCGGTCGCGCGGTTCCAGACTGTAGCGCCTAGAACCGCTCGGCCACTTCGGCCGGCCCGAATTCTGTTATGGTGTTTAAAATTTTCTTCGGTAATGTTATAAAGGTTTTGTAATAATACTTTGATTAAAACTTTTTTGTACCTCTGAGTTAAAATGCCTTTTGCGTTCGTTGTTATCATTTTGGAATTTTGGAATTTTCAAAAAGTTATTCTTGATCTTTTGATTACGGTCTGTTGTAACCCTGTGATAAGCAATTAACCATAAAATCTTGTGAGATATTACTCGCAAATAAATTTATCCGTGCCAGTTTCCATTCTACTTCTCTCCCTGTCTTTTTAAATGTTAAACATAATATATTTTCGAAAGTTTGAAGCAGTAAGCCCTAAATTCTTAATCAGTAATTCAGAATTCAAGTTTCTGGGTCCATAACCCAATTGTGATGCGTACGTCATCGTCCGACGCTCAAATCACAACACTGGGGTCTTAAAGTCTGTGTTCGTAACTAATTGCAACCAGTCAACTTCAGCTCCGATTAATAAAGCTCGCCGGCATGCCGTATTTTAATTAACATTCGTTTCCGAGTTGTTTTTTGTAGCATTCAGACAAATTTATTATTTAACAATGGGTTGCCTCAGATGTAGCAGCAGCGAGATTAGAATGTAAGGAGCTTTCGCAGATGTTGGCGGCACAGCCGGAGTAACTCGGTGGCAGTTCATAAAACCTCAGGGACTGGGCTGCCCGAGTTTCATAGAGAGCCTTCCGCCTTTGTGTGCCCCCACTATCAATTGGGCGTTCCTCACCAGGCGAAGAAGTTATTTCATTATGCCAAACAAACTGTTCTCGCTACCGACAAGGACCTCAACTTTTTAATACTCACTCGGCAGTCTGTCCGGCGGACGGTTTGTGAAATACTGGTCCGTAATAAAGCGGAGGAGGCGCAAAGTTTCCGCTGTCCGGAGACGAAATTAACTTGAAGCTGACAGTCGGCCTCCCGCCGTGGCTTGTGTGTTCTCTCTGCCCCTTTTCTCTTTACCATCTCTTTCTGGTCCTCGCGACGACAAGAGAGCTCTGAACCCATCCCGCTCCCCATCACCCAAGCGCGCCGCTCGCGCGCTCACACATAGACATAAACACACACACACACATACACACACACACACACACACACACACACAGGCGCATGCGTGCACAGCGTACAGCTACGCTTTGATGTTCCCAAAGAAACAAGGGGAAAATTCCATTTTCTGGAGACATCCGTCAGAGTTTTCTGTGAAATCAATTCAGAGATTTCAAGTTTTGTGTTTGAAACGTTAGACAGTCAAGTTTCTTCCACAAATTTATTTAGAAATCATCATCGTAACGGTATGAGTCGAGCAACTGCATAGGAATTTGGAAGTTATGGGCTATTTTATTGGACTTTAATTACAATAAATTACAGTATTCTTGAAAGAATTGGCCTGATGATCTCTCTCTGATATTAAACTTCACATTTGTTCTCTGTTTATACTCGGAATCGCTATAATTGTGTATAGGGTCATTTTCGGCTAATGATATATCTAAAATACTCTTCCAAGATCTAGCCGGCCGCGGTGGCCGAACCTCAGGCTGCAGAACAAGAAAATGTGCCATGCTGAACTGCCACCAGTTGAAGGTGACAGTGAAGGTGCTAAATTGTGCTACTGCTAAAGACTCATTCTTCGAATGCTGTAATTTATGACTGCAATTATCTGTCACCTTATTTATGTCATTTCATTGTAGCTATTTTTGTTACTGTTTTTGTGGAATAAAAAAAAGTGGTTAAAAAATAAATAAAAAAGCGGTTCTAGGCGCTGCAGTCCGGAACCGCGCTGCTGCTACGGTCGCAGGTTCGAATCCTGCCTCGGGCATGGATGTGTGTGGTGTCCTTAGGTTAGTTAGGTTTAAGTAGTTCTAAGTCTAGAGGACTGATGACCTGAGATGTTAAGTCCCATCGTGCTTAGAGCCATTTGAGCCATTTTCTTCCAAGATCCATTTTCGGTATACCGTGGTATCATAAGTTAAATGGCAAAGAGATAATTAGAAAATGTTAATAACGATCGTGACTGCTTCTAATTTCCTTTAACTGGTTCCTGTTGCTATTACTGTTCGGTTAAAACTGTTAGGTGTAAAGTTAACATTGCGTTCTGCCCTACAGGGGCCAATAAACAAACATACATACGTTTGTAATTTCTATATACTTCATCATCTCGTTTGACCGAGGTTGCAGACATCCCAAATACCACACGCAAAATGAATACATCTACATCCATACCCCTGAAGCCACCTGACGATGTGTGGCGGATGGTACCCTGAGTACCTCTATCGGTTCTCCCTTCTATTCTAGTCTCGTATTATTCGTGGAAAGAAAGATTGTCGGTATGCCTCTGTGTAGGCTCTAATCTCTCTGATCTTATCTTCATGGTCTCTTCGCGAGATATACGTAGGAGGGAGCAATATACTGCTTGACTCCTCAGTGAAGGTACGTTCTCGAAACTTCAGCAAAAGCCCGTACCGAGCTACTGAGCGTCTCTCTTGCAGAGTCTTCCACTGGAGTTTATCTATGATCTCCGTAAAGCTTTCGCCATTACTAAATGATCCTGTAACGAAGCGCGCTACTCTCCGTTGGATCTTCGCAATCTCTTCTATCAACCCTATCTGGTTCGGATCCCACACCGGCGAACAGCATTCAAGCAGTGGGCGAACAAGTGTACTGTAACCTACTTCCTTTGTTTCCGGATTGCATTTCCCTAAGATTCTTCCAATGAATCTCAGTCTGGCATCTGCTTTACCGACGACTAATTTTCTATGGCAATTCCATTTTAAATCACTCCTAATGCCTACTCCCAGATAATTTATGGAATTAACTGCTTCCAGTTGCTGACCTGCTATATTGTAGCTAAGTGATAAAGGATCTTTGTTTCTAAGTATTCGCAGCACATTACACTTGTCTATATTGAGATTCAGTTGCCATTCCCTGCACCATGCGTCAATTCGTTGCAGATCCTGCTGCATTTCAGTACAATTTTCCATTGTTACAACCTCTCGATATACTACAGCATCATCCGCAAGAACCCTCAGGGAACTTTCGATGTTATCCATAAGGTCATTTATATATATTGTGAACAGCAACGGTCCTACAACACTCCCCTGCGGCACACCTGAAATCGCTCTTACTTCGGAAGACTACTCTCCATTGAGAATGACATGCTGCGTTCTGTTATCTAGGAACTCTTCAATGCAATCACACAATTGTTCTGATAGTCCATATGCTCTTACTTTGTTCATTAAACGACTGTGGAGAACTGTATCAAACGCCTTGAGGGAGTCAAGAAACACGGCATCTACCGGGGACCCGTGTCTATGGCCGTCTGAGTCTCGTGGATGAATAGCGCGAGCTAGGTTTCACACGATCGTCTGTTTCGAAACCCATGCTGAATCCTACAGAGTAGATTTCTAGTCTCCAGAAAAGTCATTAAACTCGAACATAATACATGTAAGTTATTCGCACAAATAGATAAATTCGATACTAATATTTTAGAATATGTGTTGATGTTATAATTGTTGTGTTCGACTTCGCACACAGTGTGAAGGAGAGGTGAGCTACAGAGTGCTGTGACAACTGTTGTCACAGGAAAGTTGGAGAGCAGCAGAAATGATTACCGAACAAGTTAAAGCAGTAAACAGAAGATATACTTAGCTTGTATTTCTACAGGTGTACGGAGACTCATTATAAATAATGTAGCAAGAACTAGATTCCAGTTCGCAATGCCAGCAATGGAGAGGCTCCCTGCATTGCAGCACGAACGATGGTGTCAGAACCCTGACTAGGCGACGTCTGTGTAGCATCACGTAGCGAAGGGGCCCCAAGCGCTGCTGGGGCAAGTGGCTGCCACCGGCCGTCCTGTCTTGAGGCTCCATAGGAAACTCGTAACCTAGAGCTGGTGAGGGTATAGCTCAGTGGGCACTCACCTTTAGGTCCACTCATAGAGTATAAATATATAGGGAGTGAGCATTAGGATGCGCAGTACGAGAAATCTGTCCGCATCATCTCCTTCTGCTCAAGTCACGTGGTACTGGGACGGCGCTTGTAGGTCCGTATATCTCTTAGCGTGTTTTGAGTGTTATTACTTCGCTAGAACAGATACATCACCTTCAGAAGTATCCTGATATTTTTTATATGCGTTTATAGACATCTTAACAATTTTATGTCTTTCGGGTAACTAGAATACAAAAATTATATAATATAGGAAACTGTCTCATGCAGAAGTACATAGATACACACAAGGGTTTGAGCACCTGAATAAACTAGAGGAAATTAATCACACCGTCTTATATAAATTTTATCTGCAGATGAACATAGCACGAATACGTGAACTCTGACTGGCAGCTTAAACGCACTTGCAAATTTATGTAGCAGTTCTCCCGTAAACACAAGAGAGAAAAAAAAGAAAAAGTTGAACTTTGCTCAAGCGTCTCGATATTTTTAAACGTATAAAGCGCCTCACATCAATATGATATTCCTTATTGGAGGTCGTTTGTTGTACGTACCTATGAAAAGCAACTGGTCCTCCGTTCGCGTACTTCTCTTTACATATGTAACAACAACAATACCGCAACATGGCTGTTATTGCTACTAAAACGTGTAGAAACGTATTTAAAAACAGGTGAATACGTGTAATATTAAAGTTTCGTTGTTATCACAAATTGCAGACAAGCAGCGACGTCCCATTACCACGTGACAAGGTCTTTTTGATGTTGAGAACGTGCACAGTAGGCTATGCTCACTCCATAGATATTTATACTCTATGGGTCCACTAGATCCCACTTTCGGCGTCTGACCGAAATTTGCAATTCCGTTGCCAACATAAAGACGCTATTAGGGTGGTATTGATACGTGATACTACAATAATAAGTGTCCCTGGAAACGTAGATAGGCACTGTTTCGAAGTATCAATAAAGCTAGGAACCAGCTCACCTTCAATAATTTGGTAAAAAACCGTTATTTACCCTCGAGTTTTGAAATGTCTGCAGAGTAATAATGTAGTTAAACTAGTATCTCCCAAGTAAGTCACTATGTCAATACACTTTCTTACGTTAAAAAAATTATGTAAGTTCTGGAATTGAACTGGTCGTTTATGGCACATACGCAATTTTGATCTGTTGAGTTACAGTGAGAGAATTAGCAGAGAGATAAATCTCAAGCTGACATAAACCCATGTCGCACCCTTTATGTATTTAGGATTTTTGTGTCGCCTAATTCCTGCTCCCTCCGTACCTGGGATGACTGCTGTAATATCTTTCGTACTGATGCGTCGTTGTCTAGCTGACTGCTGGTCTGGACCAGATACAGAAACGCTAAATTCCATAAATTATATGGAGGGACTTCACAACCTAATAATATTGCGACGTCTGTTCCGAAGAGTCACACTGCCAAATCACACTAAAAAGAAACTAATTATCACTGCTCCATTGTAAAACGGGACAAGGTGCAACCGACCGTTGGTAGTAGAAACACCACACCGTATTAATCTTGGGCAGCTGCCTAACATACCATTTTATTATTCGTACTTTTCAAAATCAAACAGTATATCATCATTTATGACTGCATCTAACAATGCAATACAATTAACTACATCACCGACAGTAGTCCACTGTACTTGTCCTGCAGCATGACACAACTCAGAGTGTCTTCTCGGATGTAAATTACACTCACATATCTTGTTCTGTACGAGTATATTCAGGGATGATTTGCGGCATAGCTGAATTATTTCAGTTTACCACTGGCTGTCTCTGAGGCTACAGTACGTTCAACGTATGCTGAGTCGTCTCCTACGATGGATCTTCCCCATTCTCTCCTGTATTCCAAATCATCTCTCTTCTACGTCCTCTCTCGCCTGCGATCTTCTCCTCTTTCAAATTCACCTTCTTCTCTAAATTATTGGTTATTACTACCTACAGAATAAATATATCGGGAATATACACTCCTGGAAATTGAAATAAGAACACCGTGAATTCATTGTCCCAGGAAGGGGAAACTTTATTGACACATTCCTGGGGTCAGATACATCACATGATCACACTGACAGAACCACAGGCACATAGACACAGGCAACAGAGCATGCACAATGTCGGCACTAGTACAGTGTATATCCACCTTTCGCAGCAATGCAGGCTGCTATTCTCCCATGGAGACGATCGTAGAGATGCTGGATGTAGTCCTGTGGAACGGCTTGCCATGCCATTTCCACCTGGCGCCTCAGTTGGACCAGCGTTCGTGCTGGACGTGCAGACCGCGTGAGACGACGCTTCATCCAGTCCCAAACATGCTCAATGGGGGACAGATCCGGAGATCTTGCTGGCCAGGGTAGTTGACTTACACCTTCTAGAGCACGTTGGGTGGCACGGGATACATGCGGACGTGCATTGTCCTGTTGGAACAGCAAGTTCCCTTGCCGGTCTAGGAATGGTAGAACGATGGGTTCGATGACGGTTTGGATGTACCGTGCACTATTCAGTGTCCCCTCGACGATCACCAGTGGTGTACGGCCAGTGTAGGAGATCGCTCCCCACACCATGATGCCGGGTGTTGGCCCTGTGTGCCTCGGTCGTATGCAGTCCTGATTGTGGCGCTCACCTGCACGGCGCCAAACACGCATACGACCATCATTGGCACCAAGGCAGAAGCGACTCTCATCGCTGAAGACGACACGTCTCCATTCGTCCCTCCATTCACGCCTGTCGCGACACCACTGGAGGCGGGCTGCACGATTTTGGGGCGTGAGCGGAAGACGGCCTAACGGTGTGCGGGACCGTAGCCCAGCTTCATGGTGACGGTTGCGAATGGTCCTCGCCGATACCCCAGGAGCAACAGTGTCCCTAATTTGCTGGGAAGTGGCGGTGCGGTCCCCTACGGCACTGCGTAGGATCCTACGGTCTTGGCGTGCATCCGTGCGTCGCTGCGGTCCGGTCCCAGGTCGACGGGCACGTGCACCTTCCGCCGACCACTGGCGACAACATCGATGTACTGTGGAGACCTCACGCCCCACGTGTTGAGCAATTCGGCGGTACGTCCACCCGGCCTCCCGCATGCCCACTATACGCCCTCGCTCAAAGTCCGTCAACTGCACATACGGTTCACGTCCACGCTGTCGCGGCATGCTACCAGTGTTAAAGACTGCGATGGAGCTCCGTATGCCACGGCAAACTGGCTGACACTGACGGCGGCGGTGCACAAATGCTGCGCAGCTAGCGCCATTCGACGGCCAACACCGCGGTTCCTGGTGTGTCCGCTGTGCCGTGCGTGTGATCATTGCTTGTACAGCCCTCTCGCAGTGTCCGGAGCAAGTATGGTGGGTCTGACACACCGGTGTCAATGTGTTCTTTTTTCCATTTCCAGGAGTGTAGATTTGTCTTTATGTCTCAGTACCACTGTCCGCATCCTATACCTTCAACAAACCACACTAATCAAAACTATTCCTTCTTCTTTAAAGCGCTGATATTAATTCTCCTATCTGTCTGAGGCCTAAAATTACAATTAAATTACATGTACAAGTAAAATACAAAAATACAACACAAAAAAATGTGTAATATAAAGGAAAAAACGTACAGAAATGGTGAACCTTAAAAAACTGTATAGAGGAGCACACAATGGCTGGGTCAAACTGCGCGTCACAGAGTCCTAAACAGAAGAACACATTCTCCGAGAGAGAGCCTATAGAACTGCCCTACAAACTCTCAGACTTGATTTTCCGCGAAACAAAAAAATTCCAAAATTTTTCTGTGTTGGCTGGTTAGAATATGTTCAATTCCGCCGCTGGTTTATAAAAGTCCCTCTTTGGACATCAATAAGTGTCTTAGCGTCGAATTCCATGAAACTAGTAAATCGTCTGAATATGAAGTCGCTGTTTCGACCAATTTACAGCAGTCCTCTTCGAGACGACATAACTTCTGGGTTATGAATACGGTCGTTCAAATAACCACTCTACCACAAGGATCTTCACTTTGAACAGCGAAATGATGTTGAGTGCCACATGAAAACAGAAAAATAACGCAGTACCTTTTAGTTACGAACTGTTCATACGTATTCTCAGTTCTTAGCTATGGAATTATTTTCTGGGTAACAGCTCCACAAAATGCGAACACAGTTTTCAGACTACAGAAAAGGCCATGAGAATACAGTAATAACAAAAATAATAGTCAAGCACGTTGTAAGCAGCTGTTCATGTGAGTACATTTACCAATCAGTTGTACACATCAAAAATAAGATTGATAATTATTGTACAATCTGTTCTACCCATGACCATGGAACACTGAAGAAAGAACAACCATAAAACTCAAATCAGGTTGTTCTAACAAGGACTGAAGCTGTACAATAAATTGTCCAAGGAGATTAAAGAGATTACCAAACAATTCTTTCTTAAAAAGGCAATTAAAATTTTCTGGTAAGCAATACATTACATACACAGAAAGATTAGTTGTTCTAACAAGGACTGAAGCTGTACAATAAATTGTCCAAGGAGATTAAAGAGATTACCAAACAATTCTTTCTTAAAAAGGCAATTAAAATTTTCTGGTAAGCAATACATTACACACACAGAAAGATTAGTTAGATAACACAGAACAGGGGACCGGTAAATAGGTAATACATACACCGAAGAACCAAAGAAACTGGTACACTTGCCTAATATCCTGTAGGGCCCCGTGATCACTCAGAAGTATCGCAATACGACGTGACATGGAGTCGACTAACGTCTGATGTAGTGCTGTGGGTACTGACACCATGAATCCTGCAGGGTTGTCCATAAATCATTAATAGTGCGAGGGGATGGAGATCTCTTCTGGACAGCACGTTGCAAGGCATCCCATATATGCTCAACAATGTTCATATCTGGGGCGTTTGGTAGCCAGTGGAAGTGTTTAAACTCAGAAGAGTGTTCCTGGAGCCACTCTGTAGCAATTCTGGACATGTGGGGTGCCGCATTGTCTTGCTATGAATGTCCAAGTCTGTCGGAATGCACAATGGACATGAATAGATGCAGGTGATGAGACAGGATACTTACGTACGTGTCACTTGTCAAAGTTCCATCCAGACGTATCAGGGATCTCACATCACGCCCCACAGCATTACAGAGCCTCCACCAGCTTGAACAGTTGACATGTATCCATCAACTCGATACTATCTGAAACGAGACTAGACCGACCACGCATCATATTTCCAATCATCAACAGTCCAATGTCGAGGCGAGGCGCAAAGATTTTGTCGTGCAGTTATCAAGAGTACACGAGTGGGCTGTCGACTCCGGAAGCCCATATCGATGATGTTTCGTTGAATGGTTCGCACGCTGGCACTTGTTGATGGCCCAGCATGAAATCTGCAGCAGTCCACGGAATGGTTGAACCTCTGTCACGCTTAACGATTTTCTTCAGTCGTCGCTGGTCCCGTTCTTGTAGGATCTTTTTCCGGCTGTAGCGATGTCGGAGATTTGATGTTTTGCTGGATTCCTGATATTCACGGTACACTCGTGAAATGGTTGTACGGGAAAATCCCCACTTCTTCGCTACCTCGGAGGTGCTGTGTCCCATCGCCCGTGCAATGGCTACAACACAAAGTTCAAACTCACTTAAATCTTGAAACCTGCCATTGTAGCAACAATAACCGGTCTACAACTGCGCCAGACACTTGTTGTCTTATACAGGCTTCGCCGACCGCTATGCCGTATTCTGCCTGATTGCATGTCTCTATATTTGAATATGCATGCCTATACCACTTTCTTTGACGCTTCAGCATATTAATAACGATAAAATGTAACACCCAGTCATCACGAGGCAGAGAAAATCCCTGACCCCGCCGGGAATCGAACCCGGGAACCCGGGCGCGGGAAGCGATTAATGAAACCTATCTCATTCACATAATGCTTTCACTCTGACCGGTGCGTTTTTTTCCTTCTGTCTTCCTTTTCTGATTAAAAATTACAAAGCAATGTATGATAAGCCATGTCGGGAGTCGATAGGTCAGTTGTACCATCTCTGGTCAGGGGGCGTGTCTTGCAGGGGGCTCGCTCTCTTGTCGCTCGGCCGTGAGAGAAGGAAGAAAGTCGAAATCCTTCGCGGTGCACAAGGAACGTGCCGACAGTGGTGACTTGGAAGGATCAAAATGTGACCGGTTGCCTGAAGTAAGCACTCTGACGTTTATCGCGGTAGCAGCATTCTGGTGGACAGCTGCTAGGCGGAGAGGGCATCCTGCCACTGGGGGAAGACGGCTCTCACAAGGGAACCTCCCCATCGCACCCCCCTCAGATTTAGTTATAAGTTGGCACAGTGGATAGGCCTTGAAAAACTGAACACAGATCAATCGAGAAAACAGGAAGTTGTGTGGAACTATGAAAAAAATAAGCAAAATATACAAACTGAGTAGTCCATGCGCAAGATATGCAACATCACAGCAAATTGTGAGCTCATAAGCGCCGTGGTCCCTTGGATAGCGTGAGCAAGTGCGGTACGAGAGGTCTTTGGTTCAAGTCTACCTTAGAGTGAAAAATTTTTCTTTCTTTATTTTCGCAAAGTTATGATCTGTCCGTTCGTTCATTGACGTCTCTGTTCACAATAATAAGTTTAGTGTCTGTGTTTTGCGACCGCACCGCAGAACCGTGCGATTAGTAGACGAAAGGACGTGCGTCTCCACTGGGAACCGAAAACATTTGATCGCAAGGTCATAGGTCAACCGATTCCTCCACGGGAAAACACGTCTGATATAATCTATACGACACTGGTGACAGCATGTGCGTCACATGACAGGAATATGTTGTCGACCCACCTAACTTGTACACCTGGCGAATGGGTAAAAAGATTCTTCTACCTTGCCCGATTTAGGTTTTCTTATGGATGTGATAATCACTCCCAAAAAAGTGATGAAAACATAAGAGTTTGTCACATAAACTGCAACAAATTAATGCAACAGTTTCACAGTCGCACAGTTTTCCCTGTGTTCTGTCAAAACATATGTTTGTGACGTTTTATTTATTTATGCATTTATTTTACCTGGCAAGATTAGGGCCTTCAGGCCCTCTCTTACACCTAACCAGGCACACTCAGATTGAACGAGTTACAGTTTCTACAGAACATTAAGGACATATAACGTATTATACAGTATTGATGTTAAAGAAAAAAAATAGAGATTATAACAGTAGTACAGTGATAATTATAACAATAAAAAAATAATTACAACAATCAAGAATAATAATGATAATAATAATAATAATAATATTAGTAATGACTATGTATATGAAAGTAAAGATACTTTTCTTTTGTGAATGTCAGTGCTTTTGTTAGTTGGGAATTTTCTCGTTATGTTCTTGCAGCTTGTGAGTTATTCTCATCGAGCAGAGACATAAGACGATAGAATGGGGTGAAAGAGATATAGAAGAGGTAGATAGGTTAGAGGAAGAGAAATAGAATGGTGATGGAGAGGAGAAAGAAAGAGATGAGAGGGGCACAACAATGGTGGCTATACCGTCCCTAATATGTAAGTTTTGAGTTCCCTCTTGAATGTTGAGTGGTTCTCGATAAGACGCAGATCACACGGGAGCGCGTTACATAGTCGTATGGCTGAGATGGAGAATGACACGGAGAAAGATTTTGTGTGATGTAAAGGTACAGCCAAGATGCTAGACGTATCCGATCTGGTATTGCGGTTGTGGAATGATGATAGGTGTTTAATGTGAGAAGATAAGTATTGGGGGCACCAGTGGCTAAGAAATCGATGAAGTAAGCACATCGTGTGGACACCGCGTGCCTTATGTGGGCGTATCCACCCTCGCTGGGAGTATGAAGGACTGATATGATCATACAACCGAATATTGCACACGTATCTAACGCAAGCATTCATCACCAGCTCGAGGCATCTAGAATTTTCACTATTTGTGCCGTGTTGAACTACATCACAGTAGTAAAGATTAGGCAAGACTAGTGTTTGGGCTAATTTTTGTTTAACATGGGTTGGAAATATTGTTCTAAATTTTTGAATTGCATGAAGGGAGGAGAGCGATTTCCGGCAAGCTGTGACTGTTTGTTCTTCCCAGTTTAGGTGTTCATCCAAGATTATTCCAAGGTCTTTTACTGTTTTTTGGTATGGTAGTTGGGTATCACAGAGGAGTATTTGAGGGACTGTTTCGCGAAAGTACCGGCTGATTAACTTTGGATGAGATATAAGTATGACCTGGGATTTCTTGGGGTTTAGTTTCAGACCTAGGTTCTGTGCCCATCGAGAAACAGAGCAAAGATCTGCGTTCCTACTCGCTACTGCGTCAGCTATGTTCTTGGGGCTTGCACTTATGTACAGTTGGATGTCGTCGGCATATAGATGGTAGTTGCAGGAGTGAATCACTGAAGAAATATCATTAATGTACAGTGAGAAGAGTAATGGACCAAGGACGGAGCCTTGACGAACTCCAGAGCGCATGTTTTTCCATGATGACTTTTCCGACCCACAAACGACTTGTTGACTTCTGTTTTTGAGGTAGCTGTCGAACCATTGTATTGCGCTGTTTGAGAAATTCAGCTGTTTCATTTTAATTAGTAATATATCAAAGTCAAAACTGTGTCAAAAGCCTTGCTAAAATCAAGCAGTGTTAGGATGGTAGCTTCACGTCTGTCCATAGCATGTTTAATGTCATCAGTTACTTTGATTAATGCAGTTGCTGTACTACAGTGCTTTCGAAAGCCTGACTGATATTCGTCATGGATGTTATGAGTTTTGAGGTAGTCCGTCAGCTGTTCATAGACGATGTATTCTAGGGCTTTAGATATTGCAGGTAGTATGCTGATCGGCCTGTAGTCACCTGGCGACTTAGGGTTGTTTCAAATTTCTCCGTACGTAGACCGTCAAATCCTGCATATGTCCAAGCAAATCTGAACATGTCCTGGAATATTGGAGAGGGGGAAGTTGATTATGTGTGAGTGCCTGAACTTTGATAGTTGAAAATTAAAAATTAAACTTTTCGCTCGAGGGAAGATTTGAACAAAGGACCTCTCATACCGCAGTTGCTCACGCTAACCACGGGACCACGGCGCTCCTGAGCTCAGACTTGCCTATTATGTTGCCTATCTTTCGCATGGACTACTCAGTTTGTATATTTTGCTTATTTTTTTCATAGTTCCACACAACTTCTTCCTGTTTTCTCGATTGATCTGTGTTCAGTTTTTCAAGGCCTATCCACTGTGCCAACTTATAACTAAATCTGAGGGGGGGGGGGGGGGGTGCGATGGGGAGGTTCCCTTGTCAGACCAGCTTGTGCTATCTAGCAGCTTGCTGGATACTTGCTATGGGTGAGCACGTTTTGGAACTTTCCTGCGGTTAACTTCGTTGCGTCACACGTCGTTGTCCTGGGGCAAGAAAATTTGCTGTGCGGCAAACTCTTTCAGTCTCTTCAGTGGCTTTAAGCGGCGGCGCTGTGTATAGTCTGCCTCGTGTTAATGACTGGGGCCGGACAAGCATGTTTGTTAAGCATGTTTGTTAAATTTGTATGCGGTGCAACTCAGTCTCCCTTAAAGTCTCCATAACTGTTATATTCTAAGAACTGTTACCTTCTAAATTTTGTGGTTCATAAAAGAATTTTTGATGTAATTCCCACCCGAGCTTCGTCTAAATGGACTGTCTAGGGTAGCGTGTAAAGATTGGGTGAATAAATTCCGCTCCTTTTCTGTTTTTATTCACGGATGCTGTCACTCTTACTTGGCACTATAACTCGAAGTACTGTAGGCCTCAAGTGTTAATAAGGCGAAGCGAGTGGGCGTGCAAGCTGTGTTTGGATTTGGCCCATTTGTTAAGTGACATGAGCTTTAATTTAAGTTATTTATTCTAATGCTTGCTTGGACGCCTGTTCTTTCGTTCGTTATTTAAATGTTGTTTCCAGAGTTTTAAACTAATTCAGGCTGTGTCCCCATTTCCATGGTGAGTGCATGTGTACCGATTAAAATTGCTTGGATTTTAAATCAGTTCCAAGTATGTTTTTATATTGCCTGCCGAATTGGCTCTGAGCACTATGGGACTCAACTGCTGAGGCCATTAGTCCCCTAGAACGTAGAACTAGTTAAACCTAACTAAGGACATCACACACATCCATGCCCGAGGCAGGATTCGAACCTGCGACCGTAGCGGTCTCGCGGTTCCAGACCTGCCGAATTGTTGAGTAATTTGAAGTAAGGGTTGTTGTTCTTGTGTGAACGCATGTGCATTAGGCAAATTTTGGACATGTTTGCTTTTAATTTTCCTGCATATCAATTTTCCCTTCTTAACTTGTTGACGGTTAGTGTAAGATGTGTATCTCGCGCATGGTTTTGAACGCTCATACGTCATTAAAATTCTTGGAGGTCGGTTAAATTCAAGGAAAAGTTTTACTGGTTTTAAAAGGAAGTGATTATCGTACCAGCCACAGTGAGTAGAGTGTTAACTTAGTACATTGCAACTGTATGCATTTTAAGTTTTTTTTAATGTATGGTTTTGAGTGAGGTGGCGCCTCACTGCCTTGACCAGCCTGAGGCGACGCAGCTTTGACGTATTCTCCCCATTTTCAGCTGGCATTATTAATTTGCGCAGTTCATTTTACACTGCCAAATAACGTGGTTATCTCAATAAGGTGTTTTTTAAATTTGTTTGTGTCACGAATGATGTGCAATCCCTGTTCGTACAGTCCTTTCATACCCAAGGTAACCAAGCGGAAGACCGCGTTTCATATAATACAACAGATTGTATTCTTTCTGAGATCAATATCTCAATCATTACAGAGGGATGACTCAGGTTTAGAGGGTAATAAATAGAAAGTTGCGGTACGCAAAATGGAAACCGTTGCTGTGGTCCTGACATACGCTGACAGTGTGTGTAGTGTTACGTTATGAAACGCAGTGTGCGTAGTGTGTGCAGTGACTGCGAGTGAGAAATAATTGAACAACGTAATACTATCCTTTTACATTATTAAATAATTTGTATTAAATTTCAGCCTCCAGTTGCATATGCAAAGGAACTTTACCTAGGTTTCGGCTGTAATACTGTAGCCTTCTTCAGAAATATCACAATATAAAATTAAACTAAAACATGTCAGATATTGGCATTGTCAAACTTATAATGTTAGTACTACAGTACACAGTCATAATACTGCGTCACTTCTACTAATGTTTTGCCAATAGGCCACACCAACGGGCCAGACAGATGGGCCGCGGGGCTGAGTCGTAAATGGGCGCAGCGGGCAGCGACGCAGCGAGCTCAGCTGGTTGTCGCGCGCGTGCGCGTGCGGAGCAATAGAGACTTAAAACCAGTAAATGTTAACTAAGATTATTACGGAAAATAGTTTATTACAATAGTTCGGACTATTAATGGCATTAAAACCGTAAGTCGCTGAAGTTACCGCTCCATAAAAGGTAAAAGACACGAAAATGTACTGTACGTAAGAATGAATAAACATTAATTGATAACATTATTTGTTACAACAGTTAGAGATGTTATTGGCAAATAAACCATAATAACTAAAGTTACAGTTCTATGGGAGGAAAATGACATTATATAGCGTAAAGGAACCTTTTAATAAGAGAAGGCCATAAGTTAAGGTTAACAGTGCCTGAAATGTGTGGAACTTAGCTAAGAATTAACGCCTGTGAATGATTATAAGGACAATTGTCTCACACAGTTTAGCGGCTAGATATAAATTATGATTCAAATGGTTCAAATGGCTCTAAGCACTATGGGACTAAACATTAGAGGTCATCAGACCCTTAGACTTAGAATTACTTAAACCTAACTAACCTAAGGACATCACACACATCCATGAGCGAGGCAGAATTCGAACCTGCGACCGTAGCAGCCGTGTGGTTCCGGACTGAAGCGCCTAGAACCGCTCGGCTACCGCGGCCGACTATACGGTATGTGATCAGCAATTAATACATAAGATAAATCAGTATGCTGTAGGTCATAGCCAGCTACTGACATTGGTAAAAGATCATATAAAGTATTTGATTTATCGGTTAATAGGTGCGTGCAACGCCACAAAACATTATGAAGACAGTATAGCCAATGGAGTTACATGCAAAAGCTCTTAGATATAAATATACCATTTGATGTGTAACAGACTGTGAACCTGCACTGAACATAGGTTAGCGTATTTAATATGCAGTGCGCGCGACCACCAGCTGAGCTCGCTGCGTCGCTGCCCGAGGCGCCCAGTTACGACTCAGCGCCCGCAGCCCACCTGTCTGGCCCATTGGTGTGACCTATCGGCAAAAGATTAGTAGAAGTGACGCAGTGTTATGACTATGTACTGTAGTACGAGCGTCACTCCAAAAGAAATGCACACTATTTTTGTAAAAATACAGTTTTCATTCTGCATGTGTGAAAGTTTTACAGTGTGTAGATACATCCTTCCCAATTCTTTTCAAACTTAGTTCAACCTGTTCCCGTGAGTGGCGCCGTCACAGCATGTCTTCAAGATGGCTGTTACACTTGAAGCTCGCCAGATGCAACGTGCTGTCGTAGAATTCCTGTGCTGTGAAAACGAGACAGTGGGAAACATAATATCCACAAGAGGTTAAAGAAGGTTTATGGAGATGCTGCTGTCGATAGCAGTACAGTTAGTCGGTGGGCAAGCTGGTTACATGATGAAAGCGGGCAAGGCAATATTGAGGATTATCCTCGCAGCGGCAGGCCCCGTACTGCACACACTCCAGACAATGTGCAGAGATTTAACGAATTGGTGACTGCTGACAGGCGCACCACAGTGAACGAATTGTCACGCTACGTTAGGATAGGGGAAGGAAGTGTTTGCAGAATACTGAAACTGTTGGCGTTAAAAAACGTTTGTGCCATGTGGGTTCCCAGGATGTTGAAAGTGGCTCACAAAGAAACAAGAAAAACGGTATGCAGCGAACTTTTGGAACAGTGCGAGAGAGAATGGTGGTGGTGAATTCCTTGGAAGAATTGTGACAGGTGATGAAACATGGCTCCATCATTTTTCACCAGAGACGAAAAGGCAATCAATGGAATGGCATCATGCAAATTCACCCAAGAAAAAAAAAATTTCAAAACCACTCCTTCTGCTGGAAAAGTTGTGGCTACGGTGTTTTTCGTTTCCGAAGGACTCCTGCTTGTGGACATCATGCCAAGTGGAACCACCATAAATTCTGATGCATATGTGACGACACTGAAGAATCCTCAAGCTCGACTGGGTCGCGGTTGACCACGGCAAAAGCAGGATGTTTTGTTGTTGCACGACAATGCATGGCCACATGTCAGTCAAAAAACCATGGAAGCGATCACAAAACTCGGATAGACAACATTGAAACACCCACCTTACAGTTCTGACCTGGCTCCATGTTACTAACATCTCTTTGGGAAACTGAAAGACTCTCTTCGTGGAACAAGGTCTGAAGATGATGACTCCCTTGTGCACTCTGCCAAACAGTGGCTCCAGCAGGTTGGTCCAGAATTTTGCCGTGCGGGTATACAGGCGCCGGTTCCAAGATGGCGTAAGGCAGTTGAGAGGGATGGAAATTATGTGGAGAAATGAAAATATTGTTCCTAAAGGATGTATCTACACACTGTGAAACTTTCAAACATGTAGAATAAAAGATTTATTTTTAAAAAAATAGTGTGCATTTTTTTTTGGAGTTACCCTCGTATTTTAAGTTTGACAAGGCCAATATCTGACATGTTTTAATTTAATTATATATTGTGTTCATTTCTGAAGAAGGATACATTATTATAGCCGAAACCTAGGTAAAGTTTCCTTGCTGAGGCAACTGGAGGCTGAAATTTAATATAATTACGTTTCACAGTTGCTGAATCTGCTGCACCACGCTAAAAATATTCAAATTAAATAATAATATCTTTTCACAAGAGTATTGTAGTGTGTCGCGAATTTGAAATTGGTGGCACGTCTTTGTTCCAGCCCCGCCAGTTGACTGTCAGCGTTGCTGTCTCTCTATAGTGCTCGGGTAGCAGATGCTTCCGGCGCCGCTCCGATTGCTGCCTGGGCGGTGCGAGGCGGAAGGTAGCCAGCCACCCGCGTGGACACACGAGGGACGCTCAATAAGTACTGCAACACACTTTTTATCGGACAGTTTCGGTTGAAAAATGCTGAATTTTTTATGGAACAACAGCTACTATAGTTTCCTGAGGTTCCAATGAGTGGCGGCTCTGTATGCAGCCTTCAAAATGGCTTTTGTAACAGAGATGCGTTCCAAGCAGAGAGCTGTCATCGACTTTCTTTTAGCGCTAAACTAGAGCATCACATTCATAAGTGCTTGCGCAATGTTTACGGGCACCTGGCATTCAACAGAAGTACGACGAGTCATTTGGGGCGGCCTCTGTCACCATCGTAACAAGGTTGCACAGACCTGTCCGGTCTCTCGTGTGTTCGGCGGCCACATACAGTTGCAATGTTTGAACGTGCGGACACTCTCATTCGAGGCGATCGACGGATAACAATCAAACAGTTCATTTCTCACCTGGACGTGTTATGAGGCTCATCGTGAAAAATTTCTGTTCAACGTCGTTGATTAAACATGGGTTCATCATGACCAACCGGAAACAAATTGACAATCGATGGAGTCCCACCACACCTCTAAAAAATGGTTCAAATGGCTCTGAGCACTATGGGACTCAACTGCTGTGGTCATCAGTCCCCTAGAACTTAGAACTACTTAAACCTAACTAACCTAAGGACATCACACACATCCATGCCCGAGGCAGGATTCGAACCTGCGACCGTCACGCCACCACACCTCTCCTCGGAACCAAAAGTTTAAAGCCGCCGCCTCAAATGCTAAAGTCATGCCGACGATCTTCTGAGACAGACGGCGTTATTCTGTTTGATGACCTTCCTCATAACGCATCGATCAACTATGAAATGTATTCTGCTACCCTCGGGAAATTGAAAGAACGACTTTAGCGTCTTCGTCGTCTCAAAAGTACAAACGAACTTCCCTTCTCCATCACAGTGCAAGGCCTCACACATGTCTGGCACTCTAGAGAATCTCACAAAACTTCACTGGACTGTTCTTCTTCATCCACTCAACAGCTCGGAGCTCGCAACTTCTGACGTCAATCCGTTTGGCCCAATGAAGGACACTCTTCACGGGAAGCAGTATATCCATGATAGGAAGGTTATTGATGCATAACCGGCCGCAGTGGCCCTGCGGTTCTAGGCGCTGCAGTCCGGAACCGCGGGACTGCTACGGTCGCAGGTTCGAATACTGCCTCGGGCATGGATGTGTATGATGTCCTTAGGTTAGTTAGGTTTAAGTAGTTCTAAGTCCTAGGGGACTGATGACCCAAGATGTTAAGTCCAATAGTGCTCAGAGCCATTTGAAGCATTGATGCATAAAGAAGTTGCTCTGACGTCGACCAGTAAATTTGTAGCATGCGGGCATAGAAGCTTTCACAGTCAGACGGTGTAATGCCGTCACACTGGACGGAGATTTTGTTGAAAAATAGGGTTCTGTGGACAAAGGGATGGGGAATAATATGGTGTACTGTAATCATGGATAAAACCAACCTTCTTTCAGACAAAGTTTTGCTTTAGTTGTTAACGCTCATCGTGCCTTCTGGAAACGAGTGGCGTATAGGGATGCGCTATTATCGCGCTCGAGAAACGCGCGACGCGAATGCAATTTCTCGAGAATTTCTCGGGTACGCTCGTGAAGTTGACAGGGCTGCGCTCTCTGAGAAATTGCGCAAACCTTCAGTACACAAAGCACTGAGCCGCAGCGGTCGTACTCGTCGTACCTACGTGCTCGGAAAACTTTGAAATTCTATGATTGACATCAACTGTACTACCGTTATTAATGTGTATTGATGTATTAGTATATGTCTCATAAGACAAAAATCATAGAATTGTTGTTTAAAACAAAAAACAGAATTCGCATAAAACAGAAGCTTTATTCTTACAAAATAAATTACCTTGTACATTCTGCATGTATGCATGCATGCTTAAACGTAAAAGAGAAGTGCTATAGCCTTTTATATACAGAAACTGCGTTCATGCGTTTACTTACTGAAGAAAGAAAGGAAACAAAAGTTGTTCAGCAGAGGACATTCTTACATCCCATTGCTACACTGCCAACGATTTTTGTTTAGAAATATGATTTTATTAACCAATTGGCCTTTTAGTCTGCTTCTTTGTATGTTTATAAGTAGTCCTGTTTTCGAAAATATTATTTCACTGGGAACAGAAGTTGCAGGTATTGCAAGATATTTTTTTGCCACGACAGCTAGACCTGGGTAACTGTTTTCATTTTTTTTTCCAGTGGTGTAAAGGATTATCCGTGCGTTATAGGTACGGTTCTTCCAAATATCGTTGTACCTCCAGGTCTATGCCATCGCAACCGCTTTTCATTAGATTTTTTTTGGAAACCTCTTCCTCGAAAGAAGCCCATAAGGAACTACTGGCGTTTTGTATGAAATGGTACTCGTGGCTAGTGTCGTTAGCAGCCGAATGAGTAGATCGTACGGTCTCTACCACATTTGTGCACTCATCAGTTAGGCTTGCGACGGCGTATTTTGAATGAATGGGATTCGTAAATGGTATCGGTTTGCATCTTGGGTCGAGAACTGTGGCAACGGCATGACTTTGTTTGTATCTATTAATCCTAACCGGGCTATTAGTGAGTTGTGCAGATGTTGCTGTAGCTCTTGCACTGTCGTGGTAGCCCACTTCCCATTGCATACGGTTATGATTAGCTGTCTGATTGTTGGAATAGCTTTCGAAAGAGAGGTATAGTTTTCAGTTGAGATTTCACTTGTTACCACTTCAAATGGTTCTAGTAAACATAAACATTCGCTCAAAATTCGCCACTCGTCAGCTGTGAGGTTCTCTACACCTGAATACAAAGTTGATGAACAGGCTGCAATGCATTCCTTTTGCTCCACTAGACGTTGTAGCATATAAAACGTACTGTTCCATCGGGTTTCGGTTTCCTGATTCAATTTATGAACAGGTTTTTTCATTAGATCCTGGATCTCATGGAATTTTCATTAGCATTGCAACTTGTTTTAAAATAGCTAACAATTTTTCTAGCCTTTTCCCGCATTATGCGGAGCTCACTGTTGCTGTTCAAAGAACTTTTCACAACTAAACTGATGGTGTGTGCTAAACAAGGCACATGTTGCATGTCTATGTTGCCACTGTGAATAAGTTGTACGGCTGCCGTCATGTTACTGGCGTAGTCAGTTGTGATGCTTACAACTTTGTTTTCAATGTTCCATTTTGAAATCTCGTTACCTAACGCCTCACTAATATTTAGCGCTGTATGCTTTTCCGGGAAACTGAATGTCTCGAGAACTAAAGCTTACAGGCACCAATTAGTGTTAATGAAATGACCAGTTACAGCAATATATGCCTCACAATTGAGTGAGGTCCAAATATCGGTCGTTAAAGAAACACAAGTAGTCTTCCACGGCCAAGTTTACAGCCTCTTTCTGTTTATGGTAATCGTCCTCAATCATGAGGCGCAACTTTTTTCGATTTGGTATCGAGTGTTGTGGGTCCAACAGTGAAACAATACGTCGAAAACCAGTGTCCTCGACGATTGAAAGCGGTTGAAAATCTTCTGTTATCATGGCCACTAGTGCTTCATCTAGCTGTTGTTGCCGTTTACTTCCCTCTATGAAGAGAAACGTAAGATTTAGATCGGTGCTCCTGCGAGGGGATACGTTACGCGCGAAACTAGTCCAATAAAATTACATATCGTATCGTGCAAAAGCTAGGATAGTATACGTTGATTCTGGGGTATGTTGTATGTTATCGTAGTACGATTAAAAAAATCAATGTTTTTTAAGCGTGGCGGACCGCTTCGGACACTATCCAAACTTTTGCACGGAATTCACCTTTTGTACCATACGTACCTGGATGTTTTATCTGCCTCGCACTATTGGAAGAATGAGCCTCTGTATCCACGGGCGTCGCTGTTTTATTGCTCGATTAATTGTGTAGTTTAAGATGTCTAATCATGCCCGTTGTATTTTTTGATACATTACGGAGATTTTTACGACAAGTGTTCCAAGTAACATTATCTCCATCCTCCGTAAAGTATTGCCAGCCCGCATCTCGTGGTCGTGCGGTAGCGTTCTCGCTTCCCACGCCCGGGTTCCCGGGTTCGATTCCCGGCGGGTCAGGGATTTTCTCTGCCTCGTGATGGCTGGGTGTTGTGTGATGTCCTTAGGTTAGTTAGGTTTAAGTAGTTCTAAGTTCTAGGAGACTGATGACCATAGCTGTTAAGTCCCATAGTGCTCAGAGCCATTTGAACCATTTGAAAGTATTGCCAGCACCATGACGTTCGTTTTCGAGTGTCCATATTGATTTGAATAACAACTTTACTCGAATGAAACCTGAGACATACTAGTTACGAGCACAGCGAGCGTGTTTGTCTAGCGCGGCATTCAATTCATAAAACAACAGCGGCGCGGCGTATGTTGTCGCAGCCAACTGGCGCGCAGCGGCACGCGCCGCCGAGCCGTTTCTCGTGATCTTCTCGAGAATTGCTTGAGAACTAGAGGCTCCAGGAATTCTCGGTGCGCTGGAGTGGCCGCGCCTCGCCATCCCATCACTGGTGGCGTAGTGGCGTAACTGCGGGGCGATGTTCGAGACTTGACCGAACTGGGGGTGGTAGACGAGGTTGCTGAGGTGGACTTCTCTTGGAGGTACGGACGGCGCAGTAGAAGATTCGGTGTCAACCAGGACAGACTGTGTCGGTAGCAGCGCAACATTACGGCTGGAGAGTCGTGCCGAGGTACTTGTCCAGAATTGGGACAATCACTGTAGCAGGCCGAAGGCGTCGCAGCTGCACCTCTGAGCTTTTTCCCTGAACAGCGGGACATATGCGTCCCACATACAAACTAATTTTCCTGGGTGCACTGGGATAGGACAGTGCCACATTGTGCGGTGCTGTAATCTAGCCTAGAATGTATCAGCTGTTTGGAGCCAACAAGCTCATTGTTTGGCACCTAATGCGCGAGGTGTCGCTTAATTGCTTTAGTTGTGCATTGTGGACCTTGTTTTTTGGCGGTTTTATGTATTTTTTCCTGTATGCAGCAGATAAGCTCAATAAAGCTATTTATTGTCTTCTTTACACTTTTTAATAGAAGTACACGAATTTGTAGGCATATTTATTGATAAAACACTTTTAAATTGTTTAGCGGTTTTCCCTTATGACTAGTTCGTGTAGAGAACTTCTTTTTTTAATTTTTGTTCATATCTGTGTCTAAATTTATAGGTTTATATATTTCATTCGGTGCTGAAACCTAATTTATTTTCCTTGACTTGATATGAAACGTAAAACTCTATAAATTCGTGGTTTGCTTTTGTGATAAATGCTTGTCTTCCCCTTCTCTTTATATTTTTCTCAGTTGAAAGCTGCCTTACAAAAGCAAGGTGAAAAGAAAGTTAGTCACATTTTCCTCCATTATTCCACTTCCACATGATGAAAGTGTTTACTATCGCAATGTCCTAAAGGAAATAAGAAAGGCGATGCCACCATTTGAGTGACATACTGCCTACCAATAGCGTATTTTTCTCTTCATTGGTCTTAGGGCTCCCGTTATAGCTGTGTACTCTGCTATGGATGCAGGGCAGGATATACCTGAGGTTGTACCAATTCTATTTTTTCTTGTGGCAAGCTGTTGAATAAAATTGTAACTGGCTTATTATCTAGGAATTTTTTTGACATAATAATGGTACTCAATTTCTTCTCTTTACAGATCCTAATCCCTAATAAAGAATTACAGTGGAGACTCTATTAACCGGACAAACTGTTGTCGTGAGTCATTCGGCCAACTGGAACTGCGAGGAACTGAATGTATGAAGAAAAGCGATTTTTGTATTTTTAACTCTAGAAAGGTAATCTGCGACAACCACGTGTGACTATGTTTTAGATACTTTGTCATATGATAGTTTTATAGGGTTAATACATAATTTTAAAGGTTTATTTAAAACAAGGGAAACAAATTAAATTATTAAATCAACAAAAATAAATCTTTATTAAGATGTTTAGAGACATTTTCGCATGTACGGACGTATTTGCTTTAATTTACTAAAATACTAAAGCCTTAATCACGAAATACTTAATAAAAGTCAGGTAGAACAGTCGCTGTAGTTTAATTTTGTTTAAAATATCTGGTAATTGTCATTTGACGTAATCAATTTTTCTCCTCATTGCTTCTACATCAAAAATTTCTTTTCAACTGTAGTAAACTCATGGCATCACACTCTGGATTTCTAACCATTTGGAAGCTGTTTCCAAGGATTGAAGAGCTTTTAAGTGATATGTCCCTGCACCATTTTCTGCATCTGCGATTTCTTCTGTTTCATCTTACAGCATTTCCTGCTGTTCATTTGCCTGCAATATGTTTTCAAAAATTTGGACATCCTACATGATCTGAAACCTTGATCATTACAGTTACAAGTGAGCTACTCTTTCATGTCATCGGAATCACATTCCCGACTTATTTGCATGTTTGTCATTACCTCATTTATACGTCTCCAAAACAGTATTGCCGGCCGCGGTGGCCGAGCGGTTCTAGGCGCTTCATTCCCGAACCGCGCTGCTGCTACGGTTGCAAGTTCAAATCCTGCCTCGGGCATGGATGTTTGTGATGTCCTTAGGTTAGTTAGGTTTAAGTAGTTCTGCGTTCTAGGGGACTGATGACCTCAGATGTTAAGTTCCATAGTACTTAGAGCCATTTGAATCATTTAAACCAAAACAGCATCTTCCGTATCGGTTGTTGTTTTTTTGTACATCTGTTCCAAATTTTGTTCAAGGTCTTCCTTTGAATCAAATACCACGCGCATACAACAATGTAACAAAACTCCTTTAAATAAAGTTGCTAGAAAAATGACAAAACGATTTCTGTGTTATCTTCATCAACAGACAACAATCTACGCAAAAGTTATTTTCTATAAAGGTGTTTTAATGTTTCAGTAATACTTTGGTGTGTTAGTCGTAGCAAGGGCACTACACTGGAAGACAAAAATTTTACTGTAAACATTCACTTCTCTCTCTTTAACAGTTCAGCTGAAGGATGGGTTGGCTCCTTATCCGATAAAAGTAGGACTTATCCTTTTTTACGAGTTTCGTTTTCAATTTTTTTTACTTCAGGGATAAAAGAGATGTCCAGTAGTCAATGAATATTTCGATGTTCATCCACGTCCTTTTTTGTTTTGTATACCTTAAGAGCAAAGTATTTTATGCTTCCTAGTAGGGTTTGTGTAAACTAATATTGTTACAGGCTCTTTACTGCTTTTATATCCTGGAGCTGAACTCTGGCCAAGAATCTAAATATTTTGGCGGTAACGATATCTAGTTTAATGCGGTTTCATCACCGTTGTAAACAGAGCACAAGTTATAGTCATTTCTTTTTTGAAACCAACTTTTAAAAAATTTACTGCTTCGGAATCAGCTGACATTTTTTTTTATCAGTTGACATTTTTTTCTTGTTGTGCTTCCAATTCGCAAATTCCTTGACGAGCTTTGAACTCGTGTAACCATCCGTTAATATCCTCAAACGATGAGACATTAATTAATACGTAAGCGGTAAAAACACTTTCTTGCGCTTTGGCATTTTCAAGCACAGATGCAACACGGCGCAGCGGCCTACCATTTGACGCCAGTTCAACTCAGACAACAGCCAAGAAATACTGAACGCGTGTGGCAGAGATCGCGCGGGAGGTTAGTGCCAGCGTGACGTGTCCGTGAACACACGGTCTACACTACAAAGATATTAGCTCGCCGTCGACAGTCCGGATAAACGCTAATCTGTTCAACTGAGGTCCACATAATCGAGTCTCGTATGTATTTTAAGTGGGACTTAAACGACTCGCTGGATTCAGGGAGGAATAAAATCAGGGAACCATTTATTCCTCCTTGAGTGCAGCGGGACATAAATGTCCCACTTAAAATAATTAAGAAACTGTAAACAACCACCGAAATTTAGAAACAGCGCATCACTCACAAGCCATACCAAAACCAGAATACCAATAATAATATGCAAAATATTAACCAGTTCGGTCATGAGAGAGCAGAGGGGCTGTCGGTGGACGGTCAAGAATGAGAAGCCTTCTCCAAAGCTGGTGCACCCAAAGTCCAGTTCGGGACTTGACTAATGCTCACTGCAGGACGTGGCCACTGTGTGTAGACATGCAACCCAGAGGATACACAAACAGGTATTTCTACATTACAAGAGGACCACTGGCAGAGTGCTGTAGTTGTCGACAGCGCTGTTTAAGTCGGTTAATTGATGGAACAGTATACAGTGAAGAGTACAGGCTATGCCTTCAGCGTGATAGATTACCAGTAACATTCCCTGGGGTAGGTCCGTTTATACAGTGTAGTATGTGGCACGAGGGAGGCAATTCTCACCTTGCGGTTAATAATAGAAGCAAGACAAGAGAAAAATCAAGACACGTTCATAGAATTTGTCGACCTGGAAAAAGCATTCGACAATGTAAAATGGTGCAAGATGTTCGAAATTTTGAGAAAAATAGGGGTAAGCTATAGGTAGAGACGGGTCATATACAATATGTACAACAGCCAAGAGGGAACAATAAGAGCGGACGACCAAGGACGAAATGCTCGGATTAAAAAGGGTGTAAGACTAGGATGTAGCTTTCGCCCCTACTGTTCAATCTGAACATCGATGATGCAATGATGGAAATAAAAGAATGATTCAGGAGTGGAATTAAAATTGAAGGTGAAAGGATATCAATGATGACATTGCTATTCTGAGTGAAACTGAAGAAGAATTACATGGTCTGCTGAAAGAAATTAACAGTCTAATGAGTACAGAGTATGGATTGAGAGTAAATCGAAGAAAGACGAAGATAATGAGAAGTAGTAGAAATGAGAACAGTGAGAAACTTAATATCAGGATCGGTGGTGACGAAGTAGATGAAGTTAAGGAATTCTGATACCTAGGCAGTAAAATAACTAGTGACGGATGGAGCAAGGAGGACATCAAAAGCAGACTAGCCATGGCAAAAAGGGTATTCCTGGCCAAGAGAATTCTACTAATATTAAATATCGGCCTTAATTTGAGAAAGAAATTTCTGAGAATGTACGTCTTGAGTACAAAACTGGATGGTAGTGAAACATGGACTGTGGGAAAACTGGAACAGAAGAGAATCGAAGCATTTGCGATGTGGTGCTACAGACGAATATTGAAAATTAGGTAGACTGATAACGTAAGGAATGAGGAGGTTTTGTGCATAATCGGAGAGGAAAGGAATATGTGGAAAACACTGGTAAGGAGAAGAGACAGGATGATAGGATATCTGTTAAGACATGAGGGAATGACTTCCATGGTACTAGAGGGAGCTATAGAATGCAAAAACTGCAGAAGAAGACAGATATTGGAATACATCCAGCAGGAGAGGATTTCGTGGCGAGCCGCATCAAACTAGTCAGAAGACTGATGACTCCAAAAAATAAAAAAAAGCATGTGGAGATTATTCTGTGATCACACTGTGCAAGCAGTGTTTTCCTCTAAGCGAAAGCCGTACTGATCTTGTTAAAATGATGACGTAAGTTTGGTTGATTTTGTATGTGCCATGAGGAGAACTATTTTACTGTCGCTACGCTGTGTACGTGATTGTGTATGTGCCACTTGTGGGGCGGCGGATGCGTTGGAATAAGAATAAATCTACTGTTGTATAAACGCTTGCGTGTTGAATCAGTTTCTAGCTTTTAGAATGTTGTTAATGCTGTCTTTTGCCGTTCTCAACACTGGCTCTCTATTTACTTCGTGGCCCCCAGAAAGTGATTTAATAAAACTTGGAGCCAGTAAATAGATATCCTAGTGCCCACTTTGCCTGAGAATGTTCTTATAGCTGCAGCTTATAGCTCTGAGGAATTAGGAGATTGTCCGGGATTTCTAATCAAAAACGGTTTTCCAAAATAGTTGAGTATATTCTGAAATTCACTGATAAAAACCACAAGTATCCCTACAACCTAACTAACAGAGCAGTTCAGAGTCTAATGCGCTGATGCAACTATAAATGTCCGAATTAAATGTTAAAAAAGAATGCTCGCCATAATTTGATGAAAATACTTCATCAAACGCCACGCTAAATATTTGGTAGAATGTCTGTCCCGCGACGGCACGTGAAAATACGACAATACGCAAACTGAAGCTAGATAATAAAAATCATTCCAGAATTAACACTTCACATGAAATGTTTTCATGGTTCCGCGTATCTCTAGTAACTTAATACGGCACCCGAGGCTGTTTGTAGCAGATACACTGATGCGACGCGACTACCGACACAGATGGCGTGTCATTCAGCGTCTGGAGAGAACTGGGGCCTTGCTTCCTCGCGCAGTGTTCTTATATATAAAGCCGCGGTGCGGACGGCGAAGGGAACGCCTGATCTTTCCGGCTCTCTCGACTAGCCGCTGGGCTAGTAACGCACCACTTCAAGTTACATAATAATTTATAGCTTCTTTGGCTGATGGCCGAAGAAGCTCTTAATTTAAACCTGCATTCAGCACGCAGGTAAGTATTGATAATAAAATTTTGACGTGGCTAAGTTAAATACTTTGGGCGAGAGAATTAATTAAATTACCCTGCACGCAGCAGATGAGCTCTGAACTGTCCCTTTTGAGATCCGCTATCGCTATAATTTTATAGGTATTAAAAAGAAACTTTACACATTTTCATAATCATAGCGGACCTCCAACCTATTTAAATCTAAACATCCTAGCCTTATTTACTAGCCTACTTAATCTATCTTGCTTCCTTCAGTTTTGAGATGAAAACCACAAAATCATGAATTTCCACTAAAGTCTTAATTTGTGAAATCCAAAGTACTATTTTTATTAAATCATTATGAAAGATGAATCTAAATATAAATTTTGAAGTCTCTAGCTCTTTTCTGTTGCGCCAATGATTTTTCCAGAAAAACGTCCAAATCTCGGAAATGGCTGAAGTTATCGAACTGATATTTAACACACATTAATTTAATATTATTTGTGACATGCTAGAAAAGTTTTAGTTCATTTGCTTGATTTTTAAGGTATTGCGCAACATTTATGACGTCAGAGCTAGTTACAGCAGACTGGCTGGCACACAATGGAAACTGATGTGAATTTACTACAGCGTGAGTAGGCTGCTTCCCTACATCACCCTCTACTTAAATTTTTTGTTTATGAATGTTAATGAATGAAAAAAAATTTAATTACAAAAAGGGATGCAAGAGTACAGTTTAACTTCCTATGAAACATCAAAATTGAAATATAAACCTGTATAAACATTAAAGAAAACTGATTACCTACATTAATTATTTAAATTGTAGGCATGTTCACTGCCTTTTAAACAATGTCATTACTCAAAATTTTAAGCAAAGTCAACGAAATATTTTGACATACATATTGCCTTAGACAAACAAACACATACAAATTGAAAAATTATGAAAATCTTAGATCCATTAAATACATTAAATACACTTTTACATGCACAAATTCAAAGAAAATAACATGACACATAAACAGATGATTATCTCTTAGCAGTCTTTTCTAAACCTGAAAGAAAAGTTCACCAATAATTTTTACACACGTGGTTGTAGCCGCTTTGGCTGGCGTCCTACACTTCCATTCGCAAGGGTAGAGGAGGGGAAGTTGCTATGGTGTGCGTCCTTCACGTTCTCTCTAAATTACATGGGGGAAAGGGGAGGGGTCACTGTGAGTTGTGTCCAAGTCACTCCACGCTTTCACGCAGCTACCAGGCTGCCATTATCTGGTTTGTCCTGTAGAACAAACAAAAAGAGTGCCTCAGACTCTGTTCACTTATTATCTAAGGGTGGGTCACAATGAAATGGGGATATATACATTTTATCCTTCAATATGTTACTGGAACAAAGTTAACAGAACCTTTCTCAATTTTACTCTCGCGGTTACTTAACTGTCATAAAATCGTTAAACAAATGGCTCAAAACGCCTTTAGTTACTTTAGAGAAAATTTATGCTCCTAAGGCATATAATCATAAATCATATTTAATCTGAATTTCTTATTTCTGGGCCGGAACACTGAACCAATGCTCGGTACATTCCTGACAAATCTGCATTTTATTTACTTAACTGACTCATCTTTGATTACTTTATTCTTAGAGATAGTATGAGTATGATTAGTGGTTGTTTTCTCAGCTTCCATGTACATGTGAGTAACTTTTGGTAATAGTACAGTTTTGAGTGTTCAAAACACACTACGTTTAGTTAACTACTAAATCCACTTATTGGTCCTCTGCTGTTGTCAGTTCCACATCTGCAATTAGGTACTTACTTACTTTGAAGTGTATTTATGCGGAGCTAAAATAATGTTTTACGTCTGCCAGTATGTTATTTATTCATTTTGCTAGTGTATGTACTTATTTAACACTCACTCTATTAATATTTAAAGCATAGGATAGCATATTTATTTCATATCTTTAGTGTATTGCAGCTGATCAGTTTGCTCACGTGGCAATCCATTTCCACTCAATCGGACGCTGAAACCACAGGTAGTCTCTCTCGGACCTACCACTAAACTGCATCAAATAATTATGGACGAGCGTAATGCTAAATTCCTTAAACCTATAGGATACCATGAGCTGCTCTGTCTCATCTAACATAAGGGTACCTATGGTCGCATTCACGCCTCCAACTCATAACCTCAATACGTGTAGGTGTATCCTGTCACACACTACACTAAAATAATGGCCAGCTCCAACCTTATAAATACTTCAGGGACGTGTCCTTCACGTCTCAACCACAAACACTGCTCAATTCCATTACACTGCCTTTCCTTGCTATACCAGGTGAGTTTATCCTTACAACTTATCTGCATATTTTTCCTAACACTAAGCAATCTCTTTTACTATTTCTTAGTTAGCTCTAATGCATACACTAGGTTTCACTCCCACTTCAGATCCTGCTTGTACATGAATTCATACATCCTTTTAAATTACTGTTGGTGGACCATTTCCAATAAAACAACACTTTGTACTTACTATATTACCAGGGTGCTATACATAATTGTTACTCAAATACATTTGTATCTTAATTACGTCATACTTCTCTATTGTTTGTCACTATTAGGTTTGTCACATTAGGTATTTTTCTTCACTAATCGGTAGATAGAATGGTTACATAATTCATGGCTTGATAGCCATGACAGAAAATTTTCATGTCTGGAAAGAAGAGGTCGAAATTTTTGAGGACAGGAAAGAGGAAGAATGAGTGAGACCTGAAATGGGAAAGAAGATCTCACACAGCTGGGACTGCACAGCTGCCACACTGTGTAGAGGTTACAGAACAACCTCCTCCCTACAGCATTCATTGGTTTGATGCTGTAAAGAAGAGTTATAACGGAAAATTTTATGTGTTGTAAGAAGATGTCGAAATTTTTGTAGATAGGAAAGATGAAGAATGAGTGAGATCTGAAATGGGAAAGAAGATCTCACACAGCTGGGACTGCACAGCTGCCACACTGTGTAGAGGTTACAGAACAACCTCCTCCCTACAGCATTCATTGGCTACCTATGAATCTGCCAGGTCGATCTGAAAATACTTTATGATGACTTTTTAGAACCTGTCTCAGTTCTTCCTCCTGACTGGCTGAAATCTTATCGATTTCCTGAAATTTAGCTTCTATTTTGTCCAAAATAATTGCTTCTTCTTCTTCTTCTGTATTCAGCTTATTGTTATTAAGATTAACACCTTCGTCCCAATACCTCCTATTTTTCAGAACTCGTATAGGCAGCTCCCAAGTTTCATGATCAGTTACTACATGTTTATCACTAAAAGGTACTATAATTACTCCGGTTATTGGCAAGACCATCTTTAACTGGCTTCTTTCAAAGTCAACAACACTCTGATATTTTGACAAGAAATCTATGCCAATTAAAACCTCAATACTGAGATTATTTACAATTAAACATGGATGATCAATTAAATTACCATTAATATTAAAGGGCAGTAAAGCTTCTTGCTTTACCGTTTTTGACACTTTGCCAGTAGCACCAATTATTCTTAGTCCTGATACCCCCATTACTGTAAGCTTGTCCTTACCAGGTAATGCATCAAAGAAGGACTGAGATATTGCACTCACCTCACTTCCACTGTCTAAGAGACAACGTACATTGATACCCAACATATTCACTATTATTATAGGGTGGCTTATTCTAGGTTGTACAGGTGGTTCCTCACATTCATCTAGTAGTTCCTTTTGGATTTGTCTCCAACTAAAGTGATCGACATCTGTCTTCATTACATTTAGGTCACAGTGTGTAGGGGTTTCCTGAATTACATTTTCAGCTGCCTTTTCCAGTCGGTCTATTAATTTTAAATCGAAACACCGCACGACTTCATTACATTTAGTTTGCTGAACATGACCCAAATTACTGTAGTCTGAGCGATTCTGCGCCTCCAGACCGGGCATAATACTAGTTACAGCTAAACCACTTTCATCATTATCGTCGGTTTCCTTCTCAAGTGACAACTGGTCACAGCTACTGGGTTCATCGACCCCCAACAGGCTACCCTCTACATTCTCACTTATCTCCTGTCCTAAATCTATTAGTACATTATCAACATCCTGCACAGGCACTTTAGATAAGAGCACATCATCCTCATCGTAAATATAAGCATGAATTTCTTCTGCTTCTTCACCTGTCAATTCAGTATTTTGTAGCTCATCCCTACTGTTACACTGCTGCGCCTTCTCTTTCTCTTCCCACTTAGAAAGCGTTTCTAACACGGTATCTATCAAATACTGTGAGTGATCTAATATTTCTGTTGTATCCTTAGGTGCTATCGACTCTTCATCCACATGTTCAGTTTGAGTATTCTGATCTGTCTTACCAATTCCCTTAACTACTGGCTTAGGAAAAGTAACCGCCTGGTGAGCGCCAGTGTCCTCATAGACGGGAACTAGTTTTCCTGCCTCGGCCTACTACTGTTTCCTTTAGTTTCATTATAGTTAGCTGGCATAGCATTACTTTCCGTACTGTTGTTTACATGCATATTTCTGTTTGGAACAAAATTATTATCCCTTGGACGCCATTGTTTGTTCTGATAATTATTTCCCCAATTCCTACCTCTCTTAGGACGGCGAACACCTACTGTTCTAATGTTTACATTGCCACTTTGCTCGTTCCTAAAATTACTATTATTGTTATTGGCATTTCGGTTATTACGTGCTTGCTCCTCATTGGCAGCAACACGTTCTACACGTTCCAAATACTCAATGAAACGATCCAGATTGTCTCTAGGGGCAGATATAATTCTAGTTTGCCAATACCATGGCAGTTTGGCTTCAAGACCTAGTATAATCATTTCAGGTTTCAGCTTTTCCGCCAAATGTGACAACCGTGAAATCCATGACCTAGCAAACTCTTTAATTGATTCCTTACCTGCATTGAAGCGTTTTCCACTCCAAAATTCTCTCAACACTTCATTTTGCTTATTGCTAGACCAATACTCATTAATGAAAGCTGTTTTAAACTCCGCTAATGTTTTACACTTTAACATAACATCAGCTGACCAACGCATGGCGTCACCTGCTAAATGGCTTCTAATAAACGAGATTTTCTCTCGTTCAGACCAAGTTGATGGAATCACATCTTCAAAATCGTTCCAGAAATCTAGCGGATGGATATTTTTATCTGGATCGAACCGCAAAAACTGCCGACACCCGATAAAAGCGGCGTTTGCAGCTACAACTTGTTGTACATTACCATTACCAGAAGTTACTGAAGCTACTTTACTTTCAATGTTAGCAATGTTAGTACTGATATTTTCTACTTTCGTTTCAACATTATCTACTCTTTGCACAATATGAGTAGTATCAGTTTTGATTGCTTCTACTTCTGCTTGACATATGTTTACTTTTATATTAACATCTTTAAATCTATCTGAGCACAGTTCAGACTCCGCCTCGATCTTTTCTGTTAACTTGTGCTCCAGCTTCGCATCTTCCATTTGGAAGTCTTTGCGAACCTCAGCAACTTCGGATTTAACTGTTTTATACATTTCAGAAAACTGTTGAGCAACCTTTTTCTTAATATCCTCATGATTGCAATCAATTTTATAGTTCAAACTGTCTAGATCCTCTTTCAACTTATTGCAACCAGCCTTGAAGGTATCGTCCATTACCTCCAACCGCTTATTAAAACTTGTTTGGCTGGCCACAATCTCAGACTTTAATTCAGCTGTCATTCTAGCATTACTGGCTGACATTTTTGCATTACTGGCAGCTATTGCTTGTAATATAACATTTAGATCAACAGCCCCAGCATCTTTGGTTTGCTCACTAGCTGGCTTCTTATCACACTCAGGTGACGAAAAACTAGCTCCAATACCAGAATCATCAAAACTAAATGAAACTTCTGATTGATTAGTCATATCTAACTGCTCCTTCTTAAACTCTACCATCTCTGATGACTGTTTCAATTTTAATTCATCAGAGAAACTATCATCCAATAAATTTACAATTTCTACTTTCTGCTTCACTACAGGGGTCTCTATTATTGAATCATTGCCCCTTCGCACACTACTGTCAGGAGACAATACTTCATATTTCACTTTAACATTACTACTTTCATGCATATTTACACTCGAACCGTTGTCTGGATTTACAGTTCCCTCAACAGACATAGGTTCTGATATAAGTTTAACCTCAGTTTCTTTTGGCGGTTCCATCGCCGACAGTCTTTTAGTGCAGGTTAGTAAAATTTTTAACAGCTTTTCACTTAACTTAGTTCCTTCTGCACGACGTATGGCGTTGCCGGCGCGGCGTACCAGGATTCCTGATGCGACGTGGCACGTTGAACTGCAGACGGCTCTCCGACGGCTGTTGTGTGTTTGCGTGGCCCGCAATTGCAGGCTCTGCGTCGGCTGCTCCAGCGGACGACTGCGGTACGGCGAAACTGGCTTCTCGCGATGCTGGCAGCACCGCTAGACTCAGTGCCAGCTCCGTCAATCCAGATGCGTTGTTAATCCAATTGCGTCGTCCACATGCACACGTAACACTTTCACTGTTTTATACTCAGTTGCGTGTCGCATTCCACTCGCGAATCCGAATAGTTAAAAATCACTTTCACTTAGTTGATTTCCCGGCCGATGCACCATATGTGGGGCGGCGGATGCGTTGGAATAAGAATAAATCTACTGTTGTATAAACGCTTGCGTGTTGAATCAGTTTCTAGCTTTTAGAATGTTGTTAATGCTGTCTTTTGCCGTTCTCAACACTGGCTCTCTATTTACTTCGTGGCCCCCAGAAAGTGATTTAATAAAACTTGGAGCCAGTAAATAGATATCCTAGTGCCCACTTTGCCTGAGAATGTTCTTATAGCTGCAGCTTATAGCTCTGAGGAATTAGGAGATTGTCCGGGATTTCTAATCAAAAACGGTTTTCCAAAATAGTTGAGTATATTCTGAAATTCACTGATAAAAACCACAAGTATCCCTACAACCTAACTAACAGAGCAGTTCAGAGTCTAATGCGCTGATGCAACTATAAATGTCCGAATTAAATGTTAAAAAAGAATGCTCGCCATAATTTGATGAAAATACTTCATCAAACGCCACGCTAAATATTTGGTAGAATGTCTGTCCCGCGACGGCACGTGAAAATACGACAATACGCAAACTGAAGCTAGATAATAAAAATCATTCCAGAATTAACACTTCACATGAAATGTTTTCATGGTTCCGCGTATCTCTAGTAACTTAATACGGCACCCGAGGCTGTTTGTAGCAGATACACTGATGCGACGCGACTACCGACACAGATGGCGTGTCATTCAGCGTCTGGAGAGAACTGGGGCCTTGCTTCCTCGCGCAGTGTTCTTATATATAAAGCCGCGGTGCGGACGGCGAAGGGAACGCCTGATCTTTCCGGCTCTCTCGACTAGCCGCTGGGCTAGTAACGCACCACTTCAAGTTACATAATAATTTATAGCTTCTTTGGCTGATGGCCGAAGAAGCTCTTAATTTAAACCTGCATTCAGCACGCAGGTAAGTATTGATAATAAAATTTTGACGTGGCTAAGTTAAATACTTTGGGCGAGAGAATTAATTAAATTACCCTGCACGCAGCAGATGAGCTCTGAACTGTCCCTTTTGAGATCCGCTATCGCTATAATTTTATAGGTATTAAAAAGAAACTTTACACATTTTCATAATCATAGCGGACCTCCAACCTATTTAAATCTAAACATCCTAGCCTTATTTACTAGCCTACTTAATCTATCTTGCTTCCTTCAGTTTTGAGATGAAAACCACAAAATCATGAATTTCCACTAAAGTCTTAATTTGTGAAATCCAAAGTACTATTTTTATTAAATCATTATGAAAGATGAATCTAAATATAAATTTTGAAGTCTCTAGCTCTTTTCTGTTGCGCCAATGATTTTTCCAGAAAAACGTCCAAATCTCGGAAATGGCTGAAGTTATCGAACTGATATTTAACACACATTAATTTAATATTATTTGTGACATGCTAGAAAAGTTTTAGTTCATTTGCTTGATTTTTAAGGTATTGCGCAACATTTATGACGTCAGAGCTAGTTACAGCAGACTGGCTGGCACACAATGGAAACTGATGTGAATTTACTACAGCGTGAGTAGGCTGCTTCCCTACACACTGTGCAGAAATTTGGTTGTTATCACGCTGTGAGCGTGTATGTGCCATTGTACGCAAAATTATAATTGTGAGATATGCTTAGATAGTGTTGTAGTAATTCGATAGTATCGTCGCTTTGGTGAGAAGACAGTGATGGGGGTGCTCGTAGATTCAGATTTAGTTGTAAGTCCTAATTAAGCCAGAGAGATTTCTTCTGATGTTTTGTCTGTTCTAACAAAAGTGCTTAGTTGTGGAAACTATTTTCGTCTGCCATCATTGTGTCTCCAGCCAAGGGCCATATACTATGACTGTTGTTGTTGTTGTTCGCACTGTTTTTTTTATTGGGCAGACGTGTAATTTATGTTTTGTTTTACTGTACTCAAGGAGTTTTACGTTGCTGCCCTCTTATTTCGAACCCTGTCTTCAAGAACTGTAATTTTACTGCAGATACAGTTCAGTTACATCAATTGTCAAGTGCAAAAAACGATATTTCATGTTTAATACATTGTTCGTAAAACAGAGTACATACATGCACAACCTCCAGCCAAAACTCCACACCTGCCAAATCCTACGCTAAACCGAATCACGTAGCATTGTTTTAAACATACTGGCCTCTGGACTAGGGAGGGTGTAGGTGTAGGCTCCGTTCATCACTCCGTTCATCACTCCGTTTTCTGTGGTTTCCCTAAATTACTACCGGCAAATGTCAAGGTGATTCCTGCAATGAAGCCACAGCCCACAACCTGTCCCACCCTTCTCAAACTAGATACCTGTATACATTTGTCACGTTAATTCTACTGCTCTTAAATTACGAGGGTTCAAAATGGTTCAAATGGCTCTGAGCACTATGGGACTTAACATCGGAGGTCATCAGTCCCAATTACGAGGGTAAGTCAATTATTATCCGCAAAGTAGTTATAAAATTTTATTGTGATCAAATAGGAAACTTAAAAGAACATCATTTTTCGACCTAGTCTCCTTGCGTTTCAACGCACTTGGTCCATCGTTGTAGAAGCTTCCGGATGCCCTCACAAAAGAAGGTTCTCGGTTGAGCTGTGAGCCAGGAATGCACCACTTCTTTCATTGCTTCGTCCGAGGCAAATCGACGGCCCCTTAAAGCCTGTTTGAGCAGACCAAACAAGTGATAGAAGGGGAAAGATCGGGATTATAAGGAGGATGATCCAGTACTACAAATTTGAGTTTCTGGAGCGTTTCAGCAGTGTGGGCAGCACTATGCGGACGGGCATTGTCGTGCAACAACACACCTTTTGACAGCAATCCTCGGCGTTTGCTTCGAATTGCAGACTTTAGCCTGGCAGTAAGCATCTCACTGTGACGTACACTGTTCGTTGTTGTGCCCCTTCACTATAAGGTTCCAGTACTGGACCTTTTGCGTTCCCAGAAATCCGTAAGCATCAGTTTCCCTGCAGACGGTTGTGTATTGAACTCTTTCTTGAACGGCGAATTTGGATGTTTCCGTTCCATACTCTGCCGTTTACTCTCCGGCTCGTAATGACAGATCCACGTTTCGTACCAGCAATGATTCTGTCTAAGAAGTTGTCCCCTTCGTTATTATAGTGATCGAAACGATTTTTGTAGATGTCTAAGCGCGTTTGTTTATGAAACTGTATGAGTTGTTTTGGGACCCATCTTGCACAAACTTTATGAATCCCAAGTGTCTTGTGGATGGTTTCGTAGGCAGAATCGTGACTAATTTGCAGAGAATGTGCCACTTCGTCAATAGTTAATCGTCTGTCTAAGAGAACCATTTCACTTGAACTCTCAGTGGTTTCTTCATTTGTGGCGGTAAACGGTCGTCCGGCTCCTTCATCGTGGGTAACACATGTGCGACAATTTCGGGATTTTTCAATCCATTCGTAGACAGTCCGTTGTGGCAAAACACTGTTCTCGTGCTGTACCGAAAGTCTTCGATGAATTTCGGCCCCTGATACTCCTTCCGACCATAAAAAACGGATCACTGAACGTTGCTCTTCTTTCGTGCAAATAGACAGCGGAGCAGCCATGATTAACAGCAAGGCAGCGTTAACGAAACTAACCTAGCAGCTTTAAAATTGCAAAGATATTACAACAAATAAACAAAGCATGCGGCATCAACGTAAACCGACAGTACTACCAAAATACACAAAAACATAACTAAATTGCCGATAATAATTGACCTATTCTCGTATAATGCCAAGACATGTCCAATATCCATCACGTTACCTTCCATTAGGAACGTGGGTGCACTCAGTGGCTGTGATATGATTAATAAATGATAGAACACAACAATCAGTCGTCCTTTTCTGGAGGTTTTATTTGGTAAATCCAGATTTCGGCTAGTGCCTAGCCGTTATCAACGCACTATTTTCTAGTCTCAATACATGTCAGTTCCCTGTTGTTCGGGTGTTAGTCACAGTTCTTTGAATACTACTGTATAATGAAGGTAGGCTGGGTGTTCAGCCTACCTTCATTATACAGTAGTATTCAAAGTACTGTGACTAACACCCGAACAACAGGGAACTGACATGTATTGAGACTAGAAAATAGTGCATTGATAATGGCTAGGCCCTAGCCGAAATCTGGATTTGCCAAATAAAACCTGCGAAAAAGGACGTCAATTTAATTTCTTAGCCGGTTTCAGGCTTCTTCAGAAGATTACACCTATCTCATTATCTGCGAATGTCAACAGTACAACAGGCACTATGAAGCTCATAACCACAGCAATATGCTTCACTCAGCACATGCACAGCATATGATGACACTCGAAAAAAATGCAATAGTAATAATCTTCTAAAGAAGGGTAATAAATGCCTGAAAGAGGTTGAGAAATTAAATTTCTTTTATGAAACTGGTTGATGATTATTTCAATACATGCAACTACAGTTGTTGATGGCTAAAATACCTACTACCTTTGTAAAGTGACAACTTCTAAGATCCTTCGGGAATCTTATGCACTTATATCGTGCCTTGTACAGACTTGTAGTGGCCACTAGCTGGCTAACTGTTGCAGATCACTGCCTGATGACTGTATATCTGCCACAGATTGCAACAAACAGTTGCTTCAGCATTATGCCTCTCTCACCAGCTTCAATATGTCGGTATGGTCACCCATTCAGCTATCAATCGTTTTACTAAAACCCAAGGGTGCCACTTCATCATTATGTGCAGTCTACACGAAAATAAGCCCTGTCAGGGTATTCTTCAGGGCATCAAGACATCGACCATTGTAGAGCATGCTAAGGGGAAGCATTGTCGCACAGTCATCGTCTGCTGGTAGAGCCATCACCGTCAGTCGGCATCGTTCGAAGAGAGTAATGGACAAGAGAGTCTAACTGGAACCCTACTAGCCACCGACCCAATTTGCGCCACCAAACAGACGTCGGAGGCTGCAATTCGCTTCATAGACGACATCATCTTCGCCTGAAGCAGCTATTAGAGTGGATGTAGGCACAACCTGCTAGTGGCCGTACAATACGACCGTGCTGCCACCGAGCGGCAGGGTGACAATTACTGAACTATATATAAAAAAAAACCTGATTAAGTTACAAACTGAGGTGTGCACAAATTTTATTCAACATGTAAACACACTACAGGTATTCGAATGTAGGTGATGACATATTCGATATGCCTGCCATCATTGGCGATGATGTGGCGCAGACGAATAGCGAAATTCTGTATGACCCGCTAAAGTGTCGGAATATCGATACTGTCGATGATCTTCTGAATGGCTGCTTTCAGCTCAGCAATTATTTTGGGTTTATTGCTGTACATATTGTCTTTAATATAGCCCCACAAAAAGGAGTCGTATGTATTCAGATCCGGAGAATATGACAGACTATCGAGGCCCATGCGTGGCCTAGGGCTACCCCGGAGGTAGAATACATTCCCCGCAGCGCTCCTCCAGGACATAAAACACTCTCTAGGACATAAAACACTCGATGGGGTGGAGCTCCGTCTTGAATGAACCACATCTTGTCGAAATCAGGGTTACTTTGGATGACAGGGATGAAATCATCTTCCAAAACCTTCACAGTCGTTCGGTAGTCACCGTGCCATCAAGGAATATCGCACCAGTTATTTCGTGACTGGACACTGCGGAACCCACAGTCACCCGCTGAGGGTGAAGAGACTTCTCGATGGCGAAATGCAGAGTCTCAACGCCCCAAATACGCCAGTTTTGCTTGGACGAACTGTCCAAACGTGACTAGGGCCTCCTGCCGGGTAGACCGTTCGCCGGGTGGAAGTCTTTCGATTTGACGCCACTTCGGCGACTTGCTCGTCGATGGGGATGAAATGAGGATGATCAGGGCAACACAACACCCAGTTCCTGAGCGGTGAAAATCTCCGACCCAGCCGGGAATCGAACCCGGGCACTTAGGATTGACATTCTGTCGCGCTGACCACTCAGCTACGGGGGGCGGACATCGTCCAAATAAAAGTGGGCGTCGTCGCTGAACCAAACCATATTCACATCCTAATTCCCATCATGCCCCATGTAGTTTGAACGCTCTAACGCACACCCTTTAGAAGTTATGACGATTTTATTTCATATAGTTCAGTAACTTCACCCTGTACCTCCCCTGCAAGAAAGCTCCATTCCCGAGTCACTCTGTACTGTCAGCAGTCACAGGAGTAATATGACGATGTATTGGCACCAAGTACTATGAGTTCGATACCCACTCTGTCGGAAATACGTTGACCTGGAGTATTGCTGTACACTGTACAAGATAAATAGATGAAATTGGTTCCAGTATGGGCAATATGAGCCTGCCCCCTTTCTGCTGAGCCTGAAAATTTGGGTAAGGAAGTCAGAACAGCTAACCTGACGACCATAAAAATCCTGCCCTAGCCTTCAGTGAGATCGGCACAGCCTAACACTGCCAGCGTCGTTGGTGTGTTCTGGAAATCAAACTCACAGAACACGCTAGTCTTTTGGCTGTAAGAAAACATATGAGGACATAGGGAGGCGTCTCTGTTAGTCTTGTAACTTGATTTTGCAAGCATCCTAGAACCTCTTTCCCATTACACTGAATTGTCAAATTATTGTCAGTTGGCAGTCATATCCCGCACAGTGCACAGGCAATGTGTATGATCTGGCTGATATTGAAAGTTGGACGTTAATGTCCACTGATTGGCCACTGATTCTGCTGTGGTGTGCATAAGCAAACATCGCTAGTAGCAGAGTGCGAGCAGTTGTTGAAAGGAGTCTGAAGTGGTCGGACGCAGTGTGCGGTGGGGAGAAGCCGCGCGACATAAAGAGGTCCCAGACTGCCATGTTCTTGCCAGTGGTGCCGGCAGAGACTTCGGTAATAACGGAAGATATTTGGAAATCTGCCTTTTTGCTACACGTAGTTGTTGCTTGCTTACCCACTGGTGGGATTTTGTCAGATTTGTGTATGCATACAGTGAGAGTAATATTTGTATCTTCGATGGGGCCAGAGACGTGATTATTGTTTGTAGATATTGTGGTATAATTAAAGTTATAGCTAATCATACTGTTGAAGAAAAGCAAAGGTCTATGTAAAGTATATCAGTGTTTAAATCGTCGATTTTGTGAATAGATTTGTAACGTCCCCTTAGAAAAATTATAAATGACTGAGCTGGTGAACCTCTTACGTTATCTGCTTTTCAAACAGATGAGCAAAACTGAACGTACTCAAACATTTCTCTCTTTATTTATTCTGATCATCACTAAACAGACACACAATAATTTTTTTTTTAGCGCAACGCAATCTGACTTTCAATAATCCCTACAAAAGAATGGCCCTGACTAACAATAACGTATACCTTTCATGAATCACTTACTTACCTCACAAAAGTCTTTGTTACTCGAACTGCTGCAATACAGCGAGCGCCAGCTAAATGAAAGATTCTGACTACTGAAGGCACTAACTACTGATAGTCATAGCTAGAAATGAAAGATTTTGATACAGAACAAACGATGTATAGTGTTGGACACACGTCCAGATCGTCCGCTGTCAAAACTCTGGCATCTCTCTCCCCACATCCACCACTGCTGGCGGCTCACCTCCAACTGCCCAACGCTAAGCGCGTTCACATCCAACTGCCCAACACTACCATAGCGAATATTACAATGCCAACCAGCCACAGACTGCACACAACACAGTCAGTGATTTTCATACAGAGCGCTACGTGGCGTTACCAACATAAAAACCTAAACAGTCTTCTTACAGAGTAAATTAGTTTTATTGGTTTCTTTCATTTTTACACCGCCTAAGACTTGTTGACCAAACTCCTCCTGATCATTCGTTGTATGTATATGACAGTAGTTGTTTCAGTAGTTGTGACCATACATTGCACTTAGCAGTGATCACAGTACTGATTTTAAATTATTTTTAGCATGTTGCTGATCACGCAGTCGCAGCTGCAAGACGTGGTAAGTTGTCTCTTGGGGACAGGAGCATTGAAGTATAGTTGTAACTAGACGTTAGAGTACATCTTAAAACTTGTAATCAGATACTAGAGAATTGATTCTTTATGAGTTGAAGGAAGAATAATTATTATTTTTTTTTAAATGCGAGTACTAATATTGTCAGAGATGGAACTTCACACGTTTCCGTACGTCTTTTAAATCATGCAACATTCAATATACACCCATAAAAGTGCACCACGAAAGAATTTTCCGAGTGGGACGGAAACGGGTAAATGTTATGGATATGTGCAGATAAAGAAACGATTACAATTTCATAAAAATTGGATAATTTACTAAAGAGAAAGAGCTTCAGAAATTCAGCAAGTCGGTTATTTGTTGCTCCACCTTTGGTTCTTATGCAAGCAGGTACTCGGCTTGGCATTTATTGATACTGTTATTCGATGTCCTACTGAGAGGCTTCGTCCTAAATTCCGTCCAATTCGCGCGTTAGGTCGGAAAGTAAAAAATATGATATGGTTGGAGGTCACTGCCAATACTGCTCCAAACGTCGTCGATTGGGGAGAGGTCTGAGTACCGTGCTGGCCAAGGTAGTGTTTGGCAAGCATGAACACAAGCAACAGAAATCCTCGCAGTGTGCAGGCGGGCATTGTGTTCCCAAATGTAAGCCCAGGATGTTTTTGTATGTTGTTGTTGTGGACTTCAGTCCTGAGACTGGTTTGATGCAGCTCTCCATGCTACTCCATCCTGTGCAAGGCCCCAGTAGTACCAACTGCAACCTACATCCTTCTGAATCTGTTTAGTGTATTCATCTCTTGGCCTCCCTCTACGATTTTACCCCCCCCCCCCCCTTACTGCCCCCCAAATACTAAATTGGTGAACTCTTGATGCCTCAGAATATGCCCTACCAACCGATCCTTTCTTCTAGTCAAGTTGTGCCACAAATTTCTCTTCTCTCCAATTCTATTCAATACCTCCTCATTAGTTATGTGATCTACCCATCTAATCTTCAGCATTCTTCTGTAGCACTACATTTCGAAAGCTTCTATTCTCTTCTTGTCTAAACTATTTATCGTCCACGTTTCACTTCCATACATGGCTACACTCCATACAAATACTTCAGAAACGACTTCCTGACACTTAAATCTATATTCGATGTTAAAAAATTTCTCTTCTTCGGAAACGCTTTCCTTGCCATTGCCAGTTTACATTTTATATCCTCTCTACTTCAACCATCATCAGTTATTTTGCTCCCCAAATAGCAAAACTCATTTACTACTTTAAGCGTCTCATTTCCTAATCTAATTTCCGCAGCATCACCCGATTTAATTCGACTACATTCCATTATCCTCGATTTGCTTTTGTTGATGTTCATCTTGTATCCTCCTTTCAAGACACTGCCCATTCCGTTCAGCTGCTCTTTCAGGTCCTTTGCTGTGTCTGACAGAATTACAGTGTCATCGGCGAACCTCAAAGTTTTTATTTCTTCTCCATGGATTTTAATTCCTACTCAACATTTTGGCATGAAGAGCAACAAAATGGGGCATAGAATATCGTCGACGTACCGATGTGCTGTATGGGTGCTGCGGGTGGCAATCGAAGGTGTCCTGTTATGAAAATAAATGGCACCTCAGGCCTTCATTCCTGGTAGTTGGGCAGTATAACTGGAGGGGGGAGGGGGGACAGAGGGGACAGTCAGGTTGGTATTCTACCATATTTCGGCCTGGGATCTCATTGACTGGAGTAGAACTGTCTTCAGTAATTAGTTCCACTTCGAAATCAGCTCCGACGACCAGCGAAGACGTGTCCAGGATACCAAGCTGACTGTTTCCCGCCATACGGTCTGACAACTAGGAGTAAATGGAAATGCTATGTGGCTAGGGCCTCCGGTCGGATAGGCCGTTCGCCTGGTGCAAGTCTTTCGAGTTGACGCCATTTCGGCGACTTGCGTGTCGATGGAGATGAAATGATGATGATAAGGACAACACAACACCCAGTCCCTGAGTGGAGAAAATCTCCGACCCAACCGGGAATCGAACCGGGGCCGTTAGGTATGACATTCCTTCTCGCTGACCACTCAGCTACCAGGGCGGACACAACTAGGAGTGATGGCATGGCATGCCATTTCTTTTCACAGCAGAACCCCTTTGATTTTCATCCGCGGCACCTTTACAGAACAACGGTACGTCAGTTATATTTTACGTCCCTTTCTGTTGTCCTTCACGACAAGCCATCCTCGGCTTGCATTGGAGCTGCACCGCTTGTCTTCGTGCATGCCACGCTACCTCGGCCAGGAAGCTGCCGGTCTCTCCCCAATTGAGAACATATGGAGCGTTACGGACGAGAGTCCTGTAACCATCTCGGAATTTTGATCATCGATCGCACAAATTGGACAGAATGTGGCACGATAGCCCTCAGGACGACGTCCAACAACTCTATCAATCAGTACCAAGCTGATGCTTGAGATTCCGAAATTGTAATCATTTGTACATGCACATCCCCTCTACTGACATCCGTACCATTTGGATGATTCCTTCGTGGTACGCTTTTTTTTTTCTTTTTCTTGTGTGGCAGCACACACCAGCATGCAACTGTCTGTCGCCGATCTTAGCACCTGTTTGATCACCATGCTGGATGGAGGTCCCGATGTGGTAGACCTGTGAATGGTTTTGTGGTGTCACCGCCAGACACCACACTTGCTAGGTGGTAGCCTTTAAATCGGCCGCGGTCCGTTAGTATACGTCTGACCCGCGTGTCGCCACTGTCAGTGATTGCAGACCGAGCGCCGCCACACGGCAGGTCTAGAGAGAGACTTCCTAGCACTCGCCCCAGTTGTACAGCCGACTTTGCTAGCGAGGGTTCACTGACAAATTACGCTCTCATTTGCCGAGACGATAGTTAGCATAGCCTTCAGCTACGTCATTTGCTACGAGCTAGCAAGGCGCCGTTATCATTTGCTATTTATCTTGTGATACATGTACCGTCAGACCGATGTTCACCAATTATGAATTAAAGTTAAGTATTCCAGTAGTTACTTACGTTCTTTGCTACTATAAATTCCCTACCCATTCCAGACCTCACGCCAGTCTGCGTGAGCTTAAACGCGTGCCTTTCGGCTTCCTCTCATAGTGGCTTGGCTGTCTTGCCAAGTCACATCAGGTTTCATGGCTACTCCCATGTCTCACCGGGGCTGTTATTTAAAATTAGGGTCTTTGTATGCCCACCGACTCTTTCTATTCTCTATTTTTGGAACGCTCGCTAAAGATGCTCAAATTAGGATTAGAAATAAGTGTCTTCAAAGAGAGATCTTGCCCTAAATCTACAGACGACTTTAGGATAGTTCTATGCAACACCGGGCGATAAAAATTTCTGCACACTGAAAAAGAGTAGATAAGTTTCCAATATACAAAATGGTCGCGTTGCTCACTGTTGTTTGTTCAGGTCAGACTTCAAGGAATAGTGGTTCCTCGTTTCATACTATCTCCTGTTTTAAATCTGATGTTTTTATGAATACCATTGGTGTGAATACGAAAGTGTTACAGTGGTATTTCAGTGTGGGGGTACCTTAAGAAAATTTTATCCGTACACAGATAATAATTTCGAACGGAAGGCAAGTGAGTTTAGCGACGTGTATTCAGAAAATTAAATAAATGAATTTTTCACTGTAGGTGACAGCGGAGAAATAATTGCTGTCTACTTTGTCATCTCATAACATATGGTACTATTCTGTATGTTGTTAGACTTGTATCACTGCTGACTATTAAAGAAATCATGATGGAGTTTCTTCTGGAACAAGAATTAATGCGAGCACTGTTGACCCACCTTTATGTCCTTAAGGCATCGGCATGGACTGTGAAAAGTGCTAAGCCATTCCCGACCTGATACTTCTCATTTTTAATATACAGATTCAATCAGTCATCGGTGAAAGTCATGTTGAGACTGATCAACTTATTTTTTATCCAAATTACAAGTTCAATAACAATGATTCCAAAAGATAAAGCTATATTTTAATCTTCTTTTCTCTATTCTACTTGGTAGATTTTTCGCCTTTGTGAGCGGTGGTCTTGCAAAGCCAGCTGTTAGAAAGAGCAAGGGATGAGAGCCGAGATCTGCCTCTCTGTTACTCTGTAGAGAGTGCGGAAATGAGACAAACTCGCCACCTGGTGGGAGGAGGTGTTGAGACAGACGGGAATGGTCGATATATCACTGGCCCATATTGTTTTTACCCATAGCACGTTTTAAGGTATATAACGTAACACGAGAGTCCCACAGAACGCTAAAAATTGGCGATTTATTCAGCCCAGCTGCAGCAGTTAAATGGCTGTTTTACTGTTAGGCCCTTCCATCAGACTGCTTTCTGCAGAGGACAGCTCTGCCTGCCTCTTCTGAAAACAGCCAAAAAATTCCAATTTTTTTTTCTGCACTAGGTGAAAGTGCATCTTAACAAAGAGACGCTAACATTTGGTTGGACTGGACGTTTCTTCTAACCACGAGCAAGAATGAAACGCTCTGGATGTTCCTAAAAATACACAAAAAGAACATGGATTGGTGGAATAAAGAAGCAAGATGTTGACGCATGATCGCGAGTCTGAAATTCTCGCAACAACTCAGACAAAAATCTGCCCGATTGGAGAATGATTTTTACCGTGGCTTTGGTGGAAGAAGAAACAGTAACATAATCATTATGCCGTTGGCTAGACCAGGACGAATTTTTCTGTCACTGGTAGGCGATTTTTAGACGCAACGCCGTTAACCGCTCTCTCGCCTTCAGCAGGAAAAGTCCCACAAACGCCAGCGCTGCTGTCCTTCATATAAGGAAAATCGTAGCACAAGTGCGGTTCGTGTTCTTAGCTGGTGCTGCAAGCAAATCACCCTGTGCCCTGTATTGGCAGCAAGAAGATGATTTTCTCGTGTTACTACTCAATTACAGGGCACACGACGGAAGTGAAAGCGGATTTGGTTTTCGTATATGGTGATTGTCGCCAAACTGTTAGAGCGGCGGTGAGTTTGTGTACTGAAATACATCCTCATAGTGCTCAGTCCTCACGTTCTATCTTTTCAGTCATTATAAAAGAATTTCAAGACATTGGAAGGGTGAAAAATAAAATTTGCTAACTAAAATGAATAGAAATTTTGATCTTATCCATAATGGATATGAGGTTGTCAGTGTTAAAATCAGCGATAAAATGCAGGTGATAAAATGCTGCTCCAACGTTTCACAGCCAAATACACTAGAACTGATTCATTTAGAAGAGGCAGCTCTGCCAATGAACACTTTGCTCCTTGAAAAAGCGTCAATTCTAGAGCGTTTTTTTTTTTTTTTTTTTGTGAAATTTGGTGGAGCTTACATTTTAACACTGACTACACAAACTGATGACAGCAATGCTACTAACATTTTACCAACATCAACAAGACTCAGTTGACATGTCACTTCGAGGAGGCTTGAATGTGCGAGTGGGATCAGCCAAAGCAGTGTTCTGCGAATCCAACAGATCTCATACTTACCATATTTTCCACTATCAACAGCTTCATGGGAATGTCTTTCAAAACCCGTTACAGTTCTCCGAATTGTGGTTGCGAGAACTGCAAATATATGCCGTATTTCTCTGGAAGATATCGTTTACGGGTGGAGAGCCCTGTGTACAAACGATGGGCATTGCAATATAGACAACTGGTCAGTGAAAAATCCACGCTGGTTTAGGAAATAGATAAATTACGACAATTGTTTGTCAAAGTGTGTTGAGGGCATGTCAAGCATCAAATCATTGTTCCCTGATGCTACTGAAGAGCGACAAGTATCTAAATTCCTGACAGGCATTCTACCGCAGTTATTGAAGACATAGAATTCGATATGAGGAAAGCCATGTGGTACCACCATGACGAATGTCTCGCCCAATTCGCATAGATAATTACAGATTTGGTTTAACATAACATTTGGAGACGTTAGAACGGTCGTTCCAGCCAAACGAAATAGCCTGCACTTTCTGCGTAATAGCACTTTTGCACTTTTATCTGTGGAGAAAAGTAAAAAAAAAGTAAAATACTGGCTGTCCAAACACCGACGACTGCTGAAAACATGACACGCAACTGGCACGGGACTACACTGCGTTAAGTGCAGATGAAATTCAACGTGCAGACTAGTCTGTTCGGATTCGTTTCATAGCATCTCATTTGAAGCACTTAATAGCAAGGAACATACGAAAGGATAATGAGGCACTCATTTGATTGCATGCAGTACGGTAGGGCAGACTTTTCTAAGGGCTTTTCTCTTCACAATATAAAGGAAGATTGTGACGCAGTTATCTTGTCACAATTTAATCAAGTTCTGCAGTCGTTTCACGGTCGACAGCATAGAGTGCCACGAAAACATCGGTTTTATAACACGATAGCTGCAACATTGAAAATTACTTGCGTGCGTAAGGAAGTCAGCCAAATTTTTTGATATAATGCCTGTATTTCACTGCTAAAAACATCTGTTTCATAATTCGGAAGCTGTCAGCGTTGAAAATTACTTGCGTGCTTCAGATAATCAACACATTTTCCGGTAAAATGTCGATGTTTTGTCTGAAGGTAGACATATTTTTGGAGACCTGTCTCAGCTGTTCCCCACTATATAGAATGCGTTCAATAGCATGGCCCATTATAATTTTGTCGCCTTCAGACGCGGCGTGGTGTTTATCCCGGGCAGCTCTAGCGGGTGCCCAGCGACTTTCATTTGTCAGCTTCACACTGACAGCTCGCAGAAAACCCCGGGCGTAGTAGATATATGCGCCGGCAGGCAGCAAGGAAAGAAACACAAGCAAAATAGTGTGCTCTCTCATCAAGAATGCCGTGAGTACTTTGGCTGTGAAACCCTTTGTCTATGACGAAATTTTGCATCCGTTGTTCAGTGTTATTGTCGGTTTGTACGGTTGCATATATCTCTGCTTGTGAAAATATAGTATTTTCGTCTGAAATAAAACTTTCTCTTTTAAATTTGCCTGTCCTACATTCTTTATTGTGCTGGAACCTTTGTTTTCCTTTCTTTCATTTACCAGGTATGTGGCGTACGTTATGATTACCTCGAAGAGCTACTAACAAAATTTATTTATTTAACGACCTTTTTCGGTTCACAGAGTATCGTCAAGTTCATAAAAGCATTTAAAGCATCATATCTGACGATATAAAATCATTGGCGTCAGATAGTAAAATCCGTGAATTCGTTAGTGTTGTTACATAATGATATAAATTACATCTTGAAAGACACTGCACTCATTGTTGCATAATCGACAGTCAGCATTAGCGACAGGAATGGAGACATCATGCATGTTGATATGTCTTGGTTGTGAGAAATGTCTTTTAACTTGAACGAGACGTACATAACAATCTTCAATTTTATAGCGCACGAAACATCATTGGCGTTTAGAGAACTTAAAAGCCGGCCGAAGTGGCCGAGCGGTTCTAGGCGCTTCAGTCTGGAGCCACGCTGCTGCTACGGTCGCAGGTTCGAATCCTGCCTCGGGCATGGACGTGTGTGATGTCCTTAGGTTAATTAGGTTTAAGTAGTTCTAAGTTCTAGGGGACTGATGACCTCAGATGTTAAGTCCCATAGTGCACAGAGCCATTTTTTTTTTTTTGAGAAATTAACATAGATAAGCAAATTCTAGACGTCCATCATAGCAGATAACTGTAGTCCTTAATAAAAGTCGATACAGATGGTTTCACCAGAGAAAGAGTGAAGATAAATATTCCTCAGAGAAGCTAAACGCTTATTTATACTTTCCAAAATATTCCGGTCGCAAAAATGTAGTTTTTGATAGAATATTAACCGCACACGGCATAACAATTATGAAGTAGAAGAACCACTAATATTAAACATTCTCAAAAGTCTTCTGCTGCATCAGATATTCCGCAACAGAGAAATTAGGAAATATACGAAAACACACGGACGGTCATACCTTCCCGCGATCTAATCGCGAACGGAACGCAGAAGGGATTAATAGGCACCGTTAAAAAGTTCCCTACCAAACCGATCATCATTGTCGGTGTTACACGAAGACTGTACGAGTATGCAGATATAGCATTGCCCTGTTATAGAAATACATGTAACGCTAAAGGACTATTGATTGTATTCAACTCTCGCTGACAATAAAATCAGCACGTTCTCTAGAACAGAAAACCATCCAGGGACGCAAGTATGACAAAGGATATTCTCGTGGGCAGTGTCACGCGTTTACTATTTTTACTGTTTATGGTAATAGACTCGTTAGAGGCTTGTGCAGTGCACGTTTTGAAAGTCAGACCTTAATTTAGAGAAATGTGAAAGAGTGTATTTCAGGAAAAATCGGAACGTAGGAGACGAGGACAACATGAATAACATGTTACTAAAGGAATCGATTATGTCATGAAAATAAGTCGATTAAAAATGTTCATTAACGTGATGTAAGATTTTAACATAGGCTCAGTTACAGTTAAAGCAAATTTCGAACTTACATTCAGTGTTAGGATACTGGATAGTTGAAATTGTATACGAAAACGTTTGTACGGAGAATGGTAAAATGATGTTCAACTCACGTATGAAGCGTTCGTAACACAGCTTATCGATCGCATACAAGCAAGCACTGTGCGAATGGTCACATCCATGTAAGACTTTCAGGTGAATGTACCGGAAATGTTTAAAAATTGGGCAGATACTTGAAGGTAGGGAACTATTAAGTCTCTAAAACTTTTAATGTGCGAACTTGTAATGTACGAACATGCTGAAGTCCCCTGTAGAGACACTGAATACAAAATTACATTAATAACATCTTTTTCCGTTCGATTATTTCTAAGAGCCAAAAACAACATGAAACTTTATTCATATGCCCTTTCCGATCCTGTCAATGTCAAGTTATACCAACACACAGAGTCACCGTTTTATTACTCAGGAGTGTCATGAATTATTTATTTTGTGCCGTGCTCTTGAAACATTTAGCCAATGAATCCCTCGGCGCAGAATAAGTAGCGTAAATGTATTGGATTTCTCTGTGAAAGCGTCTGTTCCCAGGAGTTAGCAGCGAGTAAGAAGACCGTGAACTGTTAGTACTGAATACACTCTGGTGGTGGATAGTCAAGCTTTCTACTGTATTGTGTAACTGTCAACCACGGAAGAACCGGAATAGACATGTACAGTAACGAACGTGAAGCCAACTTCCTTGTCACGTTGCCTGTGATGCATGGATTATGGAAAGTGATTGGACTGGCACCTCTGCGAAAGGAACCTGTCTTGCCAGTCTCCTGGAAGAGACTGTTAAGTCCTTCAACGTTCTGGCTCGTCGTAACTGTTCTAAATTTTGTATGGATTTCCTACACTCGTAGAGAGCAGTATCTCTGTGTTTCAGAAGTCGTGTCGGTGGTGTATTTGGTTGTCGAAGTAACTGGAAGAATAAAGTTGGTGGTGCTATTAGCAAAATGCGCCATAAATGGGCTACGACAGCTAAAGTTTTTCATGATAACGTTGAGTTTCACAGACACTCGTCTGACCGAATGCGGAAACGGAAATCGGAAAATTCTTAGATTTGCTATTCACGCTGTTTATTGCGCAGCGGTTTGCAGCGTGGTCACTCCTACATTAATGAATCAAGGTGTTTGCCAAGGATGGTACCTCTTGCTCGAATCGATGTTGACACTGCAGTTCGTTCTGCTGGTGCTAGAACTGTGGGCAAGGCTGAGACGACTCCAAGAAGCTCTGTTCGGGCTAACACTACACTCCTGTGACACTGAGCTTGCTAATTTACTAGGATGTGACCCATTATCTACTGCACCATGTACGAGACTGCGTCAACTGAAACAGGTACACATAGCACTGGGTCGTGCCTCAGAGGTCCTGCAAACTCACTTTGGCCTCCCAGTGGCTCTCGATATAGCGCACAGTGTCTGCGGTGCTACGTGCAGCGCTTACGAAGTGTTCATGCTGATAGTGAAACCGCAGTGGATCGTCCAGTTCGCGTCCACCAGATCCATCAGCACTTCACTGCTGTGGTTCACGTACCACGCTGTCAGACTGCTGGCTGTCACACTGGCGTGTTCGGCAGCTGCGGACGTGTCGGCAGAGACAGCCGTCTTCATCCTGAGGACGTCGGCAATGGCGGAGTGTCGCCTACCTGAAATGGAGTCCTTACTGTTACTAACGCACCACGGCCTTCGACTGCGCTTCAGCGCCGCTGGGTTTTTCACGGTTGACCGCCGACTTTTGATCTCTGCGGTAGCCTTTCTCGCTACATACATCACTATCCTCGGACAGCTTAGCACCGCAAAATGACAATATCCTCAGGTTCACTAGCAACGTACATTTCATGGTAGTTGCAAAAATGTGATGCATCTTACTTGCGGCAATAATGTCTTATTTTTCAGACTGGTCGTCAATCTCATTAGTGGTATATGTAATATGACCGCTACAATTATTACAGTTTTTCGGACTGTTAAGCTGTGGGATTATTCTTTATGGAAGACATCTTCAGGAGAATGAGGCGATAGAAGTGGATGATGGTGACATCGACCACAGGCTAATGGAATGTAAAACTATAATCTTGTAACATTTCCGACCGTGAAAGTTTATGTTTCGTGAATACAATATCTAAACATTTAGCGTGTAAAAAAATATAGGGACGATATACATGGGCTAAGGCAACTGAAACAAACAATTGTAAGTATTTACTCCACTTGTTTGTGTACTTTTAACCTTTTTGTAACTGAGATACTTCTGTCTGTAGCATGTGATGTATGAATATTGCACTAGGAATTTCACTCTTGCTAAGCTACTTTTCAAGCAGTAACGAATGTGTAAGTTCCTGATGGTAAATAATTTACCATGGCTTTTACTAGATGTCAGAGGTAGATGCTATTGTTGTCAGCTGTCGACTGTACTGTCAAGCTGGTTTAACAGTTCAGCACAGAGATTTCATGTCAGTAATGTTAACAGTTCTTGCTTATTTCATAGCCAACACTACACAAAATAGTTCTTGTACCACTGTCCAGTATTACCAGCTTTGTTACATTTGGCTACTCAATAAACACTGTACAAGGACTATATATTACACAATATTTGTTTGCTTGACAGCTACGTAAATGCTGAACCTCACGAAGTAAGACGTCTACGATTATACGCGTATTACCATTATGTAGGATCAAAACGATAGTTAACTTTAGTATTTCTTCATAGAATGAAGGCTTTCACGGCAGGTGTTGTCATCACTTAACACTTCCGGGCTGAGATGCCGATTGTCCTCGGAGGATGCCTTCTGCAGTCGAAGGTGAACAGTCAGGGGAGAGTTCTATGTATGGACCACGGCATCTCAGCCCAGAAGTGTTAAGTGATGGTTCAGTATTTCTGTTTGTAAAAGATGTGAATGAAAAGACTTTTGTGTTTATGTATCATCGACAAACCAGCTCTGTTAATTGAAGAGAGTATAAAATTCTAAGAATGAGTGTGAAACAGCGGAAGGAAATAATTGCGTCTTTCTGTCTACTACTGAATAATGCTTTAGCTGGTTAGATGAAGTGGAGCTCAGTATCTCAGAGTAAATGTTTTGTTATACGTCTTGTGCTATCCAGAAGAAGTCGAAACAAACAACCCCCAGTTAAATTCAATTGATTACTTGCGTGAATTTCATCCGTGTCCACTTACTGAAAAACGGGTATAAAAAGATGAAATGAAGTCAAAGCCTCAGTGAAAGGTAAAAATAGGACTGCTCATTCGACTAAATGAACGAAGTCTGGCCACTGCTGGTGAAACTCCACGCAAACGATAGTGAAGGCATAGTTAATAAATCATATTTAAACATTTTACTTAGTTTTGACCGAGAAGTCTTTGGTCGTTTGGTGTGCTTCTTGTGACAAGACACAAATTTCTTCACAGAAAGCTGAATATTCGGCTTCCTGACGACATCAGAAAGAGCCTGGATAAAATCGCTGTAGGGGTCCAAACATCGAGTGTTCCAGAAGCTTTGAAGAGGGACGCATCGTAATGACTCACGAGATTCTAACATCAGTTTCACTGGCCATGAAAGCTAGCAAATTGAAATGGTTACGATGCCTCAGGCCGATAGTTAATTTGGTGTAAGTGGTGGTGTTGAAGAAATATCGACTAACAACTGCATCACGTATTTTATTGTTATCAGGGTAACTGAAATTATGGGTATTGCATTGACTGCGTTTCACATTTGAAAGGTAATCACAGCGGTCACTCCACATGAAAGACAGGGTGATGTAAACACTTACCTTCAGTCATGGAACGGAAGTGCTACGACTATATGTTGTTGAATACTTATAATATGCTGTATATCTGTATGCATCTGAACAGGTTTTTGGACTGAATAATCGTGTTAACAACCACAAGGTATGTTAAAATCAATTTCATTTTATAGTAAACAGGGTGGACGAAGTCTGCTCCATTGCGTGAATGTTTCATTCAGAATGAGTAATGTGAGTAGTTAGGTTTTGCTTTTAGTTTTCTGGTGGTTTTATACGTGATCTTCTTTATTTCTTGTGTGCCTTAACAAACCGCTGGCGATGAGCACAACTGCCGCTTCCTTTTGGGTAAATGACAAAAGTATATTTCTTCTTGCAGCCGTTAGTAGATATTTTCCCATCAGTTTGACATTTACTGACTACATCATTGTTCTGAACTCCAGTTCCTTAAGATATTCCTAACTGCTCTAAATTGCAGTCGGAATGGTACTCTTTATTTTTATCGACATGCTTGTCAGTCATAGTCAGCGGTCTAATGTGTATTGAATAATATTATGATTGAGCAATGAAACCCGCTATACGCAGACGGGTGAATGTTCCTAGGATGATATATCTACGGCCCAATGCAGCTGGGAGAAGGCTGAGAGAAGGGAGAACAAGAAAGGAAATTTGGGCTATGTTCAAGCCCCAGCTGCGAATTTTAAATCGCTACTTGTCGAAGTCTTATGTTTTCCCGGCATAAACAGATGGCTAGATAGCTTGGTGGCTGGAAAGGTTGGTGGCTTGTGCTCTTGCACGACAAGGAAGTTCCACTGATTCGGTGTATTGATGTATCCATCACTTCTTGTAATTTTCATATTTTTCATTTCTTCCTTTGCTTTGTCAATGGTATATGTTGTTACAGTCCATTGTTTCCAGCCAAAGTTGACCAATAGTGGAAAATTTTGATCAATAATGGAAAATCAATAACAATTATAATCGACGTTGCAAAAAAACTGTAATTTAACAGGAAGAAAACAAGTTTAAAGGCAGAATGGAAGAGTTTGATAATGGCAACGTAGCTCACAATTATTTAGCGTATGGAGCAAATGGTGAATTGGCGTGCAGGCGAAATGGTAATATCCCAAAAGATGTCCCAGTCGTCGAATACTGCGGAGGACAAATTACTATACTCTGTGATGTGCATCAAAGTATTTATGGAACAGCATTATACCTCTTCATAGAGAACGTCATGTAGCAAAGCGTGACTCTTCACTCCCAAGAGAGGTGTTCAATAAGTAACCAAACATTTTTCTTTTCTGAAAGCATGGTTGGTTTTATTGAGGACTTCAGTAGACCATAGTATTCTCCACTCTTTTGGTTGCAAAACCTAGTTTTTCAACATAGCCTCCGCTCAATGCGTCGACCTTACGCAACCTCACTGGAAGGGCCTGTACGTCCGCATTGTATTTGGACCAAGCCTTAGCATATCTCTTTTCAGATTTTCTAGCTCCCCAAACACGTTCAAACTTCTGACATTCCACTAGTGCGACCAATATGGCATTAAAGAAATGCTTCGAAGCAGTTAACAGGCGTGTTGCTAGATTTGTTACCGGGAAGTTTGATCAGCACGCAGGTATGGCGGAGGTGTTTCGTGCATTCAGATGGGAATCATCATCATTAAATGTAGAAAGACAAACAAAAAACTATATAAAAGTAAAATGTTAAGCTCTATAGGGAGGAAAGACGACATTTTTTTCGTGAAATACTGCTGAGAAAATTTAGAGTACCGGCATTTATTCCTGACTGGAGAAAGAGTCTACTGCCGCCAACGTACATTTCGCGTGTGGACCTCGATGATAAGGTACGGAGTCATATTTTCTCTATTTGTAAAGTGGAACACAAAAGTAGTCCAAAAAGGGGTCCAATATTCAGGAAGATACATTTTCAATAAATTACCAGAAACCATTAAAAACTTGGTTTTAGATAAAGCACGGTTTAAACAGAGCTTGAAAGACTTTTTGATAGGTAATTCCTTCTACTCTAGAGATGTGCATCTTAACAGAGACTGTCAAGGCAGCTTAATTGAAAATGTCTGTTACATTTCAGTTTTGACAGCACTTGGTCACAACATTCAAGATTAGGTATTTTTTGTATGATAAATTTATTAATAATCCATAACAATGTTTCATTCTGATAGCGTGTTAATTAAGTAGATATTAGCTGTTCCAGTTTACCGCATTGTATTCACCTATTTCGACAATCTGCCGACAAATCATCAGGGTAGTAACTGACATCTTGGGTTGTCGGGTGTTCTGCCGGATATCAGCGTCGTACTTGCAGTCTCAGGTCGCACCTGATGAAGGTTACGAGCTACGGGACCGAAATATCGTGCAAGTACGACGCTGATATCCAGCAGAACACCCGACAGCCCAAGATGTCATTAGATCGCCGGGAAAGCCTGAAGAGTTGCATCAGGGTAGTAACTATTACATTCATATTATGTTTTATATTCATAATATGTATTATATTCATTTTTATGTTTTTGTGTTATACTTTCCGACATGTTCCACACCCACGAGAATTATCTCATTTTCTGGCTCTATGGAACGAAAACTGAATCAAATCTAATTTAATAGTAATATAAGTTACACTCCACCATGCGCCATACTGCAGCTTGAGGAGTATCTACTATGCAGACGTAGATGTTGAAATGACTAATAGTGGTATGAGGTACAATGCACCATACACCACAATGTAGCAGCGGAGTATCTGTTATGTAGATATAGACACAATGCTTAACCTTTTGATCGTGTTAAGTTTGAAATAACTCTTGATCTCATGTAGAAACAACACTTCAAATATGTACTTGCTTTATCAGTCTACTGGCACTTACAGATTTGTTCTCACCCGCCAATCGTACACTTCCTGTTCCTGTAGTACGAGGGGTGTTCAATACACTTTTTTCTCGCCTAATTTCGGTTGTAAAAAAGCTGAATTTGTTGTGACCCTTCGTGGAATATTCGCGCTTCAGCTCCTATAGTGTCATGAAGTTTCGATAGGTGGCAGCGCTATTGGTAGTCTTCAAAGTGGTATCTGTAACGGAGGCGAGTTCCAAGCAGAGAGCTGTCATTGAGTTTCTCTCGTTTGAAAACCGAGCATCATAAATATTCATAGGCACTTGCAGAATGTCTACGACCACCGGGCAGCGAACGGAAGTCAGGTGAATCGTTGGGCGAGGCGTTCGTCATCATCGCAGCAAGGTCGCGAAAATCGGTCCGACCTCCCTTCGTGCTGCACGTAGATGTGACGCCCGCAATGTTTGAATTTGCCGAGACTTTCATTCGAGGAGGTAGACGGATCAGAATAAAACACCTCGCTACACAACTGGACGTTTACAGTGCTGACACACTTGTCCACCTGTTGGGGTACTCAAAGGTGTGTGCACGCTAGGTGCCTCGCCGTATAAGAGAAGATCATAAGAAGCAACGAAGGAGCATTCTGTGCAGTTTTGTTCGCGCATTACGAGCCTCATCGTGATAGTTTTGTGTCGAACATAGCAGCAGGTGATGCAACATGGATTCATCACTTAGAACTGGAAACAAAACGGCAATCCATGAAGTGCTGCTACCTGTCCTCCGAACAAAAAGTTCAAAGCCGCACTCTTATCCGGTCAGGTTACGGCAACGGACTTTTGGGAATCTGAAGGGGTTACTCTGTTTTGTGTCCTCCATTATGGCGCAACTACCACCTCTGAGTGTATTGTGCTACCTTCAAGAATTTGAAGAAACGGTTTCAGCGTCTTCTTTGGCACAAAAATGCAAACGAACTTCTCCTTCTCCGTGACCACGCATGACCTCACAAAAGTCTGCGCACTGGAAAGGAGGTCACAAAACATTGGCTTGTTCCTCCTCATGCACACTACAGCCTGGATCTCACACCTTCCGACTTCCATGTGTCGGGCCCGATGAAGGATGCACTCCGCGGAAAGCAGTACGAGGATAATGGGAAGGTTATTGTTGTAGCAAGGCGTTGGCTCCGACGTCGACTAGGTGCACATATATTACCCGAAATCTTACGGGACTTGCTAAGAATGTCTTCCACAAGTAATGAGTGTGTTGGGTAGGGACACTACGAATGTAGTGTGTGGATATATAAGGTGAGAATGTCGGTCTCGCGGGAGGCGTGCACGAGATAGTCCCTGCAGCCGTACTATCGTCTGTGCGCTCGGTGGCTCAGATGGACAGAGCGTCTGCCATGTAAGCAGGAGATCCCGGGTTCGAGTCCCGATCGGTTCACATATTTTCACCTGTCCCCGTTGATATATGTCAACGCCCGTCAGCAGCTGAAAGTATTAATATTTAATTCTAATTTCGAGCAGAAGAAGCGTTTTTCATTCTCGGTTTTAGCAAGTTCAGTTCACTATAACCGAGTGGCGTGACTCTTGTCGAAACTACTGCACAGTGTAAATAGTATACCGGTCTCGCATAGCAACAGTGGCATTGAAGATTGATGAACAAGATTTTTTTTTTTTTTTTTTTTTTTTACTGAAGTTTGTGAAAAATTTATGTATGCCACCTATTACAATCCAGACATCGAGCAAAATTTCGGGATGAGTTTGACAATTGTCTGGATGTTTTTCGTACCTCCTGTGGGGCCCACATTAATCCTTAACTGGAATCATACAATTGTGTAACTTAATGGGTATCATGCTGTCTCTCAGACTAATGAAGTTACTACTAAAATATACGTTATTATCTTGTTAGTTGTTTATTGAACTCGTGTAGTTACAACATGTATTTTTAAACATGAGAAATCGAGACAACAGGAAAAAAATTAATAATTAACAAGATCAACAGAAAATAGGAAACTGGATTTTCTTAAGTTTCTCAAAAGTCTAGAACTAAAACTTCTGAACATTAATGCAATGCTATGCCAGTCTTTTGTAAAACAAAAAAGAATCCCAGACAGAAACAAAATGTGAAGGATAGAATCACAATTTGTGTTAACTTTCAAACTGTTTAGAGGCTGTAGTTTAGGCGTCCAGGTGAGAGTCACACACATAATCTTTAACCCATACTTCGCCTGTTTTCTTGGCAGATACGTCCGAAATCTACATCGATCACGCAAAGGCATAAGCATTTCACCAATACACATTGCAGCCTAGAGAGTAACCCTACCGACAGTTCACAATAAATCTGTTAAAAACGTTCGACATTACGGCAGTCACATCTTTTTTTCCGTTCCTGACTGTCATATGGGTTCTCAAATTAGAGAGCTACGGATATGGACAAAAAATTTTTCATGCAATATTATGGAAAGTATTGTCTCCAGTTCCACCCACTTATTTACGGATTCGTTACCAGATTTGGAGATTGCTGTGAAAACAAGTAAGCCTATAAAAGAATTTCACAGCAGCACATACAAAAAATATGTTCTTATGAGAGCACTTTTATTTCAACGATTGTGTTGTTGGACCACTGTAGAGTCTCATCTAAATTGTCTTGAGTAAAAATTAGTAGACCCCATACTCGTTCAAAGTCAGGAGTCCTATCCAAGTCATAACCCCTAAGTTACAGACCAGGAAACTGCAAGACAGTATTATGTTACACTGTTCTGGTGGTTGTGTTTTTCATCATTTGAAGCAGTTTCCCCTATCATATAAGTGGGAATCACCTGTTCATGTGTCCGTGATCCATTATCACCACCATCACATCATTCACTTCCTGTTTTCAATTCGTATCATCGTCACTTTCTGTACCGTAACGTGGACCAGTATCACTGTTGTCCAGAAGTTCATCAAGCATTTTTTTCCAAATTCATTTCCAAGTTTGGTTCATTTACCGTACACTCAGAACATGTCGAATATAACGAGTCTGCATAGGCTATTGTCTAGGGTGAGATGCATATTTTGCAAATTAATTACGAGTTGCTGTCAATAAGCGAATAATCACTGTCTTTAAACCCAAAAATCCTGGACGCCTCATTATAGCCGGATGCTGTGCTTCCACTGACCGAAACTGCCAAGAAACTGACGGAAATGTATCCTCCCACGTCAACGATACCAGCCACTTCCTTCACCGACTCTCCACCATTCCTACTTTACCTCCTGTTGATGCCATTTCCCTTTAAACCAACATTCCTCATGTCCATGATCTTGCCGCTGTTGATCGCTACGTCTCCCAACGTCCTTCAGACTCCAAACCCACTACCTCATTCCTCACGCTACTTACAACTTTATCCTAACGTACAACAACCTCTCCTTTGAAGGGACAGTATACAAACAAATCCGTGGTGCAGCCATGGGCACCCTTGTATGCCAACCTGTTTATGGACTATCTAGTGGAAACATTTCTAGCCCCCCCCCCCCAAACCTCTAGTCTGATTCAAGTTCAATGATGATATCTTCATGATCTATACTCAGGCCAAGACACCCTATCCATATTCCCTCACAGCAAAACACATTCAAGAGAAGGTCGGTATCTTTCACGTGGGAGGCTAGATCTCAATCAGTTTCATTCAAAACAGCCATATGATTCACATGGTCCTTTTCAACCCAGCATGCTATCGTCCTGGGCGTTCTGTCTGATAGCTCCATCCACAGGCCATCAACCACCAACATTACCAATATTTAGACAGCTGCCATGCAATCCACATCAAAAAATCCCTGCCATACAGCCTGGCTATCGTGAGACTGTACCTGCTGTGACAAGAGCTACCTTACCCAGTATACTGAAGCTTTCACAAAGCCCTTCACAGACAGGCAGTATTCTCAGACCGAGTCTGCAAAAAAATTTTCTGTGCCATATCCTCACACATCGCCAACCCTCCCACCACACCCCGAGAACCAGCAACAAAGGAGAATGCCCTTGTGGCTCTACAGCCCTCTCGACTGGAACAACTGAGCCACATTTTCCATCAGAGCTTTGGTTATCTATCATCAGGCCCTGAAATGCGGTACATCCTACCCAAGGTCCTTTTCACTCTTCCTAAAATGGCGTTCCATAGCACTCGACCTAGGCATCAGCCTAACCACCCTACACCAAACCGTTGCCAAGAATATAATATCCTTGTGGACGACCCAAGTGCTAGGCCTGCTCAGTCCACTAACCTACCCAATGCTGTCACAGACGTATCCTACTCCATCAGAGGCCAGGCTACCTGCGAAAAGAGCCGTGTCATATACCAAATCTGCTGCAATTATTGCACAGGTTTTTATGTTGGTATGATTACCAACTAGCTGTCCACCAGGATGAATGGTAACTGCCAAACTATGGCCAAGACCAAAATGGACCACTCTGTGACTCAACATGCAGAGGAACACACTCGATTTAAATGACTGCTTCAGAGCCCCGACCATCTAGGTCCTCCCCTGCACCACCAGCTTTTCTGAACTGCACAGAAGGTAGTTATCCTCACAAGACATTCTTCAATCCTCTGCCCTCAGCCTATGGCAAGCTACGTCCCGACATCCTCCACTCAACAGTTCCTGCCCCCTCTATTCTATCACCTCCTCCCTCACAATCAATGTGCGCCACTCTCTACCAATGGATCCACATGACTTTTCCCCATCTCTACTCCTCTAATTTCCCACTCCCCATTTCCCCCCTCTCTCTCTCCCACATCCTTGTAATGCTGCCCTGGTAAACTTGTCCTGCCACTGCCTAGTCCCTGCACGATCAACAGACAATGATGACTTCTCTCCCCTCACCTGTACCCTGCTAACCCACCCCTTACCCCAGCCCACTCTGGATTGTTACTTCCCTTTGACGTGACACATATGCATTGCGGCCTGAGCGGCAGGAGATAGCGGTCATGTGAGTTGTACTTGAACGTGTGACTGTGTGTATGTTTTCATTTCTGAAGAAGGCTTTTGCCAAAAGCTCATTGTGTTTCCTTGTACCTATCTACAACTCAGTGCGTCATCTTTACGAAGAATGGCAATCTATCATTTTCATGATATTATAGGCAGTTATAACCATAATGAGCTACACCATAACTATCGGAATAAACACGAAATGTTGATACACACGTTTGACAATAATAATCACGCAACTTGTATGATAAATCTGCGAGACGGTGTAGAGATTTTAATGTGGATTTATTGTAGGGAAAACAGTACCAATGGCATCCCAACTTCATAGCAAGAAGACAGCATTGCAACTGAAAGTTACATGGAGGGAAAGGGTGAAATGATCCAGGAAATGGTGAGGATAACCAGCAAGAAGTTCGACAGGAGCCTCCCAGTAATACGGTGTCAGTTAAGGGCTAGACGTTTGTAAGAAGTAAACCAAATCTATGGTGGTAAACTTAATTGTAAAAGGCACTCCATGGTCGCACGTGAACGCATGTACAAATTATGGCCTTGAAAAATCGGACCTGAAAATAAAATCTGCTTCTTCTGGACCCTATGTTACATTTTGTATTATCGCGAAATATGGGAGAGAGTATCACAGAAATGATACAAGATTTGGGATGGACATCATTAAAAGAAAGGCGTTTTTCGTTGCGAAGGAATCTTCTCACGAAGTTCCAATCACCAACTTTCTCCTCCGAATACGAAAATGTTTTGTTGACACCGACTTACATAGGGAGGAACGATCACCAAGATAAAATAAGGGAAAACAGAGTTCGTACGGAAAGATATAGGTCTTCATTCTTCCCGCTCGCTATACAAGATTGGAATAATAAAGAATTGTGAAGGTGGTTCGATGAACCCTCTGCCAGGCACTTAAATGTGATTTGCAGAGTATCCACGTAGATGTAGATGTACTGTTATTATTTATGTAGAAGATATTACCTTGTGAAACTTTTTCCAATTCATAACGGGTTGGTACAACTACCAGTATGCGTGATGAAGGTACAATCTTGGTTGCTGCGTAAAATTTTTCTATTGTTTCCCCACGACGCGTTTCATCTTTATTTATACGATTTCGACCTGTCCTACGGAAGACATACAAAATTTCTTAATGATGGCGTAACCCCATTTACTGGGCTTCAGTTAGCAAGAAAATATTAAACAACTTACTGATATTTCGTATCATTGGGTACATGGAATACCGCGCGTAAAATATCCCAACATGTAAGTACCCCTTCTTAAAGCCTCCAAATACTATGGGTGTCCTATAAAATAGAATAAAACTAAAGATGACCGAAAGATATTAAAAAAATGTGTGACAAGCTACATCCCTCAACTGACAACATGTACTGGAAATAAGAAGAAAGCAGCAGATTACCTTATTATGGCAAACCAAACGGGGCAGGCCTACGGTAAGGCCTTACATCATAAACAGGTCGAGTGCATAGTGCATCACACTGGATGCAAAAACATACATCGCCCTAAGATTGCTGCACACAGCTCTCTACAGATGATGCCTGCGTCCTCTGAGCTATTTCTTCCCTAGGCGAATCCGAAGACGCCTAAATAAAAGTGGAACACGTCACTGGGAAATAATAAAAAAAATTTTGAACTGCAATCAAGACTGCTTGTTTCTTCGTATTGTCTTGTGAACGCGAATGAATATTTTTGAAACACCTTGCATTTACATGAAAACTGGGAACAGTTCAATGAGATAACACCAGAGATCTCAAGGAGGAATTCTCTTGGTATGGGAGTATGTCACTGTGCAGAACAATCCTTCCAGTACCATTCGCACCACAAAGCAGCCTGTGATGTTGCGCTCACTTACTGACCGTGACTCTCTGAGGCCCTGCTTCTTCTGGATCAACCAGTAAAACCCTAATTCTTTAAAGAATCGAACTCCAGTGCATAAAACAGCTTAAAAAGCGTGATTGCTGTACAAATGAGTTAATGTGTTGCATATCTGAGTTTAAGCATGGAAGAGAGAAAAAGTTTATCAAAGATTTGAAATTACGCTTAAAGCTTAAGTCTCTAAGCGCTCTCTTTGTAAAACACCGTACGAATATAATCTGGGTAATTTTCGCTTCATTTCAAGCAAAAGCTAATTCTTCACACACTTCAATGTTGATCAATCGTATCTCCTGAACTATGTGTTATGTGGAGATATTATTTTGCAAGTATATTCAGAGATGTATGTAGATACTGTCTGCAAAGTGTGTTGCGAATAGGGTTTGTAGTAAAGTGGTAATAAATTAAAGGGTCGTGTGTGATCCTGAAGTTCGACCGCATGAGCAGTCCGTGGGCGATATTTTATAAAGGTTTTGATTTATACGTAAACTTTGTTGAAGTCACTAAGTGCTATCATTATAAAATATGGGTGAATATAGTCAGGGAATTTGTAATACTCGTCCTGTTGTGTCAAACTTTTAACATAAGAGTGTACCTCTTAACGCGTGGATTATGACAGCATTTTTAATTTTTAAATTTGGTCACCGACTGCGCGAAAAATTGAAAGGTAGCTTAGCGCCCGCTGCTTCGCTCGTATAGATTATACGACCTGCATTTTTTTTGGTTTTTTGTTTTTATGTAATGGAATTTTAATTTGTTCACAAATTGCGACACCTTCTAAGCTTCTCGCACTAATTAAGGCCATATAAGCATGATCTTTCCCGAATATACCGTTGTGGTAGCTGGAGTCCAAGGTTTTTGGTAATCTTGCCTTTTGCATTCTTGTGGGGATATTTCCAGAGATACTTTCATCCTCTAACAAATATTTCTTTATATATAACCGAGATGTGAAACACCAATTTTCTTAAATTCAGCTTTGAAATTTTTGTAATATAAAGAGATACTTCCTTGAAATTTTTTTTTCCCCTATTTCACTCCCTTAGTGGTTGAATTCCTAGAAACACTGAAACACTTATTGTTTTATTTCTAACCGAGAAGTCAAATACCTTTTGCGTACATGTAGGCTTACAAATCTTTTTGTAGTTTTCTAGTAATTATTTATTTTAAAAACAATTCACCCATTGTTTTACCCCCTTAGTGATCGAATTTCCAAATATTCTAAAATACGTGTTTCTTATTTTCTGACTGAGAAACCAGTTAACAATTTTCGTAGTTCTAGCTTCAAAATTTCCTTTCAAAAAGCCCGTCATCCCCTGTTTCAGCCCCTTATGCGTGCAGTTTCGGACAATTCCCCTTAAAACATGCTTACAGTATAAGATCCACACCCTCTCCAGGCTTCAAGTTTGTATCTTTAGCGTTTTAAGCTAGGCGATGATCAGTCAGTGTATCAGTCTAACCCTATTTCATCCCCTTAGGGGTTGGATTTCCAAAAACAGTGAAATACGTGTTTTTTTATCTCCAACCGAGAAGCTAAACACCAATTTTCAAACATTTAGCTTTGAAAATGCTTTCTCAGTGAAATACTTTCACAAAACGTTTCCGTCTCTGTTTCACCTCCTTAGGGGTTGAACTTCCAAAAACAGTGGAAATGCGTGTGTTTTATTTCTAACATTGAATCCAAGTACAGATTTTCATAGATTTAGCTTCAAATATACTTGCACAGTGAAATATTTCTATAAAAATTTCCATCCAACGTTTCAGCCCCAAAGGGGTTCAATTTCCAAAAACAATGAAACACGTACTTCTTTATTTCCAATTAAGAAAACAGATTTAAATTTTCATAGATGCTTTCATAATAGCATATTTTTTTGAAAATCTGATCCCCTATTTCACCATCTTAGCGGTTTATTTTCCAGAAACCCTAACGCACGCATTTTTTATTTGTAACCGATCATAGATGTAGCTTTAAAAATATTTTGGTGGTTCTTTAACAACGATGTATTTTCAAAAAGACTTTGACCCACTATTTCACCCCCAGGTTCCAAAACTGCTGTGACACATATTTCTTTATGACCGAGAAACCAAATACCAATTTTCGTAGGTCCAGCTTCAAAATTGCCTTAATAGCGACATTTAACAAAAACGCTTCATGAACTGTTTCACCATCTTAGGATTTAAATTTCAAAAAATCCCTTCTTAAACGACGCTACAGCATAAGATACACACTTTTTCCAGATTTCAAGTTTCTGTCCTTAGGATAAGCGATGAGGAATCCACTTCGCAAAAAAAAAAACAAAAGAAAAGGTAAAGTATCTTGAACGGGAGGCTGTAAACCGCCGACACTTCACCGTTTCAACAGCTGCAGTGAAGTGGATGGGTCTTCAAACTCTACTGTTTCTGCATGCTGGCCTCATATGTTGTCTCATATGTTGTTCGTTTGGCGACTGGTTTCGCGAAAAGTTTTACTTGTTATATTGTCATGTGTTGGCGCATTAAGGAATTGCAGCGTATGTTTAATCGCTTTACACAATGCACTTTATAGTTTACCCAAATATTAATGGTTCCATAGGCATGACCCGGTTTCTCTTGCAATTCAATACACGAGTGTCTACACAACGATAAACACTGCGAACGCGAGAGATTAATCTTAAGATACCTTGCCTCGAAATTGGAAAGCTTCATGAATACTTTATTCAACGCGGTATTCAGGGTGCAATCAGGAAATGAAGTAGTCGATATATCGAATTCTGTTACAAGAGGCAGACCTTCTACCTACCACTAATCATAAGCGCAACGTTACATACTGTTAGAACATATACATCTGAAGCATTAAGGATTGTTCCCTTTTTTGAGGTAATAAACGGGGGAAAGTGGTGAGAGAGATGATTCTAAGCTGCAACATATTTGTAACTAATTTTCGAGTGATTTTCCCATGGCTGTACACTATGTGGCAAATGAATGGGTTAGCGCCACTACGGAAGGAAAGCAATGTGACATCGCTCTGGAAGCGATTTACGACCCCGTCGGCACTTTGGCTAGTAATCAGCTTGCTGGTTGTCGTATGGATTTCATACAACCGAAGCGGACTGTATTCTCGCATTTCAGAGGTAGCACCGCTGACTTACATCGTTGTCGAACTGACAGGAAGAGTAAAACTCCCGACAATGTTTGCTATTTGCGTCACTAATAGGCTGCAGAAGCTACAGTCTTACGTGACAGCGCTGAATTACGTTGACAGGCACGTGCCAGACAGTGAAACTGGAAACTGGAAGGTTCTGGGAGGTATGATCTGTACTACTCGCTTCCTAGTTGTGTCTGCCGTAGCTGTCCCTACTTTCATGGATCAGGACGCGTTTCAAGGGTGCTACCTGATTATGGAGTCGACAATGACACTGCAGTTCGTCTTGCTGGTACTGGAGTTATGGTCAAGGCTTTGCGCTCTTCATGCAGCACTGCTGCGAACAGTTCCACTCACGTGTGACGCCGAGCTTCGAAGGGTGTTGATGTGTGATTCTACATGTACCTTATCGCCTGGAAGACTTCGGCAGCTGCTCGAGGTAAACATAGCTCTGCGACGCGCAACTGAATTGCTACAAGACCACTTTGGCCTTCCAGTGGCATTAGACATAGCGCACTCCGTGTGCGGTGCCACTTGCAGCGCCTACGAGGTGGTCATGCTGTTTGTGAGGCCGCAGTGGATTCTCGAAATCGCATCCAGCAAATCGGTCTGTATTTCACTGCTTTGGCTCACATACCACTCTTCCACATTGCTTGCACTGGCTCTGTCATGCTCTTCAGTGACAGACGCGTCGGCAGAGATAGATGCCTTTATCCTGAGGACTTCAGTGACGATGGAGCGTCGCTGTTCTGAAATGGATTCTTTCCTTCTGATGTCGCACCATGGTAGGCCCTTGCGCTTCACTGCGTCTGGGCTTATCACAGTCGACCGTCGACTTCTCGTCTCTGGGCTGACCTTTCTCGTCACGTATGTCGTTATCCTGGGTCAGCTCACTGGGAAAGAGACGCAGTATCCTGCATCACAGTTACCTGTATAATACCATTCACTATGTAAAGGCTATTGGGAGACAGTGCTGCTCTGTAAGTGTGCTATAGTGTATAAACCCCAAATGTTTACCGTTACGACTCACAATTTATTTTATTTCCACTAGGCGCATCAGAGGTTTAGACCTCGGGCACCCAATGTATTTATACGATTTAAGAAAATAATATTATGTGCTGCATGTAGAACTTTCGAGTAACCTGTAGCACAGCCTGCAGTGGTCACAGGCTCTTTCTCACATACACTTAGTAAACACTTAAGTAAGCAACGATTTAAAGGAAACCCAAAATGCTGGCAGTATACATGTTCTTGTAGGTTTAATGGAATATGTGATGAGTCAAGTTAGACATAATAAGTGAAAAGAAAAGATTTATATGGCTGAGGTAAGTAGTTCCAAGAGTTCTGCAGGATTCAACCTTCGTTGCCATATTTTTTTCTTAATACAGCATGTCAGTTTTCTTACAATTAATGCACAATTCATTTTAATAGCTTCTACATGTGATATTGGTAAAATAATCAATTCTAGTATCTGTATAACACGAGAAGAAATTGAAAATGATAAGTAAATATCTAAGTTTGTGCAATTTACATCTATTTAAGAAATTAGAAAGATCTCTTCTTTGTACATAAAGGGGTGCAACACCAGTGGTAAATTTGGTATATGGTTAAGTGATGGTAACTGATGCAGATTCTTGAAAATGATGATAATTTACACAGGGAATAAAGTATTCTGAAGTTTAGTCATGTGTCATAAATCATGAGCAGCCATTCGTCATTTTAACCAAAAGGTGTTTAATTCCAGCCCTCAAATTTTAGGAACTTCAGTTAATGTCCACACAGCTCTATTTTTGTGTGATGGTAGGCACACTTTTGATGAATAAAAGGCAAAATTCGGCTAATAAATAATGGCGCCATACTACATAAAAATTCTACACACCATAGCAGATGACGTTCTATTTGTCCTCATGTGTTTACATCTGGTTAATAACACTTTTATAAAATGGTGATTTTTAGCTTAATTTTAGGACGATTTTTGATTAATGTCGTCACTGGCAACATCACAACATGTGAGCTCACTTCAACCAATTTTGTTTCAAAAGAATAAAACTATAAATTAGAAAATTTTTCAACAATGATCTTGATTTATGATCATCTAGTATTGTAAAATTCTTTGAAACTTCAGCCACAGAAAAAAGTGGCCAAAATATTGGAGTAATTTATTGAGTGATATTGTCCTAAAATAGATTTTAAGTGAAACTGATTTAGCATTATAAGTCTAGATATGTAGAGTAATATGTTTAGTTTAAAGTAGCATGAATTTAATTTCTGGGATCCCTGAACTTATCTGCAGGAACAGAGAGAGAATATGTTGTGTTCCTTTGTAATAATCTTTCGAGTAAATTTTTCTTGAGTTAAACATTTTTACTGTAGCATTATACTACATTTGTCTTCTCAATAAGTTTGCTGTAAATAATTCAGTATCGATGATATCCAAATTGATATCCATTTTTATGACACTACAACTCCAAGAAATGATCATTATTTATTACTGAAAGTGACTGTACCAAGTATCTTTGAATAAAGTGTTACCAATATTATTTGCTATGTATTAAACAATAATAGGGATTAATAGGTAGTAAGTCTAAATTATGGAACACAAAAAATTGAATTTAGTGTAGGCAACACCATGATACTGCAAGAAGACAATGTCATGTACTGAAGAAGTTGGAGCTTAGCTACAACAATATTCTTACATCAGTTCATACAACAAAAAGTTCTATTGACAAAAGGATTATTTGAAAAAGTGACAGAATCTGTTAATAGACAAGATCACCAATAAAAATACCATTAAATAATGACTAGTTTTGACTGGCCACGCAAACATCTTCAGATCCGAATTATAACCATAACAGAAAATTGATTTAATCTTTGGTTTATTAAGTATGGACATAATGTATCCAGGCCATAAACTTTCTTAATTATTATTCTATTCTCTAAAAGAAACTTTTAAGCAGTTTGTGTATTTGTGACTGAAGGTATTATTACATGATTAAATACAAAAATAGCCTGTTACCCCTTCCGTACATGACTGAGGAGTAATTCAGCAAAATTTCAAAAAGATATCTATAGCGTGCTTGGAATCCATTCTGCGAACTTGAAATTCACTGTATCTCAAGCTCTCAAACTGATGTAATAGACTTCAGGCACACAAATAATTTTTTTTTTTAAATTTGCCTGAGTTACTCCTAGATCATATCCCCACAGAGTAATACACTACTTTTGCTTAAATTTATTTATTAGCTTTTGTAAAAAAAGCTACAAAAACACATGATGAATTACGTCTTTGTTTAAAATGTCTGTCATTTCATTATTGTTTCAAATTTAAAAAAAGTGCCTGTGCTATTACTCCATGTACAATACCTCCAATTAAGAAAATTGTTTGATTTTTGATTTCAGATAAGATTTTCAGGTTGCAGGATTTCCATCATGGATGCACCTCATTTTGGGCAGAGCAACTTTACCTCCTTAATGATGACACAATTTCCTTAAAAGTATGTTGTAAGTGGTATAATGTAAAGTGCCCAACAACCATGTTCCCGAGCAGAAGAAATGTGGTGCCGACCTTGCACTTCTAGCTGTCACACAGGACGAACTAACTGCAAAATGTAACAATGAAACACAGATAGTGTTATATAATTACGATGGATGTTCTAAGAATAGTTAATTTCTCTGTATATTTATCTTATATATTAACACATCTCATTGTTTCATGTCAGTGATGTCAGTTATTCATTTTATTAGGTCTCAATTGCTTACTACTTTCTTATTGCTGCTAGCCAGACAGACTGTTATGTGAGGATGCACTATGACATACAGACATATCCTAGCCTCATTTTGCCAGCTTACACTATACTTGATTTTATAGTTTGTGCTGGGCATAGAACATCCTCCTGCAATCCTTTCTGTCATTGTTACTATAAAGCTGTTTTCTGTTATGCCTATTATTCCAGATTGAAGATGATTGTGTGAACAGGTGAAACTAGTTATCATTTTATGTGTTTCTGTTTCTGATCTTGACTATTTAAAGATTTTGTGAAAAAAGTATTTTTTAATATGTATATAGTTTGTCTCCATCTACTGATTATCAGGAATTGACACTTTTTATTGAGTTGCATAATCATTTATAAATGATAACATTTGGCCACATTTAATATGGATTACCTGTTGAAAAAAATAAATTTATTCAATCATTATAATTTAGAAATGTCACCAGACTGTTATCAATGTGTATATTACTTCTGCTATTACTTCCCATAAACTGGAAATGATCACACAGAATTATGCATTGCAGAGAAAATGATAACATTAAATACTTTTGTGAGTGTAATACAATTGAGAACAGACAATTGTACATAATGTTATAAGAGGCATGAAAGAATGTACTAAGAAAAGTTTCATTTTACAGCATTAAGTAGCACTGAACCAAGCTGGAGTTGCTGCATGTTATTGTTTAAAAATGGAAAGTAAGAGTAGCTGTTGAAAGTGATGTGAACAGATGATACACATTTCCAACCTAATACAGAAACATATACATACGACTGTGAGCTAACTTTATGAAATTCTCAAGTGAATAACTAGTGGTAGCGAAGAGTATTAGTTTTCTGTAACTTTATTGTACATAAAAACAATGTACTCCTGTGGGCTTCAGTGCAATCCAAATCATGCTACAATTAACAAATTTAAGACTCATTATTCTATAACCTACAGTAACTTTTTTGACATATCACTGTTTTTAAATTCTTTTGTGATTCATCTGCTGTTGCTGTTAGCTGAATGATGTTCTTGTGCTTGATATACAAAATAAAACAGAAACTACAATCAAATTTTTGTAGTACTTGTACCAGTTTGATAATGTCATACACCAGGTGGTTAATGAACTGACGGAATTCTGAGTGCTGTACAGTGGGCTGTACACATACATCATAGGACTATGAAACTTGGTAGGTATCTTCATTAACAATCCGCTCGAAGTGTATGCTGAAAAGAAATATTAAGTTCATTTTGTGCCAACAGGTGAAAGTATGGTGCCACAAGCACAATGTGAAAAGTTTCCTGTTCTAACATCAGTATGCTGATTGTGGCTTGGCGATGAGTGTTGATGTGACTGTTGGTGTGAGGGATTGAGGACGTTGAAGTCACGCAATGGCTATTGAGAAGAAAGCCCATGTGATCATTCACTGCTGGTAAATTTGCTGTAACGGAACAACTGCAATGGCATCGCTGCACTGTGAGAATATCACTGACAAAAAAAGCTGTCTAACGGCCCCTTGTCAATAAATTTGCTAAAGATACTATCAGGAAATTAGAGTGAACGGGTGAATTAGGTGGTGCAGCAGGGAGAGGGAGGCTGCCCATTCCCGTGACAGTTGCTGACATAGTTGTTACTGCTAAAACCGTCCGTGCAGCACATGATCCATATTTTGCATGCAGTGGTCTTGTTGCATCACAGGAATCGTCTCTCCTCTGGTCTTTCTCTCCCCTGGTTAAGCTTTTGTGACTGTGTCGTGTGGTTTCAGAGGCTCTTTCAATCTTAGTTCGTTTTTGTTCGAGGGATTATACCTTCCGGGCCTTTTAGGTGTACAGTGACATCTGCACATTATGAGGACATCCTTATGCCATGCGTTATTCCAGCTTTTGGAAAATGCAACTGTTTCTAGGGCACTATTTTCATCCAAGATGGCACTACCGCACTTGTCACTTGTCAGGTGAAAGATTTTATTCGTGAAACGTTCGGTAATCGCAGGATTTCTGGCCTACCAATTCTCCCGACCTAAGTCCATGTGATTTCTGATAGTAATGTCTATCAGGGATGTATCTGGACTCTTTGTGATATGAAAGATAGAGTGGCATATCACTCTGATTGCACCATAAATGCTCTGAGCAACTATCGACCGCGCCATGTTACAGATGCAGTATGTTGCTAAGTCGGTAGACCACAATGAACACATCTTGTAAATTATGACAGTATCCTAATAAACGTATCAGACCCACCGTTGGTATGGGTTTGATCATTCCTTCCATTTCCCTGCACCCACACCACAATGTGATTGCTTACGGAGCCATATTTTTACCTAATGGGAGAAAGTAGTGCCATATTTTCACCTGATGGCAGGATATGGAACTATTATTATTCTGCGAGCGGACAGACTAATGAACGTACCTACAACGTTTCAGCGTCCTGCTATGTATACAACCCGCCCTGCAGCACTCGGAAAACTGTAAGTTCAATTACAACTCTCTAGTATCCTCAGTATTCTCTATTGTGTGAATAAAAAGAATCAATTAAATTTATCTGCAGCTGATGTAATAATAAAAGTAGGTGATGACATGACTTTATTATTGAAGCATGATGGATAATTTTTATCACTGAAAATTATTGATGAAACTATATGTAAATAAATGGTCACTGTATTTACCTAGAGAGGTACTGAAATATATTCATGCTCTTCAAAATAAGACAACGTTATTACAATCTGTTAGGGTATTCTATCTACTAAAATATGCGTTTTTTACAGCATTAGTAAATTCAGTAAGTAACAAAGAAAGGAAGGTCATATTGTGGTAGAGTTAAATGACAGCAAAGTTATCGCTTGTGACAGCCAATTAAGTCTCCTGATAAATGACTTTCAGAATTATAGAAACCCTGAACTGACTCCCCAACAGAAAGAGCTTTCAAGAGCACACAGAAAGCGCAAGTAAAAGCCACCAGAATCGTGCATAGCGACTTTACAAAATCCACCCTGTTTCACTTCCGTGGACAGAAACAGAAAGAATCCTGGAGGAAGTGAACTGACCAATCGACAAGACAAATTCCTGACTGGTGTCAGGCATCTCCTCCAGTCAGGAGACACAACGCCTGGTTCCTTTGCTCAAAATTTGTCAGAGGTTCAATGCCAGAAATGTGAACGAGCACTTGCTTCGTGCGTGGGCCTTGTAAGCTTTCTCTTCCTAATCGGTCTACTGGGTGGCGATATAACTGATCGTGATCGCATATGCCTAATGACATTTTACAGTGAATAAGGCTATCGTTACCGAAGGAAAATAACACCGGTTAATTGGAGGAAAGTGTACAACAGGCTCCTCTGAAAGGAGAATCTATTCTAAATATAGGCTAAATTTAGTTGATAATTTTGAAATGGGTGGAATATAGTGCAGTCGCTCACAAACCGCACAGGGGGAAAAGCGTAGCATGTAATATTTACTAAAAAATCACTAACATTACAAAGGAAACACTGATTACCTAAAAAGAAGGGATAATTAAAGAGTCGACAGCCAAGTTGGGCAATGAATCTACAGAATTTTGAGAAAGGTAAGCGAATGATCACTGGCGTGGCAACAGAAGGTTCACGAGAAAATAAATGAATCAGAAAGCGCTGAGTTTGCCGTTACTTATTATGATATACTAAATTTTGAATGTAAAATTGAAAGGAGTTTCTGGTTAAATGAATGACTGGCTTGACCTAAACACCCTTATGTAAAAAAGAATTACTTTCAGTAATCTTAGTATAACGTAATGCAAAATTTAGAAAAACGCAAGCAATTTACTTTTGATTATTGAAAGTTGTTGTTGTTGTGGTCTTCAGTCCTGAGACTGGTTTGATGCAGCTGTCCATGCTACTCAATCCTGTGCTAGCTTCTTCATCTCCCAGTACCTACTGCAGCCTACATCCTTCTGTATCTGTTTAGTGTATTCATCTCTTGGTCTCCCTCTACGATTTTTACCCTCCACGCTGCCTCCAGTACTAAATTGGTGCTCCCTTGATGCCTCAGAACATGTCCTACCAACCGACCCCTTCTTCTAGTCAAGTTGTGCCACAAATTCCTCTTCTCCCCAATTCTATTCAATACCTCCTCATTAGTTACGTGATCTACCCATCTAATATTCAGCATTCTTCTGTAGCACCACATTTCGAAAGCTTCTATTCTATTCTTGTCTAAACTATTTATCGTCCACGTTTCACTTCCATACATGGCTACACTCCATACAAATACTTTCAGAAACGACTTCCTAACACTTAAATCAATACTCGATGTTAACAAATTTATCTTCTCCAGAAACGTTTTCCTTGGCATTGCCAGTCTACATTTTATATCCTCTCTACTTCGATCATCAGTTATTTTGCTCCCCAAACAGGAAAACTCCTTTACTACTTTAAGTGTCTCATTTCCTAATCTAATTCCCTCAGCATCACCCGATTTAATCCTTGTTTTGCTTTTGTTGATATTCATCGTGTACCCTCCTTCCAAGACACTGTCCATTCCGTTCAACTGCTCTTCCAAGTCCTTTGCAGTTTCTGACAGAATTACAACGTCATCGCCGAACCTCCAATTTTTGTTTCTTTTTCATGGATTTTAATACCTACTCCGAAGAAGAAAGATTGTATTGAATTTACTTTAAGCAAATGAGCAATTGGTTTCACTTTTAAAATAACAACAATGAAACACATACCTAGCCAGCAGAAGTCATTCGCTAAGCTAAATACAGAATAAATGAATTTGAGCACACTTAATTTGTGCTGTATCTTTAGTCATTAGTTTTGCCACTGAAATATTATTTTACTTTAAGTAACTAGGGCCATGCAGTGGGAGAATGAACAGTTACTGAAGCAGAAACCAAATACACAAAACTGGCAGTAAATATTTAATCAATTTTCATATTCTTACGACACTCGGCGATTGCATGGAAAGGAAAGGGACCCTGCTTGGTAAGACGACGAAGAATGTAGCCGACGACTATGCTGAGCTGACGTTGTTGTTGTCGTTGCTGCTGCTCGAAGAGAAGAGCCCCCAGTCGTCTGCACAACCACGGATAATTATGGGACAGGCAATAGTTGGAATTGTAGTTTTCTCCGTCCTTCCACTCATGCTGTACTTTCTATACTCGCGGGTTTACGTATCAGGCGCGTCTACACTGGCGCGAGCATAGCATCACACCGCGTCGGCGTGAGCGCCCAACAAACGCTTGCGCACTCTTTCATAACTCAGGCTACTCTACTTCCTCTCTGCTCGCAACGCGACAGAGGCCCCCCACGCGCAAAGATAAACAACGCCACAGCTGCTACCATATCATCGTTCCTATCGATACATTTCAATAAAGTTCCCTTGGCTATTATCATCGTTGCTATCGATACACTTCAATAAAGTTCCCTTGGCTATTACTCAGCAGTTTACCATATTTTCTTTATACACTCCTGGAAATTGAAATAAGAACACCGTGAATTCATTGTCCCAGGAAGGGGAAACTTTATTGACACATTCCTGGGGTCAGATACATCACATGATCACACTGACAGAACCACAGGCACATAGACACAGGCAACAGAGCATGCACAATGTCGGCACTAGTACAGTGTATATCCACCTTTCGCAGCAATGCAGGCTGCTATTCTCCCATGGAGACGATTGTAGAGATGCTGGATGTAGTCCTGTGGAACGGCTTGCCATGCCATTTCCACCTGGAGCCTCAGTTGGACCAGCGTTCGTGCTGGACGTGCAGACCGCGTGAGACGACGCTTCATCCAGTCCCAAACATGCTCAATGGGGGACAGATCCGGAGATCTTGCTGGCCAGGGTAGTTGACTTACACCTTCTAGAGCACGTTGGGTGGCACGCGATACATGCGGACGTGCATTGTCCTGTTGGAACAGCAAGTTCCCTTGCCGGTCTAGGAATGGTAGAACGATGGGTTCGATGACGGTTTGGATGTACCGTGCACTATTCAGTGTCCCCTCGACGATCACCAGTGGTGTACGGCCAGTGTAGGAGATCGCTCCCCACACCATGATGCCGGGTGTTGGCCCTGTGTGCCTCGGTCGTATGCAGTCCTGATTGTGGCGCTCACCTGCACGGCGCCAAACACGCATACGACCATCATTGGCACCAAGGCAGAAGCGACTCTCATCGCTGAAGACGACACGTCTCCATTCGTCCCTCCATTCACGCCTGTCGCGACACCACTGGAGGCGGGCTGCACGATGTTGGGGCGTGAGCGGAAGACGGCCTAACGGTGTGCGGGACCGTAGCCCAGCTTCATGGAGACGGTTGCGAATGGTCCTCGCCGATACCCCAGGAGCAACAGTGTCCCTAATTTGCTCGGAAGTGGCAGTGCGGTCCCCTACGGCACTGCGTAGGATCCTACGGTCTTGGCGTGCATCCGTGCGTCGCTGCGGTCCGGTCCCAGGTCGACGGGCACGTGCACCTTTCGCCGACCACTGGCGACAACATCGATGTACTGTGGAAACCTCACGCCCCACGTGTTGAGCAATTCGGCGGTACGTCCACCCGGCCTCCCGCATGTCCACTATACGCCCTCGCTCAAAGTCCGTCAACTGCACATACGGTTCACGTCCACGCTGTCGCGGCATGCTACCAGTGTTAAAGACTGCGATGGAGCACCGTATGCCACGGCAAACTGGCTGACACTGACGGCGGCGGTGCACAAATGCTGCGCAGCTAGCGCCATTCGACGGCCAACACCGCGGTTCCTGGTGTGTCCGCTGTGCCGTGCGTGTGATCATTGCTTGTACAGCCCTCTCGCAGTGTCCGGAGCAAGTATGGTGGGTCTGACACACCGGTGTCAATGTGTTCTTTTTTCCATTTCCAGGAGTGTAATTACAATCAATTATATACACTCAAAATTAAATACACCAGTACTTTGATTACGTATTAAATATAGTTTCTGTAATACAGGTTAGAGCTTCAGAAGTGCAAGTTGTCAACGAATACTAAACTGCGAAAATTTTGTATGTTAGAAAAGATATTTTATCTGCATTTTCGGTGTTATAGACTAAGAAGGAACTCCTTGAGTACAAAATCGAAGAAGGCCAATGATGCTTACGGCAGTCGATGCCCCACATATTGTCTGCCATGCAATCACAGCATTGCTTGCTAATGGCAACGGGGGACGTGACTGGAGGTATCCAATGGTGAGGACAGCATGCGGCTACAGAGCGGACTTCAACTGCTTAGTCGACACGTAGCTCACAACAGTGCTACAGTGCTAGTGGTGTTGATACAATGCAAACCAATGGCAACGATAAGCAAAGCAAACATTGAATTATATCTCCAAGGACAGTTGCCGAAGTTGATATTTCTTCAGAAAGGAAGCCAAGGAATTTCGCAGCGTGCGAAAGAAGTGAGTACTATGATGACGAAACATGCTTAACAAGTGAAAGTGATATTGAAACAGATGTCGAACAGTTATGTAGTTCATCATCCTTGTCGGACAGGAAGCCACAAATTCCGTCTCCAGTGAAACGTAGTATAGGAAAATCGTTGTCCAAGGAGCGGGTACTAAACATAATTATGTACATTGAAGCTCATGTGCAGGATAGTAAAAAAAGAAAAGAAAACTATGAACACATTTCGAATAACGAAATTATAGTTATATTATTACCTTCAGTTGCTTACGGGCGTTGATATGCCGGGTGATCAAAAAGTCAGTATAAATTTGAAAACTTAATAAAACACGAAATAATGTAGATAGAGAGGTAAAAACTGACACAAATGCTTGGAATGACATGGGGTTTTATAAGAAAAAAAAACAAAGTTTACAAAATATACGCGGCGAAGATCTCTTGCGCACGTCGTTTGGTGATGATCGTGTGCTCAGCCGCCACTTTCGTCATGCTTGACATGCTTGGCCTCCCAGGTCCCCAGACCACACTCCGTGCGATTATTGGCTTTGGGGTTACCTGAAGTCGCAAGTGTATCGTGATCGACCGACATCTCTAGGGATGCTGAAAGACAACAACCGATTCCAATGCCTCACCATAACTCCGGACATGCTTTACTGTGCTGTTCACAACATTATTCCTCGACTACAGCTATTGTTAAGGAATGATGGTGGACATATTGAGCATTTCCTGTAAAGAACATCATCTTTGCTTTGTCTTACTTTGTTATGCTAATTATTGCTATTCTGAACAGATGAAGCGCCATCTGTCGGCCATTTTTTGAACTTTTGTATTTTTTTGGTTCTAATAAAACCCCATGTTATTCCAAGCATGTGTGTCAATTTGCACCTCTCTATCTACATTATTCGGTGATTTATTCAGTTTTCAAGTTTATACTGACTTTTTGATCACCAAGTATATCAACGGGGACAGGTGAAAATGTGTGCCCCGATCGAAACTCGAACCCGGGCTTTCCAGCTTGTATGGAAGACGCTCTATCCTTGTGAGCCACCGTGGCCACGTACGACAGTGCGACTGCAGGAACTATCTCTCACACCCCTCCGACGAGACCCACATTCTCACCTTTATGTCCACACACTACATTCGTAGTGTCCCACCCCAACACAGTCATTACTCGTGGAAGAAATTTTTACCAAGTCCCGTAAGAGTTCGGAGAATATGTGTGCACTCACACAGAAGAAGAAGGTCATGGCCGGTATTGCCAGGAGTATATACTTATATGGATATGGTGTGTTTTCTTTCGGGCATGTCAGAAAGAACAGACACCATATCCATATAAGTATACATTTCGAATAAGTCTTCAGCAATATGGCTGTTCAATACATCAGAAAATCTACGTATGTTCAAGGGAGGTCAAAGCGCACATGTGAGAAAAACTAGTGTTTGCGCGTTTCGAGGATGCTCGATACAACTTGTGGGACGTACATAATAGTGGCCTACTACATTATGCACATCAAACCTGATCGCATTATAAACCGCAGTGATTTCAAGGGAAGTTGTGGATGGTAGCATAACTTCAAAGAGTACTACAGAAATGGATGACGCAAGATAACGAAATTTCAAGTGACGATGCACAGCAAACTGTGGAATCGGCCCGATAATTTGTAGGTGAGATAAACGAACTTATTCCTTAGTTCAGTAAGGAATTTGTTTTCAACCCTCACAAACGGAAATCTGAAGAGGAAATGCCGTAGCAAGTAAGGAAAAGCATGTGAAAGGAACCCTGGACATTAAAAGTACAGAGAGAGCTGATCAGGATCAAGTGATAGCAATGCCATAACGCACTCGTATACAATTATGCCGGCTGTTAATGCGGATGGTAACTTAGCTGTAAGGTTATTTATTGTGCCGTGAGAAGTTTAAGTGCTCTGCACCTGCGATTCCTTCTCGTGTGTGTGATCTTGAAAGGGCAGTAGGGAATATTTACGTCACGGCAAGCATGAATGGGAAAAAGGGCATAAGAGAACTACAAATGTGGTATGAGCACTGTTTCCGGCCTATAGCTGTTCAAAATAACTTCCTTTTCCTGGAGTCCTGTTCTGCGTCTAAAATTCATACTCCTTTAGAGAAAACTATCCCTGCTGAAAAGTTTGGCCATTGCAATTCGTACCGCTTGGAACCACTAGACATATTCAGCTTTTGGAAGTTTGTTTTTCCGTGCGTGTAAAACATACACTATGTGATCAAAAGTATCCGAACATCTGGCTGAAAATGACTTACAAGTTCGTAGCGCTCTCCATCGGAAATGCTGGAATTCAATATGGTACTGGATCACCCTTAGCCTTGATGACAACTTCCACCCTCGCAGGCATTCGTTCAATCAGGTGCTGGATGGTTTCTGGGGGAATGGCAGCCCATTCTTCACGGAGCGTTGCATTGAGGAAAGGTATCGATGTCGGTCGGTGAGGCCTGTCACGGAATCGGCGTTCCAAAACATCCCAAAGATGTTCTATAGGATTCAGGTCAGGACTCTGTGCAGGCCAGGCCATTACAGGGATGTTATGGTCGTGTAACCACTCCGCCACAGGCCGTGCATTATGAACAGGTGCTCGATCGTGTAGAAAGATGCAATCGCCATCCCCGAATTGCTCTTCAACAGTGGGAAGCAAGAAGGTGCTTGAAAACATTGTGTAGGCCACTGCTGTGATAGTGCCACGGAAAACAACAACGGGTGCAACAAGCACCCTCCATGAAGAACACGACCACACCGTAGGATCACCGCCTCCGAATTTTACTGTTGGCACTACACACGCTAGCAGATGACGCTCACCGGTCATTCGCCATACCAACACCCCGTCATCGGATCGCCACATTGTGTACCGTGATTCGTTACTCCACACCACACAACGTTTTTCCACTGTTAAATCGTCCAATGTTTACGCTCCTTACACCAAGCAAGGCGTCGTTTGGCATTTACCGGCGTGATGTGTGGCTTATGAGCAGCCGCTCGACCATAAAATCCAAGTTTTCTCACCTCCCGCCTAACTGTCATAGTACTTGCAGTGGATCCTGACGCAGTCTGGAAATGCCGTGTGATGGCCTGGATAGATGTCTGCCTATTACACATTTCGACTCTCTTCAACTGTCGGCAGTCTCTGTCAGTAAATAGATGAGGTCGGCCTGTACGCTTTTGTGATGTAGGTGTCACTTCAAGTTTCCACTTCACTATCACAACGGAAACATTGGCCCTAGGGATGTTTAGGAGTGTTAAAACCTCTCGTAAAGACGTATGACACAAGCGACACCCAATCACATGACGCCGTTCGAAGTCCGTGAGTTCCGCGGAGCGCCCCATTCTGCTCTCTCACGATGTCCAATGACTACTGAGGGCGCTGATATGGAGTACCTGGCAGTAGGTGGCAGCACAATGTACCTTACATGAAATTTGATTTCCACACATTTTTTCTGCAAATTCGGTTTTACAATAGGCTTTCTTTGTAGAGACTGATAATGGAAGATGTTCGCATTTCAGATACAGAGATTTTGACAAGTTCCAGACTCATCTAGAATTCTGACCTAAAATGTAGATGAAGACATGACCGTTTGAACAGTGAGCACCTTTGGTGCTATTTAAAACCGCTGCTGCCAAGTAATACAGTTGGCAAAGTGGCACTACTTTTTACGTCTACCTAAGGTCGTGTTTTGCAGCAGTCCTAGAGGGTCTACTCTGGAACGTAAAGCTATCAGGCAGTGTTGTCTTCCAACAGCCAGCTTCACACTGCAAGCATATCCCTGCGTGTGAAAGTGATCAAATACACACAAAGATTTGTTTTGAAGGTAATGCAACTAGATATTGACTCTCGAAAGTCATGGAAAAAATCATCATTGTCTATTTATCATCTTTCAGCTGCCCTTGCATCACACTGAAAAGTGGCATCGTAAAAGTGAAATTTGCACAGTCAATAATTACCAATGTTTCTGAACTAATTTTTAGCCTTAAAAGATTGATTTTCTTCAGTCTACCTAATCTGCCCATGATTTGCTTTTCACCGCCAGCCTTCAGTTGTGTGGCATCACAGGTTACGACTGCACGTACATTAAATGCGAATAAAAACCATATCTGAGCTCGATATCTGTACCTTTAGTGAGTTGTGATCTTCTCTCAATTTTCTCGAGCCATTCACCATCAACAAAAGTGCAACACAAGCATTGTTAGCATGCGTCGTAATGTTATTCCATGTGGAAACGTACGTGCTTTAAAAAGTTTGGCGTCTGATTAAGGTGTATCGGGCCGACCTGGTGAAATAACCTGCCCGGCAGGATGAGTTCAGCCTTTTGTTTTGTGAGACACTCAGCAGGTCGCCGCGCCGCGCGGGATTAGCCGAGCGGTCTAGGGCGCTGCAGTTATGGACTGTGCGGCTGGTCCAGGCGGAGGTTCGAGTCCTCCCTCGGGCATTGGTGTGTGTGTTTGTCCTTAGGATAATTTAGGTTAAGTAGTGTGTAACCTTAGTGACTGATGAGCTTAACAGTTAAGTCCCGTAACATTTCACACACATTGAATTGAGGCCACCGCGTTTATCAACATAGAATGAACTGCTAGAAGGGCGGGAGAAACACTTATTTTCGCGTGCCTTACGCGGTTACAGTTGGTGCTCCTCTCTTCCGAAAGATATTCGTGCTCTTCGAAAATGTGAAGCTGTGATTGCCAACTAACTACGAGGGCGAGGTAAACACTAATGCCTCAGATTTTTTTATACGGAAACTCTTTAACATTTCCAAATAAAATAAACGTTATTAATATTCTACATCTTTATTCTTCATATCTAAGTATTTATTTCTCACGATAGTCACTCTCGCGGTGAACACATTTCTCCCATCGAAGGACCGGTTTATTAATGTCGTGCTCTAGAATGTTTTTGATAACGGAGTTACCACCCCACCTCTGCACCTCTTAATCACTATGAAAGTGCAGTCTACGTAGGTGTTCTTTAAGTTATGGAAACAAATGAAAATCGGATATGGCCAAGTCAGGACTGTATGGAGGACGATCGATGGCAGTCAACCAATGCGTCAGATTATTGCAGATGTCGCAGCCTTCGTCCATGGACTGCCAGTGTCATGCTGAAGGGGAGCATGCTCCACGTGTGGACAAAGGGCATCTCGCTGTTTCTCAGTCACCGACATACATACGTTAACTTCCCCATGTTTCACTCTACAATTTGTAGCTCTCTAACGGCAGAGGGCTGCACGTATGTAAATATAAAGAATAAAGAAATAGAATGTTAATAACACTTGTTTTATTTAAAAATGCTTAAGAGTTTTCATACACGAGATTCGAAGAAACTACACTACTGGCCATTAAAATTGCTACAGCAAGAAGAAATGTAGATCATAGACGGGTATTCATTGGAGAAATATATTATACTAGAACTGACATGTGATTACATATTCACGCAATTTGGGTGCATAGATCCTGAGAAATCAGTACCCAGAACAACCACCTCTGGCCGTGTAATGGCCTTGATACGCCTGGGAATTGAGTCAAAAAGAGCTTGGATGGCGTGTACAGGTACAGCTGCCCATGCAGCTTCAACACGATACCACAGTTCATCAAGAGTAGTGACTGGCGTATTGTGACGAGCCAGTTGCTCGGCCACCATTGACCAGACGTTTTCAATTGGTGAGAGATCTGGAGAATGTGCTAGCCATGGCACCAGTCTAACATTTTCTGTATCCAGAAAGGCCCGCACAGGACCTGCAACATGCGGTCGTGCATTATCCTGCTGAAATGTAGGGTTTCGCAGGGATCGAATGAAGGGTAGAGCCAAGGGCCGTAACACATCTGAAATGTAAAGTCCACTGTTCAAAGTGCCGTCAATGCGAACAAGAGATGACCGAGACTTGTAACCAATGGCACCCCATACCATCACGCCGGGTGATACGCCAGTATGGCGTTGACGAATACACGCTTCCAATGTGCGTTCACCGCGATGTCGCCAAACACGGATGTGACCATCATGATGCTGTAAACAGAACGTGGATTCATCCGAAAAAATGACATTTTGCCATTCGTACACCCAGGTTCGTCGTTGAGTACACTATCGCAGGCGCTCCTGTCTATGATGCAGTGTTAAGGGTAACCGCAGACATGGTCTCCGAACTGATAGTCCATGCTGCTGCAAACGTCATCGAACTGTTCGTGCAGATGGTTGTTGTCTTGCAGACGTACCCATCTCTTGACTCATGGATCGAGACGTGGCTGTTGCAGCCATGCGGATAAGATTCCTGTCATCTCGACTGCTAGTGATACGAGGTCGTTGGGATTCAGCACGGCGTTCCGCATTACTCTCCTGAACCCACCAATTCCATATTCTGCTAACGGTCATTGGATCTCGACCAACGCGAACAGCAATATCGCTCTAGGATAAACCGAAATCGCGATTGGCTACAATTCGACCTTTATCAAAGTCGGAATCGTGATGGTACGCATTTCTTCTCCTTACAAGCGGCATCACAACAACGTTTCACCAGGCTATGCCGGTCAACTGCTGTTTGTGTATGAGAAATCGGTTGGAAACTTTCCTCATGTCAGCACATTGTTGGTGTCGCCACCGACGCCAACCTTGTGTGAATGCTCTGAAAAGCTAATCATTTGCTTATCACAGCATCTTCTTTGCAAAAACAGACATAATGTCTTATGGAATAACAGATTTTATAATGTTACTTAAAATCCGTCTTGATTGCAATTTTTTTTTATTCATATGACCGGTTTCGGTTCGTTCAGAACCATCTTCAGATCTGATGTTTCAGTTACAGAAGTAACCCGTCCTGTGACTGAAATATCAGATCTGAAGATGGTTCTGAATGAACCGAAACCGGTCATATGAATAAAAAAAAAATTTGCAATCAAGACGGATTTTAAATAACAGCATCTTCTTCCTGCCGGTTAAATTTCGCGTCTGTAGCACGTCATCTCCGTGGGGTAGCAATTTCAATGGCCAGTAGTGTAGTTCCATCACGCCCTCGTTGCTACACATTTGTCGGTAACTACTTATGTAGTATCACAGCTCCTCACAAATTTATGGAGTCTCAGTTTTCTGAGACAATGTAGCAGTACTTTGGTCCTATAGCCAAAAACTGGATGTCATCCACACTAGTAGAAGTACGCTCTCCGTGACAAATTGGATGTCACAAATGAATGACTTCGCACTAACAGCCAGAGTACACGGCATCAAGATCTTAATTTGATGTTTGAATTCCACATATAATGATACAGTTCAGCCTAAACCCTTAAGGTTAAAATTGTTCAAATGCTAAAGCATCCTAAATTTAACAGAGATAAAGAAATGGTTATTTAGTTTTTAATTTACCGAACAAATTTACGCATAGATAGCAATAACTTACAGTCATAGCAAGACTTCAGAATGACGAACATCAGTGTCAATTTATGCATCAACGGCATATAAATTTTCGCTATTGACTTAAATTTCCCTGCTGCCTGTTGTACAATGAGACAGGCAGCTATAAAGGGATGAACCAATCATCCAGCTAACCTGAAAATTCTACTGGAATTTCATACTCCAACGGAATCCACAGGGAGAAAAGTCCAATGCGAACATATCAGTCACTGCCCCCCCCCCTCCTCTTACTCACACTCCTGTTCATCTTTTTTCACCGTAGCGCCATCACAACGACAAAGAAACATAAGCAATTTATAAACATATGCGCGTAGACAGTACTCATTCAAGACTACGTACTCGAAATTTTCACTTCGACCGCTCGTTCCGCATTTGAATACACTCACTGTGGTACCTACACCGTTTGTATGTGTATAACGTTTTCCCCAAACGTTTCCTGCACTCCTTCAATACAAATTGTTTGAAAAGCATATTTTGCAGATGACTTGTCTTACACTCTTCACATCAGTGACTCCCGCGGAAACAGATTGATTAACGTGCGAGTGTATTAATGGCGATAAATCACTGTAAAAGTGAGATCCATCACATATATAGAGAGGACCTTTTAGAACGGTCTAAAATGTGAGGGCCACAAAAGATTAATTGTAGAAAACGTATATACCAGTGTTTGATTCATGAGAAGTTGAAACTTTTGAAGCAAAAAAATTCATGGACGAAAGAGGTGGCTTATAAGACACTTGTATTACAGATTATTGAATACTGATCATCAATCTGGGACTCTTTACCAGGTTGGATAAATAGAAGACATAGACAAGATCGAACGAAGAGTGGAGTATTTCATCGCGGGAGCTGTTAATAATCGCAAGCCTGTTACAGAGATGATCAACAAACCCTAGTGGTAGACAATAGAAGAGAGGAGCTGTAGATGACGATGAATACACTTTTTGAAAACCGAGAGCGTTCATTCCAAGAAGAGTCAAGCAGTACATTACTCAGCCCCACATGGGTCTCGCGAAAGGACCACAGCCTGAAAACTAGAGAAGTCAGAGGTCATAGTGTAGATTAGCGACAGGCGTTCTTCCAGCGATCCTTTGAGGGATGGAAGGAGGAAAAATGGTGTGCCAGAGTTACCCTCCATTACACACCGGAAGGTCACTTGGGTATGTCTAGATGCAGGGTTCGGGGAATTGCTTTTGAAGCATCCAGATGAAGCGTACTACCAATGACATTTCCTGAATGGTTATCCGAGATGGAGCACCACTCGTTACAGGAACTTGACTCATCTTAACTGGTAGTAACTTACGCAACTTGGATCTTTCAAATCACAGAGAAGCGGCCAAGGTCATTAACGAAATGTGTAAGTAGGCTGTTTAGGTTTTTATGTTGGTAACGCCATGTAGTGCTCTGTATGAAAATCACTGACTGTGCTGTGTGCAGTCTGTGGCTGGTTTGCATTGTTGGAATATTCGCCATTGTAGTGTTGGGCAGCTGGATGTGAACAGCGCGTAGCGTTGCGCAATTGGAGGAGAGCCGCCAGCAGTGTTGGATGTGGAGAGAGAGATGCCAGAGTTTTGAGAGCGGATGATCTGGACGTGTGTCCATCAGAGACAGTAAATCTGTAAGACTGGATGTCATGAACTGCTGCTGCTTTTGAACACTATTAAGGTAAATACATTGTTTGTTCTCTATCAAAATCTTTCATTTGCTAACTATGCCTACCAGTAGTTAGTGCCTTCAGTAGTTTGAATCTTTTATTTAGCTGGCAGTAGTGGCGCTCGCTGTATTGCAGTAGTTCGAGTAATGAAGATTTTTGTGAGGTAAGTGATTTGTGAAAGGTATAGGTTAATGTTAGTCAGGGCCATTCTTTTGTAGGAATTATTGAAAGTCAGATTGCGTTGCGCTAAAAATATTGTGTGTCAGCTTAGTGTTGATCACAATAGGTAAAGAGCAAAATGTCTGAGTACGTTCAGTTCTGCTCAGCTGTTTGAAAATCAAATAATGTAAGAGGTTTATCAGCACAGTAATTCATTAAATTTTCTAAGGGGACGTTACAAATGAAAGTTTTGGACTCGAAGATTTTTGTGAGGTAAGTGATTTGTGAAAGGTATAGGTTAATGTTAGTCAGGGCCATTCTTTTGTAGGGATTATTGAAAGTCAGATTGCGTTGCGCTAAAAATATTGTGTGTCAGCTTAGTGTTGATCACAATAGGTAAAGAGCGAAATGTCTGAGTACGTTCAGTTCTGCTCAGCTGTTTGAAAATCAAATAATGTAAGAGGTTTATCAGCACAGTAATTCATTAAATTTTCTAAGGGGACGTTACAAATGAAAGTTTTGGACCACTTGGAAGAAGGTCCACCATTACACTGTGACAAATCTCATGGGATTCCGCTTAATATCGTCTCGGACCCCGTTTTGTCCGGTGTAGTGCAGAAACTTTACGTGGCATCGACTAAAAACGTCGTCTGAAGTCCCCTGCAGAAATACTCATCCATGCTGACTTTATAGCCGTCTAAAATTGCGTAAGTTTTGCAGATGCAGGATTTTGTGAACGAACTGACCTCTCGATTATGTCCCATAAGTGTTGGATGGGATTCGTGTTTGGCGAACTGGGTGGCCAAATCATTCATTCGAATTGTCCAAAATTTTGTTCCAACCAATCGCGAACAGTTGTAGTCTGGTGACCGCTTTTTCATCCATTAAAATTTCATCGTTGTCTGGGAACATAAAGTACACGAATGGCTGCAAATGAGCTCCAGATTGCAGAACATAACCATTAACAGTCAATGTTCGGCTTATTTGGACCAGACGAAGGAATCCATTCTATTTAAACACAGCCAACTTCATTATGGAGCCACAACCAGCTTCCACAATGCCTTTTTGACAACCTTGGTCCTGCTTCGTAAAGTCTGTGCCACACTGTGTCCTTACCATCAGCTCTTACCAACTAAAATCGGAACTCATCTGATCAGGCCACGGTTTTCCAGGAGAGGCGCTGCAGGCGATATCATGTTCTTAGCAAACGCACTCACGTTGATCGTCTGCTGCCATAGCCCATTAACGCCAAATATCGTCGCACTGTCTTAAAGGATACGTTCGTCGCACATCTCACATTGATTTTTGTGGTTATTTCACTCAGTGTTGCTTGTCTGTTAGCACTGACAATTCTACACAAAGGCTGGCGCTCTCGGTCGTTAAGTGAAGGCCGTTGGGTTGCCCATGGTGAGAGGTAATATCTGAAATCTGATATTCTCCGTACACTCTTGACAATGTGGATCTCGGAATATTGACTTCCCTAACGAACTCAGCAATGAAGTGTCGCATGCCTCGAACTCCAACTACCGTTCCATGTTCAATTCAGTGATTTCCGAAATGGAGTGACTCATGCTTCTAACTCCAACTACCGATCCATGTTCAATTCACGTTGTGCGGCCGTAATCATTTGGGAAATATTTTCGGATGAATCACCTGAGTACAAATGACAGCTCCACCAGTGCCTTTTATACCCTGTGTACGCGATACTACCGCCATCTGTATACGTGCATATCGTCGTCCCATGATTTGTCACCTCAGTGTATACTCAGACAGACTGGGTACATTGGTTCTGCTGTGGGGTTGTGCATAGGAGACTAATGATCTTAGCTGTTTGGTCGTAAAAACTTCCTGAGCAGCAGCGGAGTGACCCAATAGTTGGAACTGGACTAGGGTTCGTAAGGAGCTCAGTTAGGGTCCTACGGCTGCCTGTGATCAGTGAAGGTGAAAGCGAAGCTGCGGGTGGTCTTTTAGAAACAATGCGACCAGTTTCCTTTCTCATCACCATCAAAACCTAACCCGTACTTCGTTTCAGAATCGCTTATCATCGACTGCACAATGAACCGTAAGCTACCATCCTTCTTAACTGCGCTCTTCATTTACTGTGAACAGGTCCTCACAATAACAGATAAATGCACTTGGTAAAGTCTCAGAAAACAGACCTAATTCACATTCTGTAAACCGTGCCTCAATCACTGAAGCTTGTATTCATTTAACAATTTACCGATTCAACTCAGCTTTTAACCGGAGTAAATATTCCTTGTATTCCTGTTCATTAGCAAACTGAAATGTGACGACATTTTGTCAGAATATTAATATGCTGTAAATAACGCTGGCTAATACCTAAACGCTATGGGAATTAGATTAGGAAATGAGACGCTTAAAGTAGTAAACGAGTTTTGTTATTTGGGGAGCAAAATAACTGATGGTGGTTGAAGTAGAGAGGATATAAAATGTAGACTGGCAATGGCAAGGAAAACGTTTCTGAAGAAGAGAAATTTGTTAACATCGAGTATAGATTTAAGTGTCAGTAAGTCGTTTGTGAAAGTATTTGTATGGAGTGTAGCCATGCATTGAAGTGAAACAAGAACGATAAATAGTTTGCAAGAATGGAATAGAAGCTTTCGAAATGTGGTGCTACAGAAGAATGCTGAAGATTAGATTGTTCAGATCACATAACTAATGACGAGGTATTGAATAGAATTGGGGAGAAGAGGAGTTTGTGGCACAACTTGACAAGAAGAAGGGATCGGTTGGTAGGGCATATTCTGAGGCATCAAGGGATCACCAATTTAGTATTGGAGGACAGCGTGGAGGGTAAAAATGGTAGAGGGAGACCAAGAGATGAATACACTAAACAGGTTCAGAAGGATGTAGGTTGCAGTAGGTACTGGGAGATGAAGAACCTTGCACAGGATAGAGTAGCATGGAGAGCTGCATCAAACCATTCTCTGGACTCAAAACCACAACAATACTTAAATGACATAGCACTGCTATTTCAGCACCACTCACAAAATGATGTCAGATTGGTGAAACTAAAGAATATGTTACACTTACGATAGCCTGTCAGTACCACGTACTTAAGGAAAACATATAATGCGGGTGCAAAAGCTTAGGGAATGAGCACGTGCAACAGATCGGATAACTATTCTGCTCTCAACGCATATCTCAAGTAAGATATGTACGCAGAAGATAGGTCCATCTCAGAGTAGAACCGGAAAATGTAGCAGTTGTACTAAGTATTCCAGCCCCCACCCTCCGACACCGTCCGCTCATCACTTGAGGAGACTGGATGTAGATACTGGGAAGCGAAAATGTCTGAGAGAGTACATGAGGGGATAATATTTTACCTTCATTATTTTGAAGGCATTTTATATAAATTCACGTACCTGTACCATCATTTCTTTATTCTTTTTGTGGAACGAAGGAGATTAGGTAAATCTAAAATGGGGTTGTCACATAGGGATTCGAACCCAGACGATACCAAAGCGAGTCCAACGTCTTTTGTGCAGCCCTAACTTGCTGCTACTTCTCTTGAGGCTCCCCATTAACAAGTCAAATGTTCGGTTTTTAAAGACCACTTACGACGTAGGGTCTTAAACGATTCACATTATGACAATCAACAACTGACAATAAAGCTATTTAATAACTTGTTAATTGTAATTCATATCGAGTTGCATTTCGCAATGGTTAGGCGTATGCGCTAAGGCGAATCATGCGATATCAAATATGGTTGTGGGTTTTTAAACTATATTTCCTTCGTCCACGTATCTCTTTGTATTCCACTATGCCTCACGCTCAAGTCTTAACCATACAACCCTCCCTCGTGTCAGCGTTTATTCTGGCCTACAGAAGCAATTAACAACCTTGCTGACAAGAAAATACCACATACACAACACAGTAATGTTTAGTCAATCATTGTGGAAAAGGTAATTAGAACAAACATTTCATTAGCAACTACTGGAGAACCGAGTGACATCTTATACAAAAAACGTCGGTGCTAGTTATTTATGCATCGCCGATATTTCGTTAACTACATCAACACGAAATACTGACAGGATGAAACTAAGCCCTGACACAAGTTGTTCGACTACAGCTGAGGGTCCCTGCACTCGCACCAATTTATCGGCCGACCGACCAATAAACCACACACGTCACGACCGACAGCACGCAGCGCTTACAGCGCCGACATGTTGTTGGGATTTTCTTGTCTTAACTGCATCTTGTCTGTGATTTACGAGATACCACTTGGTTTTACACAGAGACAAAAACCAGGTTTTGATTTGGCTGTTTTAGAGTTAAAAAGGCCAAAAAGGGTCGAGATAAAGCTACGTGCAAAGAAGTGGTTAATGTAAGGAAAGAAATTCACCACAGTTCTCTTACTTAATCATGTGGGATCCGATCATCTACCGTAATTATCTAAGAATGGATGAATCATGCATTTTGGAGCTGCTGGAGATCATCAAACCATTCTTAACAAAAGAGAATAGAGTCATAAGTGAGGCTGTAAGCAACGAGGAGATGATTTCCAGCCATTGGCAGACGTTAAGAGGACTTCAGATCCAGTGCTGTTGCAGAACTACAATTATTTCCTAAAATGATTCTTGCAACTTACAATATGATTTACAATTGTCTGACGATATACATTATGGTAAACCTAAATAAATGAAACAAAAGACGTACATGTAAACGTTATTAATTTACTTATGTACTTAGCCTAGAAGATGACATTTCAGATTGTAGGAAGAAAGACTACGGATGGTGGTGGAGTGCACCATCTGACAAATACAACAGATACGTAAGAAATAAAAAAAAAAAAAATATCCCATATTTGCTTCTCATATCAGAGGCCTTCGATACAGGCTGGGCTTTTTTACAATAATGAAGCCAATTTATTTTATGAATTGACGTCCATTGAAGTCTGATATTTCGGTTTCTTTATTTCATTTCCCTTAAATATCGTAAATAAAAGCTAAAAACAGAAATGTAACATGTCAAAGGAATTTTATTTTTCTCTTCGTGCCACAAGAAAGCATTACTGATTCCTTAAAAAAAAAAAAAAAAAAAAAAAAAAAAAAAAAAAAAAAAAAACATATATATTGCTACCCTCCTCGCACGGTATGTACCACAATCATCTCTAGTCTTTGAATTTCTCCAGAACCTGTGCCTTTAAGGTTCAGTCTCGCGCTTCGTTACGTGTATTAGAACAGCATTTAATCCCGCTCACGGTGGTAAAAGACGAACTTCCGTCGGGCGGTTGGCACGACCCCCCTACACACGGCAGAATTTGTTGGGTGGAGTGATGGAGTTGCAGTCTTACCGCCCCGCCTCCTCGATATCGATAGGAAAGTTTGTCGGTCAGTCGGCAAAAACTCCTACATACGTCGAATTTGACGGTCGGTAGGTTGGTGTATGTGTAGGGCCCTTAAACACATGTCGATAAATTTCTAATTTAAAGCGGGTTTATTACTTGTATCGCAAGACCATCAACATACAAATTTGACCCTCCAGAATACTGCTTACAAGATTATGTCTATAAGAAAATTATATTACTTGGAAACACAAGTTATCGATGACCAGAGCAGCAATTTGGCTCGAGTGGTGTATTCCGGCATGGCCCACACCACGTGACGAAAGGAATATATAACCTGGTGCGTCGACTGAACACTGCTAGTTGACGGCTGCATTGAAGATGGGTAACATCGCAGTTTCGTATCACCGCAATAATGTCTCTCCTGATAAGGATAGAAAGATTTTCGCTGCTATCGGCGGTGTTGGAGTTGTGAGTATGCGTTTTGTAGAAATGTTGATTCGTACAGCGATGTGTCTGATAAGTCGTTATTTGCAGTTCATTTATTTCAAATCTGACACCGTAAACTATGTTGAGAGGCAAAGATGATTCAAGAATGTAATTTCTTGAACTCAGATTTTTATTGGACTTAATAGGAAACACTTTTGAAAACGTGTTTAAGATTTTCCACGTTGTACAGAAATCGCGAAGCATACGTAGGAGAAACAACTATAACGTTCCTACACATGTTGAAAATTCATTGGACACGTAGTGTAAAAATTTCATACGCGAAGCAAAAATATTATCGGGTTCTATTTTCAAGATATCTGCTGATGTTTTAATAAGTTAGGGGGTTTAACTGACAAAAGATAAACTCGATCTTTCCCATTCGCATTAGTTTATCTACTAAAATTTAATAACCTCCGTAACAGAATAGCAAGTTTATGACTTAATAATCGAAGGGCTTTTTTGCATGTAGTAACAGCTTTCCCTTGTTTGATGTTAATACTAACGCTACAACTCATGTGTACTACATTACGTGTCTAAAGTTGAATGCAGTGGTTCAAACTTCAGTTTTTGAATAAATTTTGGTTCATTTGCTGCGCATAGTCTGATTGAGGGGAATGGGAAGTCAGTTCGAAGCAAGTCGAGTTCCTTACGTATGATTTTAGCTTACAAAATATTGCCAGTGCGCATGGATTTAATGGTCAGTAGAACAGGTAGGTTAACACCTGTACAGCTGTTCGGTAACGTAATGCCTGTCCTCGTGGTAAATCAGAATCCTAATTCGCGTTTTATTTAGTGTTGAGTGAGGGGACCCATGTCAGGTTCAGCGTCTTCAAGTAAGTTTTCGCTTGTGTTTTTCATTTGCGTCGCAATAAAAGCGTTGTTTTTTTGGTTAAAGCAGCTCGCCACATCAGCAGTTGCGGAAGTATGAAAGGCTCTGAAGCTGTTTACTTAAGTGTCGATCCATTTTATAGTGTCGGTTCCGGCAATGTTTGTCCTAGATAGCAATGTAACTAGATATTTGGTAATCGTATGTTGGTACGTACAAAGAGATGTAAATTGAAGTTACTTACAGTGTGGGGAATCGTGTTGGCTAATGCTATTTTTCTTTTTCTTGCAGTGTTCTGCCCTTACCGTGATTATAGAAATGTGCGAGAAGCTTGGTGGCTCACATAGTCATAATTGGTCTGTTCTCAGGTTTATGGGACCTCAGATTTGGTTGCCGCTTAAAACTAAAGAAGGTAAGGTATGACGTGGAAGTGTAAAATGTGAAGGCGTTCTGTGCTGAAGTCGAAGAGCTTAAGCTTATGTGATTACTTCCTTAAAATATGCTAGTATCAATGTAAGTACATGATCTTCTAATAGTAGTTGCAGATATGCTATTAGTTTCCATAGTCGCAATACTGGAAAATTGCGAGGAAACTGTAGCTGAAAAGATCCTAACCATTCAACATGTTGAATGTGTTAATTGCTTGCTGTTAAGCTAGTGATAGTACAGCCAGTAATTCAAATAGGCTGAATCTACCGGTGTGCAACTTTCTTTCCCCCTGCGTTAACTTGAATATTAAATTAGAACTTCCTGTGCATTGAATAGCGGCGGTTAACGCTTCTTCCATCACCGCCAAACGGGTAAATATCCTTTCTTAATCGTAGTCTACGTTAATTACTTTAAATTTCTGATATCTCACTGCAACAGTCACGTGCGGAAAAAGACGAAGTGAAATTGGCTATAATACGCAAACCTTCTTAGGAAATCTCCAGTTACACGATGTCAACTGGAAGCTATCAAACTTAACCTGCCTTAACCCTATTCGACAACAATCCGACGCTGCATGCTGATAAAATTATCGAAATTGTGTAGTTCCGTGCGTTCCTTTTTATTCTCTGGAAGATAAATGAGATGTAGGCTTTAGATGGTACCATGAAGGCTGCTTTGGCCGTCTTAGTGCACTTTTGACATGAGGTTTTCTCGTAAATCTTAATCATTGTGCATCTGTGATACTAATTAAATTCGATATCCAGAATACTGGACAATACATTGACCGTAGTGGACATTACCCTCGAATTCCGTCGTCCTCAGATAATACGTATAACGTAAAATCTCTCAGGATTTTTGGCCACCTCAGAGCTAATGTTAAACATGCTACCACGGGTACGTTAACAAAATCCCATTCCTGATTCCTCAAAATAGTGTCACACTTTACTACTGCCGCCTCACTCACAACGCAGCAACTGTCGATCAAGCTGGTACAAAAGAAATAGTGGTCATTACCACCTCCTCTGGTAACTACCGTTCAGCGTTCGGGAATTACTGATTATACGGATTTTTTAATTTAAAAGCTTAAAGGAATCTCAGAATCATAACTCTAACAAATTCTTTCCTACTGTTGCAGACTTCAACGTCGCTATCATTATACTGATTTTCTCGATCATGTACGCAGCGTCGGCCATTTTACTCATTTATGCCGGTTGGAATGTAAGTGAATTTGTTTCAGAAAATAACTAAAGACTAACATAGATGTAACTGTAACAGTAACTGATAACTGTATCTTTCAGCGCGTGAAGGACCTGTCGTTGACGTGGAAGATGGTAGAGGTTGGAGTCCTGATCTACCAGATGATAGCCGCACTGATAACGGCAAAAATGTTTTCTGTGGCGGACTCTGTCCTCCTATCCGTAGACACAGGTATGTGGCTGTGTAGACAACCGGCAGTGTAGTCTGTTCTTAGACCGCATGCTGTGCAATCTCAATTTAAAACGTATTAATTCGATCCTAGAGCAAGATGGCTCTAGTTACCGTTTGGCGTCTTTGGTCAGAGCAAACCTCACTCAAATTTTTAACTTCAGGTTGACTTAGTCAGGGTTTCTCTTAACAAATGAACAGCATAGTTGAATGACAGAATGATGATACTCTGCTGGCATTTTCTGGATCGATAAGATTTTTTGCAATCTGACAAGATATTGCTTTAAATTCAATCTCTCTAATTACAGATGGGAGGTATAGTGTATTTACTGTATAATTTCTAATTGCGAGTAAATGACACAAAGCTGACGTAACATTCTACGGAAAAGTCTCGGGTGATATCAGTCCCAGCACTCGATCCCACGTGAAAATTTGGGCTTGAGTTCTGACGGTAGTCGATACCTTTTGAAGCGACGGCCCGGATGTTAGTCATTCACTCCGCCCCATGCGATAACGCAAAGTACTGCACAGCTGAACATGGGCTCTTAGAAATGTTCTGATGGCGGTATCAGGCTTTGTTCGTCACAGAGCGCGGTTTCTATCCTGTAAATAGGGCCACAAGTCTCCATGCGTTAAGCACGTCTTGCTTGCGACCCATAAATGCAGTGTATATGAAAGAAACGAATTATCATTACAGAAGAATAGTGCTATTTACTGACAGAATTATTACGCGTTCTTTCCTACGGATTATAAAGCTGAAACTAATAATACGAATGAAACCTGCAGGAGATGAGCTAATATTAAACATAAAGACTCACTAAATTGTTAATCGAAAATACACATAGCTGCAGCATAGCAATGCGAGAATGCTATTAAGTTCGTCATTCGTGCATGGCGTTAAGACTACTTGGATTACTTAATATTTTTCGCATAGAACTAAAAATTTCTCACTGTAAAGAACACTTTCGGAGCACTTGTCCCTGTCCCTCCTCGCCCTCAAACTGGCGCGTGTGGGAGGGCTATCACTCCACTGTACTTCAGCCTCGGACATAGGCATGCGCGAAGTACAAAAGTTGCGCTCTCAGAATTACGGTTCAAATTTTAACCTGGGAACGGTTGCTGGGACTGACAACTTGAATGTGACTCTTTATCTAAAAAGATAAGGGGTCGAGTTAATGGGATTTGATAGAACCGGCTGTATAAATCTTGCTTTCCTTCGGAACACAGTTGCCTGTAAATAATTCAACTTGATACTTCTAAAATTCATAACGTAATATCTTCCAAGAAAACTCTAACATATTGCTTCCCCATACTCATAAATTGGTCTCATGTCGGAAATAAAACATTCGTTTCGATGTGAGCCATCAGGATGTTTCGCATTTAAGCAGTTCAGCTTCCGTCACCGAGGAAACTACCTGAGACTAAAGTCACCAACAGGCGACTAGCTCCGTAGGTGGAATCAAATTGTCCCAACAACAAAGTGATAGCAACAGTTTTATTGGAAGGGCTGTTCCAGCAACTTCAAAAGTTGAGTCTTCGCTAATGTCCGTAACGTAATACAGTCCAGATTTAAGTTTCTCTAAGTATCTGCCTCGCTCTTAGTACAGCAGTCTTCAACCTCTCATAAGGACTTCAAAAGTTCACGTAAATTCTCGAACTTATTATAACGTAAGGCCTTGGTATGGAAAACGTATGGACAGCTAGTTAATATTTCATGGATGGAACATGTAGGCCTCCAAAGACTTAGTAAGGACTAAACTGACATATGAACAAACTGTAGTGAATGAAAATTGAGGCTGGGAATCGGTCATCCTGACAAAATAACTTCGTACAACTGCTTAGGCTACCCCTAGCACGCCTTTCCCCCGGCAATCCAAATTACCTTAGGCACTTCAGCCTATTTGGTATTCACTCTAAAATCTAAGATCGTATTTAGGATGAAGGCATGAAAGGGTAACAAGAGTAGATGTACAAATCATCTGTGCCAGGGCGGTGCAGTGGTTAGCGCAAGAAATCTGGGTCAAAATATCTGGGTCTTTGTACAAATTTTCACTTGTCGCTTCAGTGTATATAAGGGGGCTGTTCGGTACAGAGCGACTATAACTATAATTTCTCGCACTAAAATTTAATCTTCACATCTGTTAGCTAGATGTGCTACAACACGCCATACTAGCTTCAATGTTGGGACTCCTGGTTCCCGCCTGTGAGAGGCAGGCAAGGTCAGACATGTTCAGTATCGCCTACCGTAGGAATGGAGATAACACGCGAGGAACAATATCCGGCTTTGAAATACTGCTTTCGTCTCAACAAATCTTCGGCTGAGGCTTAAACAATGTTACAGGAGGCCTATAGTGTCTGTTCTCCCTACAGCACAGTTCGAAGGTGGTTACAAATGTTAAAATAGGGGAGACAATAAATTTCAAAGGAAGGTGGACCCGGTGCTCCAGTTACTGCTCTTAGGGAAGAATACTGCTGTTGTCATGGAGAGGATCGACGAATTACTTTAAAATCGCTTTCTAAAATCGTGAAGATTCAATTCGGTGTCATCCACACGTAGGGAACACAAATTGCAAACGACACGTGTTTGTGCGCGATGGGTTCAAAGTTAACATCCTCTTCTGCTGATCCTCTAACAAAAGAACATTAGCGTGCAGGTCTGCATGTTGCTAAAAGTGGATGTTACAGGCACATCGGGAGTTTATTTCAAATGTAATTACTGCTGACGAAAGTTGGCTACATAATTTTGATCCTCAGAACAAACAACCAAGCTCAGTGTGGAATTCCCAATCACCCCCCCCCCCCCCCCCCCCAAAAAAAAGTGGTTGCTTCTGCTGGGAAAGTTATGGTCATATCATTCTTTAATAGTCCTGGAATCAGTTACCAGAATGTTGTACCTGCACACACATTCAGTGACTGGAAAATACTACAGGAATGTCCTGAAAACACTGAGTCCATATCTGGCGATAATACGTGGCCGCATACTGCCAATCTTGTTGCTGAATATTTAGCAAAAATCGACGTGAACTAAAGCCCTCATCCTCCCTGTAGTCCGGATTTAGCCCCACGTGACTTCATCTGTTCCCTAACATGAAGATAAGTCTTCGTGGAAGGCACTAATCAGAAGCAGTGGTGAAGGCTGCGGATGCTATTTTGAAGGACCTACGAAAAAAATGGTTTCCAACATGTATTAAGACTGGTAGAAACGCTGGGACAAGTGCATCGCATTTATGGCAGATTAAGAACCATCAAAACTGAGGATAAGTGTAGGTATGTTGTCAGAATTCTTTACTGAACAGACCTCGTATGCCCATAGTGTTCTCGGCCGTTCATTAGTCGACCAGCGCTAATTTTACGGGTTCCGTATTTAGTCTTTCGTTCTACATTATCTTGTATTCAAAGGATGCAGTGAAATCAAAGGAAACTAAAGCCCTTGCAGTGTTCAAATATTTAAGTTACCTAGTAGAGATCTATCTTCAGAAGCAAGGGATCGTGTATCAGATTAATCGATAAAGTGGAGTAAACCGTCAAAGTTGGAATACCACTTTCATTACCTCACGACTAATTTCAAGCCTAAGCTATCAAATCGGCCACAAATTTATTAAATATAAATTACGCCAACCACGTACCTAAACATTCAACTCGTGTTGTAAATTAGTCGAGGGCTAAACTTAAGCTAAGCCGAATAATACTCAACTATGCCGAATTTCCAAACATTGTTAGAATGTATGGACAAGTGACTGGCGTAGTAGCTTTTGTTGAATTGCTAAGTGGATGATTTGATCAGCTCGGACTCGAAACTATTAATCAGGTAGCAGAAAAGTAATACTGGAACTTTGACGGTTCGCCGCAATTTGTTGCAAAATTTGGAAGGCATTACAGTTGAAGTCATGCCTTCCAGAGTCCTGGGCCTTAGTGAGAAAGCATTTACAGAATCTCTGTAATGTCGATAAGCGAAACGGAAATAACTCGAGACAGGCACAAAATTCACTAAAACTGTTCCTCGTAGATAGGCAAATAGTTCAAGAAAGAAAGGACGCGATCGAACTATGACGACAAATGATAGTCGACCAGTCGCAAAATGCCTGTGATAAGTTCATTACAATAATACTGCACCGATAAACTTTAGATGCAAACTGCGAAATGTTGGATAAAATATTCTACTTCGCCAGCGTCCTGTAGTACTAAAAATAATACGGGTTCCACATTAGGTGATGCAGTGGATGTCAACCAATGGCAATTATGTTCCTTTCATGGGTAAGTAGTACAATACGCTACAAATTAAGTTTACTTAAAAGCTATGGATTTAGGGTAGCCTTCTCCACTAATAATTCGAAGAAAGAACCTAGTCCACTCTTTACAATTAGCTGGTGATAAACTTTGTCTAGGGTTCACAAAATTACCTGCGATGACTGTCCACAATATCAGTCACAGGTCGAGCTCTAGCTACGAAATAAAAGGAATATATTCGCACTAGAAGTGATGACGGTACGCGAGTTTCCACCTTCGCTGAACATCTTGTGCAAATGTCTCACACGCCCAGTCCCCCGGGCAGTACCGAGCTGCTCCCTTCCCAAGTTAAGGTTATGAAATTAGACATCTTAGAAGACATAGATTTTTATACATCTATGGTGTGACAGACTGCATCCTTTGACAATCCAGTTAAAGACAAATTTGTCGAATGTTTTATCCCATTTCTCAGTGCTTCATTCTACCGTACGACATAGAAGATAACCAATGCATTCATGCAGCCACTTGGTGTCGCGGATGATAAGTTCGTTCAGTCACGCTCTAGGTTGCCTTAATTTCAGTTATGACGGCTGCCGTTACAAACGTGGTCACACTAATGTTCACAGTATTCTCACTTCTCACAAGCTCCAATATTTCTAATCTGGTACAAATAAACATTCCCACTTAGTTATAATATCCAATTTGAATATGGTGATACAAGCATGTTTTGTCACATTAATTCCAAATCTTTTACAGTTTTTAAAAAACGTTCATGTCGTACGTCTCTTCGCGCATATGCACATAACTCTGCATAGCATTTCGGTAACACCTGATAGCACCAACCACTTTGACCTCCGTCGGTCATTAGATACTAAGGGCGATGAAAGCGACGTTCTGCGTCCTTCACGCAATTACATTAAGCATGTCGTACTAATTTGAACATTTCCTGGTAAATAGCGCTTAGATTTTAATATAGTAACTTCACACGCATATCCAAGCGTAGTCATCAAATACTATCACCGACCCCATGTAATTGAAAAATGTTATCCTCCATATGTTCAGCGTGCTTCTAGCTGATGGTATTTTGTCTGTCCTGCAGGCATGCGTTTTGACCATTCGTGGCATTTGCTTTCCCACATAAATCGTTTCAGCCTATCCACGATCTATAGTTCTACAAAATCGTCCTCGAGCTAGAACATACGTACACTGCGCCTCTGACCCGATCTGCGGATCACTTTCGTGCCAATCACATGGAAAAAAGACAGATTTCTCAATTTCTGCATGCGCGTTCCTTTCCGACCTTCTCACAGCCTAGCTGCTTGCTACACCTCAGTTTACCTGAGAGCCCGCGGCCCACCGAACGTTGGCAGGGGCGAGGAAGCACGCTTCGGATGTTTGAGCTAAGTACAGCTATTTACATGATACACACGTACCGTTTATTTTACGTTTTATGCGAGTCTTTTGCCCTTTCGGGCGTTCTGTTAATGTTGAACCCAGCCTCTTCAGGTGACTTGTAATTTTGTTTTCCGAAGAAGGCGTGGTTATCCGCGCCGAAACCTAGGTCAACATCCGCTCTCTGTTTGCAATCGAGGCGGATTCTTCATAATTTCCTGTATTACAACTCCATATAAATCGCGTTCACTTACTGACAAAGGTACAACTTTTTGCAGTGTTGGGCGTACTAGCTCTGATCTACACAAAAATAGCGGAGAGCGCGTGGCGGGAAGAGCCTCCCCGAGCGGCGCGCCGTCGGCGAAGGCGTTCTCCATCGCCGTCGCAGGACGAGGTAGTGACAGTGTCCGAGCCCACAGCAGTATCTTCGCAACAGATCCGGAGGTCTCTGGAAGCCGTGCCTGGTCCCAGCGCCGTGGCAGGACCAAGCGGCGTACCCCGGCCGAGCAGGGCTGCCGAGCAGCACGCCATGGACTACATTGACGTAAGAGCCCCTGCTGCATTGCTTCCACTAGCTGAATGGTATTGTGATGAAGTCTCACTGTGAATTTGTCATGAAAAAACACGGAAGCACAGTTACACTTGATCCCATAAAGCAGTCGTACTCAACGAACTTAGATTGAAGTTATGTATTTCTTACTGACTTTGATTTGTGCTCCGTGCATTCGGTTTTCGGGAATAGCTCAACTGATGTAAGTAAAATTGGGACACAGCTATCTCACAAAGTACAGTGCCGTAATTACTTCAAATCTCGCAAGAAGGGTAGGCACTTATTAGACTACAGTACAGATGGAATTTCGCTCACACGTCAGCAGACGCTAGTTAAGTTCTTCGACGGAGTAGTCAATTTAGGTGGACGCGGTTGGCAACTTACATCGTAATAACGTGGGAGAGATGCACTAGTTGGTGATCGGAGGATCTTTCGCACAACTCTTTTAGTACGACAGTGTGACTTGTCTTACAAGAAATTGTGTAGTATGTTTAGTCCTCTTCGCAGTGTAAATTGTCAAAACCAGGTGGATATACGAATATAAAATAAATGTAATACGATTTAGAAACATTGTTCCCCTTGCGTGTTCTGGATCCGCAACAAATACTGTCTCACTGTCAAACCTCCTAGAGGTTGTTGGACAAGTACCTTCCTGTTACATGGTAACGTATGTTAACATACTTAAAATGCAGATACTTGCTCTTAATGTCCACTCACGCAATAACTCACCTTACGCAACAGTTGTTACCCTCTTGGCAACTTTGTTTCAACGGCATTTTTCTGGATCGCTGCTTTCCTTAACTCTAATTTACTCCATTGCTGCTGAAAAATGGTACATTGTAGTTCCTCGTGCAGAGATTAGACAAATCACGTTTAATGCTCAGTAGCTGAGTAACGGACGTTCCTGGGGTATGTATTTTCTCAAATTCTTACATACAAATTTAATGTTCCGCAATACCAGGAAGGGCAAAATATTATCCATAACTTTTTCTGTTCATTTAGACATGGACATCGCTTCCCCAGTGAGATTTCTTGTAAATACTTTCCACGTTAAGGAACTTCCTTAAATCAGTGTGCATTCAAGTAAGTTACGTCAAAACCGAATTTTGCTTCAGTTTTGTAGGGTGGACTTAAAGTAACCTCCACGCTCCCTCGCTCTTGTCACGGGTGGTATGGCAAATGCGCTCGTATTGTCAGGGTTAATCACCCGTATTACTGCAGACATTTCTAACAGATGTGGCACAGCAGTTTCCTTCTCACAAACCTCAATGTTCTGGTGTCAAATTTTTCCTGAAGTAGTACAATGATAATTTCGTAGCCACATTCAGAGCAATATGTGGTTGCTGTCTGCAAACGTGTTGTGAATACTTAGTAGCAAATTAGTATATAGAAAGTCGTGCTTCATGCTCATGTTTCGCTACATGAACAGCGAAAGTGTAAACAGTTGATCTTTTCTCTTTTCGTTGGGTCTACTAGAGAGAAAGTCTTGCACGCCATTGGGGTTCTACAATTTCAGTAAGTGCTATTTCTCAAATACTGGATCAAGAAAGTTTGGGTATTACCGCGTCGTATGCTACATTCATTTCTTTTCCATCCCCCCCCCCCCCCCCCCTCTTCGTCGCCAGATAGGTAGGTGCTTCATCCTACTGCGATTCATCCCGAACAGTATGTGATGTACAGTTGCTTCGAAACTAAAATGGTTAGAGATAAAGAACGCACACGTATGAATTGATGGAATTCATCGCAGTCAATGAGTGTCCATCCACTACAACCCCGCCCAACCCTGTCATTTCACTAATTTTCAACTTTGTACTGTCTTACAGGGAAAGGATTGAAGATGGTTTCTATAACAGATCCCATCATTTCCCGAGAATGCGCACATTTTTTCTGTCTGCCGCCAGCTGTTCAGTCTGATCTACAATTTCCGACGCGAGATCTCGGCCAACAGTACGTCGCTATTTAAATTTTGCAACCTATTTTTTTAGAAAGTTAACCGGAAGCAACTGATGACCTCCTTGAATGGCGGGTGATGCGTCACAGTTCATGTTATTAAGGCTACATTGTAACGGAACTTCGCTTACTGTAAGATACTGCTTCAATGTAGTAAGTGGTTTAGTGACATGGTTTTCTTTAGAATACCAACTGAAATCTTAAACTGGGGAGAAAGGTACATCCCACACCATAAAGCTTATTTTACAGCTGCACGGCTCAGGTAGGAATTTCCATGAACTCCGTGTCCCATCTCAAACAATAAGAGAACTGTGTCCCGGAAATTATATACATATCACTGAGCCCAAACTGCGAGCACTGGACTGCAACCTACGCCTAAGATGTCCTGGGTGTTCGTGTCTACGATAGGTCAGTTTCTTAGCGGACCTTTGCCTTAGTCTCTACTTCCACGTAATCTGGCAGCAAGAAAGTCTCTCCTCAGCCGGGTTTTTCTGGCTGGAATTTTCGCGGACTACGAAGCCCATCAGAGAAAATAACCCCTCACATAGCCGCTTGAAGTGTCCTGTGAGTAAAAACAGTTCGTCAACTCCTTCCCCTCTCGGCATGCCGTAGTCAAAGGTGAAATAAGTGTTGGCACTACGAAGCTCCACGGTAGATGGAAACAGTTCGAGACGGGGAGTCCATCCTAGGTGCTTTACCTTCAGCGTGACAATATACTACGAACTGACATATCTAAACAGGACTAAAGACCAGACCTCTCAGCTTCAGTTTGGCAAGTATCTCTCCTCATGCCTTCAAAGTTCCTGTATAACTAACGTGACTACGAAAGTTACAGGTTCGCATCCCCATCTGGAACGAAATAACGTGCTTAGTAGTACATCAAAGGATTCTTACAAGGATACTATCAAGCCTGTTCCGTGATTCGATTACTCTTAATACAATGCAGAGAGACCTGTCGTAACTACCTCATATATGGTATTCATGCGACGGCATCTAGTTTAATAGAATCCCTGTTGAAGTTACATGCGTACCTGCTAAAGATCAAAACGTCAACGTTAGCTCTGTCTGAACCCCGTGAGCTTATTGCAGCAGCTGCGGTTCAGGACTCAAACTAGTGATACAGCCGTACAAATCTAAATCTTACATCAGTACATTACGAATTCAAAATTTTCGCTCCACTCATTTAAATCACTCGTAACTTCAAATAGTTATTGTTCAAGATTAACGGCAGTCTCACCAGATACAGCTTACTCTATTAGAATTTCGCATTATTTATCGTAGAGGCAGCCAAAACAAAGGTTGGTAGAACGTCACGCACGTTCAGTGAAAACTGACTTGCAAGAAGTTTTTGACTGGCATGGGAATCCTAAACTTGCACTCTAAACTTTTTTAGAGAACGTCCATGGCAACGGCGCGTTCTTGAGCATTCCTATGAGAATAACTGCACTAAATTGAGGTAGAAGTAAAGAAATTGTTTACGGAATGTTCACTCTAAGCGACTTGTCTAATTTTCGGGTAGTTAGGGGCATTTTGCATTTTCATTGCTCTTTTAACCTTCCTGTAACAAACAATTTCCGAAGACGGGTAGCAGTTTCGGGTGGGAATGATTTTTTCATGTCACACCATTTAGTATTCAGAACGACGAAATCGAAATGGCACGGGCAGTATTTGAACCTGTAGTCTCAGCATGGCAGCAGTGGATCTTCGCCATTGAGCTAAACACAGTTGGTGACAACTTAAATCTTCTTGGTATAGAAGATACGCATAAGACGTAAACCAGTTTTTTCGGCACCTAGGTGCGGTCGCAGCACCTAGCCGGCTACTGACAAGGTGAACTTCCAATCGCATTAGCCCCCTCACATTTAGTGGTAAAATGGACCAGCGGATACCCGGTGAAAACTGGACACACAAAGCATAAGAGGAAGGTGTACTGAATTATGAAAAAGAAGTAAACTAGAGTGAATGGTTCAAGCACAATGTGCGACATCTAATGAAGTGCAAGAATCACGACGTCGTGGTTGTGCGGTCACGGTGCTAAACTGTAAATCGGCGGATCGTTATTCAAACCTCCATCACGCCCGGTTCCCTTCACAGAATTACGAACTTCCGGTCTCGTTATTTACGTGTCTGTTCTTTCTGTAGTTCTGGCAGTAAGCGTACTAATCAGTAACCAGATTGTCATTTGGTGAGAATACATTACTGACGCAAGTGCGATTAGTAGTGATAGAAGAGATACTGCATAGTTTTCACAGAAACGAAAACAAACTGGTTTGAACCACCTTCCAACAAAGGAATAAAAGGTATAAAACTTTCAAAATGAAACTAAATTCATATATGGTACTTCTGTAGTGCAAATAGGATGTACGTACATCCCTTTGTTAAACTTGTTGGAAATCACGATAGACAAAAATTTGTATAGTCGTCAGACACGTCAATGACCGGAAGGCGAGAGAATAATTCTATGAGGAAAGGTGTGAGGGAAGTTGGAATACGGATCTCTCCTTTCGGATTCAAACACCATGACCACAAACTACGACGCCGTGCCTATTCAAATTTGCTCGATGTAGACCATCGTGAGCTTGCATAGTTCACTATTCCTATTTTGCTTTTTTTTTCCACGTCAAGTCCACCTTCCTAGTTCCATACTTGGTCTGTGTTCAGTTTTCGGCGGACTGTCCACTGGACAATCTTATGACCCAATCAAGGGGGCGGGGGTTAGTCCGATGGGAAGTTACCTTGAGGTTTGGTCCCTTGATAACATACATAAAAATCCATGTTTAACAGGTATCATGATGGTCTTGGAAGTGCTGGCTGATAGTTTGGATGCCCTTCTACTTTTCCACGCCTCTATGGATTTCAACCATATTCATATCTGAAGTACTAAAATGTAACGTTCACAGGCTGACAGCGACAGTCTGGAGGAGGTAGCAGCCATCGTTGAGCTGCCTCCGCCTCGGCACGTCATAACGCCCAGGCGCAAGAAGTCCAGCGTGCGTACCGCCGAAGTGACGGTGCACAGCCCTCCGCCGGACCTGCAAGACATCGCCATGAGTGCAGACACCGACGCGGCTCTCGGGCCGATAGCGGGAGAGTCCACCTCAGAGCATTCGCGCAGCTCTCCCTCCACAACTCTGAGCTCACCACGCCGTAAGCCTACAGCTGCAAGACGCAGTGAGACCATTCTCGAAGTGGTTCCGCAGGGTCCATCCACTTCAACTGCAGTGCCAGCATCCAGCGAGCAGCCATCAGCACCTGCGTCGCGGCAGGCATCCTCCTCAACCGTAGAAGCAAAGTCTAGGAGGCCAAAAACAGATACACCAGCACGGGCTTCATCTCCTGTACCTGCACCCACAGCAGCAAGTTGCCCACTTGCAGAAGCAGAATCGCCCAGAGAACGTCCTGTGTCCCCTGGCGAAAGTAAAACACCGCAGCAAACGCCATCCGCTACTGCCGGGTCATCCAGCGCCGATGCGAAAACCGCAGAACAGCCGTCAGCAACGGACACACTAACTTCGTCGCCGTTACCGGGAGATGATGCATCACATTCGTCTCAGACCGAAGCTGACTCGGCGCAGGTTACATCCGGAGCGGCAGGGAGCGGGACACTTCAGGCTGAAACTGAAACTACGGGAGAGCAGCCAGATGTGGGAACTGAAGTTGCGACGGAGTAGCGGGATTAGACAATAGGTAGTAGCATGACAGACGCTGTCGTTGGTGTTTAATGCAGCCGTCAACTTCCCTAGAGTGGAACACTTACGTTTTTTAGCAGTTACAATTATCTGCATGAAATTTTAGTGGTATGACAGTTTTTATTCTGCATGTGAACATTTTTACATAACCTGTTGCATGAAAATACTGAAAGGATACGTCACAAAATTGTAGTGGCTCTATAGTAAGCAGTATCGGTGGCAGTGCTTCGCCAGGGTGTTGGTGTAGAAGTTATCGAAATAAAGGACTGGTAGCGAAAGGTGCCATTGGGTACTGCTGACTCGGAACGTACCGAGTGCCCAACGTAAAACAAAGGTCCAAAACGAAATTTTCACTCTGCAGCAGAGTATGTGCTGATAGGAAACCTGCAACGTCGACTATTGGTATCGGTGCGGCAGTAACTCCTTAGGTGTGTAATGGTACTCAAATTACGTAACCATTACGGCACCTCACCTCAACCTCTCGATACCAGCAATGTTCTACTGTTTATGTAAAATAAACATATTTTTGAAAACATTGATTTGATTTCATTAGAGGTACTTCAATACATATGTATATATTGCAATATTACGTGTATTCTGTCACTATGATCATGGACGTACTTGTAACTCTGATTTTTGGGCGCGTAAGCGGTTATTAGTCAAGCTTTGGTCGTCATCTTAAAAAGACGCAAATTTTAGTCGGTTTATGAAATGTGAACTTCAATAGTGAGGAAGATATTTTCAAGTATGTTTTATATTGTGAAGTGATGTTTTGGAACGAGGTGATACTGCAACAAAAGTAATAAAAAGTGTAACTTAAATTCGGAGTGCTGATTACTTTTTACATCACCTTTGTCCTAACTTGCAAAAGTTTAATGTTAAAGAATGGTTTATGAAACACACCTATAGAACTTCGCCGAATAACACCTTGGCCTCTTTGCATCCGAGCTTGGAATCGTCACTACCTAAATTTTCGACGATTGAGCCACGAGTTCACAACGAGACCAGCGTGGGAAACACGAAAAGATGAGTGCCTAGTTTATCCATCATTTCAAGAAATGACTTTAACTGTGCTGACACCTGCCACATAATGTAACTTTGCTGTTGCCCGAAAATGCAATATGTAGCAGCGTGAGCAACACTACAATCATAATTAATTTTTGACTTTTGTTGTGGTAGGGTTGTTAGAGGTGTCACGAAGTTTCATAGAACGGGTGTTTATCCCGTAATTAAATCTAGCTTTCACAGGATGTAAGCATGTAAATGTCAATAAGCAAGGTGTAGAAAAAGCTAGTTATTTCTGCTTAGAAGAAGAAATAAAACATTCATAAATTATTGTAGCTAGGGATATGGCGATCAAGTTTTGTCTTCGGATGCATCTGGGAGTTGATTCCATCATGTGAACAGTATTAAAACCTGAAGGTTACATAGCTACTTCCACTCATTGAAATGCTTCAGTATTATTTTAAATAGGAGTCGGTCAACACTCCTACGGTTGTTTTATGGGGTTGAGTTTTAAATAAATTCATAAATAGGAATGAGGATTATACACTAAACGAACGCCGCTGTTCTTACCCGATGACAAAGTGAACCAGTCTCGCATTTACCCTAGGATGATTCAGCCTCAACAGCACGGCTGTATTACAAATACTAAGAATGAAAGCGACTGTGGTAGTCTCTTCTTGTCTACTTAAAATAGATTGTATTCGTTAGATGAATCATTTCTAAGCCAGCTTTATTTTCTTTATACGACACGAATCAAAATTATGTATTTATAAAACTGTTTCGGAGCAAATAAATTATAAATTCATATAAAATTTCGGTTCGTAAGTCTAAATACCTTCAAACGTACATATCAATTGTTTAATGTCCTAAGTGTCATTCAGTGTGAAGTTTTAAACTGGAAGAGAAATTTATAAACGTGTTTCCATCAGACCATACATTCTAGGCTATCTCGTCTACGACTAACATAGGGTGCGGTAGAAGTTCCGCTAATCTTCACCATCTGCGTTTCTTCATGGGGTGTCCGGTGGGGACGCATTGGGTTCCCCGATAGATGTCACTAAAACACTTAAATCTAACCTCCCCCCCTCCTCCCTCTCCAGACGGCAGCTGGTAACCATCTATACTGAGACGCCCTTGACTTACCAGAACATCTTAAATTGAGAATGGGTGTCCGGCAGTCATTTCGCCGACAAGAGGCATAGTTAATGTGGCTATGTAGACAGCACCTGTTCTTGCCGACACTGTTGGAAAAATGTCACTTTTAAACATATTCTGCTCATCAGCCATGAAACATCAGATTACAGTTCACGGATGTTTCTACGGAGGTTAAAGTACACAGAACGTATCAGACGAGTTGTGAAGTCATGAAACAACTTCCTCGAAAGTAACTTTTTTCTAAATAGACTGCCATCAGAGTTACGGGGTGTCCAATGCTGAACGGCACTGTTATCCTCGATCTCAACCCTGTTCTGCAGTTGTTAACGGCAGTGAACTGTCAGTGCTCGCTTCTTCGGAATTTTCAGTCACCCTTCAGGCTGCAAATGCACGCAGTTCACGACAGTGGACATACTCTACTGCTGCTGTGCCCTCCTTGCGTCTACAACCTCAAGACTAATTGAAAACGCTAAAGAAGCGACTGTTAACATGTGTTCATTGCATTGGGCATGGGTATCACAGGGTTGAGGCTCTAGATTGAAATAAATGCGCTGAACCTAAAGCTGCCGGTTTACAGAAGGGCCTCACTGACAGATGGGCTGTGTTCTTGCTGAGAGCTAAGTGGGTGATAGCTCGGGTGTTACGTAGGATTACAGAACACAATATGTAACTTAGTCTTACTTCTGGATTTGGTGTGAAATTCAGTTAGCCTGCTGGTGGGAAGTTTAATCATGGTAGTTGGCAGTAACGATCGGGAAATCTTTCAGATAACTTCGTACAGCAGAGCTATGTAGAAAGTTTGGTTCTGGCATCTAAGATGTCCCAAATGGCTAATAAATAGAAACTGAAGACTCGGGGAGTTTAGAGAATTTGGACTTCACACAAAAACCATTCATTCGTGATTAGAATAGCGTAATCAGCAATCATGTTAAGATGGCAACGGCATTGCCGCAGTGGTTCCACTGGTTCCAGTGAGATTACCGTAGTTCGGTGGCGGGCGTGGTCGGCACTAGGATGGGTGACCATCCAGGCCGCCATGTTCTGTTGCTATTTTTCGGGTTGGACTCAGCCTCGTGATGCCAATTGAGGAGCTACTCGACCGAATAGTAGCGGCTTCGGTCAAGAATACCATCACAACGACCAGGAGAGCGGTGTGCTGACCCCACGCCACTATCTGCATCCTCCACGGAGGATGAAACGGCGGTCCGATGGTCCCGGTAGGCCACGCGTGGCCTGAAGACTGAGTGTTTTCTTAAAAAAAAAATTACGTTCAGACGACCTGATAAAAATGCCTCTGCAACGTAAGTTATGCCAGCTAGAGTTTATGCATAATCAGTGATAGATTGGATGTAGCAAGTTTTTCCTCATACCTAGAAAAGAAATTGGGGGGAGGGGAGCCACGTTCGACTGTCGTGTTCAGTGTTCTGAGGGATAGTATGAATGTCCAATTCGCGCTGAGCGAAGCAGCGGTAACGTGATACTACGGCTGTACGTGAAAAGACGCAAGCGTCATTACCACCTTGTATAAACAGATTCATTTCAATAAGAGTTTTTCGTAACTTCCTGTTACCAGTATTAGCCGTGCATAGATGGGTAACAATATATAGAAGGCTGTGAGTTGTACTCTTTTGCCATCTAGCAGCAACTGTAACAAAGTGATCACCTAGCATTGGTCAAATAATGACTTGTGTATTATTATGTACTTCGTAAAATTGCCTTTATAGTTGTAGATTTACTTAAACACGAATGTACAGGGTCATGACTTTAGTTTTGACACATTAAGTAGAGATTTCCCCGAGGAGGGGTTTTGGCGGTAAAGTTACCGCCTTTTCACTCATTCTCCAAGAGGAATAGTCCAGAGTTAGGTGCCAAATAGTGAACACTTACATTACGTTGTGGTGGTAAAATTGAGCAAAATTGTTGTAAAAGCTTTGTATGGTCGAGATATGGTTGCTACTATTAATTCTAGTGTTCTTAAGCAGCACTTATCCAAGGAAGAAGATAGTTATATATTTTGTGGGCCAGTTAAGTTGTTGTATGCTGGCTTATGGAATGCATTACGTTGCAGCAAGATCTATTGTGAAACTTCATGGCAGATTAAAACTGTGAGCCCGACCGAGTTTGGAAGGTAGGAGACGAGATACTGGCAGAAGTGAAGCTGTGAGTACCGGGCATGAGTCGTGCTTCGGTAGCTCAGATGGTAGAGCACTTGCCCGCGAAAGGCAAAGGTCCCGAGTTCGAGTCTCGGTCGGGCACACAGTTTTAATCTGCCAGGAAGTTTCATATCAGCACACACTCCGCTGCAGAGTGAAAATCTCATTCTGGAAGATGATGGATGGTGGTAAGTAGTGAAAGTTCTAAGCCAGAATTAGAAGCTGTACACTGATTTTAATGTTAAACTTCTCACAAGAGGCTATAGGCAGTACCCACCACCCGTAGAAAGACAAAGCGTATTATTTCTTTATTGGTACGTTTCAGTGTATGTCGTTTCATACCGGGATGAGATACTGTAAAAATCATGACCTTTCTCTTCTTGTGACGACTTTTGAGGTTATCATAACATGTTCTAAATTTGTATTACTGGCATGATTGAGTAAAACATCAGTGTTGACAAAGAAACCTTACTAGCTATTTTGCTATAAACATTACTACAAATTGGAAGCAGTATTGCCGGAAAGACAAAGGCACTGTGCAATTTTGTCTTACCTGCAACAGAAAAATACAATGGTGGCACTTCAGTCTATGCGTCATACATGTATGTGCGTGTGTCGAAATTAACTTCCGCTTCGACAAAGTACAGCATACAGTGTTTCTTGTTCAATGAAAGTGTGACCACATCATTGCAGGCTTGTTTCGACACCGTGTGATGTTTTAGCAATAACTAATAAAGCACATTTCTGTACAGAATAATCAGATATTGTAAAGTAATACGAAGGTAATAATTACTAGGTACACTGCTGTTAAAAGCACCACCGTAGTAGGTAAGCATCTTCAATGCTTAGCAAAGTATTTTCACTGGTTACTTCACTATACATATATTTGTGTGTTATGTCCGCAATAGAGGTATTTTATGCAGATGAAAGTGTTATTTTTATCCGCTAATTAACTCAGTACATGTAAGTTGTCCATGCTAGTCTCATGTAGTGTAACATCACCTCAGTGTTGCCCACTGATATTTTCCCCTTCTCTTCACCGTTTCTACTAGCGTTACTTTGTCGGCTTCTTCAATCAAAATGTTATTTGTTGGGTAAGATACGAGCTGTGCATTCTAGATTGAGATCACTAAAGTGAATGCCGATTACTTACTATACGCAAGTGTCCTCTCGCAAATATTTAAGAGTCCAATCGCCGCTCTGGGTCAATTGAAGACGAGTTCGTATCTATATTAGGATAAACTGGGTTGGGCATCACATGCAGCCTAGAGGTGACAGGCTCAAATCTTCATGGAGGCATTAAATTCAGACATTTCAAAATTACTTCAGAATATGCGACAGAGATAAGAATTTCACACTGAAGTATCTTAAAGAATATACAGTCGAATAAGTTAAAGCAGCCTCTCATTTGTTGGATGGTGCTGTTCAAAGTTCTGTATGTGTGCTAACTGCTCTCTAGAAGTGTTGCTTTCAGATTAAGCCACTTACTCACTAGATGCGACTCTTGCGGTATCTGACGCTGTTTAGCGAACAAAATGAACCTTCACTGCAGTTATGCGTACCAATGCAAGGCTTTAACTATCCGCATTTTGGTTGATCTCAGAAAAACATCTGCTCAAAAGCAATATGGAAACTATTTCACTTATAAATAGAAATTAGATTGGACAACGGCGAGATCAGGTGGTTTTTCATTAAAGTTGTTTGTCCTTTCACTGAGTTAGCATGCGATATATCTTTCCCTGTACTTAGTTTTCAAAGCCACGACAGCAACACAAAGAAAACTATTTCGCTATATGGTCATTGAGGTGATTTAAATCATACAAGATCGCACGTTATTTTCGTTAATGAACATTTATTTTCTTCTCGAAGATATGTAGTTGGTGGAAGGTGACTCATGTTACTGAACTACGTACTTTTTTTTTCTTTTAGTTCGATATATGATGACAAGAACAGGTCAAATGTGGCACATGAATTGGCATGAATGTAGCATATATTTTAATATTTCAAATGTGTTGGTATAACTAAGCATTATGATGTTTACCAGAAATATCTACGTAACATATCTATGTAAAAGAACTTCTTTTAAACAGAAAAGGCAACATACTCTACTTGGCAACCTGACGCACAGATGTATGTTTACTGGAATCCAGAAGGTACAGGCTACTGGTCTGCTACACTACACTGCAGAATCACAGATGGTGCCACTTACAAACATAAACATACACTCAAGCGCCAAAGAAACTGTTACGGGCATGCGTATTCAAATATGGATATTTGCAAACAGGCAGAACATAGTGCTGAGGTCGGCAACACATATATAAGACAAGAGCTTGGTGCAGTTGCTAGGTCGGTTACTGCTGCTATAATGACAGGCTATGGAGATTTAAGTGGGTTTGAATGTGGTGTTACAGTCGATGCACAAGCAGTGGAATACAGCACCTCCGAGGTAACGAAGTGGAGATTTTACCGTATGACCATTTCACAAGTGTACCGTGAATATCAAGAATCCGGCAAAACATCAAATCTCCGACTTCGCTGCGGCTGGGAGAAGATCCTGCAAGAAAACCGATGACTGAAGATAATCATTCAGTGACAGAAGTGCAACCCTTCGGCAAATTGATGCAGATTTCAATGCTGGTTCATCAATAAGTGTCAGCGTGTTAAACAATCAACGAAACATCATCGATATGGTCTTTCGGAGCGGAATGCCCACTCGTGTACCCTCGATGACTGCACCACACAAAGCTTTACGCATCGCCTGGGCCCCAGTTCAACACCAACGTTCGACTGATGAGGACTGGAAACAAGTTACCTGGTCGGATGAGTCTCGTTTCAAATTGTACCGATGGGCGGATACGGACATGGAGACAACCCCATGAATCCATGGACAGTTGAAGTCAGGTGGAGACTATGTAATGTTGTGAGGCGTGTGCAATTGAAGTGCTGTGCTACCCCTGAAACGTGCAGATACGGCTCTGACAGGTGACATGTACGTAAGCATCCTGTCTGACCACCTGGATCCATTCATGTCCATTGTACATTCCGATGCACTTAGTCAATCCTAGCAAGACAATGCGACACCCCCACACTCCCAAAATTGCTACAGAGTGGCTCCTGGAACATTCATCTGAGTTTAAACTCTCCCTGGACATAAATATCATTGAGCATATCTGGGATGTCTTGCAACGTGCTGTTCATAAGAGTTCTCCATCCCCCCGTACTCCCACGGATTTATGGACAGCTGTGCAGGGTTCATGGTGTCAATTTCTTCCAACTCTGTTTCAGACATTAATCGAGTTCACGCCATTTCTACATCTACATGTACATTTATACTCCGCAAGCTACCCAACGGTGTGTGGCGGAGGGCACTTTACGTGCCACTGTCATTACCTCCCTTTCCTGTTCCAGTCACGTATGGTTCGCGGGAAGAACGACTGTCTGAAAGCCTCCGTGCGCGCTCTAATCTCTCTAATTTTACATTCGTGATCTCCTTGGGAGGTATAAGTAGGGGGAAGCAATATATTCGATACCTCATCCAGAAACGCACCCTCTCGAAACCTGGACAGCAAGCTACACCGCGATGCAGAGCGCCTCTCTTGCAGAGTCTGCCACTTGAGTTTGTTAAACATCTCCGTAACGCTACCACGGTTACCAAATAACCCTGTGACGAAACGCGCCGCTCTTCTTTGGATCTTCTCTATCTCCTCCGTCAACCCGATCTGGTGCGGATCCCACACTGATGAGCAATACTCAAGTATAGGTCGAACGAGTGTTTTGTAAGCCACCTCCTTTGTTGATGGACTACATTTTCTAAGGACTCTCCCAGTGAATCTCAACCCGGTACCCGCCTTACCAAAAATTAATTTTATATGATCAATCCACTTCAAATCGTTCCGCACGCGTACTCCCAGACATTTTACAGAAGTAACTGCTACCAGTGTTTGTTCCGCTATCATATAATCATACAATAAAGAATCCTTCTCTCTATGTATTCGCAATACATTATATTTGTCTATGTTAAGGGTCAGTTGCCACTCCCTGCACCAAGTGCCTATCCGCTGCAGATCTTCCTGCATTTCGCTACAATTTTCTAATGCTGGAACTTCTCTATATACTACAGCTTCATCCGCGAAAAGCCGCACGGAACTTACGACACTATCTACTAGGTCATTTATATATATTGTGAAAAGCAACGGTCCCTTAACACTCCCCTGTGGCACGCCAGAGGTTACTTTAACGTCTGTATACGTCTCTCCATTGATAAGAACATGCTGTGTTCTGTTTGCTAAAACCTCTTCAATCTTCGTGTTGCGGCACTTCTGATTGTTCGAGGGTCCCCTAAACGATATTAGGCAGGTGTACCAGTTTCTTTGGCTCTTCAATTTACTACAAATACTGTACTATACACCAATCTCCGCTCTAATATAACTGGTATCAGAACCAAGCCAGATTTCTGATTTGTGTGGATAGTGGCAGACAAACCAAGAAACAGGAGAGAAGAGGTCTGAGAGGACAGGGCTGTCAGCAGTGAGCTAGCGTACAGAGGGGCGCCGCGGATGGTGTAGAGATACTGTAAGTATTGCCAACGTTGGGCGCGGCAAAGATGGCGGACTGTATAACTTACAGGATAAATGGGTGCAGCCAATAATTAAGAAATCAATAATGAATCACAGGAACATCCTCCCAGAAATCCAAATACACCAGGGTGATGAAGACAGTGATGCGTCTGTATTCGCTCCCCTACATTTAACTGCGGCAGCGCAAATGTAAGAACATGATTAGATAATTCTTTCAAAATTCATAATTGGTAAATGCAATGTGTGAGAATTACAGTCGAAGTGTCAGGTGATAGCGGAGGGAATCATCTATAGTCACTAATGGTCTTGCATCGTTAACTAAACACAGCCTAGATTACAAGATCTTTTAACTACAGCCAGTTTTGCATGAGTATCAGAACGACCATTCCCTAAAAAAGAAACACACACACACACACACACACACACACACACACACACACACACACCCGAATACAGAATTTTGTAACCAAAATTACGTTCTATTTTCCAGTGTTTCATATGTATAGTCCTCAGTTTTAGTCATTACATTATTCAATATTTCTTCAGCCATTAATGGAGACCCAAGTAATTTGAAACGGACGCAACTTGCGCATTATCTGAAATTAATGTAATGGGTGAGAACTGATGACCACTATGGTGGGTGGGGGAACTGAGATGTTAAAACAAGCAATGAATATTTGAGGATGCTGCGTGTAACTACTTATCTGTGATTAAGAGGGTGGCACCTATACAGGATTTGTTAGCGCAGTAAAAGTGTGTGACAATGGGTAGTGGTCCACCACATGTTTGCATAAAATCCTCAAAAAGTAATATGTTATTAGGGAAGAGTGAGTAAGAATCAAATGGGATCAGTAAGAAGACCAAGAGGGAACTTTTGGAAGAAAAGGGTGCTTGAAATTGGCACAGGAGAGACATTTTGGTGCGCAGCATGTAAATCGTCCCATGCCGCACAAAAAAGCACACCTATCATTAACTAGCCTGTCAGCAAGGTTATGTGACGAGAGTAGGGTTTTGTGGTATTACTTATATGATTGGCATCTTTGGAATGATCAACAGTAGGTCTGGCCACGTTCTTTGTTTGGTATGGTTTCACAAATCAAAACTTTCAGATTAATCTTTTGGTAATATTAACTCAGCAATAGAACATTTCTGAAGTGGGAGTGTTGAATGTGGTACTGCACTGAGGACAGTAAGAAAATCAGAAAGCAAAAGAGCTCGTGCCAGAAGATTAAGTGAACTGTGGGGGGGAGTACAACTGCTAAGGTTCAGAGCTTACAACGTACCAGCCAGTTGAAATTCCAGATTTTGCAAGTTGAACTTTGAGTAACATGGGACACAGAATTTCCACTGTTTGACAATTCTTTCGGATGAAATTGAGGTAAAGAAGTAGTTAAAAGTGCCAGAATAAGATTAGTGATAAACTACAAAAATATGGACCACGTAGCAGAGGAAGTATAGGAATTCTGCCACCGTTGAAATAAGAGTGTGCATGATGGTCAAAGCCACAAAACAAAAGAAGCAGATTAACACAAAGAGAACATTAGTGACTGTAAGAAGCCTGCTAGCATCCAAAAGAAGTCTTAATTTGAGGCGTAAGAGTATATTAACGCCTCCAAAAAATTTGTAGTTTCTTGAAATGGAATTAAAATTCAGGCTCAATGTATATTAATGATAAGAATACTTGATGACGTGGCTGTCCCCAGTGACATTTAGGAAGAATCAGAGGACCCACTGAATTGAATGAACGGTCTACTAGGCAGGGAATAAAGGCTGATTCTATGCAACAGCCAGTCAGAAATGTTTCTCAATTTGTGTCTTGTTGCAAATATTGATTTCTTTTTGACAGTACTCTGGATTCCAAGTGACTTCATGGTATAAAATTGATTATATGTGTACATTTTACTACATGCAACTTTTTTGGTGTACATTTAGTCAGTTTATTAAGTAACTTATTAGGAACTGCTACTGATTACTTGTTACATTAATATTTTACATACATTTCCATAATTTGGGGTACAGCCATTACTGGTTGGTTAATGTACAAGTGAAGTAACTAGAGCCAAAGCTGGGTGGTGAATTGAATTGGCCTGCCGGGGTGGTCGAGCCGTTTAGGCGATACAGTTGCAAGTTCGAATCCTGCCTCGGGCATGGGTGTGTATGATGTCCTTAGGTTAGTTAGGTTTAAGTAGTTCTAAGTTCTAGGGGACTGATGACGTCAGAAGTTACGTCTCACAGTGCTCAGAGTCATTTGAACCGTTTTTGATTTAAATTGCAACCAGGAAACATTCTCCTCTTCTACCACAGTGTGCTTTCTTGTTGAATAGGAAAAAAAAAGTTTTTGTTTGCGTACCAATTATTACCAATACCAACAAATTTATGTTAGCTTTTCTTATTTGATGAATTGTTTTAACCTGTGTTGATGTGTGCATTAGTGAATAATGGATACATGTGCTGCAGCACATCATTAACGTCTCACTACTATTCTGGCACTGAGAGTTAGTGGAGTCATTGTATATTTGAAGAGGATGTCGGCATAGTGTTTCAGCTGTTTAATCAGAATCTCTCTCCAGTTGGGTACTGTGGAGTTTAAAAGTTGCAATATATGCTCATTGAATTATGTCTGTTGGTTCTGACTCTCATTTTCAGTATATAGATCTGATAAATATTATTTTCTGTGCCGGTGTAATGATGAACACATATTCTATTTTTTCTGTAATCAGGTAATGTTTAGTGATTATACTTGGATGAAATGAAGTTTCTTCATTGGACTTGTTCGAAACAGGAGTTTTCATGTACATTTGCCATAGTGATAGTACAAGCTGGCATTGTCTTCGATGGTATCAGCCTCATTATTTTTTAGTGTATTTATACATGTACAGTGTTGTGGTTGGCAAGAGAGCCAACACCGTTTTACTAAAGGAGGCCGAAAGGCACGCGTTTTAGCTCACGCACGCTGGCGTGAGGTCTGGAACAGGACAAGGAAATTAGAATTTAGAAAAACGGACGTAGCTGGTGGAATACTTAACTTTAATCCGTTAATGATGAACGTCGGTCTGGACGGTACATGATTCACAATATCAATAGTAACTGATAATGGCGCCTTGCTAGGTCGTAGCAAATGATGTAGCTGAAGGCTATGCTAAACTATCGTCTCGGCAAATGAGAACGTAAGTAGGCAGCGAACCATCGCTAGCAAAGTCGGCTGTACAACTGGGGCGAGTGCTAGGAAGTCTCTCTAGACCTGCCGTGTGGCGGCGCTCGGTCTGCAATCACTGATAGTGGCGACACGCGGGTTCGACTTATACTAACGGACCGCAGCCGATTTAAAGGCTACCACCGAGCAAGTGTGGTGTCTGGCGGTGACACCACATGCAGAACATATCATAAATTATTGTGTATTATAATATTTTCCATGTGGAGCCCAGGATTCCGCTGTACGAACTTCCTTATCGTTGGCGACAACCAGATTGTCTATCGAGACAGGTTCTGCCAGTTCCCTGCAGTTATGTAGGTGCTGGTGGTCTTGAGATTGTAGGGAGTCGACTACTCCTTACGTATTGAAAACAATATATCTTTGCCTCACGCAGGTCGCAGTTGGTACTATCGATGGTCGAGGGCCCACTGCGCAGAGGGCAGTTTTGAGCCTCCGAGCAAGTAAGTTGCTGGCTGCTAAGCGAGCACGGTGGATTTCGGTAGGCCGTTGACCGCGTTTACAATTGTTTAACAGCTGTGTGTGTGTCACGCAAAGCAAATACGTAAATGGTGTTAATGGAGCGATTTGTCTGATGTGTATCACGCAGGACACCCACAAGTTGGACTGCAGTGAGTGTTGTGTATTCAGTACTACATGAAGAATATGCGACCTGTGACGAGTTAACCGATATTACTTTGTCAGACGAAGGGAGTAACTGCCCAATTCATGCTGTTTAGACAAAAGATATAGAACATTAACAACAAAGTATGTACCGATTATTGCTACCTGACATCCTAATTAGCTTTGTTGGATTTGATACGAAACAACTCCCGTGCAAATATTAACCTCTCAGCCTTTATCAGTTGCACACGGTCGAACTATTTTAAACTGTTAGGCTATAATCCACTAGTCAAAGACATAGCTCGTCTTCTGAAATGCGTCCTCCTTTCTTCACGTTTCCTTTACACCGAGATACTCCAGTTCTCAGTCTACTGAGGACCTTCCATATCTCGTATGGGAGGTCGTGACCTATAGCAAGTCCTTCTTAGGGGTCATTCCAATATTCCTCTGATGATGATCTATGCCGGATATGTATTCTACACATTGCAGGTTGTGTCAGAATTGGTTTTGTTGTCTACCGGAAACTTTTTCTCAGTTTCAGTCTTGGTGACTGATGTTCATGTCCAAACAGGGGACTTGGGTCTGTCTCCTCCTTCTTGCTTTCAATTTCAGCTGCAGTTCTCCTTCGGATATCTGGAGGTACTATGCCCAAGAGATAGTAGATTTTGTCAACTCGGGTTGCCCACAGGCAACCTGTCAACGTGCGTCCTGTTTCATTTAGGGCAATATTTACCTGTTTGGCATGGCTGGAGATCTGCCACACAGGTGCTGCATATTCTGCAGCGGGGTAGTTCAAAGAAAGGGCAGATGTGCGGAGGACATCCGGATGTACTCCCAAGTTGTGTGTCAGTTTTCGAATAATATTGTTCCTGGCACAAAATTTAATTTTTGTACCTGTGCAGTGGTTTTTGGAGGCGATGGAATGATCCAACTTTATTCGCAGTTGCTTTGGAATATCGCAGTGTGTTAGTTTTTGACCTCTCCCCGTTGTGCCCAGTATCCTTCTGGCCTTACTGTTCCGTAAGTGAAATGCACACACTTGTGACTTTGAAGGGTTTGTATTCAGGTAATTAATATCATAATAGTCGTTGTCTTAAGACCTGTTGTTAATCCTTCTTCCATTTCCTCAAAAATCTTCCCTTTAGTAGCAACTACTGCATCATCTGCCTGAGTGAAACAACGGGTGGTAGGGTCGACTGGCAGGTGATCATCAAAAATATTTTATAACACTGAGGCTAATACACTTCCTTGATGGATACCATTTCTCTGTGCCCTCCATCGGCTCCTTTTGTTTTGTAGGCTAACGAAGAAACGTCTGTTTTAGGCAGACATCTCATAAAATGTGTTAAATGGAAGTCTTTTGTGATGGAACAGATTTTTGTTAGTAATTTGTTGTGATTTATGGTGACGTATGTGGCAGTAAGATCAACAAAGGCAACATCGGTGATCTGCCTGCATTCATATCCTTCTTCTATGTGTTGTGTCAGATTCAAGGTCAGGCCACAAAATGACCTCCATGGACGGAAATTCGATTGTTCCCTAAACAGTGTTTTGTCGACATGTTGTGAGATTCAGTTGAGGATCATTCTCTCTAAGTATGAAGGTGGCATAGGAGTGATATCGGTTGGAAGTTTTGGGCATCTGTTGGCTAGTTCCCAGGAAACAATAGGGCCAGAACTTTGGTTTTTCTCCAGATCGTTGGTATTTGCAATCTTGAAACACAGGTGTTCATCATATCCAGAATCCATATCTTGGTTGCTGATCCAAACATTTTTATTTGTTCCGTTCTCACGTCATCTAATCAAGCAGCTTTACTGTTTTTCATTGAACATATTGCGGTTTCTAATTCATCCAAAGTGGAAGGTGTGCCAGTGCGGTTATTCTCCTCAATACTTCTTTGGATCGTTGGGGTTGCAGATTTTTTTATTGATTTTTCCATTCAGCAAACGTGGAAGGGGCCTCCCTGATGATCACAACACAGGGAAATAGGCACGACGTGACATGTCACTATCAGCGATTGGGTGTACCCTGGGCAACTCTGGGATTGATCCCAATGGCAGATCCTGCCACCACCAGAACGTTGTACCTGATTATAAATCAAAAACTTTTTTTCAAAGTCAGCTTTTACAATAATAAACTTCCCAGGAGATTAAAACTGTGTTCAGGACCGAGACTCGAAATCGGGACCTTTGCCTTTTGCGGGCAAGTGCTCTACCATCTGAGCTACCCAAACACGACTCACGCCCCTTCCTTACAGCTTCACTTCTGCCAGTACCTCGTCTCCTACCTTCCAAACTTTACACAAGCTTTCCTGCGAAGCCGGCCGAAGTGGCCGCGCGGTTCTGGCGCTGCAGTCTGGAACCGCGAGACCGCTACGGTCGCAGGTTCGAATCCTGCCTCGGGCATGGATGTGTGTGATGTCCTTAGGTTCATTAGGTTTAACTAGTTCTAAGTTCTAGAGGACTAATGACCTCAGCAGTTGAGTCCCATAGTGCTCAGAGCCATTTGATTTTCTCCTGCGAACCTTGCAGAGCTAGCACTCCTGAAAGAAAAGATATGGCTTAGCCACAGCCTGGGGGATGTTTCCAGAATTAGATTTTCACTCTGCAGCGGAGTGTGTGCTGATATTAAACTTCCTGGCAGATTAAAACTGTGTGCTGGACCGAGACTCGAACACCTTTGCCTTTCGCTTGCAAGTGCTCTACCATCTGAGTATACCCAGGCACGACTCATACCCTGTCCTCACAGCTTCACTTCTGCCAGTACCTCGTCTCCTACCTACCTTCAAACTTGACAGTTCACAATTGAAGGAATATCAATAGAGAAGGAAATACTACTATCCAGTATGTATAAGACAAAAAACTGTGACCTCCTACTCATCCTGGAAACTCACAGAGACCCGAATGGCAGATGGCCAAAGATAAGTGGAGCTACCTTAATCATTGAAAGACCTAGTCTGCAATGTGGGAGTGTAATATTTGCTAAACCAGGGCTGAGTATTTTGTCGGCAATCTTGACTGAAGACAATGACACATAAATACTGACTGTAACAACACAGTCTCGCGTAGTTACTTCCACATATAAGTCATCAAATAATGTATTTAGTTTTAAGGAACCAGATAATTTCTGTTCGCAACCAGTGAAGTTTTTCATGGAAGATTTTAAGTTCTACAGTAAACCATGGGGTCAAAGACAAACAGACCAAAGTGGAGGGGACCTTGAAAACTGGGTAGAACGCACAGGCCTCAAGCTGATACATGATTCAAAGCTACTATACTCCTTCCAGAGTGGAAGACGGGGCTGTGGGTATAAACCAGATAATATCCTATCAAGTGAAAATGTCGCCCACCAAGTGAATAAAGAAATGGGAAATCCAATTACAAGGACACAACACCGAGCTATTATCAGCACTGTAGAAGCAGTCATGAAACCCAGGTGTACCACTTTCAAGACAAGGTTTTACTTTAAATGAGCACAGTGGGATAAACTTGCTGAGGAACTTGACACCAAAATCCTTGATCTAGATCCTTCTCCAAACAAATATGAGTCCTTTATAAAACTGGTCAAAATAGTCTCATGTAGGCACTTACCTCGGGGATGTAGAACAACCTGTATATCAGGACTGGACAAAGACACAAAGACATCTGAATAAATGTGAACACCTTTCGAGGAGTATCCGTGTTCTAAATAAACAAATAGGCTGGTGAAGACATGATGCTAGCCGTATCAGATACGAGGAAAGAAAAACGGTGCAACCTTAGGATTCATGCAGATATGAAACAAAAGAGTAGAAAAGCGTGACAACTGCTGAAGAACATTGGAAATAACCCAACTAGCTCCATTATAAATTTTCATGTGGATTTTGTGTAGAGGTTAACATTCATTTTAAGTGGGATTTCAAGGTGAGATGTTATTGATATTGAATGACTTGGTGAACTTATTAATGTTTGCATAGTAGCAGCGCTATGTGGATATTCAAGTTGAATTACTGTGATTCTGAGGGTCAGTTCATTCCGCTGGAGATTATGTTGAACGGTTGTGTGTTATTGTTGTCAGAGAGATGTACATTTTAATTAAAGTTTTACTGGTGATTATGGTCTACTCTCTTGTTTTGTAGTGGAAATGTTGAACGTAAATCTAAACTGAAGACAGAAATTATTTGCGGGTGCTCCTTTTCCACTGTGAAATTAATGCATTTTACTGTAAGGAACTTTTCCATGGGAATTTTGCTATTAATTTGGTTTCACTGTTTTGATTCAGCTGGTTGTTCTCGTGGTTTATTGCCTGTCTTGTACCAGGCTGTCTCAAACAATTTGATGGTGTTCACTTTTGGTGTTCATGTTGTATACTGAAACAGGTTCCAATTTGACAGTGAAGTAGTAAACGGATTTTAAATATCAGAGATACAAGTATGAGTGGCATTGGTAAGGACTTGGTTTTCTGGGAAATGTATTAAGATTGCCCCCTCATCCTTTTTTTCTTTGGTGGGTCATGACTGACACTTTACTGCAGTGAAGTGTATAATCACCTTCATCCATGTTCCAGAAGACCATGGTCATGCAATCTGCCTGATTTATTCACATTTTTAGGAACGCATTGGACTTTGAAATTTTTCTGTGGTCTGACGATGATGTAGATAAAACTCTTGTGTCCTGTGTGTTAAATTATTAGGTGCTGTTTCACATGCATAGATACTTATGGAGCTGACGATTAATGATGATGAATTGATGGTTTCCTGTTTTGTTTATGTCTAAATTTATGATTTACCTTTGACACTAGAACTTTGCTTGAGCTTGTCTAAGATTATTGAGTTTAATAATGTGTTCTGAAGAACTATATTTGGTACTGTCATTTAGTATTCTTTCTTTTGTGATGGCATACATACAGCCTTGTGATTCAGTGGTACATTATTTCTTCATTGTCTGACATTTATACAGTAATCATTATATTTTGTGTGATGTAAGAAGGTAGTGTTAGAGACGTTTCTTGTTCTCTTGTTGTAATTCTTCTGTGTGAAAATGGAAACTGCTGAACTAACACTGGCCACTATGTAAGTTACCTGTAACTGTAAGTTCTATATGAATCTTAAGGAAAACTAGAGGCTAATATTAAAGAGCAGAGGGCTAGCACTGGTCAACTGACACAGCAAATGAAGGTTCATACTAATGAATCAATAGACAAATGTGTGTAATGCTACTGAATTAAAATAACAAATGAGGGCTGATAGTAATGAACTAAAGTAACAATGTGACTGGATGAACACTCAGCTTAATGAATGGACAGATGAAATGCAACACGAATGAAAGGATCATCTTAGTGAAGAACAGAACAACAGATTAGAAAATGAGGACAGAGTTGTTCAAGAAGAGCTTGTGGCTGAATCTGGAGATCACACAGGACTGATAAGCAAAGAGTTGGGAGTAAAATCTGATCGTGGTTCCTCACAGAAAAGTAATGTGACTGGAGATTAGCAGAATAAACAAGGTTTGGAATCTGACTGGAATATTGGTAAAGGGAAATTAATCATAAGTAAGGAGGAAGCAAATGAAATTTCAGAGAAAGCAGATGTGTTTGGAGCTCTCTCTGTAGTACTGACAGTCTCCCAAGTACAGTTTCAGTAAAGGATAGGGTTTCAAAGCAGCCAGTTAATCAAAAAGGTTCAACAATGTGTACTTATGACTACAGATTGGAGTAGAATAATAAATCAACTTTCCTGAGAAAAGTGGTGGTGTGACAAATGTGAGAGCTGGTGAGGTGAAGATTGATTGTTTTCCAAATGTTCCACTCAGTGATTTCCTTGAAGTGATTGTTCAGCTGCAAAAGTAGCTACTCAGTGGAAGAAGATTAGTTTTAAATTTCTTTTTTTGGTGACTGAGCTAAGGGCAGACCTCAGTGCAAGTAAGTGTGATGTCATAAGATCTGATGATATTACTGTAACCAGTGTGCAGTATTCAGTTTTGTGTTTTATGGAATTTTTTCTGTATGAATTGACATACAAGATGAGGAATGTCCAATATCCTTGTTAAACAGATCTATGGATGAATAAAAGTGCTACTACTACTGCTACTACTACTTCCTTCTTTTTTTCTTCTTCTTCTTCTCTTACAGTAATATTTTCCTATATTAGTGAAGCAATTGTAATATTTTTGTGTGCTTATTCTCTATGTAAATGTTGGATATATGATGCGAGGAACTTTACAGTGTTTTCCCATAGGATTATTAATGATAAAGAGTTTAATGGTCCTTCAGGTTGTAATTGATGAGGTATATGCATAGTGGTTTATCACATGATTGGTGTTGGAAGTTCTTAATGGATGTGCCTCATGTGAGACCTGTTTTACATACTGCTTTTTCTTGTATTTATTTCTTCAATGATGAGGCAATTTTCTTTGTTTTGTCTGGTGTGAAGACTATGTAATGCTAAACCTTATGGTGACTGAAATGTTGGTAGTTTGCCACAGACTTGTTTTTTTCATGTGCATTTTGATTAATGTGATTTTGATGAATATTTTTACTATAATGCTATTATGTAACAAGATCTGATGCAGGATGATGATTTTTGATTTTTATGGTTCAGGAACTTTGACAAGTGTGTGTTTTCTATGGACTAATGAGCAATATAAGATGATGATGAACTATCTGCAGAGATATGAATACCAGGTGTGTTTAGCCTTTTCTTGGTATTGTGTTTTTTTTTGTACCGATATTTACGTAAGTGACATTACTCAGAGGCCAGTCAGTATTGAACTATGCATTTAGGCACTATATGGCATAGTGCATTTAGCGAAGCATTTCAATGCTATGTATGTTTACAATTTGCCATAAGTTTTCTGTTCTCAATGTATGGTTACTCAGCTACTGAATGTTACTATTACTCTGTTTCTGATCCTGTCAAGTTACTTTTGAATTCTGGAACTGTTTGTCTTTTTGTCTGTGTGACCTGAGTATTTGAGTTGGAGGAAACATTGTTGATCCTGTGGCTATTTTCTCAGTATGAGCAAACTGTGATGGTGGGTTTACACAACTGAGTATAACACGAGGATAGCATTTTACCTGCTTGAGGATATACTAATTTTGTTTATTGTCGGCATGGCTAGCACAAAGACTCGTGCTGTGAAAGTAGTGTTTCATATTTCAGATTGCTGCAATGTTCATTACTTCTGTTCTGTTTCTGTGTCAAGCAGTTCCCTTGATGTCAGTGCATTTTGGTGTTGAAAGTTTTGAAAAGGTTAAAATATGTGAGGTCAATGATAAACGGAAATTAAGACTATGATAATTCAAGGCAACCCCAGTGTCATACATTAGAGTTTGTTATATGAATATTAAATCGAACTAGTAAATTCGATACATAAATAATAAGTTAAAATGAAATGGTAATGAATGATGTTAGAGTTATCTGATTTATGGTACTATGGAAGGATCTTGTGGAATGGTTTCTCTCCCAGTAACGTTTGAGTAAGTGTCTTGATTGTGAGTTTCTCCAGACCGTAGTCATATGGAATACTTTGTTTGTAAGATTGTTCAGATGGGAATATGTGTGGTTATAGATCCTCTTTGGGTGGAGAATGTGAGTTACCTTGCGACTTGCTAAGAAGTGTACAGTGATTTTATTGGGTTCCCTCAGGTGGAGAATTTTGTAGAGCAAAATAATAATAATAACAAAAATAATAAAAGTTTATTGTCATTCAGCTCTTACAGCAATAGACAAAGTCAAAACCATACATTTCTACATTATGTACTACATCAATGTAATTTAGTTTACATGACATAGGTAAAATTAGAAACTACATATTAGAAAGCACTTTGTCAGCTGTGCCGAGAGGGTTGTTTACAAGTAGCTATACGATTTAGCTTTAAAAATATTTACAGACAATTCTTCAAAATCTACCTTTAGCCTATTAAACATCCTTAGTCCAAGGACTAGGTGGGACCTACACAATTTAGATGATCTGTGATATGACAGAAGTTCTGTATCTAGTGTTACAATTATGTGGTTGTTGAGGAAAGGTTACTCAGTCCTTAGACATATTCTAGGGATAATTAATGATTAATAAGTGCTAAAGTTGAAGAAATGTGCAATATATGAATCAATGATAAGGATTTATGGGAGTTTGCTGGTGCCTGAAGGAATGGGAGGCTAAATTGTGAGTAAATTGTTTAAAGGCAGATAATGTAATCTCCCTTTCAGTTTTGCTAAAATGTTTGGTGTTTTTATTGAGAAATTGTTGTTTTCATTATTAATTATTTTGATATCTCTGTACGTGTTTCATGGTCATGTTAGCCAAGATGTTTTACTGTTGATGGAAGTCCATGTCCCAGGACTTGTTGAAGGAGTTCTTCCATCTTTTGTCATTCTTATTGTGGGTTGTAATGAGCTTGTGAATGGTATGAATTCTGACTGCCCCTGTGCTAGATTAGATTATATTAGATTAGATTAGATTAGTACTTGTTCCATAGATCATGAATACGACACTTCATAATGATGTGGAATGTGTCAGGTTAATGAAAGGTTTCTATACAAGACATTACATTAGACAAAATATTACATGAAACTCAATATTTTTATTTTTTTTAATTTTTCTGTGGGGGTTGGGAAATTACACACTTACTACATCCAAAAATTCATCTAATGAGTAGAAGGAGTTTCCATTAAGAAAATCTTTTAATTTCCTTTTAAATGCTATATGGCTATCTGTCACACTTTTGATGCTATTAGGTATGTTACCAAAGACTTTTGTGGCAGCATAATTTACCCCCTTCTGAGCCAAAGTCAGATTTAACCTTGAGTAGTGAAGATCATCCTTTCTCCTAGTGTTGTAGCCATGTTCACTGCTATTAGTTTTGAATTCATTTGGATTGTTAATAACAAATTTCATAAGTGAATATATATATTGTGAGGCTACAGTGAAGATTTCTAGCTCTTTAAATAAGTGTCTGCAGGATGATTTTGGATGAGCTCTAGCAGTTATTCTGATTTCACGCTTTTGTGCAATGAATACTCTTTTACTCAGTGATGAGTTACCCCAGAATATGATGCCATACGAAAGCAGAGAATGAAAATAGGCGTGGTGAGCTAATTTACTCAGATGTATATCGCCAGAATTTGCAATGACCCTAATAGCATAAGTAGCTGAACTCAAACGTTTCAGCAGATCCTCAGTGTGTTTTTTCCAATTCAGCCCCTCATCAATGCATACACCTAGAAATTTTGAATACTCTACCTTAGTTACCGATTTCTGATCGAAGTCTATATTTATTAATTGGGTCATTTCATTTACTGTGTGGAACTGTATATGCTGTGTTTTGTCAAACTTCAATGAGAGCCCATTTGCAGAGAACCACTTAATGATTTTCTGAAAAACATCATTTACAATTTCACCAGTTAATTCTTGTCTGTCGGGTGTGATAGCTATACTTGTATCATCGGCAAAAAGTACCAGCTTTACATCTTCGTGAATATGGAATGGCAAGTCATTAATATAGATTAAGAACAGCAGAGGACTCAAGACCAAACCTTGTGGCACCCCATTCTTGATTGTTCCCCAGTTTGAGAAATCACCAGTTTGTAGCATATTATGTGAACTGTTTATTTCAACTTTCTGCACTCTTCCAGTTAGGTATGATTTAAACCGTTTGAGCACTGTCCCATTCATACCACAATACTTGAGCTTATCTAGAAGTATTCCACGATTTTCACAATCAAAAGCCTTTGATAGCTAAAAAAAAAATCCCAACGGGTGACTTCCGGTTACTCAGAGCATTTAATATTTCATTAGTGAAAGTATATATAGCATTTTCCGTTGAGAAACTCTTCTGGAAACCAAACTGACATTTTGTTAAAACTTTATTTTTACAAAGGTAAGAAGCTACTCTACAATACATTACTTTTTCAAGAATTTTCGATTAGGCAGTCAGAAGAGAGATGGGCAGTAGCTGTTGACATCAGTCGTATCCCCTTTTTTATGCAGTGGTTTAACAATGGCAACTTCATTCAGTCTGGGAAAATGCCCTGATTCAGAGAGCTATTACACATGTGGCTAAGAATCCCACTTATTTCTTGGGAACAAGCTTTTATTATCCTGCTGGAAATGCCATCAATTCCATGTGAGCTTTTATTCTTGAGAGAGTTTATTATCTTCCTAATTTCAGAAGGAGAGGTGGGTGGAATTTCAATCGTATCAAATGGTGTGGGTAAGGCCTCTTCCATTAACTGCCTTGCTTCTTCTAATGAACATTTAGATCCTATTTTCTCTACAAGATTTAAAAAATGATTATTCAAATTTTTTTCGACCTCCAGCTTGTTGTTTATCAAGTTTCCATTCGCTTTGATGGTAATGCCATCATCCTGTGCTCTTGGTTGTCCTGTCTCCCTTGTAATAATATTCCAAATTGTTTTGATTTTGTTATCAGAGGTATTAATCTCAGACATGATGCACATGTTTCTGGACATTTTAATAACCTTTCTTAATGAAGAACATTAGTTTTTCTAATATTTGGCTGTTTCTGGGTCATTAGTCTTTCTTGTTGTTAGATACAGTTCCCTTTTGTGGTTACAAGATATTTTTATTCCTTTAGTAAGCCAAGGTTTTTTGCATGGTTTCTTATAATTAGATTTAATTACTTTCTTGGGGAAACAGTTTTCAAATTCTTTTACAAGTGTATCATGAAATAAGTTATATTTTAAATTGGCATCGGATTGCTTGTACACCTCATCCCAGTCTAACTGCTGAAGATTATCGCTGAAATTTCTAATTGTTGAGTTATTAATTGAACACACAACTTTGGAGGGTAGTTCTGAATTACTGAATGGAGCTTTGTCATATACTGTAACTAGCTGAGCATCATGATCAGAAAGCCCATTCTCAACAGGACAAGAATTTATGTTTTTAAACCTATCTTGGTTTATAAAAGTGTTATCTATCAATGTGCTGCTGTCCTTTACTACCCGAGTAGGAAAATTAATGACAGATGTCAAATTGAAAGAACCGAGCAAGACTTCCAGGTCATTCTTCCTATTACACTCTTTCAGTGAATCAACATTGAAGTCCCCACAAATAATAATTTGCTTTCCCCTACCTGACATATAGCACAACAAGGCATCCAAGTTTTCCAGGAATAAATGAAAGTTTCCTGAAGGGAACCGATATACTGTTACAATTTTAAAAGAGCCCTCCTTCAGTTTAAGTTGACAGGCACATGCTTCTATATGTTGCTCTAGACAAAACTTTTTTGTATCTTAGCTTTCTACACAGTGATAACTTTTGACATATATGGCAACTCCTCCTCCAATCTTATTCTCTCTACTCGTATGTGCAGCTAGTTTATAACCACTGATATTTACCTTTTCCATATCAGACACAATGTGATGCTCAGACAGGCATAGTATACCTATTACATTATCAGATGCTCTTGTTATATGAAGTAACAACTGAATTGTCAAATCAGGATTTCAGGTTTGAGAGTGTTTGTACTGATGGAAAACATAAAATCAAGAAATTATAAAAAAAATTGTTTTGTGATATCAAGAAAATAAGCTAAAGATGTGTCTACTGCTCCTGCTGTGAGAGAGCTAAAGGTACAGTTACCATCATATGTCAGTCGAATTAAATAAAGCTACTGAATTACATTTGGAAATGAAGACAAACTGCTGGTTGTCAGTTAGCCCACAAGATTCAAAAAAGAGATTATTCTGCATAGATAATTCATTTAATATCACATTAAATATAATGAATGGAAAGAAATAAAATTGTGAAGCTACAATCGTTTTTCTAGGATGAAATATCTGTGAAAAATGAATACTGCAAAAATTTATAGCATGTCTCACATATTTGTTTCTTTTTGTTTCCTGATAGCCATACCAAAATAAATACAGAAAGAGAGAAAAAGGAAGAAGGAAGCAAGACAAGGACTGAGAAACGTTAATTATTTCCAGTCCTAGATGAGTCAAACATGACTTCTGAGACTTGAAAAACTTTCACGTCAAGTTTGATTCTAAGCATGCAGTTACATCTTTTGTAAATGATTTTTCTTTATTTCAAAATTTTATGTGCAGAAGTATATCTGATTTTTCGTATCAAAACTTAGATTATTGCGTAAACGAAGTGAAATCCTCGATTAATTTTTGTAGAAGTTCATATGCTTACAATGAGGAATAATTATTGCATTTGTCTGAAATATTTTCCTTTATTGACTATCCAAATAACGCTTCCATCAAACACTTTAGAAAAGTCTTGAATAATGATAGTGAAATACTACTCAATCTCATTTAAATGATTGTCTCTGCCACTGTCAAGAGCAGATAACGCTGTTAAACTCAGGTAGTAATACAATAATGTGATATAGTGTTACTGACTGACAGCCTAAGAATCCACCAATATGCTTTCAAATGCTCTAATGTCTCTGATGTTCACTAAAATGACTGCCTACAGCCACTGTAAGGGCAGCCTTACAATAGTTTGTGGGGGAGAGGGGGTGGTCCACCTAGAGGGGTATGGAGTATTTTTGATGTTTTGGAAGACAAACGGCGACTTTTAAGTAGCCATAAAAAGTAACAGTTTCCAACCTGTTAAAATGTTAAAAAACACAATTTTCTTGAATGAAAAACATGGGCTATACTATGTTTTTTCCTTTCCTTGAGAGCTATGGGAGGGGGTGGTGGGGGCTTGCCACCGGATATGCCACCAACAGCAATAATCATTCAGGATGCTCCCTGTTCACTCCCTACAGTTCAACTAAAGTAATTGAATACAAGGCTAATGTTCCTTGTCTGTTGTTTGAGTCACCAGTCTTCTGACTGGCTTGAGACTGCCCACTACGAATTCCTCTCCTGTGCCAATCTTATAGTGGCACTTGCAACCTACATCCTCAATTGTCTGCTGAATGTAGTCCACTCTCTGTCTTCCTCTACAGATTTACCCTCTACAGCTCCCTCTAGTACTACATAAGTCATTCTATGATGTCTTAACAGATGTCCTATCACCCTGTCGCTTTTTCTTCTCGGTGTTTTCCACATATTGTGTTCCTTTCCTATTATGTGCAGAACCTCCTCGTTCCTAACCTTATTAGTCCACCTAACTTTCAAAATTCGTCTATAGGGCTGCGTCTCAAAAGCTTCGATTCTTTTCTCTTCCGGTTTTCCTACAGTCCATGTTTCAAACGTACATTCTCAGAAATTTATTCCTCAATTTAGGGCCTATGACTGATACTTCTCCTGGCCAGAAACGTCCTTTTTGCCAGCACTAGTCTGCTTTTGATATACTTCTTGCTCTGTCCATCAATGGTTATTTTACTGCCTAGGTAGCAAACTTCATCTGCTATATGACCATCTACTATGTGACAATCACTCCTACGTTAAGTTTCGCGCTATTCTCATTTCTGCAGCTTCTCATTACTTTCATCTTTTCTCGATTTGCTCTCAGTCAATTACTAGATTCTTCGTTCTATTCAGCATATCATGTAATTCTTTTTCACTTTCACTGAAGATAAGAATATCATCAGCGAATCATATCACTGATATTCTTTCACCTTGAATTTTAATTCCACTCTTGAACCTTTGTTCTACTTCCATGACTGCTTCTTCGACGTATAGATTGAACAGCAGCGGCGAAAGATTACATCCCTGTCTTGCACCCTTTTTAATCTGAGCACTTCGTTCTTGGTCTTCCACTCTTAGTGTTCCCACTTGGCTCTTGTTCATGTTGCATATTACCAGTCTCTCCCTATAGCTTATATTTTTCTCAGAATTTCTAACCTCTTGCACCACTTTAAACTGTCGAATGCTTTTTCCAGTTATTTAGTCTTACTTACGTTAACAACTGCAACGTCAGATTTCCCTCTCTAATACATTTACCTTTTCTAAAGCCAACTGATCGTCATGTAAAATATCCTCAATTTTCCTTTCAATTCTTCTCTATGTTATTGTTGATAGCAATTTGGATGCATGAGTTACTAAGCTGATTGTGCTATAATTCTCGTACTTTTCAGCCCTCGTAGTCTTCAGAATTGTGTGGTTGATATTTCCTCGGAAGTCAGATGGTATGTCACCATGCTCATACAGTCTACACACCAACGTGGACAGTCGTTTGTTGCCACCCCCCCCCCCCCCCCAACGATTTTAGAAATTCTAATGGAATTTTATCCATCCCTTTTGCGTTATTTGCTCTTAAGTCCTCCAAACCTCTTTTAAATTCTGATTCTAATACTGGATCTCATTTCTCTTCTAAATCGACTCCTGTTTCTTGTTCTATCACATCAGGCAAATCTTCCCCCGATAGAGGCCTTCAATGTACTCTTTCCACCTATCCCCTCTCTCCTCTGCATTTAACAGTGGAATTCCTATTGCTCTCATAGCGTTGCCATCGATGGTTTTAATTTCATCGAAGGTTATTTTGACTTTTCTATGAGCAAAGTCATTTATTACGAGAATCATTTCTTTTTCCATTTCTGGACATTTTTTATGCACCCATTTCGTCTTAGCTTCTCTCCACTTCCTATTCGTTTCATTCCCCAGTGACTTTAATTTCTGTATTCCTTAATTTCCCTGAACATTTTTGTACTTCATTCTTTCATCGATCAACCGAATATTTCTTCTGTTAATAATGGTTTCTTCGCATTTCGCTATTTTGTACCTTTGTTTTCCTTTCCAACTTATATGATTGCCCTTATTAGAGATGTCCGTTCCTCTTCAACTGTACTGCCTGCTGAGCTATTCCTTATTTCTGTATCTATAGCCTTAGAGAACCTCAAGCGAATCTGGTCATTCCTTAGTAGCTCTGTATCCCACTTCCCCGCATATTGATTCTTCCTGGCCAATTTCTTAGACTTCAGCCTACTATTCATCGCCACTACATTGTGATCTGAGTCTATATCTGCTCCTGGGTACGTGTTACAATTCAGTATCTGATTTCGGAATCTCTGTCTGAGCATGATGTAATCTAATGAAATCTTCCAGTATCAACCGGTCTTTTCTAAGTATACCTCCTCCTCTTATGATTCTTGAATAGAGTATTCACTGTTGCTAGCTGAAATTTGTTACAGAACTCATTTAGTCTTTCTCCTCTCTCGTTCCTTGTCCCAAGCCCATATTACCCTATAACTTTTCCTTCTACTCCTTCCCCTACAACAGCAGTCCGTCCCCCATGACTATTAGATTCTTGTCTACCTTTACGTACTGTATTACACTTCCAATATCCTCATGTACATTCTCAATCTTTTCATCTTCTGCTTGCGACATCGGCATGTATACCTGAACCATCGTTGTCGCGTTTGTTTGTGGTCGATTCTGATAAGAACAACCCTGCCACTGAACTGTTCACAGTAACATACTCTCTGCCCTACGTTCGTATTCATAACGAATCTTACTCCCGTTATACCGATCTCTGCTGCTGTTATTACTTCCCTATACTCATCTGAGCAGAAATCCTTGACTTATTTACACTTCCCTTCACTGACAACTACTTTATGTAGATTGAGCCTCTGAATTCCCCTTTCAGATTTTCTAGCTTCTGTACAATGGTCCATCTTCTGAGAAAAACAAGTACAAACAGGAAATCACAATGCCTTGTGTTTATGTAACTACTGAGTCTGGTGGTAAGGTATTTAGCATGTTTCTTGGCATGGAATTAAGAATGAATAAAACAAAGTGAAATACTGCCATTTATTGATTAATTTCTACTTCACGGCAGTTTAAACGAAGTTTAGAATAGGGACAGGCCATCGAAGTATTGCTGCTATTGTCTATGGTTTTGTGTATAAAATCTATATTCATTATCTGTGCGTGAATCTGAGCTGCTGCAAATGGAATTATTTACAGACTTCGATAATGAAAGAAGCTGAAGAAACGAATTAAAATTTGTACCACGGCCAGGACTTGAACACAGTTGTCTCACTTACTAGATAGATGTGCTAAACATTACTCCACCATAGAAGGACACATAACACAGCTGCACGGACTACCATATCCAGTGCCCTCCCAAACACAAACTCCAGTTCACGACTTCAGCCTGTTTTCCTCCTTAAATCATCAGCATTGCCGAGGCTCTCCGGTATGTGAAGAGGATTCCAGGTTTGTATGTAATTGGGAAATCCTGCCTCTACTACAGGTGTAGGCGATCTGTTGATCTGATTTAATTACAGTTCCTTTGATACCCGTGAGTCTCAAGTTTATCTTCGACGATGGAAGGTAGGAGACGAGGTAAGTGCAGAAATAAATCTGTGAGGACGGGGCGTGAGTCGTGCTTGGGTAGCTAAGTTGGTAGGGCACTTTCCCGCTAAAGGCAAAAGTCCCGAGTTCGAGTCTCGGTCCAGCACACAATTTTAATCTGCCAGGAAGTTTCAGAGACTCATACGTCTCAAGGAAAATGTAATTCCATCAGATCAATATTTACAAACTACTTCAGATATTGCCATTTTCTTCTTCTTATTTCGTTTCATCCTCTCTAAAGGATTTCTTTGTGTGCCGTTCCTTTCTTTATGCCCAGTATTTCTTAATTCTCTCTGACGTTGTCTTCTCTCCTCTTCCAACATCATGGGTTTCGACCTTAGTTTAAATTTGTTTTGGAACCTTTTTTCAAACTTTGGTATTTATTTCAGCTGTTATATCTAATACTGACTTTCCGGTAGTTTTTAATCATCTTAGATTTTATCAACTTCTGCAAACCAATTAGGTTTCGTTATACAGTTATGTAACAAATAAAATATTCGTTTAGTTACTCTCTCGGAGTTCATTCTGAGAACAGGTCTGTAAAAATTTAGCCTTCTTTTTCGCATAGTATGTGAGAGCTCCTCTATTTTTTTGCAGAGAGTTTCATTCTTGATATATACTAATATATGTTATTGTATTACCATGAATTTTTGTTCATAAGATTTTTTAAATTTTTGTTTCTAATGGCTCTATCTTGTCTATGTGATTCATGTTTAAGGTTTCTGCTGCATTCAGTGCCTCTGCATCTATCACTGTTTTGCAGTGTTTAAATCTGGACTGCCATGAAAGGAACTTGTTGTTGTTATCTCTTTTGTCAAGTAGAAGACCAATTCAAGGTTTTTTCTTGGATTCTAATGATTTGCATTCTGTTGCGTTCCACGTAATCCATTCCCCCATGAATTTCAAGTCTTGTACTTGTTCTTTTTTCTGTTTCTGGACATTGAGGTATTTAATTGGCTGTTTGTTGTTTGTCATGACTTAAGTTTTTTCAAAGGTAATTTTAAGACCAATTTTAGCAGCTTGTTTCTCTAGTTCAAGGTGTTGTTCGTATGCATCCTACCATTGTTTCAGGAGACAGGTCCAGGTCATCTGCTTGTTACTGATATTAAAAATTCTCTATCAATTGTATCACCTGTAGTTTTGAAATCACTAAGGGAAATAATGCATGTCTGTGTCCTTGATTTTTGATATACCACATTATTTTTGAGGTTTAGAATTTGTTCAGGGCATTATCCACCCTTTCTGTACCCTTCATGATACTCCACCAGTTATGGATCCAATAGCACCTGTGGCCCATTTCAAAGGACATTTGAAAGAATCTTATGTTACATCCAGCAATGATATTTCTCTTTAATTATTTGGATCTCTTTTGAAGCCTTTTATGTGAAGAGGGTGGATGAGGATTCTTCTCCACATTGCTAGGATCTCTTATTCTTCCCAAATTTTATTGAAGACTCATTGGAGACAATTACTGGCATTTTTGTTAGCTTTATTCAATAGTTTGGTTACTATTTTCATCTGATGTTTTATTATATTTTAATTCTGAACTGATTCTTTTATAATTCATCAATTATTAGTGGTTATGAATCTAGTTCATTAGAGTTATTTGGAGCAAATTAAAAGTTTTCAAGAATGGATAGACAATTCTATAATTGTAGAAAACATTCTCGGACTTTTTGCCGCATGAGCTAAAGGTAAAACCCCAGAGCTTTCAATGAATTCCACGATCGCCTTCGTCAGAAACAACTGACTGTCAAAATTGCTGCCGTGGTTACCTTATATAGCTCAAAGACGGCTTCTGATTGGTCGGTAGTTACGTCCTGCTGTCGCAGATGGTGTGAACGACTACACTAGCGCCATCGCTCCCGCTGTAGCGTGAACATTGTGACGATGTCTCTGGCTCTTCTCTGCATCGATAGCTCGCTTCCATGCTCAGCTAAGATTACACCCGCCGTCACAGTTAAAGGTTTTCTCATACATTATTGTTTATACAGCCTCTTACGTTGTTAAGTCCCAGCAGGCTATTTTGTCAAATAACATTTTTTAGTTGTTTGTGAAGCTGTGCCCAGCAGCTGCAGATTTCTACAGTTGCCGATTTTTAATATGCCCTTGATGTTCTGCATAGCGGTCGAAAACTGTGCGGATGGACTGATCGATGTAATTACTTCCGCAATGTTGTAAATCCCAGGAATCCTGAGACTGTCCTTAACAGGATGTAGAATTTGCTTTATCTTCTTGGGAGGTCGGAAAATAGATCTGATGTCTGCCTCGGACTCTGCCTATTTATTTGGATATAGCGCCGCAGAAAGGAAGGAATGCAGTCTGTGGCTCATCACACAAATGTTTAATATTTTCACGTTTCTTGGAGAACGCTGACGAGAACCACTTGGGTTCAAATGGTTCAAATGGCTCTGAGCACTATGGGACTTAACTGCTGAGGTCATTAGTCCCCTAGAACTTAGAACTACTTAAACCTAACTAACCTAAGGACATCAAACACATCCATGCCCGAGGCAGGTTTCAAACCTGCGACCGTAGCAGTCGCGCGGTTCCAGACTGTAGTGCCTAGAACCGCTCGGCCACTCCAGCCGGCGAACCACTTGGGTTTCGGAAATAATCATCTGAAATATGTGTTCCGAAAGAACGGCTATGGATCACGTGTATTAAGTCAATTTTTGGTCTCTCCTGCTTCCTCACTGCATTTTTTTATGATTTCTCGCTAGAACGCAGTCTCTATTTTGGCATTTTAAGCTTTATTCTTTCAGCAGACGGCTTTTGTGCGGCCTCCTTTTTAAATTTTCTCTTGACTGTTGCCCTTCGTTATTCAGTCAAAAATCTCCTTTGCTAGGACTAGTCGACGTTCTCCCTCATCAAGCTGGGCAGTAGTTCTCCCTTCATTATTAAATATAGTGTTTGGCCTATACTTTCGTTTGATGAGCAGTTGACATCATTTTCCATGAACTATGGACCATTGTCATATGTATGGTTTCAGAGCACCGATTTGCTTTAGTTATTGAGTAACATCTGCTGCAAATGATCCGTTACTCCAGCTTTATCGGAAGGAGAGATTACAGTCTGACACCAAGAACAAATAAGAAGGAAAAATGCTTGCGATTAATGCAGCTTTTCATATAAGCTAGTGACAGGAACAATATAGTAAGTGCACATAATAACGGTACTGTCTTGTATACAATGCGAACGATACCATAATGGATGTTGTAGATGACATTCATTTTTAAGATCATGTGCGAATGACTCCACGTAGTGGCCCAGTTATACAATAATTGCACGTGCTCTCCAATCAATTACTGAAATGATTAGGATTACAGAAATGTGAATGATAGCAAGAAATATGCATGAACCTGCTGCAATCATAGCCCCTCTTTCTCTCTCTCATCGTTCCAACTGAAAAAACGCGAAATCACAAATTATCTGATTACGAATCTTCGTTGTAACACGTAACCTTAGTCAAGTAGATTTTTTCAACCTACTTAACCTTCCAGGAAACTCACAACTCTTTTGTGAGAACATGCTTGGCCCTTATGAGGCCCTTGTCTTTGCAGTACTCCTTCGTTTGCCATGCTGTATGTCTGTCCCACTACTATTCTTTCTTCCCAACCTTGAGAACCGGGTCTTGTGTAAAATTGGGTAACCGAAACATATGAAAGTATTACTTTTGTCTTCTTTCTTGTTCTGATTTGTTCTCTTCTTCCTCCGTTTCGGAAATTGAGTTCCCCCTTTTTTCTTTCCTCCTCCCTGTGCGTACTAGAAGGCCGACTCATACCTTTGATGCGCGTAGCCCCCTGGTAAAGGCCAAGTCCAGGGAGAGGTGCTGTCTGAGTTATTACCTTAGCAATTTCCGATTGGTTCCTCGGAGTTCGGCAGGTGTGACCTGAGGTGTGAAGAATCACCTAAGGCGGGTGTGGTCCCCTCTGTGGGGCTCTCCAGAAGGAAGGAGCATGCTACTGGATACGCTGGCAGACATGGGGGATTCACCCGCTACATCAGCTCCATCGACACAACCTCCGTCTAATAAACGGAAATAGAATGAGGCCAAAAACACGACGAATCTTCCACTGCGCTGCGCTGCCTCGTGGTGTCACGCACAGAAGAGGGTCAGAACTTTTCTACAGTGAACCCGTTCGTCATTCAGGAAGGTGTGGACACAGTTGCAGGTCCACTAAAGTCGGGCACTCGCTTACGCAATGGAACTTTGCTGCCAGAGAGACATGCAGTGCCTTTCAAGCCCAAGAACTGCTTAAAGCTCGCTCCTCTACGGATACTCTGTTGAAACAGAGGCCGATGGAACACTGAATTCTTCACTTGGTAGCATATACACTCGGCTGCTTGATGTTATAACTAAGGGATACATAATACATTATCTCTCTCATCAGGGCATAACAGTAGTCCATGGAGTTATGAAGAGAGTTGATGCAGCATTCGTGTCCACCCGCATCCTTTTTTTAACGTTTGATCGAGTGGAGATCCCATCGAAGATAAAGGCGAGCTATGAAATCATCAACGTGAGACACTACATACCAAACCCAATGCGTTGTACCAGTATTAGCGTAATAACCATACTGGTATGTCCTCTAAAAAGCAGACAAATGTGTAACTTGAGGCAAGGATGTTCATGAGGGAGACTGCCCACCTCCTCCCCACTGCATCAACTGCGATGGCAAATATGCCGATTCATCCCGCGAATGCCCTGTGTACCCTGATGATGGAGCCGTTCAGGAAATCCCGGTGAAGGAAAACATATTCAAATGGCTCTGAGTACTATGGGACTTAACATCTGTGGTCATCAGTCCCCTAGAACTTAGAACTACTTAAACCTAACTAACCTAAGGACATCACACGCATCCATGCCCGAGGCAGGATTCGAACCTGCGACCGTAGCGGTCACGGGGTTCCAGACTGAAGCGCCTAGAACCGCACGGCCACACCGGCCGGCGAAAAGATACTCTTCCATGTTGCTTGTAAAATGTTAGCTAGCCGAAGGCCTTGCATATCACTATCCTGCAGTTACTGTATCGTTGTTGCTATGTCATGACCCACGAATGATATGGCCACGCAGACCTGTGACCTCTAGTTCAGTGCTACTGTCATGAAATCGCGTAATGCTATTGTGACATCCTCACCTGCGCCCACTACAGTTGCTCAGCACACCAAAATACCTTAACCCACAACAGTGAAGTAATTTGTGACGCAACCAGAGAAATTTTAAAAGGAATACTCTCGGGATGACTTCTTGCCCCCCTCAAGTCAGCAAACGTCTGGGTCCCCGTCTGACAAACGCAAAGGTACTACGAGTTAGAAATCGAACAAAGGCAAACTTTATTGCTTTTCTCTGAGGTCCCCTACTACCGTATCACCGTGTGGTACCTCTGTCTGTTCGACCTCCACTTCACCGGTGTGGGTCACCAAACGATTCTCCACCCTGGAATCCGCTGACCGACTCAGGGAAGTTATTGATACCTCTGAAGAAATAACGGAACAGGATCCTCCAGCCCTGAAGTAGTACGCAGCCGAAATCCGGTGCTCGGCAGCCACTGAAGTAATTGCCCCTTATAAGAGAAATATCTCATTTAATATGACTGTTCTCCAACGAAACATTCGTGGCAGCAGACCACACAGGGAAGAATTACAGTTGCTATTGCGATCTCAATGCTCGGTTGGTTTATGCCTTTAAGAAACTAAATTATGGTCTCAATGCCACTTTGACCTCTTACACTTCACTCCAGTATGTTTCGATATTCCTTCCGAGAAAGGAACCCCAGGTCACGGATGAGTCATGACGCTGATATGGGACGGTATCCATAGTCATTGATTGAACACCCACCTACTAACTGTTGCTGTCTGTCTTTCTCTTCGCAGTTAAAACTTTTCTCTTTGTCCTCTGATCTCACCAGGGGAGAAACATTGCAACTTACCGCTAGCTCTCTCCTCCTTTTCTGCTACTCGGCAACTTTAAAGTCCACCATCCCATTTGGGGCTCTCTGAGGTCCCACCCGATAGGTTCCTGGCAGATATTCTCAACCAGCTTACTCTCGTTTCTCTCTACACTGGTGAACCCACGTATCTTTCAGATTCAACACACACTTTCTCGCACCTGAATCTCTCGTTCCCTGCTGCGCAGATTGTTCATCGTCGTTCATCCTCTCAGACACATACTTGCGCCTCCATTTCCTGTGCGTAATTCGTCTGCTAATTCTTGTACAATCTGTGCGCAAGATTGGCAGCTTTCTAAAGCTGACCAGAGGCCCTATACTACTAGCTGGCAATCTTCGATGAGCAACATTTCCACAACAGTAATGGTCAAGTAGAGTACCTTACGAATGTTATCCTTATCGCCGCGTGACGTTCCATTCCCTGCACCTCCTTCCTGCCGCGACTTGTCCCGGTTTCCTGGTGAACAGGGGAATGTCATGACGCAGCTACCGAGCGAAGACGTGCTCTCCGTGTCTTTGAAAGACATCCCAGAAAGGAAAACTGTATTCGTTGTAAACAGTTGCGCGCAAATTCTCGTTACATTATCAGAGATAGAAGAAAGCTAGTTTGATCAGTTTCACTAATTGTGTTAACAGTTTTACTCTCTCATCCGTTACTTGGAGTAACCTACGTCGGATTTCTGGGAAGAAGATACATACACCGAATCCTCGCCTAAGTGTAGCGAACGATATCATTGTAGATCCTGTCGGTATTTCGAACACCTTAAGTCGATTCTTTGAAGAGATTGAGAGCTCTGACACTTACCATCCCTCCCTGCATCCTACCTCGGAAACGGTTGGGGGAGGCTAGGGAGATGTATTTCTCATCTCAGAATCGCGAATGCTACAATACCATTTTTACTGTGCGGGAGCTCGAACATTTTCTCACCTCGTCACAATCCTCCGCTCCAGGACCTGACAATGTTCACATTCAGACGTTACAGCACCTATCTCTTGGCAGCAAGCACTTTCTCCTTCGTATGTATAATCGCACCTGGGCGGATGTCAATTTTTCCAGCCGTTGGCGTGAAGCCACTATAATCCCCGTACCCAAGTCTGGTAAGGACAAACATCTTCCACCTAACTACCATCCAATTTCCCTCTCAAGCAGTGTCTGCAATGTGATGGAGCGTATGATCAATGGTCGACAGGTATGGTGGTTTGAGTCTCGTAATTTGCTAACAAACGCACAATGTGGATTTCATAAGCACCGCTCAGCACTTGATCATCTCGTCACTCTGTCAACCCACATTATGAAAAAAATTTGCAGAAATGTCAGATTGTAGCTGTGTTTTTTTGATTTGGAGAAGGCTTACTTTACCTGCTAGAGGACAGGAGTCCTCCATGCAGTATACACGTTGGGCTTCAGAGACCGCCTGCCCATTTTATTCGGTAATTTTTACAAAGCCGGATTTTCAAGATATGTTTGGGTTCAGCTTTGTCGAAAACCTTTATTCAGAAGAACAGGTGCGTCAGGGCTCGCCGCTGATCGTAGCCCTATTTGCTAATGCAATTAACACTATCTGGGAGTACGCATTGGGAGTGATTTAAAATGGAATGATAACATAAAGTTGATCGTCGGTAAAGCAGATGCCAGGATGAGATTCATTGGAAGAATCCTACGGAAATGCAATCCGAAAACAAAGGAATTAGGTTACAGTACGCTTGTTCGCCCACTATTTGAATACTGCTCAGCAGTGTGGGATCCGTACCAGATAGGGTTGATAGAAGAGATAGAGAAGATCCAACGGAGAGCAGCGCGCTTCGTTACAGGATCATTTAGTAATCACGAAAGCGTTACGGAGATGATAGATAAACTCCAGTGGAAGACTCTGCAGGTGAGACGTTCAGTAGCTCGGTACTGTTTCGAGAACGTACCTTCACCGAGGAGTCAAGCAGTATATTGCTCCCTCCTACGTATATCTCGCGAAGAGACCATGAGGATAAAGTCAGAGAGATTAGAGCCCACACAGAGGCATACCGACAATCCTTCTTTCCACGAACAATACGAGACTGGAATAGAAGGGAGAACCGATAGAGGTACTCAAGGTACCCTCCGCCACACACCGTCATGTGGCTTGTGGAGTATGGATGTAGATGTAGATGTAGATGTAGATATAGAATTAACATCAACTAACCTTTCTCCCGCCAGTTATTTCAGGCTCTCTTTTCGTTGATGAAATTTGCGATCTACTGCCGCTCCCAATGGTCGTCATATTCCTGCTAGACCTAAGAAGTGTTGAGGGAAAAAGGTTAAATGTACCCCAATAAATATAATTGTGAACTGAATTTTTAATCATGTATTGTTTAGTGGCGTTTACTTGAGCGACTAGCCGGGCGAAGTGGCCGTGCGGTTAAAGGCGCTGCAGTCTGGAACCGCAAGACCGCTACGGTCGCAGGTTCGAATCCTGCCTCGGGCATTGATGTTTGTGATGTCCTTAGGTTAGTTAGGTTTAACTAGTTCTAAGTTCTAGGGGACTAATGACCTCAGCAGTTGAGTCCCATAGTGCTCAGAGCCATTTGAACTTGAGCGACGACTTCAGCGATGTCTCTCCCATTTTTGCTCATAGAGCATTGACAACGGATTTCACTTTTCCACTAAAAGACGTCTGTCTGCACTTCTGGCGGCGTAGGGAGTTTCTCTCGCCGCGCTTGCATCTCAATCCTGCTGCTATCCGTTTGTCGAAACCACGATATGCTTGGGGCTCACGCTCGACAGGAAACTCTGTTGGTCCTGCCAAATATCTTATCTGGTAGCACGCTGTACCCGATCTCCAGATATCCTATGTGTTTTAAATTGCACTTCATGGGGAACGGATCGGAAAATCCTCCTCCACTTGTCACATCAAATATGGACTATGAGTGTCTCGTTTCCTCGTCTGCACGACCATCTATTTTATGCCATCTCAACGTAACTCTCCATCGAGGCATGCGTTTGGACACTAGAGCTTTTTACACTAGCCCAGTTATGAGCCTCTATGCAGACTCTGCGGAACTACCGTTGTCATACAGGCGTGATGTTCTCCTCAGCAGATACGTGTGCCACCTGTCCTCTATGCCAAATCGTCCATCCTATGCGTCCTATTTTGATGATTCCCTTGACCACCAACTTGTTTGCTGCCTCCCAGAGTTCGCTTTCGTATACTACTTCGGAAGCTTAACCTTATGTTACCTGCCGCGTTCCCGATGGGTGAGAGCCCTTCATCGCCTTGGATTCGTGCAGAGGTCCACCTTCATCTTCAGATTAGTTCAGTTCCCAGGGACAATACTCCAGGTTCGACCTACTACTGTAAGTTTCTCGAATTTGCACACAGCTTGGAAACAGCAGCTTTGTGTACACTGGTGGCTCTAAGACCGACAGTGGTGTTGGATGCACCTTTGTTTTGGCAACAAACGTTTGACGTACTGGCGTTTAGACCAGCTCGATTTTTACTGCTGAGCTTTCCACCGCCTATCAGGCCACCCAGTACATCCGACGACACAGGCTGCTCAACTGTGTATAACGTTCCGATTCACATACTGCCACCCAGAGCCTCTGTGTAGTATTCACATACCACACCTTAATACAGCCTCACGAATGTCTCCAGTCATTTGCTGATGGTGTGGCCAAAGTAATGATCTTGTTGGTTCCTGGTCTTGTCCGAGTATCGGGGAGTGAAGCTGCCAATGGTGCTACTAAGTCTGCAGTCCGACTACATAGGCCTTTCAGCTATTCTGTCCGTTCAGATGATCTCTGCGTTGCTGCACTTTCGAACATTGTGCCCCTCTGGCACGAACTCTGGTCTCCTCTGCTTGAAAAGAAACTCCGGAAAATTAAACAGCTCCCAACGGCTTTGATGACTTCCTCTCGCCCCTTTCGCCGCGAGGGAATGGTTTTAGCTCAGCTGCATATAGGCCACTGTCATTTCAGTCACCATCATTTGTTAAATGAAGAACGCGTACCACACTGTGCTTACTGCAAACTATTGAAAGTGCGCCATTTAATGATCTCATGTCGATTTTATAACGGTTTTCGTTTTCAAAATTTTGTATTTGTGGGGATGTACAGCCTCCCGATGCTTAATAACCGTAAAAATGGTCCGTAATAGGCTGTAACGCGATGTTTATGTGTGCGTACGATTAGCTAATTTTGACTAAGCGTCATTGTGAAAATGTTACAAATCTGCTTGAAAATGACGCAATGTGATGTTCATTTAATCGTGCGATGAGCTATGTTCGACAAAGCGTCATTGTCAAGCAGATTTGTAACATTTTGACAATGACGCTTAGTCGAAATTAGCTAATCGCACGATTAAATGAACATCACAGTGCAGCCTACTACGGACCATGTTTACGTTTATTATGCGTTTACATTTTAATGTATGTTTGCCATCTGAATTATCAGAAATTTTAGCAGATACAGCACAAGCTGTAGATTGCCTTTTACTTTTTGCTCGTCGTAGTAATAGGGCGAAGGAAATTTAGCTTTCAGCCTATTGAGAATCCTCCTCAAAGGAGAAGTGATCATTTTTAGCTATCCCTTAACTCCAGTCGACTAGGCTTTGAATATTATCGACTTCAGTTTCATCCGGTAACTGACCATTTAAACTTATGATACTGGCGCTTATGACCTCAGCTGTTTTGCGCCATGAAGTAACAACAACAACCGTCATCAAACAGTCATCAAACATGTTAAGAAATTTTGGAAATTAAGGACGCAAGAAAAGAGATTCTACTGCGTTCAGTAAGTAATGCAGCACTTTTTTTTTCTGGAAACAAGTTGTTCTATTCAGGATTCCAGTGTAACATATTCCCCGTTCTTTTGGCTACAAAACCCTACTTCCAACATAGCCTCCGTTCAAAGCGACGGCCTTATGCCACCTTACTGGAAGAATTTATATGTCCGCATGGTATAATTATACTGATCTATGTCGGAGCCAACGTACTGCTGCAACAGTAACTTCCCCACCATGCGCGTACTGGAGAGCATTCTTCGTTGGATCAGACAGATGGAATTCGGAATGTGCCAGATCAAAGCATTAAGGTGTAAGAGAAACAACGGTCCAATAAAGTTTTGTGAGCCGCTGTAGGGTTCCCGGACCCCTGGAGTTGTCATGGAGCAGGCCTATTTCTGTGGCGACGAGCACGCCGAAGCCTTTCCTACACTTTTCTGAGGGTAGCAAAATACACTGCAGAGTTGATCGTTGCACCATGAGGGAGGATATCAAACAGAATAATCCTTCAGAGTGCCAGAAGACCGTCACTACGACTTTACTGACTGAGGGTGTGGCTTTCAACATTTTGTTCGGAGGAGAGGTAGTGTTCGCCACTCTGTGGATTGCCGTTTTGTTTCTGGATCGAAGTGATGAATCCATTTTTCATAGTCTCTGACGACGCTCGACGAAAATTATCCCCACCAGACTCGTAAGGCGCAAAAATTCCGCACATGTGGTCCTCCGTTGCTCTTTATGGTCTTCCGTTAGGGCACACACCTTTGGGTACCCCAACCGGTGGACGAGTGTGTCAACACTACCAATAGACGCATTCAGTTGAACAGCGAGATGTTTGATCGTGATCCTGCAATCACACGTGAGTGTCCCCACGTTCCAACATCAGCTGTGTGCAGGCGGCCGGCACACGGAAGTTGAGACGGGTTTGCACGACCTTGTTGCGATGATACAGACACATCGCCCAACGACTCACCATGCCTTTGTTCACTACCGGTTCTTCATTGACATTCTGCAAGTGCCTAAGAATATTTAAGATGTTCTGATTTTCCTTCAAAAGAAACTCATTGAGGGTTCTCTGCTTAGAACCATTCTGCGTTACAAACGTCAGTCCAATGCTGCGTGTAGCACCGCCATGTATCGGAACTTCATGAAACTATAGGGGATGAAGCGGTAATTTTCCATGACGTCCGACAACAAATTCCGCATTTTTTCAAGCGAAATTGGCCGAGAAAGAAAAGTGATCGATTACCTATTGGACGCCACACGTATGTGACGCATGTATGTATAAGACTCCTAAATACGAAGAAAGAAATTTTTAAAATATCCCACTCCTGGGTCCGGGCGCTATTTTAGGACTTGTTGCATTGTAATCTTTCCAGTAAACGAATTGCAGCTCTCTGGCACCTTCTAATTGGGAATATTAGTTATATGAATGTCTGATAACTTTCGGACATATCAGAAGAAACAGACGCCACGTGGAATTAGCAACAGAGATAAATGCTATGTAAACTAAATGTGGACGGGGAAAGAAAAAGAAAGGAAAAGGAAGCAGCTCATGCATCGGGACTTCATGCGGAGTCAGTGACGCCGAGTGGGTATGCGTGCTTCACCGGGATTGCGTAATACGTATCACAGCTGCGGATTCCGTGTGGTGTCTATTCCTTCGGACATGTCTGAAAGAGCAGACATCATGAATACATATAATTGAGTCGCCTAGATGGGCTATGAGCCCACTACCTTTAGTGTGATTGCAAAACCACGTTCGACCACCTGCAGGAATCTCAAAGTAGTGAGCATGGAGGATATGGACGGGGACTGTGGATAGGTGGCGCTAGTGAGAATTGGGTCGGCGGAGAGCATATGGAGGTAACCTACGCAACTGCGGTAAACACTGTGGCCGGGTGGCACATTGGTTAACGCAACTGTCTAATGAGCGTCAGATCCCGTGTTATAATCCTACTCGGCGCCGCTGCCTACTAATAAAATTTTGATGTGGCTGGTGATACATGTTCCTTTCCTTTCTCTTCCTTTCCCGCCCCACCCCCGCTCCCCAACCACTTTCAATTTACATAATATGAAATATTAGTAGTGAGCGGTAATCAAGCAAATTGAACGATAATGTCGCAACTGTTGTTCTTTTCAACAATAAATTTTTTCTACGAATAATGTTTACTGCCACACTGATTTTTGCATAATGCAATTTTCATCACAGCTGGAAAGGGCAGAGTGGTTATAACATGGTGCACAACGAAGAGATGGCAATTCATTTCATTTTCGTTGCTAGGCGTGCTGACGAGATGAATGTTTATAGAATGTTCTGGACGTGCTGGCGTGTGAGACTGTAAAACCTACACGAGCTGTTGAAGCAGCGGAGCAGTCGTTAACAAATGCTTTACTATTTGTTCTTGGCAGCTGTGTCCATAAAAAGCTGTCGGCCCGTCGGCCGCGATTACGTAGGCGGTCCGTCGTTATCATCACTTAACGCCAGACGCTGCAGTATCAGTCCCGCCTGAGAAGCTGCAAGGTGGTATTCCATCTCTATAGAAATGACTCATCCTTATGAGACGCGGCGAAGCTACATTCCATACGTCTGCACTACACCGGAAACGTCGATTTACCTTTTGCATATGTAACCACCACTGGTTAATTTCTGCGACAGTCCTTACATTTTTAGTTTGGAATATTGTAATTATTTGACGGGCTGCCAATATTTTGTATATAGAGGGTTACTGAGAATGATCTATACAGTTTCAAGTGATAGCAAAATAAAGTTTATGTTATGATGTATTATATGATTATATGTGTGGAAACAACTCTAGAAGTATTTTGTGCCACATTCACGAATTCGTAATGTCTAAACCGTTTGTCAAACGGCACACGTAAATTCTATTGCCCAATTCGTCCCACACTCGCTCTACAGCGTCCTCATCGATGTCAAACACAGCTGCCCTGAGAAGTCGGCATAAGTAAGAGATGTTGTAGGGATGTTGAGGAGCGAAAACAGTGCCTTTGATGCAAATCCATAGCTAAAAATTACACTGTGTCGGTTCTGGAGAATGTGAGGGCCATGTCAACAACTGGAGACTGCCAGATGATGCACGACCGATTCATCGTCGTGGCATCTCAGTATCCGAGAACTCATGAAGATCACTCAAACAAAAAAAAAAGTCTTTTGCTGCTGTTTCTTCCACAAACCCATAGTGATTTAGCTGCCCCTACCGATGTCGTTTTATGCGGCCCACTATGTCATATCTGGCTTTCAAAGACCACACGTGAGATATTCGTATTTCACTCATCCCTCACCAGGAAGGATTTCTAGTATGTTGTTCATGGCACTATCTCCTACCACTGTACACAAATTTCCAACTACACGAAGTATTCCCAATGTTAGACCTATTGGTCTCTATTGATTGGGCCATTGCTCAACAAGAGTAGTCTGCTACTTCGATAACAACAGTAATTTAAACGCATCCATCAGAAAAACAACTTTTGTAAACATTAAGATAAAACTACTTAGGTTGCTGTACTTTAGTGGTCAGTAGACCTGCTGTACCAACAATGTAATTGTGTGTTTTGTACTGTTTAAATTCAGAATATTGTTAGGTAAAATTTACACAAACGTCAAAATTACAATTTGTAAATGCTCGAATAAGTCGATGATATTACGACTCTAAGAGTTTGTATCTCTTGGATAGACAGTCTAACGTCATATCGGTTGCAAAAGATCCAAACCTTGTAAATGGTCTCTGCAGTAATTTGGGGACGTTCTTGGTAAAATATTCTAAATGCCGAAGCTCTGTTGCGCTTAACTAATGACAGTTACGGAGCGAGGTGGCGCTGTGATCAGCAGACTGGACTCGCATTCGGGAGGACGACGATTCAAAACCACGTCTGGCTATCCTGATTTAGGTTTTCCGTGATTTCCCTAAATCGCTTCAGCCACCTTACAAAACTAAAAACAGTAGATTCCTACGAATGCAATATAAATGAATCACAATTGGAAACATTAAATTCATACAAAGAAATGGATGTAACGATTTGTACGAATATGAAATGGATTGATTACGTAATCTCAGTTGTAGAAAGCAGTTGTATGTAAAGCATCATGAGGGCCAGTGAATTCCATTGCGGGTCCGTAACCAAGATAGACGAAGTATTTGGTGTTTCAAGAGGTACCACACCGAAAATGTGTGACACACACAGGGAAAGCATAAAAATATCATCCTCTGAGAAATAACGACGAAAATGTGTGTTGAGTGATTGAAAACGATTGTGACGAAAAATAAGAAGACGACAAATGCAACAGTTACAGCAGAACTGAATGACGCATTCGTGAACCCTGTCTGCACAAAAACAACACGAACTCTATAAAATCGGAATCGCATGGAGCGCTGGAATTGCTAAACTAGTCATAAGATATGCAAATGCCCCTAACATGAAAACGTCGTTTTGAAGACATGATTGCTATAAAAGCTGGAATATGGACCTATGGAAGAAGGTAATTTGATCGGATTGGTCCTGTTTCACACTCTTTCCAACTTACGGACGAGTTTACGTCCCAGCAGTAAAATAAGGCGACAGTTCAATGATGATTCGGGCAGTCGCAACGTGGTATTCCATGGGGACGATGCCTACTGTGCAAGGTCGCATTACTGCCGCTGTTCACACAGATCGTATTTTTCAGGCACGAGAAACAATTGCCGCATCTCACCTAATCATCATAGTGACCAAATTTAGTGTTATTGAGCCTATGTGCTCTACTTTGGAGACAAGATTGGGTCATGCTGATAAGCTTTCTAGAGCTGCAAGGAATCCCTTGAGTGCGAGGTCGCAAAAGGCCTACGATGTTTAGGCATTCGATGACCAGCATTGTCTACCATGCAACCACAATATTGGCTGCTAATGGCAGCAGGGGGTGGGACTCAAGGTACCCAATGGTGAGCACAGAATGAGGTGATGGAGCGTAGTCGACGAGTAACTCACTACAGTGCTACAATACTAGGGGTGTTGATACAAACCAACGATAAACAAAGCAAACATTGCATTATATGTACAACAACAGCTGCCGAAGTTGAAATGTCGTCATAAAGGAACCCAAGGAATTTCAAGAATGAGAAATAAGGACAGATGAAATATTAACGTTTCTGGAACAACTGAACAAATTCAGCCGCTGGATAATTGTTTTTCCGTGGCTACAAAACATATTATCATACTATCCCAGACACGCATTAAAGTATAGTCAGTTTCACGATAATGTCTACGATAGACTGCTTCACATTCGGTTGTATGCCATCTCATTTCATCAGTTCTCGTAACCCCCTTACATCAAAATGATTGTATACAGATTGTTTAAGAGGGCGTACCCATCTGAACGTCATGCATGGTTTGTAACTCCCAAGGAGTTCGCCTTCGATCTTGCTGGTGCCAACCTTTATGATCACTGTGTCGCACCATTCCTCATTCGGTGTTCATGATGCGGGTTGATGGTTTGTTTTGAACATTTCTTGAATGTCGACTATGTCCATCTGTGAAGTGCAATCCCATTGGTGGTTGATCTCTATACCTCCCGGACACTCATTCTCTGTCGACCTCCTCGTGCACATGACGAGTGTTAACAGCAAATATCTTTCCTGTCGTAATTGTTAACACAACACTTTCAAATGAGCTTTACTAAAGATTGAACTTGCGAACTTTTACTTAAAGGTTTTTCGTGCGATAACTCGAGCCCTGTGAATGAGGGTGGTCATTAAAATGGTTCAAATGGCTTTGAGCCCTACGGGACTTAACTTCTGAGGTCATCAGTCCCCTAGAACTTAGAACTACTTAAACCTAACTAACCCAAGGACATCACACACATCCATGCCCGAGGCAGGATTCGAACCTGCGACCACAGTGGTTGCACGGTTCCAGAATGTAGTGCCTAGAACCGCTCGGCCAACCCGGCCGGCGGTCATTGAAATACCGCTGCGTTGGTATGGATGATGACAGCTCAAGGCACGTATATACAGGGCAATGTGTATTGGTTTACGAAATGTACTGTGACTCAAGTAGCCACCGTTTCTTCTACAACCCATGACATCAAGAAGCGGCGGTTCATTTCTCTCCAAATGCTCGGGTGGGAGGAATGACGTTAAAATGAAAGAAACTTTTCTATCGTTTGTGGCTGTACCACAAACGTATTGTCTACAATTCTCCAAAAGTAATTAGGTTTAAAAAGCAATGAATGGTTTATCCTTGAAGTCTTAAGTAAAAAGATTAGCTATTGTGGGAGACACAGCAGCACCGTAAGGTTGCTCAAAATATTGGAAGTTGAACTAAGTTACGTGACGTAAGCATTTGAAGGATATCATCTTCCAGCTTAGCTTCTATGAATTACAGTAAAACTACTATAGGTACTCGGTGAATAAGAAGATTACCTCTGCTGGTTCGAGCCGAAAAGTCTTGAGTTGCCGTATAAAATATCCTGAATTTCGAATATTGTGTTCACATATCCCTTCCAAAAGTCTCAAAAGGAAAGTCATGTTTTGCTAAGTAGTATTTTGAAGCCTATATATTATTCAGAAAGGACGAAAGCGGAATTCCTTCTTTATATATCTATAGTAAGCCATAAAGTCTAGGTGAAACAGATGCTCGTGCTTCAGATGGCCAGGACACTGGTTGGATTTGAGAAGAGTGGTTGTTTTCCGTTCTACCGCATCCATAGGATCTTTCTGGAGTCGAAGGTACGCAGAGCTCCGCCATGAATTCCGTATCCACGGGGCTAAGATGTCGCAGACAGAGGAACAAAGGCGTTTTTCCTGTCAGAAAAATAAAATAAAATAAAATAAAATAAAACTATTTCTATGCCCTCTCTCAAAGATCAGAACGCCTTTGTGTACTCCGGGATGATGTTCTGCTTGGGTGCAGGCATTCTAGTTATGGTCCTGCAAGTTTCACGCTTTAATCTTGAGCAGTCTCACTGGGAATTTCGAAAACGCCACGCTCAACGATACTGATAAAATCCCTCGCGGATACGCTCTTGGGAGAGGAGAAGACAATTATCTCCTTCTTTAATACAAATATCAACGTTACTCAGTGGTTTATTCGTGGATCTGAACACAGTTCGTCTACATGGATTATATTCTTCCGATGATTGCCATGTAAGACGATAGCACATGGAAGTGATTCGCTGCCGCGTCCAGTCAGAAAACGATCACGTAAAACTGTCTGTGGACAGACAGAACGAGATATTCAGTTGAAATGAAAGCAGGCTTGTGGATACTGTACTTCTCGCCTTGTCTAATGGAGTCTCTCTTCCACCAGTACCTTGCTGGCTCGCTGTTTAATCGTCTCAGCGGCCGGAGGGTCTACGAGGGCTGGCTGTAAAATAACGGAACTCTTGTTCTAAGACATTTTATTTCAGAAGCGCACATATTTAGTTAGTATCACCTTTAGTTCACTCCCCTAATGTATCCCTACAACGGTCCATTGAAATTTTCCATTGATGGAAACAGTGCTAAAAGTCTTCCTCTGTGAGCTCCTTGATAACGTGCTTCAACGGATTGAAATCTTGTACCTTTTAATACACACGTTACCTTGGGGAATAGATAAAAGCCACATGGTGCTCTGTCAGGCGAATAAGGCGGATGGTCTGACACTCGGATGCTGTACTTCGCTCGAAACCTCTTAACAGACGGTGCGATATGTGCCGTAACACAGAACCCATGACATGTTCTTCTGCAACTTGAGTATTTTTTTCTGATTTTCTCAAGGCGTTAAGGAAGAACCTCAATGTAGTAACACTGATTATCAGTTTGACCTTCAGCAAAAAATGGTTCAAATGGCTCTGAGCACTATGGGACTCAAGTTCTGAGGTCATCAGTCCCCTAGAACTTAGAACTACTTAAACCTAACTAACCTAAGGACATCACGCACGTCCATGCCCAAGGCAGGATTCGAACCTGCGACCGTAGCCGTCACGCGGTTCCATACTGTAGAACCTAGACCTTAAGCAACCCAGTGAAGATATCCATGGATATCGAGGAAAACAGAAATACGAAGACCAGTGTAAAAAGACCTGCATGATACCGATAGTAGTAGTTATCGTGGAACATGTTCCACACGATCGTCTGACTTACGCTTCTATGATGGACCATCTGCCTGGAGCTGCTGCCGTGGTCACCCTCAAACATCTTTTACCTCCACCTTCAAATGAGTGTCCCACCCTTGCAACGTACACTATGTGACCAAAAGTATCTGGACACCCCTGAAATCATACGTTTTTCATACTAGGTGTAGTGTGCTGACACTTACTGCCAGGTACTCCATATCAGCGACCTCAGTATTCATTAGACGTCGTGAGAGAGCAGAATGGGGTTCTCCGCGGAACTCACGGACTTCAAACGTGGTCAGGTATTTGGGAGTCACTTGTGTCATACGTATGTACGCGATATTTTCACACTCCTAAATATCCCTAGGTCTTCTATTTCTGATCTGATAGTGAAGTGGAAACGTGAAGGGACACGTACAGCACAAAAGCGTACAGGTCGACCTCCTTTGTTGACTGACAGAAACCTCTGACAGTTAAAGAGGGTCGTAAAGGCAGACACCTGTCCAGACCATCACACAGGAATTCCAAACTGCATCAGGATCCACTGCAAGTACTATGATAGTTAGGCGGGAGGTGAGAAAACTTGGATTTCATGGCGAGCAATCCGCAGCTCGTGGTCGTGCGGTAGCGTTCTCGCTTCCCAGGCCCAGGTTCCCGGGTTCGATTCCCGGCGGTGTCAGGGGTTTTCTCTGCCTCGTGATGATTGGGTGTTGTATGTTGTCCTTAGATTAGTTAGGTTTAAGTAGTTCTAAGTTCTAGGGGACTCATGATCATAGATGTTAAGTCCCATAGTGCTCAGAGCCATTTGAACCATTTGAACCATGGCGAGCGGCTGCTCATAAGCCACACAACACGCCGATAAATGCCAAACGACACCTCGCTTGGTGTAAGGAGCGTAAACATTGGACGACTTTACAGTGGAAAAACGTTGTGTGGAGTGGCGAATCACGATACACAGTGTGGCGGTCCGATGGCGGGAAATGGATACGGCGAATTCACAGTGAACGTCATCTGCCAGGGTGTGAGGGACCAACAGTAAAATTCAGAGGTGGTGGTGGTATGGTGTGGTGTTTTTCATAGAGGGGGCTTGCACCCGTTGATGTTTTGCGTGGCACTATCACAGCACAGGCCTACATTGATGTTTTAAGCACTTTCTTGCTTTCCACTGTTGAAGAGCAATTCGAGGATGGCGATTGCATCTTTCAACACAATCTAACACTTGTTCATGATGCACCGCCTGTGGCGGAGTGTTTACACGAAAATAACATCCCTGTAATGGACTGGCCTGCACAGAGTCCTGACCTGAATCCCAAAGAATACGTTCGGGATGTTTTGGAACGTCGACTTCGTGCCAGGCCTCACCGACTCACATCGATACCTCTCCTCAGTGCAACACTCTGTGAAGAATGGGCTGCCATTCCCAAAGAAACCTTCCAGCACCTGACTGAACGTATGCCTGCGAGGGTGGAAGCTGTCATCAAGGCTAAGGGTGGGCCATCACCATATTGAATTCCAGCATTACCAATGGAGGGTGCCAGGCTCTTTTAAGTAATTTTCAGCCAGGTGTCCGGATACTTTTGATCACATAGTGTATTTCCGGCGATACGTCCATATGGCATTTTTCCTCCTTAACCTATAAGTGACTGTTTCATGCAGTTTGTCCCCTTCCATACTGTATAATGAATGAACTAGGCGAACATCTGTATAGTTTGCTTGTTCCGACATCTTAATAAACGAGAGGACGAAACAGTCTATTTTTCCTCTTACAAAGGTTATCAAACTCACATGTTCAATCGACCATCTCTTCCCCGTAGAGCTAACAGATGTGCTGTTTGAGGCTTTCTCATCGTTAATGCCTGCTTAGATGGCTCTCGGGCATAGCGCCAGATAGTACTGTGTGAAATGCACAATATTTCCACCAAGCAGCTACTCGTCATTTTCACTTTTGGCTGTGTCTCGCCAGTTTATACGCGCTAGAAGATGTCAGTGACCTTTGCGATGATGTTAAAGTCCAGCCTCTTGGTGCCTGGGCTTTTCTACGGAGCCATTGTATAAAATGACGTGTCACAATAGCTAGCGAAGATCACACTCGTGGATATATTATGCACTTTTGACAAAACGATCCATCGCTACGCTCGAGAAACTTTCAAGCAGTTAATATGTCGGAAAGCCTCAGTTAGCAGCATTGCCCACGTTTACAAATGTTGTAAGTGTCTATAATGTTGTTTAAGTTAGTATCCACTACAAAACGAAATTTCAAATTTAATTACCCAAGCTACTGCGCAGAATAATACGAATCTCTCGCGGAACAGTACAGTTGACTAAAAAAATGGTTCGAATGGCTCTGAGCACTATGCGACTTAACTTCTGAGGTCATCAGTCACCTGGAACTAATTAAACGTAACTAACCTAAGGACATCACACACATCCATGACCGAGGCAAGATTCGAACCTGCGACCGTAGCAGTCGCTCGGCTGCAGACTGCAGCGCCTAGAATCGCACGGCCACTCCGGCCGGCTTACAGTACAACTCGTTTCATCAATAAGCAGTAAGAAATACGTATATAAAAAAGAGACCGATTACTTGCCTCCCGTGTCCTACGAGACACAAATTAAATGGGAACATTAAAATATGGGCTTTGCATAGGCATATAATCAACAACATTACGTTTAAGGCAGACCACAGTGGTGGTCTTCCACATTCCTCTGAAATTTAGGCACGGATGTCAAAACTTCCTGTGTAGTCCCTCGCCTCGTCACTATGGAAAATTAAAATGTTAAAGGTTCTTCGAAGGAAATTCTCGAAGTTTTCTGTAACGCAGAAGTGAGCCGTTGAGCTTACCATATTAAGATTTAAACGAAATAAACCTTTTTCATACTGACGATAACTCGTTCATTGAGAAAGAGATGATGAGACGATTATGTCTCTCACAACTGAAATTAAAGTGTCATATTATCATGAACCCCCTTCCCCTATGAACCATGGACCTTGCCGTTGGTGGCGAGGCTTGCGTGCCTCAGCGATACAGATAGCCGTACCTAGGTGCAACCACAACGGAGGAGTATCTGTTGAGAGGCCAGACAAACGTGTGATTCCTGAAGAGGGGCATCAGCCTTTTCAGTAGCTGCAGGGGCAACAGTCTGGATGATTGACTGATCTGGCCTTGTAACACAAACAAATACAGCCTTGCTGTGCTGGTACTACGAACCGCTGAAAGCAAGGGGAAACTACAGCCGTAATTTTTCCCGAGGGCATGCAGTTTTACTGTATGGTTAAATGATGATGGCGTCCTCTTTGGTAAAATATTGCGGAGATAAAATAGTCCCCCATTCGGATCTCCGGGCGAGGACTACTCAGGAGGACGTTGTTATTAGGAGAAAGAAAACTGGCATTCTACGGGTCGGAGAGTGGAATGTCAGATCCCTTGATCCTGTAGGTAGGTTAGAAAATTTAAAAAGTGAAATGGACAGGTTAAAGATAGATACAGCGGGAATTAGTAAAGTTTGGTGGCAGGAGGAACAAGGCTTCTGGTCAGGTGACTACAGGGTTATAAATACAAAATCATACAGGGGTAATGCAGGAGTAGGTTTAATTATGAAGAAAAAAATAGGAATGCGGGTAACCTACTACAAACAGTATAATGAACGCATTATTGTGGCCAAGATAGGTACAAACCCCAAGCCTGCCACAGTATTACAAGTTTACACGCCAACTGGCTCCACTGATGACGAAGAGATTGATGAAATGTAAGATGAGATAAAAGAAATTATTCAGATAGTGAAGGGAGACGAAAATTTAATAGTCATGGGGGACTGGAATTCGACAGTAGGGAAAGGTAGAGAAGGAAACGTAGAAGATGGATATGGAATGAGGATAAGGAATGAAAGAGAAAGTCGACACCAGAATTTTGCAGAGCATAACTTGATCATAGCTAACACTTGGTTCAAGAATCATGAAAGAAGGTTGTATACATGGAAAAAGCCTGGTGGTACTAGAAGGTATCAGATTATATAATGGTAAGACAGAGATTCAGGAACCAGGTTTTAAATTATAAGACACTTCCAGGGGCAGATGTGAACTCTGACCACAATCTATTGGTTATGAACTGTAGATTAAAACTGAAGAAACTGCAAAAAGGTGGGAATTTGAGGAGATGGGACCTGGATAAACTGACCAAACCACAGGTTGTGCAGAGTTTCAGGGAGAGCATTAGGGCAAGATTGACAAGGTGGGGAAAAGAAATACAGTAGAAGAACAATGAGTAGCTTTGAGAGATGAAATAGAGAAGGTGGCAGAGGATCAAGTAAGTAAAAAGACGAGGGCTAGTAGAAATCCTTGGGTAACAGAAGAGATATTGAATTTAATTGATGAAAGGAGAAAATGCAAAAATGCACTAAATGAAGCAGCCAAAAAAGAATACAAACGTCTCAAAAATGAGACCGACTGGAAGTGCAAAATGGCTAAACAGGTTGGCTAGAGGACAAATGTAAGGATGTAGAGGCGTATATCACTAGGGGTAAGTTAGATACTGCCTACAGGAAAATTAAAGAGCCCTTTGGAGAAAAGAGAACCATTTGCACGAATATCAAGAAGTCAGATGGAAACCCAGTTCTAAGCAAAGAAGGGAAAGCAGAAAGGTGGAAGGAGTATATAGAGGGTCTATACAAGGGCGAAGTTCTTGAGGACAATATTATGAAAATGGAAGAGGATGTAGATGAAGATGATAAGGGAGATATGATAGCGCCTGAAGAGTCTGACAGAGCACTGAAAGACCTAAGCCGAAACAAGGCCCCAGGAGTAGACAACATTCCATTAGAACTACTGACAGCCTTGGAAGAGCCAGCCAGCACTGACAAAAATCTACCATCTGGTGAGCAAGATATATGAGGCAGTGGAAATACCCTCAGATTTCAAGAAGAATTTAATAATTCCAATCCCAAAGAAAGCAGGTGTTGACAGATGTGAAAATTACTGAGCTATCAGTTTAATAAGCCACGGCTACAAAATACTAACATGAATTCTTTACAGACGAATGGAAAAATTGGTAGAAGCCGACCTCAGGGAAGATCAGTTTGGATTCCGTAGAAATGCTGGAAGACGGGAGGCAATACTGACAGCACGATTTATCTTAGAAAATAAATTAAGGAAAGTCAAACCTACGTCTTTGGCATTTGTAGACTTAGAGACAATGTTGACTCTCTTTGAAATTCTGAATGTGACAGGGGTAAAACACAGGGAGCAAAAGGCTATTTACAATTTGTACAGAAACCAGATGGCAGTTAAAAGAGTCGAGGGGCATGAAAGGAAAGCAGTGGTTGTGAAGAGAGTGAGACGGGTTTGTAGTATATCCCCGATGTTATTCAATCTGTATATTGAGCAAGTAGTGAAGGAAACAAAAGAGAAATTCCGAGTAGGTATTAAAATCCATGGAGAAGAAATAAAAACTTTGAGGTTTGCCGATGGCATTGTAATTCTGTCTGGAAGAGCAGCTGAATGGAATGGACAGTGTCTTGAAAGGAGGATATAAGATGAACATCAACAAAAGCAAAACGAGGACAATGGTATGCAGTCGTATTAAATCGGGTGATGCTGTGGGAATTAGATTAGGAAATGAGGCACTTAAAGTAGTAAATGAGTTTTGCTATTTGGGGAGCAAAATAACTGATGATGGGCGAAGTTGGGAGGATGTAAAATGTGGACTGGTAATGGTAAGGAAAGCGTTTCTGAAGAGGAGATATTTGTTAACACCGAGTATAGATTTAAGTGTCAGGAAGTCGTTTCTGAAAGTATTTGTATAGAGTGTAGCCATGTATGGAAGTGAAACATGGACGATAAATAGTTTGGACTAGAAGAGAAAAGAAGCTTTCAAAATGTGGTGCTACAGAAGAAAGCTGAAGATTAGATGGGTAGATCGCATAACCAATGAGGAGGTATTGAACAGAATTAGGGAGAAGAGAAATTTGAGGCCAACTTGACCAGAGGAAGGGATCGGTTTGTAGGTCATATGCTGAGGCATCAAGGGGTCACCAATTTAGTATTGGAGGGCAGCGTGGAGGGTAAAAACCGAAGTTGGAGACCAAGAGATGAATACACTAAACATATTCAGAAGGACGTAGGTTGCAGTTGGTATTGGGGGAAGCTTGCACAGGATAGAGTAGCCGGGAGAGTTGCATCAAACCAGTCTCTGTAATGAAGACCACAACAACAACATTATCACGAATGCGACGAATGAAATGCATGCGCATTGGAGATGGAGTGATTCACATGTGTGCCTTCGAATTACTTCAGTCAAATGCCAGTCTGGTGCTACAGTTGGTACGCCAACGAACGTAATATCTTTAATGTACGATAACAGGCGACCAAACTGAAACGTACAGTGTACAAGACATCAAGATGCTAAATGCAAGTTATTTTCTTGACCTAAAGGTGCATTTACAGAAGTGTGTACTTCAGGGATGTGTGTTACTTTTATTAGAAACAAAGAGACTGAATAGTCTATTAACATTTAATCGTCGGGCAAATTTCTTGGAATATTAGTTGTTATTGTTTGTGGCATCCATTTTAATATCGCATTACACCGATTACAGCTGGAAGCAAAACGATTAAATACTTATACAGGCAAGGACAAAGTGTTAAGCAAATAACTGTCACATTGCTGTTTTTCTATATAAACCCGGACAAGGAGTGGAATTTGGCCTCCAAACGACCACGTTCATATTCCTGTCACCTCCCCGCAGAAACAATCATTTGTAAGTACCCTACCACATTATTATTGCATTGGCCTTCCTTGGCTGTAACCGGAAACGCTCTGTGACGTTACAAGAAACAAAAACCACGTCAATTTCTTCGACTGTCTTGGGCACTGTGAAAAACCGAATGATGTCAAGAGGAAGTTTTCTTGTCATTAAAACAGCAGAGTACATTCTGATGTGCATCATGGGGCAGGTAAACAACGAGCTGACCGAAGCGCTCTCAGCCCCAGTTGCAACAATACTGTGGTCGACGAATACACACCTAATGACCTACATACTGGCGGTTCGTTAAAAGCTAATCCTCAAAATTTCGCGCATATTGACAAAAATGCTTGATGAAAGGAGCAATAGATCCTGACTGGCTTCTATTCCTTCGAAGTCTTAAAACCAGCAAAAATTCACACATAGCTGTCAGAGAAAAGTCTTCGAATGTCAATTCAAAACTTTCAATTTGCATTCTCTATAATTTAGGATTGAGAGCACATTTGATGCATGGAATTTTTGTTTGCGATCTGTCGTTTAGACGACTGAATTATGAGGCTATACACTTCCTAGAGCTTTGTATTTTATACTTACTGTTTTTACTATTAGGCTGATTGGTGGTACTGTGTGCATGCTGCAAATGATCCTCATTAACACGAAAAACTGTTTAACTCAGATGAAGGAAATATTACGCTACTACGAAAGCAGTATTATCGGACAGGGACAGAGAGAACCATTAAATCTATGAATTCAAGGTGACGAAAGGCATGTATAAACAGTAATTTCACAGATTTGGTGTCAAGCGATCTTCAGCTAATATTTACCGGCGTGATTAATTTTGACGTCGCCTGCTGCAGTGATCAAGGGTTACCGTAAGACGAGGATGCTTGGACTTTAAAGGTATTTTTGACCATTTTTAGGGCTACTTTAACAGAGCGTCAAAATAAGGTTGAAACGTGTGCGGAGCGAACTCACATGACCATGTGTTGTTGTGGTGGCGGTGGTGGGTGGGGGGGATGCGGGGAGTGTGTTTAGCTGCGATCACGTTACGAACGTCTCGTCACGAACGTGTTCGTCGTTGGCGTCTGTAGTGTGATGCGTGAATACTGCTCCTTACTGTTTGGATGCCTAGTTTTCGTTAAGTTTATAGTATTACTTATGTAAACTTATATAGATTTGTTTACTGAGATATATGTACGTGCATCTGGGAGTTAATAGGTGGCATGTATATTGTTTTTCTGTTTGTTATACGTTTCCCTTGTGTTTATTTGCATTACAAATACATCACAATGGTCAGAAAGTGTAAAAGAAAAGTGGATGCTACAAATTACAAAAATTATTGTGACGAAGGCCTTGCAAAAGCCGTCGCGGAAGAAAGAGCGGGTGCACTTAGCCAGGCAGGTGCTGGGACCACCTTTCCTAACAGGATTCATCACAAACACGAAGGAAATCCAGGACGTCCCACTGTTTTGACGCCTCATAGGGAGAAATTCATTGCAGATACGTTTATTTACTAGCAGATTGCCGGCCGGTGTGTCCGAGCGGTTCTAGACGCTACAGTCTGGAACCGCGCGACCGCTACGGTCGCAGGTTCGAATCGTGCCTCGGGCATGGATGTGTGTATGTCCTTAGGTTAGTTAGGTTTAAATAGTTCTAAGTTCTAGGGGACTGATGACCTAAGATGTTAAGTCCCATAGTGCTCAGAGCCATTTGAGCCATTACTAGCAGATTGAGGTTCTCCTTTCACAAACCATCGTTCAAATGATTATCACCAAGGAAGGTAGAGTTGTGAAGCTGTGGGCTATGACTCTGTGAACATCACACAGAGACTGGTCACAAACGTCAGTATTTCATGGGCATCAATGGGTCCTAACGAGACCAAAGAGTTTCTTGAGAATTTGAGACCCGATTTAGAGGAGACACATCCTGTTCTGATTTCAAATTTTGATATAAATATTGCAGATGACTCTGGGGCGACAAAAGTCCTAGTTCGTTGAGAGCAATAACGCGCCGAAAGAATCCAGAAGCATTCGAAATAATCATGGTCTGTGGCACAACGGAAGGATAATTATTCCTCCCATGGTCATCTACAAATCGAAGCAACTCCATGACAACTAGTCACAGTGTGGGCCACCTGGAACTGTTTACAGGAACTGTAGCGGCAATTGGTTTGATATGAACCTCTTCGAGCTACGGTTCTTCAAAATGTTGCTACCGCACATCCAGGAAAACAGAGAAGGAAAAGAAAGAGCTGTTGTCATTGGTTTCAATTTGGCTACTCATTTTCCACCTAAAGTCATCGAAACTGCACTAGAAAACAACTTTTATTTTACGACTGACACCAAACTTGATGCACATGATGCAACCATTCAACGTGGGTATCTGTGGGTCTTAATGAAACAATGGTGGAAGGTTCTGGATAAGTGGAGAAAGAAATCAAGAATACGGGGTGCCTCCCCAAAGCCAGACTTTCACTTGCTGCTAAGGAGATTGGTGGATGCCTTGGCTCCTACAGAGCTCCTTCAGAATTACCAATCTATTTTTGAAAGAACTTCCGGCAGATCGCTCAGAAGAGACTGGATATCTTCTCGACAGCAGTCTGCTGGAGTTCTAAGAGACAAGGTTCAACAAATCTGAAACAATTCGACACAGAAGAGAAAGGAAAGTAGCTCCTAAACTAGATACACACACATCTGTGACAAGCCAGGATATCTCAACAATCGATGGTACCGAAAAAATAAAAAACAGTGTCTGTTCTTGAAAGTGTCTGAGCTATCGAGGGGGTCTCGACTTTCGCATCAATCCCCTCAACTTCATCCGTCCCGCCTGTGAAAGACAAGACTTCTTCTGATGTAGATGTGATTTCTCTCAGAAGGAGCGAATAGCTGGCAAGAAGAAGGGCAACAAGAAAGGCAAGAAGACAGTCAACAACCTTTGTTACATTTGTGAGTGTTCTCCACATCGCTGCTGATCTGATTTGCTGCATCATCTGCAAAAACTGGATTTGGTGCATACTTAACAAAGGCACATCTACTCCTGCCTACGCATGTATACAGACTGATAATTGTTTTTAGCTTTTTCAATTGTTGTTAAAATTTGTTAAGTTTATTTCTACAGTTGATTGTAATAATGTTTAAGTTGAAAACGATCCGGAAGATAATTATAAGGCTGATTACGTGCCTATAATTGTACCCTTAATGTTGGGTATTATTATGTTAAATATTTATTTAATACAAATAACGAACTGATTGCCAAAACCCGTCGCTTTTAGTGTAAGTTCCTGTATGATGAATAAATATTAATATTTTTTTTTATCAAAACTATGTCAAAGTGTCCTTTACGCTTTAGATGTTTGAAATAAGTTGCATTTCAATGCCTTGTCAACGAAACGCAACACTCTGATTAACTTTGACACTTAAAAAACAAAAAAAGTGTAATTTTGGGGGCTATTGGGGCTTGCTACTGGTGTGAATTTGATAGCCAAAGAACACATATTTCATTTGGAGCAGAAGTAATTAATTTTGAATGCCGAAAAAGTAGCGACTAAAAGCTACTGAAACATGTGCAAAGTGGATCCGTTTTAATGTTAATTTCACAAACTATTGTGATTTTCCTATCAGTCAGCATATGCAGAATGATAGCCTACGTAGGAACTATGGACAACGAACTTACGCTAGGTTTGTCAAGCTACAGGGTGGGTCAACATCGTACGTTGAGCTACAGGGTCATCCTGCGAACATGTGAGAGACCAATCTGTAGAACAATAGCCAAACAACAGCTGTACTTCAATCAATTCTTATTTATTTTTCTTTAAGGTACCAGTTTAGATACTTCACTTGCTTGGCTTTTGTTCTGCATACTGTTTGATCAGCCGCTGTCCCGAGTCCATGAAGAACCCCCGAAGATTTGAGAGACCAATTCAAAGTCATCTCTGCAGCGCCAGTACTTCTTGACTGCCTTGACTTACAACAGGAGGCAGTATGGAGGATTGTGTTTAGGGACGAAAGATGCTACTTATACGACACGACACTTTACTTCATGCGCTTGGCACTTCTGAATATCAGAGAGCACCCTGCTACAGTCTGACCTAGTGATGATCTTGAGGATCCTGTTGTATGTGGGACAGTCTATCAAGCGTTCTTCAATAATTCGACTCCTAGTAGATTAACAGAAAATCTGTAAATTAGGTGGACTGATATGGTAAGGAATGAGGAGATTCTGCGCAGAAATGGAGAGGAAAGGAATATTTGAAAAACACTGACAAGGAGAAGGGACAAGATGATAGGACATCTGTTAAGACATCAGGGAATGACTTCCTTGGTACTCGGGGCAGCTGTAGAGGGCAGAAACTGTAGAGGAAGACAGACACTGGAATTTTCTTCCAGCAAATAATTGAAAAGGAAGGTTGCAAGTGCTACTCTGAGATGAAGAGGTTGGCACAGGAGAGGAATTCCTGGCGGAAAAAGAAAAGATTTACGGAATGCAATGAAAGATGAAATCAAATGTGCGTGTGACTAAGGCCTCCCGTCTGGTAGACAGTTCGTATGGTGGAAGTATCTTTAGTTTATACCACTTTGGCAACTTTCGTTTCGATGAGGTTGAAATGATGATGACCACAACACAACACCCAGTACCCGAGCGGAGAAAATTTCCGACCCAACCCGGATCGAACTCTTTTCTCTCGCATGGCAATCTCCCGCACTGACTACTTTTTTTCAGATGCTACAGATCCTCTGACCACTTTTTCTTTAATTTTATGCGTTCTGTGAGGATAGAAATCATGGACCCTGGTTTACAATACCAGGGCTCTGTCCCCTTCTTTATTATTAGCAATATAAGAATGTCGACCACTCGAATACATCAAAAAATAAACACTGTCTGATCCCAGCTCTCCACGCTAGGGAATCGTGTATGACTTCCCGGATACAGTCTTGCTCAGTTCTACATTTTGTGATTCAAATCCTATCCACGAGCTCAACTTCTCTTACTCGGTATTGCCTGCCTGCGAGGGAGGGAAAGGAGGGGGGGGGGGGGAGGATACTTAAAGACACTTCAAGTAATTCGCAAAGGTCTGATGATATCTGGAAATATACTGAAATTGATCGTGTATTTCCTGTAAAAAGTCCAAAAATCAAGTCAATGAGACCGTCCCGAAAAAGTTAGTACACAGAAAGTCCTTTGATCCAGTTAATCGCATGTGTGTCTTTGATTGGAGGAAGTAAGTCTTAACCCGACGAAGGAACATTCCGAGCAGCATTCTGAGATACGAGCAAGCCTCTTCCAAATTAGGACCCACACATCCGTGACAGGTCCACATTCCAGGTGATGTTCATCCTTGTCTATCGCGTGAAACTGGATGAACATTGAGGAGTCAGATAAATCAATGGGGTGCAGTCTCTGTCTTGTTGGAAACTTTTCGTTGACGACGAGGTACCTGGTGGCGCGGATCTCCGTCATAAAATATCTTTGGCGGGTTGCTCGCCACACCCCAGGCCACGGCTCTCGAGGGTCGGTCCTTAACCACATTTCGAGGATGATTCATCATCAGCTGGCCGCAGACATCACGTGCCGTAGGAATCATCGTACAGGGGAGATTCGCGTGTTACAATTACGGAAAAATGTTTTGATGTGGGAGAGCGCAGGCGCGATGTGACAGAGTGCAGGGGGCAGACAGGTCTGAGGCGCCAGTTCATCAAATGAGGAGACCGGTGAAACTGTGTCGATGATGGGTCCACATCTTGATCATGGTGTTGACATAAAGGTGTCGTAGGTGCTCGAAAGTTGATAGGTCCCAGCTCTCCGTTTCGAGGGTGGAGGGTGAGGGCATCGTATCGTATCTTGAAGAGCATTACAAAGTAGCCCAAGGCCGTCTGGATCCGCTGTGCCATCATTGGATCTGCGCCAAATGAGGTATCCGCGACAGCATGTGGGTGTTAATGAAGACGACTCTTTGTAACATGTCTAAAGCTCGGAGGAGGTGGGCCCTGACACCAGTGAAGAGAGCTTGTAAAAGGCGTTTACAGTTCACCGCCGTCGTACGGTGGACATCGTTCGTAAATACGGTGCCCCAAACACCGAAGTGTATCCATCGCCTGCAGTGGGGCCGCACCCCACACCAATAAGCTGTGGAGGTACACACAGAACGTAATGGAACGTCATAAAGTTTTAATATGCGATTGCAAAATAGGCATTGGACTTTCAGGATGCCAGAGTAACTGTAACTCACGTCTCGTATCATATCACCTAATCCTTGCGCGACCCTGTCATCCACTTTCCTTTTCATAAAATGCAGTGGTACGTGACCGTCTTAAGTTAAGAGTTTGTGGTCGCTCCTGTAAAGCAGCATTACTTTGCCACCACTTTGGCTGTGTTTCGTAAACTATAACTTTCATCTTGCAACTAAATAAACAATGTAAACACTGCCCTTTCGTAATCCGCACAAACTTAATATAAACAAACTGCTTCTATCCCTTTGATAACTAAACGACAATGATATAAACGAATTTTATTTTTCCAGAAGTACCACTTAGTACTTTTTGCCTCAACTGTCCCAAAGTGAGCAAAGGTATTCCATGTCTTGTAGAGCGCACCACAACATGACCTCCCGCTGCCGGCAGGCTACTTTGGTCAGATTACTCCGTCTGCAATACACCTCCTACCTGAAAAAAAGAGGCTTTCCCAAAACTGAAGATAACACGTCTAAAATGCCACTCTTTCTTTATGTTGTCCACCGGGACGATCTGCTGCCGACTCCACAAGTAGAAAAGATGTTTCTGGAACGGAACAACAAGGGAAACGACTTGGCCGTTCTCAGGCCTAATGGCTGCCGTAGTTCGAATGCAAAGTACCATGCATTGCGTAACACTTTCTTAAATTAAGCTTAAGATGAGCTCAAACGATTTACGTTTCTATTATGAGAAAATGAAACCCCTACAGCCGTCCTTATCATTTTATTTATTTTGTAGGGGTTGACACAAACCCTTCAGTATCAACTACAGCCTGAAGATGGCGCATTGAAGCGCCGAAACCGCTAGCTACAAAATAAATAAAATCATAAGGACGGCCATAGACGTTTCATTTCCTCGCAATAGTAAACGGCCGTCGTCCCCAAGACCTCCTATCAAAAGGATGGGCATACAAAAACTTGATTTACATTTATTGACAATTTGTATATTTAAGGCTAGAATTACAGTTCAATACTCAATATCAAATTATCTTAAAGTTTCAAAATGCATTGTTTACAACTCTATCGTTCTATATGACCAACATTACATCTTCATAAATTAAGAAAACGATTTTTTTTATAATACACCACAAGTCATGTGAAGTAACACTGTTCCGTTATATCGGTACGTTGTACTGATGACTAAAATACAGGTGACAGGTTTCCTGAAACAAAAACAGTTTGACTAGAGCTAGAAATGAATTTTCATTTATCATCTCGACAGGTAAAGGAATGTAATCATTTTACAACAACAGTGCATCATAACGGACACTGTGTTACTTGGTGCGGAGGCTTTCAGTGCGGTCAAACAAGGCTGAATGACAAAGAACTGCTCTCTGTGAAGGACCAGGAACTGCGAGGGAAGTGGATGCCCTGGTGCTCGAATAAAATCATATTACGATGAGTGCCATAGCAGTGAAATTGAAAATCAGTCAGTGATAAGTTTTCAACATCGTCACAGTCTTTTGAATGTGACAAAGTCACCTTCGTTGGACTTCACGTTTGCTTACAGCCATTCAAAGCCCACTGTCGTACCAGTGCAGATGGATTTTTTAGGCACTTAACGGTCCTGATGTGTCACTGGGACCTCAAGACAAATGATGAAAGCAATCACAGCAAACATGTGGTTTCCCTACCGCCGAAGATGGCGACGACGCAACCATCACCGGGCAAAGTGATGCGGAGTACTTTTGCCATTGCCATGCTGTCATACGAACACATTATGCTCTTAAGCATGAAGCAATCGCAGGAGCATACTACTGACATTTCCTGCGAAAGTTACGGTAGGGTGTGAAGACAAAGCGTCACGGGAAGGTACACAATAGGTGTTTTCTCCAGCTCCTTCTACGTAGGACACGATGCACACACTGCTTCTTGGGAATACTCCGCTTCGCCTACCCCTCCCTCCACCCTGCCCCAGTGAGCTCCTGAAATGGCACCCAGACTTCCTCCTCTCATCTCTGCTGAAGAAACCATTTGGAGGGAATTACCAGGGTCACGACGAAGTGATTATTAAGGTGAAACGTTTACTGAACAGCTGAAATGTAACTTCACTACTAAGGTCTGCCCCAAGTCATTCGCCTTTGGAAAACATGTGTCGCATTGCCGCCTGAATACTCATGGTAGTAGCTCGATTTTTCGAGGTTACAATTAAAGCTTTGGTTCTAGCCGTCGTATATAGTTCACAGTTCTAAATGCTGATATCCGTTCTCGCTGCTTAATCTTCATCATAGTTCTCCTTTTTATTGGCGGATGCGCCATATCAGTACTAAATTCTGATTGAAATTCTAGTTCCTTTGTCATGAACCAACAGAACTAACAATGTTTAATATTTCATTGTCTTTTATTTATTGGGGTTTGGGGTGGGGTTGTTTTGGGGGAAGAGACCAGACAGCGAGGTCATCGGTTTCATTGGATTAGGGAAGGATGGGGAAGGAAGTCGGCCGTGCCCTTTCAAAGGAACCATCCCGGCATTTGCCTGGAGCGATTTAGGAAAATCACGGAAAACCTAAATCAGGATGGCCGGACTCGGGATTGAACCGTCGTCCTCCCGAATGCGAGTCCAGTGTGCTAGCCACTGCCCCACCTCGCTCGGTTTTTATTTATTCTGATAGCGTATTGCACAGTTTCTGTTGGCACACTTTCCTTGGCACAATCATACCTTCTGTCACTAAAGTGCGCGTCATATATCTTGGCGGCCGAGTTTAGGTTCGTTCTGCGCATCTGACGTCACAAAACACAGTCAGCCAATGAACAGAGAACGACGTTGCCAGATCTCGACAGTGTCGAGTGTCTTCAGTTTTAGAAACGTTCAGTCATAAATAAAGTAATAGAACAAAAGCAATGTCTTGATAGCAGACTTTCTTTTACAGAAAGTTTGGAAAAAGCATTCTTTATACCAATTGCTTCATATTCTATTAATTAATTAAACCAAACAAGCAATAAGACTCCTAATTCAGGCGATAGCAGGGAAAGGTGTTTGTTTCAATCTGACGAACTGCTTTTTCGCAATAAAGAACAGCGGTAATTGTTTATTTCCTATTGTACTTCGACGAAGTGTGAGTAATTCATAGTCATACCAACAGTGTTTATAAGTAGTTGCGTGAGGTGTTACTGTCCTTATGGAGTTACACTGTTCGATGAGCAGAGGTAGCGGGACATGGTAAGTCCGGGTCTGGGGGTAGCGTCTTTGATTTATAATCAAAACGTCTTCGGTCACGGGTTCGATCCCCACCCCTGCCTAAATTTACAGTCGGCTCTCAGCCGTGGCAGCGTGCGGACGGCCCCGCGCGCCGGCCAGTGCTCCGCTGCAGGCGTTGTTTACTTCCGCGTCGTAGCTTTCAGGCTTGCGTCCGTCCACCGTGAACAACATGTCGAGCGCTTACCGCCGTGCGACCCTTAAAGTTTCCTTCCCAGCTGAACATGCGCGACCTCGTGCACATGAAGTTGAAACGTTCATACGTGAAGAAGTTTGTTTAGATCCTAACCACGTTATCGGAATCCATTTTTCGATCACGAGTAGTGTCATTCATATTAAAATGACAAACACCGAGGTGTGTGAAGATGTTATTCGCCGCCATGCCAATGGACTTAAGTTCAAATACTCTGATGGTCACGTCGGAGCTGTAACACTTGACCTCGCAGAGTACGGTCAACGCACGATTAGGGTGTTCGAACTACCTTTTGAAGTGCCGAAGAACGAAGTTGTCTCTGCGTTACAACCATACGGTAACGTCATCGGTTACGTAGAGGAAAAATGGCAAACCTTCACGACCTACCATGTCCTTAATGGTGTGCGTCAGGTCAAAATTGAACTGAAAAAACATATTCCATCATACCTGACCATTGGCGGGGTGCGAGCCATTGTCATGTACGACGGCCAACCCCGAACGTGTGCGGGTTGTGGACAAGAAGGCCACGTCAGATCCGCCTGCATGCGACGCCGCCTGATCCAGACGCCGGTCGGCGAGGAAGCGTCCCCAGCGGTGATGACTCAGATCCCTGTCACATACGCCAAGGTTGCCCAGGAAGGTAGCACGTCTACACAGAGTCTTCCTGCTCCGTTGACGTCGTCTGATCAGGTAGATGCAACCGCTCCTGAGATTCCTTCTGAGGTGCCCCAGACGCCAGATCCTAACCTGCCGAATCATCGCAGCACTGTAACTGAAAATGCTACTGAGATGGACGTTGATCCGGGAGTGGTACCTACTTCTGCTTTCCTTCAGACTGGTCCGGAGTCAGACGAAAGCCACCCGCAGTCGGACTCTGAACGACTTGTTCGAAAACAAGGGTCGACACGAAAGAGATAGAAACGTAGCCGTACACCCCCTGATGAATCCATTCTACGGATGGATACCGGGGATGCAGACCCGAAGATGGACGACAAACCGATTTTTGATGACCGAAAGGCTGATGCGAAAGACCCGCCACAGGCGACCACTGGCAACGAACACCCCTCCTTACTGGCGCCGTCGCCCCCACAGAGAGCCTATCCGATGAGACGAAAACTACGTCTCCTCACCACGTGGATGACGTGCACAGCCGATGCCCTACCGCAGTATCAGTATCCTGGGCAGACGACGTGGAGATCGAAGGGACTGGGGTGGATGCTGCTGATGATGGGGCACCCCCATCGGTTGCGCCCGCGCCCGCAAACTCTCCACAATAGCAGCCTCTTCAGCGGACCGGCAAGATCGACGACCTCTCGCTCCTGAAGAAGAAGCACCGCCTGTGCCTGTGGGACTCCAACACCAGCATTATCGTGTCGCAACGATTAACCTCGCGACCATTCGTGCGCCCCACAAACTAGCGCTGCTCCGCGATATGATTTATGATGCGGACATAGATATTGCGCTTTTTCAGGAAGTGCATGTCGCCGATTTTTCGCCACCACATGGCTTCACGGTGCATCTTTCTCCCGCTTCGGACACCGGTAGTGGTGTTGCCATCATCTTACGCGAAGGTCTTCCTGCCGAAGATGTCCTATACCTCCCCAGCGGCAGAGGTATGGCCCTTACTCTCTTTGGTGTACGCATCATCAATATTTATGCGCCGTCGGGCTCCAGCTACCGTCGTGAACGCAATGCCTTCTTCGCGAATGAAGTCACACCCCTTTTTATGGGACCACACGATGACTGGATCATGGGTGGAGACTTCAACTGCACCCAGCGACCTCAGGATCAATTGCCGCGTCACTCACCATGCGCAGCTCTGGAAACAGTCGTCACGCGGCTACAATTTGTCGATACGTGGAGACATGTTCACGGTGATCTTTTGGGCTTTACGTACCACACTGCGCACTCCTCTAGCCGACTGGATCGCATCTACATCTCGCGATCCCTAATTCAACACACTCGACAGGCTGAAATCTGGCCTGTTGCTTTCTCAGACCATGAGGCTTACTTCTGTGATGTTGTTCTCACAAGACAGGCAGTATGGCACGGACGTGGTTTATGGAAACTGAACACGGCACTTCTTAATTCACCTGACTGTCGACTTCTAATAGAAGACACTTGGATCACATGTAATAGACGCCGACCCACGTATCCGTCTACAATATCCTGGTGGATCCAGTGTGCAAAACCTGCTCTTCGAAAAACTTTAATCCGGTATGGCAAAGATGTTGTCGCCTGGAGGAAGAGCACTATGGACTTTTACTACAGGATCCTACGAGAATGCTGAACGATGCCAGCCTCCCCTGAGCGCCATACAAGGATGAACCAAGCTAAGGCCCAAATCTCCAATCTCATGCGACGGCATTTGGAAGGGGCGATAGTACGATCTCGTACTGCTGATCGCATGCCTCATGAACATCCGTCGATGTACCATATCATCCAAGAACGACAAAATCGACGCCGAAAATTGATTCACGTCCTAACGGATCAAGAAGGGCGTCGCTACGTAACCCAATCTGCCATAGGGAATGTGCTTCACGCCCACTACCGGCAGCTCTACGCCGCAGTTCCACATTCCCCAGAGTTGATCGAGGAAGTCTCACAGCTCAACTTCGGTGGTATCCCAGGAGATGCGGCGATTGACTTGATGTCGGAGGTGACTGATGAGGAAGTCCGCGATGCGATCCGGGCAGGAACCATCAATCGCTCCCCGGGCCCCGACGGTCTTCCCCTCGAATTTTATCGCACCTTCCGTGATTTGTTAGAGTCCACCTTCACCTCCATCTGTCGGAAACTGATGTCTCCGGAAGTACCTGTGCCGGACGCTTTCATGGAAGGAATTATTATTCCTGTACATAAACCGCACGGTGGCAACAATATCAGTGATTATCGGCCCCTCACCCTCCTTAACAGTGATATGAAAATCTTCACTCGCCTTTTGGCAGCACGACTTAAAAACGTTGCCCGCTATGTTGTGTCGCCAGACCAAGCATCTTTGGGAGGCGACAACAATATTCGCACGGCTTTATGGCGCTACAGGGATATGATCGCCGTTACCCAGGCACAACGCCTCTCTGGGGCACTTGCGTCTTTGGACTTTAGTCAAGCTTTTGATAGGGTTGATCATTCGTTCTTTACGGCCGTTCTCCACCATATGGGTTTCCCAGTCGCCGTTATCACGGTAGTGATGCGCCTTCTGCGGGGTGCCTCATCCAGGATTATGTACAATGGCAGACTCACTCCACCGATAATAATAGGTCGATCCGTACGTCAAGGTTGCCCTCTATCAGCAATTTTGTACGCCTTTTCCATGGAATCCTTGCTATGTGGACTAAGACAACGTTTGGTAGGGTTGTCCATAGATCGCTACCGATTCTGTTGCACGGCCTATGCTGACGATGTCGTCATCTGTTTACGTAATGCCGACGAAGTTCGAGCTGTTTTGACGTGGGTAGCGACTTATGGTGAGGCGTCGGGTAGCTCTTTAAACGTACGTAAGTCACAAGTTATGTTCATTGGCACGGGACTTCCCGTGGAGTGCGTTACACCTCTCACCACCGTTGATACCATTCGTTGTTTGGGAATAGATTTTTCATCTGATCTCCGGCGTTCAGCCACCATCAACTGCCGACGCCTCCTTTTAATGATCAGAGCAGGTCTTATGGACCATCGCCTTCGATCCCTAGATATTCTCCAACGAGCTCGATATGTCAATACATATATCGCATCCCGAGTTCCCCATGTAGCGCAAGTTCTACCTTTCCCGCTTACTGTGGCACGTCGCATGTTGGCAGCGATGGCATCTTTCGTCAGCTCTGGGATGTTGTTCAAAGTTAACTATGCGACCCTTACTCTTCCCCGTGAACGAGGTGGGATAGGTCTGTTTCACGTGCCGGATAGAGCTCGCGCCCTATTTGTCAGCTCCCAGATGACGGTATGGACACGTTGCCCAACGAGCCTCACTGGTCTCCTCCTGTCGGCATACTCGCCGGTCTCACTGTCAGCCCCAGTGATCATCTCGGATGTTCCGGCCCAGTTCCATTATATACGGTACTTCTTTCTGGAACTCAGTTATCTACGCCTCACCTTACCAAGACAGCTATTACTCAAGACAAAGGCAGTATACAATGTCCTCCAATTAGGTCGTCCACCTAACCCGATTGAACAAAAGTTCCCCCAGGTTGTCTGGCGTCATGTATGGCGCGCGGTGTTCGCTTGTTACCTTGACACGAATGTTCAATCTGTCTGGTACATAACTGTCAATGGTAAGCAAATCAACCAATTTCGCCTTCATCGTATCCACCTCGCCCAATCACCTCTATGCTCCACGTGTGGAGTGCCAGACAATGATGAATATCGGTTTGTTTGCGGACCGGCGTCGGAGGTTTAGCACTTGGTTCGACGTATTGTGGCTTTTCTAACGCGGGACATTCCGGATCGGATTACTCCCCTTTCATTATTATTTCCGGAACGTGACTATTTTCCTCGGACAAAGACCAACGCTGTGAATTGGATTCGCGGACATGCCATTCACTACTTATTTGGACAAACTGTAGACTGTGCACTCGATTTTTGGACATACCTCAATGACCGTCATTATGTCGTTGTCCGTCACCCAAAATACAGACAATTTTTCTCGAACTTCCTTGGGAGTGCTTTCCACGAGCCGCCTCGCAGCTGGAATGTGTTAAGCCAAGAGAGAAGGTTTCCTGTTTGAACCAATGAACATTTCTGAACAATTGAACGGAACATATCAATTTCGAGAAGACGTGACATAACATATTACCAGCGGGGCGCAGAAGGCCTCTGATCAATTACACAAAATAAATAAATAAATAAATAAATAAATATAAAACAAAAAAAAATTAAAATAAAATTCAGAAAAAGGAAAAAAAAGTGAAAGGTTATGAGTTCAAACCCTGCGCGGTGCTTAATATTTTCTTTATTTAAAAACAATATTGGAGTGCCTTACTTCACGAATTTTATTCGTTTGAATGAAATTTCTAGTGCTTTGCCTCTTCATTAACTTTTTCGCTGCTGCAGACACGTGCTCCCCGCATTCCGCGCTGTGCGCGATTTTGTCATCACTGCACTTCTCGCCTGAGCAGACACATGGTGTTCCCACTGCTTTGACACACTTATCATTCGATTTCACAAAAACTATTTGGCCAAAAATTTGATTTTTACACGTCTTCTTGCCTGATACCTTCCCCCCATAAATGACTTAATTTTGTTTTGATGTGCAGCATTAAATGTAGTAAACCATTGCACGAAATTTTGAAGAGTTTGCAGAGGTAAAAGTTCATAGCGTATACTTTCCGTATGGTCGATTTTAGTTGCCACAATGTTGAGAATGAAATGTGGACAAGATACCTAAATTTCATATAATATTTACTGTATAACAATATCTCATTTAATTTAAGTACCACGTAGGTGTCGTATGTAATATTGAGAAATATTCCGTCTTTCGCGACTGTAATAAAAGTTTTATTTAAACACGGCGCGTTTGGCTTTATTTTAAAGCACTTCCATCGGTGAAAGGTATAGCACATACACAATGGTATTCATGTTCTATTTCTTGTTTTTGTTCCACAGTCGCAGTTTTACCAATGGTATTGAAATATATCCCTCTTCTGCAACTGTAATAAGCGACTTATTTAGACCAGACGCGTTTCTCTCTTTTCAAGCATCATAAGAGGACTGTATTTTGTGTCCTCCATTGCCAAGTCACCTTTCGTAGTTTTGTGCTGCGGTAGCACAATATTCAAAGTTTGTGTTGACTCATCAGTGTTTTAGCAAATAAATGCTGTTTGTGTGTGCCACACATAAAATTATATTTGACATAACTCTGAGCACTTCACTGACAGACGGTATATTCAAGTCCTAATGTTTTTCTAAGTCCACAGTTTTGTTTAATGTATTTTGTCTACTTCCTTTTGATTGATTGAAGTGCTTTAAAATAAAGCCAAACGTGCCCAGTGTAAGTAAAACTTTTGTTACAGTCGCGAAAGGTGGAATATTTCTCAATATTACATACGACACTTATGTGGTACTTAAATTAAATGAAATATATAGGTAGCTTGTCCACATTTCATTCTCAACATTGTGGCAACTAAAATCGACCATCCAGAAAGTATACTCTATGGACTTTATCTCTGCAAATTCTTCAAAATTTCGTGCAAAAGTTTACTATATTTAATGCTGCATAATAACTGCGTTGAACATCGAAACAAAATTAAGTCATTTATGGGGGGAAGGTATCAGTCAAGGAGATAGGTAAAAATCTAATTTTTGAGCCAAATAGTTTTTGTGGAATCGAATGATAAAGAGTTTCAAAGCAGTCGGAACACAATGTGTCTGCACAGGCGAGCAGTGCAGTGACAAAATCGCCCACAGCGCGGAATGCAGGGAGCACGTCTTTGTAACAGCGAAAGGGTTAATGCGGCCGTGATGGCTTTACTTCATGAACTGCGCGCTCCCCCCTAAACGTAAGCTTGCGAACTATGCTATACTATGGCACTGCTTCTCTTGGCGCGTGCTTCGTGTGCAACTGGCAACGCAGCAATCTCCCGCGTCTAGGCAGGCATGCGCGAGCCGCCAAGATAAAAGAATTGAACTATAATATGTCTGGACAAGCAAAAATTCATCTTCATTTTGAAATAATTTAATTGAGTAACCCAATAAAAAAACGGACTAATCGATTACTCGTGTCTACGTCCTGGGTACACGACAATTGAGAACTACCGTCCTTGTGGGAATATCTGAACTGCTCAAGTACTAGTGCATATAGTCAAAAAACTGCTCCGTAACGATATGTTCAAAATCGGTGCATAACCTACACAAAAATTTTTCCACAAAATCAAAGATACTAAGCAAGGCACCTACCTAGCGAAAAGTGTAGTATCCGCAGGTACTTTTTTATTACGATATATTTAGCAAAGCGTTCACTCTCTCTCTGCGGTATCATACACAGTATCATTAGGCAAGCTCAAGGATAACACACAATTAAAAAAAGGAACATTTATTACAAACGAAATAATTTAACACAAGAAATACAAGTGCTTGGCATTGGCAGTGTGTGGCATAGTGCGCTCCATGGCGAGCTGCGATGCTGGAGATCACAATGCGGCTGCGGCACGTTACTGGACAGATCGGCGCAGCATCTGCGTGAACCCGATGCGTATGCTGAAGAAGTAAAAGACCTCCACCAGGCTCAGCACGCTGAAGCCCATGAAGAGGCCCAAAAGACCGCCACAGTTCGCTGAAAAATCAACGAGATTACTCATTCCCATAACTTGATTGTTTAGCAGCAAACAATCCTGTTGGAAGAACATCCGCAACCAAGCATTATAGCAGAGACTGAAAATACCGCTTCAGTTGTAAATTTCTTTATTTTCACACGCACGGTTTCGGACTGTTATAAGCCCATCCTCAGGTGTCGTACTGGAAATAGCGAAAGATGGGAGATAATTTTCACCTCCGCAACACAGATAAAACACAAAAACATATTTTTCCCTAAAAAGTTCTGAAAAAGTTTGAAGAAATATTTACAATCCGCCGCTCGGGCTAGGTGCTGTGAAACCCATGTCATTGCGCAAGTGGCACCAGACAGTACTACGGACGACTGCCTGGGTAGAGAATGTATACAAATGATATCACGACGCTAAGGCTGTGCTGTGGTCCCCGAGTGCTGCATGTACCAAGCGCGGTGAGCTGCCTCTGGGAGCAGAACAGGAAGTAGCGGATGCGAAAGAGGAGGTAAATTAGTAAACCAGAGCCGGCCGGTGTGGCCGTGCTGTTCTAGGCACTTCAGTCTGGGACCGCGTGACATCGGGCATGGAAGTGTGTGATGTCCTTATGTTAGTTAGGTTTAAGTAGTTCTAAGTTGTAGGGGACTGATGACCATAGATGTTAAGTCCCATAGAGCTCAGAGCCATTTGAACCATTTTTTGAAGTAAACCAGAGTGGCAAAAGTGCTGCCACCTATTGACGGAGAGAAGAACGCGTGGTTACTAGTCCGGCCGTTCACAATTTGCATTTAGTCGTTTACATTTAAAATGAAGGAAAAAACAAAAAAATTACATAAAAATACACGATACATGTTAAAAGTGCATTTTGCCACTCTGGTTTACCAGTTTGCCTCCTCGTTCGCATCCGCTACTCCCTGTTCTGCGCTCATAGGCAGCACACCGCGCCTGGTACACGCGGCGCTCGGGGACCACAGCACAGGCAGTTGTCCGTAATTCCGGTGCCACTTGCGCATTGACATGAGTTTCACAGCACTTAGCCCGACAGGCGGTTTCGAAATGTTTTTTTTTTAAATTAAAAATTTTTAGGGAAAAAATATTTTTTGTGTTTTATATGTGTTGCGGTGTGTGAAAATTATCTCTCGTCTTTTGCTATTTCCAGTACGACACCTGAGGATGGGCTTGTAACAGTCCGAAACCGGCTGTGTGAAAATAATGGTTCAAATGGCTCTGAGGACTATGGGGCTTAACATCTATGGTCATCAGTCCCCTAAAACTTAGAACAACTTAAACCTAACTAACCTAAGGACGTCACACAACACCCAATCACCACGAGGCAGAGAAAATCCCTGACCCCTCCGGGAATCGAATCCGGGAACCCCGGCGTGGCAAGTGAGAACGCTACCGCACGACCACGAGCTGCGGACTGTGAAAACAAAGAAATTTACAACTGAAGCGTTATTTTCAACCTCTGTTGACGGATTAGGTACAGGACCACACTTCCGTCTAATGCACATAAAGGTAAAACTGTTCTTATACAAAAGATTGATTTGAGTACCATACTGCATTCCTAAGCTTCATTCTGTAGTATAAGTGAAATGGCCTTGCCTTTCTCTGACCTCTGAACTGACTTAGCAGACTAGTTAAGTGTGGAGGCAACAGATCACGGTGCACTCCAAATGACAGACTTCTTAGGTAATAAAACCCGGTATGTTGTCTCCGACGGCGAGTGTTCATCAGAGACAAGGGTACCGTCAGGAGTGCTCTAGGCTCTAGGGGCGTGTGATAGGACCGCTGTTGTTCTCATAAATGATTTAGCGGACGGGGTAGGCAGCAATCTTCGGTTGTACGCTGATGATGCCGTGGTGTACGGTAATGTTTCGAAATTGAGTAACTGTAGGAAGATACAAAACGACATAGACAAAATTTCCAGTTAGTGTAGTGAATGGCGTCAAGACATAAATGTGGTAAAATGTAAGTAAATCCGGATGAGCAGGAAGAATAAACCTGTAATGTTTGGGTGCATTATTACTAGTGTCGTGCTTGACACAGTCAAGTCGTTTAAATATCTAGGCTTAACGTTGCAAATCGATATGAGATGGAACGAGCCGGTGAGAACCGTTGTAGGGAAGGCGAATGGTCGACTTCGATTTATTAGAAGAATTTTAGGAAAGTGTGGTTCACCTGTAAAGGAGACCGGATATAGGACGCTGGTGCGACATATTCTTGAGTACTGCTCGAGTGTTTGGGATCCGTACCAGGTCGAATTGAAGGAAGACATCGAAGCAACTCAGAAGCAGGCTGCTAGTTTTGTTAGCGGTAGATCCGAACAACACGTAACGATCAAAAAGTCAGTATAAATTTGAAAACTGAATAAATAACGTAATAATGTAGATAGAGAGGTACAAATTGACACACATGCTTGGAATGACATGGGGTTTTATTAAAACCACAAAAATACAAAAGTTCAATAAATTCCGAGAGATGGCGCTTCATCTGATCAGAATAGCAATAGTTAGTAGAACAAAGTAAGAGAAAGCAAAGATGATTTTCTTTACAGGAAATACTCAATATGTCCACCATCATTCTTCAACAATAGCTGTGAACAGCACTGTAAAGCATGTCCGGAGTTATGGTGAAGCATTGGCGTCGGATGTTGTCTTTCAGCATCCCTAGAGATGTCGGTCGATCACGATACACTTGCGACTTCAGGTAACCCCCAAGACAATAATCGCACGGACTGAGATCTGGGGACCTGGGAAGCCAAGCATGGCGAAAGTGGCGGCTGAGCACACGATCATCACCAAAGAACGCGCGGAAGAGACCTTTCACGCGTCTGGCAATATGTGGTGGAGCGCCATCCTGCATAAACATCGTACGTTCCAGCAGGTGTTTATCAGCCAGGCTGGGGATGATGCGATTCTGTAACATATCGGCGTACCTCTCACCCGTCACGGTAGCAGTTACAAAAAGAGAATCACTCATTTCCTCGAAGAAAAAAGGCCCGATAACGGTAGATGTGGTAAATGGAACTCATACCGTGACTTTCTCGTCGTGCAATGGAGTTTCCACGATAGTTCTAGGATTTTCGGTAGCCCAAATTCTGCAGTTGTGGGCGATGTCAGACCTTCGGAGCGTGAAATGAGCTTCGTCGGTCCACAACACGTTACTCAACCAATCGTCATCTTCCGCCATCTTTTGAAACGCCCACACCGCAAATGCCCTCCGCTTCATTAAATCACCACGTAATAGTTCATGATGCCGATGGATTTTGTACGGATAGCATCGGAGGGTACGCCTCAGTGCCAACCAAACAGTATTGTATGGAATGCCGGTGCGACGTACGACTGCACGAGCGCTGACTTCCCCGAACATAGACGAACCCGCTACAGTCTCCATTTCTTCCTCAACTGTCGCAGCAGCATTACGCCTTGTGCTTGGTTGGCCACTATGGGGTCTATCGGCTAAACAATCCGTGGCTTCGAACTTCGAAATCATTCTCGCCACAGCTGCATTTGTCAACGGACCTTTACCCATTATAATCCCGTTCCTATGGCGATAGGATCGTAACGCTGAACTAGCACATTCCCCATTCTGATAATACAGCTCACTAAAAGCGCCTTTTCAGGTAACGTCAACATGTTGCGACTGCTGACCCATCTGATTCTCTCATTACAGCTCCTTTTATACACGGTTGTCATGCGCAGTCACTGACGTTTCGCTGTCCAGCGCTATCTGTCGGATATTTTGTAAACTTTGTTGTTTTTTATGGTTCTAATAAAACCCCATGTCTTTCCAAGCATGTGTGTCAATTTTTTCCTCTCTATCTACATTATTCCGTGGTTTATTAAGTTTTTAAATTTATACTGACTTTTTGATCACCCGGTACTTCAGGAACTCAAATGGGAATCACTGGAGGAAAGGCGACGTTCTTTTGGAGAAACGGTATTGAGATAAATTTAGAAACCGGCATCTGAAGCTGACTGCCGAACGATTCTACTGCCGCCAACATATATTGCGCGTAAGGTTCACGAAGATACGAGAAATTACGGCCCCTACGGACGCATATAGACAGTCGTTTTTCCCTCGCTCTGTTTGCAAGTGGAACAGGAAAGGAAATGACTAGAAGTGGTACTGGCTATCCTCCGCGATGCACCGTACGGAGGCTTGGGGAGTATCTATGGAGATGTGGGTGTAGATGTAGATGTGTAAATGTGGAACCAGTAATTTGCGTCCACGTTCAGGGTATTTGATTCCAGTCCAACCATCCGACTGGACTCACGAAGTGTCAAAGGGATGCTCAGGTCACTAGAAAACTCTAAATTTTTCACGAATCGTAAATTGGAAGATCACTCACCAGTTACATCACTACGGTGGTATACTTGTATTTATTTATGCCTGTACTTCACCAGACAAGCAAGGGCCTTCAATACTCTCTTATATCTAACCAGACACCGTTAGCGAGGCAGCATTACAGTCTGTATTGTACATGAGCAGTATACACTCCTTGAAGAAAAAACCAAATGAAGACGGCAGAATCCATGATCGGATGTCAATGTAACTTCGTGCACGTAACCTCATCGGCAGGTACTTGTATATAAATGATTATTTTTGCAATTGATTGTGGCCGGTAGAAAGGCCACCAGGGTGCATTAGTGTTTTTCGTGTTTACAGTTGTTACCAGGCCTGGCAAGATATGTAAGGAGCGTGAACTGCACCATATTTTCCGTAATGACTCTGAAGACGTGGAGATGTTGCTTACTTATGTGAGGCAGCGTTATCAGCACTTGGCACAGTTGGAAAGGGCCCTCATTGTGTGTCTCCATTTGAACGCCTGGTCGAATCGTGGTATATCGAGAATTGTGGCGCATGCGTAAGTGACAGCGGCCCGATATTGGACTGCATGGGGACGTGATGGCCGGCATACTGCTCGTCAACGTACCGGTCGATCACGTCTGATCACAAAGTAGGAGTTACGTCCATTATAATAATCCGGGCTGTTATGCCGAGTGCCGGCCGGAGCGGCCGAGCGGTTAAAGGCGCTACAGTCTGGAACCGCACGACCGCTACGGTCGCAGGTTCGAATCCTGCCTCGGGCATGGATGTGTGTGATGTCCTTAGGTTAGTTAGGTTTAAGTAGTTCTAAGTTCTAGGGGACTTATGACCACAGCAGTTGAGTCCCCTAGTGCTCAGAGCCATTTTTGTTATGCCGTGGTCGCTTGATGAATTCTGTGTCAATTCCCAACGTTTCGTCCCCGTCTGCGGAGGACTTCTTCAAGGGGGCTGTAGCTCGATGGAAGGTCCAACACACCCACTGGCTCGCTACTGACTGCCGCTAAATTCCCTGTTCGCGCGCTCTCGCGCCGAGGCGTGACGTCACGTGTTTTGAAAACGTCAGGGCAATTGGCCGCTGTCCGCTGCCGTCGATCGCTGTTACCATCACCCAGTGGTGGACGGGTGGTACACATCTTCTTCAACACCGGCATCCATATACCGTTTAATTTCACGCCCTCCTGCTTTCGACTGAAATTATTAGGGTGTTTGGCGATTTCGATGGCCTCCCTGTAGAGCCTTTCGTAATATTCGCTTGTGGCCGCTAGTACTTGCGTCTCCTCGAAACGAATATGGTGGTTACCTGTCTGGAAAGCATGCTCCGCAACAGCTGATCGTTCCGTTTCTTCTACAATTGCCCTTGTGCTCTTCCAAACGCTTTGAAACAATTGTTTTAGTGGTACCCACATAAACATCTCCACAGCTGCATGGGATCCTATACACTCCAGCCGTGAAAGTAGGAGTGCCGTATTGTGCACCAGGCACACTGTACATCCTTCACATCTGCATCTGCCGTCCGGGAATAAGTAATAGAGTCCCTGCAACACTTTGTGTTATCCCGCACCATTGGTGGCAGACTAGTAGCAGCCGTACTAACGAACTGCCGCCGTATGCGAAGGCTGCTATTAACACAACACAAACGGCTGCGTTTGGGATGGCCTCGTGACCGGAGTGCAAGGACTTCCGATGAACAGCATCGCACTGGCTTCAGCGATGAATCGTATTCTGTTTTACTGTGGATGAACATGGTCGGTGAATATGGCGGGAGAGTTTCCAGTCTCCACAGCGCGGGTACAGTTGGAGGTGAATTCCATCTCTAAAGTTATGCAGGAACTAGACTTGTCAAATGCCAACACGTCAAGGCTGTACACGACAAGGTTGTTGCCACAGCTGTGGAAAAAACAGTGCCGCAAGGGACAAAAATTGATAATGATATATTAATTACAGCAGCCACTGTCGGCCGTCATGAGTTGAAACAACAGATACCAGGGCTATTCGGAAAGTAAATTCCGACTGATCACGAATTGGAAACCACTATGACAATCAAAAATATTTTATCTGCAACATTTAGCTACAGCTTCCAGCCACTGCTCTACATAGTCACCTCTCCGACTTAGACATTTGTCGTAGCGTAGTACCAACTTTCCACCACCCTCGTCATAGAAGGCAGCCGCCTGTGTTTCCCGCCAATTCTCTTCTGGGCTCATTTATAGCTAGTTGTCTGTGCGAAAATGTTGTCTTCATAGCCAGTAGTTAATGTGAGCAGAGATGAAACACAGAGGGAGCCAATTACCGGCTGTAGTGCCGGTGATAAAACACTTCCCATCGAAAACGCTGCAGGAGCATCTTCATTGCCCCTGCAGATTGCGACCGAGAATTGTCACGAAGTAGGAAGCGTATGACAGTTATGTAATGTGCGCTGCATAACATCAGGCAAAATCTCTCACCAGGACCTTATACTTGGCGGGAGACACTATTTTCTACGCATCTTTATGTGCTCACCATGCGCTAAGAATTGAAAAGAGCAAAGTGATGCAACCGGCAGGCATAATAGAGACACTGTCGAACACAAATGTGGAAAGCTTTATTAGATTTTCACAGTGGTTTCCATTTCTTGACCGATCGAAACTTACTTTCCGAATATCCCTCGTATATGTGTCACAGTGCAAAAAAACACTCTCCTTGCAAATACTGAAGCGGTGAGCCCTCATACTATCATGTCACTTTCTCTCTACAGGGCTACAGAGTTCAGACACCACCGACCGACCGTATACCTCAGCCTACGGCACTTCACAGCGTTTGGATATTGCATGGGCGCAGGAACAACACTGTTGCCTTTACATTCCATTATCGTTAGGCAAGGATCGACCACATATGGTATGCTACTCACCAGCGGTGCAAATAACTGAAAAGTTAAAAATAAAACTATTCTGTCAAAATTCCCAGATACATTCAACGGTAGAGACTCTTCACACAGAGATAGAGACGGTACCTGGATACTTTTCGAGATACATTGGCCAAAGACACTACGTGTAGCTGCCGTTTTTGGGACGTAACCAAAAGCTACACCTTACTTGTGTCGTGTATGTAAAATAATGTCGGTCAGGGATGTGTACACCATACTATGGGAACTGACTGAAAATTTGGTAATGGCCTCGAAGTATTATCAACGGCCTCGAATAACTGAATACGGCCGGCCGGAGTGCCCATGCGGTTCTAGGCGCTACAGTCTGGAGCCGAGCGTCCGCTAAGGTCGCAGGTTCGAATCCTGCCTCGGGCATGGATGTGTGCGATGTCCTTAGGTTAGTTAGGTTTAATTAGTTCTGAGTTCTAGGCGACTGATGACATCAGAAGTTAAGTCGCATAGGGCTCAGAGCCATTTGAACCATTTGAACTGAATACGATTTGTAGTAAAGGAATCGAAATCTCACACCGCATTACCTTCCACAATAATATGGATCCCATCTGAAGAAACATGTTGGTGGCAATTAGTTACCTAACGGCAGTTAGCACAGGAAGGAGTAACGGAAAATTTTGGGAATTTGTGGTAAATTACTATGGGACCAAACTGCTAAGGTCATCGGTCCTTAGGCACACACACTACTTAATCTAACTTAAACTAACTTACGCTAAGGACAACACACACACCCGTGCCCTAGGGAGGACTCGAGCCTCCGACGGGGGAGCAGTGCGAAGCTTGACAATTTGCCGTAGACCACTCGACTACGCCGGGCGGCGGAGTAACGGAGGGGGAATTTAACAAGCTCGGAAAAGGACTGAAAATTCGCATTTTACTGATGTATTAAGTACGTAGAGATACTGAACTGGCCTAAAATGTTACAATAAGAGTCAGAATTATTATTATTATTATTATTATTACTGTTACTGCTACTAGCAGCATAATTACTGCTCTCCTTTCTCATCCTACTACATGCCCTACTAGTAGCAGTGAGAGTAGTAGTAGTAGTAGTATATTAGTAGCAGAACTTTGTATCGTACTTTCGAATAATGCAGGCACTGTAATATCGTATTCATCCGCCGACATTGGGCAAGCGACTTTCAAGTAAAATGTGTCACCTGTACGGGAATATACATAATGGAAGTACGGATACAGGTTGTAGATGTTTTGATGACATGTGGAAGTTTGGGGCTGGCCGTGACTCGTGCACGGATAGCCAAATGGCGCCGGCACGGTAGCTCAGCGTGTTCGGTCAGAGGGTTAGCTGCCCTCTGTAATAAAAAAAAAGTGAGTGAACGGATCAACGAACAACCTGAAAGGGTATCATCGGACATCGGCCCCGAACAAATTCAGCAAACAATATAGAACAAAATGAGATAAAAATAAAAAATAAAAAAATAAAATAAAATGGTAAGTCTACCGCTCGCCATAAGTGGGAAATTCGGGTCCAAGTTCCCGTCCGGTACAAATTTTCGTTTTCGTCATTCAATTCTGCATCTGATGGTTGTCCATATTCGCAAATGCGGATACATTTAATGTTAGCATAAAAGTTGAACGGTACAACAATCGTAACAATTATTAATTCTAATAATAATAATAAACATAATCATAATAATAATAATCATAATCATAATCTTAATCATAATCATAATCATAAAATCAGAACAGAAAAAAGGAAAACAGCACACATGGAAGTGACAAATGTCGACAGTAAAAATGTTGTTTCAATGATGTTAAATTAAAGCGTTGTAATACAGTTGTAGAATCAGGAGTCCTCTACGGATCGGAAAACTATTTTTACGCGATCAGAAGATTTGGAAAAAAAAGAAGAATCTTGCCAATCATGTTGGGTTCAATCAAGAACGAAGATGGCAATTGAGTTTTGAGACTAAATAAGGAACTACAGTCAGTCTCGCGTAAAATAACACATCATATTAAGCAAACACGTTTCTCAATCTATGGACACCTAGAGAGTATGCAGAAAAACAGATTAACAAAGAAGTTCCACATAATCTTCCAAATCTGGAAATCAGACAATAAAAATGTGTAGGGAGGCAGGATAAGAAAAGGACGTACAAGAAATGCAGACTGAACGGAGACATTGCTCAACGAAGACAATTTCAGACAGATATCGAGGTTAAAGGTTTTCAAGGAGATAAGAATCAACAGGAAAACTACTGGAGTCATCTGGTCACATGAGAGGAAAAGAGCTCGTTCTGAGAAAGTGGAAGAATTGTGGAGTGGGATGAAAGAAAATAGAAATAAGTAGCTGTCTTGACGTGGGCCTTAGTTGTACTGACACGAAATGATATAATAATAATAATAATAGTAATAGTAATAATAATAATAATAACAATAAACAGTTACAAAAGGTTTCTAGAATGAAATTTTCACTCTACTGCGGAGTGTGTGCTGATATAAAACTTGCTGGCAGATGAAAACTGTGTGCCGGACCGAGACTCGAACTCGGAACCTTTGCCTTTCGCGGGCAAGTGCTCTACCAACTGAGCTACCCAAGCACGACTCACGCCCCGTCCTCATAGGCTTGACTGCAGGAACTACAGCCATTTGAGAGACTGTATAGTATTGATTGTCATTCGGAGACCGCAAACTGCCTTCGTCAACATTATAGGCAAATGTAGGATATCCAGGTGCCAATGGCATTATTATGACCTTACGGAAAATGATTATACGAGCCATTAACAGCTCATAGATCGCGCTTTACACTGACAAATGTTTGACATGGTGCTGCATTTGCGTAAGGAGCTACTCTAAGGGGTCGTGGAACGATAGCAAAACTAATGAAACGCTACTGTTGTCGTTAATGGGTACTTTACTAAGTAAACGACAGTTTTAGGCCTTCATAATTGGGCCATTTATGTTGAGAAGCAACGTCGTTTGAAGACCGAAACTGGTCGTGGACTTAAGAAGGTGTCTATTTCGAACTGAAAAGTGTTTCAATTAGTTGAACACAAATGCAGAGTAACAGCGCCCTCTGAACACAGAAACTAATAATAGCAAGACCGTTTCTGGAAATTAAAATGATTGTACAGAGTATGGCATTTCAGTAGAAGAATGGGATTTACAACATTCAGGCTGAGTCTACTAGCGAGTTGATTTACTTCTATTTACACTTGGAGATGTTAAGGATTAAAACCATGGTTCTGTCGGGGCTGTAATAATTGGTAAGGAATTCGTATTCATGTCAGCACAGCTGGTACTAGAGATCATTGAGAAATGGTACCAAGAGGCAGTCAAATAATTTCCTATGTTTTCTTTTTCTGCCTTTATCTCTTACTTACAACCTGACGCATTCAACGCAAATTGGACGACAACTCAGCTTATCTGAAGGATCACTCCGCTCAATTTGCAGCCACTTACACGTCCGTCCACAAGTTCCAATCTTATTTTCTTTATTTCGTTGGGAACATTTCTGATGCTTAATTACAGATAATGTTGCTACCTATGACTTTCCCTTTAACTTCATAACTATGCAAATTGGAAATTCTGTGTTGCTCCTCACATCGAAATTTTAATTGTTCCACCACATTTAGGGACCGAAACAACATATCTTAAAATTTATCTGACAGTAATAAAATCTACGAAATACATTTGATTTGGTTTCCAGTCTTGTTTCATCCTCGTGTGTTACCTATATTATCTATTTGTGATGATATTAAATGGCCAATGGAGACAGATACAGATTATTCCATATAAATTTTCAAAATTATGGTAGGAAGTGGATTAGTTACCAATGAAATCGGTGACTCCATACAACTCGGAACGGCGACTTGGGACGAACTGGTTGTCCTTAAAGTACACGTTAAGCGATGACATGCGATACCTGAAAATGAGCAGCATTTGGTTTATGTTATTCTAATAATAATATTTTCAGTAACTCTAGACGTCACGTCATTCAGTTTGTCACTGTAAGAAAGGAGATAAGCTCCAGTTTGGTAACATTTCGGTAGTATTTACAGCAAAGAGCCAAAGGAACTGGTAAACCTTTCTAATATCGTTTGGGCCCCCGCGAGCACGCAGAAGTACCGCAACACGACGTAGCAAGGACTCGTCTAATGTCTGAAGTAGTGCTGGAGGGAACTGACACTGTGAATCCTGCAGGGCTCTTCATAAATCCGTAAGAGTACGAGGGGTGAAGATCTCTTCCGAACGGCACGTTGCAAGGCATCACAGACATGCTCAGTAATGTTCATGTCTGGGGAGTATGGCGGCCAGTGGAAGCGCGTAAACTCAGGAGAGTGTTCCTGGAGTCACTCTGCAGAAATTCTGAACGTGTGGGGTGTCGCAGTGTCCTGCTGTAAGTCCGTCGGGATGTACAGTGGAATGAATGGATGCAGGAGATCAGACAGGATGCTTACGTACGTGTCACCGTCAGAATCGTATCTAGACGTATCAAGAGTCTCATATCACTCCAACTGACAAGCTCCACACCGTTACAGAGCCTCCACCAGCTCGAACAGTCCCCTGCTGACATGCAGGGTCCATGGATTTATGACGTTGTCTCCATACCTGTACACGTCCATCCGCTGGATAAAATTTGAAACAAGACTCGTCCGACGATGCAACATGTTTCCAGTCATCAACAGTCCAGTGTCGGTGTTGACGGGCCTAGGCGAGAGTAAAGCTTTGTGTCGTGCAATCATCAGGGGTACAGGAGTGGGCCTTCGGCTCCGAAAGCCAATATCGACGATCTTTCGTTGACTAGTTGGGACGCTAGCACTTGCTGATGGCCCAGCATTGAAATCTGCAGCAGTTTTGGGAAAGGTTACACTTCTGTCACGTTAAATGATTGGTTTCAGTCGTTTTTAGCACTTTCTTTATCCGGCCTCAGCGATTTCGGAGATTTGATATTTGCCTGATTCCTGATATTCACGGTACACTCCTGAAATGATCGTACGGGAAAATCCCCACTTTATCGCTGCCTCGGAGATGCTGTGTCCCATGGCTCGTGCGCCGATTGTAACACCACATCCGAACTCACTTTTATCTTGATAACTTGCCACTGTAGCGCCAGTAACCAATCTAAAAACTGCGCCAGACATTAGTTGTCGTACATAGGCGTTGCCGACCGCAGCGCCGTTTTCTGCCTGTTTACATATCTCTGTATTTGAATACGCATGCCTATACGAATTTCTTTGACGCTTCAGTGTGTATAAGTGTAATTTTTCTTTATATAAATAATACGGAATAATCTGTTGTAGTAGTTGCTCTATGCGAGAAGCTCTGCAGCAGCCGTAATGCTCTTCGTACAACAGCAGAAATTGGTACTAATATTGCCTCTGTTGAGCACTTTCATTATGACCGCAAAAAAAAAAAAATGATTACATGACAACGATGTAGTCTAAAAAAAATGTAACTTTTGAGGAAGCTGAACAGTGTGGAATATTCAGATTCAACTGCAGGCTTTAGATAGGTTATTGGTGAACTACAGGATGACTTCAAACAAGGACCTTACAGCGTAATATACACCAATACACTCAGAATGGTTTTTTACTCTGGAATGGAGGGTGCACTGAGTTGAAACTTCTTGGTAGATTAAAACTGCGTGCAGCAGCGGGCCTCTAACGTGGGACGTTTGCAGAGGCCCCAGGTCGAGTCCCTGTCCAGCACGTTTAAATCTACCAAGAAGATGCATACCGATAAACTGTTTTGTAAAACAGGTAAAAGATGAGTGATTCAAAGTGAATAATTAGGCTATATAGAAAATGTTGGCTAAATTAGTCAATTTTTTTTCTTTCATTTTTCGTTCAATGTTCTCACGTCATACATGAGACATAAAGGTAAGTTCAAGATTTGTGACGGCTGTAAGACAGTAATCAGAAATAGCTAACTATTTACTCGGATGTATGGACCTGCTAAGTAAGGAACGGCTATATCAGTGTTTCTGGTACACGTAAAAAAAGGAAAAATAAAACAGTTTGGCAGAAGGTCTGGAATCAAAAGACTGGCAAACGGAGCCTACCTCAAAAGAGACCTGCTACTGCCCCTAGTGAAGTCATATCTCTCGGTCTATGCACAGGCGCAGATATGACAGTGCTAACAGTATGTGGTGTAATTTATGATACGTCAACTCGCTGCAAACGTCCAGTAAAAAATTGAGCATTTCACACAGAGTGCATAACAGATGTATCGCAAATGAGGAGGGGTATTAGAATTGTACACATTTCTTACATATATTACCTTATATTATCTCGAAGAAAAGTTGGCTTCAAAGCGATTGTTTGAAAACTTGCTGCCGGCCGGGGTGGTCTAGCGGTTCTAGGCGCTCAGTCCGGAACCGCGCGACTGCTACGGTCGCAGGTTCGAATCCTGCGTCGGGCATGGATGTGTGTGATGTCCTTAGGTTAGTTAGGTTTAAGTAGTTCTAAGTTCTAGGGGACTGATGACCACAGATGTTAAGTCCCATAGTGCTCAGAGCCGTTTGAACCATTTTTTTTTGAAAACTTGCTCCATATTCGACTTTTTGTAAAGTACGTAGACTTGACTCTTCATACAACGTTAGACACTCTGACTCTGTGCTACGTGGCACCGAAAAACAGAGGATGCGTAGATAGGCCTCCTGAGCGCCATCTGATTGTCGATGATCGTCACAAATGAATCACTGACACTACTACCCTTTGGAGAATATATATTATATCGCAGTGACACTGAAGCAAACCTCTTCATTTAACACTTACATCCAAGCGTAGTGTTTTATATTTAGTTTATTTTACGATTCGGGTAGAGAGCCCATTTTCTTGTGATCTGATCACACGAAATTTTCACGTGTGTTCTGTGACACGCTATAGAATTAGCAGGCTGTTCTGTCAAGCGTCACTGGCTCAGTTGTAGTATCGACTCTCTCTCTCTTGCGACCCTATCACCAATATCTACGAGGAAAAGTTGGTATCTGTGGGCTGTGTCCTTAGGTCTTTGCTTGCCGATGTATACAGGGTGTTACAAAAAGGTACGGCCAAACTTTCAGGAAACATTCCTCACATACAAAGAAAGATAATATGTTACGTGGACATATGTCCGGAAACGCTTACTTTCCATGTTAGAGCTCATTTTATTACTTCTCTTCAAATCACATTAATCATGGAATGGAAACATACAGCAACAGAACGTACCTGCGTGACTTCAAACACTTTGTTACAGGAAATGTTCAAAACGTCCTCCGTTAGCGAGGATACATGCATCCACCCTCCGTCGCAGGGAATCCCTGATGCGCTGATGCAGCCCGGGAGAATGGCGTATTGTATCACAGCCGTCCACAATACGAGCACGAAGAGTCTCTACATTTGGTACCGGGGTTGCGTAGACAAGAGCATTCAAATGCCCCCATAAATGAAAATCAGGAGGATTGAGGTCAGGAGAGCGTGGAGGCTACGGAATTGGTCCGCCTCTACCAATCCATCGGTCACAGAATCTGTTGTTGAGAAGCGTACGAACACTTCGACTGAAATGTGCAGGAGCTCCATCGTACATGAACCACATGTTGTGTCGTACTTGTAAAGGCACATGTTCTAGCAGCACAGGTAGAGTATCCCGTACGAAATCATGATAACGTGCTCCATTGAGTGTAGGTGGAAGAACATGGGGCCCAATCAAAACGTCACCAACAATGCCTGCCCAAATGTTCACAGAAAATCTGTGTTGATGTGATTGAACAATTGCGTGCGGATTCTCGTCAGCCCACACATGTTGATTGTGAAAATTTACAATTTGATCACGTTGGAATGAAGCCTCATGCGTAAAGAGAACATTTACACTGAAATGAGGATTGACACATTGTTGGATGAACCATTCGCAGAAGTGTACCCGTGGAGGCCAATCAGCTGCTGATAGTGCCTGTACACGCTGTACATGGTACGGAAACAACTGGTTCTCCCGTAGCACTCTCCATACAGTGACGTGGTCAACGTTACCTTGTACAGCAGCAACTTCTCTGACGCTGACATTAGGGTTATCGTCAACTGCACGAAGAATTGCCTCGTCCATTGCAGGTGTCCTCGTCGTTCTAGGTCTTCCCCAGTCGCGAGTCATGGGCTGGAATGTTCCGTGCTCCCTAAGACGCCGATCAATTGCTTCGAACGTCTTCCTGTCGGGACACTTTGGTTCTGGAAATCTGTCTCGATACAAACGTACCGCGTCACGGCTATTGCCCCGTGCTAGCACTGGCTGCAAAACCACGTTCGTGATGAACACTAACCTGTTGATGCTACGTACTGATGTGCTTGATGCTAGTACTGTAGAGCAATGAGTCGCATGTCAACATTACCTTCCATCAGTTGGGCCAACTGGCGGTGAATCGAGGAAGTACAGTACATACTGACGAAACTAAAATGAGCTCTAACATGGAAATTAAGCGTTTCCGGACACATGTCCACATAACATCTTTTCTTTATTTATGTGTGAGGAATGCTTCCTGAAAGTTTGGCCGTACCTTTTTGTAACACCCTGAATACAGGGTGGTCCATTGATAGTGACCGAGTCAAATATCTTACGAAATAAGCATCAAACGAGAAAACTACAAAGAACGAAATTCGTCTATCGTGAAGGGGGAAACCAGATGCCGCTATGGTTGCCCGCTACATGGCGCAGCCATAGGTCAAACGGATGTCAACTGCGTTTTTTTAAATACGAACCCCCATTTTTATTACATATTCGGTAGTACGTAAAGAAATATGAATGTTTTAGTTGGACCACTTTTTTCGCTTTGTGATAGATGCGGCTGTAATAGTCACAAACGTATAAGTACGTGGCATCACGTAACATTCCACCAGTGCGGACGGTATTTGGTTCGTGATGCATTACCCGTATTAAAATGGACCGTTAACCAATTGCAGAAAAGGTCAATATCGTGTTGATGTATAGCTATTGTGATCAAAATGCCCAACGGGTGTGTGCTATGTATGCTGCTCGGTATCCTGGACGACATCATCCAAGTGTCCTGATCGTTCGCAGGATAGTTACGTTATTTAAGGAAACAGGAAGTGTTCATCCACATGTGAAACGTCAACCACGACCTGCAACAAATGATGATGCCCAAGTAGGTGTTTTAGCTGCTGTCGCGGCTAATCTGCACATCAGTAGCAGACAAATTGCGCGATAATCGGGAATCTCAAAAACGTCGTTGTTGAGAACACTACATCAACATCGATTGCACCCGTACCATATTTCTATGCACCAGGAATTGCATGGCGACGACTTTGAACGTGATGCACAGTTCTGCCACTGGGCACAAGAGAAATTACGGGCCGCATGGGATTAGCCGAGCGGTCTCAGGCGCTGCAGTCATGGACAGTGCGGCTGCTCCCGGCGGAGGTTCGAATCCTCCCTCGGGCATGAGTGTGTGTGTTCGTCTTTAGGATAATTTAGATTAAGTAGTTTGTAAGCTTAGGGACTGATGACCTTAGCAGTTAAGTCCCATAAGATTTCACACACACACACATTTAGAAATTACGGGACGATGACAGATTTTTTGCACGCGTTCTATTTTGCGACGAAGCGTCATTCACCAACAGCGGTAACGTAAACCGACATAATATGCACTATTGGGCAACGGAAAATCCACGATGGCTACGACAAGTGGAACATCAGCGACCTTGGCGGGTTAATGTATGGTGCGGCACTATGGGAGGAAGGATAATTGGCCCCCATTTTATCGATGGGAATTTAAATGGTGCAATGTATGCTGATTTCCTACGTAATGTTCTACTGCATGACAGAATAGTGATGTACTGCCAACATGATGGCTGTCTGCGCATAGCTCGCGTGCGGTTGAAGCGGTGTTTAATAGCATATTTCATGACAGGTGGATTGGTCGTCGAAGCACAATACGATGGCCCGCACGTTCACCGGATATGACATCCCCGGATTTCTTTATGTGGGGAAAGTTGAAGGATATTTGCTATCGTGATCCACCGACAACGCCTGACAACATGCGTCAGCGCATTGTCAATGCATGTGCGAACATTACGGAATGCAAACTACTCGCTGTTGAGAGGAATGTCGTTACACGTATTACCAAATGCATTGAGGTTGACGGACATCATTTTGAGCATTTATTGCATTAATGTGGTATTTACAGGTAATCACGCTGTAACAGCATGCGTTCTCAGAAATGATAAGTTCACAAAGGTACATGTATCACATTGGAACAACCGAAATAAATGTTCAAACGTATCTACGTTCTATTTTTTAGCTTAAAAAACCTACCTGTTACCAACAGTTCGTCTAAAATTGTGAGACTTATGTTTGTGACTATTATAGCGCCATCTATCAGAAAGCGAAAAAAGTGGTCCAACTAAAACATTCATATTTCTTTACGTACTATGTAATAAAAATGGGGGTTCCTATTTTTAAAAAAACGCTGTTGATATCCGTTTGACCTATGGCAGCGCCATCTAGCGGGCCATCCGTAGCGCCATCTGGTTTCCCCCTTCAAGCAAGACAAGTTTCCGTCTTTGTAGTTTTTTCGTTTGACGCTTATTTCGTGAGATACTTCGCCTGGTCACGATCAATGGACCACCCTGTATAAGCGGCTCGCTGGCCCGAGAGGGAGGCACAAAGTTTGGGGATTGGCGGTAGCGCCGCGACAAGAGTTGGTCACGAGGCCCGAGCGGTCGAAGCCACGAGCTGCACAAGGAGGGCCTGCGCAGAGCGAAGATACGGGAGTGCTTCACTGGGGTCAGCGTCGACTACAAGCAGCAGGCCGACATCCCGTCGGTTGGTTGGCAACATTCGTGTCGGACGACCGCTCGTGGCCTGGCTGCCATCTTCTACCTGGCTTTCATCGGCACCACTCACTAACTGCTGAGACGCACCGTGGAACCGTGGAACTGCTTGTTGATAAGGGGGCGTAACATTCCGTAGCCCTTGTGGTGTTTTTTTCATTGTCTACCTGCCCCCGGCCCCCCTTATTATATTCTGGTTTGTACCCGACCCTTAGAGTTTTTATCGATTGGCTCTTTGGTCGTAAATATAGGCAGAGTACTGTACCTAGACACTAGTTGTCGTCTGAAAATTTGTCCCGCTATTATATTCCCTCTCTTTTCTGGTTCGTAGCCTATTATTAATGTTCTAATTAATCAGCTCTTGGTCGTAAATACAGCCAGAACAATTTTACTAAAGCACAGGTTGCCATTAAACAAAAGAGGGATCTTCTGATTAGATTTAGCGTTTAACCGGTTCAATTCTTTGATTTTAATTGCATTTCTCAGTCATTAGTTATAATCTGAACAACCTGTTGTACTAAGCTGTTCGTTTCTGTGTTTGAAAAACCGAATCATTATTGGTGTATTTTTGCTGGATCTTGTGGTTCCGCCGAGTGATTTCTCATGTAATACGTGTTCACAAGTAATGTCTTGAGACGTTCCTTCAGAGCGATCTTAATAACTGACAATCAATTTAACTTTGAAAATATTAACAGCCAATTGTCACAAGGGCTTTAGTCAAAATAAAACTGTCAGAAGGGATGGGCTAGGATCGATTCGCACCTTGTTTGCCGATTGAAATTAAGAGGTTGATTGCTTTGAAGTAAGCCTTATCATTGTCATATTGTTTGCTAATCTGGTTAACCTTTAAGCACAGGTGTGCATCGTAGCCTCGAACCTTTCGACATACAGCTTTCATACTAAAAGTTAAGTTACGTGTTTTGAGTAATTGAATCACTCACGTCATCAATGGTGCTTGTATAGTTTTCATGTGTTGCAGAAGGGCATTTAATAAGATAGACTGTGTCCAGCGCGGTAGCAAACACCGCTGTTTCGCCCGATAACGAGCGTTCTGTAGGTGCGGCCGTCATATTGTTTGCTGTTTTGCGATACAGCACTTCAGATTCCTTTTCAAAAGATTAAAAGCGTAGTCAAGTTTAGGTTTAAGATGAAAAGAATTTTTCAAATTTGTTCATTTTGTTAAAGAAAATTTTATGGTTAAAATGCTTCGATTATATGTAAAACAGAGTTTGTGTATTGTTAAATAAACAGGTTGTGGGAAAATAAAGTTATATTGGTGTGTCCTCCTTTCCACGTTTTCCTTAATTCCAGTAAGTACCTCTTAACATATACTAATAAAAAGTTATCTTAAAGCATTTGTGAATATACCTAATTTCTGAAGTACGTCTCTGTAGAACAAGTGAAGAGGAATGTCAGGTAATACTATTGTAAAAGGCCTCTGTGTCTTGGACATGTTATCTCCGTAAGCTGAGTTAGAAAAAAAGAGACTCATCAGTAGATATAAAAATCCATAATAACGTGGTTAATTCATCTTGGTATCATTTGTAATCATTAGTTGTGCGCCTTTGTACGTCAGCACAAGCTTTGACTCACATTTCTGGTGAGGGGCTTTTTCTAACCGGCTTCCCTCACATTCAATTTGCAACTTTCTTGATGCCAGTTCATTAGCTGGAAGGGGCACATGAGGATTTCTGTGCAGATGATTTTCGAGTTGATTTTTTTGGTAGTTAGTTGTCATTTCTAGTACAGCTACAAACAGCTTTTACTCGATACTTCCAAAAATATGCCACCCGAGCTGTAAGAGCAAAATAATCTGCATAAATTAAGCTCTCTGTCCAGTTTGGCAGTACACGTGCTTGAGGCAGCCCATTGCTTTGTGTCATCCATCAGTTTATACGTTCTTGGCACTTTCTCAAACTATCTGCAATCTGAAGAAGTGGCTCTGAGCACCATGTGACTTAAATTCTGAGGTCATCAGTCCCATAGAACTTAGAACTACTTAAACCTAACCAACCTAATGAAATCACACACATCCATGCCCGAGGCAGGATTCGAACCTGCGACCGTAGCGGTCGCGCGGTTCCAGGCTGTAGTGCTTAGAACCGCTCGGCCACTTCGGCCGGCGCAATCTGAAGACTCTTTCCTATAGTGCTCATAAAACTAGTCTTTACTTTTACTAAATTCTTCTGGAAATACTGCCGTGTCATCTTACAGAATGCTAAAAGTAGTAAAATACAACTTTATACTCATAAAGGTTTTTAATGTGACGAGCACAGCCCACGGAAGCCCTAGTTTTTAAGTTAGTCTCTCGTTATTTTGCCATTGACACCGTGACACGATGGCCACTGTTGAGTCTGAAAGAATTGACTTGAGAGTTGTTGTCTTTAGTGATGACAGTAGGTTCTGTCTGTATGGGAGTGGTGGACGTATACGTTAATAGCGTGGAACTGATCAACTACCTACTCCAGAGTGCATTCGCCCACGACACACAGCTTCCATCCCAGGCTTCATGATGTGAATGGCCATCTGGTACAACTCGCTGCCAAATTTTATGTTTCTGTTCTCCCCTCGCTACTCTCCACCTGCCTACCACACAGCGGGTCCGGTTTCGATTCCCGGCCGGGTTGGGGATTTTCTCCGCCCGTGGACTGGATATTATGTTGTCCTCATCATCCTTTCATCGTCACCGACGCGCAAGTCACCTATTGTGACGTCGACTGAAATAAGACTTGTACCCGGCGGCCGAACTTCCCGGTTGGGGCCTCCCAGCCAACAATACCACACGATCATTTCATTTTTTCCCCTTGTTATTGCCATTCCTTCGACAGAAAGGTGATGTGTCATTTCAGCAGGACAGTGCACGAACACATACGACTGCTGCAACCGAACGTGCTCTTCGTGGTATACAGCTACTGTTCTGGCCATCAAGATCACCAGACCGCTCGTCAAATGAACACGTATGGGGCATGATGAACTGAGACTTTACTCGTTCTCCAGGGCCAGCAGGAGGAACTATTGCCGAATTGCAACAAAGGGCATCAGACGCTTGGGAAGAGCTGTCAGAATACTGTTCAACATATTCGTCATATTTTGCATGTGACAACAGACTCATGCTTTTCCGCCACAGGGGTATACACTGTGTGTTGATGTCACTGTCTGGGCACCCTTTACTGTAAGCTTACTCCTACACTGATGAACTACCTGTCACCTTACTTGTCAATATAATGACATTTTCATTTAGGGTGCCTCACATTTTTCCGACACTGTAATGTATGATAAAAGAGTAGTTGCTCCCAGATCTCTACATACGGTACGTACTCGTGGGACAGAGGCCTATAATGGATTAAGAGAGCTGAAGGAGGAAAAATTATGTGCTTACACCAATAATCACCAGAATGAAAAAGTTAGCAAATTTGAGTGTCAATAACACTTTTTTAAATTTGATTTTGTGTCAAGAAAAAAAGAATCTGGAGACTGCAAACGCAAAGAGTTCACAAGGGTGGATTTTCACCAATGGATGTTCGACTGCAGCGCCCTAGATTCCACCTGTTCAAAAATGTGCTATTCTTGTCGACATAATAAGATACTTTTGTGAAATACTGACCCCACAGTTTCAGCGAAGTTGATCTTCTGCGCCTGAAAGTACGCTTCTGTATCCAGGTCTGCCTGGGAGATCTCTGCGTCGAAGCTGAGGTCTGTGCAAGAAGGGAGGCAGTCGCAGTCGTTGGAGCCGGAATCCGTGTCGGCATCGTCAGAATGCAACTCCATCAGCACTTTCCGCTCCACAAGTTCCACTGGTTGAAAACAAAAACAAAGTATGAGGAGTAATGCACTAGTGAAAAAAGAAGCACTAAAAAATTCTGGCGATTCCGGAGCTGGTTGACGCGGCTGACTGCCATGTGGAGGACCCAGGTTAGATTCCTGGTACAGTCAAGAACATTTCCTTGGTGAGAGGAGTGGAACGTGGTACTTTAAGCCTCGTTATGCAAACTGAGAAACTACTTGGCCGACTCATAGTGGCTACAGGTCGCGAAAGCTGACAAAGGCTGGGAGAGCGGCCTGCTGACCCTACGCCCTTTCATACCACAACCAGTGTCCCCTTCCGCATCGTAGCGGTAGCGTTACCGCCTACCACACAGAGGGCCCGGGTTCGATTCCCGACAGGGGACTGGATGTTGTGTGTCCATCATCATTTTCATCATCATTAACTTGCAAGTCGCCGAAGTGGCGTCAACTAAAAAGGACTTGCAATACGGCGGCCTCCCTGCCAACAATGCCATACGATCATTTTCCATTACCACAACCAATGACCCTTGGTCGGAACCGATGGACGAAATGGACAGAGGTTATTTTTAATGAGAAATCCACTCATAGAGAGTCTTATATTAATTACTTTTATGTTATGTGTAAAATTCTTGAAAATTTCAGTAGTTTTCCACCATAGACTTCGTTGTGCTGCTACAGCCTCTTAGGGACTGTTTTTGTTGTTGTCGTTGCGGTCTTCAGTCTGAAGACAGTTTTCCCAAATGGTCTTCAGTCCAGGGAATGTTTTCCCCACTTCCCCGTTGCCGCCACTCTCCACCGTCCATCCAAAATCAACGTACACTGCAACTGATACGGATCTTCAGAACTCTGAGGCTTGAAAAATAAACTCTGGCCACATTATTTGAGTATATGCCAACGAATCGATTAAGAAGCTTAGTGTACAGAATATACGAGAAAGGAGAAATACCAGAAAGCTTCCAGAAGAATATCAACCAAACATTTGTGAAGACAGCAAAGGCAGATGAATGCAAGAACTGTCACACAGTCAACATCCAAGTTGCCAACCAGAGTCACATACAGACGAAATGAGAAGAAAATGTGTATGCATCAGATGGCGCTCACTTTGAGTTTAGGAAAGACAGAGACATAAAAAAAGGCTGTTCTCCATTAGGCTTGATAATGGAAGCGGAACTTAAGGAAACTCAAGGCACGTTAGTAGAATTTATCGACGTGGCAAAAGCGTTGGATAGCTGATTGGTAAGGTATAGTCAGTGAAATTATAACTTGAAGATCGTGCCTTATAGAAAGGTTAAAATTAGGTGACATCAAGTGGGCTACTGTGACACTTTAAAATTATTAATGGGTTATATAAACTACTGAGGTGTTAGGCAGCTTTACATAATGTGTCTGAAAGTCTGTACTATCTTTGGGACTGCCTCTTACACCAGTTTTTCCGTTACCATTTTTTGTCATCATTCCTCCAGGCCGTCATGGTGGACGAAAATTTTATGCCCAGCACGACAACGCTGAAAGGTTCAGCAACTTAATTCCGCATGACGCACGTCTTAACAACATAGAAGCATTTGTAAATCCCACCAGGTGGCAAAAGGCAAGAAAGGTAACCTTACATAAAGTGCAGGGTGCCTCATGAGCCATAACTCTCACGGAACGTATATTGGTCAATTCCTTCGGCAAGCTGTGCCTTCCTTGAGCTCGGACGTGACGCAGTGACATTAAAAAAGCTAAATCTCCTTCTACTGACCCTTGGACGCTATTCAATACTGATCAGCTGCCGTACAATCTTCTGCCAAAGGCATAATTCAGGTGCGCTATGTAGAGGCATTTGGTCAGCAAATCTCTGTCCCAACCATTGACAGCTTCCCAGACCATGAAGCAGGTACTTCTCCCTCGAATGGCTCCTTAATTGGCATCACGGGTCTGAGAGCACCCCGTTCCAATCCTCCACTCAATGTAAATCCCTGGCCGCACGGAGAATCGACCGGGATCCTCCGCATTGCCGTCAGGCACACTAACCTATTAGCTGTGGAGGTTGACTGTAGCATATCGTTCAAGAGTACGACGCTTGCTGTAGATTGATGTTCAAACTAACGAAATTCGTCCTAGCAAACGCTAATAGATCCGTCAAATTAGAAAGAAAATCATATAACAATATTTTAACTTTTATAAATTGTAAATTTGTTATAAGTCCTTGAGCATAAACGTTCCGAGTCGAGGAATAATTATTGTGAGACAACACATTACATTACTTAACACAGTAGGCTGTTGCGCTTTAAAGACATGTTATTTCATGAAGCCTTATAAACTCTTCATTTCAATATTTGAGCTTTTATCGATAAGAACTAGTGAAGTTGCTACACCTAAAGTAATTTCTGAATAATAAACAAAAGTTATTGTACCACAGAGGTGATAAATACGTCAACTATAACGTAACGCAGCTGTATTTATAGCAAGAAAGAAAATTAAGTTTGGGTCATCTGATTAAGCAATACTGAGAACAAAAGTTCATTATTTGAAAATCTAGGTGACACTGTCAAGAATGAAGAGGTACAACATCGTGGCTGTAAAAAGACATCGAAGGAATTTTCCTCATGCACGAAAGTAATATCACAGTGCAACAGCTCGGTAAGAAAACACGAAAAACTTTACAGACTTGTAATGAAGTACGCGGATTCCAGAATTGGCTCAGGGATCAACTGTAACGGTTTTTGCAACTTTTGTAACATAGTCTAACATTCCGAGGCCAGTCACACTGTTGTATCGTTACCTATACTATACATTATAGGACGCAAGTAAATTAAACTTACAGGAAATGCATAAAGTGTTGTTCGCCAACAACGGCGTGATACCTTATGGATGGATTTTGGGACACTTGATGAGTTTCGGTTGCCGAAATTCTTCACAAGCTGGATACTCTGTTCCACTTTTTGGGGATTTTAAGCGTATATCTGATAACATGCACCAAAATATAAGAATTAGATAGATTTAGATCTGGCGAACGAGACTATCCAGTCATCAATCCAAACACATCTTAGCCGCATTGGTAGTGTATGTTCCCACGCAGACCAGCACGAGATAACAGTACTATTTTCATTAAGTTAGTTCTTAAAAAAGGTTGCAATACCTGTCTCACATCATTATCAGGAGTTATGGTGTGGCACAGAAAAATCGTCCAATAATTCGTACTTTAACAATTCCAACAGACACTTCTGTTCTCATAACAAGAAGAACCACTCGACGTAACCTTTTGCGAGTGTTACACGAAAGTGTCACACAAAGTACCCACATACCAGAGACGAAAGTGAATTGTATTGTCATCTAGTTCTGAGCGTGATGAAAGTCTCAGGTCTTTGGCTCAGTGGGAAATAACAGTGGTAAACAAAGAACCCCCTACCCCGTACCACAGAAGAGAGCGAGGTAATATTGCATTGTCATCCAGTTATGAGTTATGCTTAAAAATTTCAAGTCTTTATCTCCTCGAGATACTAGTTTAAAATTAACTGCAATATTGTACCGAACAATCATACACACAAGGAAGCGGTAATATCTTCCCCCCTCCCTCTGTTCAGCTGTATCCGTCCCGTCGCAAACCGACCAGAACTCATTCCGATACTATACGCACATCACGCCAGCCCCGCAGGGCAACCGAGATGTCACACTTTGCCAACCTGTTTCACTAGAAAATAGCTTAGACGATTCAGTGAATTGTGATTCAGATTATAGTTGTTGTGCTAATAAAGTCCAGAACAAAAATAGAGTTCTTTCCATATCGAAAGAAAAGATATACAATAAGTAATAGCTTTCAGTGAAAAAAATTTTTAATTAAATAAAGGCGGAAAAAAACGCTTAAAGTTAAGCAATGCCGGTTTCATTTCCTAAGATCTAAACGTGTTTACATAAACGAATGAAAAGTTTAGGCGAAGTACGAAATATGCGCCCAAATGAAAGTCGCGAAAGAGTGAAAAAAAGTCATCGAAATGTTTAGAACCCCTTGTGAGGGTCAATATACTGTTACTGAGAGAAATATACAAGACTGAACCCTCTGAATTGGAAATGGATTGAACATGATTTCCAGGCTTCTTCGACATGCTTAAATGGTTTCAGGAAATTATGCAGCGAAGGAAGTAGCAAAATTACAAACTTTTTTCGAAATCGAAAGTACCCTTGTCCGCTAACATTTGCTCAGCTAGTGCTGTTTTTCCTTCCTGGCCGAGTCTTATGTTGTGTATACATCCACTGAAACTTACGGAGATGCAGCGAGGTGTCTGTCAGATCTATGTCTTGCTGCACTTGTAAGGAACTTGATATAATCTAGATGTTCGAAGGCCGCGGCTGTATTTTCGTTGCGCAAATGATGTTGTAGGAAGACGACTCTATGAGCTATTTCTTTACCCTTGTTATATATTTCGGTGTCCTCAGCTCCTTGCTAATATCGTTCCTCGTATAGCCATTCGAAGAAAGAGTGTTTTGTAGACCACCAGCTCCAGCAGTAGGTTCTCCTCGTCATCTATACTCTTCGCTCTGTATATCAGCGACTCTAGACAAGAAAATCCTGGCAGTTAAGGGCCCCTGCGAATGGGTTTTCTCTAAATTTCACGTCCCCGTTGTACTTTTAATTTATTGCCTACAGATTTTGTATTGTAAGAAAAGAGTTCCGAATACTTAGATTACTGATTAAAAATAAAAGAAAAGGTGGCTGGAATCAAATCGTCGACATAACTAAAGTGATCCACACCACATACATGTTTGTCCCCAGACATATAATTTACTTAAGTTAATTTTCTGGTTTTGACCACATTCTACAAAAACACGGGACACATTTTAAGCACCCTGTACACCTTTGTTACTTTGACCCCACGTTCAATTTCAGTGTATGATCAGAGTGCTCCAAGAGTAAGACGTACATAAACCGTGTAAGAATTAGTGACGGATATTGACAGCACTTACTTGCGCTCTTCATCATGCAGTCGGAGCTTCCTAGCGCACAGATGGGTGTATCTTCTGTTCCTGGAAGAGAAAGAAACGATGTTGTTAAAATGACTTTTGTTGCCACATACACTTTCAGAGTTAACAACGTTCCTGGAAATGCGACAATAAGGGTGGACACATCAGCTGTCTCTGCTGCGATGCTTTACTCAAACGCTTGCTGCTTGTTAAGCAAGCCGCAGGTGCTACCATTACAAAACGGTAAATCATAGTAATAATAATAATGCTGAAACAGAGAAACAGACGTCAAATCCATGAGGGCACTGAAATAATTCAATGGCGGAAAGCGTATAAAAGAGGGAAGTTTGAAAAATTTAGCGTAGGTTTTTGAAAGCGCTACGTGTAACATTTAGGCAGAGTAAAATACAGTGTTACTTACGTGAGAAACTTCAAATTAGCCTGGAGGTGTCATTAAAAAACTAATCTCAGCAATAAACAAAATAGTTTCAATTATTCTGCAGTTACTTACGTTCTTCTAATATCACAATAATTTTACTTTTAATTATGTGTTTCGAATGTGGCATATATCGGTTATTTATTTTCTTTCTTTCTTCAAAATGGTGAAAAAAGTACGATAGACAGCAGAAAGCTTTAGCTTGGACATGAATTAGATGGAAATCAGTGTTTCTGAGGAAACAACATTAATAAATTTTCTGAATTGTTCTTCTTAACTCCGTGAAATTAACAAAATATTCAATTTGTGTCTAATTAATGTATATTATTTTCTAATTCACAGTTGAAACACAGTGCTGTACTTCATTTGTAGAAGTTCGAATTATACAGCTGTGTGCTGTTGTATAATGATGCAGGTAAGAATTTTTTATTATTTTGATACACAATGAAGCTTTGCCTGCCTCCCACTTATTAAAATTTCATTATTATTACTATTATGTGTGTTTTTTCTGTTGTTCTGGACATGTTCGAAAGAACAGACATCATAAATATCACAGTAAAACCTATACGTCTTGACGGCATTTCATGATACATCTTGAAGTGTTCTTATGTAAGGTACCTCGCCTACTGTTGCAAGCAGCATTTTCAATAGTCTACTCTGAATTATACTAACTTCCCTCTTTCATTCATCCACATATCGAGTTCTAACAAGCCCTTCTTGAAGGAGAGCCTTCAGGGGTGTGTAATGTGCAATTTATACGTTAACAGGCAGGCCCATCCACTGCATGTTACGTCTGCAAAGCATACTAACAACGAACTATGACTAGCGCTAATGTACTCGAAATAATAATCATGGTGTTACTTCGAGCTTGCTTCGTATTTGTATGTGTGAAGAAAACAGCTATTTTGGAAAGTAATACTTATCTGAGTAATACTTAACAAATCTACTCCCATTTACAAGCTACCTCTCTGAGAACGCTGGGATGAGAGTTTCAAGAAGCCACTCTCGAGTTCTGCCATACTGCAGGAAGGTCAAGTTGTTTAGTCTGATGCCGCTGGTTGCTGTTTCGCTGTACAGTCACGCAGTGATACGCATCTTTGCTCTGTGCAAACTGAGCACACTTGCAATAAGATTTTGCTGTTCATTCACAGCAGACACGTGCCTCATACGGTTCTATAACCCCGAGTGCAAGTCTCGGTCCGGCACACAGTCTCAAATTGCCCGGATGTTATGTAAGTAGGCTGTTTATGTTTTCTTATTGGCAACGTTACATAGCGCTCTGTATGAAAATCACTGGCTGTGCTGCGTTTGTCTCTGATTTTGTTCCATTGTGTCTAACTTTTGAAGCTTTTGCTGTGTTTGTCTCTGATTTTGTTCCATTTGTTGCATTAATTGCAATAATAATGTATTAGTGTCTGGAATCTGTTTCTCTATGATTTTTGGCAGTGCATTTTCACCGGCAACATTCACATTTTGACAAGCAGAAAATGTGTCTTGACTTATTTGAGAAAACGGTGAGGATCTACATTATTTGCGAGATTGCGTCTTGTCATTTCGGATTCCTGAGGCGAGCTGTTGCCGACCGATCGATCGATAATGCTTCCCTGTTCACTAATTGTTTCACTGTCTACGCCATTATTTCCATTTGCACAATTACCAAATTACCACTTTGAATGTCTGTTAATTCATTACACAGTGGTGCTGATAAGCTACGCTGGTCGTCACTATTATTTCTCAGTTTACTTTGGAGCCTAGTGTTACGTCTTTCACACGCCATTATTATCACAATATTTCACACGATAACACAGAAAAGCACAATTTGAAGAGCAAAATAAGAAAACACATTAACATAGCACTGAAAATAATATCTACTTAATTGCAACCACAGCTGCGAAATACTTGGTGCAAATCTACATGCATGCTACAACTGTTTTAGTGTACAACAATGAAAGACTGCAACTACAAAAGAGATTCTCTCTACAATTACACGCTAGCAATGAACAAAAGGTACACTAATTACACAAAGTACAAGAAAAAGCAGAAGATTCCAGTGAGGTATCCTCGGCTAAGGGTCGACATATGAAACGTCTTCTTAGAAAAATTAATGAATTACTGTGCTGATAAACCTCTTACATTATTTGATTTTCAAAAAGCTGAGCAAAACTGAACATACTCAGACATTACTCTCTTTACTTATTCTGATCAACACTAAACTGACACACAATATTTTTTAGCGCAACGCAATCTGACTTTTCAATAATCCCTACAAAAGAATGGCCCAGACTAACATTAACCTATTCCTTTCACAAATCACTTACCTCACAAAAATCTTCGTTACTCGAACTACTGCAATACAGCGAGCGCCACAACTGCCAGCTTAATAAAAGATTCAAACTACGGAAGGCACTAACTACTGATAGGCATGATTAGCAAATGAAAGAGCAATGTATTTACCTTAATAGTGTTCAAAAGTCATAATATATATAGCAGTTCATGACATCCATTCTTACAAATGTACTGTTTCTGATGGACACACGTCCAGATCATCCGCTCTCAAAAATCCGCCATCTCACTTCCCCACATCCACCACCGCTGGTGGCTCACCTCCAACTACGTGCTGTTAACAGCCAACTGCACACCACAAGAGAGAATATTTCAACAATGCCAACCAGCCACAGACTGCACACAGCACAGCCAGTGATTTTCATACAGAGTGCTATGTGGCGGTGGCGTTACCAATATAAGAACCTAAACAGCCTACTTACATAACAATCATAGAAACAGACAATATGGCAACCCGAACTGTTATTATCACGGGAGACAGAATAACTTCATACGCAACGGTCCACCGTGCAGTGATAATTCAGGGAGAAATTCTCCACCACATGACCGACAAAAAAGAAACTAAATAAACTACCGACAAAACGACAGACCTGAATTTCATCAGAACTGGCGGGATTCAAACACGGCAGGGCCCTCTCGGCAATGTGAATTTGTAGAAGTTAGGTCTGCTAATCCCAATAATGACGCTCGCCAACAAAGAGACAGACAATGACTCGCACCGCAGGCAGTCACGTGCGCTGGCTGGCGCAGCGAAAAATAACATAGACGCTCACCTTGAGAAAAATTTTAGCATTCCTTACCGAAGTATACCACATGATAATTGCTTTGAAGATGAAACTCTGCGTACTAGGAAGAGTAAAGGATTGCACCACATTTCACATGTAAAACCGTTGATTGAGAGATAATCTGTTTTTTTTTTTTAACTTAGTCTTTGCCATAAAACTTTTCGCTTTACGTTACTAGTATGCTTTGTCAGACTTAGAATCTGTTAACATGCAACAATGTTTGAAGTTAAATATCCTGTCAAGAACCAAGAGAACTTATTTAAACAGAAATTACGAATGCATTGTTATAGTGAACAGAGGACACGGTGTTATTGTGTGTGTACATTCTTGCTTGTTAATTCACGATTACTTAAAGACTATAAGACTTACATACTTCGAACATATACTGTTAATGAGATTCTAATGCAACATTTTGGTTTAGTTGAAAAGACATTCTTTATTTGAAGTACTTTCTGTGAGATTAAAGATGACTTAGTATTTGGTTTCTTTGACAGTTACATGATTATATCACGACGCTACTAATGTGTGACACAATTTACATTGTTGCTTTTGCGGTGTATCTGTTTTATATCTGCACAGTTTTTATGTATTATTCTGGAAAGTAAAACATGTTTTTGTAGTAACTTGCACAGTTTTTTGTATTATTCTGGAAAGTAAAACATGTTTTTGTAGTAATTTTTGTGGTATAGCTACAATGAGACAGCCTTTTCTGTAGCACAATAATACGTTACAGTACAGTACTTTCTTTGTCACGGCAATAAGCATAATAACTACGATATCTATACGCAAAGCATTTCACTTTCGTTTATGATGAGGTAAGTACATTGACTTCAGCAGGAACTTTGCTTACAGAGGACGGTAACTACGACACTTCCACAGAATTATCTTACAGCAAGACGCACATTTAGCGCTACAGGACACGCATTTGAGTGATTAGTTTTGTACTTAAAACATTTATTTTTAAAGATTTTTGAATTACAATGATACAAAGGTTTTCCGTGATACATTTCATTCCATTGCTGTAATCTGTAACACCTGAGGGTATAATTACATTAATCCTCAGGGGGGTACACGCCTACTTTGTGTACCATGTGTCTGGCAAGCACAAGGAGCCCTAGCTAATATGGTATTTGCTTATACAAATTTACACATCGGTACCATATTTCTCTAACACATAAATTACACAGCTATCTGATCATTTAACTGAGAGAGACAAACATGCTTTTTACTACGTCAGTGACAAATGTTTACGCAAATACACAGTTGGTTAAACTTCACACTTACGAAATTGTATTTTGTCTGTACTTTGTGAACTGTTCATATTTTTTCAGAACCATTGTGATACTATGAGAGCTTTGAATGATGTATTTGGTATGGGATCAAGATTTTTAAAGTACGTTTGAGGTAGATGACATTATTGAAATGAGCAGAGAAATTTGTTTTAGGTTTTGAAATTATAGAAAGAAGCTGCGGCGATTTTGAGATGTGATTGATCTGTTATGATGTTATTATTACTATGACGATGTGTATTACGCTGTTGAGGTATGATCAATAAGATGATGCTACCGTATATGAGGAATGTGACAACATGTTTATATGTATATGAATAATGAGTAGTGATTAGGGACTCTGATTTGTGGAAAAGGATGTTGGAAACCAAGAATCGTACTTTACGAATTATGAAAGGTGTGTACATGTGTGAATGTATCACAATGTCACGGAAAATTTTTTGGACACTGTTGTATTTATAGGATTTTGTTTCAACGCATTTCTACTGTAATTTTTCGATCTGTGAAATTTTTTTGTATGAGACTGTCACTGTAGTGCAAACTGTTGTCGTAAATATTTCTGTAAGAAAGGTAAGTGACCTTGACGTAATGCATTGTAGTACGTAGCTGTGCCATCCGCCTGAAAAGAAAAAGCCATTAAAAAAAGAGGCCATTAACCTCGCTATTGACATTCCTTTCTAGAAAGCATCGCAAATACTACACGCTCATTACTTGGGAAGATACTTTCATCTGCACACCTGATTGTGACAAGCGTCTTTCTAGGAGAGTTGAGAGAATTTCTACTAACTTATGAAATGCCACATGACTATTGAATGATATTTTTGTGCTTTACTTTGTACATAGTTGTTTATTTCATTTTATATCTGGTTTCCAGCTGTGTTGCAGCATTGGTTTTATAAAATAAAATTAATTGCATTTGCTAATGTGAACACTTTCTGTCAACAGATCTATTAAATAATAATTTTATGATCCACATTCTTCGAAAAAGGAGCACTTGGAAAGGAAAGACCAATAAGAAGGGATTAATAACAGTAACTGCATACATAATTTTCTTTTCAACTACTTAGTAATTTTTTTGGTAGAATAACTTCTTGTGGTGCACCACTTTAATGACATAGATATTAATATGTGAATAGACATTTCCCTTCACAGGAATTGCTTAAATAATTTTTTACCAGTTTGGTAACTTGTCTGCTAGAGTAAGTCAAGATAATGCATCACTCTAGTGTTAAGATGTGACATAGGTATTAGACATGGCCTTCTTCACTGTAATATTTTTTCTGCTTGAGCTTTGTCATGTTTAGGTATAAGTTATTGCATTTGCTGCTGCTGCTTGCCAGGCATAGTGCTATTAAATTTCACTTTGCATTACTCTGTTAAGCCAGTTTTATTACTGATTTATTTTTCTTGTTTGCTGCACATTGCCTTATATTAGTTGTAATGTTTAATTAGCTTTGCTAATTTATATTATTTGCTGCTTGCTTTGCCAATTTGCATTTTTTGTCATTGCTATTTGTGTTTTGTACTGCTGCATTGCTTCGTCCCTTAGTTTAGCATCTGAGCTCAGTAGATTTAAGTTAGCTTAAGAGGGGGTAGACTATATAAGAGAATGCGATGAATTGGAAGAAATGCATTGAGAAGTTATACGAAAAAAGTACAGAAAGCAGGTATAGATAGGACTTTTTGGAAATAATGAAGAACGAAGAGAGATCTCCGAGAAGTAAAGAAAGTTTGGTTTGCAAAATACTGCAGTAAAACAAACCCTGTCCTTTCCTTGTGTTATCACACTATGTGCTTGTGTATCCTTGGGTATTTGTGTTCTTCCTGTCTTTGTGTGTTTATCTGATGAGAGTTACATTGTAGAATTTTTCTGATACTATGTTATTTACTTTGTAAAGATGTTTAGACATTATTTACTCTATACTGTTTTAATGCTCATGTGTGAAGTTGATGTTTCTAAAGTTATTCTGATCTTTTATGTATGTACTCATGTCATAATTCCTGTAACACTGATGTATATGTTATTTCGATTCTTTTGTAAAGCTTGTACTACAAATGTTATCTGTATTGTTATGTTCTTTAATGATGTATTTTGTACCTTTGTAATTGTATTCTTACGTTATAAAATTGACACCAGTTTATCATATTATTAACTTGTAAGTTCCATTTCACTGCATACGTTTCTGTTGGTCATAGTATATGGACAATATGTGAGAAGTAGGAACTGTTAGTGTTTGCACGTGTGTTAATAATTCAGCAAGGGACTGGATAACAGCATTGCTGGTTCTGAGGACAATTCCAAAAACTTTGTGAGTGCACAAGTGGTGGTTATGGACTTGCTATATTGTCCGCAAGACTCTTAGATGGTGATTGTGCACCTGCACAGTCGCAGCAGATGGCTGCTGGCAATCTCTACAAGGACTACAGTGGGTCTACACCTTTGCTGACTAACCAGTACCATTAATTCTACGAGGACTGCAGTGGGTCTGCACCTCTGGTGGCCCACCAATACCACAATCTCTACCAGGACTACAGTGGGTCTGCACCTCTAGTGGCCCACCAACACCATACTCTCTACCAAGACTACAGTGGGTCTACTCTGTGATGACCTACCTACCAATTTCAGGAAGAAGAAGAAGAAGAGGAAGTTAACAAGAGACTCGCCTTTCTTCCATATTTGGGGCCCATATCAGCCAAACTCGGGAGGCTACTAAAAAAGTCAAACATAAATACCGTCTTCCGACCACCGCCGAAGACGAAAGAGCTGCTGGGCTCAGCTAAAGATCCACTCAAACACAACAGACAGCATTGCCTGCGAATTTGGTGTGCAGTACATTGGACAAACGCAGCGCTGCTTCTCTGAAAGGTGCGAGGAACACATCAGGCATGTCCGACATGGACAGATAGAGAAATCTGCTATAGCTGAACATAGCATCAAAGAAAACCACACCTTTGATTTCGAAAACACCAGGGCGCTGTGCCGAGCCGGGAGCTATTGGGATAGCATCATTAAAGAATCAATAGAAATACGGGTCCACGAGAATCTTGTGAACAGGGATGAAGGCTATCAACTGAGCGCGGCCTGGAATCCAGCATTAGCTGCAATACGCCAGGAACGCACCAAGAACCGTCCAGCTCACGAGACGCGACCGGAATGCTCTGACGGAGACACGAACGGCGCACCCGCTTTCCCCTCCACCCCGCCCGCCGGCTCCACTGGACCCAGCCTCCCGCGGCCAGGTGGTGGGGGGCACGTCGCAGGTATAAAGGGACCGGCATCCGCAAAGTCTCGGCACTTCGCCAGAAGATGACGAGTATGTCACTCGTCGAAACGTCGCAGTTTGAAGACACTGCCACCCGGCTGCAAGCCCGAGAACTCTTCGCCACGCAAGGTTATGTTTGGTAGAAGTGGGAATAGGCAGAAGTTTTGAGACCATCTATTAGGATGCCTGAATGACGTGATTGGAAGGGGCAAGAAAGAAGGTTAAAATCCCTGTCTGATACGCAGTTTATAGTTCTCCTATCCAATAATTACTTAGAATGTAGAATTTCTCTCTCTCTCTCTCTCTCTCTCTCTCTCTCTAGTACGCAGTTAACAGTTACACAACGAAATCACCAGATGGCTGCACCAAACAAACACTCTTAACACCAGGTAACGATAAGTCACTGCCTATAAACCTTTCTGGTGCTAGATCTGTGGATCGCCACAGGAAACACTTATAGCCAGCCGATGTGGCCGAGCGGTTCTAGGAGCTACAGTCTGGAACCGAGCGACCGCTACGGTCGCAGGCTAGAATCCTGCCTCGGGCATGGATGTGTGTGATGTCCTTAGGTTAGTTAAGTTTAAATAGTTCTAAGTTCTAGGGGACTGATGACCTCAGAAGTTAAGTCCCATAGTGCTCAGGGTCATTTTGAAACACATCCGCAACTACACACATCAAAATTAGTTTTGCATCACCCCGGCTCCCAGAACACCTGTAGATAGACGTTGACGTGGATATTGTATCACAGACACAGTCCCTTTGACTATTCGGAGAAGTCACTAAACCCGCCCAAAGATGTAAACAACTATGCATGAGCAGCGGCTAGTAAACGGCGGGGGTCCGACAGCCGGTCAGTTTCAGCCATTTCATCGGGAAAGAGGCACACGACTCGTGTTGTGTGTAGTTCAACCATGCTTGGACGGTCAATACGGCGGTTCGATCGCGTCCACATTGTTACGTTGTGCCAGGAAGGTCTCTCAACAAGGGAAGTGTCTAGGCGTCTGGGAGTGAACCAAAGCGATGTTTTTTGGAGACGAAGGAGATAGAGACAGGAACTGTCGATGATATGCCTCATTCAGGCCGCCCAAGGGCTACTACTGCAGTGGATCAAACCGCTACCTACAGGTTATGGCTCGGAGGAACCCTGACAGCAACGCCACCATGTTCAACAATGCTTTTTGTGCAGCCACGGGACGTTTTGTTGCGACTCAAACTGAGCGCAATAGGCTGCATGATGCGCAACTTCACTCCAGACGTCCATGGCGAGGTCCATCGTTGCAACCACGACACCATGCAGCGCGGTTCAGATGGACCCAACAACATGTCGAATGGACGGCTCAGGATTGGCATGACGTTCTCTTCACCGATGAGTGTCGCATATGCCTTCAACCAGACACTCGTCAGAGACGTGTTTGGAGACAGCCTGGTCAGGCTGAACGCCTTAGACACACTGTCCAGCGAGTGCAGCAATGTGTAGGTTCCCTGCTGTCTTGGGGTGACATTATGTGCGGCCGACGTACGTCCCTGGTGGTCATGGAAGGCGCAGTAACGACTGTACGATACGTGAATGCCATCCTCCGACCAATAGTGCAACTACATCGGCAGCATATTCGCGAGGCATTCGTCTTCACTGATGTCAATTCGCGCCTCCTTCGTGCATATCTTGTGAATGACTTCCTTCAATTGCTCAACTAGAGTGGCCAGCATGTTTTCCAGACATGAACCCTGTGGAATATGGCTGGGATATATTGAAAAGGGCTGTTTATGGACGACGTGACCCACCAACCACTCTGAGGGATCTACGCCGAATCACCGTTGAGGAGTGGGACCAACGGTGCCTTGATGAACTTGTGGATAGTATGCTACGACGAGTACAGGCATGCTTCAACGCAGGAGGACGTGCTACTGGCTATTAGAGGTACCGGTGTATACAGCAATCTGGACCACCACTTCTGAAGGTCTCGCTGCGTGATGGTACAACATGCAATGTTGGTACAGCATGCAATGTGTGGTTTTCATGAGCAATAAGAAGGGCGGAAATGATGTTTATGTCGATCTATATTCCAATTTTCTCTACAGGTTCCGAAACTCTCGGAACCGACGTGATACAAAACATTTCTTGTTGTGTGTATTTTCTGCTGTTGCCAACGAAATGACAGACGCCAGCTCGTTGATAATGAAGACGCGCGGACGCAACTAGCCTGCTGCTCAGTGCCACAGTCGCATTCCACTGTTGAGTTACCGCTGTTACCTATACGCTAATAGACGAGCGATATAGACGCCTTGTCAAACATATAGTGATATTAAATATTCCGAGTCAGACTCAAACAGTTCGATAAGCTGCTGAACATATTTACATGTAAATCGAAGATGGAGAGGGGAATAAAGGAAAGGGAAGGGATTACTTCTGTCAGCTGCATCGGGACATCAAGCAGAATCATGGGCGACGAGGGAAAATGTGCACTGGACAGGGATTCCCCCTTACTAGGCAGGCGCATTAACCACTGCACCATCAGGAACGCAGCTTCATTGCAATTGCGCAGACTATCTCGGTAGGCCTCACGGTCGATCCACATTCCCACCGAGCGCCACCCACTCACAGTCACTGTCCACTTCCCCCATATTCGCTGTCTGTGATTCCAAAAAGAGGTCAGACGTCTTTGTGCGTCCGCACTGAAGAAGGTGGATCCTTGTCGAGTTGTGCCAGTCAAATTATATGAATGCGTGGTGCCTTTCGGACATTTCCGAAAGAACAGACCCCACGCATTCATTTAATTTGAACATATTTGGAGAGATCACTTTCAATGTGGTAGTTTAACTTAGCGCAGTGGTTCCCAGTCTGGGTAATTACCCTGTGTGTGTGGGGGGGAGGGGGGGGGAGGGGGTAAATGAAATTTTCTGAGGAGTAAAACCAAAAGAGTTCAGTTGTATTTCGATCATGAAACTACAATGTTTTAAAAGATCATTACTGTTATTACTATTTCGTAAGACTGTAATACTCATTACAAAAGTCACCTCTAATTACTTTTTTCAAATACTAGCATGAATGCGTGACACAATATAGTGGGGGCTACAGCTGTGAAACGAATGCTTGAATAACGTCTTACTCCCATACGTACTTAGTACGATGTCCGCCTGCTTAGCTGAGTGGTAATGTGTTGCTTACCACGCAGCGGGCCTGGGTTCAACTCCCGGCCCGGTTGGGGATTTTCTCCGCCCGTGGACTTGATATTGTGTTGTCCTCATCACCCCTTCATCATCATCACCGACGCGCAAGTCGCCCAGTACGTGGCGTCGCCTGAAATAAAAGTTCCACCCGGCGGCCGAAATTCCCTGGTTGGGGCCTCCCGGCCAAAAATGCCACCCGACCATCACATTTTTTCTTAGTACGAAGTATCTGTGACAGTAAAATTGAGATATGTACATAATTTATTCTGAAATACATCTCGAAATTTCACTTGGTAACAATAACCGATCTACTAAGTCGCCTCCCGAACAGGCCATGAAGGCCCAACGGTACCGACCGGCCGTCGTGTCATCCTCAGCCCACAGGCGTCACTGGATGCGGATATGAAGGGACATGTGGTCAGCACACCGCTCTCCCGGCCGCATGTCAGTTTCCGAGACCGGAGCCGTTACTTCTCAATCAAGTAGCTCCTCAGTTTGCCCCACAAGGGCTGAGTGCATCCCGCTTGCCAACAGCGCTCGGCAGACCTGATGAATAACCGATCAACACTGTCCGAAAAAAAAAACAACGGAACACCGAGACGTAAATGAAAATTATAATATAATTATTGGACCTGTTTTTAGATCTGGAAGATGATATCTACTCAAATTTCGCGCCAAGCGCATAACAGTGGCGCTAGTAGCGTCAAAACAAGGACACAAATCAGGTTTGCTTTCAATATACACTTTAATGGTCGTCAGCGTTAATTACCTTTGAGATTGGACGTGGTGAGCTGATGTTAATCAGGAATGCCTTTAAGGCGACTAAGACGCCATTATCAACACCACACAGAGTTTGAACGAGGTCATGTAATAGGACTCCGAAAAGCTGGATATTCCTTAAGCGATACTGCAGAAGGACTTGGCAGGCATGTAGCTACTATATATGATCTGGGGCAATGATCGCGGGAATGTAGAGTAGCAGGGAGACCGGCCTCCGGACGGCCACCTGGCACTAAACGTGAGCAAAGACCATGGTGTTCGGTGTATGGTTCTGGCGCATCGTTCTGCATCTGCAGCAGCAAATTGAGCAGCTGTTGGCGCCAAGCTAACGCAACGAACTGTTACAAATCAGTTACTTCAAGGTCAGGCGTCCTGAAGTATGCATTCCACTGACTCTAAACCACCGTAATTTGCGATTTCAGTAGTGTCAAGCGAGAGCTCATTGGGTGGATGTCTTTTGTGTTTTCAGGTGAAAGCTGTTTCTGCCTCAGTGCCAATTATGACCGTTTGTTGTTTAGAAGGAGCCCAGTTGAGTGCTTGCAGCCAAGCTGTGTGGGTGCTAGACACACTGGTCCTACACCTGGAGTCTGGGGTGTGGTTTCGTATGACAGCAGGAGGACTCTCGTGGTTATCCCACGCACCCTGATGCAAATTTGTACGTCATTCTGGTGATTCGATTTGTTATGATGCCATTTGTGAACAGCATTCCAGGGGGTGTTTTCTAACAAAATGGTTCAAATGGCTCCGAGCACTATGGGACTTAATGTCTGAGGTCATCAGTCCCATAGAACTTAGAGCTACTTAAACCTAACATACACATCCATGCCCGAGGCAGGATTCAAACCTACGACCGTAGCGGTCGCGCGGTTCCGGACTGTAGCGCCTAGAACCGCTCGGTCACCCAGGCCGGCTGTTTTCTAACAGGATAACGGTCGCCCAAATACAACAGTTGTAACCAAACGTACTCTACAGAGTGTCGACATGCGTTGCCTACTCGATCACCAGATATGTCTCCAATCGAACACATACGGGATATTATCGGACAACTTCAACGTCATCCACAACCGCTATTAACTGTCCCTGTATTAACCGACTAAGTGCAACAGGCATGGAACTCCATCCCACAAACTGACATCTGGCACCTGTACAATATAATCTGACAGTCACACAAGTTATTAATGTAACAGCATCTACCAACTGATCTAATCGAGCACGAATTGCGACCAGTTTTGTAAGTACGGGGTACTGGCTGAAGTAAAGCTATGTGGACAGGTCGTAATTCATTGCTCGGGCACGGCCGGAGTGGCCGAGAGGTTCTGGGCGCTACAGTCTGGAGCCTTGCGAGCGCTACGATCGCAGGTTCGAATCCTGCCTCGGGCATGGATGTGTGTGACGTCCTTAGGTTAGTTAGGTTTAAGTAGTTCTACGTTCTAGGGGACTGATGACCTCAGAAGTTAAGTCCCATAGTGCTCAGAGCCATTTGAACCATTTTGCACGGCAGCTCAGGTGGTGGAACACTTGCCATTGAAAACCAAAGTCCCTAGGTTCGAGTCCCGCTTCCAGTGCGGAAGATGTTATGAAAACTATAAAAAAAAGTGGTGACACATGACATATCATCAGTATGTCGTGTCACCTACGAACGCCATTTACGAGCGCCTCTGACCGCGGCAGCGAGCAAGTACTTATATGCCAGCGCCAGGATTTTGTTCCGATTTTATTCGCAGATGTTACAGAGCCTTCATGACAGCACCTATCAGCCAGAACGCCGGTATACGCTACACAAACGTAGCTGCAGGTACTTTGAGGCCACTATTTCCGTTAAATTTGAGGGTAATATAGTTATTTGTATGGTTGTGTAAAACCCATGTTTTATCGAAGTATACTACACGAGTATTGTCCTCAGAACGCAAGAAGTGCATTTTTCACGAAAACTTCGCTGTTTTTGCTGCAGTTGTCTCTGTATTCCATAAAAAAATTTCGTCATCATTACTCGTTATGAACCAAAAACCACGAGAACGGAGGAGCTCTCTGGGCCAAAATAATTAATTTTTTCACGGAGATCATCTTGTGTTGTTCTAGTCCTCGGATAATCTCCTCAGTCGTAGTAACCAAGGACAGTTCTACACACTAACTTTTTCTTAAAATTGTCAGATTATGTAGATTTTTCTTTTCATTTACATTCTTTTCTTGGAGAATCAAAACACGTGTTCACATCTGGAAATTTTACTGATTTTACTGCATTGTAATTGCTAAATAAAATCGGTTGTGAAACACCTTCTTCATTGTTGACAAAATCCGTAAACAAAACTTTCTATACGACAACCTTAGTCTGTCTTCGAATGTCTTGTCGACCTTTATGCACGCCGGCCGGTTGAGGCAATGGCTTCTGTATTACTCACACTACAAAACACAAGTCAAATCTTCTTTCTTCGGGAGACTGACAATGCACGTGGACAGGCGATATCGCAGTAGAACACTGATTATACATCTTTAGCTGACCTCAGGCACTGTTGCATTGTGTATAGGACAACAAAGCCGTGAAGTGGACATATTACAGCCCTTGGCGTCTGACGACACCATGCAGCGGACATAACATTGAGGTACCTATTGTGGTAACGGCCAATAAGACGAAAGCCACTTGATAGTGATGTGTAGGAAAACAAATGGCAATAGTATCGCGTACACAAGGTATAAAAGGGCAGTGCTTTGGAAAGCTGTCATTTGCATTTAGGTGATTCAAGTGAAAAGGTTTCCGATATGATTACGGCCAAACGACGGGAACCAACAAACTTTGAACGCGGAATATCAGTTGGAGCTACATGATTCAATATTGCGAGATCCACAGTGTAAGGAATGTGCCACGAATACCAAATTTCAGGCATCACCTCTCAGTACTGGCAACACAATGGTTGACGTCCTTCAAATGGTTCAAATGGCTCTGAGCACTATGGGACTTTATATCGATGGTCATCAGTCCCCTAGAACTTAGAACTACTTAAACCTAACTAACCTAAGGACATCACACAACACCCAGCCATCACGAGACAGAGAAAATCCCTGACCCCGCCGGGAATCGAACCCGGGAACCCGGGCGTGGGAAGCGAGAACGCTACCGCACGACCACGAGATGCGGGCTTGACGTCCTTCATTTAACTACCGACAGCAGCGGCTTTTGCGTGGTGATGTCATTGCTACGAGGCAATCAACACTGCGTTAAATAACGGCGGAAATCAATGTGGCACGTACGACGAACGTATCAGTTAGGAGAGTGTGGCAAAATTTGGCATTAACAGGCTATGACAGAAGACGACCGATACAAGTGCCTTGGCTAACCGCTCGTTACCATATCGGTTGGATCCCAGACAACTGGAAAATCGTAGTTTGGGGTGCTGATGTCAGTTGGTAAGAGCTGATGGTTGGGCTCGGAGAGTGGCTCAGATCGCTCGAAGCCGTGGACCCGAGTTGTCAACGAATCACTGTGAAAGCTGATCTAGTGGGCTGTGGTTTACATGGAATGAACTTGGTCTTCTGGTCCAACTGAAAAGTTCGTTGTTTGTAATTGGATATGTTCAGCTACTCGGACAACATTTTCAGGCATTCATGGATTTCATCTTCCCAAACAACGATGCCACGCAGTCGGGTCACAATTCTTCGCGACTGGTTTGAAATGCATTCTGGACAATGCGATCGAATTATTTAGTGAACCGGATCGCCCGACATGAATCCCATCGAACATTTGTGAGACATAATCGAGAGGCGAGTTCGTGCACGAATCATCCCGCACCGGCAACACATTCGCAGATATGGACGGCTATAGCGGCAGCATGGCCCGATACTCCCTGTAGGGGTCTTACAACGAGACTTTTTGAGTCCATGCCATGTCGTGTTGCTGCATTACGCCGGGAAAAAGAAGGTCCGACACGATATGAGGAGTATCTCACGATTTTCTTCACCTCATTGTAGTACAAGCGTACGATAGCAGCGCCGTCATGGACTACAGTTCTTCGCGGTTGAGAGTGGAGCTAGGAGACTAGCACAGACAGTACATTCCCATTTGCTGCCATGTTTTCAAGTGTGCTTCCAATCATTGAAACCTACACTGTCAAAAATCTTTTATCTCCGCCTTCTGGTACCGCCCTTGCCCCTTATTTTCTCAGGAATTATTTCCTGCAGTTTACCCCATTTCACAACATCAACCTGTATAAAAAATGAGGAATAAGTAAACGAAGTCCAGAAATGAAAACAAGCAACATCATGTAACAACAATAAAATCTAAAGATGTTGTCACGACTTTCAGTGTTAAAGCTATAGAGCTGTTGTAGGAAGCTGAACGGCAAAATCGGTTTTGAAAATAATAATAGCTAAAGTTTTCATGTGTTTTAGTAACAAAACAGGCGAGAAACGTGGTAGATTTTTTTATCTTAGGTTGATGACCCACGTTGCTCGAAACCAGCACGCTGTTGTCAGTCTGACCAGTGCGAACAAAACAATTGTGGGTTAAAAACGTATTTTCCGATATAGAACGAGTGCTCCAATTTGATACAATCTCATTCTATTGAATTTTGTACAGAAGATGAGAAGACAACTCACGAGGCATGTGGAGGGAGACGCAGGAGCAGCGGTGCTGCGTGAGGTTGCTCAGGCACTCGAGCTCGCAGTTCCTCTGTGTGTAGGTGCGGAAGTAGCGCAGCCGGCGCTCGTACGGGAAGTAGCACTGGCGGCGGCTGGGCGCATAGGTGCGCAGCGCGTCGCTGGTGTTGAGCATGTGCGGGTGCACGGCCACCATCACGTCCTGGCCCAGCGGCACGCGCAGGAACTGCAGGCTCGTCTGCGGCACCTCGCCCGGGCTGTGCAGCAGCACCTGCGACCACAGGCGGCGGCAGTCACAGAGGCGGTATTAAACATTTTAAAAATTTTTTTCTATATGGTAATTGGCAACCTAACTTAATACTGGTAAGGCATGCTGAAGAAAGGCAAATTTACGTTTTTGGCATTAGCAGATTTAGGAAATCTTTGGCAGTGCTGATTGGGATAAACTCTTTGAAATTCTCAAGGAAGCAGGGGTACACCAGACTGAATGAAAAGTTATCTGCCACTTGTACAGACACTATAATGTCGTTTTAAGAGTCGAAGGGAATGAAAGGGGAGCTGTCTTTGAGTAAGGACTGAGAGCATCCTATAGCCTCTCCCAGATGTTATTCAGTCTGTATATTGAACAAAGAGTCACGGAAACATAGCAGAGACGTTGAAAAGGAATTCAAGATCAAGGAGAAGAAATAAAAAAAAAACTTGGTGCTTTTCCGAAGACACTGTTTATTTAACACGTCTGGTTCCGCAGGGCTAAGCCGAGTGGCAAATCTCCATGGTCATGGTACCACAATATTAGAAAATTTAATAACAGATAAATTTTTATAAAAAATATAACAGAGGAATTGGTTTTATTTTTGTCCGGAGTTCCACGACACAATGGAAGGAATGAGTCATGATGAAATTCTTCAGTTTCGACTTGAAAGTGTGAGGATTTCTGGTAATACTTTTTAATTCTTGTGATAGCTCGTAGATCTGGCTGTTCAGAGCATCTCCAGAGAAGTATCCGCTGGTTGTCGGGGCTCAGTTGGAAGCGGGACTCATCACTGGAGACAGTTCTGCTCCAATGTCACTCCAACCGAATGTGCCCGACAACACTGCAACGGGGTTTTGTGAAGTACAGACGTCAATGGAAGTCGCTGCAAGGGACATCATGAGCTCAGCCCCATTTCTGTGAGCCACCTATTAATGGTCTTTGTGGTCACTGAAGTACCAGTTGCGCATCAGATCAAGGATACTGATCAATCCCAAGTTTTGTGTTCCTCTCTGCAGATTGCTCTCTCCTCACGTTCTCTCGCCTCTCTAGGTCGACCGCTTCCTTCTTGACTGTCTTTGGCCATGGTTCACCCATTCCTGCCATCATCGTCATATAGTGGCATCGCTCCTAATCAAACGGTGAGCCACTCGTCGATTACTCCAACCGGCTTCTTTGAACACGACTACACGTCCTATCTCAAATGGTGACATCTGTGTATATTGTTCACACGCCTATCTGTGAGACATAGGAATCAACATGGATTCCGGAAACAGCGATCGTGTGAGACTCAATTCGCTTTATTTGTTCATGACACCCAGAAAATATTAGATACAGGCTCCCAGGTAGATGCCATTTTCTTTTACTTCCGGAAGGCGTTCGATACAATTCCGCACTGTCACTTGGTAAACAAGGTAAGAGTCTACGGAATATCGGACCAGCTGTGTGGCTGGATTGAAGAGTTTTTAGCAAACAGTACACATCATGTTGTTCTCAATGGAGTGACGTCTACAGACGTTAAAGTAACCTCTGGCGTGCCACAGGGGAGTGTTATGAGACCATTGCTTTTCACAATATATATATAAAAGTCCTAGTAGATAGTATCGGAAGTTCCATGGTGCTTTTCGCTGATGATGCTGTAGTATACAGAGAAGTTGCAGCATTAGAAAATTGCAGCGAAATGCAGGAAGATCTTCAGCGGATAGGAACTTGGTGCGGGGAGTGGTTCAAATGGCTCTGAGCACTATGGGACTTAATTCTGACGTCATCAGTCCCCTAGAGCTTAGAACTACTTAAACCCAACTAACCTAATGACATCACACACATCCATGCCCGAGGCAGGATTCGAACCTGCGATCGTAGCGGTCGCGCGGTTCCAGACTGTAGCGCCTAGAACCGCTCGGCCACCCCGGCCGGCGCGGGGCTTGGCAACTGACCCTTAATATAGACAAATGCAATGTATTGCGAATTCATAGAAAGAAGGATCCTTTATTGTATGATTATGTGATAGCGGAACAAACACTGGTAGCAGTTACTTCTGTAAAATATCTGGGAGTATGCGTACGGAACGATTTGAAGAGGAATGATCATATAAAATTAATTTTTGGTTAGGCGGGTGCCAGGTTGAGAGTCATTGGGGGAGGCCTTAGAAAATGTAGTCCATCAACAAAGGAGGTGGCTTACAAAACACTCATTCGACCTATACTTGAGTATTGCTCACCAGTGTGGGATCCGTACCAGGTCGGGAGATAGAGAAGATCCAAAGAAGAGCGGCGCGTTTCGTCACAGGGTGCATCGCGGTGTAGCTTGCTGTCCAGTTTTCGAGACGGTGCGTTTCTGGATGAGGTATCAAATATATCGCTTGCCCCTACTTATACCTCCCGAGGAGCTCACGAATGTAAAATTAGAAAGATTCGAGCGCGCACGGAGGTTTTCCGGGAGTCGTTCTTCCGGCGAACCATACGCGACTGGAACAGGAAAGGGAGGTGACGACGGTGGCACGTAAAGTGCCCTCGGCCATACACCGTTGGGTGGCTTGCGGAGTATAAATGTAGATGTAGATGTGTGGTGAAACTGCGATGCAGCATCACCCCACTGCCAAAGTATTTACAGTTCTGAATACGAATATTAATTTGTAACAGTTTGCATAACTCCATCATGGTGTGTCGATTTTTTTGTCTCAGAGTGTATTTTACGATGATGGTCAAGTGGTATACATCCATTAAGCTATAAAATCTGACAGATCATGACAAAATAATGGAAATTATTTGCAGGAAACTAAACCTTAAAGCAGCTTTTTGGAGGTATATATATATATTTTTTTCCCAACCGGAAAAATGGTGGCACTACACGTTAAGGTAAGTGCCTGAATACGTGTCGTCGCAATCTCTTCTCTTCAATTTTGGCACGAAAAGGTATCAACGCGACACGGCAACAACTTCTGTGAGTAAGATTAATTTGGCGTTGCGGACTGTGAGAGTTACCTTGAAGCCCTGTATAGGTCCCTTGCAGATGTAGTCGATGTTCCGACTGTAGACCCCCATTACGACGTGCAAGCCGTTGATGGGTCCGGGACCCAGCGAGCGCACGGGATGCGTGACCAGGCCCGAACCGATTTTGAAGCCAAGCTCGGCGTTCCAATCAGACAACCTCCTCTTCAGATCTTCGTTGCCATCGTTACGCCTCATCAGGCTCGCCCTGCATAACACACCAGTCACCATTTAGCATTAATATTTCGTAAGTGTCCTGGCATATCTTGGCATGTCATACACAAACGATAATGAAAGGAAGTATCATTCATGTAATGAAAGGAAAACGTATTAAGTGTGTGTGTTTCTGCCATTAATGTTCCTACGATCACCAGTATTTTAATTCAGTTGAATGATACAGTCTATTACTCTCACCGTCATCAAGTTCAATTGGACGGGTTGGAATCTGTCTCTCTTAACTATAGTCCGATAAAATTACTTGCTAGTTGACGTCTGTCACTTGCCGCGACAGTGTTGTCACATCGGCTGCCGCTCGGTTAATGGCGACACGGAAACACAGTGGGTCACTTCGTAGGTACTGAAGTGGTGTTACAACCAACGTGGAACAAAGACGGAGGCGGCTGTCATCAGGTTATGACGGGAACGTCAAATTCTCTGTCGACAGGTTATTTTAAGTAATCAATGACTGAACTGTGGCAGACGACGTTTATCGCAAACCTGAATTTACACTCATGTCCTAATGTAACCACAACCTCATGATCTCGTGATGTGCAATGTATCAGGTCAACAATGTGCGGCAGAATTGTTAACCACACTCGCTTTGTTACCTGTGCTTAAAGCTTACCTCTACGAGTGAAGTCGAGAGAGAAAGATTTCAGTTTCAGAACTAAAAGCGAACTGTAATTTCTCTTATTAACAGAATCTTCCGTCGGTTCTTGGTAGAACAACATTATAATAAATACAAGGTACAGTCTGCTTTTGTTCTACAATATTACTTTTATTGCTAACCGGTTTTCGGCTTACAAGGCTATCTTCAGATATTTACTGAGTATTATCACCAAAGAAGTTAAATGTTAGCAGACAACATTGGAAGAGAAGTAACACATCTAGACTGAAGTAGGTACATACAGTAAGTAACATCTTCGCAATGAAATAGTAAAAACTGAACAGTACACAAATAACAATGGAGTTGACAGGAAAACCATGCTATTCCTATTTTGTGCTAAAGGTTTTCCTGTCAACTCCATTGTTATTTGTGTACTGTTCAGTTTTTACTATTTCATTGCAAAGATGTTACTTACTGTATGTATCTACTTCAGTCTAGATGTGTTACTTCTCTTCCAATGTTGTCTGCTAACATTTAACTTCTTTGGTGATAATACTCAGTAAATGTCTGAAGATGGCCTTGTAAGCCGAAAACCGGTTAGCAATAAAAGTAATATTGTAGAACAAAAGCAAACTGGTGCTTTTCATTTATTGTAATTTCTCTCTTTCATTGGTTACCTGAAACTATCCTCGCAGTAGCTAAACGAGCTGACGCAATATTAACCGATGAATAGTGTTGGCTGGCACTTAGCCTCGGCTATAGGCAACGCAGGCTGATTCCACAAAAAAAAAAAAAAAAAAAAAAAAGACAAGAAGAAAAAGTAATAGCAAATAAAAAGTCAATACAGTTATGAAAGTTCTACTCAAAAAGATGAATAATAAAGAATACATTTAAAGCAGTTAACTGAATGAAAATAGTAATCAAAGTCATTTTGATAAAAGCTTAAAAACAGAAAAATTTTCAATAGCTGACGAGATTCCACCCCACGAGCTTCTACATGTCAGGTTTTAACTTACGCTGCACAATCACTTCTCGAGGCATCATTTTATTTATTCCTCTACAGAACTAGCTGCAAATTTGATTGCTGCCTACAAAAAGTTTGGCATCATGCAATGTCTTATGAAGCTTATCTACTGTAGGTCGATATGTTTGATCATACTGAGTACGTGACATCGAATCGCGTCTTGTACGAAAGGATCCGTTAGTGTTTGGCTAAGGACCAGACCGAGGATTCGGGACCCAAACACACCAAGAAAGAAAACCGGACAAGGAATTGAAAGTGAAGTGACCATATGTTGCAGAAATTTAACAACGACGAACTGTTCCTGTGTGACATTGAGTTCTCTGATTGGAGGAAACCGTCTCCAACGCATGAAGTGCCAACTAGCAAGGAATTTTAAATAGTCTATAGTCTACATATAAGGTTATTCTCTCAGGAGTTTCCTGATACAAGAGATACAACGTTTTATTCGTGATCTCGAAAAAATAGTTACGTAATTAATGTTTTGTTGATTTGAAGGTATATACTATGAGAGAGTATACATTATGACCACCTGTTTTAAACTGTGTTGGTTCACGTTTGGAACGCCATATAGCAGCGATGCTGCGTACCATGGATTTACCAAGGTTGCAACTTCCCCTTCGAATGTAAAGAAAGGCTGTGCTGCTAAACTTCTACGTTATTTGATACAGAAACAGCTGAGTAAATCTGAATGTACTGCTACAGTTTTCTCTTTACTTATTCTGATCATTTCTAAACTGACACACAATATTTTAGCGCAATGCAATTTGACTTTTAATAATCCCTACAAAAAAATAGCCCTGACTAACAATAACCTATACTCTTCATGAATCACTTACCTCACAAAAATCTTCGTTACTCGAATTACTGCAATACAGAGAGCGCCAATACTGCCAGCTAAATAAAAGATTCTAACTACTGAAGGCACTAACTACTGATAGGCATATAGTTAGCAAATGAAAGTGTTTGATAAGAAACAATGTATTTACATCTCAAAACTCTGGCATCTCTCTCCCCACATCCACCACTGCTGGCGGCTCACCTCCAACTGCTCAACACTACTGGCTGTTTACATCCAACTGCCCAACACTAGAGTAACGAATAATCTAACAATGAGTCCAACCAGCCACAGACTGCACACAGCGCAGTCAGCGATTTTAATGCAGAGCGCTACGTTTCGTCACCAGCATAAAAACCTAAACAGGCTACTTACAAGGTTTACAGAAGCGTGTAGCGCCAGATGTGTGCGCCACGTCTCGCTGTCCCGGTAAACTGCAGGCTGGGGGTTCGTGGACCCGAAGCTGGTGCCTGATACCATCCCAGATACGTTCCACGGGCTTCAGTCCAGCTGAATTAGGTGGCCAATAGATCAACATGAGTTCCCTGCCATACTCTTCAAACCACTCTAGCAAAAGTTTCGCCTTCTGACATGGACATTTATCGTGCTGGACCATGCCATTACTCTCAAGTATTATGGTATGCAAGTGGTACGAAATAATTTTCACCTTTGTCATGGCTGTCATATTATTAGTACCATATTACGCACAGAAGCCCGTGTCAACGTTCCCCTGTGGAACAGTGCATGTCGTGAGCAGCTGTTCGCCTGAAAGATGCTGTATCCTGGTATGGGCACTAACCTGGTGTAACAAGAAATGTGTTTCATCCGACCAGGAGACTCGTTTTCACTGATCCGCAGTCTAACCTTGATGGTCCAGTGACCACTGCAATATTAATCCACGCTTTCGTTGGGACAACAGGGGAACCTATAGCGGTTGTATGATGTGTAGCCCCATGTTCAACAGTGAATGCTGAGTGACAGCCTCCGAAACCAATGTGTCTCCACAGGGCTCGTACTCGGTCGACAGATTTGCCTCAGATCGCTTCCCATGCAACTTTACAGACAAGGTGTGTTTCCGACCTCCACATTCTGGGATAAAGTGAGGACCTTCAACACATTATCACCTACTAGTAGCTTCACTGTCCTTCACATCTGTACACAGATCTCACGACAGTTGCAGTTAAACAGCTGAGTACCTTCACAGTTTCTCAGATGCTCATTCCTAGGCATGGGGACGTACCATGTGCCATTTGTCAAAGTCCCTAAGTCGCTTTTTTTGACGGATTTCCCAATTTGAGGCCTGTACACATGAACAGACAGAGGGCCTGACGTAGGATGGTAGCCTTTAGAGGACAAGGCCATTGATTCAGGGGCATGCTGCTTTCTTCGGCATCGTGAAACCCTCACGGACCATCGATCCACTCGCATCTCCGCAGCGGTGCTTGAAGATGGCTGTGCGTCGGATACGACTGACCAACCTGGTAGGAATTGGGCAGCAACTGGTGTTGTGGTGCCAAGTAATACTAAGAAGTCAGCGTCGGCGGCAGCAGACTCGAATGGTAGGTTGGCGAGGCTGTGGCTCCAAGGCCCGTGAACGACTTAGTTCTGGCGGCATGTACAGCCTGGTCTTGAACCAATGCCTGCTGCTGGCAGTGTCCACTCGTCTCGCTGCCCAGTGTAACTCTGGCGATGTGATGGTGCAGCTGGTTTCTGGCAATGAGAAGTAACCAACTGCCTCAAAATCCAGACTTATTACATGTCTCTGGCACGGATTTATTACAGTTAAACCCGGCATCTAGTCACAAGAGACTTGTCTTGGTGTAGTGACATCCCCTGCTTCCTACACGGTTACTACTGTGGAGTACAGTTTACAGCTGCACTTGGCTATGCGTGCCTCATAATCCTCTGAGTGTTGCTTTTGTGATCCACATGTCACTACACTGGTGGGTACCAACTCACTGTTGCTACAGGGGCCTTCTCATTACTTCTTATTGTTTTTGTCGAGGACATAACTTTTGCTCCAAGACCTGGCAGCAGACAACATATATTTTTCTTAAAGTACTGCATGCCCACAATGCCACCAGGTGGCAATATGTCTTTCAGCGGAAAGCGATCCTAATACACTCCTGGAAATGGAAAAAAAGAACACATTGACACCGGTGTGTCAGACCCACCATACTTGCTCCGGACACTGCGAGAGGGCTGTACAAGCAATGATCACACGCACGGCACAGCGGACACACCAGGAACCGCGGTGTTAGCCGTCGAATGGCGCTAGCTGCGCAGCATTTGTGCACCGCCGCCGTCAGTGTCAGCCAGTTTGCCGTGGCATACGGAGCTCCATCGCAGTCTTTAACACTGGTAGCATGCCGCGACAGCGTGGGCTTGAACCGTATGTGCAGTTGACGGACTTTGAGCGAGGGCGTATAGTGGGCATGCGGGAGGCCGGGTGGACGTACCGCCGAATTGCTCAACACGTGGGGCGTGAGGTCTCCACAGTACATCGATGTTGTCGCCAGTGGTCGGCGGAAGGTGCACGTGCCCGTCGACCTGGGACCGGACCGCAGCGACGCACGGATGCACGCCAAGACCGTAGGATCCTACGTAGTGCCGTAGGGGACCGCACCGCCACTTCCCAGCAAATTAGGGACACTCTTGCTCCTGGGGTATCGGCGAGGACCATTCGCAACCGTCTCCATGAAGCTGGGCTACGGTCCCGCACACCGTTAGGCCGTCTTCAGCTCACGCCCCAACATCGTGCAGCCCGCCTCCAGTGGTGTCGCGACAGGCGTGAATGGAGGGACGAATGGAGACGTGTCGTCTTCAGCGATGAGAGTCGCTTCTGCCTTGGTGCCAATGATGGTCGTATGCGTGTTTGGCGCCGTGCAGGTGAGCGCCACAATCAGGACTGCATACGACCGAGGCACACAGGGCCAACACCCGGCATCATGGTGTGGGGAGCGATCTCCTACACTGGCCGTACACCACTGGTGATCGTCGAGGGGACACTGAATAGTGCACGGTACATCCAAACCGTCATCGATCCCATCGTTCTACCATTCCTAGATCGGCAAGGGAACTTGCTGTTCCAACAGGACAATGCACGTCCGCATGTATCCCGTGCCACCCAACGTGCTCTAGAAGGTGTAAGTCAACTACCCTGGCCAGCAAGATCTCCGGATCTGTCCCCCATTGAGCATGTTTGGGACTGGATGAAGCGTCGTCTCACGCGGTCTGCACGTCCAGCACGAACGCTGGTCCAACTGAGGCGCCAGGTTGAAATGGCATGGCAAGCCGTTCCACAGGGCTACATCCAGCATCTCTACGATCGTCTCCGTGGGAGAATAGCAGCCTGCATTGCTGCGAAAGGTGGATATACACTGTACTAGTGCCGACATTGTGCATGCTCTGTTGCCTGTGTCTATGTGCCTGTGGTTCTGTCAGTGTGATCATGTGATGTATCTGACCCCAGGAATGTGTCAATAAAGTTTCCCCTTCCTGGGACAATGAATTCACGGTGTTCTTATTTCAATTTCCAGGAGTGTATTTTGGCCAAAACTGTGCTGCAACTATCTGTACTGATTTGGTGGAAGTCAGAAGCAACAATTCGTCATCTACATCTACGTGATTACTCTGCTTTCACAATAAAGTGCCTGGCAGAGGGTTCAATGAACCACCTTCATGCTGTCTCTCTACCATTCCACTCTCGAACGGCACACGGGAAAAACGAGCACTTAAATTTTTCTGTGCGAGCCCTGATTTCTCTTATTTTATCTTGATGATCATTTCTCCCTATGAAGGTGGGTACCAACAATATGTTTTCTCAATCGGAAGACAATACTGGTGATTGAAATTTCGTGAGAAGATCCCGTCGCTACGAAAAACGCATATGTTTTAATGATTGCCACTCCAAATCACGTATCATGTCTGTGACATCATCTCCCTTATTTCGCGATAATACAAAATGAGCTGCCCTTATTTGTACTTCTTCGATGTCATCCGTCAGTCGCTCCTGATGCGGATCCTACACCGCACAGCAATACTCTAGAATAGGGCGGACAAGTGTAGTGTAAGCAGTCTCTTTGGTAGACCTCTTGCACCTTTAAGTGTTCTGCCAATGAATCACAGTCTTTGGTTTGCTCTACCCACAATATTATATATGTGATCTTTCCAATTTGTAATTGTAATCCCTAAGTATTTAGTTGAATTTACAGCCCTCAGATTTGTGTGACTTATCGCGTAATCGAAATTTAGCTGATTTCTTTTAGTACTCATGTGAATAACATCACACGTTTCTTTATTCAGGGTCAATAGCCACTTTTCGCACCACACAAATGTCTTACCTAAATCATTTTGCAAGTCGTTTTGATCATCTGATGACTTTACAAGACGGTAAATGACAGCATCAACTGCAAACAATCTAAGACAGCTACTCAGACTGTCTCCTATGTCGTTTATATAGATCAGGAACAATAGTGGGCCTATAACACTTCCTTGGGGAAGGCCGTATATTACTTCTGTTTTACTCGATGTCTTTCCGTCTATTACTACGAACTGTGACCTTTCTGACAGGAAATCACGAATCCAGTCGCATAACTGAGGCGACACTCCGTAGGCACGCAGTTTGGTTAGAAGACGCTTGTGAGGAACGGTGTCGAAAGCCTTCTGGAAATCTAAAAATATGGATTCAATTTGACACCCCCTGTCGATAGCACTTATTACTTCATGACTATAAAGAGCTAGTTGTGTTTCACAAGAACGATATTTTCTGAATCCGTCCTGACTATATGTCAATAAATAATTTTCTTGGATGTACTTCATAATCTTCGAATACAGTATATGTTCTAAAACCCTACTGCAAATCGACGTTAGTGATATAGGCCTGTAATTCAGCGGATTACTCATACTTTCCTTTTTGGATATTGGTGTGACTTGAGCAATTTTCCAGTCTTTAGGTACGGATCTTTCTGTGAGCGAGTGGTTGTATATAACTGCTAAATATGGAGCTATTTTATCAGCATACTCTGAGAGAAACCTGACTGGTATACAATCAGGACAGGAGGCGTTGCCTTTATTAAGTGATTTAAGCTGCTTCGTTATTCAGAGGATATATACTCGTATGTTTCTCATCGTGGCAGTTGTTCTTGATTGGAATTCAGGAATATTTACTTCGTCTTCTTTGGTGAAGGAGTTTCGGAAAACCCTGTTTAATAACTCTGCTTTAGTGGCACTGTCATCAGTGACTTCACCGTTGTTATCGCGCAGTGAAGGTATTAATTGCGTCTTGCCACTGGTGGGTTTTACGTATGACCAGAATCTCTTTGGGGTTTCTGGCAGATTTCGAGACAGACTTTCGTTGTGGAAATTATTAAAACCACCTCGCATTGAAGTTCACGCCATATTTCGAACTTCTATAAAACTTTACCAATCTTGGGGATTTTGCGTTCTTTTAAATTTGGCATGATTTTTTCGTTGCTTCGGCAACAACGACCTGACCCGTTTTGTGTACCATGGGGGATCAGTACCATTACTTATTAATTTATGTGGTATATATCTCTCAATTGCTGTTGATACTATCTCTTCGAAAACATTCCACAACTTTTCTACGTTTACATGATCACATCGGAAGGAGTGGAGACTGTCACTTAAAAAGACGTTGAGAGCATTTTTATCAGCTTTTTTAAATAGATATACTTTTTGTTTCTTTTTGATGGTTGTAGGTGTTACGATATTTAGCCTAGCAGCAACTGCTTTGTGGTCGCTAATCGCTGTATTCGTCACAACACTCACTATTTGCCCAGGATTATTTGTTGCTAAAATGTCAAGTATGCTTTCGCAACCATTTACGCTTCGAGTGGGCCCATGAACTAATTGTTCAAAATAATTTTCTGAAAAAGCATTCAGTACAATTTCGGATGATGTTTAATGCCAGCCGCCGGCTTTAAACGTATAATTTTTCCATCATGTCGAGGGTAGACTAAAGTCACCACCGACTATAATTGTATGAGCGGGGTACTTATTTGAAATGAGTCTCAAGTTTTCTTTGAACTGTTCAGCAACTATGTCTTCTGAGTCGGGGGGTCGGTAAAACGATCCAATTAATAGTTTACTCCGATTGTCAGGTATAACCTCTACCTATACTATTTCGCATGAACTATCTACTTCAATTTTGCTACAAGGCAAACTACGTGTGACAGCAAGAAATACTCCGCCACCAACTGTATTTAATCTATCCTAGATCGCTTGAAAAAATTTCGGCTGATTTCCGGCTTTAGCCAGTTCTCTGTACCTACAACTATTTTAATCAAAAGTATCGAGACATCCAGGAAACATATGTTTTTCATATTACGTGCATTGTGCTGGCACCTGCTGCCAGGTACTCCATATCAGCAGTCGTTAGACATCGTGAGAGAGCAGAATGGGGCGCTCCGCGGAACTCAAGGACTTCGAACGTGGTCGCTTGACTGGGTGTCACTTGTGTCATACGTCTGTTACCGAGATTTCCACGCCCCTAAACATCCCTAGGTCCACTGTCTCCGATGTGATAGTGAAGTGGAAACCTGAAGGGACACGTACAGCACAAAAGCGTACAGGCCGACCTCCTCCGTTAACTGACAGAGACCCCCGACAGTTGATGAGGGTCGTAATGTGTAATAGGCAGACATCTATCCAGACCATCACACAGGAATTCCAAACTGCATCAGGATCCATTGAACTTACTATGACAGATAGGCGGAGGTGAGAAAACTTGGATTTCATTGTCGAGCGGCTGCTCATAAGCCACAAATCGCGCCGGTGAATGCCAAACGACGCCTCGCTTGGTGTAAGGAGCGTAAACATTGGACGATTGAACAGTGGAAAAACGTTGTGTGGAGTGACGAATCACGGTACACAATGTGGCAATCCGATGGCTGGGCGTGGGTATGGGGAATGCCCAGGGAACGTCTTCTGCCAGCGTGTGTAGGGACAACAGTAAAATTCGGAAGAGCAATGTGGGGATGGCAATTGCATCTTTCAACACGATAGAGCACCTGTTCATGATGCACGACTAGTGGCAGAGTGGTTACACGACAATAACATCCCTGTAATGCACTGGCCTGCACAAAGTCCTTACTTGAGTCCTATAGAGCACCTTTGAAATGTTTTGGAGCGCCGAAGTCGTGCCGTGCCTCACCAACCGATACCGATACCTTTCCTTTGTGCAGCACTCCGAGAGGGATGTGCTGCCATTCCCCAAGAAACGTTCCAGCACCTGACTGAACGTATGCCTGCGAGAGTGGAAGCTGTCATCAAGGCTAAGGGTGGGCCAATACCATACCGAATTCCAGCATTACCGATGTAAGTCATTTTCTGCCAGGTGTCCGGATGCTTTTGGTCACATAGTGTGTTACACATCCGTGTCCAGACTGGCGTAATGTTACGTGATACCACGTACTTATACGTTTCTCACTATTACAGCGCCATCCATCACAAAACGACAACTAAAACATTCATATTTTTTTTCGCACTACTCGAATATGTAATTAAAAATGGGGGTATTTTACTATAAAAATACAGCGACCAGCCACTTTTTTTAATGCGTGTTATTTAAGCCAATATGCATTTCCGGTTTGCACCCATATTCAGTTGGGAAATTACATGTATCTTCAGTTTCTACAGTGCTACACTATCGGCAGCAGTTTGGATGCGGCAGCTGCCCTGTGCAAAAGCAACGATTCCAATCATTTACTACAATTCCACACTATCAGTTGTTCATTTTACTTACATTCTGTTCTCCTTTTTTTTTCATGGCTTTTCTTCTTTTTTGTAACAGCACAAACAATTTTTGTCACGTATTTTACACAGGCGCACTGCGTTATCCGCCATGTTGTCGACTGACATTTTTTTTATATTTTTTACATACAAGCAGTTTATCTATGGACAGAGTTATATTTTACGAAAGTTTTTGTGGTTCTAGCTAAGCTACTGTTTACTAAACATTGACTTAGGTGATAGAAGTATTCTAAGTACGATGTATACTAAGTTCTTTTTGTTACTTAGGCAGTATTGAAGATAATAAACTAACATAACACATTTATACAAAGCAGTAATTCATACATTTACAATATAACAAAGATGGAATTAATATTTTTATGTTGTATGTTATTACATGCATTTGTTGGTTTTATATTAGATTATGTTATTTCTTGATTGTGCTTAGTAAGTGGTTTGATAAGTAGAGAGTGGAAGTTTTTCAGAAATATTCGGTTTGGTAACTCTGTTTGGACTTTAAGTATGTCAGAAGGGGATGCATGTTTATGTGAATAAATTTCGATTTCTTCTAGGAGGTTCATTCTTTTTCCTTTGTTGGCTAGGTGGAGAACTTGTAGGTTATGGGATATGTCTGTTACTTGTTGTTCTTCTTCTGCCACATGTTGGGCAAATGTGGATTTATTTAAATTTTTTAAACGAAGACGAAAACGAATGTTGAAGTTTCTACCTGTTTGACCTACGTATGGTTTTGGACATGAGTTGCAGTTAAGTTTGTATGTTGCTGATTGATTGTACGGTTTGGTATTATTTTTAATGTTATGGATAGCTTTGTCCTTTATATTATTATTTGTATACTAGCTGATTCTGATATCTGTTCCTCGGAACATTGCTCTTGAAATAGTACTGTTCGCTTATAGTGCAGATGCACACATCAACTAATGGATGTACATAACAGAACAAGTTTGAAAATGGAGCTGAAATTCAATCATGGGTAATGTACAATGTATAATGAACACTTTAAGACATACACACACACACACACACACACACACACACACACACACACACACACAAGAAAAGAAAGAAAATAAAGAAGACGTACCACGATAGAGTTATCCAAATGTGACGGAAATCGGTAGATATGTTGTACACATGTAGACAAACAAATGACTACAATTTCAGGAGAAAGAGGTTCCCAAATTGAGCAAGTTAATAACGCGTACGTCCATTTCTGGCCCTTAGGCAAACAGTTATTCGGCTTGGCACTGATTGTCACAATTGTTGGGTGTCCTCCTGAGGGATATCGTGCAGGCATTAAGATTAGCAGCAGAAACTATCGCAGCGTGCGGGAGATAAAACAAACATCGCACTAATTTGGGACCGCTATATAAAATGGGCGCGTAACATTCCGATTTAAAAATCATTTTCTTTGTAACAGGAAACAAACTAACGCTGTCTGTCGCCACTGGACGTCGCATGAAAGACGTGATGACCAGTATTTATTTGGGCTGACTCCAGCTACACATTGCAAAACCAAAACTGCAAATACCTGTCTAACGTCTGACAAAAGTACCTGACTGCTCTTAAGAGGGATACCCTGTATACGTACGCAGAGGATGATTTGAACATATTTTATAAATTAAAGTACGCCACCGCGACTTTTTGTCTGTATGTGAAGGCTACTTTCTGGAATTACTTTACGGATTACTAATAGACTGAGTCACCAGTAAGTTTTGTGTAAATAACTACGTATTATATACAAATACGGCAGCCGCAGTTACTTAATGCGATTCTTGCGAAGCCACTACGGTTGGCTAGTATACATGGTGATCCACTGATCGTGACCGGGCCAAAATATCTCACGAATTAAGCGTCAAACGAAAAAACTACAAAGAACGAAACTTGTCTAGCTTGAAGGGGGAAACCAGATGGCGCTACGGATAGCCCGCTAAATGGCGCTGCCATAGGTCAAACGGGTATCAACTGCGTTTTTTTTAAATAGTGAAACACGTATATATTCAGTAGCAGCGATGGCGAGGCATGACAGAATCTCTGACCAGAGAGTTATTTATCGTTGCTAGTCTGCGCTTGACCGCGCGTGAGTGCAGTAGTTGTACGTAGCGAGTCGCGAGAGCATGTAGTTCAGTTGCGAGTTGCACTCAGGCAGTGCTAGGAGTCGTGTGTGAGGAGTCGGCGGGCGTCGACATGGGTCTCTGGTCACGGTTCGGGACGAGGTATATTGTTAAATAAGGTAATGAAGCAGCATTGCGCTCAGCCAATAACATCTGTTAATTGTAATTAATTTGTTCAAGAAATGCCCCAATAAGAATTTTGTTTTCAAAACAATCGTTTTAAGAAAAGAATCATTGCAATTTAAACAATATTTCCTATGCTTTTCCTCCCAGAATCAAATTATCAGATTAATTATTGCACAGGGCCTAAGGTCAGCGCAGCTGCCCTTATAAAATTTATCGGGTTCATCTTAACGTTAATTTTGTGGGGACTTAACATTTTTGCACATTTTTATTATCATTGATTTTTATTACTGTGGGAAGCTAACATTTGGCACTATTCGCAATTCTATTCAATTCTTTTCATTTTCATATTTTTTGTGGGAAGGTTACACTTGGCTCGATGCCGGTTAACATTTAATTATTGTCATTATCAAAATTCTACGGGGAGGTTACACTTGGCGACATCCGGTCCAGGATCGTATTTCTTTGAGAATCTTCTGAAAAGTAGCCAGATATCTGCTCTTATTTACTAAAATATAATTAGCATTTGGCACAACGCTTTTACTAATTTTGTGACTTTCTTCTACAGGTCATCGGCAATTCGTTGCTCTTTGTTGTATTTATGTTTGTTGCATTTTGTATTGTCTTTGTCTCATTTGTGAATAATTGTGACTAGTGTAAAAATGCCGCGAAAGACTATTAATAGTGCATCGCGAAGTATAATGAGTGAAATAACCGAATTAAACAACTTGACCGATAGTAATTGTGACACGCAGTGTAATAATGACAATCCTGCGTTCACTGACAATCAGTGCGTTCCAACCACCAAGAATGATGTAGGTCTTAATGATCAACAAGCGAAGTTAATTGTGTCCTCTGTTAATTTGACGACAATTGATGACGTGGGGAGCCCTATTGTAATGAGCGCTGCCCAGCTTAACACACCCGGTTTGGAAAATTCAAGTAACGTACAAACAAATTTTTCTAATGAAAATGGACAGTGTACTGAAAGTACGACGGATTCATTTAATTCCGAAATAGTGGCCGACAGTGTACATTCGACTAGCAAACCTTTTTGTAAATTACAGAATGACCAAATGGTCACACAAAACGCGACAATTGCAGGTACACAATCAAACAGCACAGATAATACAGTAGGTAATGTTACTTTGGATCAAATTATGGCATTGTTGCTACAAACGAATAAACAACTTAGTGAAGATTTCAAACAACAACTTAAAGAAAAGTCCAAACAACATAATGAAAAACTAGACAACAATAATGAAAATTTCAAACAACTTAATGAACAGGTCAGACAACAGAATGAAAAACAAGACAAACTTAGTGAAAAATTAGACAACAATTCCAGACAGCTTAGTGAACAGATCAAACAGCTTAATGAAAAACATGACAGCCTTAATGAAAAATTAGACAACAATTCCAGACAGCTTAGCGAGCAGATTACAGCCGTTGCCGCGCAGTGTCACGATACTAAGGAACAATTACGCTAGGAAATTGAGGCTTGTGCTAGGAAAAGTAACGAAGAAATTAGGTCTGTTGCTCAGGAATTAAGGGATATGCAGACAGCTGCAACAGAATCACTCAGAGACGAAATTAGTACAGTCGGTAAACAATGCTCTGAAAAAGCCGCACAATTACGCGACGAGTTTAAACTAACGACAGCAGAACTTTCGCGCACAATGAATGCAAAGGTAGACGCGAAATTCGACCAACAGAACACTCAAATTGACGAACGTTTTAATCTTCACCTACAAAACAGTGATACGCGTTTCCGCAAATTTATTCAGGATCAAAATAAAGTAAAACGTCAAGTCATGGAAACAATCACTGCACAGAGATAAGAAGATAAACGTAAAATGTTTGCGAAGGCAAAAACATACGTAAACAACAATATTGCTACAGTATCGGACAAAATTAATACCATCGAACAGTTGAACACCGAATTACGTGATGAAATTTCTGATCTTAAATCAAAAACAGATACACAGACAGTAGATATTCAAACAGTGACAGACAGACTTGAACAATTAGAACTAACACAGGATTCCGATGTCGTCAAAGCTGACGTTAAAAAATTGAACGAAACCACACGTAAATTACAAAAACAGATTAATGCTTCTGACACTAAGAACGACGATCAGGTAAAAATACTGACTGAAAAATGTGATGAATTGGCCAGTCGTATTGATGTTATTGAAAGTAATAATGAAAGCAAATCAGACGATACTGCACCGATTTTGTTTAACCAAACACCTGAATTCCAAAATCTACAACAGACAATTAATGAGATAGATTCATCTAACAACGCATTGCGTAGAAAATTGTCAAGTTTACAGCAAGAAGTAACAGAGATGAAAAGTATTTCAGTTAATAACACTTCACAGCAGACGCCACTTTGCGAACATTTGTCAGACTCACGCAGCGCGTATAATTTGGGTAATCTACAGAGAGTACGGGACTTGGATTCCGAACAGACACAGACAAATAGATTCTCTTACAATACTGAACCTGTTCCGTCATACAGAGACGATAATTTTGATTACAAACATTTTCTGTCAGTGAGAAAATTTAAAGTATTTAAAAATGACAGTACACAGATTCACCCACTGGATTGGATACAACAGTTTAGTTTTGCTTTTCCACCAACTTGGCCTGTAATGCACAAACTTGAATTTATTTGCAGTTTTTTGGAAGGCGAACCGGCAACTCGTATGAGACCGATCGCGAGGCAATGCTACTCGGTAGAAGAATTTCAGAATGCTTTTCTGTCAGCGTACTGGTCGAAGACGACACAGCGCGGAATTAAAGATCAATTAATTAGTTTACCCAATTATGAGAACTCCAATTTTTCCACTGTCACGCAATTTTTTGAGCATATGGTACAACAAAACCAGTACTTAAGTGAACCATATAGTGAATCTGCACTCATTCAATTATGTATTTCTAAATTGCCACGATCATTAAGAGTGTCACTTTTAACGGGTCAGCAAAAAGAAAATATTTCGGCATTCAGGGATCTGCTGCAGCTTTTAGAAGTACAGCAATCAGATTATTCCTTCATAAACAAAAATTTTTCATATAACAACCAAGGCCAACAAACATACAGCAATTATGATCAGGCACGTAATTTCAATAGCAAAGGTAATAGACGCTTTAGGAACGACAACCACCAAAACTTTAATAACAGAAAAAATTCTAATTATCAATATCGTCAAAATTTTCAGCAACAGGAACCACGTTTTAGTAACAATAGACGTTTTCCACCACAACAGCATTAAAGTCAGCCAGTTAGCATACCCAACCAACAATGTAAAATGCACAAGGTCAACCTAACTTTAATGTTTCACCGCGTGGACGTATAGTCCCTGGTACAACAAATAGTAACGCACGGCAGCAAAGGAACAACTACGTACAGAAAACACAGTATTTCAATTCCTATCGCAATGCACCGTATAGGAATGACTATTACGACAGACGTAAAAATAATGAGGACAAGTTTCAGCGTACGTTTAATAACAGTCGGTCTTACCAGCAGCAAAATGATCAGCAACAACATATTCTCATGAATGAACCCGACAGTAGGTATCATCCAGAGCGTAATAAGTCTGGAAGAAATAATAGAACAGTTCAAATAGTAGAAATGCCACAACATCCTCCAGAAAATAATAAAACGTCAGATAGAATTTGACTAGGTACTGTACAGGTCGCATCTTCCAGTTTACAGAAGCACTACTTTAGACACGCAAAAAGTTGTTCACGAAAATGTTATTACTTTGACGACATCAGAGACACTCTTTCGCAGGAAAGACCAGTTGTTCAGAAAACCATTTCACACCCTGTCATCGAAATTAAAATTGGATCATCGAAATTTACAGCTGTAATCGATTCTGGATCACCTATGTCTGTTATAAATGAGGAGACTTTCAACGAGGGTAACAAAGAGAAAACCTATCCTACATTACCATTAGGCAAAACGAAAGTGAAAGGAGCAGTATCGAGTAAAGGAGTAGACGTTAAATTACAGACACATTTATCATTTTGCATTGCAGGTCACATATTTCACTCAAATTTTTGGATTGTTCCTTTATTGACAACAGACGTTATTCTAGGTACGAATTTTCTGGTACAACACGACGCAGTTATTGATTTTCAGAATTCCTATTTAATGTTGAAGGACGAAAATGTACAATTGGCTTTAGAATTTCAGCACTCTTTATCTGCGGAAGAACAAA